>NC_082598.1:12047543-13271828 GCF_030936135.1 Gavia stellata | reverse complement strand
AGTATTCCGTGCTCTTCAGTTTTTTGCAGTCAGTTCTGAGACCAAAGTGTGTGAAAAAAGGCAAACTTCAGGCTGCAAACCTTACTGAAAAATCTACTAGTGCAGTACATATTGTAGGAAATCAGACACGAAATTTAAAGAAAATTTGAAGTTGTTGACTTTAGCAGTTTAAGTCTTGCCCTTGTCTAGTCAGTTGATTACAATTCTGATGCAAAGTGAGGAACCGTTCAAACCTCTCTGCCTCAAATAAATTTTTTAACCAAGTAGTCAGAATCACTGGGAAGTACAACTTGTCAAAACTGTAGGCCAGTCAGCTCAATTTTCCAGGCTTTGCTTTTCCTGGGTCTTACAAGTATACACAAAAGGAGCCTCCACTGACCGTATAACTTTGCCTCTTCTACCAGTTTCTGGCTTCTTTGCCTCACATTTTCTGCATCTGCCAAAGCACGCTTGTACTTGTCCTAAAGAAGAAAAAAAAAGTAACAGAAGAGATTTAATTCCTGGTGGTTTGGTAGTTGACAATAATTCAAAACAGCATATTCAGTATAAAACAGCATTTTAAACAGTTACGTAGCCTAAACCCACCATCTAAAGACAACATGCCAATTATGACAGCATCCTTCCTACCAAGGCAGATGTTTGCTTCACTTTAGTGCAGACAGAAGTGAGAAAGAAGTGATGTACTAAGAATGAAATTCAATAAACTTAGGCACTTCAGGTTGAGTGCTTCCCCACCTAACCCAGAATTCCACGTCCGGCTTCCACTCTGAATATGCTTGACCTTCACATGCTAGTGAAGAATCTCAAAACAGAATAAAAATAGTCAACGAGTTGACTGAAGAGCCACGTAGCCAACAGCAAATGCTGTCAACCGAGATGTTAAATGACATCTCAGTTTTGTCCTTCAGTGCTTTGGGAAGGGCAACAGAAATGAAACTCAATTCACTTATGATCCAATAGGTGCTGTTTCTATAGAAGGTTCTGGGCTACCTCTCAAAGTCTCAAACACTCTAGAAAGACATTTTATATAAAGCACTTATCCAGAAAAGCAACACCTTTGTTTAATCCACGCCTCCCACCTCTCAGGGCATCCTTCACCCTCTGCTGTAGTCAGACATAGAAGAGAATGCAAGATACATTAGGCCAGACAGAGGGAACGTGACACTTCAGCCTTGTGTTTGAAGGGCTCTCCAACAGAGAGGGTTTGAAACTTCCACTTCTTAAGTACATTATTATATAAAAGCTAAGCATCATTAACCCCAACCTGTGAAAGGTCAACAGCTGTTTTCAGAAAGCCTACTCTTAGCACACAAAAATAACACACATCAAAGACAAACTCAAACCCTTCCATGGGCTTCCAAAAATTATTTCTCCACTGAGCAAAACCTAAGTGAACTGAAGTCAGTGAAACTCAGTAACAAATTCTCAGGCTGGAGAAGGTCCAATTCCATCCAGAAATCGGAAAGAAACTATTCAAAATCTTAATTTTTGGACCAGAGGTCTTGTAGTACATCTACTCTTAAGTTTAAAGAAATTATCAAATTGCAGGTTTTTATTCAACAACTAAACAGCAGTCACACAACTGTATCCAGATTGTGCACATAACAAATGCTCTTAAGTATGCAGTTTGTAAGGTATGCAACCGGATGACCAAAAGATGCTTACAGTAACTTCTTTCAGTTGTTCTTCCAGTTTGGCCTTTTCTTCAGTTAACATTTTTTCAGCAGAGCTGGGTTCAACCTTTTGCTCATTTTGGCTCTGACTCTGGTCCTCTTCCAAGTTCTGGCCAGTATTTTTCTGTTGTGTTGCCACACAAAGCAGTCGTGGAGAAGTCCTAAGGCAAAAACGTGGACAATATTAATCACTTGCTTACTTTGTAAGGTATTAGCATCTTCTGGATATACTGGACACTATTTGACATGTCAATGTCTACAAAATTCTCACATTAAAGCACAAATTAAAACAACAGTTCTAGGTCTGTGAAAACTGTTTGCTGAACCTTTCATCAGAAGTAACTGAACTGAGCCCATCTAAACTGTTGCAAAAAATAACTTTGCTGCAAGGTACAATCACTGGGCAGCAGCTTGTAAGTGTCCATTATATTCAGTTTATAAATCTGCAGCACTTTTAAGGGGAATATGAGCTCGTTTTCAGCACAGTACTCTATCAGGAAGCAAATCCAGTTTACGTGATACAATCACCTGCAACAGTCTCCCAGAAAACACACTGAGAACAGTCATTTGCCACCGATTGCTAGAGAGCAACGGAAAAGCACCTTCTGTATCACTCCTGTATTTCACTGCTATATCGCAAACATTACATCAAGAACGGGCCAGTCTCCATGAAAATGACTGTTTATCCCTTCCTAACGTTTCTTAGGTTGAGCTAGCTGAGCTGCCTGAGCAAGCAAACCGGTTCACGGATGAGGCGGGTGGATCAGTGCCGCAACGACAAAAGGTCTCGGATCCCTGCACGCCTCATCAAGTCTTCGGGCCTGAAGGCCTTCAGTCTCAAGACCAGACCAGGAGGGCCCCGCAGTGCCTGGCCGGGCCACTCTCCCGGGGGAGGGTAAGGGAAGCCAACAAAGGGCGGCGGGGGATGGGGGGCCGGCACCAGCCCGTCCCGGCTGTAGGAAGGGGCTCCCCAGCGCAGAGCCGGAAGGCCGGGGCTTGAGGGGTGAAGCACCGCAGCGCGGCGGGGCTGGGCCCCGCTCTCCTCCTGGCCCGGTTCGGCCCGGCCGATGGCGAGGCGGTGAGTACGGACCCGTCCCGATCGCGGTCCGACGCGGCAGCACGCCGCGACCCTCACCTCAGGGAGTAGCTCAGTAGCGGGTACCACGGGCGCAACGCGCTCCGCACGCACTGGGCCACTGCCGCCATAGCGCCTTCCTACCCAGCGACCGCCTCAGCCTGCCCCTCTGGGCCTCCGCGAGACCGCCGCCAATCAGCGAGCGGGCAGGCTAAGAGTGACGCGGCCGAAGACCAATCCACAAGGCGGAGGCACTCCTCAGGCCAAATAGGCGAGGTGGGAGGAGGAGCTTGCAGTTCTTCCGGGGCGCTGTGGAGAGCTCCTGTGAGGAGCGCTCTCCTCGCCCCGCCTCCTGGCGGAAGGTGACGCGCGTGCGGGCGTGGCCGCGGCCGAGGCGGGGCGCGCGGGCGGGGCTCGGGGCGTGAGGGCCATTTTGTTTCGTGAGGGAGGCGGACAGGCGAGGCTGCGTCGGCTTTGGCTGTGGGTCTCGGTGGGTCCTTGTTGCCCCCCCCGCGGGGTGTTAAAGCATAGTGTCGGGAACGAGAGCCTGCGGGTGTTGGCAGGGCACTGGCTAAGGTCAGGCGTCGGTATTTTCCTGTCAGAACTGGTCAACGGAAGCTGGAGGCAGTTTGATGGCTGCAGGTGGTCCAGTCTAATGATACACATCTTTCTTGTGCGAGTTGTGACTGAAAAAGTTTGAAGCTTGCAGCTTTTTTTTTTCAACTGCTGAATAACCCGGTTATCAGGAATACTTTGTAGCATCTGTCAACAGTTTGTCTGCAAGCCTCCACACAAGAGTTTTTCATCGTGTGTCTATACACACTCACGCTGACCGCTGTATATGCTCTTGCTGGATAATTGTGATCTAAAATCTTGAACTTCCATTAAAAGCAATAATGTTGCTAATCCACTGCTTCCAAATTTGGCCACCTGCTTGTGCAACCTGTTTGTGTGAGTGTCCCGTGTAACTGGATGTTACAGAAACCCTGCTCCGTGATACTTGGATGACTTCTTAACTTCGGCAGTGTTGTCAATTAGTTTGTCATTATCCTGTTAAAAGGGAAAAAAAAAAATCAAAGTCACACATTCATCTTACAGTCCCAAAGTGAGTGGTAGGTTATTCACAGATACCTGAACACCAGCTGTTAACCTGATTTTTGCATGCTTTTGTGCACTTCCCAAACAAAATCTGAAGGACAGAGAAGATACAGGTTCCATAATGCAAATTCAGTAAACATTATATTCAAGTGTATAATTAAAGTATTACTAAAGAAGAAGCTGCAGAAGACATTTCTGGCATGAGAATCCTGCAGAAGTTAGGACCTTGCTAAGTTCAATCAAACTTTGGCAGAGTTTTCAGCATGGGCTTTATTTGGCAGGTTTGCTTGTCTATGATGTGTTGCTTCATGGCTTCTGCAGGAAAGCATGACAAACGGTATAACGAGGCCAGTGGCCTCATACCGTGACAACTGTTAGATCCCAAGGAGTCTCGCTGTCTCTTACAGTTACATGGATGTGGATTTCTCCTCCTGTGAGAAGATTTGGAAGAGCTAGACGCATACAAATAAATGTTCTTGGGTGACAGCAGGCAACAGATAAGAACCAAATGGTTTTGCAGTCCATGGTTTTTATACTTTGGTCATTGCTGTTTTGTCATGTAACACTGGTACATTCCAACAGCTTGCCTATACAGAACACAGCAAAGAAAATGTGTCTATGCCATGTGCTGTCCATACATGGAGTGGCTGTAGTGCTGTCAGCATCTGCTTTCTGGAAAGTATGTAAGCCACAAATTCCAAGCTTCATCCTCAGAAATACTGAAGGAAGTAGTTGAGGAAATCTGTTAAAAGATGCTGATAATACTAAGGAAGGATCAGAGAGAACAAGGAGAAAAATAGAAATAGTCATAAAGGATGATACCCACAGAAAGCCATGAGCAAATGAGGCAGAGAAGGTAAGTGGCTATTTAGGTCTGATGTTTTTAAAATGTTTCCTGGAAAGATTATTGGTTCCTTACAAAACCTAGACAAGCAGTCTGCCTGTCTCATCTTTCTTGTCTGCTGTTTTTCCCTGACACCCTTAGCACATAGCTTCCTATTTCAGCCCTTCTTCATTCTCTGCTGCCTACCATCTCTGGAAGTAGGGCTTGATTAATGATTGATCACAAAATCACAGAATTGATAACAAAAGGTTGAGAAAAGCCCATTGCCAGCATGTCTCATTAATAACTAAGTAAAATATATTGGACTCAAGATTTCTGAAACAAGTTGGTTGTTGTATTAGGATCCATTTACCCCAAATGACAGTTCATAGGCCTTTTGCAAGCGAATTTTCAAGATACTCCACAGTGAAAATGAATTTTGTTGTGATTTTCTTAACTTGAACAGACGTCAAGAAAAACCCACAGCTAGCACAGATACTGATGGGTCAAGACTAAACAGCATATGCAGCACAAAAGAAGAGCATGCAAGTTTACGTAGAGCTTGTATGCATCATGACTGATGTTGGCTGTAAGGACTGTCCCACTTTGACCAAAAAAAAAAAAAAAAAAAGACTTTTTCATGCTTTGTCCTGACTTGCGCTATTGCAGTCTGTTCTGTTTTAATTGCAGTGCCACCTAGTGGGTTGGGTTTTTTTTAAACTCAACTAATGAGTATTCAGCATCTGTTGCTTGACCTGGTTGGCAGTCACAGATGTTCAGTAACAAGCATAGTTTTGTTCTTGAGCAGTCCTCTCCATATCAAGCGGTCTTTTGCTCTTCACATAAATACCAGGTTTGAATATGATTTGATGATAAGCAATGCTTATCCTGAATTCTAAAACATTAACCAGCTGCTGCTTTTCAACTTGATGTCATTAAAAGTGACTCTAACCTCTAATTTCTGTGGACTAGTGATAGAATCAGGTAGTCTGGATATAATGCCTGGTTCCTCTAGTGATTCACTTTGTGGTCTTGTGCAGTATTTAACCTCATGTCCACATTTCTGCAACTACAAATTAAGGGTAGTAATCTTTCAGTACCTTACAAGAAAGTTGTTTAGAGAGCACGAGGGAATTTCTGTGATATTTTGAAAATTCAAAATGTCAGCTGAATGATAAGTCTCTTTTTTAACATTGCATTTGTAGTAAAGAGACTTGTAATCCTTTGAGATGAAAAATGCCATAAATGCAAGATTTGTGCTTGAAAAGTTAAATGAAAAATCAAGGCATTTCTGTTTCTCTAAAAAAAAAAAAAAGCTAGTTCTTTCTCCTAATGCTAAGATACAGTCTATTGATAGTCAACCAGCAAACAGAATGCCATTACATTTGTGTTTCAAGTATGAACTATATTATTAATGTTTTGAGGGTAAAAGCAAAGGGTATCGTCCCTTTCCGATCACATACGTTATATGTCATCCTAATCAGAACCAAATACTGACCTATGGTGGGAGCAAGTGGGGAAAAAAAAAAACAAAAAATATCTTTGTAAATATTCTAGCAGTGACCTTTCAGGCCAGTTACCAGGAAAAACCGAAAGCCAATTAAAAAATGTTAATTTAGCTGTCAGACTGTTACTGAACTATATAGCAGTGAAGACAAACTTGTTATTCATACCTGTGCCCTTTAGAAAAGATTGCATATGAGACCACTTAGCTATAGCATTCCATAGTCAATTGTGGGAAGATGTCTAGTGTAAAATTAAGGGATTGAGCTTTGTGTATAAAATAATAAAAAATTTTCCTCTATAAGGATTATTGAGACTGAGGATCAGCTACACCCTGGATCCATTTCAGACAGAGGACAGTAAAGATTAAATCATTATTTGAATCCAGAAACTTTAAATCCTGAAATGCAGGTTGGGGCATGTGGGGGAGAGAACCTTACTCTCTTTTAATTAGGGCAGTACTAAGATGGTTAATCTGTATGTTCAGAATTTATAATTTTTAATGCAAACATTTTAAGAAATCTCTCCCAAGAGAGAATGTGTAATACCTACTTACTGCCTAGTTTCTCCTTAGGTTGAAAATACAGAATCATACATCTTGCTCTGATTATAGAGAGTACTCTTTGAGTTCCCATAGCTTTTTGCTAACTAGTTTGAAAGGTACATTTTGTAACTATCTTGTTGCCTGGAGAATGTTGTCGCTGTGTTGGAAATCTAATAGCTATAGCCACAGGGCTCTGAAGAGAGCTAATTAGAGCAATTTAGAATAACAAAAGTTCTGTTTCTGGGAGGACACCGAAGAGATCCTTCCAGAAAGCAGCATGCCACAATTTCAGAGACAGTTGATTGTAATATTTCTGCATAAGTCATCTGGTATCCCAAGGATTTACAAATCTGGCTATCAGTTACGGTTTGTTCTCTTAGCCCTCATGTTATCAGGGGCACTCATGTATTTCTTGTAACATTTCTGGAGGTATAAAAATGGAAAAACTCTGTCAATCAAGCATTGTCTATCTCACTTTAGTCTGGTTGCCAAGCTGTGCAAATGCACAGTAACAATCTTCTATCATGCTAATGTGGCTTTCCACCTTGAGACAAATTTATTGAGCTTTGAGAGAAGAGTTTGCAAATCAGTTGTGATTCTCTTAGTGTGGTGTCATGGATTTTCTTAATATTTTTCTTAAAAATAAGTTTTTGCCTTTCAACTTACCAGAACAAGTTGATAGAACAGGTCAGCTCTCTTTTGTCACACTCAGACTTGCCAAGAAGACAGCAGTTGTTGGTATCTGTTTCTGTACAAAGGCTAACAATGGAAGTGCTGTTATTGGAATGGTATTTTGACATTCAGATCTACATTTTTCTTTCTTTCTTAATTTTTCTTTAAGATTTGATGAATTAGTTGCTGTAGGCCCATTTCTGCTGCCCTTGTGTACAAGTGATTTGTATTAGTCAAAGGGAATGTTGTATGGTGAAGGACTGCCAAGCCAGGTGCTAGGCAAATAGGCTGCCAGTAGTGCTGTAAAAGCCTGAGGCCCGGCTATTTATTGCTCAAGTGTGACTTCTGCAAATGTTTCTGCCTTGCTTTTTACATATTTTTGCTGATGACTGACAGGATGTTGAACTGCATGGTTGGTTGGGCCGGTGCACGGAGCTCTGTTCAGGCATGATGTGTTAGTGCTCTGATTCACAGTTCAGTCTCACAGGCAGGCAGTTCTTCATGCACCCAGCTGTCTAACAAAGGAGGAATGCTCATTCTGCTGACGTTGTGCAAGGGCTGTGAATACAAGAAGCATAAAGCAAAATTTAAAAGGGTTATCTTCTGCTTTTATTTACCTCCTGTAGAAAGCAGCAAGAGCTTTCAGTTGTGTTTCTACGTGTAATTAATGAGTGGGTGAACACTCCTGTGGGACCGTTGCTGCGCTTCATTTAGTCCTAATCTGACTAGGTGAGTCTGGCCAGAATGCGGACAAAGAGTTCAGCTAAAAATGGTTGGAGTGGGAGGGAATAAAAAGCTTTCAAAAATCTGATTTCCATATAAAGAAAATCTACCTAACAGCTTTTTGGTGCTTTATGTGGCGGTCACAGTCTCCGAACCTAGACTTAAACCTGTCCCTAAAATGAGTGCTTCACACTTTGTTCCCTTTCCGCAAGCATCTGTGCAGGCACAACTTCAACCCTGTACAGGAGCTCACGTCGTTATTAAAGTTAGACTGGTGAAATTTAAGGCGGGGGGGGGGGGTTTGGTCAGATTTTCCTCAAAATCTGTTGGGTTCTGTTGCTGATATCTATAGTATAAGTCCAGTTTTTGGAGTTTATTTGAATGTAAAACCTGGGCCACGTAGGTACAGACAGAACTGAATGAAAGTCCTTGTTTTACATCCACAGTACTTGCAGCTTGTTCGGAAAGTAAAAGCATGACTGCTTTAAGTTTTCTAATAGTTGTCACCCCAAGTACTTTCACTGCTGTTCTAAAGGTCACCTCAGATTTATGAATCACCTCAGGTTAATGTGTTATTAATCAATCAGAAACTGGTTGAAAATTATTGTTTCAGCACTGTGAATTCTCTTGTACTAGATGCTTACAAAATAGCAGGAAGGGAATCTGTACTTCCATGCTATGTGTTAAATAGGAATCTTGCTGCTGTAGCTGAAACCACATAGTCTTTCCCTCTCACTCCATTACCAGCTCCTGGTCTCTGCACTGTTCTCTGATCTGACTGGACAAGCTGCTTCTCATTGCCTTTACAACCCATTATTGGTCTTTGGATTTTGCCCAGGCTTATGCTGTCTTTTCTCCTTCTTCCTCTTTTACCTTCTGCTCTGTACTTTCCATCACCATGTCTGCTCTGTTTAGAGTGGAAGAGCCTCTTTAACACACCGCTTCCATCTCTGTTTACTCACTCATTCTTGGGTTTTGCTGAAGCTATCCTTGCTTAAGATCTCATAATGATTTGTGATCAAGAACACCTTCACCTTTTTGATATTAAACATTGCTTCAACAGCACTGTGTTAATTTCTAGAGGTGGTGTGACTGGTACCCCCTGCTCTGGTTCATGATATTAGTGTTGGTTGTTAATTATGTTTATGCTGTAGTAAAGCATTAAGGTGGAGAATCCCTGCTCTGTCATGGCTTCTCTTTTAACTCATCTTTATTACCGAACAAAGCAGACTCTTCCATTTCAAAGAGCTTATAGCTTTTTTTATGACTAGTGCTGTCTGTAGTTTATTAGACCACCTTTTTCTGCTTGCTTAATTTGTATTTTGTCTATTTTTAAAATGGTATTTCTATTGTGTCTTTTTAAATATGTGTTTATTACTTTTCTATGACTCCCCAAGTGCTTTGGCTGGCAAAGTCTTAATGAATAAAATTACTGTCATGTTATAGCTATAAAAATCCACTCCCTCCTTGGAATGGGGTGTGCAAGTTTGAAGAAGCTGAGGAAAATGAGAAGTGTAGGTACCTTGGAGTTATTTTAACTAAAATGGGATACATACAGAGGAAGAATGTTTGTTAGATTATTTTACAGTTATGAACTGTTAATGTGTTGATCCTTCTAATTCTACATTATGCACATAAACCAAAGGGTATATCTGTACTATTATTACAATGATGTTTGTGGACAGATCCACTCAGGCTAATTTTGTAGAAGTTGAATGCTGATAGTAGTCTGGAAGAACCAAAGAATTCTGTACATGCTTGAAAACCTGCTGGAGTGTCACAGGACATTGTCATGGTAATTAGCTCTGAGCTGGTTGTGCTTCTGGAAAGCAACTAGTATCTGAGGCAGCTTATATCTCATACAGCTCTATACTACTCTGCTGACACATTAGCGACTGTCTACATATTGATTCGACAACTTTTCTGTTATTTGGAACAGAAGGAGCTGCTTTGGACTGCTGGTTGTGGTTTTTTCAATAACAATTGTTAGTACCTTAGTACAACACCAAGTGCATAGAAGATGTACAAACAAGAATTTGAGGCTTCAGAGAGAACTCTGAGAGCTGTAAAGTAGATGCTGTACTCTTCTGCCAGAAGACGGCATGACAGTCTCAGCGGATCTGTTCTCCTGGTTCTCCACATTGCAAATAACTGTTTCAGAGCCAGATTTTCAGTCAACTCTAGCTAAACTATGTAGATCGTGTAAGCGGTACGCCAGCACAGCTACAAGCAAGGTCAAGCAAGAGTGTAGCACAGAAAATATTTATGCATTAATGGCAATTACCTTGTTACAGCTCATGGTTTGTAAGGAATAGACTCCCAGTTGGGGGCAATTCTGAGGCAGCAAGCAAATTAACCCAGCTTTTTACTTTTCAGATATTACCTGCCTTTGTAAGGGCTCTGCAGATCACTAGGTACGTGCAAAATGCTGATAAAGTTAGGTGATGACTTAAGGCAGTCTCAGCTTTTCAGGCAGAGTCACTGAGTGGGAGAGACAGAATACATTTATCTTCTTCTGTTTGCACAATGTGATGGGTTGACCCCGGGGAGCAACAAAACACCACCAGCCACTTGCTTATGTCCCCCCCCAGCAGGAATGGGGGAGAGAATCAGAAGGGCAGAAGCAAGTAAAACTCAAGGGTCAAGATAAAGGCAGTTTAATAAGTGAAGGAGAAAATGAAAAAAACCCACCAGGTGATGCAAAGACAATCACCACCTCTCACCAACAGACTGATGCCCAGCCAGCCTCTGAGCAACGACTGCCTGGGAAAGACTCCCTCCCCAGTTTTATTGCTGAGCATGACATACGGCGTGGAATAACCCTTTGGTCAATTTGGGTCAGCTGTCCCAGCCATGTGTCCTCCCAACCTGCCGTCCACACCCAGCCTGGCTGCTGTGGGGGCAGAGTGAAAACCAGAGAATGCCTTGGTGCTTTGCAAGCACTGTTCAGCGATAGCTAAAACATCGGTGTGTTATCAACACTGTTTTAGTCATAAATCTAAAACACAGCATCATACAAGTTGCTGTGAAGAAAATGAACTCCATCCTAGCCAGACCCAGTATATACAATAATAGACCTAACCCTATAGTGGGATAAACACTGTGCTAACTATAAATACAACTGGACTGCATTTGCATCTTCTCTTCCTATTTTCTTTAGTTAGTGTTAATGACATGTATCCAGTTGACATAGAGAAATACCAATATCTTAAACTCCAAATAAATTTTATGAAAGCTGTTAGCAAAAATTTTCAAGTGGAATGGCTGAAATTGTGCATCTGATCTCTATTTATGCACATAAATACTTTGGTTTTCAGACATGTACTTCACTTGCAGTTCCAGAAAATCTGTAGTAGTCTGATCACACTAAGACTGCATTTTACAGGGGTTGTATATTCATAATTTTTTGCTTGCATTTTGTGATATATTTTCATTGTATATTTACAATATACAACAGATGTGAAATTCTAGTTTAGGTAAATCTGCAACCTAGATAAATATAAGCCTCTGGTTTAGAGAAATCAATTCCTGTAGAACCATCTCTGTTTTCTTGTAGAAAAGTTTGTGCCCTGTGGCAAAATCTCACTCTGTTTAAGGACTTCTTGTAATGTAATTTCTAGCATTCCTCCATTTGTCCTGTAAGTGCTCCTACTTTATTTGAACTCCTGTTTTTATGTGAAATTTTACATTTCTTTTTGGAAGAGAAGATCACTTGGAGCAGAGAAGCTGAGGTGACATGTAATGTGGGATGGAGGTGGTATTAGGCTGGAAACAGTAATTAAAATCAAGCAGTGTTTTGGCCTAACAAAGGGTCAAGGGATAAGTTGAGCGTCAGGCTTCATTTTCTTTGGCCAGTGATACCACTGTGGAACTTCTCTATCTGTTGCTTGGGCTGGCAGCAGATTTCTCTGTTTTTTCCACCACGTAAGTTACAAAGTGAGTGATTTGGGTGCTAAATATGTGTAGTCCCCTTGTAGACACCCCACCTACTCCACCTGGCCTCCAGCAGCTGTTCCAGAAGTGCACAAGCCTTAGTAAGTCTTATTTTGTTTCCACGAGCCCCATGCTGATGTCTCATTTAAAATGTTTTTAGATACTTGTTTTTAGGCACCTGAATCACTCTTCAAACATCAGTTCTAGTAAATAAGTCTACAAAAATCCTGTAAACCTGAGTTCTACACCTAATATATCAGCTATACCGTTGCAGCTGGCGTATAACCTCCTCTGTGCATGTCAGAAGAAGACCCTATCAAAGATATTTAAAGCCCAGCACACATTGGTGCCAGAGATGAAGTGTGTATATAGTACATACAGAAATACGTGTAATGATCAGGTTAACATAGTGTCAGGATACTACCATGTCTGTTTGATGAGCCTATTGATGTGTATCACAGACTGAACTGAACACTTAAATTTTATTTCCTTGTTTAGAAAGCACGTAATGCTAGTAATGGCATTACAAAGCTCTCTTTTCAGTCATGTCAAAGTTGGTGCATTTGTTCCTACTCGTTAAAAAAAAGATAATGTTGATTTATATGATTTAACCATAAATACTTACCTGGTGTTTGGACCATATTGAAAATAAATGCCATTGTATTTAATAAGAAATGCTGCCCCATATGCCACACAGAAGTGGCAGCTATTGTACAGCAGGTTGGAAAGATCTTCTATTATTTTTCTAAAGTTCTGAAGTGAAAAGAACATGCCTGTGAAAATATTTAAGTAATATATTCTTTTTATACTGTACCTTGTGTTCTGCAAATGCCTCTGAAAATCAATAAAACCAAATTCTACCTAATGTATTCTGTGTTTTGCAAGGAGGGCAAGCCTTTTCCCCTGATTTATTAATGTTTGGAAAGAAGTCATTGCACATAAAAATCCTATATTAAAAATAGTAATTCATGATGTTTTAATATCTTTTTCCCCTACTTAAAGAAGAGTAGGAAGTATAGGAGTGATATTTTTTTTTTACTGCTGTGAAAATATTTCTGGTTTTTGACAGTAACTGGCATCAAGAATAACAATAAAAAAAAAAAAGCCATACTGAGTATTCCTCCTCTGATGTTTTATGTCTACTCGGAGAAGATAGGGTACAGACAATTGTTCAGCTGCAGTAAAGTTCTCATTTTTATTGTGCAGAGCTAAATTTATCCTTGCTGTGATTTTTCTGAAATCAGCGGAGTTACTTCTGCTAGTCATCAGTGACCTGCTCTGATTGTATTGCTGTTCTAGGAGAGACTACAGCGGAGTTTCTTCCCTTCAGTTGAATACACGCATACATGTAAATTGTGTTTACCTCTGTAACTGTTTGTATGATTATAGCCAGCACAGATAGAAGAGCACTGTAACTTGAATCTGTGGCTTTCAGGTGGATGAGATAAGCTTTTGTCTTTTCAGAGGAAGGATGCTGTTCCGTATCACGTACGTCATCTGAAATGCTTCGCCACATACCTGATTAGGCAGAAGCCTTCGTTAGAAGCAAATTGGGGTTAGTACTCATGAGATGTTCAGGCTTGATATTTTCTACAGAGTATGCAGAAATCAAGGCGGGGGGAGCTTTGATTTTTTTTAATAAATAGTGTTGTACCAGAATATTTTGTGGTTAAAAAAGAAATAAGTGGTGCAAAAGAAAATAGGCTGATGGGAGTTTTTCCAAAGCTTCTATTTTAATGAAATAAATGTGTCAGAAAGGAATAGAAGAATATAAGGTTTACACAGAAGTAGGACCAAACTGAGATTTGACATCCAGTTTCTATTTTGAGATTATTCATTTTCTCCCTGTTAGGCTGTACAAACCCAAATTGAGCAAGTTCTCTTTAAACTGAAGATTCATAATTCACTTCCAACGTTTAATGTTCCAGTCTCCTTTGGATTGATGTGAAAATCTGGATTTTTAATAGAGTTGATTCATGTTTTTTTCCTCCTCCCTTGGAAGTATCATGTGTCCAGAAATGTATATGGTTCATTTCTGTGCCTGCTTATTTTTATTTATTTTTAATGGATTATCTCACTCTCATCAGTAGCATATGTATGATACAGGTTGCCATGGTAAATATGAATTTTTTATTAACATGGTAAATATTAATTTAAAACATGAGAAGCTGGTAACTGAGACGTTAACACTGCTTTGGAGATTTTCCTGCTCCTGAGGTGATAGAAATTATATATGGGGTTAAAAATGTGCAGAGCAACATGTCTTGCGAAGGACGTCCTGTAGTGGTAGTACAGCAGCCTGAGGGCACAGAAATGTAGGCTATTTGGACTGTGAAGCAAAGACAATAGGAGGTCAGACATAAGCTGCTGAAAGTTAATACTAGAGATGACATGGAACCAATGTTCAAGTTTTAAACTCCTTCCTTACATTTCCAGACCATTTGTGGGCAGCTCTTTGCATCAGAGTATGACCAATTGGCTCAGCTGAATCCAGTATAATAAAGAGAGTGTGAGATGTGGTCAGCTTCAAGGGAGGGAGTGGCACAGGGCTGGCCTCTTGAAATGTCATTTATGACTTTACATCTAACTGTGCTAAACAAGTAATTTTAGGCAGATTTTTGAAAACTCCCAGTTACCCAAATTTCCTTGAGCTCAATGGGAGTTACCTGCCAGGAAGTTCTTGAAAATATACCTTTCTAGACATATCATATCTCTAAAGCTCACGTCCTTCAGCCTCTGTTAGATTGATTGTGAAATGAATCCGATGCTGCTCTCTTTCTTGGGAAATGAGGAAACAGAAGTATTTTTGGTGGTAGTTTTGTCCAATGGAAATTTTTTTTTCTGCATAACCTGTGATTCCCAATGAATTTCTATTCATCCATGAAGTCCTTGGTGTTACGACCGAGTGTTAATTTTTCACTGTGGATTCACTTTTGGAGCAGAAAGTTATGAGGTTGTTTTCTTGCCCTGGGACTTTGACTTGTATTTGATGCTGTCACTGAAGAGTGATTTTAGAAGGAGCTACATGATGAGAGGTACTATCTTTCAGCTGATATGTTAAATTGAGGTCGCTTCTGACAATGGCCCTCTTAAAAATCACCTCTGTGTCTTGTCAGACATTCCATTTCCCAGTGAAATTAATTCTAAAAATCAAGGACTGTGTCTGAGATATTACGAAGCCCATAATGGCGGCTCTGTTTGCCCTGTCTTCATTGCACTACTGGTATTTCACTTACTATTTTTGTCAGGACTTATATTATAAAACTCTGTTCTATATCACAAAGCAGCATATGTCATGCTAACTCCACTGAGCAGAGTAAGATTACTACATGAAATCTTATATCATCTTGTGATATATATACACACAAGATTACTCAGAAAATAACTTGTCACCACTGTAGACACTTCATGGTTCCTGGAAAAAACACTCCATACTGAAGGTCACAAGTATATATACACTGATTTAACAGCTCTATTCACCCTTTGCTAGAACAGTGCTGCTAGCAGAATGACAGGAGCCTAGTAAAACTTCATACTTTCAAGGAAAGCTTTCTGATCCCTTCTGTTTAAAGCACCAAAGTTCCTTATAGTAAAAGGAAACAGAACTTTTTAACTACATTATTTTGTGAAAATAAAAGCACTCTCAACTCCATTTCATCTTGGACACTATTAAGACTCCAAATGTGTCACAAATGTTGCCATATAGCACACGGTAGTGATTGCAGCATTAGATTTGAAACTTTCAGATTGTTAATTCCTTGGTTTGAATCATGTTAGGGGTATTATTTTTTTAATACTGATAAACAGTTCAAATAGTTCAGTGTCTCTGGTTCTTTCAGCTGAGATGTTAAAAAGCATAGTCCTCTCAGATTCTTTGTAGTCTGAAATCTTATAACCCGTTCACAAGAACAGAACTTAGGAAAGCAGATTTGGGGTGCATGCCTCTCCTCCATACTCCTGTTCACTGTACTGCATACTTTTCTGCTTGATGCATTTCAGTAGTGATTTCAAAGGTAAGAAGGCTTCCTTTCTGCTACTCTCATGAAAAGCCGCTTAGATTTTGCCGATTTGTACCTATTGAAATATAACCTTTACTATTAGTGTCCTGTGCCTTTGAGGTGGCTCCCAAAAGCCCAGGTCTTTCTGTTGGTTTTGTGCATTGCCAGCTGAGATGGTTGGATTTCCAGACTCACCTTTTATGTGTTCTGACTTACTGTGTATCTAGAACTAAAGTTCGTTTTGGCTACGTGATGCTAGTTGATTTCTTGTCTTAAAATGCTTCACAAAACCAGGAAGTTTCTTTTATTTCTGTGGGATGTGTTTGATAAGAAGCAACAACATTTCACATTCTTCTTTTGTCCACAAAAATTACGTCCTAAGTGACTTCTAACAGACCCACATTCAGTTTTTCACAAGGTTCTGATCTGGCTTTGTGTTAATTGATTTCTTTAATGGTTCCAGCGATATCTTACAACAGAAGAATGTTACATGCCACCCAGTGCTGGTGTGCTCTTTGTAGTCCAAAAATCAATAAATGCACTTAAAACCCTAAACTCTAGAAACATTATTATAGATATAGGTAAAGGTCACTCTCTCGGTCAAATTCCTCTCTCTATCCAATTTCTAAATAAATTATAAAGCAGCATGCAATTTGTGAAGTCTAGAGACAATGTTTATTTTTATGTATAAATTAGACTGTAAGGGTTCCCTTTTGGAAATGGCATGGAAAAATTTCAGTGAGCAGAATTCCCTACCTGCTTAATAAGAATAGAGGTCTCTCCTGGTGTATTATGTAACAACAACTACAAATCCAGAAACATTATTGTGCTCACTGTCAGCATCTCCATGTGGAATTACTTCTTGAGTGTAGAATGGCAGCAGAGTCTCTCAGCACTTTTACAATAACCAAGCTGGGACCTAAATTGGTATTCTACCACTTTTGCTTAAATTCTAGCAATATATAAAATAAATAGACACCTTTTGGTATTTTTTCAAGCCCTGAATGTTGAATTAAAATGTGGATCTTCCTAATTATGTCAAATGCTGTCATGAAGAGTTCACTTGAAAGCAATGGAGACATTACAGAGAAGGGTTTGGCTTAGTCAGCTTATTATTTCTTTCACTTAACTTGAGTTGTAATGTGAAATTGCTTTAATAGCTTTGTTGCCATTTTAAATGTTTTACGAGCTTTCCTTCTCCACAGAAATTTTAGTCACCACATTTACTTTAGGAATTTTTCTTTAATGAAATCAGTATTTATAAAAGTTGGCAACCTTGTAGGCAAAATTCTGTGTTTATTCTCAGGACAGATATAGCATAGACAAGAAGAATGTAGTGCTATTGTTAGATAGGAATGGTCATCTGGATCAAGCTGCATCAATTAAAGTCATCACCACAGCCCCTGGAAATGGCAGCGCTGTGTCCTATGCTCTGCATTGTGCAGGTGCTCTCAAACCATGTCCTGGCAAAGTCAACTGAGACACCCAGCTTTGCATTGAAGGAAAGGAGAAGCATTTACTTGTTTCTTCTAATAGCAAAAGTTTGTGGGCAGTAGCCTATGGCAAGGGATAGTAACAAGCCACTGTAAATTATTGATACCTGTCCCAGCATGCTTCCTTGCAACATGAATGTGAATCGTGACCTCAACTTCCATGTAACTTATTCAATGACACTTCAGTCTTATTTTGGAATAGAAGAACAACTTCTAGCATTACAAATATGCTCATTTTTTCTGTAAGTTTGCACTCAAACTTGCATGCAACTCCGATGCATGTTGTCTATATCAGTATAATGTGAATGCAAAACACATTTATTGTGCGTTAATAACACTGAACACTTGTGCCTTATTTTAAAATGCTGAAAATTACGCCGAGCTATGGACTATGGGGGTTTGGGGTCTTTCCCCAGTAGGTGAAGGGATTTGTGCTATGTGATAACTAACATGTAAAAAACCTAATGTTTATATGGTATGTACACAGCCTGTTTTTCTATAGCAGACTTAATTTTTTTGTTTTTAAGGTAGCATTTACAAGTAATTATCATTGTGCTTTTTGAAATGTTAGCTTCTGCACAAGAACTGGCCTACCTGCTTTGTCAGTTTTGGTTCGACTTAAAAGGGCACTATTGAACCAGTATTTGAATCAGTGCTAGTCAGTGGATGTTGATGAAATGTGGGTAGACCTGATATGCAGAAGGTGGGTAAAGGGACAGATCTACTCTTCAGCTAGAGGTTAGCACACCTGATGCAGAGCATCAGATTGGTAAATGTGTGATGTGGTGCAAAATCAGCCAGTGTAGCTCCAGCCACGACTGGCATGGTTTAAGGTGAGCTTTGACCTTGTCCTGAAGAAATGAGGAGGACTTACACATTGTGGCTTGTTGGCTTTGGTGCAAGGAGAGTAACTCCCAGCCAAGAGATGGCAACATGCAGCTTTAGGGCAGTGACACTGCCTAAGGCAGTTTTAGGGCAGTAACTGCTCCAGACAGCCGGTAAAAATCTAGTTTATATTTGTTAGTTTTGTACCATAAGAATATAGATATAAACTCATAAACTCAAAGAAGAAGGTGCAAACAGATATGGGGCTCTGGAACTTGAGGGCCAGGCTAACGAGGACGTGGACGAAAGTCCATCTGCGGGGCTGCCTAGGGCGAGACAGCCTGCCCCACGCATCACAACCACCTCTACCAAGGCAAAAAGGAGGGTGGTTGTTGTAGGTGATTCCCTCCTGAGGGGAACGGAGGGCCCAATATGCCGGCCTGACCCGACCCACAGGGAAGTCTGCTGCCTCCCTGGGGCCCGGGTGAGAGAGGTCACAAGGAAACTCCCCAGTCTGGTATGGCCCACCGATTACTACCCGCTGGTAGTTTTGCAGGTTGGCAGCGAGGAGATTGAGCAAAGAAGCGTGAAAGGGATGAAGAAGGACTTTAAGGCGCTGGGGAGACTGATTGACGGATCGGGTGCGCAGGTGGTGTTTTCTGCAATCCCTTCAGTGGCAGGGAGGAACACTGAAAGGAATAAGAAAGCAAACATGGTCAACGCGTGGCTCAGAGACTGATGCCACCAGAGGAATTTTGGATTCTTTGACCATGGGGTGGTCTCCGTGGCACCGGGCCTGCTGAGTGCAGACGGTGTTCAGCTGTCCCCAAGGGGGAAAAGAATCCTTGCCCGTAAGTTGGCAAACCTCATCAGGAGGGCTTTAAACTAGACTCGAAGGGGGAAGGGGATGAAGCCAGGCTACCCAGAGGTGAGCCTAGGGGTGACGTGCCATTGTCGGGGGCAAGACCGATAGCCCAGCTCAAGTGCATCTACTCCAATGCACGCAGCATGGGCGGCAAACAGGAGGAGCTGGAAGCCATCGTGCGGCGGGGCAGCTATGACGTGGTCGCCATCACAGAAACATGGTGGGATGACTCGCATGGCTGGAGTGCTGCGATGGAGGGCTATAAGCTCTTCAGGAGGGATAGGCAAGGAAGGAGAGGCGGTGGGGTGGCTCTGTACGTCAAGGAGTGCTTTGATTGTATAGAGCTGGATGATTGTCACGATGGGGTTGAATGCTTATGGGCAAGGATGAGGGGGAAGGCCAACAAGCCGGATATCCTGCTGGGGGTCTGTTATAGACCACCCGACCAGGGCGTAGAAGCTGATGAAGCATTCTACAAGCGACTGGCAGAAGTCTCACAGTCGCAAGCCCTTGCTCTTGTGGGGGACTTCAACTTACCGGATGTCTGCTGGAAGTACAACACAGCTAAGAGGAAACAGTCCCGGAGGTTCCTCGAGTGTGTGGAAGATAACTTCCTGACGCAGCTGGTAAGCGAGCCTACAAGGGAAGGTGCCCTGCTTGACCTGCTGTTTACGAACAGAGAGGGTCTGGTGGGAGAAGTGAAGGTCGGAGGCCGTCTTGGGCTTAGCGACCATGAAATGATAGAGTTTGCAATTTTTAGCCAAGTAAGGAGGCGGGTGAGCAATACCGCTACCATGGACTTCCGGAGGGCAGACTTTGCCCTGTTCAGGACACTGGTCGGGAGGGTCCCTTGGGAGACGGTCCTGAAGGGCAAAGGGGCCCAGGAAGGCTGGACCTTCTTCAAGAAGGAAATCTTGAAGGCGCAGGAGCAGGCAGTGCCCCTGTGCCGTAAGAAGAGCCGGCGGGGAAGACGGCCGGCCTGGCTGAACAAGGAGCTTATGCTGAGGCTCGGGGAAAAAAAGAGAACTTACCACCTCTGGAAAAAGGGGCAGGCAAGTGAAGAAGAATACAAGGACCTCGTTAGGTCATGCAGGGAGGGAATTAGGAAGGCGAAAGCCCAGCTAGAGCTCAACCTGGCCACGTCGTGAGGGACAACAAAAAAAGCTTCTATAAATACATTAACAACAAAAAGGGGGCCAAGGAGGAACTCCATCCTCTACTGGATGCGGCGGGGAACATTGTCACGAAGGATGAGGAAAAGGCTGAGGTACTTAATGCCTTCTTCGCCTCAGTCTTTAACAGCCACACCAGGTATCCTCAGGGTATCCGTCTCCCTGAGCTGGATGACAGGGATGGAGAGCAAAATAGGCTCCCCATGATCCAGGAGGAAGCAGTTAACGACCTGCTATGCCACCTGGAGACTCATAAGTCTATGGGGCCTGATGGCATCCACCCAAGGGTGCTGAGGGAGCTGGCGGAGGAGCTTGCCAAGCCGCTCTCCATCATTTATCAACAGTCCTGGTCAACGGGGGAGGTCCCGGATGACTGGAGGCTTGCCAACGTGACGCCCATCTACAAGAAGGGTCGGAAGGAGGATCCGGGGAACTACAGGCCTGTCAGCCTGACCTCGGTGCCGGGGAAGGTTATGGAGAGGCTCATCTTGAGGGCGCTCACGGGACACGTGCAGGATACCAAGGGATCAGGCCCAGCCAGCACGGGTTCATGAAAGGCAGGTCCTGCTTGACCAACCTGATCTCCTTCTATGACCAGGTGACCCGCCTAGTGGATGAGGGGAAGGCTGTGGATGTTGTCTACCTGGACTTCAGCACAGCCTTTGACACTGTTCCCCACAGCATTCTCCTGGAGAAGCTGGCGGCCCGTGGTTTAGACAGGTACACTCTTCGCTGGGTAAAAAACTGGCTGGATGGCCGAGCCCAGAGAGTTGTAGTGAATGGGGTGAAATCCAGCTGGCGGCCGGTCACAAGCGGAGTCCCCCGGGGCTCAGTTTTGGGACCGGTCTTGTTTAATATCTTTATTGATGATCTGGATGAGGGGATAGAGTGCTCCCTCAGCAAGTTTGCAGACGACACCAAGTTGGGAGGGAGTGTTGATCTGCTTGAGGGTAGGAAGGCTCTGCAGAGGGATCTGGACAGGCTGGATCGATGGGCTGAGACCAACCGGATGAAGTTCAATAAGGCCAAGTGCCGGGTTCTACACTTTGGCCACAACAACCCCAGGCAACGCTACAGGCTTGGGGATGAGTGGCTGGAAAGCTCCCCCGCAGAAAAGGACCTGGGGGTGTTGATCGACACCCGGCTGAATATGAGCCAGCAGTGTGCCCAGGTGGCCAAGAAGGCCAACGGCATCCTGGCTTGTATCAGAAATGGTGTGGCCAGCAGGAGCAGGGAGGTGATCGTGCCTCTGTACTCGGCGCTGGTGAGGCCGCCCCTCGAATCCTGTGTTCAGTTTTGGGCCCCTCACTACAAGAAGGACATTGAGGTGCTGGAGCGTGTCCAGAGAAGGGCGACGAAGCTGGTGAGGGGTCTGGAGCACAAGTCTTATGAGGAGCGGCTGAGGGAGCTGGGGTTGTTCAGTCTGGAGAAGAGGAGGCTGAGGGGAGACCTTATCGCTCTCTACAACTACCTGAAGGGGGGTTGCAGAGAGGTGGGTGTTGGTCTCTTCTCCCAAGTGACTAGTGACAGGACTAGAGGAAATGGCCTCAAGTTGCGCCAGGGGAGGTTCAGGCTAGATATTAGGAAAAAGTTCTTTACCGAGAGAGTAGTGAAACATTGGAATAGGCTGCCCAGGGAGGTGGTAGAGTCACCCTCCCTGGAGGTATTCAAGGAGCGTGTGGATGTGGCATTGTGGGATGTAGCTTGATGGACATGGTGCTGTGTGGTGTTGGGTGGGTTGGTTTTTGGTGTGTTGTGCCTTGTTGTTGTTGTGTGGTGGTTGGCTTGCATGGGTTGTTTGTGTGGGGTTTTTTTTGTTTTGTTTTTGTTTTTTTTTTTTTTTTTTCAGGTTGGACTTGATGATCTTACAGGTCTTTTCCAACCGTAGTGATTCTGTGATTCTGTGAAACTACACAGGTGTAAGCCAGATTAGATGTAACACAAGAATATCATCATATTCATGCATAATACTTCAAAATATCATTCATTAAGCCCATGCAAGTCACAGAGATCGGGGGGGGGGGGGGGGAGAAAGGGTACTACTACATTACAAAAATTACTAAGCCTCACTGTCTAAATCAACTCAGGCATTGGAAAGAATAAATGTCATGGAAAGTCAATAAGACTTGGCTCCTGGGTAACCCATGTTATTTTAAATGTCATGCTCTGTACTAAATAGTGACTCATTTTGTACATGTTACTGAATCTTCTTGGGAAATGATCTAGATTAAACTAAAGCCTGTGAAAGGAGCAGTCACTCCCTAGCCATCCATTTCTAATTTTTTGATTCTGATTTTTTGATTTAGACCCCTGCAAGGGGTCTAAGAGAAAAAATGGCTCATAAACTAAAGGTGACTCGAATGCCTAGTAAAGATCTATGGCCAAGAAACCCAAAAATGTGTCAAATGCTGTATGAACTCTGAGACAGGAATGTTATGTACAGAGGCAGACACGCTTGCAGCTCTTAAGTGTAGTTCGGGTCTGAAAGAGAGTTTCATATGTATTTACAGGTTTTCAGGACGTATTTCACTCAAGTTGTATTTACGCTAAAATAAACATCTTTATTGAGCTGAATACTATAGTGTTTTCCAGTTTTTCCTCTCTCTAAACTCTGCTTAAGTGTCCTCAAAGTAACACAGGTGGTTTTGATTGTCAAATACTTAGTTGTTAACTTTGAATTCCACATTGTTTTCTAGAGGAAAGTTGTTTTTCTGGTTCTGTCAGAACAACCAACATCAGATTGTATACGTGCTGGTCTCTACTCTTCCTTCGTGTTAGTCTTGTACTCAGTGCAATCAATGGCTCTGTCTAACACATACTGAAAGCAGTAGGAGGTATTCTATTGATTAATAGGAGTTGGACTTCTCAAAGAAAATCATCCTCTGAGGTCAGAATCTGGCATTCGGTTTCCTTTCTGCAACTTTAAGTATCTTTCCTGATTTTTTTGTGAACATGAGAGAGATTTTAGAGAACCATCTTTAAGACTACAACAGGAGTTGAAGAAATAGAAATACTTTGTCTTCTTTCTGTTCTAACCAGATACATGCTTGATTATGTGTTCTCCTGTATGCCACCATAGAAAACATCTGGCAGTTAATAACTCTGTTTCAAAAGCTGTGTACCTCGACTGCAAATAGCATTCCACGTGGAAAACTGGCATAGCAGGTGTCAGCTCAGGATACTCAGAATCCTTCCTCCCTCTGCTTCTGAGTCAGGCACAGGAAACGTTGTAAGGATTTTGTGGTTTCATGTTCCACTGTGCTGTTTTTCATTCTCGTTACTCCTATTTTACCTCACATCTAGCCTCCACAAGTTTCTTAAATGAATGAGGTCCTACAAAAATGCAAGAAGGAGGACTAAGAACTGCAGGCTTGGTAGTGTCATCTCAGTCCCTGAAGAGATTATGGAGCAAGTCATGTTGGAAGCTACTTCCCAGACATTTGAAGAGTGAGCAGATAATTGAGAACAGCACAGATTTACCAGGACAAATGATGCCTACCCAATTCATTACATTCTAGAATGAAATGAGTGTTCTGAGGTTGAAGGAATCTGTTGTTTACCTTGACAAGGCTTCTGACATAGTCTCCTGTACCATCTTTGTAGCTAAACTGGTGACACATGGATCAGGTAGTGGATGAAAAATTGGACTGTTGGCTCAAAGAGGAGTGATCAATGGTTCGGAATAAAACCGGCAGGCAACTACAAGTGATCTTCCTCAGCAATCAGTACTGGGGCTGATACTGTTAAACATCTTCATCAGCATGAAGGGGCAACATGCACCCTCAGCAAGTTCATGAATGATGCCAGATTGTGTGTGTGGGAGGGGAGCAGTTGATATGCTAGATAGGATCAGAGCTTCCATACAGAGGGATCTCAACAAGTCGGAGGAATGAGCTGGTCGAAGCCTCATAATGTTCACAATGCAAACACACTGTTCTGCCAAGACAGATTAGTACAGGCTGAGGGCCAACTGGCTAGAAAGCAGCTCTGCAGAAAGACCTGGGCGGTCCTGGTGGGCAACAAGGTGATCATGAGTCAGCAGGAACACCCTCAGAGCAATGAAAGCCAATTGCATACTGGGCTGCCTTGTCAAGACTGTAGCCAGCAGGTCAAGTGGTTATTCCCCTCTATTCATACTTACAAGACCTCATGTAGAGAAGTGTGTTCAGTTTTGACCTCCTGTGCAAAAGAGATATGAATAAACTGGAGCAAGTCCAGCAGCAAGTGAGTAAGATGATTAGGGAGCTGCAGCACAGGAAAATTAAGGGAAGTTAAGGCAGTGCAAGGAGAAGTTAAGATTGCTGTGCTTGTTTGCCCTAGATGAGTTAAGGCTAAGGGAAGATCTAACTGCAGTCTTCCACTACCTCGAGGAGGGATAGAGACAGGATGGAACCAGAACTACACAGCAAATGTACAAGACGCAATGGATACAAGTTGCTGCATAGAAAATTCAAAGGCTTTAGGAAAATTTCTTAGATATAAGGTAGTTTTATTTCACAGGGAGGGTGTTTAAGTACTGGAACAGGTTTCCCAGAGAGGTTGTGGAGTCTCCATCCTTGCAGATACTGTAACTTGTTAAGTCCCTGAGTAATGGATTTCCCTTTGGAACTCACGATGTTTTAATGAGGAGGTTGGGCTTGTCAATCTTCAGAGGTCTTTTCCAACCTAAACTGTTCTATGATTATGCCATTCTGTAGTAAGTCTTCATCTCTGGACATGACATCCTTCTGAAATGTAGGAGAGGTGTAGCGAGGAGATGGGAAAGAAGCGTGAGGTTTGGAAGTTATTCTGTGGGCTTTTGTAGAAGATTTTTTAGATCTTCAGTTAGTCCTTGAGTCAGCTCTCCTCCTGATTTCCATGGGTGTATCAATCCTTAGAAGTATCGCAGAGCTCTGTTAATGCCTGAATAGCAGCATGGTCCAGCATACAGGACACAAGACTGCCACTCTGAGCTGGCTTCTGGACTTGACCATCCTGCTGAGTTGATAATATACAACTCACTAGTTTGTTTTCCTCTCCCATTCCTTCCCTATTTAGACTGCAAACTTTTAGAATCAGGAAGTGAATTTTTACTAGCTGTTTAGCATACAGCGTGCCGGGACCTCATATTGGGTAGGTCTGTAAGTGCTATTTTTTGTAAAACACCTTCTGAGGTGAACAATGCTGTAAAAATACGAAGTGTTACAGCTGGAATTTCCCTCAGACTACATTTGTTGTGAGAAAATGAAAGTCCTCAATGCTGTACTGCTCCCAGTAAGACACTTAAAAAACCTCATATTATGAATGGAAATGTTAGCAACGGTGACTGGAGATGGGGATTGAATTAGAGTAATCTGGGAAGAGAGAGGCTGAAGAGTCTTGTTACAGTTAATGGGGCAAGGTAAGGGAGAAGAATCTGCATTTGCTTCTAAGAGTCTTCTTGCCCCGTGGCTCTCTTCTCTTCCCTCCTCCCAAAATAAAAAGCACAGGGCTTTATTTGGGGCTGAAATCCTTATGTGACTTGGTGGAAGACTTTGTGTTGATTCTGTAGTGTTAATTCCTGCAGGGTACAATGAACCCTTGACTTCCAATTAATGTGTATGTAAAGTGCTTGCAGGATTTATGAGCCAGAATTAAGAAAAATAACTCATGTGGACTACTGCCATAGGCTCTCGAGATTCTCTTGTAGCCAGCTTTGCTGCCATTAGAATTGTTTCTGGCAAAGTACTGCTGCTTCCTTTCTTTCCTTTTCCAAAATGGAAGGAAATGTCTGATCATGCCGTGTGCATGTGCTCCCTGCAGTGTCTTAGAAAGACAGCTGGGACAACTGTTGAAATGAAGAGTTCAGAGACCCAGCAAATCGTTCTCGTTGTGTTACCACCTGTGAGGCAATAGAATAGCAACCATAAAGCCCACTCCATGGCCAGCGGCAGGTTAACTCACTTTTGGAAGAGAATCTCCAGCTGCCACAGAGGTGATTTAGTAGCTCTGTGTTATTACTTTCTCCTGGGACATGCAACTGTGGGTATGACTGGGACATGATATGGTGCTTCAGCAGTGTTAAATGCCTGAATAGCCCCCTTGGCTCCCACACACAACGGCTGCTGAGCTAATTTCTGACCATTGGATAAGGGAACTGTGAACAATATTTGCTGATTTCCTTACCTTTCCCAAACTGAAAGCTTACATCTGAGACAGCTCAGGATGGGTCTGAAGCTTTTAAAAATATTTGTTCCTAGTAATTATTTGTCAGAATTCACCCTTTTCTTTTTTTTTTTAAAAAAGAAAAAATTATTCTTACTTACTGAGAGTATAAAGCTGTGATTTAAATTACTCTGGAGATGGTATTTCTAAAATTAATACTAGTCTTAGGTTTACATTAACTTGTCCTTTGTTCAGTTTTGCTCTGATAGAGCTACTGTGAACATACAGCAGGTGACTCAGCTTTGAATTTTATTTTGTTACTGCCCCTGCTTGTCTCATTATTCCTCATGAAGTTCCAGGATATGATCCATGAGTAATTTGTAATTATATGCAACCAGAAAGGCAGTGCTGGTCTTGCAGATAGATCACAGGATTTGATGGCAGGAGATGTAGGTTCTTTCAGCTTCATTACCTTTGTGGCCTCCAGCAAGTCACTAGATTTTGGTGTCTCACAGTACCTATCTGCTTAAGTGGGCTCAGAAGCCCTTCCAAGTACAATAGAGACTCAATGGTTATACAGATTTGGTGAACTTTTAATGGACTGTTGTGTGGAAGTTAATGATATGATTTTGTAAGTCTCAACACAAAATTTAGAGCTCACCCAGGTAGCATGTTTCTGGTGAAAACATTGCTGCTCTTACTTCTGTTTTTGGAAACTAGATTAAAGTGCATGCAAGGGAGGAAAAATAGCAACAATGCCTAAAGAGATACGGCATAATGCAGCTTCTGCCTTTATGCTGTAGCAACATTGCTATCTGTAATAACGATAACTGGTTTTATGATGGTCAGTATTATAGTGTAGATTCAGAAGAGGAACTTAAATCCTTCTGAATTAATAGGCTGTAATTTGAGTACCTTGACTAAATACAGAGTTGAGAAGAGCTCTCTTCCAATAGCAGATTTTCTGACAGAAAATTATTGACCTGTGATAATCCTGGGAAAACTGATCTACAGCTTAATCCTGCACACAAAATAGATTAATAGATGGCCAGAAGAACGTGATGTCTTTATCAAAGACAACATTCCTATTGATTAAGGATTTTTTTGGTTGATTCATTCTGTTGTAGACTATAATAACTGCTGTGCATGGTGACACCCGGCAAACAGCTAAGTAAAGAGAGACTATTATAAAGCGTAATCTATCATTTTTCCTTTTTTATTGAAACACATTTGTGACAACGTAGCTTATTGTTATGTTAGCTGAAAAAGAAATATCTGTGCACATACTTCTGTAAAATTTAGTTGGACTTTTATGAGTAGTGTATTTTTATGTGATAAAGAGAGGGAGATAAAGTGATAAAGAGAGCCAGAAGATCAGTTGAACTATACCGATCTCAAACTGTATGCTGGAGTCACAGGTCCATTTAACGGCAGTATGGAGAATTCTGATTCCTGAATACATTCTCTTTGGTATGATGATTTTTAAATAAGCCTTTAAAGTTTCTGTATTTTTAAGGATTTTGTAGTTTTCTTAAAAGGATATAGGGCTAATGGATTGACTTCTAGCATAGAAAAGGCTGAGTAAAAATTTCTCCCTGAGCTTATGATTCTGTTACCTTTACATGCCTGTCCTTCTAGTTCATTGAAATTTGTGTTGATAAAAGTTGGATTTGAGAACAGATACTAGCCTTAGTGTCCTTGACATAGTCACACTCTACAAGGATAACTCCTTACTCCTGTTGTTTACAAGTGGTCTAATTAATTTCAGCAGAACTTGTCACAAGACTCAAGATTTTTTATGGGTTTAGGGGTTTTTAGATTCATTCTAAAATTGTGCAATCCACCTAACTTCCCTATGCAGTTTGACATGAATACTCTTCTAAGCTTTGACATAGCTGTATGCTGTTAATCAGCTGCTGTGTCCCAGTCCATGTGTTTGCTTGTGATTTCTGTGTTTCCCTTAATTGTTTGATTAACTAATGTTATTGGTTTTTGTCAAGTGCTTTGAAATCCATGTATGAATGTTGTTGTAAAAGTGAAAAGTTGTTCTTTGGCAATGCCAAGAAAAACAGGCATTGTTTTGAATGTGGCCCATGGAGTTATCCCCAGTCACTCCCTTATCATTACTTGGCTTTATGGAAAAATAAATAAAACAATGGAGTATGACTAGGCTCATTAAAAACATATTTTGTTATTAAGCATCCTATAAAGAACATACTGTAATATCAATTACTGGCTTCAGCAGTTTTGGGAAATGGGAGCATCAAAGTACATGAAAGCCAATATGCACCAATGGTACAGTCATTGATTTTCATAGGACTATGGGAGTCAAAAATGGAAATTGATATTGCACTGATGTCCTGGGTAATTGAGCATTTAAGTGATTCGGTAGTAGTCCTGTAGATAAGCGAAGAGGTGCCCTTCTTTAGTGCCTGTTCCATATTAATGAGTTTTGTACTTAGTCTTTTATAGTAGAGCTCTAAGTACCTGATCTTGACTTGAGAGTACTTGGCATCTTGCAGGATCAGGAATTGTGTCTGCCGACCCTTGCTGCATTTAATTGAATTGTATCATTTTATTCAGTGTTACTCACTCCATCTATCCCAAGGGGAACATAGTGAAAGAAAAAGGAGAGGGTGCCAGTAAACTATAATAGCAGAAAGAAGGAACTAATGTTAAACTGCTTTGAAGCATGCTTTCTGTAAGCAATGCTGTCCTCCGAAGTGGTAAAGAGCTTAACTATTGAGAAGAACTGCAATAAACTTAGGTTTTCTTCCAATGGCATAACAGTGTGTGTTGATAACACCTACTTACAAGCACTGTCTAAAATGGGTTTTCTAACATAGGGAAATTGTCAGGTGGATAGGACCCAAAAAACCAGAAATCCTTATTATGATCATAATTTACAGTGACGGTCAGACAGAGGGTTAATAAAAGACTTAATAGATATTTGAGTAAAAGGCAAATCAGCAATTACAGTCCAGTAGGTTGCTTATGATCATTCCCTTTAACTAGCCATTAAACCTTCTAATATTGTCAGTTGTAATATGTAAATCTTATAACTATACTGTCTTTATAACATGTTATAGTCATTTAACCATATAAAATGATAAATGGAACCTTATTGTAAGTGTAGCCCATATTTTGTGTCTTTGGTTTCCACTCTGCAGCATGTTGCTTATTGTGCAGATCAATATTGTCTTATTGCTTCCTTGTATTCCCCCATCTGCCTGTATGCAAGAAAAGAGGATTTTCTTTAGAATAGTATCCCCACGCTACTGTGGAATTGTGCAAATCTGTTTAATTACACACACACAAATATTATGAATGGCTTCCGAAAGATCAGTGCTGGAAATGCCAGAATGCGTGTTACGTGTCCCAAAAGAAGCACATGCAACCCTGATGTGAAGGGCTCCCATCTCACAGCATATGAAGTTGTGAGTTAAGCCTCTATGTGATGTTGTACATGAAGCAGTGTTCCTGCTCTTCCTCCTGTGCCATGACATCCTACCATGTGGCAGGACCAGCATGATGGTGTGGGTGGAAGCAAGATCCAGGCTCAGTGATGTGTCATTTGGTTGATTCACTGTTAGCCTACTTCGAAGCAGGAGAGTATTTTTGAAGCAGGTCTCCCAGCTGTCAACAGTTACTGCGGATTTATTTGCATCACGGAGCAGTTACAGTTTGGATGAGCTAGACTGCTTTCAGAGGAAACTAAACCAGAAGATCCACTGCAGGTATGTATCAAATATGCCCCAATCCCTAATAATGAGGACTGAAACCATGAGTTGCCCTCAGCACCATGAAGTTCTCCAGCATGAATCAAATGCTTTTGGACATTTGAGAGTTTGTGCAGCACCCACAAAGTACTTCTAGGGCTATATAAAGGCCCATATGGCAAGTATGCCTTGATGTTTGCTGCTGTTGACCACCTTGAAATTTGCTCCTTTTTTCTTTCTGAGTCAACTCCTACCTCAGTATTCTTTTCTTTCTTTATAAGCACTATCTTGTGTTGCAGTCTGTCTTTGCTGAAGCTAGTTCTGAACAGAACCTTGGTCTCTTTGACAGTATCTCTTTTTTTCCCATCTTGTTATTATTTTGGCCCACTCCCCACTATCTTTCCAGGTGGAAATGTCTTGCTGCTTCAGCCTCCCAGAAGATCCAACAAGGTACATGCTGCGGCCCTAGGAATAGAATCATGTTTATTATCTTGTACTGTGAGAAAGCTGAAAAGTTCTCTGGAGGCAGAACAGCTCAGTGGCAGAACAAAGAGCTTGCTAACCTCAGGATAGCTTCTGGTGCAAGGGGGCTGGTAGTCAGGGGTGTGCAAAGCATTGGAAGGTGAAGGTTCTCTTGTTAACAATGACTACACTTTTGGGGAGGCACAGTGGATGTACCTCTGCTAAGGAGATCTGAACGGCTTTTGAGGTGGGACCACACCTCTGAGGCTGCCATCCACTTGGATGCTTGCTCCCGGGATCCTGGCATCATCATGCAGGGGTTGTGGAGGAGAATTCAGCCTCTAATGCCACTCCAGGGAAAGCTGAATCCCACAAATTACTCCTGCAAAAAACTGTCAACGTTGAGGGGTATTTTTTTTACCCGCTTTCTGTTGTGGCCAGTAGCAACAGTCCCCTGTATCAGATTTAGTGTTTTCATTCTAGGTAAGCACAGGTCTGCAGAGCAACGCTAATGATCCCACCTCCTCCCCACAAAAACAAGGAAAAGTGCAGGCTGGGTTTGTTTCAGAAATCAAGCCAAGGGTTTATCTTGATCTGCTGTTACATTAGAAAACGTCAAAGTTTTCTGTCTCTGTAATTTCAACTTCATTCTAATCATGGCAAACCATGAGAACAGTACCAACCTTAATGTTGGTACATAAACTATGTGTGTATTTTAGTTGACTAGCCATAATTAAGACTTAGCTTGTTTTCTTCCTCTTTCTTGGCCTGTGTGATAATGAACAAACAACTCTGATGAGTTATTTATCAAACTTGTTTGTAGTGATAAAGTAGAATAAAACCCAGATAATTTAAAATTATTTTTAAAATCAAAATTAAACATATTTTCTTTTGAAAATACATCTTTTAAAAATACTTTTAAAACATGAGCATATACTAAGCCCTGACTTCAGTAAAAAAATACTTTTAGTTATTTTTATGCATTAAAAGTTTATTATATTGTTGTCAATATTTTCAATAGTCAAACCACTGCAGTCACTGAGGAAGTGTTTGAAACCATAGGTTACTGAGGCTGTAATACAGGATTAGTTTTTTTCTGCAGACACAAAAGAATACTCCCTTATTTTGGCCTTTTCAAATAGTTCAGTTCAATAATTATTTAACTCCAAGCTAAGAAACTGACCTGTGCAGAAAAAGCAGAAAAACTTGTTTTTCTTTCCCAGACTGTTGGTAGGATGGGAGGATCAGATCTACTAATTAAACTCTTGGAGACAACAGCTATAACAGACAATCAGATTAGTTTGCTAATTTTAGATTTGTAAAGCCTTCTTTATCAATTTGAAGATTTTGAAAAGAAAAAGTGAGTTGACAAACATTTTTCTTCAGGTATACAGCATACTGAAGATTTTTACTAACTTATGAAATAGCTTCAAATGCTGTGTTATGCATTTGGGGTGAATTAGAATTTTTAATTCAGTTTGACAGAAGTTACACAAAAGCAGACATTTAATAAACAAGGCAGATGCTATTCACAAGAGTCTGACTCTAAGACCCTGAAGAGTCAAAATAATTGTGTATTACTCAAATAAGGTCTTAAATTAATTTATTTTTGTCAGCAAAGAGAAAATAACAATGCATGCCACCAATGAAAATTAACTCAGTAAAGAATACAATTGCAAAACAAAAGTAATCATTATTTAAGGTTTTCTACTTAGTAATTCAAATTATCATTAAAATCAGCATAGCTACAAATTATCAGTAACTCAAAGACAGCAGCAGAACTTTCTTTACCCTTCAGACAGTCTCAGTATTAAAAGATAGACATTTCTGTGGCAGGATGGGAAATAGAAGAATGATTCTGTGGAAGGAGACTGATGATTAGTAATTCCTCAGTGGTAAAATGCTTATTCAGCAGTTAAAGCTGAATTGAAATGTTCTTACATATATTGAAATGCTAACTTACTCTACAGGAAATCGCATTCATTTCAGCATCTTGTTCAGTAATGTGGTAGTTAGTAATTCTAAGACTACGGATGGTCTTTCGTTTTTTTAGTTTCTTCTTTCTTACTCCTGGTAACATGTTCTCTGTATTTTTAACTATAAGGAGATAAAAATAAACTGACCACCATAAGGGAATTGAGCCAACAAAAGCAGTTTACCGTTGGATACGAACTTAATGGCGAAACAACAACAAAAGCCCTCAGAAAACCATTAATTTGGACTGAAACGGCTGAGCTATATTTTTAATTGTAACACTTTCAAATTCAGTGCTGTTACTTCAGGTTGTTTCTCAATGGATTTAAATGGTATGTGATGAATAAAATATTGATTGGTGGTTTCGGATGACAGATGCTTCTAAATCTGAACAAACATAACTAATATGAAATTCAAATTCTAATCAAACAAAAAAATAATATGAATTTCATATTTTCTTGCTTTTAATAAGCACAGATGTCTTGCCAGTGGCTCAGGCTCTGTCAAGCATCACTGCATCACTTTTTGTTGGCTCAGACATAAAGGTATAGAGTTCTTTCTATGTATGAGCTTTGCATGCAGAATCAAACTGGTTGATATTCAGGCATAACTGATGTTGATTTTCTTGAATGGCGATCGTGGTTTTAATGTAAAAATCCTGAAACTCTTTGCTTTTCCAGTACAATATGCATTTAGTAATTTCGGACCAGAAGAGCCCTAGCTCATCAGTGAATCATGTCCCCTGGTCTCGCAGACAATTTGATCAGATAATCCCTTTAACAGACTGATTCAGCTCTGTACCTCTTACTGCTTGACAGTGGGTAAAAAAGATAAAATTGCTGAGACTTCTGAAGATAAATAATACCCTTGCCTAAATGAAGTATCAGTTTAGTGAACAATGAAGTATATGAACACAAGAATTGCCATGTAGGTCAAAATAATGTGTATCTAGTGCAGTTTCCTAGGTTTGACACTGTCCTGTTCCTCCCACTCTGGGGGAGGCATTTTTGTAATAGCTGTCAGTGAGAAATCCACCCAAACATGATGTTTAATTTTTTTTTATTCCTGCTATAGAACTTGTGTGTTCATCCTGTTTTATAAACACTTAACTTTTGCTTTTAATGCCTTATAGTGATGAGTTTCAGAGGTTAACCTGACATTTTTTATGTTTTAAATATTTCTGCCTTTTACCTTCACTACTTCACTGAGTGAAGGTATACCAAACCCTGACTGACTGTAGCTATACCATTGATTATTTTATATATCTCCATCCCATTGATTATTTTATATATCATCTCCATCATATGTCTTCTTGTTGGCATCTTGCTGAAGCACTTAGTTTCCTCCATTATCTTTGAAAATAAGATGCCCAGAACTAAATGCACTATTTCAGCTGAAGGCATACTAATGACTAGAATAAAATGGCATGCTAACATTATTTTTATTATTTTCTCTATCATTCTGTTACAGAAAATAAGGCTGAGAATCTCAAGAAATCATCTTTTCCCCTCCTTCTCCCATAACCCTAATACATTGTTTGCCTCTTTATTTGCAGTTGTGTGTTGATCAGAAGCTTTTGTAGTCGATCTGTTTACAGTAGTGCTCCTGTCTCTTTCCTGAAAGGTTCTAATTAATTTAGAATTCATCAGTGTCTAAGTAATTCAGACAGGATTAATGTATAGTGAACTGTGTCTGGATTAAAATCTCCATGTGTTGGATTGCTGAGCGGATTGGTGAAAGCATGCAATGCCTTTCAGTTCTAAGGCAGTTTGATATGGTAGTGACCAAAAATTTTCACCAATGTGAATGGAGTTTGTAGTGGTATAATCTTGGCATTTTTTTCATAATTGTTGTGTTTTTAGGAAATCATCACCAAGAGGCCAAGGCTGTCATGAAGTAGCGCCTGTGCAGGTGTCTCTGAGAGGTGGGCTGGAGTGAAAAAGCTGACACTGCTGCTTGCTCTGCATTATTCATTCTAAAAATGCCCTGGAGAACGGCAGGGAAGTATTTTTTTTTGTCAGTCAGGGACTTAAATGATATTTCTGCCCTCCCCAAATTGATGTCCTGAGTGTCTTTTGCTCCTTGGGTCAATCAGTCAGACAACTATGCTATATCATTCCTTTAATAACCTAATCAAACTCAGCCTAAAGATAAACTGGTGACTGTGGTCATGGCCAAAGGATCCAGCAGTAATAATACTGATTAGGAGGCACCTATGCCTGAGGATTGTAGCTTCATTAGCTGCAATGAGCATGAATATGCAACAAGCGGAAATATGCCCAAGAGCACAGGATGAGAAAAATCTGAAGAAAATTACAATTTACATCCCATTGCCTCAAAACACTTAAAATGGACAATAAATATATGTCTGTACAGGAGCAATACAGTGTACAGCCTATTACCTGGTTGAGTCCTGATGTGCATATAGATATGGAAATCTCATTTCATGGCAACAATGTACACAGTGTATTCAAAGAGTGAAATAGACACAACACACTGGGTACATGAATTATCAATATATGAGTAGTTACCTATCATTTTAAATTGATATAGATTGTAGATATGTAGTAGATTGATATATCTAGTACATGTACATATATATTAGATGCAGGAATATAATAAAAAAAAATCTTTGCCTAGTATATGTCTGACATCTTATTAATTGCACAAATTTTATCTAGACAGCACTATGTGTGATGGAAAAAGAATTTATTCCTTCAAGAAGTTTCAAGTGCAAAGCAATAAAAAATCTGGGGGTTTATTACATACTTTCTGTGATTATAAAAGAATCTTCACCTATTGCATGAGTCAACCTGTCGTGACAAGTCTTACCAGAGATCATCAGCTATTACAAGTTCAGCATTCATCCCCAGTGTTCCCTCCTTATAGGAATCAGTCCAAGCAAGACTCGTCCTAGACATATGGCATTAGAAAGACATTACTCTCTCTCGGAACTGGAGTTGTTCAGAACTTTGCCACTGATCACCATTATTAATAATGTCTGTCTCATTCAGAGGACTGGCAGGAAAGTGTCTGGCTTCTACAGCCTAAGGTTGGAGTTGCCAAGGGAGAAGTGGAGAAGCATATAAATATCCAAAACGAATGGCCATTAGATGAATAGAGTACACACATGCATGTATCAGGGCACAGATTTTTGCTAGTTTAAGTAGAGAAACTAACAACTGAGTTTAGTTACATGTTAGCTCAATTAATGGCAGAGGTGTATGTATAGTGATAAAAAAGGGATGATCCAGGTGCTGCTGCTCTAACCTAGTGGGGGTTTAAATCTCTGTGTCTGACAAATTCTAGAATCATAAAACACTCATATTGAAAGGGACCTCCAGAGGTTTTCAGTGTCATTCCCTTGCCCCAGTCTTCTCTGGGTTTGAATCCCCAGAGGGACCTGGCTATATTGACAGTCCTCATACAAACTGAGATTTGTTCTTTCATTGCTTTTAACTTCATGTACTCTGTTCATCTGAATTATGCGAAGCATAGGTGCCCCAACTGGTGATTTTTCATGATACTGTAAAATTGATTTAGCATACTGAATAAGCAAAATGCAGCTCTCTTTCTCTGTTTCTCCTGCTCCTTGCATTGCTTCTGTAGCTGGTGTGGTATCAGCCAGCTATTATGGTTTTGTTTTTCTTGATTTTTACCAGTTCATCTTTAGATTGGCTCAGTGCAAAGCAAATGCCATAGCCACAGTTTCTAGTGATATATTTAAAAATTCTAATTCAGTCTTGCTGCTGCTCAATATGTCTGCAAACTGTCAAACTGATCATAGCGTTCTCATCACTCAGTGATCTTCTGCATAAGGCCAACATGTTGCAGCACTTAAGTAGCTTTCATCTTTTCAAACTACTTGTTTCTGCTTATATACATTCTGCATGGAACTCAGAATTTATCACTGTTTTTATAAGAAGGAAATAAAATCTCAGGAGAAATTTATTTTTATTTCTATTTTGTTAATTATGTCTTCTGTTGTGATTATAAAATACAGAATCTACTACTCCTTATATCGAGGAACAGGAATTTAAAAGTAATGTTCATCTGAAGTTTATAGGAAAAGTTTTTAATGACTTTTCATTTTAAATGCATTTTCAGTTTTTCTGTGAGGTATGAGTTATTTATTACTTTCCTCTTTTCCTTACCACAGAATGTGAGGTTCTCAAGATGTTATGGAGCTGCACTTTCACTTTTTTTCCCTACATGGACCTAGTGTACCTTCAATCAAGTTGCTTTTGATTTCAGTAGGTAGCATTGCAGTGAGAATTGTCTCTCTGATTTTGAAACTACTGAAAATAATTTGCTTTTATTCAGAGATTTGAAAGGACAACAGAATGCTATAAATAGACCTAAGAAGAAAGCCAGTACCAGATGCAGCCATAATGTAAAAGAAGGGATGTTGCTGGATGACTGCTTCTGTATCATCTGACTAATATCATGTGCTCCTCTTGGTCCAATGCTTTCCCCATACCCACAGTAGCAGATCTACCTTTGTGAAGTGTAGGGAGAGAGAAAGGAGCGAAGTACCATGCCCTGACTTTCCTCAACAACCAGTCTCACAGTGACAAGAAGCTCCTTGCTTTAGGGTCAGATGCTGAGCTATGAGGAATATTCCCACCACTACCCCCTTTTTTTTTGTTTGTTTGTTTGTTTGTTTGTTTTTTTCCTGCAGCTATGTCTATTCTATTTTTCTAGACAATGATGTGTTTTTGCAGATGGATGTACCACTTGTGGTTTAATCTTCCTTTGTCCTCAGAGCAGCATCAAGAAATTTGTTGGAGTCATTTAGTGACAATAAATAGTAACAGCCTGCTTTCCTAGGGAAATGACACAGCCAGGTCTGGTTTCACCAACAGTGATGTTTAAATCACCTGAATTTGAAAGGGAGTAGAGCTATCAGAAGTATTACATTCCTGCCTGTTTTGTGAGAACAGGTTGGCTGGTGAAGGAGGTGTAACTTGTTAGTGTTGGAATACTGTGCTGGTTTTGGCTGGGATAGTGTTAATTTTCTTCATAGTAGCTAGTATGGGGCTATGTTTTGGATTTGTGCTGGAAACAGTGTTGATACACAGGGATGTTTTAGTTACTGCTGAGCAGTGCTTACACAGAGTCAAGGCCTTTTCTGCTCCTCACCCCACCCCACCAGCAAGTAGGCTGGGGGTGCACAAGAAGTTGGGAGGGGACACAGCCGGGACAGCTGACCACAACTGCCCAAAGGGATATTCCATACCATATGATGTCACGCTCAGTATATAACCTAGGGGGAAAGCTGGCCGGGGGACTGCTGCTTGGGGACAGGCTGGGCATTGGTCGGAGGGTGGTGAACAGTTGTTTTCATTTGCATCACTTGTCTTTCTTGGGTTTTATTTTGTTGTTGTTGTTATTTTCCTTTTCATTACAATTTTTATTATTATCATTATTATTATTATTTTATTTTATTTCATTCCACTTATTAAACTGTTCTTAACTCAGCCCACGAGCTTTCTCACTTTTACTTTTCCGATTCTCTCCCCCATCCTGCTGGGGCAGGGGGGGAGTGAGCGAGCGGCTGTGTGGTGCTTAGTTGCCAGCTGGGCTTAAAACGATGACAAATACCTTTGATTCAAATTTGTTCAGGCATTAGTGTCAATCCATCTTGAGTGTTAGGTTTTCTTAATGCTAGTAACTGTAGAAGTACATATTTTAAAACAGGGGGACTCACTAAATGGTGGTTTATTTTGATTGTGATTTATCATTGGAAAGCTGTGTCTGGGAATAACTGGATTCTCTGTCACTTTTTCACAGAATCACAGAATCATTAGGGTTGGAAAAGACCTGTAAGATCATCAAGTCCAACCATCAACCAACACCACCATGCCCACTAAACCATGTCTCTCAATGGCTCGTCCACACGTTCCTTGAACACCTCCAGGGATGGTGAATCCACACTTCCCTGGGCAGCTTATTCCAGTGTCTCACCACTCTCTCAGTAAAAAATTTTTTCCTAATATTGCTAAACCTCCCCTGGTGCAACTTGAGGCCATTTCCTCTTGTCCTGTCACTAGTCACTTGGGAGAAGAGACCAACACCCACCTCTCTGCAACCTCCTTTCAGGTAATTGTAGAGAGCGATGAGGTCTCCCCTCAGCCTCCTCTTCTCCAGACTCAACAACCCCAGCTCCCTCAGCTGCTCCTCATAAGACTTGTGCTCCAGACCCCTCACCAGCTTCGTTGCCCTTCTCTGGACACGCTCCAGCACCTCAATGTCCTTCTTGTAGTGAGGGGCCCAAAACTGAACACAGGATTCGAGGGGCGGCCTCACCAGCGCCGAGTACAGGTGCACGATCACCTCCCTACTCCTGCTGGCCGCACTATTTCTGATACAGGCCAGGATGCTGTTGGCCTTCTTGGCCACCTGGGCACACTGCTGGCTCATATTCAGCCGGCTGTCCACCAACACCCCCAGGTCCCTTTCTGCGGGGCAGCTTTCCAGCCACTCGTCCCCAAGCCTGTAGCATTGCATGGGGTTGTTGTGACCCAAGTGCAGGACCCGGCACTTTGCCTTGTTGAACCTTACACAGTTGGCCTTGGCCCATCGATGCAGCCTGTCCAGATCCCTCTGTAGAGCCTTCTGACCCTCGAGCAGACCAACACTCCCTCCCAACTTGGTGTCATCTGCAAACTTGCTGAGGGTGCACTCTATCCCCTCATCCAGATCATCGATTTTCCTTAATTACTTCTTTCTAAACTGGATAGCCTTTTGAACACAGCTTCTAAATATGGCACAAGAAATAATTGGTGAAATTATAAAGGATCTCAATGGCCTTAAAAACTACTGAAAATTAGAATTCTTTTTTTTTTTTTTTTTGTAAAGAAGAGTTTATATTGCAGCAGCTCAAGGCAGGTATCTCAGGCTCCCTAAGAATCCTGTGCTTATCACCTCTTGTGTACTTTAAGAGCAGATATAGCACTCGGATCCTTATGTTTGATTCATTTTTCAAACTCATAGAAATCAGGTACATCATGATGCTTTCAGAATGTGAATATTTAATACAGACTTCCTCCAGGAGATTGAACCATATTGATGCTGTGTTCTTAATCTTTACAACTTTATCATTTGCATGACTGAAATTTGAAAGCTATCCTTTGTGTTTTTCAGAATTCTCTTTCCATTTATGCTGAATGTCTTGACTGAACTCCAGATCACTAGGATTGTAATTTACGTAACTCAGTTTCTCAGCATCTTTCTATCTCCTTGTTGAAACACTGTGTAGTTTGTTTCATTATTGAAATAGACTGCACTCCATAACTTACTGTTCAGTCTTTCAACAGGTACACTAAGGGTCTGCGTGTGAATGAAGGGAGAAATTCTTCACTTCATATACAGAAGCTGTAATTCAAACAACAAAGCAGGTATTTTTCAGAAGGAGTAGTCATTAAATAGAGTAAAATCAAAACTTCCAACACTTTTTCTATGTTGAGATTGTAAGTTAGGATAGTAAAAGCTTTAGTAATGAGGGTCATTACTAAAGATCAAATGAAGTCATATGCAGACCATAGGTAACAGAACATTCACCACCACTCTAATGAGAGGGCACTTGATTTTAGTAGAATGTGCTTTCTTTCTATTAAATTAATTATACATGTTTTTCATGTTTTAGACATAGGCTTTTTAACAAGTAGCAACTACACCTTACTTCTATTCAGGCGGGTATTAATTATCTGGTAGAGACTATAATTTTTGGTATTATCAGTTGGTGACAAGACTTTGCCCAAATCAGTCTGGAACAGACTTTGCACCTTACTATAAAGCAAAGGAGCAGGTAGGGGCTATGTGATGTTTTAGAACAGTAGGCAATATAGAGAAGATTGGTGTGTAGCAAAAACTCTAAAACTTCAGTTGTCGCCCTGCATGGGGCTAGAAATGATTGTTCAGAAAGCTCATAGTTTTCAGGTCCTTTTCCCTGGTGAGCATTACTAGAAGTTTGCCATCACTACGCACTAGGAAGAGTTCAATACATTTTAACCAAAATTGTTGCTGAAAATGTCCAGTAACTAATAGAAATCTATCCAACAGTTACAGACTTTCTTTCTGCAGTTCTGTTTTTGCCATTATGTCTTTAATCCTATTTGTCCAGAACACATACTCCAGTCCACCCTCACAATTTCTGAGACACTGAATCATTTCATTTCATTTTATTTCCCTAAATCCCTCTGTGACTAGATGATGAATTCTTGCAACTTGGTAATCTTGCACCATTTCCCTCACTGACGTAACGTATTCAATAAAAGGGAGACTTTAACTAAGCTTGGTGCTTTTGCACCAAGTTTCTTGTGACCCGGACGTTCACTGGCTGACTTGCTTAATGTCTTGGAAAAGCGAATTCTGTTTCATCGAATTAATGGGAATAGGACATAATTCTGGCAGTTGTTTGGCTAGTTTGATAATGCTGTCTGAAAGTAGTGGAAAATTACATGTAAATAATTGAATTTCACATGCCTGTGTTGTTATTTTGTTGTTGTTGCTCCATTTCTGAGTGTAGCTTCACAGAGCTAGAAAGGTGTGCTTGCTGCTCTCTCCTTTTATAGTTAAGCTACTTTGCATTTAAAAAGTTAAAATGGTGATACAAACAGAGAAAAGAGTTATAAACAGAGCACTGTCTCTCAATATCCAGTAACAGATGTTTGGGGAAAAATAAAAGAAACAGGGCAAATACTGAATAATCTTTCCCTGGTGCCATCCAACCTTTCTGTAAATGGCAACTTAGGGACTTTCAGACCTGGATGTTTCATCTATACCATGATGCTCAAAAGCCTTGATGCGCTATTACCTCTCTCTAATGTCTCTTTATACTTCTGGATTCCACAACATCCCATGCCGAATTTAATTATGTTAAGAAGTGTTTCATTTTGTATGTTTTAGACCTGCTGCATGCTGAATTCATGAGCTACTTTCTCCCTACCGATTATTTCATAGAACTATACTGTACTCCTCTTCAGTCATCCTTCATCCAAGCTCAAGAGTCTGACTAGCCTCTTCTCATACAGATGTTGCTTATACTTCCAGTCATCATTGTTCCACATTTCCTTCTTCTGGTTCTGTTACATCCTTTCTGAGATGGGAAGATCAGCACTCCACACAGTATTTAAAGTGTAGGCACACCATATATATGTACAATAGTGAAAACTGTCTTTGCATCTGTTCTCAATTTCTTTTCTAAAAATGTGGCCATCCCAGGGGAAAAGAATGTTTGCATACCTTGTCATGCCATTTACAAGGTCTTTACAGGGCATTTACATTACAATCAGCTGTGCAGTTCATGCAGGAAGAGGAGACCTTAGCCCCTTCCATCTCTTCTAATGCACCCCTTCTGGCCAAAAGGCCAGATTCTCTTCACTGGATATGAGTGGCTTTGGAGCAGGTATTTCTTTGACCCGTACTTCCTTTAGCCCTTTCACTTCTGAGCCTCACAAACAGCTGCTGCTGGCTGCTTGCCTGGTGTACTGCTGCTCCCCGTGTTAAGTATGCAAAGGTGCTTCCCAGCTGATACACGCCAGTAGGCTCTCCTTCTCCATTGCTTTGTTTATCTGGCTCCTCCTACTGCTTTCACATGCATGGAGTGCCATGTTCTTCCTTCACTACCTGCTCCCCTTTCAGGGTCTTCCACTTCTACATTACTTTGCTTATATTATTTTTCCCCTTCTCATCTTTTTTAGAAATCAATGGTGAAGCTTTTAATGTGATGGGTGGCCCATTTTGTCAAGCAGCATACAAACTTGATGGAAAAGGTAATCTTTGTTCCTAAGAGCTTACTATATAAGTTAAAGGTAATGGGGGGCTATGGCAAGGGAAATGAAGCAGAGCAGTGAACTGTAAAAACTAGAGGTAGTCACAATGGTGCTAAAAGCAGACATAGGTCAAAATCTAACCTGGAGACCTATAGTACTGAAATGTGGTGTGGAAGGAATAGTCCTTCTGTTTATAATAGGCAGAATCAAATCTTTGATTTGGATACCACTAAGCACTAAGGTAAGAGAGTGTTAAAATTGAGACAATATTTTCTTGTGCCTGAGACCCATGTTCAAGTGAAGACTTTAAAAAAAAAAAAGTCTCTGCAGCTACAGCAATAAAAATACTAAATAGAAACACTACATAAAAACACTAAATACACTCTAAGGTTAATAACAAGCACTCCCTACCATAGTGCTGTATTCATGGTTTTATGCACAGGAAGTCTTTTGTACCCATGACATGATAAAAAGTTATTTTTGGTAGATGAATTGTCTGCTTAAAAAAAGCTACAAAATATTCTACTACTAACAAACTTCTACCTAAAATATACTTTTCTCCTCATAATTTTTTATAGTGTCTTAATGTAAAGGTGCTATCTTAGACCTGTATGTACAACATGTAAGGGTTTTTGCGAATAATAAATGAAAGTTGCTATAGAAATAATAGAAGAGTGCTTAAGAATGACTTCTAAATGGTTCAGTGAAGTAGATACTGGAACAGCAATCTAAATTCTATCAGACAAGGTAATGGAGGGTAAAGAAGCTGGCAAGCAGAGTGACTGGAAAACTAAATGATAATATAAGCCTAAAGCATAGAAGAGCTTTGAAAAACTCTATGCAAATGGGCCAGGAAACTAATATATACATGAAGGACCGTAGCTTGAAAGGAGTAAAAGGACTATGATTGAAAAGGGGTCAAGGAAGAGCTGAGCCAAAGGTGTTACGGAGTGCTTTTGCTCTGGATGCATGGCATCCACACAGCTGAGGGGTAAATTCCCATATGTCGTGTTTTGATTTAAAATAAGGCCTATACACATACAAAATATGGCTGGTAAGGGTCATCTGGTGAACGTCTTGGTTCCAAATCAGCATCAGCTGTACCTCAGCCATTCTTACAAAGCCTTGTTCTACTGGTCCTTCAAAACCTGCAGTCACCAGAGGTATTCTCTTCAAAGTGTTGGCAATTCACCTTAGGGAACTTTTCCTGATACCTCACCTTAATATGTCTTTCTGCACTTTGGACCCTTTACTTCTAGCCACATCCTCAGTTGACAAGAATGAGATCTGCTGATGTATTAGTTTGAGTCTCAGGCTTCACTTCTCTGCTCCCACAGTCATCCCTAATGTCTGTATGATACCCTTGGGCTCTAGTCTGGAGTGACGCACTCACCTCTGTAGACAGAGAACTCAGGTCATTGACAAAATGGTACAAGTGCCATATTTCTGTCCAAGTCATTTTGCACATAAATATTTGCACATTGGCCTGATAGCTACTAATAACTACTATTTTGGCTGATACACTGGATATCTAGCAGCCAATCACAAATGTATGAATCCTCCATATTAAGCCTAGAAGAAATCCTGGCTTGAAAAGGAGAACACATCTTAGAGAAATCCAGGGGAGTACAACCTGGGGGGGGGAACATTCATAGCTGGTGAATTCTAGTTTGAATGTGTTTAGTCTAAAGTGTTCTGACAATGGAGTGCTTACTGATAGTTATTTGAGAAATACATAATAAAAATAGCAGAGAGGCAATTTCAGTCCTCATATGGAACAATCTCTAAGAAAGTTGTTCCCAGTGCTTTTCTAGAACTAGACAAGTGTTCACAGGTTTCTTTAGCAATAAAAAGCGCTCTAAAAAGATAGTTTAGCACCACAGTCCAGCCACATCACAAAGTATCCTGAGGAGTGAATCAGTATATCACATGTGTATCATAGGCAAATCCTGTGGGGGTTTTATAGATTTGGTGTGTATTGATGATCTGGCTGCTGCTGAATACAGTTAAACAGCAGATGCTATGTTGAAATTTTGATTGAGGAGAAGACTGTTTTTAAGTATCTCATCCAATGTGGTTCCTTGAGGATTTGGAAGGAAGGATGTTCAGACAACATGGCAGATGAATGCTTTTTCTGTACTGGTCAGTGCCACAGGTGTACTTGGTCTATAACCAAGGCTAAGCTTCTCAACACATGTGGTGTTTGGAACAATTAACTCTGTTGACTTCAAAATGGATAGGAATTTGATGTAATTTGCTCTATTTTTAGCCAGTTGGAGCGTGCCACACATTATTTAGGTTTGATTAGCTTAGTCAATGCACAGGCTAGTAAATGTTAAACATTAATATTAATCATACAGCAGTGCCACTTACAGGCTCTCAGCATTCTGATCTTTAGCCAGAAGTGCAGGTGTGCAAATGAGGAATGTTTTGGCTTTAAGAGCCAAACCTTTCTGCCTCTCACACCTGCACATGTTTGGAAAATAAATGTAGCCAACAAAAGCTCTTCTAAAATGTTATTGTCCGAGGATTCCCTACCCAAACACTTAGGAGACATGCACACATATATAAAAGAAGCAGATGCTATTCTGAGAGCGTAAAGCATACATATTGCACAGAAGTTGATGTGATCTACTCATGCTCATCAGAACGGCAGCTTGTAGGGGGTATCTGATTACCTGCAGAGTCGGCCCTGGCTCAGTAGACTCGTATATGATTATCTACAAAGCCTCATCTTGCTCCCACTGAAGTCAATGACAATGTTCTCATCTTGTTGTCTTTAATGGTTCATCTCTTAGCAATATTTCGATGAACTTCCAAATAAAATATTTGCAAATATCTCCTTTCTTGTTTGTTTGTGTGAAAGGAGACATTTAAACATTTCCACCTGCCTTTCTTCTGCATTTTTTTGTTATCTTATTGTAGGTTCATATTTTTTTAATACTCAGAATTAGAGGATCAAAATAACTACAGAAGTAAGGGGTATGTTAGTCTACTGATTTCAGTGAAGTTTTAAAGGCCTATTTTACAATCTGCATGGCTTTGTGTCTTCAAGTGCAAAATCTGGCATTAATAATCTCAAGTTTTGTAGGAAAACCTACTTTGAACACTGCTTGTTGCACTATATTTTTGAAGATGTTAGTTCAGAATGAAGTAGGAATTTGGTAAAGAGAATTTTTGAAAAGAATCAATCACACAGGGGATAATATTTCCCTGAAAGTTGCACAGACCCTCATGAAAGCTCTGCTGCTGAAAAGCAAGGTCCTCCTGTAGTACAGGATACACAGATGCCTAATATGTATGTTCGGGAGGTCAAGGAGAAGATAAGGAGATCAAAAGTGGTACAGAACTTTCATAATCAATAAACCTTTTATGAAGAGAAGTCAGATCCTGACTTGCCCCTCCAGAGAACTCCAAAAGGAAAAGGCAAGTGTGTGTATGAATCTCTTCCTAGTGTCCAGTGAGGCAAGTGATTCAGGAAGGAGTTAGTGCAGTTACTATTAGAGTTTCAGCCGTCTAAGTTAGCATAAGCACAGCAACCTTGTTAACAGCTGGGGAAGGCATGACTTGTTTAGAGCTAGTTTGGTTATCTCTTTTAACAGTAGATGTGAAATCTGGCTTAATGTGTAAAACTTGGGGAAACCACAATTGCAAGATGATGATGGAGAATATTGTCAGAACTATTTACAGTGAACATACATAGTGAAGGGAAAGAATTAAACTTTCCAGAGAGATTGAAAGGATATCTAACTAACTGGAAATAATGGAACCAAGTCAAAGCAAAACTGTTAGGAAACATATCTCATTTGCATTGTGGCTCTAATGGAGTAGCATTTTCTTACACTTGAGCTCAGTTAAGGCATACATCCACCTAAAAAGATCACTGTAGGTTTGGTTTGCAAGTCTATGTAAGGTTCAGAAACAACTTTTATAGTAGGAGAAGAAATAAGTGAATGGCAGTAGCTGTTAAGACATGATTAAATTTGATGTATATGTCAGAGGTGGTTAACTTCTGAATGACTAGAGGCTACTTTTATTCTCTAGTAGGTGTTTGGTGACCAGAACTAGCAGCCATATTTCTGGGCATTGCATGACCTGTCCTAGGTTAGCATCCTCGGTGTAACTCTCACACAGAAATGTCCTTTAATCTGGCTGGTCTGTTGACCTGATGGCATTCCTGGAATCCAGGTACCTCTAAGGTTTCAGCCCTGCAAGACCTACAAACCTCAGATTACTATGTGGCCACACCGTTCAACTGTGCTGCAGATCGGTTTCCAACCTAGGTTAGGGGTCACAGTATGAATAAGACTTTAGGGTAAGCTGGAAATAGAAAGTCCAGATGACAAATATGACAGCTTACAGTGGGGCATCATTAGTATGGGAAATACTACTATGAAGTCAATCCTTCTCCTTTGAAATGCTAATGCTTAGTGAATGCAATGGACGTGAAGTTGGGATTTTCTCCATATTTAACCCTTTTTAAAAATGCACAAAAATGTTTTGTGTCAAGGGATGCAAAGGAAGATTCCTAGTGAAATCAGCGGATCCACTTGCATGACTTAAGTTATATGTGTGCTCAAGGTCTCTGCTGATTTGTGAGCCTTGGCATAGGACCTTCCTTTATTGCTCTTTTTTGTCACTGCAAAGTCAGTAATGTATTCAACATATTTTTCATAATTTATAACCCAACAGTGACAAGCACTGTATCAAATGCTGCTGTAGTGACTGATTGAACTAATGAAGTCCAGGGGCCATGTGCAATATTCCACAGCTTGACAAAGAATTACACTGGTTTTGGAGATGGGGGAGACTCAGCCAATATAAAAAAAGATCAAGTATGCATGCTATTCACAGTTATACTCATATCCCTAGGAATAAACACTCATACAGCTAAGGTGCTGGAAAATGAAGGTGCTTTGAAAATAAAGTGGTAGAAATAAACTCAGGATGAGAAAAATTCTGCATCAAGCCAGCTACAGCTGAATATAATATCTTCACTAATATTTTTTCCTGCTGACAACAGAGACCCCATGAGAAGTCTTTTTTTTTTTTTTTTTTTTTTTTTTTTCTTCCCAAAACAGAAGATTTGTGTCCTCTGATGCAGTTCTATGCAGGCTAAAACTACAAGAGCACTGCTGGAAAATTGCAAGAACAATGATTTATCCCTGAGTTGAAAGCTGAACAAGGGAAAACACATAAACACTGCACTATAGGCACAAAGGGTGATTATTTTTGCCACATGAAACAGTTTTAAAATTCATGGGAAAAAGTAATTTTTGACCGTATGGTGTAGGTGGCTTAGGTCTTATAAAAATAGCTATGGATGGTATGTTCGCTTTTCAGACTGCTATCTTTGCTCTACCATTCAGGTATTTTTAATGGCTTTTCTTGAATAAGACTTAGAGTAGTTATGTTTATTGATGGATGAATTTATATGATTACAGCAGACTAAAATTGTAGAATCTTTACAATAGCAGAAACAAATCTGCAGCCTTACTGTATTTTTCTTGAGCAAGTTGTTTTGGGAGAAAAGATCTGATCATTCTATTTGACTGATTTTTTTTTCCACAGTTGTATTTATGTTAAGTATTTTGGTGCATAAATGTACTACTTTTCTGGGTGCTACACTCTGAATCATATACGAAATTAGAGTGAAATATGGGAATTTAGCAGTAGGTTTGTCACTAAAATATATATAAAAGTAATTCTCTGTTTCTTTGTCATTTTTTACAGTTTAGGTGATGCAAATTCAGATTTCATATGATCTTTCATAAGCCCTAAGTAGATTTGTTTTGTTAGGTGTTTCTAATGTCCATTTTCCCCAGACTTCTGGTTCCATCTTCTGTAGATCAGGGATACTGAATTACCAACTAAAGATGGAAAAAAACCCCTAGTTAAGGTTTTTTCTTCTTAAAAATTATTTCCCAAGTATCATTTCAAAACCAGAAGAAATCAGCTCAGGTCCTGTCATGTAATAACCACTAAAAGCTTTTGCAGGTTTAGTCAGGAAGGAGAAGAAGATGGTGAGAAAATCATGCTAGACCTTTCTGCCGCAGCACTGCAAAAGAATAACTAAAATGTTGAAAAATCATGAGAATGTTTTAAAGAATATGACATTAAAATGAAATTCTTGTCTCCACTTTCTTTGTCTTCCAATATCCTCAGTCTAGAGGATTAATTTATTCTGTATTTTCAGTCTTTCTTTGAAAACATGAGGACTATCACACTTCCTAAATGCCAACACTGAGATGTTTATGGATTCTCCTGATTCCAACGGCTGGCACTCTAAGAAGAATAGTGTCAATCTATAAGCTGCTGTCTAAGCTTTATGTATTGTTTCCTATGGATACACATTTGCTTTTATTTACCTCTCACACAGTACTTATTCCCAGTTTCCAAGTGAATGATATAGCAGGCGTATGGAAAAACATACAAGTTTCCCAGACTTCCCTGCTTTTTGATAATCCCAAAGAAAATTGAAACAGCCACTCATGCCAGATTTCTAAAGGCAAATTCATTTTCTAAAGCATTTGGGCTCTTAGCTCCCATTGATCTTCATAGATGTTAGGAGCCAAAAGCATTGAAAATGCCTACCTGCATCTTTACAGATTTAGGCTCTTTCAAGATTCTGCATCAAAGGGAACTTCAGGGTAGGCTGCAATTGCTTCGGATTGAAGAGAAAATATTGCAAAGGGAAGACAAAAAAATAGAGGAATGCTTTTCTTTTGGATATTTTTTCATTCTGTGTGTTTATAAGAGGTACTGATAATGGAATTTATAGAGGGCTGTTCAAAACAGTTTGATATTTATGCACCAGTTTGTTTTTTTCAACTTAGTTAGGTCATCCTACACTCATAGGACAAGACTAAAAGGTACCTTTTCTTCAGGAAAAGTAGTATATTGTCTTGATATAAGTAACCTGGCTTGGTGCATAAAACAAGACTTTAAATGTTACAAAACATTGGGGTTTGTTTGTTGTTTTACTAGCTCAAATGCAGAGCAAGAATGATTTAAAAGAAATTAGTGTTTAAATGTAGAAATAGAATTGATAAGGGGAGCCTTGGAAAGTGTGAAGTCCTTTGTATTTCTCCAGCTTGTGATTCCAACGCCCTCCAGCCTTTTAGTGACACAAAACATCTGCCTTCATCTGTTCCATTTTTCAGGAACAATAGCTTGTAGGAGAGGAATTGGTGCCAGTTGTCTTTTATGTTTCTATTATTACTTTAATTTTCACTATTACCCATATGGCTTTTTTTGAAAATGGTCTTCTCCAAAATGTGTGATAGTCAGGTTCCCTGGCATCTGATAGTACACATTTTTCAAAGTGCTACATTCCTTTCAGTAACTTGCTTTTTTGGGGAAAGGGGAGGAAGACTTATCTTTATCCATTCATCTAGATCATGCAAATCTATATTGCAAACAAATAAGGAAAAAAGAAAAGACATGAAAAAGAATAAGCCAGCTCAGAAAAAAGTACTGCCTAAACAAAATTCATGCACTATTTTGTTAATTATTTAAAGCATCTATTTCTGAAGGTTGTTACTTTAAGGAAATCTATTTCACAGATTGAAAATAGTGTGGTCTTCTATGATGTTTTAGTTGAATATGTTTTTTACACAAAACTCTCATTTTTGTTTGTTTGGCTTTGAACCAGCCACTGCTATATCTGCAGACCTCTGCCATGAGACAAAGTTTAGCAAACTCCCTGGAAAACTTACATAAAAACCCTTCCCCACCCCTTCAAATAGGCACGCAAGACCACACAGTTAGTAGTACCCAGTTCCACAGCAATTTAAGCTTGTACGCTTCCAATAGAAAGGATTTGCTCTGTTGGTCAAAACCTATTAACCATAAATTGGAGCCTACTCACATCTGCATTCCTCGCTAAGCTCTTTCCATGAAGAGTTTGAGAGAATCGAGGTAGCTGTAAACATGTCATACTGACTTCCCACTAAACATTTACCAGATGGGAAGATCTCCCATTAGAAAAATGGTGCCTTCAGGGATCCTTTGCAAAAGACCAAAAGACTGATTTAGAATGGATTGGGTTTAGTTGAGCTTAATATTTATTTATTTTTCTGATACCATTTTCTCAGAAATGCAGCCATATTAGCAAACTGGTTAATAAAATGTCACTGGTAAAAATACTGGTAAGATTAGCCCAGAATGTAAGTGGTTGGTAAGACATTAATAGTGCTTTTAAAATAAAAGGAACTGCAAAGCTGAATGTAAACCTGAGAATTACATCCTTCACACCACATCTTACTTACCTAAATACCCAAATCTTTCCCAGCTTTCCATATTTTCTCAAATAAGCTTCATGAAATTTTAGGACAGAAAAAGCAAAGCTATTCTGTGAAAAACAAACTCCCACAGTCTAGCTGGCCATATAAAAGAAAAAGCTCTTGTTCTGTTGTCAGCTCTTAAGGTGTAGACAATTAATCCAACTCTCTTGTGTTTTCAGAACTCTCCCCATTAATTGTTGGTGAGAAATTATGAAGGCTGAAGACAGATAATCTTACAATAGCCACCATGACATTATGCTTCACCATATGTGAAGCATATTCTATTCCATATTTCAGACTTAAGACACTGTTTCAGGCTCTGTGGCATAACAAATTTATACAGGTTCATTGTATTTTTGTTTTGTCTGACTGATGGAAGATAAAACTTTAGGGGCTCAAGGCAGCTTGTATTCATTGTCATCCTGTTTTGTAAGTGACAGTAATTTTACAACTTTTTTCTCTTTCATTTGATGAGTTAGAACTAGAGAAAATTATAGTGTGTATTTACCTACTTACTAGTAAAAATCCTGCAAGGTGCTGAGCTGTTCAATTACTTTCATTGAATTAGATGAGAGCTGAAGATGTTAAAAGGATGAGGTTTCTAGACAACCTCAGTGACTTCTTGTTTATGGGCTACTGGCCTATATAAAGGTGGGTGGTTGTGTCAGTTTTTCTCTGCATACATGCTGTTTGCTAACTTCATACTGATAAAATTAGAAGCTATTTAGCTTTCCCTCAAAGCATTTACCCCTCTTCCAAATTTTTTCTCATAGGTGTACGTCAGTTAGTATACTCATGCCTGAACGCAGCTCTCCGTAATAATCAGAGATAATACACTATACTGAAATCCACTCTCTCTTATATTGTTTAAATTTGAATGGGATAATTGAACGTGTATTTTGTAGCTTAGTCAATCCTTCATAGAACAAAGGCAGCTACTCACTTTTTTGACTTCAGAACTGCCCACAGAAGTAGAGTTTTGTTTTTCTAGTGACAAGTATTGCTTCCTATTAATTGGGCTTTCTTCTGTGGGCATCTGGGCTAGCTGCTGACAGCAATGTATCAGTGAATCAACGCGAACAAAACAATCTGACATCTGCTTCATTTTTTATTCTCTCAAATGGAGCAACTATTGAGAAAAGTGTTAATACACCTATATTTGTTGATTATAGAAAGATTTTTTTTTGTAATTGTAGTAATACAAATAGAAATTATTTTGGATCCCAAGAGGCATAGCTAAATAAAAAGTCTGCTCTTTGGCATAAGGGAAATCAGGGTATGGCATTATGCATAATAATTTGCATTTAACACAGAAGAAAGCATTTGTTTTTTGTTAATTGTGTAACAAGGCAATAAAGCTTTGCCATTTATTAATTTCTTAGCTTAGAATATGGTCAGAGTGAGTAATAAGGCTATTTTGGTGTCAGGCATTTTGATAAGACGTCTGAGATTAAGTTGTTTTCATGCATGAGCATTTTGTCTAAAACCCTACAGGTCACTGTGCTCTTAATGATGTTGTTAACATAAACACAATGTAAATGGGAATTGTTTTGTATCTAATGAATAGGATAAGGTATCCTAAATGCATCTTGATACATTAATTTAAATCAACCTTTAAAAGAGGTAAACAATCTATAAGAAGCATGCTTAAATGAGTGATTATTTTGTTATTTTCTACCATGTTGTACATCTGCGGTCATCTTGCTTTATCAGCCTAAAAAGGGTGTGAGTATGAAACATGTAACAAACTGTTATCAATATTTTTATTTGCAAGAGTACTTCTTAAGTCCAGTAGCAAAAGGAATATTAGCATTGCATCTTGGTTTCTGCTCAAGCAGAACTTGCAGCTTTCTGTAATACTTTCAGTGTTCAATCAGAAATGAACCTGGTAAAAATAAAGTGGGTTAATTGAAGCCTTTTTAATCTTAATCTAATCTGACAGTCAATAAAAATGCGAGTAGACTTTATTAGTATAGCACTAATAATGCTGCCATTAACAGGAAGAAACTTGCCTTGGATTTACAACGCACTAATTCTTTTTCAAGCTTTTTCTATTTCTGTTCTGGGACTAGAGGAGCTCAGAGGTGTCTGATACTAGATTATTTGTCTTTTTGTCTGCCTGTGTCTATTTGCTGAGCCAGAGTTTATAGGAGACATAAAAGGTGACAGAAATTTAGGGAAGCCTCTTTGTTTTGGGAATCCTTAAACTTACTCTAAACTAGCTTTTTGGCAACATTTAAGAAGTTCCAGTAAAACAAGCTTTGAAACTGGGAAAGCCCTTTGCCTCCCAGAGTTGGTCTCTGACATTGCTTAGCTTGATGGGGCTTTCTAGGCAAAATTATACTCACTGGTCTATAAATTAGCATTCTTCCTTTATTAACATACTTGATGTTTACAAACCTAGAAAAATCAGTAGCAATTCTGTTCTCTTCTGTTTGCGTTTCAGCTGGAATAGTCACAACAGAGTAAGAAATAATTAAATATTCTGTTCATGCTTTGGACTAGAAATATGTTATTTTGATTGTTCTTTGCATAACCAAACATTTCTGTGAAGCTGGATCAACCTTTGTTTTCTCTTTTTGTACAGTACCTACTTAATGCAATTGGACCCTAATCTGTGATGTGGTCCCCTGACTTTGGACAAAATAAATACATGGTTTTACCTCTTAGGTGATTTAGGTACAGGACTTTGAATTACATTAATGGGAGTTATACAATGAAACTTCCTTTCCAGTTTTGCAAATCTCAGCCTTCTCATCCAATCTTGATACTCATATTTTGAAACTATACTGTCATTAAGAGTACACAGTAATTATAGAATGCAATAGAGTTATTGTTGCTACCATATCCCTAGCCTAAAGTTACAACATTTTATTATTGTGAATTACTGATATATTAAATATGCATTATTTATTAGATTGGAAGATTCAGTAAGTGTGTATTAATCTGGTTGATGTAAAACCAGCTTCAACAGCCACTGAAGAAGTGGCTAGTAAAAGCCTTTTACTTAGTGGCAGAAGTCCTTTTTATCTATCCTGAAAATGTCTATTGCAGAGACAAGCGATGGTGCAAATATTTCATAGCATTGCCCACACATCTGTCTTAGTTATGATAATCTCTAAAGGAGGAAAATAGAGAAGTTACCTTTGTTTCCTTTTAATCCTTGACCTCTTAAGAGCTTGATAGTAAGGGATTCAATTAGCGCAGTGGTAGATCGAGTGATTCATCCCCATGTGCTTAAATCTCACAATTCATACAGATAAATAACAATTACATCAATTTCTCTCTGCTTTAGCATCTTTCAGGTGAGATGTTTAATTGACTAAGAATAAAAGGCCTGTGCAATTATTCTTTGTCAGTGAGCAATCAGTTGGGCTGTGTGTCTGTCCATTCACCTTGATCAACATCTTCTGAACCTGTAAGCCAATTTCAACTAAATTGGCAAGCGGGGAGGTCACAAAAATAAATGGCAAGTTTTGTGACTGGGCAGATAAGGAGGACTTTATTAGTGGATTTGTTAGGTTCCTGTGAAGGTACCTGGGAAGGATATTCTGACAGTGGGCAAAAATTCAAGCAGACCTTCCATGCAGTTGACCGTAAGATGCAAGGCTGGAGGAAACCAAGCTTCATTAGTGCTAGAACTACTGCTTGGTTTTCTTTTTCAGTCTCATTGTGGGAAATGTCAGTTACTGACAGATATAAAGAGTTTAACTCTTAGGAACATGGATGTTACCATCTTTTCTCTTATCTGCTGCTCACTGGGAGCCCTACCTGTCAAACGCAGTGGTGAATGCAAAAATGGATAAGCATGACAAAGTCCAACAGGATTCATTCAGATGAAGTATTACGTTTTGTGTGCCAGTTTTAACACGTAGGGACTCAGGCCCTTCCATCTATTCTGAGTATTTTTAGGTTATTCCACCAATGTTGAGTAATTTTCACAATTTCACAGGAGATAGGCCATGATGTCAGAATCAAAATTACAGAATTCCTAAAAATGGACAAATAAACCCCTTCATGTTGGTTGATACAATTGTGGTTGGTCAGTGCTTTCTTAACAATTCAGCACTGCATTATTTCCCTTCTTCCTTTTTTGCAGAGGTGCAAAAGATGGAAGGTGACACGCTCAACATGCAAGTGTTACCCCAGTGGGAATGACTTTCCACTCGGGTGTTTTCTGCGAGTGGTTGCATCACTGCCTCATGTCTGCACCCCTGAAGAACATGTCCAAACAGCAATGATTCAAACAAGCATTTGACTACCACCTGTCACGGAGACCAGTTTGCAAGAGTCAAGAGGCTTTTGTCTGGAAAACTAACTCTCTGCCTGCTGAAAAACAGGTGTTTTTCCCCTTCCAAGGGTTGTGTTTCAGAGGGATAAGACATGTAACTTACTGAGGAAAGTAAGTGCATGCAAAGATCATTCTCATCTCGCACTCGTGTTTCACTTCCTTCAGACAGCCCCCTATAGCTTCTCCTAAGCCTTCTGAGCTTTCAGTATTGTCTCCAGAAACCAAGATTTGGAAAAAAAGAATTGACTGCTTGCTTTTTACACAAGATGTCAAGTGCTTCAGGAATGAATTTAATATACAGCCCCTTCAAGAGTCCCAGGGGCAGGTTCTGGTAACCTGGGCCAGGTAGGCTCCTGCTGGCAGGGGGTTCGGGGCAGAATCTCTGAAACTGGCAGCTGGCGATGCCCAGAGGTGGGGCAATTTCTTCTATTAATTCATACACCGCACTGGAGGAAGGAGGGAAAAGGCTGCGCAGAGGCTGCTTTGAGGCTGTGGGGCTGTGCCTAGCACACTGAAAGAGGACTTTATTGGGAGATGCGGAAAAAGCACATGGGATTATTTTTTTAATAATTTTTATTTTTAAACTTTATTCCTTTTGAAATGTGGGAGTCATCCTGAATTTGAAGCTGCCTTATAGTTTGAGCCACTACAGTAATAAGAGGGCAGGTTACTATTGGTCTCCTAGCACTGAAGGTGTACAGCTAATACATAATCATATAGCTTCCTGAAAGTCATTTTTACATGAATTTGGGATGACCAGGTTACTTTAGGTAATTATGGTAGTCATCCTGGGCCTGTAAACAGTATAAACTACTGGATACTATTTTTTCTATTACTCTTCCTAGAAAAGCCTTTGTAATCCTAATTTTCTAGGCCATTAGGGTAAAGGCAGATTACCACTAAAGCTGGTTTACTAACTTCACTCACCTTGGTTTTGCCCAGCCCAGGTCTCTTCTATTAGGTGTCATCCAACATGTCCGCCTGTAGCTGGAGTCATGACTTCTCTCAGGGGTCTTTCAAGCATGTTTTCTGACATTGAGGCCTGAGAAACCTTGTCTTGCCATGAAGTTTGATTCAGCTTCAGAGTTGGCCCTGGACTGTGCAGCAGGTTGGACCAGGAATCCTCTGGAGGTTCCTGCCCACCTCAGTTACGCTGTGATTCTAACCTGCTCCCTCTCACGGCATCAAACCGCTTCTCAAGCACTGATTTATTCACAGTTACACAGCACGCTGCAGTGGAGCAGGAAGAGCATCCAATCTGTGATGCCTAAATCTTCTGCCACCGCTTCACCTGTCTGAGTTACGCCACACTGCACAGACCCAGCCGTCTCTCCTCCTGGCCGTGACCACGCAGCCCTGAGCGCTTCCTGGCGCTTCCATGGATCAGTCACAAGTTACAAGTCACATTCCCCACAGTGGGAAATAACTGTATTGGCGATGGGCTCTGGACAATGCAGGTGACGAGCCTGGTGCCTCCTAGGAGCCGAGGGGCTGAACAAAGGGTGGGCTCCCACTCTCCACGGAAGCACTTCTCGTCTTAATCACAAGAATCGTATTTTTGCACCTGCTTCGCTTGTTCCTCGGCTTCCCGCTGCTGACAAACAGACCCCTTGTGACTTTTTCACTGCGGCCCCCTGGGACTCACGGCCAAACCAGGGCCATCCCCTCCGCCGGCAGAGGCAGGGGGTGCGTGCTCGCCCCCAGCGACCCTCGGCCTGTAGCGCACCCGCCCCGAGGGGCTGCGTGAATTTTGCTCGGAGCGCTCTCGAAAAGCCCTTCCCTGGAGCGCAGCGTGGAAGTTCGCAAGCAGCGGGCTCTGCGATGCCGGGTCGTCCCCGCCGCGGCTCACCCGGGCGCGGGCGGGTGCGCCCCCGACCCCGCGTGTGTCCGTGTGCGCGAAAGCACCCCCCCCCCGCCGCCCGGCGTTTCGGCGCGGGCCAGCAGATGGCGGCGCCGCCCCGGCTGGGCGCGCAGCCCCGCGCACGCCGCTGCCGCGCGAGCCCCGCTCCGGTTACAACCCTCCCCCGCCCCCGCCCTCCGCGGCGGTGTCTCCCTCCCCGCCACCTCCCCGCCTGTCACTACCACGCCGGAGAGCCACCATGGCGCACGGCGGGCCACGCGTGTCCGCCGCCGCCGCTCCGCGCGGGGCCGCCCGCCTGCCGCTGCTACTGCTGCTGCTGCTGCCGCCGCTGCTGGGCGCCGCCGCCGCGCTGCGCTGCGCGGAGCCCTGCGGCCGCCCGCGCCCCGGAGCCCTGACCCGCGGGGCGCGCAGTGCGCCGGAGCCGCGGCGCGGCGGCGGCGCGGCGGCGGGGGACAGCCGCTCCAGGAGAGCATCCTCGGCGGCGGGCCGGGAGCAGGTCTCCCTCGTCAGCACCTCCTTCGTGCTCAAAGGGGACGCGTCTCACAACCAGGCGATGGTGCACTGGACGGGCGAGAACAGCAGCGTGAGTGCGAGGGGCGGGGTGGGGGGGTCCTTGCCCTTACCCCTGCCCTTACCGTTGCTTTGCCCCCCCAACTTGCGTGGCGCAGCCTGCCGCTGCCGCCTGCGCTCCGCCGGGCTCGGCGCGGCCGGAGCGCGCTGCTTCCGTCGCCCGCTGCCCGGTCGGGGGCGCGGGGGTCCCCGCGGGCCGGGCTCGGGGCGAGCAGCGCCCCGACGGCCGGTGAGGTGCTGCCGGGAGGCGAAGCGCCGCCGGGGTCGGGCCGGCCCCGAGCACCCTCCGCCACTTCCCCAGAAGTTTGGAAAGTTTGCGAGCGCGCATCTTGCGGAGGGTCCGGGTGCGCGGTGTGCGGCGCGCTGCGAGGAGGAGCAGGAGGGCTCGGCCCCGGAGCGGCGAGACGGCGTGCGTGTGCGATCGGCGCGCCCCCGGGGCTGTGCGAGGGTCTCCGGGGAAAGGAGAGGCAGGGGGCGAGCTGCGGCGCGGGGATTATCTCCTCCAGCCCCCCATAAAGTCTCAGATTAAATTGTTGAGGTTTAATCGATTCACCTCGATTCAGTCATCCCCGTGTAATCTTACCCGCGCCGCGCTCTGCCTCCTCAAGCGCCGGGGAAAGAAAAACCCGAAACAAAACAAAAATCAAACAAAACCCAGCCCCGGGCTTGAGGTGGATGTGAGGGCAGGAGCGGGTGAGCGGGGCGGCCCCGCGGGCGCGGAGCCTCCGCCACGGCGCGGGCGGTGCTCGGGGAGGGCTGGGGCTGGGCGGGCCTCCCCCCGGCAGGGCCCGGGGCTTCACCCCGCCGGGGGCTTGGGGGGGATTCCCGCAAAGGTCCGGGAATAGCAGCAGCTCTCCGAGGATTTTTACAGCCTCATCGATGGATAAGAATCGTGCGCTGGGGCCAGTGTTACTGCACTACAGCATCAGTGTTCACAACTTTTCACAGTTAAAGCAGCGTGCCTTGCCTTTATTATTTAATCACCTATTTTAGACAGCAGCTTTCACGGTGAGCACCCGTGATATATTTTTAACTCACTTTCAATTTCAGCTAGTCTTCATTTCTTTATGTGTTGACCCATTAATGGTTGTGTATTTGCACGAGTGGTTTCAGGGTTTTACTGCTTCCAATTTATCCTTCACTGAAACATTATATCATAATAGTGGGCATCATAGGTAAATATTACATAGCACTTTGCACTGTCTGTGTAACTTCATAGACAGGAAAATGTCGTTATGAAGACTCAAGATCAACTTTCTCCTGGAGGATTTTAGTGTTCCTGGAAAACTCTTGAGTGTTTTTACTACAGTTCAGCTAAGCTCCGACTCTGCTTGAACTTTGGGAATTTAGCATAAAGTTTACTTAAACTTGGCTCAGTTCAGAGAGCTTGTGTTGTACTTCTCATAAGTATGTGAATTGTCATCCTTTCTCTAGGACCTCAAGTCCTGTTTTTTGCCTGTTTTGCTAGGGAGTCACCCAGGCTGTGGAGCTGCTAAGGCTCCACTGGTGAGGATGCAGTGATTCCCTTGAGCACGTTGAGCACTTGTGTTAATGCTCTTGTATAATCAGGTGTCAGAGTTGGAGTCAGCATGATAAAGCTTGACACTTTCAAGGGCAGTTTTTGATTTGCTCAGGAAGGAAGCGTAAGATGATGGCCATTTTCTGTGAAAAGAAAATGTTGCAAATCAGCAGCATCAGCTGTTCTGATTCTGTCCTTCCTCCATTTCTCTGCTGTTAGACTGCTGCCTTTTTTGTGGACAGTGCTTGCAGGCTATTAGGACTACTTCCTTGAGGAATTCAGTATTAAAAAGTTGGCATAAGTTCATTTTTTGACATAAAAGGCAAATAACAGCTCTCATGCAAAGCGCTCTGCACTCTAAAACGAATATAGTAGAACCTTGCTAATCCACATTTATGATTAGTGGTCTCTCCTCGCCTCTCTGCAAAGATTTAATAACAGATGCTGCAGTGGGAGCTTGTATTGCTAAAATGTTTTTATTTTTTCACAGTCTTCTACAGTTACTAGAATACTACCAAGTAGTCTCTTCAAAAGCAAAGATAAATGGCAACTGTCAGAATAAATGAAAGTGGTTATGGTCTTTGCTGCAATTTAGTTCTTTTTTGTTTGCTTAGTTACTAATTCAGTCTTGCAGGATGATGCTCTCTCTCACCGTGAATGCCTGCAGACGTTCTCTACAGTATTTACACATTCAATAAAAAATACTTTTGCAGAGTTATGTGAAAAGTAGGTTGCTTACTCTGCCTGCCATCAAGTGATTACCATCAAGCAAGACTGGATTTGAAGAAGTGACCCGGTAATGAAAGACTCTTTGCTGCCTTATCCCAAATGAGAGCAGCCGGTCTTTTTGCACTGCATGTTTTACAGTATGACTGTCAGCATTTTTTTGCACCTTCTTTTTTTGTTAGCTTTTTTTAATTGCATGCTTCCAGTAGAAGAGCTGATTGTAACAAAGGCTTTCAGAGAAAAATAGTTTGTAAAGACAGTCTGGAGAATTTTTTTTTTTTTTTTAAAAGGTGGAAGAAATACATTAAGCCCAATGGATGCAGGATGGGTTTAAAGGGTTTGGAGAGATTTTTGCTGCCTGAATCTATGTGAGATTAAAGCAATTGAAAATAAGTACCTGATCCAAAACATATTTAAGATAGTCTTGAATGTTTGTTTGTTTACATAGATATGTATATACTTATTTATTTTACTCTGGGTTAAGTGTTCGGAGGTAGGAATGCTAAGATCCAGTGCTTCTCAAACCTGGCACCTTACCCTGCGTTCTTAAACCTACGGCAAGTCTTGCCTTGCCTCATAAGCATAGGCTTGAGCCATGAAGTGCTGTTCTGTCCCAAATGCGTTGCAGTCAAGGGGAGGACTGTCATTCATAACAGTGGGGTTTTGGATCAGGCCTTGCGAACCTCAGGAGGCACTAAGCAATCTTGAAGTGTCACCACGTGCCTTTGGCACCTCATTGGAGGTACTCAGCACTTTGTAAACCAAGGAGCTAAACTAGTTCCTTTACCCTTTACAGCTGCCGGGCTGAAAATTTGACAATGATGAGCTCCAGATGACCATATATCCTCTTAAATGCCTCACCTAGTAAAATAAATGAAGGAGAAATATGCAGTAGGATTATTCCTTTGAGCTCCATGATTGAGAGACAAATAACCATAAAAGCAGAGGGGGCAGCTGCTTCTCTGAGGGATGTTCCCCTGCATGAGTAGTTCGTTGAAAGTGCTACCATGGAGTACTCATGTGTGTGGATCAAGGGCAAATAAATAAATTCGAAAGGGGCAGAGGTTAGGCTGATGTGCACATGGAGCTTTAAAAAATTTATTTACATCTTGTAAATTCTCCTGTGCCGCAGTAATAGGAGCATGTGATTTTTGGTTGCATGAGATGTCTCGAAAGCAACTAAGGAGGCTATAAATTAAATTGGTCCTCTTTCCTCCCCCTTCTGTTCTGTACTGTAGAAGTCTGATGTGTGCTTTATTATCCTCTTGTAATGCCGTTAGTTTTGTGAATTAGAGAAATGGTGGATTTGATAGCTCAGCAGAGTATATGGCTGCACATATTGTAAAGTGAGCGTGAATAACTGGGAAGATGACTATAGACTTCCTTGCTTTGTGAAGAGAGAGCTGTGCAGGGAGGTATGCAAATTGCTTCCTGTTTTGTGTCCTCATTACTTTTATTTTGTACTCTAATAATTAATTATTTATAAATTCTGTAAACTTTCTTGACAGTGGGATGCGTAGTTAAAACCATCACTAGTGATGCGAGTCTTGCAAAGCTAGTCCTTGTAACATCAAAAGTGTATCTGGTTAGTGAATTCCTACAATTAGTATTTCTGCTCTCTGTCCCCCGTGCCCACAGAAATCTGTTGTGCACTATTACTTTCAAACAAAGGCTCATGCAAGTGGAACTAATTTCCTTTGCAGTCTTAAAATATCATAAACTGAAGATGTGACAGGTGGGTGGTGCAGCGCACCGTTTACTCTGGTAGGGGCTAGTGATTGACATTGTGTAACTGATAAATAACATGGAGTTGTGCATCGGAATATATACAGGTAATGTGCTTACAGAATAGCCTCTTACTGTGTTGAGCTGAATATGTATGTTACCAGATTTGCTAAAAATACACCACCCTTTTTGATTTGGGGGAAAATAGTCAATTGATGACAGCTTTTAAAAATGAACTTTTCCTTAGAAGAGACCTTATAGTCATCCCAGGAGCTTTTTTGTGCTAGGTAAACAATTGTCTTTGCAAAACTGTATTCTTTTTGACCGTCCTGGAGAATTCCCATTGTGCATGAGTACTAGCTGATTTTAAAAAAAATCAAAGGCAAACCAGAAGTACGGGGAGAATAAGACTCGTATTCACAATTGATTTTGATTCATGGGCTGCTCTTCATGCTGTGTGCAGACTGCTAAAGTGTTGTGAACAGGACTTCGGCCAACTAGTTCTAAGTCTGCAGTTTCATGGTGCCAGTATTTCCTTTTTTTGGTTTGTTGTCAAAATATTAAGTCCATGCAGGCACTTACTTGCTTACCCAGTAAGTTGATGTCATGATCCCTCATAAACATGTAGCTCTTTGTGATGGGAAATAAACATAAATATACACACGATGTTTTCCAGACTTAATGTTTAGCAGCACCTTCTCAGAAAGGAAGGTTTATCGCACATCTACAGAAATTGCTACACGCAAAAACTTTAGCTGAGCCAGACTTTTCTGTATTTGATATACAGATACTTTGTTTAATTTAAAAAATACTACTCTTTGCGATACAGTTTCACCAGATATGATTTATACAGCCCAGTGATCACTAAATGTATTCTTCTGGCAGATATTTTATTTAATTGTTTTTTTGTTTCGTTCAGTTTGCAATAAATTTTGCTGAGGGGATCTATAAAAAGCATTGATTTCAATATTACTGTAGCAGTATCTGTAACGGTAAATGTAATTATCTATCCAAACTGGGCAAAAGTCCATTTGTGGTACAGTTTTGGTGCTGTTTCTCCGGAGTAGCCAGACTACTTTTTATGAAACTGAAGGGAGCATGAGGTCAAAAATCCTGACAGCTCAGACCTTTGATAAATGGCAGATATATTGCAAAGTGAAAGGCAGACTTCCCATAGGGAGGGTTTTTTTTTTTAAATTCCTTGAGATGATAGTGCGATAAAAAACAAACAGAAACCAAACCCAATAATCATATTTGAATGGAACAGCAGAATCCCACACGGAAAGCAGAATGATTTTAATCTGACTGCAGTAACTCTGGAGTGTAACATACTTTTTTTCCTTTTTTTTCTTTTTTTTCATGATATAAAGTTTATGCCTTACTTCATTTATTTGCTTCTACCAGCCTCTGTTTTCCCTCTCTTCCAGCCCTACAGGTTGCTAGTCATGTCGCTGCCTGCTGAGCTCTCTCCACATTTCAGCAAATTCCAGCTGCTAAAGAAAAGAGACAGCACCTCTTCTCATCCCCTGAGTAGGCACTTAAAATTGGTACATACTTTAATTAGTAAGTGTGTGTTTCAAACATGCTTGAAAGTCCTCCTCCACGCGCAGCGCTCCACACCTGCAGCCATACCTGGTTTTACCTGGTTTGCTGGTTTAACTGGCGTTACCTAGTTTGCTTAGGAGCAAGCTACTAGCAGCCTTAGCTTGAGTAGGTACTACTGTGCTGACATTGGGACAAGCTCAGAGAGTTTAAATCTAGGAGGGAAATTTAGCAATGAACACTAAAGACAGACACCAGATTGAAATCGTATCTCTGATACTGCTGAGGTATTACATGTCCGTGATAAACCAAATCTGGCTTAATAACAATCATTAGCTATGTGTTTAGTCTCTTGATAGCAGGTTCACATATCACGGTGGGAACATAATGCATTCTTCCCAAGCTTGACAATGTTAGGAATCTACTGATCAGATCTTTGGAGAAAGAAATGAGGACATCCCTTTTGATTCGATAAAATACAATAGACTGTTAGATTCTTTCTGAAAGAACGGAAGGGGAAAATGATGAGCTTTTCAGAAAAACAGTAGTTGTTCTGCTAAAATGGGAAGGTCTGTCAGGTATGTACCTCTTTAAGAATTCAAAACGTGAAATTGCCCAGATTACGAAAGTTTTTATGCCAAGCCCTTTGCATGTCCAAATAACGTATTTTATGGTCCTGTCAATTAAGCCCAAAGGATGTTAGCATAAGGACAGATAATCTGCAGTACAATGCAAGTGGAATCTTTCTAGTTCCTGAAAGCACAACTTCATTTAAGCAAAAGCTGAAAGTGTAGGTTGAAAGTAGTCTGCAGTATATGACTGCCTGCCATAGCTCAGGATGAAAACTTGATGACCAGCAACATTCCTTCAGCATTTTTACCCCCATAGTCTCACATTCTTTAACAGACATTCCCCTCCCCAACCCCCTGCCCCAGTAATAATAATTTAAAACTTTAGCAAATCACCAATGACAAAATCACTTTTCAGAGAAATAATGGATGATATCCTTTGTGATGCCTTACTTCAGCCATTAAGTCTAAGCTTGGACTTCTGCAGTAGGAAGGAGGTGGAGATGGTCCCTGGATTGCTCTCTCCCCTGACAGTCTTAACAGCTATGCTTGAGAAAGCTTGGATGAGTTGACTTCTGAAAGCATCAATCTCTTTCCGCTTATTGGAGAGGCGCCTAGATGACTAACTTCGATGAAACACTGAATTTATTTAAAGTTATCCCTAACCCAAATACCTGCAGTTTGTTGCTGCTGCAGTTATTTCTTTCCTTCCTTACTGTAACATGGCTGTTGGAGTTCCAGTTACGGATTAAGACTCTGTTGTGGTGGGTATTGCACAATCCAAATGCAAAAATGCAGGTGTAGCTCTAAAGATTTTATAATTACAGTTTTACCTCCATACATCCCTGGGAAACAGAATTGTATGCTTAAAGGATGTACGTTGACAGAGATTACACAAAGGTCTATGTTTCAGTCCAAGGGCTGCTCCAACAGCTGTTTAAGTTTTTTTTTTTTTTTTCCTAATGACTTGGAATAGTCACACGTAAGCAGTCATTGGGGCAAGGCCTGCAATTTCCCCTTTGAGTTGAGAGTTAATGAGGAGTATAGAAACATGCCCACTCTGTGTGTATGTATGTAGGTATGTTTTTCTCTCTCTGTCTCTTTTGTCCAAACCAGTAGATGTTCAGTGTGCCAAGAAAAAGTGGAACAGTTTTAGCAGTAAGGGTTCCGAGTCTCTGTTCTGGCAGGAGATCTGTATTTCAACTCTTCATGCAGAAGGGAGAATTAGACCCTTCTGCTGGGTGAGCACTGTAACCCCAGTGCTGTTGTGCAAGGGTGAGGAGGACAGCGTCACCTCCCATGAGAAGCTGTGTTTCAAAGGGAGCGGCCACTGTGCGCTGTGAAATGCTCAGTGTCGTAGGTGTGTGTTGGCACATCTGCTGGATTCACTGGCTTTGGTAAGACGAGTGGAGAAGTGCTGTGCTTACGGAGCCTATTGGATTTCGTCAGCCCTCATCAGGGTGAGGCTGTTGTGGAAAGAGGAGAGATGCTGAGGCACTGCTGTCTTGGCAGGACTGAGAGCCTGTGTGCTGCCCTTGGCAGAGCTGGTGGTGCTCCGTGCAGCCGCGTCACCACGTCTGTGAGCTCTGAAGCAGTGCTGTGGTATTCATGGTGATACCTTGGGGAAATTTGAGGCTTGGCCAGAGGTAGAGCATGAGGTTCCAAATGAAAGGCTGTTGGGTTAAATTGAAGCTGAATAGGAGTACCAAGGAACTTTGCCAGTTACCTCACCAGTATCCTCTGAAATAGCACTTCCATTACATAGGTGATTTTTTGCCTCAGTTTCCTACCTGCAATGCGAGAATAATGGTACTTACTTATCTCTTAGGATTGCTGTTATTCTAAATAAGCTGTGCACTTCGATACTAAAGTGATGGTTATCACCATAACACCTATAAGAGGCAGGACCATAGAAAATCACATCTATGGTTTCTTTGTTCCTTTGATAGTTTCACACTACAGTCTAGGAACTAGAGAAGAAAAGGCTTTCACAGGTCATGCAAACTTCTCTGCTTGTTCTGATGTTTATTTTGATCAGGGTTCCTTTTAATGTGTAGTCTGGTTTAATTTAAATGCCTAGACTCTGGCACTTCAAGATCATTGAACAGACTTAAGATTATGTGACCAAAAACATTTTCAGTGAAACTTAACCTGTATTTAACATGATTTTTTTCTGCCCTCGTTTACCAGTATACTGAAATTCCTGTGCTTTTTTCTCAGTGTTTGTACCTTTCCTACTCTTGTAGACTAGTAATTATTTCTCTGAAAAACATTTATTTTGGTCTTTAAAATTTTCTTTTATAACTCACTTTTGCTATGTCTTTTATTGCATCATCTGGATAGGACAGTACCTACATATAATAGTACCTATCTACCATGTATTTGACTAGCACATTTTTAGAAATGTGCATACACACAGAGATTATTGTTCATTTCTGGCTTCCATCTAATCTCTCTAATGTCCTTGTGATTATCTGTGTTTTCTAAAAAGAAAACCACAGAACAGTAAATAGCTTTTTTTTAAAGATAAGTCATAAAACCACTTAAATAATTTGGTCATTAGCAAAAAAGCTTATTTCTGTGGTTTCTGTGCAGTAGCATTGTTAAAAGTTTGTTCTAGTACATGAAGTAGATGTATTTAGTGTTTTTTTTTCCCCATTCACTTTATGAAATTTGTTTCTTTCATGATCTTTGGAAGCTCATTTGAGCTACGGTAAAACTGCATGAAGTGTTGTAGAAGCGTTATTTGCAAGCACCAGCTACTGTGATCTGTCCTTATTCCTACTGAGCAGTAGGCCCATGTTTAGTGGCCAGCGTGTTCAGTTTTAGCAGATGCCAAGCTACGCTCTGTGAAAACACATTTTTTAACACTGTTACTGTCTCTTCTCTGCTCCCCAGACTGACAGTGCCACAGGGAAGGAGCAGTCTTCCCCCAGCACGTGTATGAGCAAGTTGTGGTGTACTGGGGCTCTGCTCTGAGCTGGTGGCGTTTAGGTGCTTCTGTCATACCAATAAATAATCACGAGGATGACTGAGAATTGAGCTGTTCCACTTGTAAATTCTAGCAGTGCGTACCCTGGCCTCTTTAACTGAACTACAGTAGAGAAAAGTTGCTTTTCTCACGTGCTGAAGAACAGGCCGCTTATGGTTAGTGCATTCCCATGCTTGCCTCCACCAGCAATTGTCACTGCAAGACAGATGCCCAAGGGGGTGGAGCTGGAGGGTTAGAGGAATATGTTGGAATTGCTCTTTGAGCTTTGGGCAGTGTTTCACAGTGTTAAATGTGACTGATCCTAAAGAAATAGTTGCTTCTTCATTGAAAACACAATTGTATCAGGGGGTGGTAGGTTGCCATAAAATCCTCCCAGGTCTAAGTTCAATAAGATGTTTTTCCTGTGTTTGCTAGCAGAAAAATACCTTGTAACTTGCTCTTTTCAGAGGATTGGAACTGTCTGTGAGCCTACAGCATCTAAATCTGCAGCAGTACTTGTTACATCTTGCCATTTATGGAAAGCAGAATATTCTTTTCTTGGTTCTTCTTTTGTGCTCCTAGGTATTGTGTTGGATGTTCAGCATAAGTAGGCATCAGTGTTAGCGTAGGTAGAGGTAAGAGTATAACTCTGAGGGAACTTGTGAACCCTTTTTGTATGGGCAGCTCTTTTTTATGCGTGGTTTTTGAGGGCTTCCATGGATGAGGCGTAAAAACAGAAATAAAACAAACAAAAGCAACTTGTGCCAGCCACAGGTGGATTACTTTCTGGGTGCATTGAGATATCTTTGCCAACCAATTACCGCCACGAGGCAATGGGGACCCATCGGGACATAGTGCACGTACACAGTGCTCCAACATTCAGCCTGCTACAGAGCTCATGAGGTGAACTCTGGGCAGCTCTGTAGTGACAAGTGCCTGGAGATGCCCAGGGACCTGGCTGGTGATGCTGGAGACCCATAACCACATGCAGTTCGATGGCACAGAAATAGTAACCCTCTTTTGCCCAACTCCCCTCAAGCTGCAGTGATCTCCCCAGTGGGAAAGGAAGCAAAAATCAAATGATTGGGATCTGCCATGTGTTTGTGTGTTTGTACTTACAGGCTCTAATCTCAATGATTCTTAACTAAATAAAACCCAGTATCCTGCTCCACAACAGGTTGGTATTAACACACTTCTGTATCTAAGTTCCCAGCTGTTTTTTAGAGTGATCCCACTGTGCTCTTTCTGAGCACTTTATGGGGCCCTGTTGAGGCTACTAAGGGTTCACATTAGGTTTGGCTGCTACATACTGGTTTGTGGATACGCTCTGTGAACATCATTCCTTCTGGCCTCTCTCATTTTAGTCTTGTAAACCGCACAAGTTTAATTGATATGTATAGGACTTTGGAGTCTTGGATATTGTAGTATTTCATGTGGTTAGAGCATAGAAGCAAGTAGGCATATGAACTAGAAAGCTTTCGTCTCCCAGGCTCAGTTGCTGCCACACAGGCGCTAGGACTTCATCAGAATTGCAGCTTTTGATTTAGAGGGCCATTTCTTACTTTGCTAATTTGTTTGGCTTTTAATCAGTGGTTTCCTATGTTTCCCTGCCTGTTACCCAACCACATAATGGCACACGTGTCAAAAGGTCTCAGCTGCCTTGAGAGTGTCTTGAAACATGTTCTTTGCCCTGCGTGAGTAGTACAAAATGAACAGAAAGTACACAAAGCCATCTATGTTAGGACTATGGTGGCTTCGGAGTGGGAGCTGTGTCTTGAGCACCAGTGACAGACTACAGAGGACTGACAGTGAACTCCCTGGTTGCCCTTGGTTGTGCCAGTTCTGGGAGGAGAGAATTGTTACTATCGGTGGTTCTGAGCTTTTCTTTCCCACTGCATGAGGGAGGCCAATATTGGTGGAGCCAGCTGAGACCTGATCCTGTTCTTTTTGAGGTTTCCCAGCCTGATAGGAGAAACAAATATGAAAGAATCCAGAGTTATTTCTCCCTCTCTTCTATGTGACATCCACGAAGGTGCTTCTGAGCACACACAGGAGGGAGGAGGATGTGTGGATGGAGCAAAAGTGCCCGTATTTTTTGAGCAAGCACCTCACTATCAATGTTTTAAATTTCTCTTGGGTCACAGATATTATTATTAAACTCTGTCTAAAACCACCGTAAAGAAGAGAAGCAAGAAAGTATGTTGCGCATCAGCTGAACAGCATTTTTGTAGCTCTGTGAAACCCACTTTATGATTCACTGATTAAGCTGTTGGCTCCCACCAGCTTCCGCGAAGGAAGATGCAAAATGAATGCATTCCCCTGCATATAGGCTGAATCAGGCACCTCTGCTTAAAAAATTTAAGATGTAGCTCAGCAAACACGTTTTCAGTTCATAATGAAACACATATGTTCATCTTCATGCAGCATCTCTCAAGGGCTACTGTGCAGAACCCTGAGGGCCACTAACAAGATCTCCTTTTCCTCCCTTCCTCCTCTTCGAACTACTTTAAAACAGATGTTTTTTTATAAAGTGGGCTACATTTAGAGGGCTTTGAACCTTGGTATTCCTTTTAATAATCTCATTGCTCCTGGAGAACTCTAAGAGACAGCATTTTTAAAATTCATTGTATAAGCACCTTGTGCCCTATGTTCCATTTCTTTAGTTAAAAAACCCTTGGGGGAGAGGAGGAAGATGATTGATATCAGGCTACCGTACATAATCAGTGTGAGAGCCAGGTTGTTAGCTGGTAAATTATCAATACAGAATTCTCTTTTTAGTTTAGCTAACTGCAGAAAAGCCACTTCTTAAAGTGGCATGAACTGGCACAAGTTAAGAATTGAATGAAAGGCAAGCTTCTTCGTCAGCGGGCAGACTTGGTTCGGCTTGGTCAGTCTGCAAGCATGCAGGAATGTTTGAGCTGCTTTTGTGTGTGCTACTGAGGCAAGAGATGTTTTATGAACGCTGGAGCTGCATGAAAAGAAGACCCTCCACTTCCTGTTTGAATCAATGTCCATATTATTGTGAGGGATTACATCTTGGCTGTAATGTTCGCCACTGCGAAGAGACTGTTCCTGAAGATGGGAATGTAAGGCTAGAGAAGGATATAATCTTTACGTTGTTTGCAGAAACTGCCAGCAAGTCTGGTTATTGCATTGCTGTATTTTGTGAAGTATATCAAGGCTCCCTGAGGGAGCAGGACTCAGTCCAGCGTGATGTTTCACAGAGGTCGGTAGCTCAGAAGTCAAGCCCATTGAGATGAGAGCACTGAAACTCACGTTTAGGCATAGACTGTGTGCCAGGAAATAATATGAAGAGTTCATAGTCTTTGATCCACATTCTGTTGTATGTGGAGGGTTTGCACAAAATATGCAAGCTTTTTATTTTTTGTAGCAACTAAATAGACTTGTATTTATTAACTGAACCTGATTGTCACAGTCACTATCACTCAGTGAGAAACTCTGCTCCCCTTTAGGCAACTTCTACGTCTATCCTTTGCTTCTGTTACTTTTCTGTCTGCTTTTTTGTATGTCTCTCATTCCTCCTCCTTCCTTTCTTTTCTCTGTCTCTGTGTGTCTCCTTTGTTATTCTCCCTTCATTTCCTTCTCTGTATTAAATCACCTTTCTCGCCCCTGAGGGCTTAAATAGCATCATCTTCCCAATTCCATCTGGAAAAAAAGATCTTCAAAGACATGGTTAGTAATGACACAGACATGTCATCAGTTTGGGAGTTGCCATTCCAGTGAATATAGATGTTCACACTTGGTCACGTGTTGTCTGCAGGCTTGGACAGACAGCGCGGCATTGCTTAAGGAAATCTTGCATTCATGGCAGTATCGGTAGCTCTAGAGGATAGCAGTAGCAGATGTTTTAAAAAAAACACTGTCCCCAAAATACATCATCTAAATTGAAACTGGCCCAGGAGCAGTGTATTTCACCTCATGCCCCCAGCCTAAAGCTGTGAAGTGATCTCTTAAACTCACCTTCAGTGAATTTTAGATGGGGAACATGAAGTGAAATGCACTGCTTCTGTGTCAAGCTTCTGGGTGAGTTTAAATGATCATAATTAGAAATGAAAGCCTCAAAATTCCATTTCTAGTCATCCAGTTCTGTAATCTGCATATGCCATCTAATACGAATTTGTATACTACCCATTACTGGAATTACTCTGCTGCTCATCCAGGTTTAATTGAAAAATAATCATAATCTATTCAGTGTTAGATTTAATGCATAAATGAGGTATTGTGAGCAAAACACAACTTCTGAAACATCTATTACCATAGATTTGATTGTCTGGATTAAATTCAGATATTAGTGCATGTCATTCTGATATTTGGGTGATGTCATTCTGATATGTGACCTTGCCAAGTATGCCTGATTATTGCTTTTTGCAACCTATAGGCAATGAATTATTTTTCCTTTAAAGGAAATGAAATATTTACAAGCTGTTACTTATTGCAGGAATTAAAATGAATGAAGCTTCTTTTGAAAGCAAACGCCAGCTGAGGAAAGCAAAGACAGCAAATGAGTGTGAAGCTGTCATAGGAGGGAAACTCGGCAGCCCATATATGCAAGCTCTGTGGCTTTAGCTGAGCCTTGAAAACATGGGAGTCAAAAGCAGGAAAGTGCTAAGGTCTTGGTTTCTGGCATAGCTTGTTTCTCTGATGCAAGTGCACTTGCTGTGCAGTCACTACAGTTCATGGACTGAAAGAAGATGAACAGATTCAGAGTGCTTTCATCTAACATGAAATTGATACTGTCTTATGGGAATGACTTCTAAGAAGAACATAGGAATGTCTGTACTAGGCTAGACCCGTGGATATCTAGGGAAGAGAGCATCAGACTCAGATGAGTATTTTGTGATCCTTCACCAGACAGCTTTTCTGGCCAACAGCAATTTGTGGCTTAGGGGTAACTGCAAAAGCTTTTCAGGTGCAAGAAACATACCGTGTTTATAAACATGAAAATGAGAGGGAAGATAAGCTTATGTGCTTAAATGCAGGAGTTAGCCAAAATTGCTAGTACTGAATTTCTATTGATGACATCATCCTTTCCCCAGACCTAAATGAGTTCAAATTTTGGGGTATGTTTTCTGAGTGATTTAAATTTTGTGGCTCTGTAGCTACATTTTAGAATTTCAAAACATTTCTTACTGGATTGATTTAAATAGTATTTAAATTCCAACAAATTATATAAAATAACAAGTAGACCTATCAACACATAATTTACAAAGTATTCTTTTCTACTGGAAGTTTCTCACCAATTTGGAAGTTTAAAGGGTACTATTTCTCTTGAGTGAGTGTTGTTTCTAGAAGGAAAGATGCATGACAAAAGTGGTTTTTAGATGTCTTTTTGTTTTTATGGAATTTAGTAAAGCATCTTTTTAGAAGTGTTGGATGATATCATATGGAAAAAATACTAAGTGTCCTGAATGTTTTCTTTGGTTATTTAAAATTGAATAAATGTTCGTTAAATGGACAACGTCATCTGAGACAGGATTAATTTTAAATTCAAGCCATTATTCTCTTGGTACATAACCAATACAGTATATGTTCTTATCAACAAGTGAGTCTCATTTTTAATTTATGAAAGTTTACCTGGGAGTATTCAAATGTCTCACCCTTTCCAAGTATTAAAAAATGCCTTTGATGTCTCAGCATTTGACTTTAAAAGAGCTGATCTTCTGGTGTGCTGTATAATAAAATTGTTTTGATACATACAAGAAATGCTGCTTGTTCATTCCAAGTTTGCATGGCATAATTAAGCTAGGTTTTTGTTCAGTAAAAATTAGTGATTCTGTTAAAATGACAATCAATCCTTTTCTCTTAAGTTACTTTAAGGCCAATTATTAAACAGGCATCATGATCAGTTTCCTAGATTTGAAGAAGTCATGAAGGTGAATTTTGAAAATCTTCTTGCTCATTCTTATTTACAAATAGTTCATGATTTTGAAATAAAGATTTCTAGTGCTGTCTTTTCATTTTTAATATTGGATTGAAGGATATCAATAAAAACATTCAATTACAGTGGACTGTCTGCAGGCTCCATGGGAACCTGAGCCGTGATTAGATTTCTTAGCTAGAGTAGAGCCAGCACCATTTCATTGACTTAAATTTCACCCATTATGGAAGGATTCTTAGCTTTGATTTGTCTCACAGTTAGTGGAGTGTTCACAGTAATGGAAAAGAAGAGGCACAGGAGCCTACAAAATGGGGAAAAGTAAACAGAAACAGGTAATATCACAAGAATTATATTTTAAATGTTGAATTCCACACTGTTCTTTCTTAGTGTTTTTCCTCTTCAATTTTTTCCTTTAACATTTCTATATTATTGAGTTCATCTAGAAAAAGCAAGCTTGTTAGCTTGAGCAGAGGTTTGTTGTTTTTTGCCTTTCTTTGTCTTCTTACTCTCTCTCAGTCTTCTACCTTCCTTTCTATGGATTGGTTAATTTAATCTTTCTAGCTGCTGTATTGGTTTGTTCAGCATCACTAGTGTCAGCATGTGACCTATGAAAGGTGCATCAGCTGAAGGAAACTAATATCCCGATCAACTTACCATCACTGCAGATAGAAGGAAACCAGCTGGCATGAGTGAATTGATTTCTGCATCAATCTCCATGCACAGACAATCAATTCAACAGAGAGAGACCTGAGTCCTCATCGCTTTCCTGTTGTAGAAGGCTCCCTGTATTGGAGTCTCATTCTTCCAAATTCACTGATGCAGTCTGCTATCACTTAGCTATGAGAGCAGTGGTACTCCGTACAGTATTACCGAACCCAAAGCTGGTAAAAGGCAAGAGCAGGCTTCAGTGTGTTTTGGATCAGTTCCTTGGGCTAGTGCTGCAACCATACTAGTCACCATATTAGTTAAGAGGTATTTAAGCCCCAAAAGCATTAGGAGGGATCTCTCATTTCTCATTGCTCACAGCGTGAGGCTCATCCTGATAACAAAGCAGGACCAATTTTATTTGTAATTTTTTGTGTACTCAGCTGCTTTTTGTAGTTTCCGAACCACATGCATGCTAGTAATGCTGAGGAATGACACACAGTTTTAGTAGGCATCATTATTATAGCTACATGGGGAAAAAACCATGGTGCTTGCGCTCTTCTCCCTCAGTTTTTTGGTGAAGGTTCCTTTACTGTTCAGTAGTGCAGCAAAGCAGGTCTGTTCTATAATAAAAATTTTCAGGGCATTATAATGTATAACTTAGGTAATGGCTTAAATAGTCAAGTTAAAGAGAAAATAATTAGAAGGCTAATTTGGATTCACCCTTCCCTATTACCGCTCAAAGATGTTGACTGTAGAGTTCTGTTACTGCTTCATTTAGCTTGACTATTGCAATGACCTAACTCCTTGTGTGTCAGACTGTTCTTGTTCGGATATGAAGTAGGGGTTTTGTGTCGCTGGATCAGAGCATGTAGCACTTGTGGCTTTTCTGATACTGTAGAATTAGGAGCAACTAAGCTGACATTGGCTTACACAAGGGAACAGACTTGCTCTGCTTTGGTCCCAAAGGTGTCATCGATTCTATTTGCATTACATGGTCAAATATTTGCATATGATATCATTGAGGCTAACAAAAGGTTGTCACAGGGCAGTGTTTATGTCACAAATTGTGACATTTACTTGTTGATGGGATAGTATAATGTCAGTATGTCGTGGCGCAAATGTCATCATTTTGTCATGTGACAAACTGTCTGCAAGGACAGACTTTTTAAGAGACCTTAACGGATGTTGGAACAATGAATTGGTTTAGACTGATTTTATTTGTGTCATATTTAGGAACAATCAGAAGTTTAGAAAGCAAAGCTTGCAGCAATTTCTATCACTTTTCATTCTTGAAGGGTCTTTGCTAATGTCACAAACTTTAGTCATTATATACATGATGCTTCCTTAGCAGGCAAATTTGTTGACTCGTCGTGCTTCAAGCCAGCTCCAGAGATGACAATTCTTCAGTAGCTAACGTGTTTAATTGGACCATTCTCCATTTGTAGCAGACTGGATTTTCCTATTTTAACTGCAAAGTAGTAGGAGAACTTGGAAAGTTTCCAGTCTGTCAAAACTTAAGTGCAATAGGAAGTAAGATAATTCTGTTTGTATTTGTTCTGTCCTTCATTCAAACCTTGTTAGAGGCAATTGTGAGGCATACTAAGCAGTGCTGCTTATACCTTATCTACAAGGCAAATTCAGCTGGGATGGCTGTGCTTTGTTAACACAACTAAATGGAACCAGAAGTATATTTGGTATTGCAGTATATTCCTGGGCAGTTCCCCTTGCATGCCTGAGACATACTGTAAGAAATTCAAGGAGAGGATGTTCAGTAGTTTCCGGAAGATATTTTAAATAAAATTGAGATGTGTAACTTGCACGGAAATGGGAGCCTTTGAGACTGTTGATTGGGTTTCTTAAATATGAAGAGAATATTTTGGCGAGAACTGAAGGCTGCAGCTTTTTCTGTGGAAATAGTAGCTTTCTGCTTCTGTAGAAATAGACTCAATGGAAAATTTGTTTGTCCAAGCACAGAATAATTAAATCATAGATTTGCTCTTTAGGTGAGGTGTTTCTGGATTTAATGATGAAATTTGGTCTTAGACAGGCCCAGTCATACTTCAGGATGGTGGTGGCAGCATGCAGGCTTATTCTGTCAAACATGGGTCAGAAAAGCAACATGTATCCTGCCCTCTGTTCCTGAAGAGCTGTGTGCTCATTCTAAGCTGAACTTCCGATGAGTGATTTTGTATGAAACTACTTTCCACTAGATTTGGAAGAAGTTCTGGTGAAATTTGTGCTTTCCAGGTCTGTACGTTCTCAGCTTTGTGTTCACACAGAAATTCGGTTTTGTGTATGTGCTGTATGTGAAGCTATATATGCAGGTGGTTTCAGGCACTTATTCTGCCCATATAGTTTGTGGATTTAATGCAGAAGTTTGAGCTTCTGTTCTTTGAAAACACAGAAAATATAAATATAATACAGTGTGTTCTCTTGTAAAATTTTCTAAGTGAGGACAGGATGGGCAGTCCCTGGATGACTCCTCCCCAGGAGCTGCGGGAAGCCTGACAACTTATGTCAGCTTTAACTATGGCACTACTGTCAGAGAACTGTGCTCATGCGGACTCTTCTTGCTATACTTGGCCAATATTGAGCTAATGCTCCGTGATTATACCAGGCTGTAACTTGCTGCTAAGGAAGAGAAATTGAATGAAGAACAAAGCATAGTGTTTGATGGAAAAGAACAATGTTGAACAAACTTTGAACAGCTTTTTAATCAAGACATTTGGACATAGAGTCCTTTTTTCAAACCATTTGGTCTGGAACTGATCCAAAGCCAGTCTTTTTCCTGAGCAAATTCCTAAAGTAGGACATTTTTGCTCAGTTTACCAATAGCGTAAGCCTCTGTTTCGATAGTTTCTGTGTCAGTTCAAAGACAGACTCCAGGTGAGTTGTGATTTCTCTACAGACGACTGTCAGTGGTTGCAACATGATGTAGTTCCTGCAGAAATGGCAAACAAGGTGGGTCTGGTTGTTTTTGCATCTCTTGGGCTTCAGGTTCCTGAGGCTGCCAGAGGCTTTCTGTTCAACCTTGAGCAGGTAACTTGAATCTTTCTATATCTAAATGTCACATACGGAGGTCTTGTTCCGCCTCTTCGGTTATAAGGGCAACATCAAAGATTGTGAAGTGTTTGGATACTTCGGAAATTTGTGTGATCATGTTACCATAGGTAAACAGAAGGGAAAAGAGAGGCAAGCTACACAGGAGTTATTTTTCTGATGTTAGTCAGATATAAGGGAATCTCATTTTACAGTCCCTTATCCAGAGCTTTCATGTGGCTTTACATCCTACATGATACTGCTTTTTAAAAGTTGTCCTGTAAAAACAGTAGAGCATTATGATTTTTCATTTACATATATTTTTAATGCCTGATACTTGCATTAGTGAAATATGCTTCTTACCAAGCCACTTTTTATTTTGATATATATTATTTTCTTTCATAATAACATCTACTTAAAAAATCATTGGGAAATTTTACCTTCCTTAAAGAATGTTTGGGATTTTTAAAATTATTTTTCTCAACTATGTTTTTATTATTTTATTTTTGTAAGAGTTATAAATTTCTTAGAATCATTGCATACATAATGAACTGAAATGTGTCTGGCATTAGTTCTGGAAAAACAATCTGGACATTCTCTGATCTGGATCTACAGAGCCATAAAATATATATGGCACTGTATTAAGTTTTATAATGCGCATTACTTCAATGTTGTACCTGTTGGGTAGAAAATCACTGAAGCGGATGAAGAGTATTGCTCTTTGAGCAGCAGAAATATTAGAAGTGCTTTTACATGGCCCCTTCTAGATATGAGTTTCACTGCAGGGTTCAGCAAAGAAATAATTAGTATTTAAACTGTTTGTGAAGGAATATGACTATTCCTCCAGAGCAGAAGAATTAGAAATCAGTGGAGCGCTGCAGAATTTTTCTTTGGGCTAAAATAATTGCCATATGAGGTCTTCAAGATATAATGAGGGATATCTGTGGTCTAGCAAAGTGAGCTTAAAACTTGATATAGTAGGACCCTGTTTTAATTCCTAAATCTTTCACATGACTGTCATTGTAATTTGGGGCAATGCTCTTTGTTCCTGTTCCAGTTGTTAGAGCTATATTAGCAATGTAATCTGTGTGTCTTTAAAATTAACTGTGCCTTCATATTTAGTTACTTTCAGGGTCAATTGCTAAGCTACTTAGACAACAAACTTAACCTACCTGCTTTGTAATCACTGTAATCGGTACGCTGGAAGGCCTGGGATCTACATGCGTGTTGTACATCAACCATAGTACTCCAGCAATGAGCGCCGAAAGCTTAAATATTTAAATGGTGTAAGCTAACCTTCTGCTTATAATTATAGCCCTAATAAACCTCAATATTTGTCTGAATATCTTTCTATTTTTGAAAGGGATTTTTGTTTATAATCTGTAGAAAATGCATTTATTTAATGGGCATTGCATTAGCATTGCTGATGGTCATAATGTGTTTAGTTTCAAAAGATACCTGCTTTGAAATTTACTGCAAAATAGTGGAAGTGCCACCATTCACTTGGGAGTGTGTAGGAGAAAGTCATGCTAATGTTTTAATTTTAGAATATGTCATCGTAGTGTTCCACTTCCATTACTGAAGTGCCAGTTGTTTGGTCTCTATAATAGAGATGTACAGGACATGAAACAGTCCTGTAAGTATTATGGTACAAAGCCGTAAGAAAATGAGGAAGTTTGTGGTGGGTGTATAATCCCCAGCTCAGTTTTGCATGATGAGAGCTTGTTGTCTAGGTTTTGGATGTAAGCAACTTCTGAGCGTAAAAAGTGGTATGCATGCCCCATTTATGTTCACCTGTCTATTGTATGGGTTTAGATGCTTTGCAGTATGCTGGTTTTGCATTTTCACAGGCTATAGCCATCTTAAAAGAAACCCTCCAGAAACAGGGTTGGTTTTAAGTTGGGTCATTTTAATGTACTGGCCTACAGTGCAGGTCTGCAACCACTGTACTGGCTCAACTGAAAGGGCATCGGACACCAGCAAGGGGCTGAGAACAAGTGGCCAGAGCAGTAGGGAAACGGACACTTTGGGAAGTAGCTTCACTGCTCAATTAGTATATTGTGAAACAGATTCTTTAACGTGTAATTTGCTACCTGTTTCTCTGGGTAGCAGTGCTGTCTTAAGCAGCCACAGAGTATTTCCAGGCCCGTACAAACCCTCTCAGCTGGTGTCAGCATAGTTGTTTGTGAATAACTGAACTGGAGAATTGATCGTGATAAGAGGAACCTGGACAGCTGGGTTAGACTGTTCTTTAACATCTGATTTAAATCTGCCTTGCTTCAGTTTACTTCTTTCCCTATCCACTGGGGATACGGAGAAAAGTTTATTCCCTGTCCTGTTTCCTCAAGCTTTAATATATCTGAAAGCCTTTATTATGCTTCTCTTATGTCTTTGGTTCTTTAGATTTAATAACCTCAACTTCGTCATCGTTTTCTTGGTGCTCACTTGGTGCTGCTTTTCTAGACCTCTCATCATTTTTATAGCATTCTTCCAGGCTCTCTCCAATTAATCCACATTAGTCCTGTCATGCTCCGGCATGAACACACTCTTCCAACTGAGCTCTTCAGGCTGGAGTAGAAGTTTCCTTTCTGAGACTCACAGTCTGCATGTGTCTTGCAGACTCTTTGTACGTTACCTTATGGTGCTATGCTGCTACGAAAAAGGCAGATGTTACTGTCTCATGATTCATTAACACTCCCAGCTCTTCTTTTGAGAAGTGTACTTTGCTCTTGCCTATTCTGATTATGCTCATTCTTGTATTTATGCTCATTGACTGCCATCGTTCTTGCTGAATGGCACACGGCTGTTTTTGATCATTTTTCCAATTTGTAAAGATCATTTTGAGTTCTCATACTCCACCTCAGTCTGTATGTTTCAGCTTGGTGTCATCCTTGGATTTAGTAAGCATAGCCACTTCATGCAAATGTTAAATAATACCAGACTAAGGACGTGTTCCCTTGCAAACCCACTTGATAGAGAGGGTATCTGTTGCCTCTCTGTTACCCCTAAGGCCTGTTATTCTGCTATATGCGGGAATTAGATAATTTTGATAGTATTTGCTTTTGAGAATTTCAAATTGGTCTTCACTCATTGCTTGCACACAGTTTATTTAGTGATAGCTTCTAGAATTTTTCTGGGAATTGAAGCTACACTGACTAGTTGGTGCTTTCCAGACTCCTCCTGCCCCTTCTCCTCTTTTTATAAAAGTTCAGTGTCTGTCCTTTTCTCGTTATCTGGTATCACCCCAATTTTCATTAGTTCTTTAAGAAGTGAATGAAACAATCTCAAAACTTACGGCAGTGTTTAAAAATCTGAGGATGATGTTCATCTCCACCTTATCTACTAGTATGCTTCTGTTGCCTAGTTCTTTGTTAAAATACTACCTAAATTCTTCTTTCACCTTTCTCTGTCTCTGGGCACCTGTTACTTTTCAATGCATTTCTCTTAGCTTTGCCAACACAGCTCTTGGTGTGTGTGGTAAAGCAGATGAGTGAACTGATTTGGGTAAGAGTAGCTCTGTAGTCACTCTTCACAATGTCTTTCTTTTTCATGCTTCACATGACACCCCCTCCCCCCACATCTCTTAACCCCCACCCCCACATTGGGGAACCACGCGTGGAGAAGTCTGTATCCAGAAGTGACTAACAGGGAATTTGGCAGAGGCTGTGTCCTGCTGCATTCCTTTTCCAAAATGCGTCTTCTGGGTGGCTTTGTTCACTTTATTGGTAAACTCCATGAGTTGAATTATTTTTCTTGCTGATCAAAATAATGTACAAAGACAGAAATCTTTTAGAAAAGTACGGATTTCTATATTTCTGTGGCTTTTACTTCACATGGCAGACTCTGCTTTGAATTAGTGCATCTGCTTCAAGGCCTGCATAGTGTCGTTTGGTTTTGCATGCCATTGCCTGGATGTTCTTCCACACTGGCGTGTGGGCACACAGCATATGGCCTCCCACACCTCCTCCAACCTCTGCTTCGCTGCACTTTTACTGCTGGGCATTCTGTAATTTGTTTTTTCTTTTTTTTCTTCTTTTTATTCTTCTGACACTGCTGGCATTTTCTTTCTCTCTCCCTCTGCATCCTTAATTCTTCAGTCTGCATGAGCTTCATAATGCATTTCTGGATTATAGACATTTATAGGTAAATTTTGTATGAGCAAAATACACAGCTGGTAAAAATAAGTTCTATTAAAATCAGGGAAGGATCAGAAGCTCTGTGTGCATGTATATGTACTTATTTATGTCTCACTTGAAATACTTGATAGGTTAACCTCTCATTTATTTTCTCCCCAGAAAATCAGTGAAATGTTTACAAATGATGGCCTCTGTTGCCTTGGTTGTATGTTTACTTTTCCCTGTCCCTTTGTCCATGTGGCCAATGTGAAATCTATGCTTCTGCAACAGTACCTTATGTTGCACTTAGTATAATTTTGATTTTGATCTTGGAGTAGGGCATATAGGTGCTACGGTAAAGCAGGTAATAATATTCAGCAGATGTTAATGAATTGAACATAGGAGTTCAGAGGCAGACTTCTCACTTTGATTATTATTATCACACAGCTTTTAAGTGTACCTGTGTCTTCCTAGGAAGCTGTCTGGAATTTATTGAGTGGAGTAAATTCCTTCAGGGTGTTTATAGGAAGAAATGACAAATGTGATTTGGTAACATTGACGATTACACGATTCCCTTCCTGCTGGTGAATCCAAAACAACTTTTGAAAGCAATATGAAATTAAGTTATGACCAAGGCCAGCCACTGTGAGTTACAGTAAAACCAAGCATTTGGTTAAACCCTCAGAGCTGCAGAATCTCTTACAGAGACATTCAGACAACAGAAGAAAAATATCAGAATGTTAATGAGCTTTATGTCTACAAGAATTAAACTGATTTTTCAGATAAACAGAAGTGTATAGCTTGCTGAACAGAATGAAGAAGAAACATGGCTGATGCTCGTGCCATCGTTACAGGCAGTGTGATGAAGCTGTTGAGGAAAGTCTTTTGAAGAGTAACCAGTGGTGCAGGGGGTACTAGTGAGCAAAGTATGCCTGCTGTGCACACAGGAATGCTGTGCTAATTACATACAACATTAGATGACTGTTTCTGGTGCAGTTCATGTGTAGCAAAATGCCTCACTGTTGTGCGTGCTCTACATTGCAAGTTGAGTAAGTTTCATAGACCCCTAATGGCATTTATGTAGGTAGAATAAGACTGAAAATGGGTAGGGCTTGCTACAAAGCAAGAGGAAACTGAAATGCTGAAGGTATGGAACTGTATTTCCCATGTATTTCTACAGAGGTCAATGAAGCTATATCAGCAGTTGTGTACATTGTTGTGGGGGACCTGTGTTGTGAAGAAGCCCTAAGAGCTGTAATACGAGAGTTACCACTGGTAGGATCCAAAGACTTCACTAGCTGAGGGCTGTGCAAAGCACAGCTCTGGCTCTGGCACTGGCTTTCTTTAGGAGAGTGCTGAAGGAAGGCTTAGCGTGCCAGAAGAGAGAGGTCTTGGGTCTTCAAAAGACATCCTAAAATACTTCGCATTAGGTAGTTTCACTGAATATTACAGAAGGCTCTGAATTTGACATTGTTACTGCTTGGACTGTTTTTTAATATGGTCGATAAGTTTTTGGAGCTCATGGTGTTCTTGCTGTAGGAAGAAACAAAGGTGGAAGTTTGTAAATATGTAACAAAGGCTCTGAAAATAATTTGGGAGAACTTTGGAAACGAAGAACGGAGGAGATTGTGCCAGTGGGAGTTGCCATTGTGATTTTAAGTCTTCCACATCTCTGAGAGCCAGGAAGTTGAGCTCTGAGATGGTGCGGGGTCATGTTGAAAGTGTGAGTATATTTAGACATGTGGGAGTTTTGTGATGGGGAAAAGTGATACTGTGTTATGGCCATTAGGTTCAGTTTTTCACTTTGGCTTTACTAGAGCCAGATTTGATTTTTGAACAAGTCCTGTAATCAATCTCTTCCTTGACCTTGATAATTTACCCTTTATTTTCTTTTTGATTCTTCTTGTCTAGTCAGATAAAACTTCAGGGAAAAGGCAGTTTCTTACCATGCATTTCTGCAGGACAAAGCACAGAGGAATCCCAAATTTGAACAGTTTTGAAATTCTACAATGCAGAGAGAGGAGTTCACCAAAAGAAGAGTTGATGCAAATTATTTTGACTGCTGAGCTGTAGCAGATCTTTAGGAAAAGTTTACAGAGAGAGCATTGGCTCCACTTGTCTCATAATCTATGCTTCAGTAGTTTGTGATCCCACATATGTTCTGCTTCAGGCTAGATAATTAGTGTTGCCAGTGGTTGTCACTTTCTGTGTAGTAACTCGTATCTGTCCTGGACTGGAGGATGATAAGCTTTTGTTCTATCTAAGGGTTGCTGTGCATCCTCATGCCACTGTATATATGCTACTTAAACAGTAATAATCTCTCTCTGGACTTTCTTGCTCTTGCTTTTCCATGCCAGTGAGCATCTTTCAGGGTTTGAGAGAGAGTGGGGAATGAGGACTATTAAGAGAAGGTCATGCTATATCATGCTACAGTATTTCTTTATCGTTAACTTGGGCAGACGAGACTTCCTGTCACCTAGGAGGCATATTTTAAACTTCCAGGGTGGGAAAAAATGACTGTGCCTTTGCTTCCTGAGTTAGAGACATGTCATACAGGGCAATGCAGCATATACAGCTTAACAGGAGTATTTAGCCATTGGTCCATATCAGCACACAGCAGATCAGCTTGTAGAGTTTCTGGTAACTTGATGGTGTCTTGCAGAGACCTTGTTTGAAGATGGTGCTCTCTGTGTCTGGACAGCACCAGTGGCTTGGAGTGGGCACAGGTATGGCTCCATGCTCCCAGTTTTCTTGGGAGCAATGTTTACTGTCACAGCATCCAGCTGTGACTAACTAAGGAGTAGAGGGAACAACTGGGGAGCAGGACGCCCTTATCATTATTTCTAATTGTAAATACTCCTTCAGTTTGCCTTTACTCTGTTCTGAATCTGAGTCAATTAGAAATAAGCAATTAGATATAAGCAGTGAGGAATAAGCAGAAGTTATGAGTAAGATGTACAGTGTAACTTAGCTCCAAAATGTTTACAAGATCACACTTTGATTTTTAAACAATTACTTAAACAGATAGTTTATTGATAGAAGGACATTTCTTGAGTTTGAAAATGATTTACGATTTATACAGTAATTGAAGTGGCAGTTGCTTCATCACACTTAAGTTTATTGATTCCATTAGTACATTGACCTCCGTTCTGCTGAACCACCAGTTTGAATGCCTGTGCTGTGTGGGATAAATTAAAAGGAAAAGATGCCATTTTCCTATCTATGCAGGACCCAGTTTTCTGCAATAAATAAAGAAATGAAAGCAAACGAACTAGTGGAAAATGAAAAATTGCAGAAGAAATGATGCTTTGAATCTCTTTATATTTGATGGATTTTTCAAAGTAACTTTGTGTTTATCAGAGGATGCCTTTTCTGCAGGTCAGTGATGGATGCTGAGTTTGCTTGCTTTGTTAAAGTGGCCAGCATCTGTATTCCAGCAGTTTGAATAAGCAGAAATCCAGAAGAATATGAAAACTGTCAAATGAATGGGAGAACAAGGCCAGCTGGAAAGTGATTTCTGTATGATTCCACTTTGTATATTCTGCATGTTAAATAACAGTTTCTGCACTTTTATCTCCCCCCAGAAGGATCTCTCATAGTTGGGCGATGCTCAAAGCTGCGAAATAAAAATGTGGAGCATTGGCATGTGAACTCAATGGGAGCTGAAAGACAGAAATCACAGAAAGGCAGAAATCTCTCTTTGCTTATGTTCTACTGGGGCAGCAGCTCCCTCCTCCCCTGGCCTCTTTAGAGAAAGCTGCCTTCTGCTGCAGTCTTGCTCAGTCTTATCTCACCTTTGGGAAGATAGTGGCTTTCTTCACCAAATAGTGCCTGTAAGAGCAGGAGCTGCTGCCTTGCCAGGAGCAAGTGATCCTCCATCTCTGTCTGCCCTCCCTGAACTCCTGGCGTCGTTCAGCTTGCGGCAGTTCCCCTTGACAGTGTGGTATGAAAGCTGGTGGTCTGCCATGGCACTGAGTGCTCATCTAGTCCGAGCATGGCACTAAGGAACGAACATTTTGGCTTTTGCTGCATGTCCTTTAGATTTGATAGGTTTTCTGCTTTCTCCCCTTAATCACTGATGAAAGTCAGCCAGACTGAAAGGACATGTTTTGCTCTTTGTAGCTGGGAAACAGAACAAAACAAAGTAAAGATTTGGCCCTTGGGATAATTGAAAAGAGAACAGCCCATCATTCTGTGTCTGGTGGAAGGACAGTTAATATTTTTACCATTGATAGTATATGCTGGGCTAATGGATGTAAAGCTTCAAAAGCACCGGTAGGATATTCTGACCATTTAATCATGCAATTCTGAAAAATAAACGACTTTGATTACAACCAAGGCTCTACATAATGGTACCAAGCTAACATTCATGGTCTCTTAGCAGTACATAGAAGAGGTATTTAGCAAAGTCATCTTAGGAGCACCATATTTTTAACAGCATGATTTGTGCCTGGATTACCACAAAGTGAGTTTTGATATGATTCCAGGAGCACCTTTTCATGGGATTTGGCCCAGGCATGCCGTGCTTTCACTGGAGTGAGCCTGGACAAGCTGAATGGGAGAAATAGAAACTGGGACCCATCATGCTCTTTCGAAAAGGTTTTCCAAGCAGGTTTGTTTTCATCTTGTTGCAAGATGGAAACTTTTGGATGCAGAGCCTGATTCAGAGACCGAAGGGATCGCATAGTCTCATATTTATTAAATTGCAGTGTGAGTTGGGCCACATGGCACAGAAGCGGAACAGGGGTTTTGTGAAGGGTTTTCTCCAGGGATCCAACTCTCCTTCTGTGAATGCAGTGGAGTTATTACCATTTTATGGTGCAGACATGCTCAGATGCTCTACTGAGAAGTGCAGTATAGTAATCTGAATGGGACTGAATTAATTTCTTCTATATGACAGCAAAGTCTCTGGCCATATTACAAGGTTGGCCTCCTGTCATTTTTTTTGATTGTGCTACTCTAAATTTGGACCATCTGTGTGAGGTTATATTAGTGTTGTTGCTCAGAAGTTTACAAGCTTTCTAACAGCCAAGTGGAAAGGGCATTTCTCATTATTGTACCGATGGCTGAGACATTAATGCTTGTTGTTATGTTCACAAATGAGCGTACAGATTTTTGGCGAAACCAAGGAGTCGGATTCACTCATGCAGATTAAGGTCTTACTACATTATGTCCAAGGGAGTTGTATACACCCAGGTCGAACCACTGCATCTTTCATGTGAAACGAGGAGTAGGTTTTAGATAATTGATAGAATTGGCATAATATTTTATCAGCCCCTTCTTTTTTTTTTGTTTTCATCAGTTTGATTAAAGAAAAAAACAGGATCTAATTTAATTTCCCTTCCTCCTCCCTGTAAAAATCTGTTTACTGGCAAATTAGAGTGATGAGAATTTCTGAAAATTTTATCAAGCAAATACTTTCCATCTGACAAGGCTGAAACTCCAAAGTTGCCAGGAAACCGGAAAGCTAGTGTGACGTTAATTAGAGGAGATGGTCTGGCTCTTGCTTTTGCCATTTAACTCCATTTTTCTATCCTTGCATCATTTCACAGAGAAAGCCCAATAACTATTTTAGGCTCAGTAGCCAGCTGATTGTCTTGTCTTCTATATTGCATAGCATGAATAAAAAAGAGTTTATTTGCAGAAGTATCATGAAATATTTGTCTGTGCTACCTATGAAAAGACAATAAACTTTTTAGTTTTTATGTGGCCTGAGCTTAAATGAGAAAAGGGGGAATGATGACCAAAAGAGTGACTGAGCGCATAAAAACTGCAAGAAACACCTTCCACAAGCTCACTGTTACTATTTTATTAGAATGATGATTAGGAACCAGTATGAATACTTTGAATACCAAAAAGGTTATGCTTCCCACCTCCTGATTTAAGGAGATGCATAAGGATTAAATTAAAGTAAATGTGCCTGTAATTTACTGTATTGCGTGCATTCAGCATACTTGCTCTTTGACAAGTATCCAGCTCCATTCAGTGCCAGCTACTTCCTAATCAAGTAATAGATGGGGCTGGAAGGAGGTGGCTCAGCATCCTCTGGTTGAGCTTTTGCTGCTGGGTAGAGAGGTTCAAGGGGGCCAGATGCACAGTAAGAGGAGGCAGGATGTTATAGGAGCATGGATGCTGAGAGGGTGGAGGGTGCTTCAGCTGCTTGTTGTAGGCATTATTTATACCTTTTTCCTTAAAGGATCATTGGTTAAAGTGCACAAATGGTGATTAAAGCAGTGGATTTAGTGTCTACAGTTGTGGTGTTGATACTTATCTCAAATGAAGTGATCTACTGTCTCCCTGGCTAAGGATTGTAGGACAGAATTTTTAGAAGTGGTGGTTTTGGATGCATGTTGCTAGCCTGAATATTAGTTACTTTTTTTGTCATGTAGCTGTCACTGCAGTGGCCTCTCATCTTGTGAGGTTTATAAACACCTGCTGTCAATAAACCCCCCAAAACTAATTAATAAGTAACTATGAATTTAAGCTGAAGCTTCTTTAGTCCTGGGATCACAGGGAGTGACTACATTCATTGATCCACAGTGTGATCAGACTACATTCATTGATCCACATTAGGACTGCATCTTCTACAAGGAGAATTAAACCAGATGTTAGGGATGAGTTTAACCATCCTCTGGAATAACTGCCGAATATTCTAAGTTTAGACTGTCCCATAAAGATCCATTTTTTCCTGAAGTATTTATATGGAATTTCTTGTTAATTTTTGTTAGAAGCTTGACTCAATAATAAACAAATACTCAATAAATAAACTCAAGACTCAATAAATAAACTACGGTTGGACTTGATGATCTTAAATGTCTTTTCCAACCTAAACTATTCTATGATTCTATGATGCAAATGGAATCTTTTAAGTCACAGTAATAGCAATCCTTTGTGTTTGGTGATGGATGTCATAATTTTAGCTTAATAGAAGCCAGATCAAAGTGGCCAGTCTCTGGGATCTTGAGATTCTGCTTCGAATCTGTAAAATGGGAATAACAATGGTTCCTTACGTTCGTGTAGTTATCCTGAGAATTAATTCATTAACATGGAATTGCTGGTGATGGGAGGCCTGCAAGTATGTGGTGGGAGTATTGGTATATGGTTATATAGTATTGGGTATGGTTACATACATATTATATCCAATTGGATTCCATGGAATACATAGTGGTATTTTTGAGGTTTTCTAAAGTTTGGTACTATGGACTACACTGAAATGAGGGCAAAAGTGGAATCTGAAGTTCTTGATTTTCTTCAAGACTATCAGTTAACGTGATTCTTCCTTTGGAACCTGAGACTTTGTTCTTTCCAACCACAGTCAAAGTTAAAACAAAAGTGAAACAATGTTTTCCATTGTCTCCCAGTAGGCATTGGACATGCATTGGATACATGTCTATGCCTTGATTATATTATAAAATGCATGTAATGGCAATAGCTCTGGTTTGTGTTAGAGAGCTCAGTCCTGCAGTGTGCTGGACACTCCTGCCAGTTCTCAGTGCCCTTGCCATGGCTCAGTGTTCAATGTGTCCCTTTGGACTATGTAACCAAGCTATGCTCAATATTTATATTTTCATTATACTGTTTTTTTTTTCCCCCTCTCTTCTTTGTTACGTGTTCTCTTCATCTGGCTTTGGGCTCTGAATATTCTGAGGTCCACAACTGATTCTAGGTTCTTAACGAAGTTTTCCACTACTTGTCCTCTTTGTATTCCCTAATGGGAGGCCTTCTGTGTAGGAGTAGAAACTTTCAGTCTGTGAAGATCTGATGGACCAAGACGACTTTTTGCAGCTGAATTAATTTTTAATAGTGCATTGATTCAGTGTCTAGCAGCTTACATGTCAGAGTGTATGAGACTCACCCTTTGTCCCATCCCTAATGCATTTCCCTTTGGCAATCATTATTTGTGCTTTTTTTTTTTTTGATTTTTTGATTTAGGACCTTTAAATGCACTGGTGCTGGTTCATTAAGTTTTATTTAGTAGGAGTGGATTGTGTTGGTGATCAGTTAAGCTGGTGAACACTGACAGATCAGTGAAACTACAGACATCCCTGATGTGCTGTCATGTGCACGATGCTGCTGTTCTGTCTGCTGACATACTCCAAAGCAGAGGCAGTTTTAAGAAAGTGCCATACCTAACTTAACTTTCACATTTAGTGTGGAATAACCTAAAGCACTCTATCAGTCAGAACATGGAGCAGGAACCAGCACTCCTGGGTTCGGGTTTCCAGGCAGATTTGCAAGATGCTGGGAGTGCAGACTTTTAGAGGCCAGTGCTGGCTGTCCTGCCGATTTGTTGTTGCTCTTTCTTATTTGTGTTACCACAGCATCTAAGCATCCCGGGCAGGGAGCTGAACATTTTTGTTCTATGTGCTCTGTACACACAACACAAAATGTGGTTTGGGGAACACTCTACAAACTTTTATGAATAAAGTTAATTTTCTAAAATTTATGATTAAGTTTCTAAATGAACTTGGCTGTGTTTTTTCCCAGAAGTGGCCTGCTGCTTTTTCACCCTTACAAAGACCCAGGGCCTAGCTCTTACGGAAATAAACTAAGATAGCAAACCAAGAAGTTTGAAAAGTTATTAATTATAATAATATATTTACAGCTATTTAATTACTTCAAATATTTAAGATTTTTGGATACCCATCTTGAAGTTTTTTTTTAAAAGGATCATTTGAAAGGACTGAGAACACAGTACTTTCTGAAAATTAGGTCTAGTGAAGGTTGCCTAAAATGGAGATAAGTGTGAGTCAGCTCAGCAGTCACTTTTGAAAACCTACATCTATCTAATGTTGAGGAGTCTAATTTGAGATCCCTGTTTGGGAACACTGATGCCATTTTTTTTTCTAGCTTCATTTTATCCCTCTGTACAGGGGGCTAAAAGAGATAGATACACCTCATCATACTGCTGTCAGAGTTAATACTTTTGAAAGACTCTGAATACTTCACAAATTACACCTCTAAAGTATTAATTTGTTTATTATTGTGGCCCCTGGTGGAGACATACTTTGCCTTTCTCTGTCTGTATCTCTCTAAAATGAGCACAATGGTGTTATTTGGTATTAATCTATATTTTTCCTGTCGGGAATGGAAACTAGCCAATGGAGATAGGAAATTCTGATGAGCTCCCCCTTTGCAGGTTTTGTAGCTTAAGAGTTCCCTCTGCCACATTGCTCTCCCCTTAAGCTGAAATTTTAAGCTGTTTTCCTCTCTTGTTTTGATGTCTACTTTGTAGAATATTCCTATTAACATCACATTTGTGTCCCGCATTATATCTGGTGCTGCTGTGTAGCTGAGAGGCACGGGCACTTCAACCCAGAGTGAGTTTGTGGCTTGTATTCATATTCAAATTTTGGTATCATCTATCTATGAAATTATTCATCAGATTCCTGTGTGAATGCTTTTAATGGTTTAATGTGTTCAGCTGATAACAAACTGCATGCTGAAATGTAGTGTTGCTCTTTTTAGACTTGATTAGACGCTATCCTTGATTGTGATTTAATGGCTGTTCACAAGCTTGTTCGCTCTTGCTGTTGCATATTAAGTACCAAAGTCTCTAGCTAGGTCTGCCAAAGTCTTTCAAGGGACCATGGTTTCTCAAGGGAGATGAAAAGCCCTAAGTAGGCTAGTGTTTTGATTCAGGACTTGGATTGTATTTGCTTGTTCTTGATCAGCAAAGATTTTGTCCGTAAATCCCTCTGGAAATGTTTAAATGCTTAAAGACCTGTCTCAGTGCTGGATTTTACTCCCCTAAAATGCTATCTAAACAATCAAACAATCCTTTTTAAAGCAATTAGCACAAGAAATAGCAGTCAAAACAATTCCAAATATAAGTTTTATTCATCACCTTTTCATTTCCCAAATGCCTATCATCTGAGCTATTGTGCCAGAAAAAGCAATGTATGATTACAAGTCAGCTATTTCTCATATGCTTTGTGCATCACCCCTAACATCTCATATTTGTGTATCATGGGTACTTGCATGGCCCCAATTACCATAATCTCTGCTTTTTAGCATACGTTATTTTTCACTGTGCTCTTACAGAAGTACCGATAGACCTAATTCTCAAAACAGGAAGATGCGGGGATTTCCACAAGAATTCTACAGAGCAAGGGCTTGGATCTGAAATCCTACGCTAATGCCATTACCAGAGTCACTTTTCCCATAAGAATCTAGTCTTCTTTGTTTAAACTAGGAGAGGATTAATAAAAGTGTGATAGTGGTACACTAGTTAGGAGATTGTTTAAGCTAGGCTTGAAGCTATACTGTATGCTTGAACAGCACAGTGAGAGATGAAATTTCTTCAGTAGTTTTCTGGACGAAGGGTCAGATGAGGGAAGATGCCCACTGGACAGTGGGAATGTGGGACCACAGAAGTATGTTGATGACTTCTAGTGATGTGCTCCTCAGCTTTGGCTAATGTGTTTTTTATGAGTCCTGGTGAACTCATGTTCTCTAAGAAAACTTCTGTAAGAATAAATTAGCTTTTGAAGTGTAGGTTGATGACACCTGACCCTCAAGTGATGTTGAGAGTAGCCTGTTAGCAATGGTATGTTTTAAACCAGAGCTGATTTCCACAGCCTGCATTAACTGTTGCTTTTCTAAAGAAATAAATAGTCTAAGGATTTGCCAGTGTTTTTTTATACCAGCAAGTCTGTATTGACTTTGGTGGAATTATTTCTGGTTTACTCCTGCTAGCTGAGAGTTTAGCTGCCAGTGCCTCTCCTTTACTGTCTCATGTCTGGCTGTGGTTAATGTATCTGCCACAAGGTTATTGGAAGATGATGGTTTCATTTTAGTTGAAATATGAACATGAACTGAGTGCTTTTGAACTGCATTTTATTCGTTTATTAAGCAATATGTTGATTACTCAAAAAAAAAGAGCAAAAGAGACATCACCTAGAATAGAATAGACTATCATCTCAGTTGGAAGGGACCTACAACAACCATCTAGTCCAACTGCCTGACCAATTCAGAGCTGACCAAGTTAAAGCATGTTGTTAAGGGCATTGTCCAAATGCCTCTTAAACACTGACAGGCTTGGGGCATCAACCATTTCTCTAGGAAGCCTGTTCCAGTGTTTGACCACCCTCTCGGTAAATAAATGCTTCTTAATGTCCAGTCTGAACCTCCCTGGTCCAGCTTTGAACCATTCCCACGTGTCCTATCACTAGATCCCAGGGAGAAGGGATCAGCACCTCCCTCTCCACTTCCCCTCCTCAGGAAGCTGTAGAGAGCAATGAGGTCACCCCTCAGCCTCCTCTTCTCCAAACTAGAAAAGCCCAAAGTCCTTAGCTGCTCCTCACAGAACATTCCTTCCAGCCCTTTCGCCAGCTTTGTTGCCCTCCTCTGGATGCATTCAAGGACCTTCACATCCTTCTTAAATTGTGGGGCCCAGAACTGCTCAATAGTGTTAAGGGTGAGGCTGCACCAACGCTGAATACAGCGGGATAATCACCTTGCTTGACCAGCTGGTTATACTGTGTTTGATGCACCCCAGGATGCCGTTTGCCCTCTCGGCTGCCAGGGCACAATCCTGACTCATATTGAGCCTGCTGTCAACCAGCACCCCCAGATTCCTTTTCTGCAGGGCTGCTCTCCAGCCACTCCTCTCCCCATTTATACTTGTGCCCAGCATTACTCTGTCCTAGGTGCAGAATCTGACATTTTGACTTGTTAAATTTCATCCTATTAATTATTGCCCAGTGCTGCAATCTATCTAGATCCTTCTGCAAGGCCTCCTGTCCTCAAGAGTGTCAACAGCACCTCCCAGTTTTCTGTCATCAGCAAACTTGCTACTGGTGCATTCAACTCCTGCATCGAGATTGTTGATAAATATATTGAAGAGAACTGGCCCTAGAATTGAACCCCGAGGAACACCGCTGGTGATGAGTCACCAGCCAGACGTAGCCCCATTCACTACAAATATGTTTAGGCTTTTTTTCCCCATAAATCAGAAACTTTATTTCGAGGTAAGTTTCAGACAGAGAAGGCGGGTGTCATGGAGCTCCCCATGTCCATGGTTGTGGGGAGCTTCCAGCTGCCTGTGAGACCGTGGCGTGGTGCAGACTGGGGCTGTGTCTGCTTCCTTGTCCTCAGGCCAAGGGCTTTGCAGAAAGCTGCAGAAATCTCCAGCTGAGTGGCTGCGGAGGGAGGGGACAGGAGCGTGCCAGGGTCTAGTTGTGTCCCTGTCTGGGCCTGAGGCTGTGAAAAACAGGGCAATATGTACAAACAGTGGGAGCAGCCATCCTCCATCACCATGGGCAACCCCTGCCCGGGGCTCTCCCAGCCTCAGGCCAAGGCTGTTAGCCCCACCTCTCCCCAGCAGCATGGAGACAGCCATCCTGGGGTGGCCATGTCACCAGCCCCACCACCAGCCTACTGCCCACTGTGACATGGCCACTACGTTTTTGGGGCTGGTGCCAAGAGCAGATAGCTCAAAAATGGCACTGGCCAGGCATTGTTCTGACTCCTTATCTTTATGTCGATGTCCTTGTAGAAGGTCGCAAATCTGTCCGGCTGAGTGGCTGAGGACAGGGGCGTGCCATGGTCCAGTCGCGTCCTCTTCCAGGCCTCTGGCCCCAGAAGGCGAAGGAAGAGCAGCCACTAACTGTTGCACCACAGGCAACCCCTGTGTCCCTGCCTGTGGCCGAGCTGTCCCCTTCCCTGCCCTCTTCCCTCTCCTCTCACCTCAGCCTTCGCTCACCCGCTGGCTCTCCTCCAGCCTACGGCTGCTCATCGTGCAGCCCTTTTTACACTCAAATGCAGTGGGGGCAGATGATAACTCAGGCCTACGAGGAAAATGGCCAAAACGGACAGCCCATGGTTTCTCCTGTCTGTGTGGGGACAGCCTCTCTCCTGGGGCTGCAGTCGCATCACGGCCCCTCATTGCCCCCAGCCCACCCCACCTCCCCTTGGCCTCCTCCTTGCTGTCAGGGCCGGGGCAGAGGGAGGTGGAACCCCGCAGGAGGGTGCGGACAAATAAGTGTAGTGTCTAAACACTGGGGAGCAATTCAGGTGTCTGACATACTGACCTAGTGCCACTTCGGCTGTCTGAAAGCCCGATATCCTATGAATATACATGAAATTGGCAGAACAAAGTACATGACACTTTTAGATCAGCCAGGTGGGGTACACTAAGGCATCTGAAATTGCACAAAATACTTAGTTTAATTCCAGTTGTAATGCCCAGAACTCCACTGGCCCCATCTATGGACAGTTAGCTCACACCTGGCTGCACACCTGTGCTTGGGAAAGATAGCAAGCTCACTAGCCTCCTGTTAAGCACATTTAGAGATTAAATGCAGAAAGTTGTACACAAAGGAATAAGTAATAAGTAATGTGGTAAATACCAGTTATCAGGGAAAAGCCGTAGGAAAGATGCAATTTTGACCCGTGGTGACGAGGTGCAATTAACTTGTTTTGAAAGTAGTCTTACAAGGAGGCAGGTTCTTGTACCCTGCTTTAAAACACTTGGAAAGATTAAAACCTCCAGCACGCCTGTTCCTGTCCAAGAGGCTCTTTTGTGCTTGTATTCAACCCCATGCCTTCATCACTGCCTGCTAAAAGTCCTTCATTTTTCCATGGGGAGATAATCACCAGCTGAAGTGGATCAAGAATTACTTTTACATGGATCATACTCACCAACAAGTTTAATTACAACTGAAGTGGCAGATATTTCCCTTGTGACACATCCTCCCTTTATTGGCACCAGTGGAAACATTTAGCAGTGGAGGAACTCCAAACTTCCAGAAGAATATTCTGCTTTTCTGCTGCTCTGACCAGGTGACTCTTACGTTAGCCCAGCTGCCCCTTTCATCTGCCTTTCAGGAGAAAAGCAATATATATCTTGTGATTTAATGCATACCCAGCACAAGGACTGAGTGTGGGATTTTAAAATCAGCAAAATACTCTGCAAGCTTAAATTGCATGGTAGTATTTTATTAAGGCAGGAACTCCGGATTTTGTTAAGATGCAATGTAGACATTTTTATTACTTATTAATCAAATCCTAGATTTGTCAGGAATATGATTTAATTCCTACTTAATAATCCTGTAAATGCAAATATTGGAACTCTTTAAAACAAGCTAAATATTTTTTCACTTGAGCTTGATGAAGCTGATTAAGAATTACCTGCAATAAGTTGGTTTAGTTCCAGTGTTGAATATCTGTTTAATAAAATGAATTACCACCTCAGGGTAGTGTAAAGAGACACAATGGAACATACTAAGGGCGAGATTTTTAGAAGCACTTTGCAGTGGCTTAACTCTGCTCTGTAAATTTTACTCTTCACTTCAAACACAGGAAGGTGAGGGAAACACCCAGTGTCCATCTTGGATAAACGGTGCACAGAGAATGCAGAAACATTTTTTCTCTGTGTTCTCTATAAAATGTTTGTTCGGCATTGCTATGAAATCCTAGTTGTCTTGCTAAAATCAAAAGTCTTCTGCCAAAGGCAAGGACAGGATAAACTAAGTGAGCTGAAAAACAGCTGTTACACTCACTGGCAGTACTTTATTGTCTGTGTCTTGTTAGCTTTTTGTTGGATTTGGCTCAGGTCCTTGAGAAACAATCCCATCTCTTGAAGAAATAAACCTCATGTTACCACCTTAAAATAATATGAAAAGTACTTAATTCTTCTTACTACATTCCTCCCATCTTCTCTCTTTAAGCTGTGTTGTTTGGCTGTTTTTTTGTCAGCCCTTTTTGGTGCTGAACCCGATACCTGCAATATTTTTCATTGCCTTATTCCCTAAAAACTCAAGCATATCACAGTGCTTGCCAGAAGCCATTCAAGCAAAACATTACCAGTTTATGAAATATCTTTAATTAATATGCATATACTTATGAGAAATAGGCGGTGTTAAAGACAGTTCAGCCAAACTAAGCATCGTGCTGTTGTTTTTATCCACAGATCTCCCTTCCTTCGTTTGCCTGAATCTCTGTTGAATCATAACATTAAGCTGCGAGTCCTTCCGAGGGTGGGGGATTCGGGTAGTTTGCCAGGGGGCTGGGCCCCACCCTACCTTCTGGAGCCTGGGAAATAATAGACCGTGCTAAGGAAACAATGTGGATCCAATCTGAAGTCCAAGAAGCGAGCATGTTCTGTAGCGTATCAGAAACACACGGCTTTTAACCCACTTTCTCATGCCTTGGCTCTTGATGTCCTTGAGAGCACAGTGATCAAACATGACATACAACACGCACTACCTCAGCTCAGCACGGTGGCGTAGGGGTGGGCAGAGTTATGGCCTTAAATTTGAATTTTCCATGGTTTTGTGATAGACAGAGCGTAACTCTCTGTTGGTGCTGCTTCACACGTGCATATTATGTGTGCTGAGAGGGAAGGCACCAGGGTTTTCCTGATGCCCTACATGGCTCCGGCTTCCCAGAGAGCAGGGCAGGGCCGGCAAGCAGCTGCGCTTTGCAAGCTTATGTTCCAGCAGCTATTCACGGCCACCTCTTCTGCAGAGCACCCAGATCGCAGATTTATTAGTTGATATTAATTTTCCTTCTGGATGTTGACAAAATACAGAGTGAAAAATATACTGAATAGTAATTGTGGTTTTGTTTTTTTTGGGTGCTGGAGTTGGGTGCATCTCCTAATGTAAGAGGCACACTGTAGGAGCGTAGAGTGAGTAAAGTACCCTCTGGAAGTTCATTGCTGGAGAAACTGAATGTAATTGCCTTTGAGAAGTGGATATATTAATTTCAGGACCCTGCTTATTAAGCTTCCATATGGAAGGAAAGAGAACTTTCTATGGATGATCCTTTTCATGCAGATCGAAAACCTCTCTCCACAGTTGTCTGTCTTTTCTAACTCTTAGTTATGTGCTGGAAGCTCACAGATAACTGTGCATTTGCACGCTGAGAAGGCTTTGGTTCGGCAGAGGCACCATAAGTGATGTCATCTGGTTTCATGTCCAGTCCTTTACCCTGACCGTCTTTGTAGCCTTAAATAAATCACTTAAGCCAACATTTTTTGAATGTCGATGTCTGAAGTTAGACATCCAAATTTGTAGTTAAGCATGTAAGTAGGACTGCTCTCATTTTTATAGACATTGACTCCCACAGTGTCTTTATGTGTTATATTGTGTGGGGGTTTGCAGCATTACTGAAAACTAAATGTGGATTTAGGAGCATAATGTAAGACAGCCAAGTTTGAGAATGTCAGCCTTGACCTACACAAGCTTAATTTTTTGTCCCTCTGTTAAGCTAACCTAATGAGGCTTACCTGGCTGAAGAGGATGCCAGAAGGACTGATGGACAGTGAGTTTTCTGAGTATGAAAGTGTTTTGATCAACCAGTATCTGATACTTTGGTTTATGAATAAAGACACTTATTGTTACAATATAAGGAGGGAGATTTCTTCAGACCCGTTGCCCAAACATAGTGCAGTTGTCATGTGCAAATGAGCAATCTAATACACTTCTGAATATAAAGACTGTGCTGTTAAACACAGCCTGGTTTGATCCACCCTACACCAAAACAGATGAATGCAGTTTCTTAATGAGCAGTCAGATAGCTTCTTAGAGACATGGGCAATATCATACTGATGACATAAGGGTTCCTTTGTGGTGCTGTGGATTCATGCTCGCTTCATGGGCTGGGGCAGAATGTTTGAGCATTTTAATAAAAACAAAAAAAATTTCCACTGTTTCGGTAACGTTTTGGGGCCATGTTCCAATCTCGTTTTCATCACCTATCTTTGGCATAGAGAACAGAGGAGCTTACAGCTACACTGGGGACTAACTTCCTTTTCATCACGTGGGGACCAAAGCGTAGAGCTCTCCTTTTAAATTCCTCTGGTCCAGGTTTACAGTGGTGAGGACACGTTACCCTTGCTTCGTAATATAAAGGGAGTGAGTTCCGCGGCATACTTTAAAGGACTAGATGTGACTCGTAAGTGCAGTTGCAGCTTTCAGCTTGTTACAGAGTTAAGCTCCAGAACGTGCGTGTTGAAAAAGAAGTTCCCAGTGAATATGATGTTGTTTGCAGGCAGAAGCGTCTTCAAGTCTAGTATCCCTCTCCCGTTTCGTGAGTGCTGTGACAACTCGGCCCCGTTTGGGGACAGACCAAAGTCTGCTGCAACTTTGTGTGGAACGTGTATCAAAGCCTACTTTTGTCTTGCTGAATTCAATGGGAATTTTGTCTTTAAATGTGGTGGCAGCCTTGCTGGATTCCTTCTGTTATAATTTATTCTTTAAGGAGTTCATGTCCAGAAGTACTGACTGCCTCTTGCTTCCAGTGACTTAAACATGAGCTGATTGCTTATCACCCTTGGAAGGTGGGGTTCTTCTCTGCAGAAGATTCCAGTTTAAACAGACATAATTGTTCAGAAACAATTTTTCCCTTGGCTCCTGATGAGACTGTCTTAAGGCAGGCTTGGTTTGGTGTGCTTTGATACAGAGGTGTGACAGTGCTTTTCACGTAATTGGGTTAACACTGAAAGCGTTGTCTATTTTGATTAACATAGTACAGTTTTTCTTTAACATGTAGAGAACCAGTACAGACACAGAATCATTTTGAACTGCCAGAAAAACGTTCCTCAAGCAAATGGGTTTATCAGATACTTAATCAATCTTTCAAAATCCAGCTGTTGAGCAGAATCAGCACAGGCAATAGTGTTTTCTGCAGTTTTAAATAATGTATCAGAAAGGATCTTGACTTTTAAGAAAGGCACTGTCTGTGTTGTTTTTTCACTCCAAAGCCATGAAGCTGCTTTGCTCCAATTTGGATTCAAGCGTCTTGTGCAGCACTGGACTGTGTGCGGTACACAACTGCTGGAATTGTTTCTTTTTTTAACTAAGAGATTGGCAGCCACTTGGATGAGTCACAATCATGAGTCTAATTTTAGCTGGTATGTATGTATTGGGAGAATCTACCAGAGACAGTTGCATCTCAAGGGTTGAGAGAGGTGGAGTGAATTTAGTTTCGGGGCTTCTTAGAAATCAGCTTTTGTGTCTGAGTTCTGTTTCTTCTCTTGTAGCTTTATACAGTCATACTATATGACCTTTCTGTTGGAATTCAGATAATTCCTTCACCTTCAAAGAGTTTATCAGAAAGAGACAATCTAGAGTGACAACATCAATATTGATTGATGCTTTGTTGGTATGTGTTTGACTTGTGTTTGTATTTTGAACATAATGAAGTCCAGAGTTTAAGCTGTCTCTAGTGTCCCAGTTCATTTGTTAATTTATCCATATGCAGCCTCGGCTGGTTTCCTCTAGCTGACATGGGAAGTAGTATCCAGGAAGGTGTGGTAGTATGTAGTTTGAGAGCACTTCAGTATATGCAGTTAGAGCCCTCCAGTCATTCAGGCTGCATAATCTGGCTGCCAGTGCTCATGCCACTGTTCAGTGGCTGCTAGTGTTATTTTAAGGCAGTAAAGGTATTCTGTTGAATACTGCATTTTGCTCTGCTGGTCCACCTGTATCAAAATAACGCAACCTCTGGCAGGAGCTGGTTCCTACTTCTGGCAGCCTGTTAGGAAAGCAACATGAACAGTGGCGCCTGCCTTTAAATGCTGCGTACATGAGAAAGAAAAGGCGTGTGCTTTTTATGGCATCTTGCAGTTCCCTAATGCATTATTCCTGTTTCCTGTGAGGCAAAGGTATCAGACTGGATTGTGCATGGAGATGGAGGCCAGGTTGTCGTTTACTGCCCATGTTCAGAAAGCAGCCATTAGTAGTACCCAGGTCCCTCCTCTGCTTTTTGTTCTGCTCAGCCTCTGTGTGCACGTAGGTAGTAAACTACCATATGTTGTTTATAGAGAATGCAAAGGCAGTGTATCATTTTCCACTTAATCAGGATGTTCCTAATCGGGAAATTGCCCAGAGAACTAATTAAAGCCAAATGTACTCAATAACTACTGTTTAAGAGACAGAGTAATTCTGCTTAGCACAAACATCCTCAGGTGATTTACAGGTACCTGGGCCACATCCCATTTTTAAACTGAATGTGGCTTGGTTTCTCCTAGGAGACCTCTTACTTTTGTCTGAGTTACGATGCAGGGAATGTCTGTACAAACAACTTCTCTCACTGTCTGATCTGTATTGAAGCTCTGTCTTTTCTAGACCAGGTAGGCAGAGTGTCCTCCCAGTCGTTGCTGTGGCTGGGTAGCAAGCCGTGCTCCTGCTCTGGGGAGAGCTGCTTCTTCTGTTACCCTGAGGAGTCTCAGGCTGTGGGCTGATGGTGACAACGGTGATGGTCCTGCTTAAACTTTGCTTGTGCTGAGCATAAACACCTCCTGGCCCTGGACACGTGTTCCTGATTTGTGCTGCTTCTTGAACTATTTGTTCAGCTGTGCAGCAGCTAAATGTGGATACTGCTCTGGCTGAAAAATAACCCAGAGAAAGGGGGAAAAAAAGAAAAGAAGAGAGGTGTCTCATCCAAATTGGTTTTCTAGCCTGGTTCACGAGGTGGCTACACAAACAGCTGTACAAGCACAAAGAAGGGAGTGGTGGGAATAAGTGGGTGAGGTCAGGGAGAAGGGAGGCTATTTAAGCCAGCACTGCTGCCAAAATGTTACTTGCCAAATTACTTCTCAGCTCCTCTGTTTCTTGAACATTTCCTCACATCTGCTCTGTCACAGTAAACTCTTATGGATGTTACCACTTCTGCATAATAACATAACAGCTGTACTGGTTCAGACAAAGACTTCATCTAGCCCAATATCCTGTCTCCAACAGTGGCCATAATAAGCAGACCCAGAGGGTAAGAAGGCGACAAGCATCTCTGATACTTCCATGAATGTTCTCTCAGCCTAAAACAGTGTTTAGTTCAGGGGATTTCTTGACCCTGATATAGTTCATTTACACAGTAACTCTCAGTGGATCTCTTAAGTACTCGTCCAAGTCAAGCACTCCCTTGAAGGCCGTGTAAAATTGTGGTTTTCATGACATCTTTTGTCAAGGAGTCCCACCGTTTTCCTGTTTGGGATAATCATGAAGTCCATAGAAAGGACAGACCTGTAGTACCAGCATGAATGGGCACAGAACCACGCTGGCCCGGAGGGTGACAGTTGTGGCAGCAGCCCAGGACTGTCACACCTCTGCCCAACAAGTGTGCCCTCCAAACTAGAGTAGCTCCAACTGCTCCTCTTGCTGGGACTGAGCCTGGCTCACCATGGCTCTCAGGCCGTGTCTAGGGATTGTTGGCTGTGTTGGCACGAGCCAAGTAAGTGTGGAGCCCCTCAGTGGCTCCCAGCATGGGCAAGTGAGTTCCAGTGCTTGGGGGTGTTCCCTGGCACTCTTTAATTCGCAGAAGGAGGTGCAGCCGTGATGCCTTCAGTGAAACATGTGTGGACTAATATCATTGGGATGTTCCTAGATCAGCATTTTTAACCTCTGAGGGTTTCAAGAAGATAATTTCCTAGAGGAGATGATAGTGCTTATTTAGTGTGCTTAAATGGGTAATTCCACTGAGTCAGGTTAAATGCCCAGTCCAGTCATCTGTGGACCTATTGTCATTATTTTTATTAATATATCTTTTTACCTAATGTTGACTCACCTATGCAGCAGATAAAAATACTAGAGAAAAGGCTTCCCTGAAGAATTGGAAGTATCATGAAATTGGTAACACGTGCTAGCTACCGCTCAGTGAAGATGGAAGGTTTTGGTTGTCTCAGTCCAGTATGTGAAAAAAAGATGTGAAAGGACCCCTTCCATAAGCCAGTGAAGGGTCATTAAGTTCTCAATTGGTGTGCTCAGCCAAAATGACTGTGAAGGAGCAGTCAGGATGCACATTGTGTGTTCTCCTCTGAGGTGGATGGGTTGAGTTCATATCTGAAAGCACACCAGCCAGTGGAAAAGCTTGCAGCCTGCATCAGTTTTGTGGGCAAATGAAAGTTTTTTACATCCTAATGCTTGCCTAATTCCACTGGGATTCATGCCAGATTATAAACTGGATAACTCTGGATACCGTCATTATCTGTGCACATCTGTGCTTTGTGACCAAGTCAGTGAATTGCAGTGCTGCTCGGGAAGAGGGAATTCGCTGAGACAAGGCCGTGTTGACAAACTAGGGCAAATTTTAAATGTTTGTTTAGTGCTGTGTTTGATGGAGATGATTATAATTGTTGCTAGAATGTACATACCTGTTTACTGGGATGAGAGGGAAAACTCTCCATCTCTTTTCACTTGATGTTCATCATGTTTCTCACGGTAATCTGTGCTTAGGCCTGCGAGGCAGTTTTGGTCAGTGCGGCGCTGCCTGAGCCACCTGAGTTGCTTTGTCATTGAGGAACACATGGGCAGAGAATAAAATTACCTGGTATTTATTTGCACATTAAAATCTTTTTATGAATAGGCTGTACATTCCTTTCTCCCGCCCCTTTGGGATGTGATTCCCCCTTTGTAAGATAGTCACAGTTTATGTAAATGATTGTGATATTGCCAAACTAATCAAACCAAGGACAAAAGCAATCACAGGCGCTCATCTACAATCCAGCTTCCTGACTCCGGCCCCCACATTAGCTTCTACTTCATTAAAATATATACGACCCAATTCAAGAGCTAATTTGGACGAAACCATTAGGCTTCTGTCCTCATCACTGGTAGAAGTCTGAGGTTCATTTTCACACACGAGTGAGCAGTTGCAGCTTTAAGATGCATGAAGGTTATTGCTGTGTATGTGCGTATGAAAGGGAGAGGGAAAGTGGCAGACAGTGGACATACTCCTATTGTTTCTGTAATGGCATCGTTTTATAAGGTCTTATTTGTGCTCCACCTGTGGAAGGCGTTAGGCAGGATATAAAAATATGTGGATGAGTTAAACACATGAAAGGAAAATTGAGCTTCTGAGAAGGGAGAGTGGCCGGATGCTCATGTTGCGTCATAACTGTTGAGTAGCTAATACAAAAGTTGGTGGTGGTCTCAGTGGAGTCCCTGGTGGAAGATGTCTGGTTGGATCTCCAGAGTTGTTTGGACCAAGCCCAGAGAATCTCTACACAATCTGCAAAGTTTTTTGTTTTGTTTTGGTTTGGTTTTTTTCATAGCTGTTTTAAATGCCTTAACTTCAAAAGAAGCCCTTAGCAGACAGCATTTGCAAAAACACTCAGAAGATCTACAGATTCAGAATCTCAAGATATTTTTTAATCCAGCAAATCCAAGTAATTTATCCCAGTGATTTCCCGGTCTTGGGAAGGATGCCATGACTAGACTGTGTCAGTAATATCTACCGGCATGTGTGGCTGGCAGGGGTTTCTTCCCTGGAGCCACTATCTGGGGTATCAAGTTACTCTCCGGACTGATGGATGAGTCACTAGAATCTCTGTTTTGTTTGTGGGTTTTATCAGAGATCATCAGGCAGCCGTCAGTGTGATTGACTAACTCCGCGCCAAGTGTCAGGCAAAAGTAGCTGAAGTGAAGTAACACAAGTGACAGCTAAAGAATAAGCAACAATCTGTCTTTTCAAATGAGTTGTTATGTTGGCAATTTGACAAATTGTACAATGTAACTGCAAGTTCTAGTTAATGTGTTACATTATTTCAAAATATTCTGTTATGAATTGCTTACATTTAAATTCTGCCAGATAGAATGCTTAATGATATCAGTACAAATACAATAAAATTGACATAAAAATGCTGAGACAGTACAAGTCTTCTGAGATTTATTCCTAAATATACAAGCAAAGTCCTGTTTCAGCATTTTTAAAAATAATTTGACATTTTTGTTTTCTACAAAATAGAACGTAATAGGAGAGTTCTCGGTATAAATGGACAAGAAGGAGAAAGGGTGGGATTGGGAACAATTTGTTTGCCCGTAGAAAACCTCCTGCAAACTTTGCTCAGCAGATTTATTTGGGTGCCATACCAACTGATGGATATAATTTTTCTGCCTTGCACAGGTAATTCATGTTTCTCCCATCCTAAGAAAACCTGACTCCTTTTTTCTTTGAGTTTGATCAAAATTACTTTGGTTCCATGATATAAAGATGGCATTTTAATGGGACATGTAAATAAGGAGTATCTCCATGAACTCCAGTTTTGTTGCACAGATATACGCCAGGAATGTTGGAAGGATTTTCTTCCAAACTTGTTTTTCCTGGCTGGTTAATGCCTTGGGAGAGCTCACAGCTCTTGTGATCGTCAGTGCTTCCCCATGTTTTTTGAAATTCCTCTCATTCTATAAGAAAATGTGAATCATGGTTAACTGAGCAGTGGCTGTATTAATTTATTATGATCATATTTCAAGGTCTTATAATTTGTTTCTCACAGTCTGGCCTGTCAGTGTCTTGTACATGGCTAGCTAACGATATAGCCTGGAAAAAGCTTTACTGGAAAATTTATAGTGTGGTTTTAAACAATTGCAGTTTTACTGGTATATGTCTGTATGCGTATATTCTTATTCTACAATGATCTTTTTTTCCCCCTTTTTTTCCAGACTGACAAACCAAATTTGTGACTAATTTGAAATATTCTCTTCTGATTCCATGCATGCCCACATGAAGAGCTATTTGCAAGCAATCAAGTGGCCGTATTTTAAAAACTTGCTGTGAAGGTGCTTTAAATGTCCTTGTTACATTCTGCATTGCAAAGGACTAGGAGTGTACATTGTCAGCTACCATGCTCGACTGAAAGTGCTAAGTCAATCACATGTGATCATTAAAAATGTCCACTGTCCATTAAATCGCTAATATTCTATCATCTTGGACTAAGACTGTTTAGATGTTTGCAGCAGCTTACAGTATCCAGATGCTTTGGGTTTCCTGTCATGCTTGTTAGTCTGATACAGTGCGAAGACTGTTTCTGTTGGCAAGTACAGATTGTAGATTAAGCACCAGTTGTACAGCAGTACGTCTCCTCTTTGTCTTCGTCACTGCTACCTGCTCGTGCTGTGGTGAAGATTTGTCCAGGAGTCTCCGTGAGAACAAGAGCAGACAGCAGGAACAGATTTTCATAACTATCACTTCTTTTAGGAGACCTTGCAAACAGCAAAGGTATTTTTTTGCACATGGCATTCCTCAAGTTTTAATCTCATCCTTCGTGATGATAACAGCATGGTTGTTGGGAAGAAGTGTAAACTGCAGTTATCATCATTATGTTGAGGCTTGGGGCTAACGCAGAAGATATAGATAGATAGGAGAAAGCTACTTGGTAGTTGCTCTGCTGAAAGCAAGGCAGCATCTTCTCAATGTCACTCTGGTAGGGCTGGTACTCTTCCTGTTGATGTGAAGGCTCTCCCTCATGTTTTGGTCTGATTTAAGCACCATTGGCATCAAGACTTGTGACTCTTCTCTGGCATAGCTGATGTGACCAAGTTTCTTCCTCAAAATGGGTTGATACTGGAGTTCACATGGGGGCTAGGTGGTTGTGGGCTAACATAGATGAGAAGGAGCAGAGACCATTTAAATAGAAGATTACCAGCAAGTTATTGCAGAGAATATAACCACTGCTTGCCCTGAAGGTACTTACCTGTTCTCTACTAGCTGAATTTGCAATGACATCTTAGTGCTTGTGGCAACTAGTGCCATGAGAACTTTTTCTTTCAGATACAGGCTTTATATCTAAACCTTTAAAAGGCTGTGGTACCTACAGAAGCTAGCGTATGGGTGCTGGAAGCAGTGAGGCTGTGCTAACTTCAGCAGACCCTGCCGCAGCTGCCGCGAGGCTGGTCGGTGCCTGCACGGCCAGTGGCCCCTCACTGCATCATCTGACTTGGGACTACCTGCTCTGCAGCTGGGGAGGCAGTTTTGGAGAGGAGAGGAAGGGAAGGGAAGGGAGGGCTCTAAAACTCTTCCCTCTCCCCTGGCCCCTAGTCAGCCCATTTCTGCGCAAGGTTCTCCACTGATGAGAAGCTGGGTTTTTTTTGGAGGACGTATACCTGCTGGCTTCATTCCAGAAAGTGTTAGAGATGACAGTGCTTTTGAGATCCGTCATGGAGAGCTGTAGGTGGAATCTCTTGGCAAAAGTTTAAAAAAGAAAAAAAGACAATTGCACTAACCTTGCTTCTCCTCCCCAATTTAAAACAACTTGGATGTTGTCATTTTCTCTTCCATTTTCAGAAGGATGATCATTAATCTAGAGGTGATGATGATAACGGTTGATGGGCTTACTTTTGTTATGTAGTGAGTGTTGTATTATCCTTTTGTTCTGTGATTTATGGTTAAAAATAAAACTGCCAACAGTTCTGAGAATGCAGGGGTGGCTTGGCTAACATACATATTGAAGTAAAAAAATAAATAGATGAAAAAAATCACATTCTTTATTAGTGTGTATGTTTCTTTCAGGCTAATTTTTCTAAGGCAGATAATAAAATTATGTTATCTAAATTCAAACAACTATATTTAAAGTATTTTTTTACTTCATTGGCTACTCCCTTTTTTACTGTATGTTCCCAGACTTCTGAAACACAGAGGTCGTCTTCTTAAAGAATCCCACTATTGCCTTAGTTTGCAAATCAGCTCCCTGAAATATCAGCTGTACATATTTTGCATTTAATAAATTAATTTATTAAGGAAGCAAGAAATTGGTTATTCAATTACTGTGGATCAGGCACCAAACATCCTAGTATGTTAGATGAAGCATGAAGCTGATCAATAAAAATCTATTTCATCAGCATTTCTTAGCAGTGAACTAGCTGCTTGGGAGCAAAGGAAAGCACACGCATGCAAACCGCTCTGTCCTCTAAATGTTTGCATATGATGTGACTGAAACACAAATGTCCTGTGCAATAGATCTATGTATACTCAGGGAATTTGTTATGTATGAAATGCAGTTTGCATTCCTGGAAGAAAGTTATATCAGTGTTTGTTTGTATTATATATGTCTGAGTGAGATGTATGGATCCCTTGAGTAAGAAACACATTATAAAAACTACATGCAGAAAAATTTTGTGTATCTTAACATTAAAGCCGTGCTGAACACTGGCAACAGTCCAGAATCAAAATTGTGGTTTGTATGTGTCTGCCTGCTCCCTTCTTATTAAAGATCCTTTAAATCTTTGCTTGAGAGCAGACTCTTCCATATATAGAGGGTGCTGCCAAACTTTTCTCATAGTGGACATACAAGAGGCCACGCAAAACGAAACAAGTCTTTTCCCTGGGAATTCATGTGCAGAGTGATTGCTGAACACTTTGCCTACTTTTTTGGGGGGGGAAGTGTCAAAAGTGTTCCTGTTGCAGTTGATGGAATGGATCCTGTACTGTATAAGAATGACAACATTTATCTATTTTGGGATGGGGGCGATAGAACATAATGACCCTGTCACCTTAACATTAACTTTCTTAATGTTGCTCCGTTTGGATTCTAAATATGCGAGCATCAGGCCATAGCTTGCTGTGGTAACTGTCTACAAAATAATGATTGTGCTGGGCAGTAGTGTAATTATTGTGCTTTTGTTTGCATGTTTGTTTAATAATCTTCAATTTGGATTCTCCAGGCCAAGCTCTGCACTCTTCTAGATAAGTCTCAGACCTTTGATCTTTGACAAACATTGAATGTGGTTTGCATACTGTACTGAGATTAAGAAGATGACAGTGCTTTTATTATAGTGGCTTCAGTGGAGTTCCTTTCCATTTATATCTGAATAACTAAGATCAGAGTCAGGTCATTGGTGTCTGGAGCCCTATTTTTTCTTTTTTCTTTACTAGAGTCCATCTAATGATACTCAGCTGCTCGAAAAATTTCAAGGGAGCCAAAGTGGTGGTCTGGGAGTCTGGAGAATTTCAAGGGAGCTTGGTGGTGTGGGAGTCATTCCTGTCTTTGAACAGTTTTATTTTGAAAATAAAATAGTGCAAGCTAATTTTAATGCATTTTGCAAAACTCTGCTTATGATCTATGGTTTGTGTTACTGGTACACTCTCTTCCAGCCTGAGATCTCCCAGCTAGTCCTGGGAGATGTTATAACAGTAGAATCTTTATCCCTCTATGAACTTTTACAAACTACTACCACCACAAATCTACACAGATGAAGGAAGCAAAGCAAGTTAAACTCAAGGCAGATTTATGTCCCTCTTCAGCCAAACACTTCAGCATGCATTTGACTACAGACACGTGTTTAATCCATTTTTAGTCAACAAGTCACTTAAGTGCATGACTAAGTCCCACTGCATTACCATGGAGGTGAGCGTGGGCATACGTGCTTTGCTGACTTGGAGTCTATTCCACACGTAAGTGCAAGAGTCTGATAGTGTCGTGTGTGTGACATTTGTGCCATGGTAGCTAGGTAGAAAGCCACAGACTAAGGGTGAATCATCAACATCACCACAGCAACAAATTTCTTAATACTCAAAACCTTTGTCTCTTGTGAGACAGAGTCTCTTGTTACACGGCCTTGGTAGACTGGCAAGGAGGTTTTTATTGGAACGAACCGAGCAGGGAGACTTGCACGTGTTGAAGTTCAACCAGCAGCCCTGCTTTGCTTTGCACAGGAGGTCTCAGTTTGGACTTCAGGTCCTGTAGTTGCTGCCCGGACTCTGCCCTGGCACTCTCCTGCACAGGCAGAAAGATGCGGCCGTCCGAGGAGAGGGGCACTGAGTACCTTGCTGCTCCCTGGCACCCGCCTGCAATCCAGAAAGGAGCAGGCTTTGCTAAACCCACGAACATTTGTGTATCAGCAGCAGCTACACCTAACTGCGCCAGGTAGGGCCATCCATGAAATTAAATTATTTGATATACCAGATTCTCAACTGGTGAGATTCAGTACCTGAATTAATAACAACGATGTAGACCAGCCAAGGGGAGGACCCATCTTCCTGTGTGTGTTTTCTGTTCTGAGAGTTTGCTCACTGAAGCAGACATCTGAAGTCCTTTTTTTTTAAATAGCAACATAAATTGATTATTTTGAGAGAATGCAAATGTTCAGAATGAACCATTTGTGACCTATTACAGGATTTGAATGATTGTACCAGAAACTGAGGCTGGTGCCCCTTCCAGGCTCCAGCAGGGTGATGAACTTTCTAGAATGAATTTTGTGTTGTCCTATTCTCCTCACTAGCGTGGGTACAAATGTTTCCATGAGGACTCTAAAAAGAAAAGATACTTTTTGATTCTTTGCATAGTGATCCGTAGTCAGTCTGAGATTCCTTACGGGATATAGTTTGTCAAACACCTGTCAGTCATGTAATATTCTCCGCTTTGTTGAATTCTCAAAAAAGGCATAGGATTCTGTTTTCAACTTAGTGCTTTAAAATGCTTTGATAACCATGATGAGTCGAGTATTTTATGAGGCTTTTTGGCTTGTGTATGCTTTTCTTGATATGGATGAAGGCACTTGAAGCTGAAACCAGAGCAAGGATCAGGAAAGGGGTTACAATGAGATGACCATCATGGGAGTCCTTTTTTCGTCCCATACTATTTATTTTGATAATAGAGCTCTTGATGGCAGCAGAGAAGAGATTCATGGCTGCTTGCGAGCAGGCAGGCCTCACAGGCGTAGCAAGGTTGGGTGCCCATGTGAAGAGTTGGCCAATATTCTTTCATTTGTTGTGATAATTACGGTTTGAGGTTTTTTCTATTTCTGAAAAACAGCAGGAGGAAGAGAATATTAAAAACTACACTGAGAAGATACCGCAATGACTGTTCCTCAGTTGCTGGCTCTTGCAACTGTATGCTTTCTGTTGTTCTCTGTCTCTCTGTCAACAAGTTTATTTGGAGCTAGTAGAGATACTTCTAAATCTTAACCCCTGCCCCCCCACCCCCCAAACTGAAGGAATTTGGGGTTGAACATGGGGAGACAGAAGACAAATGTCTGGCCAGCTCATCTCTGTCTTTGCTTAATGACACTCTGTCCTGGCAGTTACCTTGTGGATCTGACTAGGCCCATTTCCCAAAATTTATATCTATCTATAATCGAAAGTTAATGTGGTAGAGTGATTCCAGTTCTGATTCTGTGCTCTCTCTCTTAATTAAATTATTTGAGACACTTTGTGGTGAGTAGAGGCAGTGCTATGCAGAAGTTGAACCTTCTGTCCATCTTGCAGGAAATAAGTGCTATTCTGTGGGTGTCCCCATCAAGAATAAGAAGCTTCCTTCCTGGACGAATGTAGCTTAGTTTAATGGCTTATGTTTACATCAGTCTCTGTTAAACTTAAACTAAGATTTCATGCCAGAAGAGTGCCAGCTAGTGCTGAGAAGCCTTTCCGAATGCTCTGCCTAGCTCTTCTAAACATACACTGGTTTTAATATGATACAGTTTTGGGGGTTAACTGACTTAACAGGCTTCAGCTGGCTTTGCCCCAACAGTGCTTCTACAATGTAAGTGTTAAGCATATGTCAACTCTGCATTTTAGTTTTGGGAATGAGATTTTATCCAACTTGCAAATTCTTAGGGTTTGCTTACTGACTATATTTATAGTTGATATTTTGAATTTTTAAGTGCTGGATGTGTTACACAATGTGGTTGTGTACACAATGTAGAATTTGCTATCTATCGTAGCTATTCTTTTAACCAGTAAAAAAAGAAACACTTTAATTCCTGAGAACACTCTCTTCTATGTTAATGGATGTGAAATAAAGGGTGGAAAAAGCTGTATGGTTCAAATCTGTTAATACAAAAATGCACAGGAGAATTAAAGAACATGTAAGAGGATATTGTCCCCAGGTGATATAGCCTGTAGCTTGTTACTCTGCAAAGCAGATGATATGTTAACTGTACAGCTTAAGAGAAACACTTCCATTGTAGTTTTTGATCATTTGAACCAGTCAAGACCCTTACGACTGCTCAGTCTTGAAGAGACAGATGACTTTTTTGTCTTGAATTAGCCAGTACATTTGTAGTTCAGCAATACTTAAATACTGCATAAACTCTCAGAGTTTTCATTCCTCTTTTGATGTACACATTATAGTAATTTTTTGAAGCAGAGTAGTCCTTTCCAGTCACAGTATAAGGGTTGCTGAACAGTTCACATTTAATTCCTGAAATGTACATTTCTAGGTATATTCCTGGAGATGAGGCAAATGTAATATAACATTACAGTTTTCTTTTCAGTCCACATGATTAATTTTTTCTCATGATCTGGATACAACCTAAGATTTATCAGTTTCAATTTATCAGGTCAATAATGGCCTTCTTTCCAGATGTAATATATTGAGCTCAACAGACAGCAGACTTTTAACATTTCTGCCTTCTAAATTGCTATTTATGTGGAGAAGATGAGTCAGTGGCATCAGCTGGGTTCACATTTTCTCTTGTGTTCAGAATGGAAGACACTAGAGGAAAGTAAACTTCGGTGTGCCTTCTGGGTCTAACTGGCAGAGGTGGGTTATTCTCTACCTACGGTAATATATTGTAAGATATTCTTCGCTGTCCACAAGCTAATAAATTGTACCGTGTGCTATCAGGGGACTGTAAAATATGACCTCAAGAATTTGATATCCTTTTGTATTGAGGGCTAGATAAGACATGGGCTCTTTATTTACTGTGAGGATTCAGAAATAGTTTCATATTTAATGGCAGTTACTGATTTACTAGGTTTTTTTTTTCTATCCTGAGGGGTTGGAAAGAGGAGTGCTTTTGCTCTTGCATAAAGGAACAGCAAACAAAATTTTCAAATCCCAGGCACATCTAAAGGTATATCCCTAAAGCAGCATAATCTAATTGGTAGTCTTTGGATTACTTCTACTGCTTTCTTCCTATTTCCCTGAGAGGAATCAGAGAAGATGGGGATTAGCTCCTCCTGTACATGGAAAGGCACTTGGATCTGTCACTCCCACATCAGCCTGGCCTATGAGAGGAGCCCCAAAACTGGTATGTGTTGCACATCGTAAGTCTGAAGTTTTATCACTCCCTCTTAAATAATCAAGTGACCTGATCTCTACCAGTGCTAAGCACCTGTAGCCTCTGATAAATTTCATGGTGCTCATCATTTGAAAGCAAGGTATTTAGATAAATGTGGACTTGGTTTTCCATCTTTAGGATGAAGCCTTCAGAATTTTAGCCTTTGTTTCAATGACATAGGCATCGGTGCAGTTTTCTGGAATAGTCTTCTAGATGCATCATTTCATCGGCTGTTCTTACCTTCCCTCCCTCCTTTTGCTATCTGTTTTATCTACAATCCCCTGAGCAGTTACAGCTGCTGTTCTTGCACTCATCAAAGTCAGCCGTAGTGAATACTGCCAAATGAAGACATAACCACGATTCCTCTCCACCCCAATATTTTATTCTGTTATCCAGAGCTGCCTCAAAGAGCAGGGATGATCCATGTGTAGGTGCAGTTAGAAGCGTGTATCACTGTCTTCCAGAGTTCCAACAGCTCCACGCTATTGTGCCTCTGCCTGTGTTTAGAGGCTGAGGCCATTATATAGAAGTAATGTTCATTTTTAAGCTTCAGAATACAGTGGTGTCTTTGTTGTATGCTTTTGCTCGTTACCACGTAGATGGCTTGCATGACTAACAGTACTTTTGATACTGTGGGTATTTCTCCTTGCAAGGATAGTTTTTCATAGACAACCTAGCTGGTTCAGACTTTTAAGGTGGAGAGCACAGAATTTTTATATATAACTTTGCTAACGCAGCATTTGTGTTGTACAAGTAATAGTGCAGGCCTGGCCTGATTCATTGAAGTAGCAGATTTCATGTGCTCTTCGTATGTGCTAATGCTAAATATTGTCTACTTCCTTATCTTTTTATAAGTTGATACGCAAGCTGACAAGGTAAGTTGAAAAAATTGAATTGATAGAAAATGTTAATTGTTTGAACAAATAATTTAGACAACTCTTTCATGCTCATTACCAATAAAGGAGTATTTCAAATATATTCATAAAATTCTGTGTGAACTTTGCAAAACAAAGAGTTGAATTTCTTTCACTGAGTGTTGATGGTTTTCTGTAGCTTCGCTTAACTCATTGAAAGGATCTGCTTTGTGATGTACCTGAACTCTATAAGCCTCACTGAGAATTTGGTTTATTCATGCAAGACATTTTTAATCTGTTAGGCAGCCTGGTGTATTCTTAGAAAGAAAACTTCAAGATGTTTGTGAGGATTTGGTATGTATTGAATGAGTACATGATTTGTGCACTGCAGAAAGAGAAGAACTGATTTATCTTGTGATCTCTTGCCTATCCAAAACTTGCAATATGTTAACAAGGTTGGGATATTGTTGCTAGCACATATTGGAGAAAAGCCAAGCTCTGCTTGTATTTGGCTTCAATTCTAGTAAGTAATTTTTGATTATTTCAATTAAATTATTTGGTTTATGTATTCCATTAAATTATTTGTTTATGTAATTCCATAATGCCTTGATAATGCAGGGGCCTGTGCTACACACTGCAATGTCAACTTCACGTAATAGCTACTATTTGGGAAGAACATAATAGAAAACAGTAGAATAAAAAAAGAGTAGAATATAAACTTGCTGGTTTCACCTGGTGGTTACACCAAGAGTTTTACAGTGTGCTTGTTCTCTAATACAATCCTGTCTTATGCATTTTGCCAACACCCTCAAATAAACATCATAACATTTTGGAAGAATAAATGATCGATTTCTACCAAAATAACAATTCGGCACATCTCATATTGCCTGGTCTCATGTTGGGAGTACTGGCTGCACTTGAGGCAAGCCTCCGGCTGTTCGTCACACAGTTTCAGGCTTTTGTGATCCGGTACCATCAAAATGCAAAGGCGTATGAACCAGGGTGAAGCAATATTTAAAATACCAGTTTCAGAACATGAGCATGAGTTCTTTCTTTTCTTTTTCTTCAGGAACACTGAGGTCTTTCAGTGGTGCCTGTTCATTCAAAATAACCATTTTCTTCTTTGAGGAACAGAATTATGCAATTGCCATAATGCTCCTGCTGGGTTTGCTGACGGGGCACTGGTGTATTTGTAAAGGTTGTGGTTGGAAATGCAGCTTCTTCTGTCTTGGGCAGAGAAGAAAGAAATTGTACTTCTTAGTGGAGATACTGCATAGCGATCAGGAATGGAAATTTTTAAAGGGGCGAATTTTCTAGTGAGTAATAGATATTAACGTAGATACTGATTTTTTTTCTGGCTGTTTCTACTAATTATCTGATAAGGAACTACCCAACCAGAAGGCCAGGCTGCTGCTTTCTAAGCCTAAGATACTTTCATTGTTGGACTCTAAATATAAAGCTGCAATCAATAGGATGATCAGTTTTCTGCAAGCAAAGGGAGCGTAGTGTATGTAATAATCATATTGTGTATATGTAGCTTGTTGAAGTGATTAGAAAAATGATGGCATCAGCCTTTTTATTACAGCAGTTGGATTAGTTAGGACTTCGGCTTGCAATATTATCTCAGAGACAGCAGATAAAGCAGCTGTTAGGGAAGCTTTGCTTGTTCCCATTTACAAGGAGCTCGCACCTGTAGTTGTTTATTTTCCAGTGTGTGGGGAAAAGGCTGAGGGCATAAAGCCACTAAGTGGCCAGAAAATATATCAGTCCATTACGGTTTTCATGGTTCATATTTTTTTACTGTGCTATAAGTAGTTCATCCAAGCCACCCATGGAAACACACATAAACCACGTGCTTCCCATGCTACAGCGGATGCTACTGTTTGCCTTCATCTTTCCCGAGTGATATATTGGTCCTGATCCCATAGCCTTCTCCTGTGTTGAACAGTCCTTCCTGCGCGTAATCCTGGCTCAGCAGGACCCACTCTGGAAGTACAATTTTGTGTAGGGGAGAACTTGCAGAGTCAGGTTGTGATTTCTATTTTAACTTCCCAGGTGCATGGATTTCTACTGCTTATTGATCAAAGGCAGTAGAAATAAATATATGCATGCCAGGATTAAGACATACAGACACCATGCAACTCTTCCTTTCTTTGGGCATGTATGATTGAAGGGTAGATTTTCAAGTTTGTTTGGTTTTTGGGGTGGGTGTTGCTTTTTTTTAACTTACCTTTTTAAATCCTCTCTGGGCTTTGAAATGCACTTAGGTTCATTTTCAAAGGCACTGAACAGTGGATCTCCTGACATCGGACGCCGAGTACTTTCAAAGATTTATAGGTAGAGATTTAGAAATCCAATTTAGTTTCCAACAAAGTATGATGCTCAAGATGTTTATTAAGCTTTATTTTAAAAAAAGTAAGAATATTAGTATGTATTCCCATCAAGATGGTTATTTCTTTGCATTCACAAGCATATGAATGAAACATTCCTTTTTCTGCTTGTGGTGATAATTTTTATGGATGCTTCACCTAGAAAAAGTTTTCCCTGAAATGTAGTTTGCGTTTGGAGTTAAACAGCAGGCTTTGGCAAATTTCTTTTGACAAGGACTTTAATATTTGGCACCCAGCCATTGAAAATACACAATCCTTGCTGCTTCACTCAAAGCTGCATTGTTCATCGAGAGCAGAGCTATCGTGCAGGATCATGGAAAATGAGGGGATTGTAGAGGCAGCTTGATTAAAGGCTTTGCAAATTTAAGACAAGGCTTTAAAATATTTCTGAAGTGAAAAAGCAGCATTCATGTACTGGTGAGATGTGTTTGTGCAGACTCCTGTTTGCCATGTGTGTCTTCATAGTCATATACCTTGTGCTAAATGTAGACAGATAGGGCTGTATCAGATCTGTACGGGAACAATACTCCACTGTCAAATTTGCTTCAATAAAAATGTCCTGCTGTTGGCATTATTAATTAGAACTAGGAGGCTTCCCTTAACAGTTATGGCACTCAGAGGAAGAAAGGTGATCTTAAAAATAGCTTGGACCTAACTCATATAAAGACTTTCATAGCTCAGCATCAACATCTTGAACTGTAGTAGGGTTAACAGGGCAGTCATAGGGTCTGAAAAATTGTTATGTTGTGTTCCTTGAGGATAGCTGCTTTCTCCATTGCTTGCAACTCTTAAGTGATCCACAGCTGCTCCGTGTAAAAATCAATACAGTAATCCAGTCTGGAGGTCCTAAGGTGTAGAAGCAGTGGCAGTTATGCTTTGACAATAGACTTCTAAAGTGTGTGGTATGGCTTCATTACAGTGAATAACTTTAAATACACTGCCAGTTTTCTGAGGTTCCTCTGATCAGGGCTGAGCTGGAGCAGAAATCTTAAATCAAGGCAGCTGCTCTATCTGAGCAGTCCAAGCAAATGGCTCTTAATGGTGGCAGCTAGCGTGGTGATGAAAATCTGTTAAACCTATTGCTTGGTGTAGTAGAGCTTTGGATACCACAAAAGGTCGTCTTCAGATGAGATAGGGGATTAGGATTAGTTTACGGCAGACAGAGCAGATGGTTAAAGAAAATTAGCCTCTGTATTTCACGGGAACAGCAAAGATTTCAGATTACTTTGTGCTGCCTTTGTTGCTTTTTTTTATTGTAGACATTTGCAAAGATTACTTTGAATGTGTGCATACCAATAAAGAAACTTGTAGTTCATGCAAACAAGGAGTCTAGCTTGCACTTTTATCTGAGATAAAGAAGATATTTAAGCCGTTAAGGAAATGAAAACACGATAGAAATAAGCCCATGTAGATATGGCATTATTGTATTTGGTCTTCTGCCAGATACAGCCCTTGGAGTTGTGTTTGGCTGTCTTTAATATAGAAATGTGGCCACTGAGACAGGTGGTCAGAGTTGGAAGTTACTTAAATCAGAATGCAATATTGCCTGTTGAGGCTTGCAGTCATAGTGGACTCTACCTTCATCGATCAAATCAAGATGGATGGCTGCGAAATTGGATCTCCGGCCTCGCTGAGCCACACTGGAGTGTGAAGAATTCAGGCAGAGGAATTATGCTCCGGTTTGGCCATAGCGCTCCAGCTGTAGCCCCAGGGTTGCTGCCACCATCCCAGTGTTCTCTCTTTTGGCCAAAGCCTAACTGCCTCGCCCTTGAAGATTTTAAGATAAAGGAAAGTCTGAAGAAAAAAATATGTTTCTAGCTGTCAGTGCAGTGTATATAGCAGGCCTTTTCTCCTTTAAGTTAACTTCAGGTTCATATGGGAATTAAAAAGGTCAATCTCTTGCAAAGTAACCAACAAGACAATGATAAGTTGCTCAAATAGACATCCCTCTGTTTCTCTGAACCGTAATCTATCAATCATTTCTCAGTCTCTTTCTTCGCTGTCATGAGATGATAGCAAATTAATTGTAGGTCTGTACATCAAACTTTTAAGTGCATGTGTGTGCTTCTTTGCAAAAACTGGTTTCAGATGGCTTGGAAATTGTAATTCTAGTGAGCACTCTCCTTCACCCATAACACTTTGTGTCTTTATAAAGTCATGAACAAGAATTAAATTTGGTTTTAAAAATTGCTTTTTAAAATTTAATGGTTGGTAACAGAGAAGGATGGCTCTTAAGTGGGCTTCTCTACAAAAAATGCAACCACACCCCTAAGACCCCAGACCTTTTTGTTGCCCAGGTTTCTCTAGCAAGCTGTCCTTATCAATGGGAAGAAGGTTTCTATGGAACTGATTTGCTTGACAGTGTAGCAGGGGTGTCCAAAACAGGTCAAAATGCAGTATTGCTCGCCATTTTTGTAAGGGCAACAGGCTCCAGTGAGTCTGTGTCTCGCTGCAGCAAATGGGGATCTTGACTACCTTTGCACTTGCTGTAGGATTGACCTACAGAGCCACATAAAAGGACATGGTTGTAGTTTCACAGCAAAGTGAGCCTTAAAAATCCCATTCTTTATTGTTTAAACTGATTAGAAGACCAGGACCTTTTGCAGGGCTTTTTGTAAATCCAGTTCTGCGAAGATAAGTATCTAGGTCAGAAGCTAGAGGTGCTGTCACCTGTGTTTTCAAAGCTATAGTATGTTTGGAAACTCTTTAATAAAGTTGGGTTGCTATAAGAAATCCATTCGGTTTCTAAAACGCAACTTCCAGCACATTAACTGAGGCTTGCCAGCTGGTGCCTTTGTCTTGACTTAGGCTGACATGAAAATTTTGAGAAAAAGCGAAGAAAAAATTCTGTCTTCTCTTTATCCTATTCATGTGCCTGTTGAGCTCTTCTCGTTTACTTCACTTCCTTCATTACATTGCAACATCGAGCTTAACTGTCTGTCACTTAGCAGCGTAGGGCTGTGTGGCCTCGTTCTGCTGCTAACGAGGGTATTGACCACTCTGCTGATGAGACTGTGGCTGCTGGTGCGTTGCCCGCGTTGGGTGCAGCCAGCAGAGCCGGAGCTGCCGGTAGCGAGGGAGTGAGCGAAGTGGCAAGGCCGGAAGCGATGTTAACTCCAGGGAGCCGAGCCCTGGGTACAGCGGCTTTGCCGGGGTTATGTGGAAACAAGACACCAAATGCATGCTTGCCAGGACAGAAAACCTCTCCCCCTGAAAGGAGCAGCTTTGTGCAGAAGGACGTTTTGGGAGTACGTATACTCTGCTGGTGACCGTGCCTTTTTTTTCTGTCATGAAGTGATACTTGTTGCTCTGGAAGTCAGCTTGATCAATCAGCTGTCTGTACGACTCTTCAGAAAATGCATCCTGCTGATATCAAAACACATGGATTCTAGTTCTTGTTTAGATGTTTTTTCTCTGACTTCAAGAAAATAAGGTTTTTAAAGGGTGAGTAGATACTTAAATATTCAGGCAGAGACCTTGTGAAATTTTAAAAAACAACCTGTTCTTAGCCTGCAGTTACTACAGGTGCTTAAATGCCTTTAAAATCTCCCCTGTTACTTTTCTACTCTAGATGTTCCTTCAGTAAAATGAAAAGATAATCAGGATTAATTCACTAATGTAAAATGTGTGGCAGTTGGGCAGTGTGCTGAGGACAAGAAGTAACTTCCAAGGATCTAAGAAATCCAAGAAATGTGAAATACTCATAATGCCTTTATAAGACCAATATGAAAGACATAGGTCTGACATGGTGGAGGTAGTAATGAAAAAGAGGTTGTTCCACACACCCTCTAAAGAAACAATGTCCCCTTAACTCTGGGGTCCTTCTTTGGAGGAAGCAGACTGACAGCATTTGTAGGTTGAATGAAATGAATTAGCAAACAAGTAATTGTATTTGCATGTAACCTTGTTAAGATAATATCCTGTCCATCTTAAATCTGTCATATTAGACATATTTAATCTTTGTGACGCATGGAGCGGTATGTTATGTTTGACAGCTTCTAAAGGAAGAAGGATGAGAGACTGTAATTGGAATGCTGCCGTTGGATAATAATGACGAGCACTTCTCATCTTCAAAGGGTTTTCAGCCTCTCTAGCTAATCCACACATCCGCTGAGTGGGGAAGGTAAGTTTTATCCCTGTTTTACAGATAGGGAAACTGCGATGGAAGAAGAATCACTGTATTAGAACTTGAAGTGCCTCGATGCTAGTAGTGCTGTGTAAAACCAAAATATTTAATTTGTGGATTCAAAATGAAGTAAATGTATTGTTTGGATTTAGATTACACACATTACATCAATCTTCCTGGTACTTGACCCTTCAAATATAAAAGTCAGTCTCATGCACTACCAATATAACAAGTGTTCTCTAGTAATCATATTACCGTTGTATTCAATAACCTTTACAAGTAAAAGCTGCAGAGTTTCTGAATGCTTGTGCTTAGAAGTGAAGAGCCGATCCTGAAAGCCTTCCGGGTATACAATCTGTTTCATAATTAGTTGAACTTCAGACTCAAAAAAAGGGAGAGTATCACCCATTGCAGTGGCAAAACTCTTCATGGAGCGTGCAGCTTCCTGGACAGTTTTACTTGCTGGATTGGCATGTTAAGGCAATTTTAATTTACTGGTTATTAAAATGGTAAAACTACATCAGTTGCTGAAGTGGACGTCTTCCTCTCCGGTTCTTAACCCCCCCCACTTTATTAGAAGTGATTGCTTTTAGTGTTAAACAGACACAAGGCAATTTAAAAATAGCATTTTCTTTTTTGGCTTCAAGTCTGTAACTTATGTTATTAAACTGGAAAATGTTTCAAAAAATCAATTTACCTACGACCGATCATACTTTATACTGGAATTTCTTTTATATTAACACTAAAAGGTCGGTCAATTATTACACATATTATTTGCCCCTGTGTGATTTTGTTGTCCCAAGGGCTAGTGAGTTGCAAATATACATTAGAGATTTTTACGAAAAGTCTTTATTTCATGAATAAAGAAATACTTAACTGTTTTCTCCTCATCTTAAATTTACTAAAGCTTCCCTGATGTCACCAGATTTTAATGTAGAAGTGAGCCATAAACTGAACCATACTGTAGTCCCCCATTGGAATGCAGTGGGTGAACATTATGCAGCTAGTGAACAGACATGAAAATATTCTGACTGATGACATTTTTAATTACTATCTATCTGGAGAATGCTTCATATATACAAAAAATTGAGAGCAAAAATTGTAACATTTAAAAACTTCATTAATAAAAAAAGATAAATACTCCTTTTTCCTTTTCACTGATTGTCTTCCCCCTTCACTTACTTTCACATTGCAGCACTGTCCAGTAATTTTGCGAGTAGACTCCCCTTTTGTTTTCTTTCTCTTTTGTTTTTAATGGGGAAATTCCTATGTGCACTTGTCAGTTCCCCAAAAAAAGAAAACATTTTCACTTAGTCTTTACTTGAGTTCTGTTGGCTGAAATGACAATGCTGTTAAAAATCAATGTGCAGAAAGCTGAATCATTACTGAGGTTTTCCCTTGAACCGTTCATAGAGACAGCAAGCTCAGGAAAACAGCCTGAGTAAACTGCATCGTGATTGATTTCAAGTACATCTGATGGAATATAATTGTCTACCCATTCATTTCTTTTCATTCCCCTCCCTACATGCTGCTTCTTTGGGGATCAAATAATCAGTAGCAATAATCACAAGCAGCAAGAATAAAAAAAGGAAAATACATAGGAATGATCCCCTCTCAGCTTTGGTTGCAAAACCAAACAGCAGTAACTTTGTATTTCATCATGAATTCCCATATTCCACTATAAAATCAGCAGAATCTTTGGGAAAGCCCTGACTCCACTTTACATTAACTTAATAAAAATGCAGACTTTGGTTTATATTGATGGTTTAGCTGTTAGTGGCATTGAGACTAGCTTTTCAAGTGTGTCAACATCATCACCAATATCTTCTCCTTCTTATTTTCTTTTAAAATGTGGCAAGAGAATCAATACTGTGAGGGGTTAGGTTCCCAACATTTCTGGGTGTGGGTTTGGTTGTTTTTTTTTTTTTTTTCCCCTTAGCTTTTTAATTGACATTTATGGCACTCAAAATGGAGACTCTCCATTTCAGACTCTAACTGGCCTTTTTGAACAGAGCATTGATTGTGGGATGTGGTCTGATACCTACTCGATATAAATCCAGACTATGAAATTGATATTAGTAAACTTCCTCCAATAGGAGTCGCAATTAAAAGAAATTTAGATTTTACTCCTATCTTTAACCTTGTAAATGTACATCAGTACAAAGTCTTAATGTGAGAATCAATTGTTCTTCTGATATTGTCTGCCACAGGCCATAAATCTGTTTTATAAAATCATACTCTGCTTAAAATACTTTTCTAAAAATTACTTAGTATATTGGTATTTTTGGTTTCAGGCACAAACAAGTATCTTAAGGCTACCTAAGCAAATGGTTTTAAAAAAAAAATTATAATACTGTCATCTTACCTATGTATAGTTACAGCATGCCTGTGAATTGCTGTTACTGTGCTGAAAGGAACTGTTGTCATGAATGCGGACCTTTTTTGGTTTGTCGTATGCTCATTGCTATATCTGCTTTCATACCATTGAGGATATCATCCAAGCATTGTGATTTCTTGTGAATGTTTGCTCTAACATGGTATGTTACTTTTGAGTTTTATTTAGTCGTAAATTCCTCTCTCAAATAATACCTTTGTCAATACGTCCTGGGGTGCTATACTTGCAACTTCTCAATGTATCAAATTTAGTAGTGAAAAACTGTTGGTTTTTTTCTGCCAGACCCATAAACTCAATTTGAAATGTGAGAATTAAGTTATGTTCCTCCTTTTTCTGTGTACGTGTGTGTGTGCTTAAATCTATCATCTCCAGTAAGAGAGAAGGTTCTTCAGGCAGAAGGTTTATTGACTGTCATTAGGAAAAAGATTTCCACTTTTTTCAGATTATGACTTCAGTGACCTCACCCACTGAAGGCAATGGGACTGTGCAGTGAGAACAAGGCTGTGAGGAATGAAAGCAGTAATATTTTGTTTTGTTGAGGTATGTCTCTGCAAGGAGCAGATGCTATGGGAAAGAGGGTGTCATTTTATTTTGAAGCTGTTCAGAACAGAACAATACTTTGGAGTATCTAAAAAGTCATGTTTGCTGTCATTTTTATAGGAAGGTTATTATACACTCTCTAGCTATTCAGACAGTTTCTCCTTTTGCACTCCATTTTACGTGTACTAAATCCTTCCCTTCTTTCCTTTTTACTTTTCACATAGTTAATCATCAACTACATTCATTCCTTCTCTTTCCTTCAGCTCAACCCTCACAGGTTGAGCTTGCTTTGTTAAGTCATTCTAGGCAGTTGCTCCAGCTCTGATCGTGTTTTGTTACCCTCTATGAGAAGTGTTGGGTAGCCAACTAGATCTCTGTTAATATGGCCTGTTCATAAGTGATTAAAATGTTTTCAATTGTGTTAATATGTTAATACAGGTAAATTTAACCAGTAGTATATTGGCAAATCCATTTCTATATTACACAAATGTTTGTATGTTCTCTTCCTATTTCAGCTGTGACTTTAAGGGAATGCTATTTACTTCTGCCATTCTGGATGAACACTAACATCCCGTTTCAAAAAAGCATAGGAGGACGTTATGGTAGGGAAGGCCGTATCCACATTGAGACCTTCACAGATAGTGAAGTTTTATGGGAAACAACAGTGAATTGGTTTCTGATGAGAATTATAATTGCATAAATTAATTACCTAATTGTATAAATTTTTGAATACAAACTGACATTGTGGGTCTTTTCATTGTCTTAAAATGTGTTTTCATTAATTAAGCAAGATAGCATAAGGCATAACTCATCTCTGGTTTAAAATAAAGGAAAACATTTGAGTCTGATGTGTGGACCTGAGATTGATATTTTCATTCTCCTTGTATTCCCTCTCATCTTGCATTTCAGGGGAGTTCAGATGTATTGGTATAGTCCATGAAACTGTACAGCAAGGAAAAACAGTGGAATTTTAGTCTGAATCCACAATAAAATTCCACACACAATTCTATGCCTATACTTAGTGAGCTTACAGCCTATTTTTTCTTATATTTTATTCATTGTTACTAAAGTGTTCCTACAAGTAAGTCTCCTGGGGTTAACTTTTTTTTTTTTTTAAAAAAAGCTGTCAGTATATCAGAAATAAACCTTCTGGCATTGGAGAAGTGGAGACTTTGAGGTGTGGTTCTCCAAGTCAAGATTTTGGGCCATGATAAACCCCTTTTAGTTACAAATCCATAATCAAATAGCCAGTTAAACTCCTGGGAGAAAGACTCCTACAATAAATTAACAGCTGATGCTGCATTGTGTGTGACTAACTCCCAGGTCTGTTCCAATTGCATGTTAAAGCACAGGGACACACTTCTGATTTCATCTGCTTCCCAGCACAAAATTACATGTTGTTCCTAATTAATAATATTCTTTTAAAGATAGTACAAGGATGAAGACAAAGCCTGGACTATCTTTTATAATGATACCCTGGAGCATACGACAAGCTTCTGATCTTGGTGTGAAAATAGCGAGCAAATGGAAACTGTCTGTGTATCAAGAAGGCAGTGAAGTCTTCCTGAATACTTCCTGCACACTTCCTCTTTGTTTTGGTGAATTTAGGTCTATACCACTGTGTTTTAACTCCTGTCCAACATAATACATTAGTTTTTAATTACACTGCTCTTCAAACCAATGTAGATCTTCAGGCTGTTTTTAGAGGTGATGGCTTAATATATTAGCACAGAATATCAATCACAATAGTTGGTTGTTACTGAAAATACAGAAGCTGTGCTGTTCATAGAAAGGGAAGACTACTTTGTGCCTATGAAGCTGGAGAGACTTGAGACTCCATTTCTTTCTCTTCCACAGGTTTTCTGTGCAACTGTGAGCAAGTCTTTTAGGCTCATACAAGGACTTGAGTCCTAATACTTGCTTCTTGTGCTTCTTTATTTCCCCTCTCCCCTTTATTTTTTTTTTCTTTTTTTTAATTGTAAAATATCTTAAGTAGTCCCTTACATGGGCAGTAGAAGTGTTGGAAAATATCTCTGTTCCAGTCTTTTTAATGACCTGGTGGTTAGAGGATCTTCTGCCAAAGCAAAAGGTGCAAGTTTCACTGTAGGACCAATATCTACTGGATAAATGTTTTCTCCATTGTATTAATACACAGAACTGAGAATAATTGAGAGTAGTGAATGACAGTAAAAAAAGCTGAAAATAATGAATGTAAGTAAGTACATAACTGTATGCAGAATTAACTCCTGTGCCAGGAAGCTTTGCATTTTCCTTGCTGCTTTCAGTTATTTAAATTTATCAAATGAAACTTGTTCTGTACAACTTCTAGTGAAAAGAGGAAGCGAAATTGGTTTGAATGGGAGCCTTTGCCATTGGGATGGAGTGCTCTCCTCGGAATCCTTTGGAAAACACTTTTAGGAAATCTGCCTATTGATAGAGCCAAAAAGAAACCATAGAGGGGCCATAATGACAGCAGTAATGTTGGAGGCAAACAGGCATTATTGGAAGGTAATGCAGGAGGACTGAAGCGCTGTCAGAATAATTGTTCTCTCGCTGCCGTGATGATCGTATGTACTACGCAAAGAGATGGAAGACTAAAACTGAGTCACCTGTGAGGAAGACACAAAGGTGTAAATCTCGCAGAGACATCATAGTTGATATTTCTAAATTTAGGTGCTAAGGCAATAAGATGAGAGGAGGCTCGGTTTATATGGCAGTTGTAGTTTTTCTGCTTTGTAGTGGCAGAGCAGCGATGTCTCTGGGTGGAAGGGAAACATTCCTGTTACGCCCTCCACCCGGGTTGTTCCTAGAGCCAGTCTTTGTTAAGAGGAACTGAGTCCTCAGATTTTAGGCTAAATCCCAGCTGCAGTGGAGGTGCAGCTTGGAACAGCTTTCCCAGTTAGCAGGGGTGTGTGTGTGCACTTGAACCTCCTACGCTTGTCAGCTCTGAATACTGCGGACCTGTTGGGGAGACTGGCTAGGTTGGGGACTAGCAGGACAGATCTTTGTAGGGGAATTATGTGTGGTTTTTATACTTGGAAAACTACTGCTATGAAAACTGCCTTCAAAAAAGAGGCATCCCTACTACAAAGCCACTATGCTTGTCACCAGTTTTGAAGACTCCCAGATTTCGGTTCCTTTTTTGGTGCTTTGTTTTTTCCCCTTCTTTGCCAAGGTTGTTTACATTTCATTGCTGCGTGTTGCTTGTAGGCTCTTTAGTCTCCATAAAGGACCCGTAGCAGAAAAAGGTCTAATAATGTGAGATGCTCAGTTCTTGTTAGTGCAGCTGCCATCTGTGGGTAGGGAATTCTGCATGGGTGGCTGTAGGTGTGAATTGAAAAAAATGGGGAGGTGGTGAAGAAATCGAAGATGCTGTGAATGTGAATGGAGAAATTGGATTGTTGAACATTTCTTGTCCTGCAGCATAAAATAATTATTGATGAAAGTTTTACTCTGCAGAAAACCTGTTTTGAGCTTCGTGCACACGAACGTTTCCATTTGGCATGCAGATCTAAATGATGTGGAGAAATGCAGTCTCTTTTGGAAAGCAGCCGTTGACGGTAATGGCACTAACCTGGAATTTGTTTCTATTTCCTGTGAGTTTGGCAGAACAGGCTAGAAGAGCACTCAGTATCCTCTGCTATTCTCATGATGAAGAGGACTGATCTTTTGCACTGCGCTTTGGGTTCCTCCAACTCCTCAGAATAGATTATCTGTTGCTTTTTCAGGAAGAAGTTACAATAATTGTATTGACTGGCTTTCATTTGACTCTTGACTGAGAGGAATAAAAAGCTTCAGGATTATTGATTTAGTTCTGCATTCAAGTATTTTACTTTTGTTTTCACTTCCCAGAGGACCTAATCCCAAGGCCATTTAGTCAGTTGTGTAAGGCCTTAATGCAGTAGAGAGAATGCAGTTTTGCTCTGCAGAAGCCTGAATCAGCAGACAGCACATGCGTCTATTGCCTTGATCAGGCATTTATAACTGTATCAACTGAGAGTAACCCTAAAATGAATCAAGAGAAGTTTAAACAAATGGATTTGTTTATTCTGCCCTTTTAGGAACTATTTATTTCTCTTATGCGCCCAAATGACTTCTAGATAGAACCTTGCTGTATCTATCCCTGTCAGTGACCAGCACTAGAGATTTTCAAATGCCAAGCACAGCCTTTCTTGCTCCTGAAATGCTGTATCTGTTGTGGAAGAAATGATCAGTGCTTTGGAACACCCATGAGTAGGAGTTAGGCAATGTTGTTTTCGTAGTCAGCACTTAAATTTTAGTGTTTAAATTCGATTGTCTTCTCCTTACACCCTATTCTGCATCCCCAAATAAAGTGGAGCTTAGATAATACCGATCCAAGGGATTCTGTAGGTAAGGCTGTTGAACTCCATGCTAACTACAGAGGTCATGCAGTGATTGGAACAGTTGTTGAAACTGAAAATCCTTTTTTCAGTCTCTCAGTGCTTCAGTGTTTGTGGAAAATAGTCTGCCATAAATGTGTTGGATTTTATGTTTAATACTGATTTTTCCTTTACTTGGAAAAATAATTAAATAAACCTGCAAATGTAAACAAAATTCAGTTGGGCAGAAGTATTTAGGCACAAAACACAGTAAAGCAAACCTGTAATACAAGATAAGCACAGAAACATGCCATTAAATATAAGAAGTAAAATTTAATTCATGGATTAGGGTCTGTTGAGGTTAAAGGCCTTGTGGTTCAAAGACCCCACATAGAATCAACACAACTTCTATATCTGGCAGCCTATGCACTCTGCCTATATATGTGGTGCTAGTGTGTGTAGGAGGAAAGGAGTGGGGCACGTGAATTGATTGTTTATATAACACAGTTCCTGTGTTTGCTGTACCATTATTAAATCACACGATCCTGTAATAACGTAAGTTTGTCTTGGACTTCTTGGCCACGTTTTTTCCATTAGTTTCAAATATTTTCTCAGGAGTTACATTGGTGCTATATCTCTCTGTCACCTCGTTTTCTTGATGTTGCAGGTAAGGCATATTAAAACCTAGGAAATGCTTTGGGACAAAAAGAGGTGTGGACTTAAAATTATTTTGATATATTAAATTCGGCTTCCACTCCATTCTGAAATAGTGCCTTATGCACACCAGAATTTTAGGAAGGCAATTAAATGCACTGAAGTCCAGGTCAGGTTTGTTCTCTTGGACAAAGTTGTTTCTTCTGGGATGGTTGGTAGCTAATAACAGAGTCTGGTTCTCTAGTCTTAATTTTGACTTACTGGATGACCTTGGCAAATCTTTTCTGTGTCATCTTGTCCTCATTTGTAAGATAAAGATAAGGAGGCAGAGATCCATTGCACAATGCTTTGACATCTCTTGATGAAAAATGCTGTGCCGTTTCCAAGTATTTGTTATCATCCAAGTGTGGTCAATAGTATACTGTTTCCTTGAGAACATTTTAGCCCTTCTCCAACCTGTTCTCCTTTTTATCCTCCAAAAAATTTATGTATATACCTTATGTCCAGCATGTATATACCTTCTAGCACTTTATGAAGATCGGAGAATAACATTATCTTTGTTTTACAGATGTAGCAACGGAGAATCTGTAAAGAGTAAGATCCTTCTTGGAGATGATGCATCTTGCTCAGTGGTCCAGGTTCCTGTCTCCCAGCAGCTTTAATCGCTAGACAACTTTGCTACCCTTTGTAAGAGAGAGACGGATGAAAAAGCCATCTGCTGCTTGTGGTTGCTAGGGAGTCGCATGCTGCCCTCAGGTTAGGCTGATCCACTTTCTCTCACATTTGTACTTGTTTGGACCACTGCTCTGTACTGAGCTAAAGTTGATTTAGCTCTTGCTTTTTTCCTCCCCCTCCCAGCAGGATGGCAACAGGACAGGTCAGGGTGGGCTGCCTGAATTTAAACATATAACCTCTTAATACATACATGCAGAAAGGGAGAGTAAATGTAGATTTTGTAAAGTGTTGCTCTTCTACTTGCTTGATGTCTGAAGCTTGCAACACAGATGAGGAGGAAAACTGCTTTTAGTGAAGAATACTCACACCCGAGACACTGGCAGAATACTGAGGTTTATATAAATCTGTTCATTATGGCTCCGTGGGGAATTTCCAAATGTATTAGCATTTTTAGGTCCTCTTATCAGCACTTCAAAGATAAAGTGGTATGAGACGAACGCTTCTCTCTTAGTGCACTGGGCTTTACATACACTGTGCACCCAAAATAGGTGGGAAAGTCTAAAAGGGGATTTACAAGCAGATGTTTAAAAATGCAGTGCATGATTTTTCATATGTTTTTTAATGATGATTTGTCAGATGGCTTCTCATAGGAACATAATCACAAACCAGATAATAACTGATGGTTTATTTCAAGAGAAAAGAAAAAAAGAAAAGGCAGGCGGGGTAGTGTTTTTGTGAGGTGCTGCTGGTGGGGGCTCTGTGTGTCTCTGTCATGTTTATCTCCCTACTCACTGTCGTCATGGAAGCTCAGAGACAACTGGGAGATCCTGCTCTGCAAGGGACTGGATTACTGACCCTCATGCATGGAAAATTGAATGTATTAAGTGGCAGCCGCATTTTCAACCCTAAGGACTTCACAAGGAATTTGAAACAAAAGGCCAGAGCCCTCTGAGGAGATTTTCATCGCAGGGGGGAGTCTCATTTTTAAAAAACAAATTAGCATCACCATAGAGAAGCAACTTCCAATGACCAAAAATTAGAATACAAAATGAAAGATTTTTTCGTTCTCCTGGGTGCTGCTTTCCATCTTTTTTTGCCAGTCGAAGGAGCGCTGTTGTCTTAGATGTAGCTGAGGTGAGTTAAGCTCTGACCTCAATGCAGTCGGTTGCACTCACATTGGAAGTGGGAAAACCAGCGACACCAGAATGTCTTGCCAGTCCATGGGTGAAAGATAAAAGAGGCTTATTCTTTTATAGAGGGTTAACAACAGCAGTCTCTTGATTTATAAGTATATCAATTCATTAAAGGTCCATGAAAGGAGAAATCTACAGGAGTTAATCTGGCAGGGACAGATAGGTTTGTTTTTTTTTTCTCCTTTTCCTCCTGGTGGCAAATAAAGTATTTCACAGACTTCTAATAAAAGATAGTCAGAATTCTGAAAAGACCTGTGAAAGAAAGCTCATGAGCTATAATAGCTTGGCTTGCATGTACTTGCATGTGGAAAATGTGGATGTCGTATCCCTCAGAAGACAACCAGGAGTTGTAGGGAGAGGGCTAAAGGGTTTGCGTTTGGAAATGCAAAAGATGGAATTGCCAGAGGTGAGACATGGACAACCTCCATGTGTTTCCTTAACTCCGGTTTCCTGACTTGTCCCACAGATTTGTGTTGCAGCAACTGGGCGTTGAGTTGCATGGTGGGGTTAATGGCAGATGTGTGTCTGTGTGTGAGAGACGGAGGGCACAGGGCAAGCCGGGGAAGCTTGTTTTGCCATTTTGCCCCCTGGGGCGATGGCAGAATAGCTCCTGCCAGGGAAGTCTGTGGGGGCTGCGTGCTGAATTAATGCAAAATGTCTTTCACCTACTTTTTTCTACGATAGATGCTGTCCTGTGAGTTCAGCGTACATCTTTTGAACTCCTCTAAGGAGTTGTTTTAGCCTCATTGCAAACAGTAGCAGATTTATAAGCTAACAAGCTTATACTGATGAGTGTTTTTTCCGTAAGCCTGGCTATCCAAACGTAATAATACTCTGCAGATTTTTCCCTGAAGGGTGCCTGTGTAGCCTGTTACTTTGGAGGATACGCACTAAGACTGAAACAACACTTCATTATAAAGAATAAGCAGATTTTAATGATAGCTGTTGTCATATGAGATTTTGCAAGTGAAGCATGCATTTTTGGTGCAACCAAGCCATGAGCAGACCCAGCAGTACCGTCACTGCTTTTTGACTTCTTTCTGTAGAAAAATACTAGAAATGCCTACAGTTATGGGGTTTTATATGCAAAACACATCGTAAACATTAAATAATTAGTCCTCACAAAATACAAACTCAAAGCCAAACTTGTCCCAAGGCCTCTCCTCACCTCTCAGATTGTTTCTTAGTTTCTGTCATCCCAAAGTAAATCATGCAGTCCTCCGTGTTGATTTGCTTTTGATGGCATAGTACCTGATAAAATTGCAGTATAGGAATGAAATATGTAACTACCTAATTTATTTTAAAGGTTTCTATGCTGCAGCATCCTTCAGCATATTTGTATATAAGTCTGTATGTGAGCATGTGCCTCTTTGTACAGTTAACAATACTGGTACAGCAGTTTCACCACCAAAAACTCTGGTTTTGGATACTGTAGAACATAATAGGAATCTTTTATTGTAAAGGTGGTGGCAAAATATGCTTTTCCTGCTCTGTACACTGAACACTTAAAGGTCACACTTGTCGAGAACAGCAGCTTTATTCTTGCAACACAAGTGCAGTGTTTTGACCTGGTTTATGCATTTTACTCTGAGGAGTGAGTTGTGGTGCTTGCGATGTGACTTCGCACCATTTCAATTTGGTAAGCGTTGGGTGACATACACTACAGCCGACGGGGCCTCAGGCAGAGGAGCAAAACACCTTGGCGTGATTTTGATAAAGAAAGATGCTCAATCACTGTCTGCCCAGAAGAAATCACCTCCAGCAACACAGTAAGATTAAATGACAGTAACTTCTCAACTGTTCCCTTTTTTTTTTTTTAGTGTCTACTAGCATAAGCATACAGTAATGGTGCAAAGTGGGATGGCCAAAACACTGCACAGGGAGAGAAAATAATGGTAAATCATGATAGGAGGGGGAATGAAAGAGAGATCTTTTCTCCAGTGCCAAAGCTGTAAGGGAGGATGGGGAAAAAATGAAACAACCCAACAAAAATCCACACTGTGATTAACATAGCAAAAAAGCAGAGATGTTGGCATTCCTGTATGTGCATCAGGAGAAGACGGTGGTGACAAATGGACACACGACAGCCCCCCAGACATTTGCAGCTGATTAGAAGCACCACAGATGAGCAGCTGTCATGCCAATGAAATATTATGGAATTGAAATGAACTTACGGCTGGTTGGGGTGCCACCCCTCGTACTTCACTTTTATCAGTGCTGCTCCAGGCTCCTACTCTTTACCTAGTCAATGAGTCTCTATCTCCCTGCATGCATCCCATTTAATTAGGTTCACTTTAAATCAAAATGGGGCTCAGTTTCTGCAAGCCTATGCTTTATAAGGTGGTGAGGTATGGAGCAGACTCCAACTGTTCTCCCGCAGCACAGCTGAGATCGGATAGTTTATCACTCGTACAATTGAGATGCTGATCAGCTACTAGCTGCAAAAGTTTGGAGACTACTAGCTTTCAGAAAATTCTGGTATCTCTCTGCTTTCTGCTCTTCATTTGTCTCACCCTTCTTTTCCATGCTCTTTTTCCTCTAGCCTTGTACAGAAAGCTTGTTAATATTTTGCTCAGCTACCAGCTAACAGAATGAGGTTGCAAATAAGGGAAATACTTCTCCTGAAGTAGCTGTGTCCTTAAAAATATATACCTACATACTTAAAATGCTGAGCCTTGGTATAACATGTGTAAAATATATTTGCAGATCATTTAGCTCAAGCTATGGTGTGAAAGGTAATTCTAGTTGACTGCTGGGAAATAGGAAGTGTAGCCTCTCATTTTCTGCTTTCAGTTCTGAGCTATTCATGGAATCTGCAACTTTTTTTTGTTCTTTTCAGTCTCTATTATTTTCCATTATTCTCTAGATTTAGCTGCTTCTAAATCCAAAGCAATATTCTGGATTTAAAATATTGCCTCCAGGAGCAGAAAGTCTGTTTTCCTGTAGGATGGATGTTTTGCTCTTGAGTCTATTAATTATGGCCTTTTCTTTCAACAGGAATAATTGTGTTATTAATAGTCTTTTCATGAACAGAAGAAAGGCCTCTTTGGAAGGAGAATGCTCTTGCTTCACAAAAGGTTTCTGATAGCCTTAAGGTGGATTTATCTGGTGGAGCATTGGCTAACCTTCCCATTAAACAGACAGAAGCAGTTTAGGGAATTTGGGGATGAGAAGCAAATTAGAAAATAAATTAAAAGCATTATAGCTCAATAGTATAAATTAATGCAGCTGCCGTGAGCTTCATCCTGAGAGAGTTGTCAATATCTGCGAAGTTCCTGCTATGCGAAAGAAAATTAATGTGTACTTTAACATTTGTGTTTTGCCCCACAAGAAGCAATTTGAACGGGTCCCCTGTAGCTTTGATAGCTTTCCTTATCTTAACTCCTTCCACACCAGTGCCTTGGGTATCCTCTGGGGACTGCAGAGTGAAGGGGCTAACAGCCCATTCCAGGCAAAGCATGTTGTGAGTAAAAGCTGTGCAAAACAGATGCTGATGACAACACTGATGTCCAGGCTTCCCTCTGCAGCCGCTTCTCCGGGCTCCCGGCTGTGCAAGTTGTGGCAGGCTTGATCCAGCAATTTCTCTGTCTTGCGGATGAATAGTTTGAGGATAGAGGCATCAGCTGAGTTTGCACCCACAGAACAAGTGGCTCTTGTTTTCTGCTATGGTTTTGTTAGTGTTGGTGGGAGAAGAGCACTAACCTTCCCCCTCCCGTACCCCAGCCCTCTGTGGTGCCATTCCCTCTGCAGCAGCTCTTTGTGTATTTTTTGTGTATCTTTTAGTATTGTCTCTTTCCTCCCTGACACCTGGGTGGAGGCTCTACCAAGAGATCAGGGAGGGCAGTGGCGAGTCTCTTTTTACTTACAGAACAGAGAGAGGAGTGCTGCTTATCCTAAACCAACATAAGACAAACCTCCCAAAGCAGAAAAGAGTAAGATAGCAGGAATTCTGTCTTCAGCATGGACGGAGTCATTCATAGTGGTTACATGAGAATTGAGGATAATAATAGAAAAAACCTGTTAACCTGCTGAGTAAAAAGAAGACTCTGTATGGCATTTGTGTTCTCTGGTACTCATAATATAAACAGGAATTGACAACTGTTGTTGCTGTTGTTGTATTTATATTGTAGTTGCACGGGGCACTCTTAGTAAGACCTGGTCCATGGTGTTCTGAGAACCGTGCAAACACATAGTAACTGAGAAGTTATGTTCCAGGGAGTTTGTGATCTTGATCAAAATAAGATGTTTCGAAGCGTATGATGGGATGGGAAGTGGTGAGGGCAACCATGTTACGGCCCATGGCTGGCGAGGTAAAAATCAGTCCCTGCAAGGGTAAGCAGAAGGAGATGGTGCCTACCCACAGTTAACTGTTAACCTCTAAGAGAATCAGGTTTTGGAGAGGAACCTTTTGAGCTGGTCCTGGGACAGAGTTCCTAGGGCTAGATGTGTCAGAGAGAGAGTTTGAGGTGCCAGAGGACAAATGGCTATTTGAGGTTGCCATTATTGGTATGTTGGAACATACTGGAGTGAGACAAGTTGTGGAAACATAGGCTGTGCGTATGCTTACTGCAGGGGACAAGGAAGGTGTCCTTGAATGAGACCCAATGGAGAGACTTCAATGATATGAATGGTGTGTCAGGGCTTTGTGATGGTCCTCATGGAGATAAGCTGAGTGTTACGAAAATGGCAAGTATGCATGCTGGGTGCATACTCCTCCTCTGTGAGGAGGAGGATGCAATCTGTGGCAGAATATGGCAACAGAAGATGTAGAGAAAATTTGTTAAGTTTAACTCATTTGCTGACATCTGTGAAGAGAGATCCTAGAGACCTCATTCCATGGTTGTAGATAAGATAGGAGATACTTTTCTAAATTTTACCTTGCTGGCAGCATTTAGGGTTTTTTGTGTCTCTTAATTTTTAATAAAAAGAACTACTTGCTGCCTTTAATGCATGCTACTACTCTTTAAACATGAATTCTAATCCTAACACTGAAATAGATTATAGCACGTTTCTGGCAGAACATGACTTGCCTCCAGAACAAACAAGGAAACTCATAATCTTGAAAATCTGACCTTTGCTTACTTTCTTCTTACTTGTTCTCAGTATGTCTTTCTCCCAAAGTCTTCTCTTTATTTAAATCATGAGAGAGTAAGAATGTTAGCTTTGTGTTTCTGCCTTCTTTAAGGTACTCAGTGAACTTTGGATGCTTTGTGATTGTCTGCGTAAGAAGGGTATGGGCAAGGAAGATGAGGAATTGCATGTATGCAGAGAAAGATGGAACAGAGTATCTGGAACAAAGTTAGACTGAAAAATTCTTATCAAAGGAAAGCTCACTTAGGCATAAGTCTGGATCTGGTAGGTAGCCTAAACTTCTTGCACCCTCTGCTACAAGACACAGAAAAATACTGTTTGGGCTCCAGACATTATGAATGGAGTAAGGAGGCCTAACATGTGACAGTGGGTGCTAATATCTTTATTCTGCTGCACCTGAGACCCTGACATTCCCCTTCTAGTGCTGCTAAAAATGCATGTCAATTAATAGGGGCAGAGTTCTCATTTTTGGTCCTGTATTTAATTCCCTGAAGCTATTATTGCCTTGAGGGAGCGGGGGAAAAGTGGAGAACATAATTGGACTTGACCTTGTGCTGTGGACTTTTGCAAACTGTTGGATTAGCAATGAACACTGTCAAAGCTTGGTTGGAAAGCGTGGGGGGACAAGACACATTGTAAAGCATGTTGCTGGATATGCAGGAGAATAAAAATTGAAATGGAAAGGATGAGAGGGAAGCTGAAAACAAATACTGAGGCCAACTCTGTAAGTGCGATGCTGTCAGGAGTTAATGTCTTTTTCTTTTTTGTTGTCAGAACATCAGTGATAATCAGACAAAATGGTACTTACTGCAGCGAAACAATTAAGTTGGGCCTTCACAGCCTAAATGATTAAAAAAAAAAGAAAGGAAAAAAATAGGAATTACACTAAGGGAACATGTTATAACTGAACTTCTGATGGCTAAGCAGCAAACGTACATCAAATAGATGGAGCAGAGCAATTGATTCTGATCAGCTTTGCTTTTTCTTTCCCATTTCTCACTGCACATTCTCTCACATTGTCCTACTATTAGCGTTACTGGCTTCCATTTTGGTGTGGATTACAATGGCTTGAATAAGTCTTTTTTGGAAACCATCCGGCCTTAGACATCAAAGAACAGCTGTAGACAGAGCTGGCTTTTAATGTAGCTGAAGTTCACGTCTCTGTGTAAAATAAAATGGAGCAGTGCCCGCATTGATGCTGACATGGCGACACTGAGCCTTGGGGAATTCAATTTACGGTTTCTTTGCCTTCAGCCTCTCCCCCCATTAGGGATTCTGGGCCAAATCCTGTTCACCTTGCTCGTGTGAAAATAGTTTTTGATATCAGTAGGATTCTCTGCTTGCATCTTTAAGACCACACAGTCTGTGTCCTAAATGTAGGCATTGTTCAGTAAGTAGGGGTGAAAGAAAAAGAAGGCGATATGAAACCCAACATAATTAGAAATTTTGCTATGATTTAAACGTCGCTAAATGCTTTTTTTGTTTGTCTGAGTCTTTGTGGCACTGGAAATCCCAAATCAAAAGCAGTTCAGCAAAATGAAACACACCAGAAAACACTTCAAAGGGTGGGTGAAACCACAGGGCTGGATTCTGCTCTTGTGGTGCAAATCTAGAGCAATGTGGACATCTTCCAGATTTATGTAGCTGTCACTAGCAGCTGTACCCAACCTAGGAAATGGAACTGATCATTGTTTTCAAGACCAGGCTGAGTACAGGAGGGAAAATTTGAAAGCTTGACATGATTTATGAAAGTGTATTAATTTTCTGAATTCCTAGGACTTAGCAGTAGCATTACAGCTCAGCTGGAGTTGTAACATGAAGTTAGAAAATTTCAAAGGCAGCATTAACAGGCAGACGGCTTCCAAGAACGGGCATGTGGTTGTTGCACTCCCTGTGCGTGGGTCCACAGAAAGGAGAGCAGTGCCACAGCCCTTTCCTTTCCTTCCTACCCCTGGGGCTTTGGCGCAGTGGGCGATGCTGATCTGGCCCAGCCCCACTGTGCAGAGGAGGAGAGCAGTACATAAAAAGATTCATTGTCGTCATACCCTCTTCTGGCTTTTGAGGAATAGAAGCTGGGAATGACCTGGCTTGTTGATCATCCCTTTCTACTTCAATTTCTGTAAGTAAAAGTACCTGTGGCCCCTGTGTACTGTGAAGCAAACAGAATTGTATTTGTGTTACTGCTTTAGTAATGGGCTGCACTGTCAAAACAGAGCAAATGGGGAGTGAGCAATGAGAGAGAAAACTAATCCCCTGTTTATACCAAATCATCTTCCATAGCTCTCTCTGAGAGTAACAAAGAGAAAGTGAAGGCAAGGAAAGAGAGTGCTGCAAAAACGTGTTTCAATTACTTTATGACGAAGTAACTGTAAACGTTCCTCTTTAAAATTTGCTAAGCTTCATTGATTTAACATTGCACTCAACATGGGAATTTTCCTCCTGAGCAGCTAGGTTACATTACACCTGACTTCTTTCCTGCTCTGCTCTTTTATTTTTCAAGAGTGACTTTTTAATAAAGATTTGCAAAACAAAATGAGATTCGCTTCTGTAAAAGTGCTCTCTCTACTTTCCTGTGTTCTTTGGCCATTGAAATAATTGCTTGTAGGAGACAAATATGTTAACGTTATGAAGAAAACACCCTAGAAGAACAGTGTATCCCAACTCATGTCCTTACCCTGAGCAGATTTATTTTTAAGATAAAGTGCCCTTGCATACAGTCTCACGTTTAACAAAATGCCGTGACCTATAAATATACCAGTGAACATTACATGAAATAGGTGTTGGGCTGGACGAGTTGTAGTATTTTGTACTTCCTCCATGGAGCCTCTGAAAGTTAATCCAAACCCTGCTTCCCTTGGGCTGTCAAGGTAATGAGGAGCAGGAAAAAAAGGAAAAAAAGAAGAAAAAAATCCCCAGCAATCTGGAGGGTAAAAGACTATTATGGAGGGAATAAAATGCTGAAAGGAGAGGTTAAAATCACTGCCCAGCTACACTGTAGTTTTGTACTTGGATTATCTAATGAAAGCGCAATGAGAGGAGTATATATGATATATGTAAGTGTGATGTAAGTGTAAATTATATGAATATCATCCTACATATAAGGAGGTAACAGTGCTTTAGATATATTAGTTAAAGATTGTATATGAGATATATTTTGGTACTAAAAGTAACGCATAGGGGAATTATCTGAATCGCAGGAAGGTTAAATGACGTGCCATAGCTACTGGGCCAGTCATGGAGCTGGGATTAACTTTCAGTAACCTCGGAGCGAGGGACTGCGGTGTCTGGCCGTGCCGATAGCAGAGCTGGGAGTGGGGGGTCCCTACACACAACGTTGATCAGGATAAAATTACAGCCCGCATACAATGTTCTGGTCAATTAAGGTTGAAAATAACCTTCTGATTGCTGAAGATTTTTTCACTCTTTTCTGTTTCAGTTGTTCTGGCATGTATCTGGGGTGTGGGTCGCCTGAAGGGGGGACTTTCTCTGGCCTTCTGACTGGGAGTGATACTGGTGCTGTGACATTTCTCTGCACGTCTGTGGCCCTGTGGTTAGCTAGCAGTCAGCAAATGGTATTAAAGGCATATTCATGAGCTAACTGGATGCTGAGGACTCAGATTTTGTACTTGTCTGCCTCTTTCAAAAAGAAACAGCCTCTGGTTCTGAATTATCTTTTGGAGGCTTCATTTCTCTTCTGGAGACTCCACCAGCTGTGGGTGTGTTCAAAGTTGACTTGTCTCTCCAGGCCATAATTTGCTTTGTGAATGTCTCCCCAGGAGTCTTGCTTCTGAAGGTGAGGGAAGGATAGGTACCTGCTCTAGCTATTCCAGGCTCTTTTGCTGTTATTTAACGGATGACTTTCCAGATTTGGGCTTTCAGGGAATTGAGTCTCGTTTTTCCTTGCACCATAATTCTTCAGAGGACTCAAGCACACCATAGGTATTGTTGCTTAACCAGTTACTGTAAATCAGCTGAGCCATGGTGACTTTCTGGGAGTTGCTTGATCCTGAGTCTCAGCCCTTAGGTATGCCCTAATTGCTTTACAGAGATCTCCAGGCACATCTCCGATTTAACTGACTGCGCTAGCTAGCTATCTGCTGTCTTTGTTTTTCAATGATGTATTAGTATTCCAAAGTCAGAAATATGCATGAAGTTTTAAATCAGTTGCTAGTCCTGGAGAAAGCTTGGGGTTTGTTCATCTTAAGATTCAGTTTATTGTCTTTTTTTTTTAAATCACAATGTATATTACTTGATAATTTGATCAATGCTGCAGCAACAAGGGCCAGCCAGTGCCTCATTGCCTGTTGTGCCCTCTGGTTTGAATAGTAACAGCACATTTTCATGCTGAGTTTAGATGAATTGGCTCCTGCTTGTGTGTGCTGGGTTATGTCCTTTCATATTCTTGGCATTGGTAATGAATAGGATTTTGAACACAGCTTGCAGATGTTAAGGCTTATTGTAGGAAAAAAGCTTACAAAAACTTTAAGCTTCTAATATGTGCCTGAAAGCCAAAGAGGGTATCAGAATTATGGTACTAATTCAGTTGCTATTGGTTGCTTGCTAGATCTCTAATTGCCTGTACAAGCACTTAAATGCGTTTTGTGAAAGGTGACTTAACTTTATAGTTCCCAGATTTTTTTTCCCTGTTCTTTTGTCCATACATAAGAGAACTTTGTCAATATCTGCTTGCTTTTAGACATGCACTTGTCTTTTAAATCCGGAATATCTTCATGAACATTAGCAATGTTCTTGCATCTTAATTAAGATCAAAGTCTGACCTGTTTTTTCCCCCAATGTAACAAAATATCTCTGCTACTGATACCAGGGTTTACTATAGGAAATCCTTAAAAAAACCCCCCAAAACCCCCAAACCAAAAAACCTGAAAAAAACCCCAAAACCCCAAGACCCTACTAAAATGTCTGTTGCCTGAGCATAGTCAGAATATTTGCCACCTAGTGATTTATTATTTGTTTGCAAAACCAGAAACTGAAAAAACCTTTGCAGTGTCAAAACTGGCAACTTCTTATTTTAACAGGGTGTATTTCTGAATAGTAACACGAATTATAAACAAACAACAAATCCCCTTTTTTGAGGAATTACTGCGATTTGCAGTTCCTGTTTGATTTTACAGGAGAGAGTGATGCTATTGAAAAGCCGGATTTAACACAGACAGTTAAGAGGGATTCTGTGTGTTGGGTTTTTTTGGCTTTTTTTTTTTTTTTCCAAGAGAGATGTTGTTTATTTCAGCTATGGATTTAATCCTTCCTTCAAAAAAAACTGGAGGATAAAGTGAATGCCAGAGCAGTGCTGCGGCTTTCTGCTGTACTTTTGCTCTTTGTTGCTGCAGTGCTAAACAAGTTTCTGTTAATGTGGTGGTGCAGGTGAAAATGCTGGGACTTCATTAACAGTCCTGCTGATGAAGTGTGAACCTGAATAAAATTCAGTTCCTCCTCTGTTCACTGAGTTGGATTTGCAGGATGAGCAGAAGCAGAAAGCAGCATGCCCTGCTCGTGTTATTCCACTGAACAGATTTCATCCACTGAACAGATTTCACTCAGACTCTACATGGGCAGTAGAGTATAAGAAAAATAGCAATAAAAATGTGAAATCTTTATGCAGTCACATTTCTGAGTAAAACCAAACATCTGAGACCTTCAAAGTGAGACTTCGCAGGCAAATTACAATGGGTCATCTGTGCTGTAGCCAAAACATACTGAGAAAAATAAGTCAAGAACCACACATTAACAAGGAAAAGGTAAGGAAATTAACACATCGTTTTACCTTGTAGCCTGTGTAATTCAGCACAGTGTCAGAGAAGAGGGTCAGACTCCGACAGAGGCGCATGTGGTTGTACCGGTGCCTGGTTTGCTACCTCCTTAACTTCAGTATGCATAACATGGTCTTGCAGCCAAAGACCTCATCTAGGTCTTACGAGTAAATCTGAATGAATAATAATGATTTTTCCAATTTCCGAGCTAAAATGAATTAAAAAAATTGGAGACCAAGTAAAATGTTTTAAACCAGGTTAAAGCCATTGATTTTTTTTCCTGCCCATTGGTCCCTACTCTCATGTCAGAGTAAATTCAGTGATGTGTGGGTATTGTTGCAGTGGGACGGTATGAACAGACAGGCAGTGAGTGACAAGAGAGTCCCATCTGGTTAAAAAGTAGCCAGCTCACTGAAGAATTACAGTAGATGCTAAAGAAAAACCTGGTTTTATTCTGCCTTTCATAATCTCTCTGGTAGAGCTCTTTTCTAAACAGCATTTTACATAAAGCAATTTAACCCATATTAAAAAGAGTGCCTCAACATGTTTTTTAAGAGAGATTAACAAATAAAACCTTTTTCAACAATAGGAAGTACATTTAACACTTCACTGTTCTTAAGTATCACAACACACAAAAAACTGAAAAATAGGAGAAAATAAGAGTCAGATGAAGACGGTAACAACAGAAGTTCTTTAAAAGCCAGTGTTTCTTGTCTCTTGGTAATGCAATCAATATATTCTCTAAAAGCTTTAAGGCAGTAAGAGTTTCTTTAAATAGTGGAGTAGCTTTGAAATTCCCTTTCATACCTGGGTAGAGCAACATTAAATCAAGAGACAGCATCATCAAACTTGCATTGACTGATGAAAGAAAAGGGGTGGTTGTCTGAGCCCAATCCTTTTTTTCTCCAAGAGAACTTGCTAGCTGCAAATCATTTGAGACAAAAATCAGATTCTGCATCCATAATACCTTCCTAGAGAGATCTTTTCAGATCTGACTAGTGCTATCCCTTTTTCCCTAGGAGTCACCAAAATCTTTACTGTTCTTCACTCAATCGTATACACTGGAGGCTTTGCTTATTTCCCAGGGCAGATGTCAGATGATGCATAAAACTTAGGTCATGAACACTGGTGGTAATAAAGATCCATGGTATGTATGTTCTAAGTTGTTAACTTGGGTGTCTGGGCAAAATTTCAGCTTGGGTAATTATGTGCTGTCTCCCTGACTTCTGTCAGCAGCTTCTGCTGGGTAAGGTATTGTATTCAAGTCTTCTCTTACATGAGTGCGTAGTATTAGTTGCTCAGTCTCCTGGGCCGGTGATTCTAGGACCCGATTGCTGATTTACCCTTTGAAAAATCCTAATGATTTTACATGTCTATCTTGTCGCCCCATAAAAACATCCAGTTTGGAAAGAGCACATCCTTAACACTTACGGAAAATTAAGTCCTTTCAGTATTTCTTGTTAAAGTAAGCATGTGAAATCACCAGTTATTTTGGGAAATCTATGCTTTCAGCAGAAAGTCAACAATTTCTGGGTAGGTTTTGTTCAATGGTAGATTTCAATGCATTTACCAAAAAAAAAAGACTCCCTTTTTGACAAAATACCCCTCCTCCCCCCGAGTAGTGCTGAATTTGCCTGAGAATACGTGTATCTCTCTGTCAGAGAAGAATCAGGGAGAACTGTAGTTCATACTGAGTCTTTATTGGAAAGGAGTCAATTAGTAGGAGAGAATTCTCGTTGCTATTATCTTAATGTATTCATATATTTATAAATATTGACGTTATGTTCCATTGTGTTGCCTGAGTGTTAGTTGAAAGCTTTTGAATATCTAAATCATTAATACTGTAACAGATTCTAGTTTGAGAAAAATGGTGCTACTTTTTATTCCATCAAACGCTTTGTGAGAACTGTATTTTGTCATGTGCACGCTCTGCTGTGTGTTCCTGCTAAGTACCAAATTCCTGCAGACACTGAAGACGTAGTTCTAACAGCATCTCAAGCTGCTCAGTTAGAACAGAGGACTAAATATAGTTCTGGTCATTTTTATTTTAAAAATGGAGTTTTATAGTAAGAAGACACTCCAGTAATGTATCCCAAGGGACTACTGTGATGAAGTTAATATAGCAGAGATTTAACGTCTTACAACATCACCTGCAGCAAACTGTGTTGTCACCAAAACCATGCTGCCTTTGTCGAAATAACCTCCTCAGGCATAATTTCTGTGGTTTCTTAAATAACAGGAGTATTCAAGAACTTCAGAATGAAAATTTCCCAAAACATAGGATAGATATTAATGGGATTAGGTGTATATATGTATATATCTCGTGCCTTTGAGGAGGGGATACCCAGAGACAGCTTCACCATCTCTAAATCTGTTGCTGGTATTGTTGACTGCCTACACAGACTTCGCTTTCTGGTGTCCGGAAGAACCATAGCAGTTAATGTCATGGGTTCTGAGATGCCAAATGAGTGGATTTTTTCCCCGTTGTCAGCAGCATTTTTTGCTGTTAAAGAGGAAAAAAATAGAGGAGAAGATAAAGTGTGTTTCTGATCAGCAAACCTCTGTGCTGTCAAAGTGGGACTAGCAACAGTTCAGGGACATTCTTGATCCTTTGCTGCTAACAAGAACATAAAAATTTTGTTAGATACTAGCAGAAACTTTTTGACCATGAAAACCGTTGGTGGTTAAGCATTAGAACAGGTGCCCAGACAAGTTGTGGGATCCCCACGCTTGGAGATAATCAGAGTTTGACTGGGTACAACCCTTAGCAGCCTGCTCTAACTTGGAAGTTGATCCTGCTTTCAGCAGGGTGTTGGAGCAGATGACCTCCAGAGATCCTTTCCCTTTTATTACGTGATTCTAAATACGCATCCGGATATTTGGAGATGAATTTATCACTTGTTATTCCACTAACTTCACTAAATTCTGTCTAAAAGATATGTCCGCATGCCATTACAGCAGGTGGAGATGTTAATTTTGACTTCAGCTGGAATGAGTACAAGTTCTGAGTCTCTGTAGTCCTGTTCCAGTGCCCATTAAATCAGACCTTTTATGACTCTAATTCATTTCTCTAATTTCTCTAATCCATTTATACATGTGACATCTATAACAGTGTGTGGGAGGCAGTTCCACAGTATCACTGTATTAAAAAACCACTATTCTGTAGCCTAAAAGTTTATCTACATTTTTCTTTGCATTCCTTCCCATTGCCTTCCCTCTGTGGTTTGATACAAGTTTGTCAGACCATTTATATGAAGCAGAAACAGTAAAAAAACCATCTTGAATAAAAGAGCTTAGTATGTAACACTGGATTGGGAACTGTCAACCATGACAGAAGATGAAAGTGTTGAAATTTAAATAAGTATCCTGGGCAGTGTATTTCTACCTCATCCTCAACACTAATATGCCTCAGTTGTGATAGCAAGACATTCCGTATGCAGAAGTTACAGCCTCTTCTAAGAATAGGACTGGTGTGCAATGGATTATTTCTCAAAACTTGCTGACTAGCAGCAAGCCCTTGGCTGGTTTAAGAGCATCCTTCTAGCCCAGCTGAGGAGCTTGCCCAGCAGTCGCATCGCTCCTGAGAGAAGCCAGATTTGAGCCAATGACCTGGAGGTGAAAAGCTCAGTATCCCATTAGCTGTTCTCTGGGGGGATGTTCAGTCTTTGCAGTTTTAACTGTTTAAGGATTGCTGCATTTTCTCTGATAGCTGCATTTGGCAGAAGTGAACCGTTGATAACAAATGAGATCAGACCCATTCCCCCGAGGTTTCCTCCCTTACCCTCTCCGCTTGTAGCTTGACAGTTCGGATAGTGAAGAAATCAGTTATTTACTAACATTTTGCAGTAGTTGAGCAGAAAAATGTCACAACGTCTCTGTAATATAATCTTTAGCTCCACATCGTGCAAGACACTGCTTTGAAATGTCTGGAAATGTGCATGACTGCAGCAAGTGAAAAAATTGCAGCCAACAGCTTTGCAATCAAGTTGAGATGACTATCTATGAATATTTCCTAATAATTGCACCTCTTCTATTTTGAGAGCAGTATTTTTGCTACTTGTATGCCGGATTCTTCTTGTAGCTTTTATTAGCGTGAGGAAGAAAATTTGGCTGCTTGGGTCTATCCTTTGCGGTTCTCACAGTTTTACAATCGCTAGTTGTGTAACCCTTTTTATTACTGGCAAGTTCTGCCAAGGTTTGTGAGTGCAGAGTTGAGTGGGACTAACTTCCGAACTGGCTGTAACAGCTGGAAATCTGGTCAATTAAAAGAAGTGGAGTAATTCTCTTTAGTTTAGTATTTGCTGCTCTGAGACAGTGGTTACGGTTCCAGTGCGTCGCTAAAGGCATCCCAGAAGCTGCCTTTCAAACCAAACTTGTAGGCAGTACCGACAGCAAGCTGGCATGTAGAAGCGCAGGTCTCATCGGAGTGCATCTTCTTGAACCTGCTGGGCGCTGGAGCCTGCTCTAACTTGCCTGCAAGGAAGCTTGCAGGTGGGAACGGGGGAGCATTGTGTTTGTAGCCACTGCACAGACTGCTCTTTAGAGCACCTAGCCAATGACTTGACCTTCCTGGGAGATGGGGGAGTGTGGCATCTCCGACTCTATGCAAGAGACTATTTGTTTCAATAAAAATAATGTTGGCTGTAATAAGCAAATAGTGGACTTTCCCATGAGCCTAATTCTTTTTCCCCAGAGGGTATATAATGTAGGAAATCACTTTTATTCCAGGCATTTCTGCCTTGAATGATGAGTGAGAATGGGTGATTCTACTTGAAAGAGCATAAGATAAAAAATGAAGAGTGATATTGATATTTTTTTTTTTTTAACACATCAGCTGAATTAATTCTGTTCAGGTGCTCCTGAGTATGGCCATATTCAGTAGCCTGTTAGAAGGAAACCAAGCAAGACATCTCTTACTCTGTATGGAGAATCGATTTGAGCCGATAGCCTGGACTGTGGGAGTCTGCCACTACAGCCATGATGACACCAGTGGAGCCGGATGGCATTCCTTGTGGAGCCTGGCAGGACGCCTCCGTGCAGTGTAGCTCTGCCAGCTGTCTCTCTTCCACGGAGTGTAGCACAGTCCATTTAGATTCAATTTTGTTTTTATTCTTTGATGAGTGTTTAATAACCATTTCCAAATCTCTGCACAGTTGGAAAGTGACATTGTCAAGAACAGGTGCAGCCAGCTGAAATTATGGGGTAATGCTTGTTGGAACAGCACTGGGAAGAAGTAAAGCGGAAGAGTTTTATTTCCTTCAGGGCAGAGTTGGCTAAATGGAATTGAGATATCCTGGGATAAAATAATTACCCTCTCACTTTCCATCATGAGAGAAACGGGATGGCATTTTCAGCTAGGAATAAAAAGTCATATATTCTCATCCCAGCCTTGATATCAGCTTGCTGCATGACATTTGAAAAGTCACATGGACAAAATTTTGAGTTTACTTGTTCTACAACCAGATGCTTGTATAAGCCACCTAGTTTCTTAAGGTAAACCCACAACTCTGCTTTTCGTTCTGGACACCCAACATTCCAGCACTTGCTATTTGGGTAATTAACTGTGTATTGATGCAGGCATTCAGGACTGAATGTTTCAGCTTTATTTTTGCCGTAGGAGCTCTCTGGGTTGCAAGGAAAACTAGTGGAACCTAGAGGCATGCAGCGTCTTCTGAAATAATTTCTTTTATTTCTTAGTTTCTTCCTGGTTAAATTGGAGGCAATAATTCATATCTTATCACATTGTTTTGAGGCTTTTAATCAATTACGAATTGGGTACTGCGAGATATTGAACATCATCGGCTCTGATGGGTATTAATAGATAAGCATGCAGAGCACCTAGTGCAAGAAGTGTTCTTAATATTTGTGATTGCTTTGAGATCTTTGCTTTGAGATGCTATTCAAGTGCTAAGGCTTATTAAGCTCTATCTTAATGCTAGCAACCCACTGCACTGTCAGTGGGGACTAGCTGTTTGTGGCGATGTTTTTTTATTCATAATATGTTTTACTGCTTCTTCTCTGATCATTTCCACGGACTGCTTCATATAAATGTTTTGATGAACTCTGTGAGTGCTCAAAAGTCTCCCTTCTTGCAACTCTCCACTATCCTTTTCTCTCTTTTCTTTTTCTGATGCTTCACCTTTTTTGCTTTGCTTCTTCAGTGTGGCAGAACAGCAGGCACAGCAGTATCTCGGTCCTTCAGAGCAAAAGGATTACAGGGGTTAGATGTTGTAAAAGTATACATCGAATGAATAATTCCCATTAGAAAATCAGTTTGTTGACTAAGGGAAAGTAGCTGGAGAGGAAGGGAAGAGAAGAAAAAGCTTTAACTTCAAATGGATGTTCCCTGTTGAATCCTTGTTAGTATGAAGAGCTGATGTCTGTGGAAACTCTCTAACCTCCTTGCCTTAACCGTGAACCTTCTCTTCATTGCTTTAGCTCCCTTTTTGCTAATAGAGGGGTTAACTCAGTAGATGGCAGTCTCTTTCCTCCGAGTCAGCGCAGAGAGGCAGTGAGCTGGAGCTGCAAGGCGGGTCTGCAGATGCCCTCTTTCGGAGAAGATATAAAGCCCACACCCTGGTGAACTGGGGTCCGTCAGGATTGCTGCCCAGATTTCATGGAAGTAGGTGTGTTCCACCCCAGCAGGCTATAGCTCTCATAAATACATGTCATCTTTCCAAGTTAACAGTTGCTATTATTTTTATTATACCGTAAAGTTTGGAAACAATACAGACAGGAGATCCAAGCCTTGTCTCACTAAACGTAGCTTTACAAGACTGTTGAGCAGTGGAGCTGCTCTTCATTCACATATGGAAGTGGAAGGGTTGACCCCAACGTGTTGTCTTTAGCAAGGTGTTTGTCCAAAAATATGAGAAAAGGCACATGAAGGTAAGTAATATGGGTAAACCCCTAATGACAAATGACATATGAGGAGGTGTGCTGCTCCCGAGTGCAGCTTCTCGCATAGAGAGAGATGTCCTCATGGAATAGAAGCTTTTTTTTTTATTATTTATTTCATTCACATTGCCATAGTTGCAGCAAAAAACTGCACTGTGTTTAGTATAACACCAGAAATAATTTACTTTGTATTTTGTTATTAATTTGTAACTTGATGGTTAATATTTTATTAAAATATTTTAGAAAGAAATGAAATTCAGTATTCATTGCTAGTTTTCCTGTTAAAATGTTGAAAACTTTCAGTCCTGAATTAACGAATTAGACTTAAGTCTAAAATTAGACTTAAGTCATGAGACTTAAAAAGAATCCAAAATGTATTTTGAAGTTGGGTTTTTTTGGCTTCTGAGTGAGGTTCTGCATGGTTTGACTTACTCCAAGAGAAACCAGGTGTGCTTTTAAGCACTGCTTTGGGTTGTCTGCATGTTAGCTTGAGGAGGCAAGTCAACTTCCAGCCCCAGACACCATCATACGATGGCAGAAATTCAATGCTGGAATTTCCATTTGAGGGTCAAATAGTAGGCTAGATTTGAAGATAAAAATTTTGATTTTTTTTAAAGGTTTTTTTTTTTTTTAACTTTAGTCTCATCACCGAGTACAGTGACCAGAGCATCGATGTGTCTCTGAGACAGTGAATCCATTACTAATTGGGCAGCTCCCTGTTACACCAGCTGGAGTTTGTTTAGACCTCTGGCTTTCAGTCCCACGCACTGTGCGATGCAGTTGTTAGGCTTGGAGGTCATATATGTATGGATGATCCTTGTCTCTCTCTTCTGTTACTACAGAAGAACATACAGGCCTGAATGGATTAGTTATTGAGTTCACTCTAAAATGTCCTTGCTTATTACAGTTTTTGCCCTCTGAGCTTAAAAAAAAATTAAAAAATTAACTATTAATACCTCTAATTTTGGAGCTTCTGAATACATTTTGGTTAAGTATTTTGCACCCTGGATTTTGACATACTGTATGCTGCCATAGTATTACTACAACACCTGCTTCGAATTCTTCTCTCTCTTACCTGTCAGTGCATCATTTCATGCTCCACTAAGTGCTGCGAATAGCAAAACCATCTGTTCATTACTCATGTAGCCATTGTGTGAAATATGAATGAAACGTCTCATGTCTGAAAGAGTCATTGTCAACTGAGTCCAGCTGGTATGGCTGTATTCTGCCCAGAATCCAGAGTCCAGTTGCTTCCTTCAGTTGTTGTGCTTAGTCTCAGCTCAGTACTTGTTCAAGCAAATGTCTAATCCGTGATTCAAAATCTTCTGTTTATTCACTTTCTCCCCCTTGAAGCGTAGTTTAGGGTTGAGATCCTTGCTAGGACATTGACTGTGGCATGAGGTCATTCTTTGATTTTATCCTTGTAGGCACAGATAGGTGAATAATATATGCGTGTATACCTACAAATGAAGGAAAGAGATGGATTTGTTATGTATTGCAGGAAGTTAATGAATGTTTTAAAGAACTCATTTTTTTCCCCACACTGCCTTTACTGAAACAATTTCCATCAAAAGTTTTCTCCACCAGGTCTAGAGTTCCATCACCATCAAAGCTATTTGTACCGTTCTTTCTTTTGGCAGAAAGAATTGTTCCTTGGGAAGTCATCACTGTCAGTACTGCACAGATCAGATGGCAATGGCTTCTAAAATAGCAGGTTAATATCCCTGTCTGACAGGATTAAATGCTTAACAGTGATTCTTGCTTTTACAGCTATCAGGGTAAGTGATGCCATATGCAATGATAAAGATGTGACATTGTTCAGCTTGCCTTTTGGAGAATGATTAAATGACATGCTTAAATCCTTTGTGGCCTCACAGGTTTGATGGCACTGAGTGATACAGTGGAACACAACAGCTATACCTTAAGCGAGGAACAATGGGTATGTTACGTATCTAAAATTTAGTTTATACTTAGAAGTTGCAGGCAGAAGGAACAGCACATGCTATTTTCATTTGTAATTAACAAACTTATATATTGTAAAATCTGTCTCTGGTGTAAGCTTTCCCACACTCCTTGTGAAGGCACTCGTCCCTTTGGGGTGGAAAAGACTGGATGACAACACATTCAGTAAAACCTGAACCTGCATCATTTCTTGAGACTTTGGGGTAAGATTCTGTTTGTGTATTTAAATATCAATGTGAAATACCTACATGTGAAGCAGGCGTTTAAGCTTCTATTATAAAGTCAGTAAAGATCTCATTATAAGAGTCTAGAGCTATTCAGCTTCTAAAGCAATGCAGTCTAGGGCTCTTCAGCTAACCAAATTTAAGTGCCTATTTTAGGATGAGCTGAGCAGCTGACATGGACTCCGCTGAGTGTAATGCATGCTCAGGTGACTTCTTCATGTGTGAATGCCTGTGTGAGGCACCTACACTTAGGTGTCCATCTGTGAGATGGATCCAAGCCACTTTTTGTGCAGTTTACAGTGAGATGAGTATGCCTTCTCATAATCCATGGAACAAACTGGACCACTGCAGCACAACAGATGCAGAAGGTTTGGCTTGATGACATAGAGCTGTCAGGGTCGGGCAAACCCAGTGTCAAAGGTGGGTTGTTTTCTGTGTACAGACTTGTGCGTGCTTTAACATCCATGCACCTGAGGCACTGAAGGAACAGCTGGGCTGTAGGATTTTGAGGCTGTCATAGGACCTCAACAGTAAATGTAGGTACTGAAACAGAGGTTGATGTCTAAATATCTTTGAGGATTTGGACCTTGGCATTGTGCACTGGCTGCTGACATCATATTTAAAAACAGTGTTTGGAGTGGTAGTTTGGTCCACTTCCATATTTTTTATTGCTAGCATAGAATGAAATAATTGTGTTGTGTACGATATTAATTATTCATAGTAGGACATTGCAGAAGACAGTGCTGGGAGAGATCTCAAGTGCTAAAATGGCCATGACGTCTCCAAAGTCAGGATCAGCTGTACCAGTATATTCGGAGAAGGCCTTAGAAGGGTGGAGCATGGCTGGTAGGTGCTCGGGGACCTCATGCACCACTGTTATGCTGATGGTCCCATCGATCTGTGTTCTGTTACAGGTTTTTAAGGAGCTTCCCTTCATGCTTAAGTTTTTCTCCAGTATGGAGGTAGGAAAAGAGTGCTTATTTTAACTTTGGTGTTTGCAGTCTTTTGGCTGTTAATCTGTAGTCCCTTAGTGTTTTTCTTTTTACTATCAAGTATTATTTCACATACAGAAATGACATCATTAACCCAAAATATTAGGAACATGAGAATTCCTAGACGAGATTTTAATATAAGATTATGTGTTTCTTTTAAAATGAGAAGTTGTAGCCATCTGGCATAAGCCTTCTGCCATCAAGAGCAAAACCTGTGATTCTTTAGTCTCTGTTGTGTAGCTTTAAGAGATCCCCGTAACGGGAAATTAACCCTTATATAATCAGGCATCTAACACTTTACAGTAGGATAAAATATAACCTGCAGGTTTGTATTATGTGCAGTTTCCAGGCTTGTAGGATGCAAGCAGGTTTGGGTCAGCCCTAACGCTACAAAATGACTCAAAGTTCAGAAATCTGGAAAGCTGCCTGTGTTTGCTTTGCTTAATAAAGCAAACTGTAAGTCAAACATTTAATCACAGCATTCTGGTAACAGGGGGCCTGTTTTAATACAGCTCTTTTATTGGCCTCTTTGTAGTTCAGAAATAATAAAGGCGATCCTGGCGGATAAGGTGTTTTCAATGCAAGTCTCATGTGGAACCTTTATTTTCAGACACAGAGCTTGTATAACAATATGAATCACCGACATGAGAGCTGTTCTGATCTATGGTGGTTTTTCCAGTAGGGAAATAACCTGCTGAGTTTATTAATGTTTGTCTAATTTACATCATTAGGGTCATTTTTTAAATAGCCCTGTCTGTTTGCTTTATTGCCGGCGCGAGTGTTGGGAGGAGGGATGCCAGAGTACGAGCGCTCCTCATTTCTGAGCGGAGTGGAAAGCCGAGCCTTGCGTCCTCCCAGGCACTCTCTGAGCAGAGAAAATCTTCCAGGCTTCAAGCTCTGAAGGCCTGCACACCACCGCAAGTGTACGTGTTCAGTGTGGTTTCTCTAGTTCCTCAAAAGACCTTTATGACAGCAGGAGAAGAGCAGGGGAGGTGGGAGAACGGGGCTTGTGTGCTCAGCAGGGAGATGACACGACACCTGTTTCAAGACTTTAAAGGGGAGTGTGTGCTATCCCTCTTCTTACAGGTGTTGCACATAACCGATTAGGGAAGGGGGATTTTTGCAGCTCGTTGTGTGCTGATCATTCGGCAGTGCCTGCAGAATTCAGTGGGGTTGTCCTTGCGCTGCTGGTGGTGGAGAGGAGGCTCAGCAGTGGCTCTGGGAACGCTACGGTGTTTCTGAAAGGCTTGTCCAGCTCCTCTGAAGCACCCTCTCCTCTCAGGAATGGAAGACGTTTTTCTCTGTCATTGCAGGAGACAGTATCATGGCTGTTAGTACTACTGCTAGCAGTAATACAGGTGAGACTATTTAGTTGAAAAGATTGATCTGCAAGTCAGACTGAAACTCTGGTTTTTTCTCTTCGTTCATTCTCAAAGGGGAATAAATGAAAGGAAAGGGTAATACTACAGTTGAAATCTAGCAGACCAAGTTGTGATCTTGGTCTCCCAGGGAAAATCTGGAATCTCTCTTTGTTTTGCTAGTTACTCTGGATTTACTGCGATGAGATTGGAATTTGATCAAGCTCTATCTGTCTACACATACATAGGCGATATGTGGACAGTTGCCTGTACTTGACTAAAATTCTACTTCATTGTTGTAGTGGCAGAATTAATTCAGTTCCGCAGTTTCTGTGACTAAATCCTTTTTACCTGACTGGGAAAAATTTAAGGAATTGTCTGGCTTGAGCCATAGCGCCTGTTGAATTTGCCAGTGAGAAGCAATGAGGTGCTCTGTCCCACAGTGCATCCAGCCAGGCAGGTAAAGCAGAGGTAGAGATTTGGAAAAATCCTGATTGTTACTGTTTCTGAGTTTATGTGAAGTTTCTGAGTTAAACTTAACTCTCTCACTCATACAGTGTTTTACAGATTCCTTGGAGAAGTGCATTTGAATGACTGATTCTCCTTGTGTAAATATATTGCAGAATTTAAGGTTTTGAGGTTATTTGGATTTTGGATAAAAAGGAACTCTGAAAGAGTGGTTTAATCTGATACACTGACTGTACTTAGTTGTGTATTAGACTGTAAGAAAGAAGTTACAGGCACCATATTTTCTTCTTTTTCCTGGGTAGGAATTTTTTTCTTCTCTTTGTGTGGACAGCTGCAGGTAAAAAATGTTATAGTTTATGGGACTGCCAGCTGGAGCCAATTAAAATCTAATGGACCAGAGTTGGCACTAAAATATCTTATTCTGTCCTAGTAATGTAGAGGTTTTGTTCTGCTGCTTATACATGATTTAAAAGGTTTACAGTGTTGTTAAGAAACAAGTTTACTTACCATTTTGCAAACCAAGACATGTTTGAATTTAAAATCTGTCACAGAAATTTTACAGTTTGGGTCCTTTAATGAAGTCGTGGTTCCAATGAGTGTGAAGAGTTGTGATGGAGGGACTTTCCCTGCCTGCCGATGTTCTCCCCTAAAAATATGAGATGGAAGCAGAGAGCTAAACGACTTGCTTTAGTCGCACCAAGGATCTGCTACACACCTAGGAAAAAATGTGGGTCTTAAAACAGATGATCTGTCTTTTAGTTCTGACTGCCTCAAGCAAAAGAAACCTAGGACAAGACTAGGAGCTTGAGTTACAGTGTTGGAGAGTAAAAATCATTACTGAGAGTAACATGGGAAAGGGAGACTTGAGTGAGGTGTGCTAGAGAGTAAGAGCTCAGCAAAAAGAATTGATTTTTAGAAAAAAATCAGTTCATTTGAACTGGAAGGAGCTGTTGTTTGTTTTTGAGAGATACGATTCAAACTAGTCTCTTTGTGCAAACCTAAAGGCTTAAAAGGCATTTTTGGCCTTTTCAAAATGACGTATTTTCAAAGATTGAATTGAGACTTTTTGACTTAGTTTTGAAGGTTGGGAGAATTTTTTTTTTCTAAAACATACAAATTTCACCAACACTATATGAAAAATGGCTGGTGTAGGCAATCTTTCTATCGAGGAAACCTTTCTATGTCTTTACTTTGTGGTAGTTGAAGTGCATTTCATTTCATGTTTTCAGTGAGAACATCTGATCCGTTAATGGCCAATGTTCCCTGCTAAACAGGAACTCAATTGCTTGTGATTGTGTCTCCGCATTCTTTCTGTTTGCTCAGGGCACAAAAGATACCCTGATAACAGGTACAAAAGTAATCCTGTAGACACATGAAAAAGGAAGGAGATGATTCTTAAAGCATAAACCTGGAACATACTATCCTGTGGTTTCCACAAACAAGCAGGCTGTGCATTTGAAAGAGTGAGAAATGTGAATAGTGGGCATTTGAAAGTGTGATAAACTTAGGCCTGACTTCTCTGTTTTGCTATTTGTGGGGCAGATCTAAGCTGCTTTTAAGCATCCTGTCATGTATTCAAAGATTCATGTATTCAAAGGCAGGTCAACCTGACTGATTTTAATCATGAACTGACCACTTTGAAACCCAAAAATGGGTTATTCCATGCATGTGTTCATACATGCTGAGGGTGGTGAAGTTGCTCTAGAAGGCAGGAGGAGAAGAGGATTGGGAGAACAATAAAAAAACATGAGAAATAATTAAGTCTAGAGGTACATGGAACAGATTATACAAAGCCTGAAAAATTTGTGTATTTGGATGAGGTGCTTTGAAATGTCAAAGAATGCTCACAAAATCTAAGGTGCATCTAGTGTAATGGTAACAGCAAACTGTTCATGTTTGTCCTGCCTTGATTTCTCACAGTGTTTTACTGGTTCATGGGTGACCAGTCCTCTTCTGCATGAAGATCAGTTTGTGTTGAGGAGCATTTACTGTTAGACCACCTGGAGGTGAATATGCAGAGCTCAGAGTGAACTGTCCTCAGAGAAATGAGACTGGGCCCAGGCCTAATTTGGTCCTAATTTTCATTTTTCTATAATATTCCTTTTCTAAAGTGTTTGGGAACCATTTCTATCTGTTTTTGTAAAAATAAGTTAACGAAATTACAAGTAATTTCTTAGAGCCTTACACAGTTAAAACTACGTAGCTCCCCTCTTTAGGATATATTCAGCTCCCCTCAATACTGAAACCAAGGATTCAAACAGCACTGGAGATCATACAGCTGTAGGGTGGTCCTCAGGTGTAGGACTGAGATACGCTTTCAGGAAACCATTGGAAATACTGCATAGGTGGTGTTATTATGCCTGTACCACAGCCAGAGCACTTCCCTCTCTGAACTTGTCAATGTGTCACTTACAATACGCATTAAATTTAAAATTTGGAGAGACACACAACTTCATAATATTAATAACAGCTTCATAATGTTAAAGAGAAAGATATATCCTAATTGGAGAATGAATGCAGACTTTTTTGGCTGCTCTTCAGGCAGGAGATTTATTGGAAGCACTGTAGTACTCTAATTCCTAATCCATCTCGTCGCCCTCAGTTTACAGTAAGTTACTCCATTTGCCTCTCTCTCTTAGGAGTACTCTTGAGATGGTATCTTTTTATGTACCTGTTTTTTAGAGAACATTGTGGAGGAGAAGGAAAAAGAAACCAATCCAAACCAGAATATGGGTTTTTCATAGTAAGAACTATTGAGGTTGTAAAAAACCCTGGTGGGGATTCTGATGAGTTGGCATATCTCCTTCCACATCAATAAATTTGTCGCTGGTGAAAGTGTTTATTCCTTCACAGTTGTATGATTTATGCTGGACCTTTTGTACTGCATATGTGGACCTATAGCTCATCCTCAAACAGTAGAAGATGAACTATGACTAATAGATCTCAGTGACTATCCTGCAATTTATGCAGGATTAGTATTTTAAAAGGGTAGCGTGCATGGTTTAAGTAGGATTTGAGTATATAGCCATGGTTTGTCCTTTGCTGTCAGCAAAGCCATCCTAAGTTCATTTCTTTAAAGAAGCTCCAGGCCAAATGTCAGGAAAAATTAAATCAAGCAGTGATGTAGTCCCGCAGGGAAAATGTATTTCAATTGTGAGGTATTCATGGATATAATATGTCATCCTGTAGTCTGTGACTGTTGGGTGTACTTACAGGCAACGTGGTTTGGTAATTGCTACTTGTTAAGAAATTTGGCTACGATAAAAAATGACCTGCCAGGGGGACAGACAGTTATGTTATTTTTATTTATGAGACTTTCATCAAAATTGGAAGGACGTGTGTATATGGCAGCAGATCCTCCATAATACAGCATCTTTAATAAACAAACATTGTTTTTGTCTTCCAGCAAGGAGATACCATAATCTTTTAGAGCTTTGGCTTCTACAGTCTGCAAAACAAGTTGGACACAAGCCCTTATTTTGCTCAGCCCCCAACATTTTGCTACCCAACTCGCCCTTCCTGAGGGCAAGTGTAAGCAAATTTTCCGTCTTTCCAACAGATGTGGGACAAAGCTAGGCTTGTTGGTCAGCCTGGATCCAAACCTGGAAAGAATTAACTCCACCCTCTGTAGTTTTGTTTTCATAAAGAGTTTCTTTTTTTTCCTGGCATATTCTAAATAAAACAAACCAGACCCTTACAGTTCAGATTATTCTTCAGTGTGGATACCTGATCTAGGAGCAAGGTCGTGTAGGTCATAATTAGAAGCCTGGCACGCTGGGATGGAGCCACAGATTGCCTTTCCATGAGACACCTACCTGCCCATGCTGTTGTATTAGCTTATTCTCTAAGCTTTTCTGGGGGCATAGAGGCTTGCAGTGATTTTCTTTATCGTCTTTAATTACAGATGGGTTAACTTTGTGATGTCAGTAGCCATAAGCACTGATGTGTAGAATTCAAATGTCCATGTCATTCTTAGCCCTGCTATTTGATTACTGTGAAGCATTACATGTGGACCACACATAGAATTTAGGAAGACTGTCTTTTCAGATGCAAATGGATGTTTAAATCAGAAGCAGCTGATGCACATTTGGTAGTGGCATCCTTCCAGAATGAAAAGATTTATCACCTATTGAATCATTAAGGAACAATAGACCTGCTCCCTCAGCTGGCCAAAATCATTGTATTGCTTTGGGTTTTAGTGACCCTCTGACATTAATGATCTAACCCAGTATTGTTCCTATACCTGAGGAAGAGAGTAGTGAAACCACGTTTCATGGATTTATTTTAAGGACATGAGAAATAGGAGGGGCCAGATTCTGCTTCAGCTTGTGCCACTCTAAGTCTGGAAGAGATGAATTAAAAACCTGAAGTAATTTTAAGTGGAGCACTTGTGTTATTCCACAGTAACACTTCCCTAGCCAGAAGCTTAAAACCAATGACAGAAAAAGATTGAATCATAAGAATTTCTGAATAGTTCCATTGTGTGCTAGCACAATGCATGAGATGTTCTGGGTAAGGAAATAGGTTGCATGGAGTTTTGAATAGGGAAAAACCCCCATGTAGTTAACTCTTTAGAGTCTGCAGACACAGGGAAGTGTCACACCAGCTGTAGGCAGGAAAATTAAAGATGGCCTGTCACTAGACAGGTTCATCTGGCCCTTGCATGTCTGGCAAGCCAATCCTTTTCAGGAATGTTGTATTATTTGTGGTCTTTCTGCAAAGTAGTTCTTTTCCCATCAGATTCAGCTTTGTTTATCACTTTTTTGTGTGGATTTGTTGACTTAAAAGACCCATCCAAAGGAAGACAGAGTTTTTGTTGTATCCTTTAGTATTAATTCTTCCTGTATGTCTTAGAAGAACCATGAATGACTCGGGATCTGTTGGAACTAAAGTACTTTGGCAGACAGTTAACCAATGCCTCTTCACTGGAAAGGAGGTTGGTTGACGGATCAAAGTGCATCTTTCCCAAAATAGTGAGCAAAAGTTTTTAATTGAGCTGCCCATATGACCATAAAGACATGATCTTTTTTCTGAGCGAGTTAAGGCTGATTTTGAATTCATTGTATCTTTCCAAAGTGCATTTCATTATGGTGGCTTTCCTTTGTTATATTGCTGGAATGCTTTGCTTTGCTTGGTTTTAGTAGTTTTCCCCAGGTCATTCCAGAGTCCAACCTAAATGATACTGTGTCACCCACGCACTGTTTTAACTATTTAGATTTCTAATGATGATGTTACATAAACGCAAAGTTACTAAGAGCATGGAAGCATGTCTATTGATTAATTTCATATATAAATGCTTTATATATTTGTTACATAAATGCTTTTCTAAACATTGGTACTGTCTGTTTAGACCAATACCTAGTGTTCACAGCTCTTCGGTGAATTCCCAACCTTTCTTCCCCAGGTTCTCCTTTATGTTGTTTCCTACCAGTTTTCCTGTCGTCTTTGATATTACTGCCTGTAGTATTTTCCTCCTTTGATTTGTCTCCTTTGCAGTTATTTCCCCCTTCCTTCATTAGAACCAGTAATTACTCAGTTTTTCCTAGATAATTAATTTCCTCAGCCTTTTTCCTAGTCTCCTCATTCTTTGTTTATTGAGAGGTTCTTGCCTCCATCTCAGTTATATTTTATGCAGGTAGTTAAAATGTATTTCTCCATTCTACCTTGATTATGTTGGACATGAGATGGTGCTTATAGTAGCTATTACCTTTTGTACAGTTGTTCAGTAATACCTGCAGGTATTTCCTTCCTTTTTAGAGACTCATTCATTGCCTGTAGGCCCTGGCTGAGGCTCTGAGAGATGGGAGCTCTCTCTGAAGCTATTAAAAAAGGTTTATTAAGAGGTAAAGAAAAGAGTATTCTGCAATTGGTGAATGAAGCAATCTTTGCTGAAGAAGATTGGAGACAGTGCAGGTGTTGGCAGTTGTGATTCCTACCTACTCTTCTTTGGCAAATCAATTTATGTAGATGTTATCAAATGGCATTCTAGGTACACCGGCGTTCTTGGAGTCATGAAGGTCTCCCATGTACGTACCGTCTGCTCCTGGCCTGGATTTGCACGTGCGAGGTGAGGAGAGCGCAGCCCAGAGCCAACCTGTGCTGCAGACGGCAGCGGGAGCTGAACCAGTCCCTCTCAGATCAGCGAGGCCCAGCTGTCCAGGCCTGCGGCTTCCGATTTCTTTGCAATTATCCTTTGAAAAGCACAGTTCAAATTTTCACTCATTTATGTAGTTTGGTGCATAATGATAATTATGCTTTTTTACAGAAGCCATTTGTAGCACAATGGTTATGTAGCACTTTTATTTCTGAAGACTTCAGGGATTCTTTCCAGGCCATATGACTCACAAGTCACTGAGCAAAGGGTCAAGCCCTTCTTCACTCAATAGATGCTTTCAGCTCCGAGTGCTACTGGTACATTCAGGGCTAAAAATCTTGTCTATTGAAACAGCTGTAGCTTCAAAATGTTGTGAAGCTGCATTAACGCTTCATTTCCTGCAGTGAATCACTTTGCTTATGAAGGTATAAGAGCTAGGGACATTTGGGAAAAAAAAAAAAGAGAAACAGAAAGAAATAAACCCTCTGTGCTCTGGAATGGATTTTTTTTTTCCCCATCAGATAACTTTATCCCATCACAGCAGTAAAATGCAATGATATGGAATAATTATATGTTCCTAAGCCTTTCCAATTGATCTGCTGTTGTGAAAATATATTCAGTAAATTCACCTGAGTGACTTTGGACAGCAAAACACAAGGACATTATGAATAAAAGAAACACTTATTTGCCTGATATAATGGAGTGTTGTGACCACAGGAACATCATTGTCAACCTCTATTTTAGATCAGAGTAGGTTTGTTGTCAGAAAAATGAGTGTGTGGTTCAGAAGGTGACTGCAAAAATGACTTGTGGGGCATCGTACTTATTCCATCCCTCTACTTTCTGGTCTTAAAATTTAATTTTGGATTGGAAAATCAAGCTGCTTTTTTCCTGTAAGCGGGAAGGCGATTTTTTTTTTTTTTTTTTTCCTCCCCCTGAGAGAAAACAAATGGCAATTTTGCTGGGTGAGGAAACAGGAAAAATAAAGCCTAGCTGTCTTCTCTTGATTGGCTTTCTGGTACTACTCATATTTAAAATATAATTTCGTTTTAAAAATATTCAGATTTCAGGGAGCAGCTACTCGGAAAAAAGAATGTGCCATTACTAATGATTTGCTTCTATCAGTAGCTGCATTTTGGAGCAGCACTGTCTTCCCTGGGCTGTATTAGCACTGTGAACAATGAAAACAGAAAAATGCAATGTCATAGATAAAAAGTATACTCATTAGTATTTGCCTATTTTCCTCCAAGTATTCATCTTCTGCATTTGTCAGCCATACTTTAAAATACGAGGTAAAAATTTTTTAAATGTTTGTCAAATGGGGATGTAGGAGTTAGGAAATGCTGTAATGAGAAGTTATTTCAATACATGAGATAATATATACGCTATGTAACACACACGGTTTGATATTATTAAGCCATTATTGCAGAATTAACGGATTTCAAAAATACACTATGTAACAGCCAACGAATATGATACATTGCAAATAAGGTCATCTTGTTATACGGCTAGAAGTAATAAATTTATACTGCTCATGATTGTTTTTCTATATACATTTATCTTCAGTGGCATTTGAATTTTTTTCCTTGTGTCTTAAAACAACAAAAGAACGTGCTGTAAAAGCTCAGAAACAATGAAAATAGAAGGAAAATCTAAGAAAAGACAGGAGGCAAAGAGCCTTGCAGGGGATGGGGAGCAGAGGAGAATGCTCCCTCAAAAATATATTTTTATATATTTTAATTTCAGAATATATCTTTAGTGGGAAACTGTCACCTGCCAAGATACAGAGTTGCCTAAACAAAGAGAAAAGGAAACCTTTTGTGCTTTCAGTTTGTACACTACTTTAAGTTTGAAAATTTCAACAGAAAGTTTTAAATTTTGTGGGTTTACAATTAACTATATTTTTAATTACGGAGAAGCCCATTTTTGTCTACAAACACCTACTTTGAAAAAAATTTGACTAGTTCTATTTGTTAAATTATTATGGTAGAAGTGAGAATATCTAGCATGTTTCTGAATGGTGTGACAACTATAATTACCCACACAGGGAATAATTTTTGAGAGTAGAAGGATCTTCAATCCAGATGTCAAAGACATAGCGAGATCAAGTGGCTGGAAACCGAAGCTAGACAAATTCAAGCAGAAGGTAAAAGCACAGGTTTTTAACAGAGTGTGTGTGTGTGGATGTTTTCCATAGGAACCATCAGGGAATGCTGCTCTGTCTCCATCACTTGATGTCTCACATTGGTAGAACAGCTTCCTAAAAGATGTACTGGAAGGAACTGAAAGATTTCTGGGATTTATACATTCCATTCTGTCAGAGATGAAGTCAGATGAGGTAACACAGCAGTCCTGGCCTTAAAGTCAGAATCTATGAAACGTATTTTTAGGCAGCTTTGTTCTCCTCTATGGCTGTGAGATTCACCCTGCATGCTGAGCCAGAGGAACCAGACGCGTTGCAGAGAAAGGCTTATCTGACCATTTCAAGGGGACGGTTCAGAAGACCTGCAAAATCCACTACAGCATGTGGTACAGTCAGGGCTGCCATGTCATCTTCCGTGAATCATTTGACAGCTGTGTGTGTTGGCTTGTAAACACGTACAGCTGGGACACCCTCATTGCTCCTCTGCGTGTGCTTCCCTCTGTTCTAATTCCCACTTCATCCCCAACCAGCTGGTAAACACACAGCAGTGTCTTGATGTCTCCTCTGTCACCTGAAGAATGTATTGCTCGTATTGCTGCAACCCACTTCTTGAAGAAATGTTCATATGGGAAAAGGAATTTTTGAGCCCAACAGTACCTGCTCTCTTCTGTAGCTTTTACCGAGGATGCTAATTGCGAAGCCAGGGAGAAGAGGAGGAGGGTCATTTCTGTGAGGTGGGCACCTCTTTACTGATGACTAAAGGGTGTCCTGCTGAGAGCCGAGGTCAGTGATGGAGGGGGTACGTTCTTCACTTGGTTTTAATGTTGCCTGGAGTTAGATGTGGTGTTGCTAGCACTTCTGTCCCTACAGAAATGTACTGTGCAGGTCACATCCTGTAATTTCAGGCAAAGAATAGGTGGAAGAGTCAGATGCAGCTGCCATCATTAGTTAATGAGTTGTTAGCAGCACGAAAATAAAGGTGTTGAGCAGAGGGTTGGGTAGAGCTGAGATGGCGACTTTGTGCCTGCTCAAGACTCCCTCTTGGGAGGAGGCAGGAGACCTTTTAGTGGCTGAATTTTTGCTATCCCAGTGGACAAGAGGAAGGTAGCATCAGGCTAAATTGTGTGCTCCAAAAGAATTTATTAGTTAAATCTTGATACATCAGAGGGTTTGTGCAGGATTAGTCAGCTTTAATACTGGGCCATTAGGAGTTAAATTATTTTCCCAGAGTCTCCAGAAAGGAGTGGAAGCAGAGCCAGGATTTGAAGCCAGTGTTTGAAGCCAGGTCCTACGGTTGGACAGCAAGGCTCAGATCTCTTTTCATGGGGTACGGAGCAGCTGGGTAGAAACATCTATTATTTGTAATATACATATTTAGAATATCTGCACAATTAAATTGTAGCATTGATCCTTCAGCAGTTGCATTTGAGACCTCTGTGGACTAGAGGATTCAGACCTTAGTAGATTTTGTGTTTCCTAAGCTGATTTTGTAACTATGTTTTCACTGTTTCAAATTTTCCCCCTGAAATACCAACATTTGATATACTTTCTCCATCTGCCTCTGTCTGTATTCGAATGGTTTGTGAGGTAAATTTAATCTCTCTATTGCATCGTTCTATTCAACAGCTTGTCAGCATTTCCATCCCGAGCCGAGTTATGGAGGTCTTTGTAACTCATCTGTGTGCTAGTGAAATTTGGGCTTAAATGACTGAGATGTGAGTGGTTTTCCCCCCCTGTTGCTTATGGGTAATTAAAATAAATTGGTATGGAATGTATTTTTAAGTTTGAGGAAGACCTAATGTTTAGACAGGGAGATGCTTAGGAGGTTGGTTTTTGCTGCTTACCCTTCGATAAAGCCTGCCTCATTAGTGCAGTTTGCAGTTATTGTTAATTGGTCCATGCAAAACAAAGCAAGGATATTGTTTGCCTAATTCTCTTCTAAATCTCACCTTTTTTAAACTGGTGTTATTCCAGCATCTCTAATAGTATTACTGTAGATTTACACTTAATGACTACCATGACATGCCGAATAATGCTCTCCAAGTCAAATGTGATCCTTGCTTGGTAAAACCTGAACTCTGCGATCTTCAGTTGCACTGAATAGCGTCTCAAGACAAACAATGGTATAGCTCATTCCCTTCTGTACTTCGGCCACCTATATTTTATTCCAGGTATTTGCTGCTGTAAGCACTGTATGCCCAGAAGGTGCAGATTTACACAGCTGTGGGTCCTTTTACATGCAATCCATTTAAGCTATTCCCTGCATTGACACATAGCGAGGCAAAGTGTTGACCCAGGGCTTGCGGCAGCACGAGGTCTGAACTTCGCCTTTGCACCTAACTCAAAATATCCTCACTTGGAATAATTCCCAGCTTCTGCTATGATTGACCTTATTTGTGCCATCTCATTCCTCTCTTCAAATCTCGGTTTGCACAGTGGGGATGTTAAGGAAATTAAATCAGCTGTTGAAGTCACAATTTAGCAACCCTGCCTTGTGTGTGTAGTGCCACACATGCCCAAAGAACCAGGCGTGTGGTTACTCAGTGTGAGATTAATTCACCAGGAATGAGTAGGACACAGGTAAAGGCTCCGAAGACAAACAAGCAAATGTGATCACTTAACATGTTTTAAAATATATTGCTGCATGCACTAAGTACGTCTCGGAGAGATCTGTGGTGTGCTGAGATGGGCAGAGCCTTGGCATGTTGATGCGGCTTGCACGGTATCTTTTTCTAAGACTGACACGCAAATGGCAATGCAGGACCATTAGAAATTAAAAGTATGAGTAAAATTTTTTATATGCTTCCATTCACAATGCAGAATGTAGAGACCTAAAGGGAAGTGTACTTCTTCCCAGACGGATTTTAAATGAGAATAGCATTAACGGGGATTAAAACCCCAAACACCTGCTGTATAGGAAGCGGGAGCCAGCCTGTAACATTTGTGCCATTCCGCTGCGGCCAGTGCCTCCCTTTCACCAGTGCCTGTGCATCCTGCAGCAGGTTACACCAGTGTAGCTGCTGGAAGGAAAGAGTTACAAAATATTCTTAACCTGGCAACGGTCTTAACTCTGCTGGCTGATGATGCCCAGCTTAGAATCCCTTTTTGATCGCTCTAACTTGAGTTTAGAGCAACATGTACTCTCATTAGTGCTTCTGACAATTTTCTGGGCTGTTTCTCACTGAGAATTGACCTGTGTTACACCAGTGCTGTACGTAGGACAGTCTGGGGCCTCTCTAGGTATTAGGTGCTGGATGATCAAGGTTAATAAAACACCTTTGGACTCTGGAGAGTCTTGCAGACTCAGGAGGTTGATTGTCAGCAATCACATTCTGAAGCTGCATTTCTTGACTCGCTTGGTGCTGTTCCTTCTTTATGTTTGCTTACAAAATAAATCTCCTATATTCAGTGTCAGATGAAATGTTGACTCATCTGAAATCATTGGGGCCAGCATTTGACTCCAGATCTTTCTAGTCCTCATGCTTTCCTCTGCCTTGGAAAGGATTAGGGATAGTTAACTAGCCTCTGAACAAGAGCTGAAGATGAGATCTCCCTTTTACTCCAGTTCCATTTGATGCTTATTCAGGAATAGTCCTGATCTTGTCAGAAGTGTTTACTGTATACACTTTTGGTCTTACTCAAGCATAAATAATAGGTTTTTTTCAGTCGTCAGGGTCAGTTGCATGCACATAGCGTAATCCAATATTCAGAGGAGTAGGAAAACTCTCCAAAGTGCTTCTGGCTCTTCAAGAATTTTAAGCTTTGAAAATTAACTTTTGGCAGAAGTCTAGTACGAAGGGTATGAGTAGAAAATAGCAATTATTGCATATCTACTGTCATTGTTTCTGTGTTTGTTCAGTGTTAGTTTGGCAGTAAGTAATATGCTGGGGTTTTTTGAATGTTTACTTTATTACATCTTGCTACACAGAATAATTGCAAAAGTACACTTGTCTGTTTTCAGTTTCAGGGGAGGGGTTCTTGCTTTATTGGTAAGATGGAATATTTGTCAAAATAAAAAACTAAAACTATATATAGGCTGGGACCGTGAACCCAGTCCTCATCTCACTTACAGTAGTCCAACCATTGCCTCGTGTCTCTCTTAAGCTTTGCACATCTACTGGATCCATGACATTGCACTCATGTACAAAACTTGTGAAGAAGAAGGGGTGCTGACTTCAGTGGTGGTCTTCCAGATTTGCTGAGGTATTGGTCGGTTTGATTGACACAGTCCTTTTATTGAACTCACTGAGTTTAGAGATAATTATACATGCAGAATACAGGGTGCTACCTAGTTGCTTTGTGCTTGACTCATTCTCTTTTATGAGGGAGTAAAAGCTAGTGGCTGAATTAAAACAACCAAACCTCTGAAGAGGTCTTCAGTAACTTAAATTAAAATTAGTAAATTTGTAGTGTAGGCCTGCCTTATGCTGTGTATTTTTTCAGTCAAATGAGTGGCATCTTCACATGATATTTAACAGGTAAACTGTGTGAAAGAAGATACCTCCTTAAAGTATGAAGCTGAGATGCAGAAAACTGTATTGTCTCAGGTCAGCTGCAGTCTCTCCCTTCAGACTGAGAAGCGTTCTTGCGTGACCTCCTGGTGAGAGCGGTTGTCATTAAAATAGTTAAATTCAATATGGCTCAAATCAAGATAGAGATTTTATGCAAAAGTCACACAAAGGGTGTCTGCTGCTGCTGCAGATTTATTTACCACTAAATAGCTTTATATTTTAGTTGACAGCAAATCCAACAATTCTGACCCAGAAAGCTTCCAGAAATAAAAAAACCCCTATGGATATGACATATTAAAAGTGACCAATATCTTGTATTTAAGTAACTTGCAATACAGCTTGTATGCATGTGGAGCAGACTGGTGCCAAAACCTGTGCAAGCCTTATCTTAGTTTCTTGAATTGTTTTCCTTTTTTATCTTGAAGGCTGACATATTGTTGTCATTGCTGTCTCTGTGGTACCAAAATATTTCAGATAACAGGTTCTAACTTGATTTTTGGAACTTGACCGTATGTATTTCTTGGCTTTGACGCTTTAGGTGAAGCCTAAACTGCAGCTTCGTTAAGATTTTAAATAAGGCGTCGTTCAGCATTCTCTAGGCGTCTTATTTCCAAACGCATGCTTTCTGTCTGTGATCAACACTGGGAGTTGGCAGCCTGAACGGAGAGGTAGAAGGAGGTGGGGGAGTTTAGTAAAGAAAACACAAAAAGAATTTTCCTTCAGTGTGGAGAGAAAGATCAATAATACCTTTGATTATTGCATTTTGTAAATGATTTGACAACAGATCATTGGTGACTGGAGCATGCCAAAGCCATGTGGTCACTTCACACGGAAGATCAATATAATAATGCAAGGCAGACAAGAATGGCATGAATAACTGGTTTTCTTGAATACTTGGCTGCTGCTTGCCAAATGCAATATATAGGTGGCTTTTAGGGATTGATGGATGAACATAATTTTTGTGGTCTCATGTGTGGGAGCTGAAGCTACAATCCAATCTAATAAATTTTCTCCAGTGAAGGTCCAGCAAGGTTAGCTGTACTAGCATGTGCCAACCATAGTCTCACCAGGGCTGGTATACTTCTAGCTCATCAGTGGTGGGAGATAGGAGCGTAGACTGAATTCACAGTTTTCAATTCTTTTTGACCCTCACCATTAGATTTCTTTTGTGTTTAGTGGTCTGCAAGTGCCCTCCTTGCCATTTTTTCAGTGTGCCTATGTGGTTGAGTGATGCTGAGAGGTGAAAATGAACTGTACATCCTCCTACCTCCCACACTTTCTTCTATCTCTCTTTTCTTTCTCATCTGTTTTATTTTTGTCAATTAATCTATTTTTTTTTCATTAATTCTCCTTTAATTGCTATATGACACCAGGAAATGGCATTTACATTGAAGGCTTTTGGGAATTTGGCTAAAGAGGTAGGGAGTCTGACATGGTGAATATGCAGACAGAAGATGTGGTGTGGCAGACATTTCTTCTTCTGCTGGTGAGCCCCGCTCCTGAGCTTTTGTATATATCAGAAATCTGAACTCGGATCTGACTGGGCAAAGAGCTCCTAAATCTGCAGTAGGTTGACTTAAAACCTCAGGACAGAAATCTTTCTGGTTTCCTATCAGCTACAGCTTTGAAATGTAAATGAGTTGGTATTGATTTTGTGTGTGTGTGTGAATGTGTGTATACCTACCCATGCCATTCCTTCCCCCACCAACCAAGTATTTTAGAATTCTCTTTTTTTGTAATTTTTCTTTCCTCCTATTTTGTCCAAGGCCTTTCTGCCATTTCCAACACATAAAGAATGCTATGGAATAAAAATTGATGTAGAGGTAAGCACGTTAAACCAGCAGTCCGTTCTTTACCTGCCATGTGGGCAGACGTACAGCCCATCTGAAGGCACTCTAGTTTGAGGAGAAAGCCAGCTTCAGAGGAAACACAATGTTTGAGAGATAAAAGTCACACTTTCAAGGACTGGGGCAGAGGTTGGATGCCATTCAGATTTTTCTTCAGCTTATCCTTTCTAAAATTTCCAATTTTATTTCAAAACCATGATTCTCCCAGAACTCCAGCTACTTCAAAGTCATTCTGCCTGCAAAAGTTTCACAGCTTCGGCTGATGTTACTGATACGATGGAAACTGCTGTGGGCTTTGAGATCTCGTGGGGTGTTCTAGCCAAAAGGCTCTTGTTCATTAAAAATTGAAGTGGAGAGTTAAAAGCAAGCCATGGCAAAGAATGTGTAATGTTTTTTAAAAGTCTAGGCGTTTCATGCTTCCTAAATTTTTAAAATCAGTGCATTTTATTGTATTTTCCCAATGTTAAAAAATGCCATGCAGCATTTAGAAGAACCCATTTTACTATTTTTCTAATTAGTTCTTTTTATGTTGGTGGATTTACCTGTTCCACCATGAATTAGTTCCTTGTCTGTTACAGAAATGAACCGAGAAATCATTGTGATTGAATAGGTTTGCAGCCTAACTATACAAGTATTAGCAGTAGATGAAGGAAATATTAGTATCTCCCTTTTGCAAATAGGGGGTATAGGCATGGGGAAATTCAGTGATTTGGACTTAGATATTCTGCATCTGCTCAGGGTCTGCATCCCCAGGAACAGAGCCCACATTTTGCAAAATCTCTGAAAATATGAATCTGTTTTGTATGACTGTGTCTGCCATTGAACAGGTCTGAGTTACTTAAAAATCATGCAGAAGGTAGTCTCCCCAAATACCCACAATGTAAGTTAATGGTCAGTATTCTAATCCCCGTTTTACTGAAAGGAGAGCTGATAGAGAATTGAATTGGGCTTTCTATGGCCTTCCCAAGCCAAACATCCCAAAGAGGGATTATAAGGCTAATTTAGGAATTCTCTTGCTTTCACAGTAATTCCCTGCTCAGCTTTCACCACTGAGATATGATCAGAGTCACAGTCTTCAATAATAAATGCCACTGCTTAGTTAGAAGTCAGGTATGTGAAAGACTGCAAGCTGCTGGATGTTTACATGTGATCAAAGCAGCTGTAAAATTCCACCACTATTCTAACCAAAAAATGAAGCCTTACGAGTTATGTGGTTTGAGTTTGTCCAGTTTGACTGTGAAAACAATGGAGTTTGGGTCCTGTGTAGCCTTAAAACTAAACCACATAGTATTGTAGTCTGATAAATAATATTATATTTTTAAATTATATTTTTTCTTATTTGTTTGTATTTATTCCTATCTGTATGCCAAAATCAGTCATTAATATACTGTTAGCGTTGTTAATACTTCAACTGATTTCAAAGTCAGATTTTAATGCAACAACTTCTGCTTGCTAATACTTCAATGAGTTGGTTTTAAGGTGAATGAAATCTACCTTTCTGAGAGCAACTTTTCTTATTAGTTAATCATCTTTGACTGTATACCAGGAATTGTCTGAATGCTGCTTCTTGCACTAAACATTTAGATTATTTCCTTCATTATTATAAACCCACTTTCTGTAACAAGATTGCCATTTATTTCAACAGTACCAAAATGTTCTGTATCATTATCGAAGAAACCACCTGGAGTGCTCTAAGTAATGCACATGCATGGAACAAAACTCTGCTTTTTATTACAGATTTTCAAATGCAAAGTAGCTGCATGTCAATTTAAAATAACTATTGACTTCAGTAGAGTTGCTCAAGATTTATACTTGTGTAATTGAGAGCAAAATGTAGCTTCATGTATACATCTTCTAATAATGCAGCAATATTGCATGAGAAGTAAATCTAAACTTTATTGCTGTCTAATAAATTATCTGGTAAGCACTACAATTAAACTACAAACCAGTTCATTAGATGCAGGCAGTATTACTAGATTGGTTCTAATATAAGTTGCAGAATGTGAGTGGCCGATTGTGAGTATTATTGCTGTGACAGCAACAGTTAATTCAAATAATGATGGAACTTTAATAGATGAGGTTGTGTGACAGAATTAGCAAAAGCAGATTTGCTGAATAATTGGTTCTTTCTTGGTACAGTAAGTCATTGATTTCTATTCTCTTCCTTCTCTTCCTTCCTCTTACAGTTGTAATCATCAATCTGATCATATGTGCATAATGCCCTGAGACTTTAACTACAGCTGTAGCAAAAGTTCAGTACCTATTGGAATAGAACAAGCCCAGCAGAAAATGCCAAACCAAATCCATCTCCAAGCCAGCAGGCGCATGCTCCAGGAGGTGCGGGTTGTGAAACAAGGCGAGGGAAGGCACTCAGCTGGGAGTAACAACCAACCGCACTGTGCTGCAGCCGGAGCTGGGACAACGGGGGGGTTATGCCACAAGCCTGCTGAGCTGTTCTACCTGCTCCTAACGTTTCTTAAAAATGAAGTTGCAGCCCAGTGTAGTGCTTTCCAAGTGTAAATTGCTGTGACTGCACTGCAGATTTGATGTAGTTGTTCTTGCCTTCATTCACTTTTCCTCGACTTGATCTGTTGCTAAAAAAATTTCAGTGTTTCATGCTGTCCTTTTCTCTTACAGTGTGAATACTCCATGTTTTTATATACAGGAGCCATTGCAAAGTGTGTGCATGCATATGTGCTCATGAATATATACGTCTGTGAGAATGCACGTGCTAGAGTGTTTTCAAAGCTATAATGCCATAGTGTCTCAGCAAATGCTTTCAGGGTGTGTAGCGTGATCTAGTACATCATCCTGTTTAATGTATTTTTTTAATAGCACCAGACTGTGGCTTGTACTGCCGGAGTCACATTGATAGTAGTTGTTGTAATAGCCATTTTAAGGAGAAATTAAAGACGTGAACTAAAACACTGGAGGCAGTTGGTTAAAATGTGGCTTGATAGGCAGGGGTCCAAATATCAGTAATATTTCTCAGAAAGTTTAGATTTGGAGCTATATTTAGTACCTTAAGGGCCCTGCTTTGATTTGTTTTTGGATGCTGAAAGCCTTGATTGGACCTGTGTGCTAACTTGCCATCACTTCAAGGAAGTGTTACATAGCTTCATCAATACTCATTTTCCTCTGCCTTGACTACCTGATGTGTTCTGGAGCAGGCGGGGGGAATAACAGTTTCCTGCTGATGATGCCACTGCAGTCTCTGCACTCCTGTCACAACAGATTCTGTTTTTTAATGCTGTGTAGCTGCATTTAGGAGTTCGGTAATTTGGGACATCTACTTCGCAAACTTTGACAGTGCTGAAACAAGGGTCTTGAGTAATTCTTAAAAATAACATTTTTCATAGGCCTCTGTACACTGGAGTGACAGGTACAGACTGTGCAGGTACAAAGAAAACTGTTCCTTTTCTACATGCTCTGTGTTATATCCTCACCGTTATTATATCTTTGGGATTCAGGCATGATTCCACCTGGATTCTAGAATTCCTCTGATTTTGGGTTAACATTTTAGGTTCTAATTTCATAGAATAATGAAGTATTGACCCAAATTATGGACTTAAGTGTCCACACAGCTTGAGGAGAGATAGAAATGATTTAGATAATATACATGTTTTGGTTCCTCTTTTACTAGCGTGCAATGTTTTATTGGATTCTGGAGAGCTGAAAAAGTCAGGCTTTTTAATTTGCAGTCTGTAGGATTCTTGCAGATGCTTTGCAAATAGCTTTATACTCCAAGAACTCTGGACTCATCTCCTGCCAAAATCCAGGAGATACTATCCTGCTTTGTCTGATAAAGCAGGCAGTCTTTGCTTGGTATCCTGTCAACCAGGATCTAGACTAACATAATGAAATATGTGCTGCTCTATTATAATCTTTAGTGATTGGATAACATTTAAAATAATTTCCAAATGGTAGGCTCACTTGCAGTTCATCAATTATGGTCCTTGTTTTACAGAGAGGCAAGATTAGGTACAACAGATTAACAGCTCAAAACCATGTTTAAATATTATAAAATCTGAATACTTTCTAAATCTCTAACTTTATGCCTTGATTCTGAAAAGAATAAGGCATATATTAGTTATATTGTGTGCAGACTTCTGTCATTCTTCCTTTCCACCAGAGGAAGGTTTTTAAATGACAATGATTTTTGTTTCGTAATCATTTGTAATATACATAAGACAATCTGCAGCATTTGGATGCTACTGGATAAATTCAGCTTTGACTCTGGACATTTGTGTTGATGAAGCATCAATTGCTGTTTACACAGGTGCTAAATAAATAACAAACATTTCATTTTCCAAATTCTCCCTTATGGAACTTTTCTTACTAGTGCTGACTGCAGCGTCCAGTTGAGAAGTGCTGCCAGGTACCACTGCTATGATATTGTGATAGTTCACATAGAAAGTTAGAGAGTTCTTGGTTCTTTTCATGTTTCCAGTTCTACAGCTGATAAAAGCTGTTCTAGAAAAGAGCAGATGTTCAGGTGTCTTGTGAAAGTCATGGATTGCCTATACTTTCTCTAGGTTTAGTCTTTTACTTCTACAATGATAACAAATGTAAATTTACGGACAAGTAGCTCTGGCACCAATCACTTTTTACTGTATCGTCAGTACTTGTGGAGCAGAAATCCACAGGCTCTCGTAAAAATATGTAGCTTTCCTGGTTTATTTGCAGGTGTACCAATTTAAAATTGTAGATTTGCTGCTTGTACTATCAAAATAGTGGAATGGCGTGTTGTATATAAACCTTACAGCAAATCACTAACAGGCAGTTCCTGAAGGATTTTTAAATTTAATTCAATGTTTCCTGGCTGGATTAGTTTTCATCTCCTATGTTAGTATAATGAAGGTTCTCCTATAAAGTTGTATATAAAATAATATGATTTAAAGAATAACGTGGATAGTTGCTGTTTGACTCTTTGATAATTATTATGGTTGTTAATCCTTAAAGATCCAAGAAGCTATGTGAAACTAATTGGGTATTTTAGAGCTCTGCTCTATTTATCTAACAGTTTAAGTACTTCTAAATTTTGTTTGAAATTTACTTTTAGTTGAGAATGGGTAAAAAGAAACGGATGTATTTAAATGGATGCATATTCTTCCATGCACAACTGTGTATTTTTTTTAAAACCAGTTACATCAATTTAATTTGCATTTGAATGCTTATTTATGGAAATTAAACCTACCTGAGTCAGATTTATTTTTTAAGGGCAACTGAACGGGGTTCAGTAATGCAGTTTGAAAGTACATTATTTATGGTATGGACACAACTGAGTATGGAATGACTCTAATTGGAAGGTAAAGCAAATTGATTTAAACTGCCTGCAGTGATGCTTAATATAAATACCCACACAGTACGGTTGGTAAGTGGTAACTTCTTAAGTGATTGTAACTCCATGACTCGGTGAAGTGCCCATATCTTCAGCAGAAACTTAGGGCTCAGACTTGTAATCAGTTTATTATAGCTTAATAAATTACCATGCATCATCTGAGGCACAGCCGTGAAAGCCCAGCAACATAATCTACCTTAAATCTTAGTGTAAGAGGTTTGAGCTCCATGGGATTACCTGGCTGTGGGCTAAGAGGGTGCATAAGGATAACAGAGTTGTGGTGACGTGAACTTGAGACGATAATGAATAGTGCATAGGGGTAAGTGTTTCTCTGTTTTTCCTAGTGCGTTAAAAAACCTCAGTGGATTACAGCCACCAGTTTGTAAATGAAGACTCTGTAGTAGGATTCTTCCTGTGGTAGTCCCCAAATCCCATAAATTAATTACATAGGTATTTATTTGAATTTTCTTTGCAAATTCCATTAGGCCTGTGTTTAGAAGTTTAAATTATATACCTTGATGTTTTTCAAAAATATTGAACTTTCTAGGGCTCCATTCATTGCAATCAAATCATTGGAAGTTGCTACAGGTTGAGCACTTTTTTAAAACAAGCCATGTGTTTAGGCTCTTAATAAAATATGTGAGACTAGTTGTAGCACCCTCAAGATATGGTCCAAAGTCTATTACATTAATAATATACTTTCCATTTATCTTAAAGTTATTAACTCAATCTGTAATTGATTCTGAGCTATTATTGTGTATTTAAAAATAACATTTTTTAAGAATACCTCATACTGCAATGGAAGGGCTTCTAGAGAGGTAATCACGTACAGTGATCACCTCTGTGTAGCTGTACAAAGCAGTGACTCAGGTTAGAAAGAATTGTTTAGGGACTGAAGTCTGTACAATACAGGTCAGCAGGTGGAAATGCAGACTCTGTGTATTTGGTAGCGTTTCTGTTATTTACAGATGTAACATCTCCTCTGAATTCTTCTAAGAGAGTAAAGATGTTAAAACCCAGTATTTCGACTTGGGTTTCTCTCTGCGAGGTGAAACAGTGCTCCCAACTCACGCTCTGTTTCCCAGTAGTGTCAAAAAGTAGTTTAAAGTGCGCTTGTTCACACAGTGCTTAATTTGAAAAAGAGTAAGAAATCATGATGTCAGGACTGCAGGCATCCTCCCATTGACCTGAGTCCAGTCATTTTAGTTACATACAGCCCAAGCTGGTGTAGAGTATTGTTATTTTCCCAGGTGGTTGGGTGGTATGAAGTAGGCATTAAGACCTTAGTATAATTCTTCCTGCACATGCTTTTATCTTGCCTTACAAAGCCATGGCAATCTGATGGCGCACCAGCTGTGGGAGCCAAACCAAGCTCTCTTCTTTTGGAAGACTCTTCAGATGAGTTCAGAGGCTCATGGTTGGGCGCGCTGGACCAGCTCTGTTAATAGCCTGAGGACAGCAGGCTTCACGCTGCCACTCTGTCAGTCATCTCTGTCCATCTGGGTCTCTGCTGTCTTGTCTATCAGTGTATGGGGAAGCAAGTAAGTAGAAATCTAGAGCATTCTTTTGAGACTTGAAGAGTTTAGGGCAACGCTCAGGTTTTCCATTTCTTTGATTAAACTTCTTTCCAAATCCAAGTACTACGTGTTTAAGATGATACATGAAATGAAAATGAAGTAGTAAGCTGGAATGTTATTTTTTAGGAAATTAACCAAGATAGGATCTTTAATGTCATGGAATAGAATATTTTTTATTAATGCATTTAAATAGTCAAACTCAGATATGATCAGACAATTAATGAGATTACATTTGATGTAAATTTCAATTCATTATTACTGTCACCATGTTCGTAGACTCTGTAATAACGTCTGTGTACTGCACTAGTTTAAAAGGACAGCTCTCCTGTGGAACGCATTGAGTGAGCACACACAGTTGGGAAGTGTCTTGGAATGAGTCAGAATTGTGTATTTAAGATTGATATTTCTGTGATATTGTAGTCATCTGTAAATATTAAGACTGAAACAGTACCTAATTAAGGCAAGCCTCTCTGTCTTATGAACAACAGATTAGGTAACAACCCCAGCCTGGGTAAAGGAGAGGTTTGGGGGTATTTTTTGTCTTTACAGATTTCACTTCCTTCCATTAATTATTGAGCAGAAACACCAGACTGACCAAGCTTCAGCATAACTTTTCCAGAGGTGAATATCATCTCAGGAAAAAAAAGTCCACGTAAACAATATAACACACTTATTTTTCTGACGTTAACAAATGAGAAATAGATGATAGAAGAATAAAGAACTAATAATTTCTAATCAATCCTTTACTCGGGTTTTTCTTCTTTTCACTTACAAAAGTAATTTGACTTGAGGAGCCTCCATATCCGTTTCACTTCCAGCTCAGTTCTTCTCTGGCCTTATTTTAGAAGGCAGAAATGTGCTTGCATTTTCTTTTTGGTGTCATCTCTTTTCCTCCTCTTCCAAGGGATACTTGTTATATTAGCATTATAGTCTACAGGAGAAAGGGTCCAAGATATGACCTGAAAGCACAGGTTTAAGAGTGTGTGCTTCAAATGTCATTATGTGATTCTGTTTGTTGGTAGACAGTCTCTTTGTCATCTTTCCAAAAGGCTGATCAGCTTATTTTGATATTATTTGAAACTAAATTCAGATAGGAGAATGGTTATAAAAAGCTATGTGAGTGTTGGAGTTGGAAGTGTAGAGGAGGCCTTTCAGGCCAGAGCCTGTGAATAACGGTGTCAGTGAAGTAAAGAGAAATAGAGCTGCACCTGACTTGTTTCCCTTCACCATTTCTTGTCCTAGTTTTTCAGCAGCAAACTAGAGGCTGGAAGCCTCTCAGTGGCACTCTGAGGTGCTGTTGCTCACCTGACAAGCCTTTTCCAATGTTACCCAGGTGTGAAAAAGTCTTTGAACCCTTTTATAGATGTGGTTGAATGTGACTCTTTCTGGTAATTCTTTTCCATGTTTTCTTATTCAGAAAGGGTGACAACTGCCTCTTTCCTAGAAGCTGAGATCTGAAATTGAGTAGCTTTAATAGCTGTCTTTCATCATTCTGCTAGGAGGAAGAGGTCAGGCCACTTAAAGATGATGAAGACTGATGTATCACAGACAGGGTCAGAAGCAGAATTTGCTTCATACTTATAGAGTTACGTTAACTCTTGAAGAACTGGATTTTGCTCCGACTTCTACTTTGTAGGCAGTATTTTCAGCTGACTGTCGTGGAATGGTTCACAGAAAGTGTCTACTGTCAAGCTGAGTACATCACCTTAATCACCGATTATATAAGTATCATCACTTTGTCAACAACTATCTTACATTTCCCTTTTTCAGAAATTTTAGTTTTCTTTTCAGTTTAGTTACTGAGTTGCATAAAAAGTCTTTCTTACAGCCAAAGTAGAAATTATCATAAAATTCCAGTGCATAAACTTCCCTACAGTGCATCACATGTCCATTGATACCAGCAAATTCAGTTGTGTGAAGTATATGGCATGGAGTCTGTTCTAAAACTTCTACTGACAGGAGGTTTGTCAACAGGCCCTTCTTGGGCAAATCCCTAGTAGAGAGAGCAGTTGGCAAGGTCAGGGTCAGGTAGTGACCATGGACCCGGTGCTTGGGCAAACAGTTTGCCGAGAATCATCAAGTTTCAAAAGGTTGCTGCCATATGATAACTGAGCAGTGACCTATATCATTGCTTAGTCTTTGCATGTCAAGTCTTTTGAAGCCAGTGACTTCAAATGGTGTGTCCTGTAATGTCCATATGCAAGACCCAGTAGAGACATATTGCTGCTCTGATACAGAAAGACTGACATTGCTACAGTTTTCTCTACTGGTTCCATGGCTGCTGAGGTATTGTTGGTCTTTAATGTGCCGTGTTTAATAAAAGTAACTACTTCTGTTCCAGTTTAATACCCCGGCTCTGACAATCTCAGAATCATCTATCACAGAGGAGTTTTCCATCTCCTCCTGTTGGCAGGTTCTGCGCCTTTGCTCCAGACAGTTGCTCTCTCCTCTGATGCCAATGTACAGCCACTTCCCAGATAGTATTTTCTATCTCATAAAAAAGACTCATTAATTCCAGAAGTCCCTTTCCAGATGTAATTAGTGACTCTCTTAACCAATTTGTATTGGCACCATCTTTCTTACCCATTTCCTTCTAAAAAGGTTCATAAACTAACAGTGTAGTTGACAGTGAATTGACAGCGAATGCATAGAAAGATGAGTCGATGCAGGTCCGGAAGGTCCTAATAATGGCACAGTGTTCTTGTTACAAAGGTTTAGTTCTTGTTGAAATCCAGTAACTGAAACTGGAGCTTTGAAACTGAATGTGGCTGCTACCTAGAACAGTTAAATCCTTTGCTTCCTCTGATATTGTACTGAAAGATTATAGAAAGCTCATTTGTCGTGTTCATATTGAGTGGTTTATAAGGAACAACAGTGCAACAAATTTTGGGATTCCATCTGAGGTGGTAATTTTCATGATTTCTGGTCATGTTTATATCAGAGATTCTGTCTCAGGGGTATGGAAATTGTTTGGTTTTAATCCCTATATATGTAGGATGGAGTTTTCAAAACTGTCTAGTATGGTCTGCTCCCATTGGGGCATCAAAGGTAGTTTTACCTCTGACTTCAGTGAGAATAGAATTATGTGCAAACTCTACATGCTTTTAACAATCCAGTTTCCTAATTGTTTTAAATTTGGGTACACTTATCCCTTGCAAAGGTACTTTGCTTAATAAAGTTCCTTCTGGCTTTGGTTCTCGACCGTATCCCATGACCAGTACACCCTTGCTAATAAGGAATTATAAACTTGTAAGTGATTTCATCTGACCTAACTTTCCATGGGTAGTGCCTTTATACTCTTACTTGTACTGTTTGGTAATGTTTTTCCCTTGCTTGAGCAAAGACTCTTCTAAAACATTTCAAGTCTTAAAGGAAATTCAGTGTAAAGAGATTTGAAAAAGGTTTCTTCTTGAACATCCCATTATCCAAAGAATACTTAGAAGGAATAGCTATGGTACCATGAGGCTTCGTATGAGAGTGATTGAATGGAATGTAGTATTTTAATGGCAAGATTTATGGTGTGTGAAAGACTTGACTATCGCCTTGCATTGAATAAACCAAGAGGTGAGATCATCATTTAGGTCGTCACAAAAATGACTGGACATATCCGTCTCTCTTCTTGCTATTCTCTCCTTCATTCTTTGCCATTCTTTGCCTCTAGGTCTTCCTATTCAAATTCACCATGCAGAACAGCTGCCCTGGGCCAGCTCCTGCAGAGCCAGGCTGATGGGAGGGCACAGATTTTTGTTGCTTTTCTGTGATAGGTTGTGGGTGGATGTCGGACATAATGAACCCAGACAAAAAACCCAAACCTGTGCTAAAACCAAAACAGAGCCTGAGCACTTTTGGGGAGGGTGGGATGGTGTTCTGGGAAAATGCAATTCCTGTGTATTCCATCTGTGCCGGCATCCAAGAGGAACGGTTATTAGAGCAGGACCCAGAGCATCACACCTGCAGTCCAGTCTCTGTGGGATCAGTAATTACGTGTTAATTAACAAGTCTGGAATGAGTGAGAGTTTGCATGTCAGCAGATAATCTGTATAGTGACTAATAAGCTGCAGAATGTTTTCAATTAGCAGGCTTGAAAAGGAAATCCCAGTGAGTGTTTTGCTTGGTTGGGAAAGGACTGAATGAATGCTCTCTGTTGTTAGGACCCTCAAAATAGGAAAGTGGCAGATTTAAAAACTACATTGTAAAGATTAAGATCTGTGAAACACATATGCTTAAGTTACTTGCTACTGCTGTGCATTGATGAAATTATACAGAGTAAACTTCAGTGAAATGAAATTTTCCACTTGATTAAATAAGAGCAAACATGGAAAAATTCCACTCTTGCATAGATTCGTTAAGACATTTTAGTAGTCTAAAATGTATTTTTATTACAAGTTTTTTAATGGATTGAAGTGGGGACAACTCCAGAATCTGTTCACTTGGGATGGAAACAAATGTTGCATTCTTTCTTTGACACAAATTCTGGGAATCGTTGACTATACTCCACCTCTGTTAGGCTTTTCACTGTGATCTCCAGGTGTTAGATTCCCTCCATTATATGTTTACATAGTAATGTAAGGAGAAAAGTTATTTCCCAGTGACCTGGCTTGTCTATTTTGACTTGACTTTATTTCTGTTCTGTCCGTATTTGCACTCAGAGGCAACATTTGGAGAGGTAATTTCCAGAAGTGTTGAGCAATTTTATCATTCTCTTTTTTTTTTTTTTTTCTTAGGATGGTATTACAAGGGCAGGCAATCTGGGACGCTATTTTTTAATTAGCTACAAGTAAGGAGAGCTCATACAAGGGAAGAATGATTAAAATTTGTTTGGGATGTTACAATTTATGAGTTGGGCTGGTCACTTTTAAAAGTCCAGATGCTGTAAGAAATTTCCCCCAATTTTTCTTCTGTGTTTTCCTGCAGATCCTTTCCTGGCTGCTACATTGAACTGATGCTGGATGTAAGAGATCTTGATAACACCTAAGGCATCATTTCCTTCATGGAGCTAAAATTTTTATTATCTTGTAATTAATTTGTAAGGTTCTCAGTAGTACCTGTTAGGAAATTGAATCAGATGTACAGATTTGGCTAAGCTCCTTCTAGAGCAGGCAGGCAGGCGTTCTGCCATGTCAGATAAACCATGATCCTTGACTTCAAGCCTTTTTAATTCTCATGGGGCTTATTAGTGCTCACCTCCATCAACTACATACTAGCGGGTTATTTTTAACTAAATTAATTCAGTTAAAGATCTTCCCCTCCTCCCACCGATTTCTGAAGGGTACCTGAGTTTGTATCTCACTCGGATCAGCTTGCAGATTTTTTAGCCTTCTCCTGTCATGTTAAAACCAGGATTGGTTGGAGCCTAAGAAATGGTGTACGTTTTTCACTCTGAAGGCAGCGTGCATCTAGAATTATGTCCTCACAGGTAACTGAAGTTACAGCGGTTGTATCAGCCACCTCTTTTCACACTGTCAGGGAAAAGAGGCACTGTGAAAGACTACTAGCATCTCAAATCAATAGTTGGTGTTTCTAACACATGCAGACCATTATGTTTATAAATGTGAAGAGTTTTAAATAGGTTAGCGTGACTGTAAATTGGTTGACATCAGAGGTTTCTTTGGATAGAAAATGTCATTGTGGTCATCTCATGTTAATCGTTCTGGTTTTCCATCAGTATGACAGCTGTCCTTCGCTTATTGTTGAGAATGTGTGTAAAGTGATGAGAAGTCGTATTACTCCTCCCTTACATGGCTTGTTCCAGATTGAATTAATCTAATATTATTTTAAAAGTAATTTTCCCTCCTACTTTTGGGTATATGTAGAAATGATTTAATTACTTGCGATTCATCTTAGAAAGTACTAGGTGCATTCCTACCTCCCCTGCAATTTGACAGGTTATGCTATACAAAATGCTAAAATAAAAATGCCAGTGAAACAATAGCAGCAGTTGCTGGCACATAGTGTTTGATACTGCTGTACCGCCGAATGAACGGACAGGACTTTTAAATTACTAAGAAATAAAAACACATTGAAGTGGAGTGTAAAGGACTTGACTTTGACTTTCAGATGTTCAACCAACCTCATGGAAGTCATTTAACTTCTCTATACCTGTTTGTCTCTGTTTGCCATCACCTGTGTGATTTACAATTTCTAGAAATTCCTCTCACGAATGTCTCTAAAATGCTGTGAGACACCTGGATGCCAAAGAACTGTAAATATTAGCAAATACTCGTCTAATTCTTGGAGCATTCGTACTGCTGTCTGAACCGTGGTCACCACCATGGCTTTAAAAACAGGCTCTCAAACCATGCAATCTCCAATGAGAAGTAGTTTTAAAAAGCTGATGCTTTTCCCAAGGTCTATAAACCCAGGTAATACCAAACAAAAGCCGATGTCCTTAATTCGTCTCGCTGTAATTTCTGCAGTGTTAATGCCTGTTGTCCTGGCTGTCATTGTGGCTCCATGATGAATCTGCCTGTATGCTGTTTGCAGGGGCTCCTTGAAGTGGTGCGGGATTCCTGAGCTGAGGTGGTTGGCCAGAATCCCATCGGACTGTCTGCTGCGTGAGAGTGCATTGCCCCAGCCAGGCTGGGGGGGCATGCTGAACCTGCTGGGTTTTTCGCTAGGCATCATGAGTCAAACACTTTACTGTTAAAAGTGAAGAGTTTTGGGCTATTTAATTATTTGTTAGCCGTAAGAATCTGAGGATTCATGAACCGTCTCTTTTGAGGAACGCAGTGATTTAATCAGATAAATGTTTAAAGCAGGGCTAAGATAGTAGCCAACCACAGCAGAAAAATATTTTTTCCTTTGAGATAACCTCTTAAATATATACATATTTAAAACCAGTTTATCATCTCTGTCTAATTCTAAGCATCCCTTCTGTCAGCAGCAGACAGAAATAAAAAGAAAAAACCCTCAGTGGATGCCTTTATTTTTTTGTGAAATGTGTCAGATGATAAGCAAAATGTAACTGGGTATTTATTTTACTTTTCATGTGCCCTGCAAACTGTGGAAGGCAGTGAGAGAGATAGAGCAGCAACAGCCTGATAAGCATGGTTTTTCCCTTTTTGCCAGCTTTCTGTTTATACTGCCTTTAAGCGAACACTGGGCTAGAGACCAAATGTCTTTACTCATATGGGAGATTTCAGAGCTGCTGGGAATAAACTGGTGCAAAAAGCAACTCCTTGATTACAAGATCTGTAGGTAAATGTTACTCCTGCAATAATTGCCCTTTTCCCTCCATCCTCTTCACGGCACATTCTGTTCTAGCAGTGCCTAACAAACAATAACAGCAAAAATAAGGCGTATTTTTTACACTGGTTATTTTCTATCTCCTTACTGAAAAGGACACATAATGGAATGAATCTGGCTTCCCATCTGTTGCTAGGTGCAATTCAAAGTGGCAGTTTTGACCTATAAAGATTTGGCTGGTTTGCGTCATGCGTACCCTAGAGACAGCCTCTCCCCTTTAATTTCTCTGTGTCTCCATTTTCCATCTGTGAAAAATCAGGAAAACACTACTTTTCTACTTCACAGGGATTTTCCAAGGACACATTTATTAACAGGCACAAAGCATAGGCTCTGTATTAGACGTCACACAAATATCTATGTCTAAAAACTTGCTGCTGCCCTCAGTCCCACAGAACCTGTCGGTTGAGCTTCACTACATGATAGAAGGTGATTCATTGTTCTAGGCTGTATTATGGATTGCCAGCTCCTAATCTTGCCATTTTTAAACACATGCATAATGTGATACTTGCAAGTCATCCAGCTGAATTTGGTGTTTCCCATTAAATAGACTGGGACATCCCAGGGGTATAAAGTTAGAAGTATGTTTACACGTTGCAGTTTTGAGTCCCAAATAAAATAACGGGCAGTGGGGACCACAAACTGTTGGGTTGGAGGAGGTGTATATGAGATACTTACTTACTTACTTACTTACTTACTTACTTACTTACTTACTTACTTACTTACTTACTTGAGAACGGTTTCCTCAGAGCACATATATCTAGAGTTGTGGTTGCCTGTTGTATTAGAAGTGAAGTAGTTCTTCAGTTAGCTTCATAAATCAGTAGTTCTCAGGTGCATTTTTGCTGTCACGTGCGGGTCAGGTTTAAGCAGTTCAACATGCCTGTTTGAGAGAAGAGGTCTCCAGGGCATGTGGGCTGATCAAAGCAATATTTTAGACCTGTACTAAATTATGGACTCAGTCTTGCAAGAGTTCAGGAGATGGGTAGGAGCATTTTAAGGAGCCTTGGCTTTACAGCAGCAACCCTTCAGTCCAGACTTATGGCAGTTCATACCTGTCCTATTTCCGATGTGATTGTTGGAATAACAAAATTCAAGCTTAGCAGTAGTAGTAGTTCTGCAACTGAACAGTGGACAGAGCAGCAGCATTTCTTGTGGATGATTACAAGACATGGTCCATCAAGCCAGATGGATTAACTTCCTCATTGGTGTGGCTCTTATCTTGGAAAAAGTGGGGTCCGTCCCTACCAGACCTTTATAACCCTTGGTAAAATCTTTCACTCTTATTTCTCTGCTGTGCTAAGCATGGAACGCATGTGTACTACTGTGATGCTAGCCCTTGGTGGGGATTTTGGTGGCTATTCCCAAGCTCACAGAGACAGACAAGATGCAGGCTGTGCCAAAGTAGCACATGGGAAACTGTTACAAGGTCTATTAAAGATCATTGCCGTATTTTATGTTTTCCAGCATATTACATCCAAATATTGTATTTTTTTCATAATATTATCTTCATAACATTGATGAAAATTGACCTTGTTTGGTAGGACACTGTTCTCTTAAAACTCTGTTGCTTTATGTATGCATGCATACGCACGCTTTGCAGAAGACGCAAAGTCTTCTGCGGAGAGCTCCACCAGCTAAAAGAACCCCAGAGCTGCCACTGTACCTAACTGAGTAACTCCCCTTAATTCTATTCTTTGTGTTTTTGATAATGTAGGATTTTATCCTTTTCAAGTCTAGCTACCCTTTAGGAATCTTGTTGAGAGAATTTTAAAAAAATTAAATAAAATTAAACTGCAGCAGAGTGTTTTTTCAACCTGTGTTTAGGAACATGTTAACAAACTTCAAATAAGTGGCAAATTAAATTTTAGCTTAAAGTGTATTCATTTTAGTTAACGAAATAAAACCCACAAGCCCCTTCATTTGAACATCAGTGATGTGGAAGTTGCATTTTTGAGGTCTGGCAGTGACACAGCTTTTGAGAACTGGAAATAAGAATATCAGGGAAAGATAGAGACAGGGCCTCATCCTGCAAGGCTTTACTCATTTTAATAGCTCTTCACATTTCCTTAGGGCATGTTTGCCTGTAGCACTGCATTCCAGTGCAGAGTGTCTTAATTTTGCTCAAAGAACGGGGTCAGGAGGAGGTGACTTCTCCCTGCGTAGGAGGGAGCAGGCAGGTTGAGCTGCACTCAGCCTCTTTGCGCTCCACCTGCTCAGCCCGAGGAGCAGTGCTTCCGCTTGACCATGTGAGCTATCTCATGGCACCTCGTTAGCATGGGGTGATGGCTTTATTGGGGGAACGAGTCATAAAAAAGCTTCCTGTGGTTAAAAAAGAACAGTTTCATTTTAGCGCGATGACAGCCTGATGCTGAGGATTGAATTTTTGCGTTAAAGCTAGTTTTGTGTGTGTGCAGGCAAGACAAGGGAACTGCGGACACACATGCCTAGAAAGCAGCCGCTGCAGGGGGCGAAATAAAAATAAGAAGACCTGCTGTGATATTTTTATTTTTTAAACTTCCGAGGTTTTTTTCTCCTGTCAGCTCAATGGGCATCTCTTTAAGTAGCAACCCCCTTGTGTGGAAGTCCTGTCCCTGAATCTCACTTACAAGAGTGATCATTTGCAACTATGGATGAGCAAAGCACCAAGGATGAAGGTATCATCAGACGTGGTTTTTTTACTGCTAGTCATAAAGCAAACATTTAATTAATGTATTGCACAGTCCTGTATCTTGTAATCATGGAAACACAGTCTATAGAAGGTTTCCGTCTTACCTGTTTCAGTGGAAAAAACCTAATGTGGGAAAAATGTATCAACCCCCCCGCCCCATTTAATGTAATACCAGTGTTTAAAAATCCATGTTCATCTTTCATGTGAACATCCCGAAGTGCTTTACAGATGGGGAAACTGGAACATAGATTAATGACATGGTACTTCTGGCTCCCTATTACAATATATTTCATCTTTCTTTTGTATCTCATTACCTAGGAAGGCCAATCTTGTTTTTTGTTGCAGTTCATACCATAGTGGTGCCCTCACCCTGCCCCGGTCCTGAGGTCTCCAGATGCTGCTGTAATGTAAATAATGCGTATCAGCCGAGCAGCTGGTGAGGCGGGGGCAGAGGGAACAGAACCCAGGCTCCAGGGCATGTTTTCCTGGCCACTAGACCGGACTGCCTCCCTAGTGTTGGTTTTTATCATTGAGACGTTATATTGAATGTCCAAGGAAAACACAACAGAGAGGAAGCAACCATGCATTTACTGAAAACAGGGCCAGCAGAATAGTTGTTAGATTTAGAAGCATAGCGCATGCATAGCTCACTCAAAAAACCACATGATTACCTACAGTCAATCACAAGCTAATATGTCTGTTGCTGGATAACCACAGACATGCACCATGAAGAACATCATCTAAGTTCTTCAATACTAAAATGACAGACCTCCACCTGACAAGTCAGCATAAAGTAACTGATGCGAGAAGGAATCTGACTCAACCTCTTATTAATCGCTGTTTATTTTTTGTGATGACAGCCAGTAGAGGGCACTGGTAGATGTCTATATGGTACAGAGCTGTGCATTCACTTTCTGTAAGAGCCCAAATAAACCCCACAACTTGGTGTGACTTGCTGCCAAGAATATGTTGCATTTCTTGCCACGGTGCTTTATCTACCAATAGTTCAGGTCTGCTTGAGCTACCAGCAAGTGGATTTAGTTCTTCAGCATCTATTGTAGACCTCATGCTTTAGGTCAGGAGATCTTCATCTAACTCCATTGACAACCAGAACAATAGTTCTTGTGATAGACTTTATTCTGCTGAAATAGCAATTAATATTTGCAGATGATGCATTGGGACATCCATGCATCCATAATTGGGATATTCATATGGCATATCCATATTTAGAGATCTGGTGGAGAAGGCGGAAAAGTGTTACATATTTTATATAGTTTAGCCACCTTGACTCGAGATGGACCTAACTGGAGATACTATACGTGTCTGTCCTCATTGATGAGGTTTTCTATGTGCAGCTATTCTCTGTGACATCCCTACTTGCCTAGATGGTGTCATGTACATCTAACATACAGACATACTACCTGCAAGGGAGGAACTAATTTAAAAGGGGTGTTTGTTGTGGGCAGGTAAGTAAATGGGTTGATCAACTATATGGACCCACATTCTTATGAGAGAGACTGTGGCCCTGATGCCCTGTCCCATTTTCTTCTATCTATATCTATATATTTAATATATTTTTGTGTGGTGGCTCCACTTATGTCCTGTTCTTTGTAAAAGAATTAGCACAGTGGTGCCCTGGTTGTGATCGGAGCCCGTGGGCATTATCATGAATAACAGTAATGTAATTTCACCTTTAAAGCTGGTGATGACCTCATCATGTTCTTTATGAAATATCTATCTTTTAAATGGTGTTCATCATTACTCCTCATAAAGACCACAAGAGGAACATTGACTTGTCACTGAGAATATTAAATCTCAGAGCAAACAGATTGGTTATGGCCATTTTTGGGTGTTTTGGTGCCTTTGTATTCTTCAGGTTAAAGTGCTATTTATTCTTAGTGCTGTTGACCTGATTTTAATCCTAGCTAATGCCTTGCAGCCCTTGAATGGAATATATTGAGCAGAAAAATAAATTCAGTCTTAGAGTGATGCTATAAGAGCAGTTTAAAAAGGTCAAAGATGGAATTTATTTTCTCTGTGTTGCTGGAACTCCTGTGTTTGAGTGTTTAGAAACTTGATAGGCTTTTATAGCAAGTGAATAAATCAGAGAAAAGCTAAAGTCTTATATTGACAGTTCCTGAATACCTCGCTGAGTAGCTTCTCCTTGGAGGTAAATCAGTGAGAGGTAAAAGGTGTTGAATGTCTTCAGCAGTTTGTGGATGTAGAACAGATCGGAGCAGGATGGAATAGAATCCATCCATGAATTAAGTCACCACAAATGGTTTTCAGTCAATGCACGGTTTCTGCACATACTAGAATAATAAAGAATGGGGGTGGCCATATCAGAGGTTGTAAGAAAAAACTGAAAGTGTGTTAAATGTTCACATCTCTCAATCCTGCGCTTCATGGAGTGGATGGAAAATAGCTGAAGAAATCATGATGCGTGTCCCAAATGACTCTACGCATGATTTGGGAGGTCTCCGGTGATGGTATTTGATTCCAAACACACGCTATTTTTTCTCGTCAGTCATCAAATTGGCATTGCACGTTGGTATTAAGCTATTACCCAGCTTTTGTGAAATGCACAGAATCGTCGCAACAAAATAAAGCCCTAAAGTGAAAATCTCCGTGGCTCGCAACAAACACTTCTTGAACAAAGCAGAGTTCATACATGAGTTTTCTTCTGATGTTCAGGGGTGTGTGCATTTAATACGCTAACGTATCAGCAACTGTAATCACAATGGGAGTAACAGAGGGTCTAAAGACATGAAAATATTTCATGAAACCTACTAATGAAAGTTAGGATTTTGTAGATTGCTCCCTGGAACAGTAAGATCTGTTGAGCACTTACATGCAATTTCTGTAACTTGATCAGGGCGTGTGGAGCTGCTCTGTCAGGAGAAGGGAAAAGGCTTCCTAGTTGATGCAGTACAATTTGTTAAAAGGATAACTGGTGATTATATTAATTTATTAACAAATGCTTTCAACTGTACCAAAGTGCCAATTCATTTGTGGATTTAAACAAAATGCTGATGACTGATGATAAGTATTTTTATTGTTTTGGAGACTTTAAAGACTGTAGGTTTGGTATGCTCTGACTGTGACTTCCTTTGACTTTGGAATAGGCCACAAAATGTTTCCCTGTTTTAGGGCGAAAATACTTCGGCTTTTTCTCTAGTGCTTATGATGTTTCATTTCTAGTAATACTTTTGCTTTCCACTTTTTAAACACATGTTGTTTATCTTGTGCTGTTTTTTGATCAAACTAAATGGAGTTTTAGTTTTATGTGTGCTGCTCTTGAAGAGAAAGAGGAAGCTTATTTTAAATACGGCATCTTTCATGGAATCTTAAAAGTATTAGAAATAATTTACACAAATTTTTAGAAAACATTTGTTCTTCATTTCTTAAATGCTCTGTCTGCATTTCAGATTTATGGTACCCATCCCTTTTGAAAATGGGAAATGTAGATGAGGAAATGATTCCAAGTATTCATTTAGTTTTTACACTGAAAGACACGAAAGATTCTTTTGGTCTTCAATTTTCTACAGATGGTTTAGAGCATATATTAATCTACGGTGGGGGCATGTGTGTGTAAACCCTCAACATTTGGAAACAAAATCAACCTTCTTTATAGTCTGTACAGAGTTTTTTAAAAAAGACCAAATTCTCTTCCGTGTTACTCAGCAGAAAGGGCTGTGTTTGCAACAGGACAACAGCAATTCTAGCAGAATTTTGCCAGATGTGTAGTAACGCCTTCGTTTCACTTCGGGAAGGTGACTGTTTTAAAATGGCTTTTCTCATTTAGGGTATTTTGATATTCAATAAATAATTTAAGAGGCTGGATTAGGATGAATGCCTTTAATAAATGTATTTTAAATTAAATAGGATTGAAATATGAATTTTTTTTTTTGCCTAGCTCCAAGTTGCCCATCAAGTCATACTTTTTGTTAGCTCCAAATTCTTCCCTGTGTAAAGTTGCAGGGGTCAGCAGAGTTAATCCATGCAAACGTTTTTGCCCAATGTCATTTTTGGTAACTTAATTTATGCTTCATTGTTCAACATAATTACAAAGAGTACTTTAGTGATAGTTTATGAGAAATAGTCTCAATGAACCGTTGCTAACACCATGGCTCCACAAATGAAACATTGCATCACAGTTGGCTAGTGCTGGCATCAATTTTTTTGTTAAGTAAATAAAAGGGGATGTGAGTGGATTTGGTGCTGAGCTCAGCCTGGAAAAAAGAATAATTTCCTCCATGCAACATCAAGATTTCTTGCTCCTTATATCATTTTCCTCCATCGAGTGCAATGGGATTTTGCATAAGCCATCTCCACAGTAGAAAGAGTAGCTTGTCAAATAGGCAGGTGTATTCCTGCTTGGCATCTGTGGACGGGCTATAATAATGACACAGCACTGGGCACCGTTGTTATAATAGTATTGGAGAACCTGTTGCCAAAGAGTAGCATTTTTATAGTGCGTGTCTTATGGGGGGGGGGTGTGTGTGTGATGTAACTTGGGCACCAGGATCTATTACAAAAGACCAGGCTGGCTTAAATTGATAGTGCAGCTCAGAACACTAAGGAGAATGACACCACCAGCAGACATGGAGCTTTGTAAAAAGTGACCTTCATGCTATTGTTAAAAATAAGAAACCAAAAGCGCAACACTGAATCCTAATGAATGAGATCTTTGCGTTAATTCAGAGAATGTAGTATAATTCTGTAGACCTTTTCAGGTGGCTAGAGTAACTTTCCACTGCAGCTGCGAAAGGACGAGTCCAATTACTGGTATAATACTCCTTTTCTGAAGTGCCTAATAGCCATTCAGTTCCTTCATCAAGGCTGTTGTTGGCCCATTGCTGTCCAATGAAAACGATACGAAAAAATGTAAAAAATATTTATATGTAAATGGTAGCAGCTATTAATATAAAAATAACAGGAATAACTCATACTTGCTCCGTAGGTTATCCAGAAATACATCTATCTACTAGGATGTAAACTTGCAGTAGATTTGTATTCTCTTGTCAGCTGGTCACAATATTTTCCTTTACTTCTCTGTACTGCACACAGATTTCTGAGGTTCCTTTCAAGCCATTTCATTAAATATTTGATCTAGTTAGTCTTCCATAAATACTAGCAGTCTAGGGCAAGATTCTCATCTATTTTCATTTGCCAAAGCCTGGAGTAACTGTGCTCAGCTGAATTATTCTAGAGGTGTGTGGTAAAGGAGATCACAGTCTGGTCCCTACCAGTAAACGTGAACTGCAGCCTCCCATTTGATTCATGTGTGTTGTTCTCATTATCCTTAATGGATGTTGCACACATATATTAGGAGAATAGACCCTTTTAGGAGCTGTCTAAGAAGTGAAATGAAAATGATAACTGCTTCGTCTTGGATGACTTATTGTATTTATTCTATGGGATTTTAAAGGATATTTTAGTGTTTAAGTTATCTGGTGCATTAGAGAATGGTTTAGATAGGCTTTGGTTGATTGACAGTGGTGGGTATGTTTTAGAAAATTATTATACGCATTGGGACTTTAATTTTGCTGTGAATTATATTATTTTTGGAGATGTAAATTGCTGCCTCTCCCAAGAGACAAAAATAGTGTGCCGCTTGTTTGATTTTTAGCAATAACTAAAATGATGTGTTAAATTAGGCTCAGGTAGTGTCATGAAACAGGACCTACCTACTTGTGTGGGGGAGTTCAGAGTCCTTCACAAAGCCGTGATTTTTTTTTTTTGTTGTAAAATAAATTGGGACCTTGTGGTTCATATCCTAGAAATCACCCTTCTCCACATGTATCATCACGTAAGAAGGCCAAGTAGCTGGTAGAGAGACAAGGCAGCAGAACTGTTCACTGAGGGTGAGGGTTGGTGTTCTCCAAATGAGAATTAAACTAATTGAAGAACAGATGAGTGGATTCAGCTATTGCCTTGCCTTACGCTTAGCTGACAACAGAAGACTGTAATTTTGAATGCTATCGATCCTTTTAATTTTCATCCCTTGCTGTTCAGATCAGACAAGGCTGTGACTGAAGCGGTTAAGTACCTATGTAAGGGCTTCGAGGGATAACTCACTGCCAGCTGAATAGTGCAGAGATCTGCAGGTTACATGTCACTTTGCAGATCACCGGGCTTTGTGGTAGGGCTGTAGGAGGGAATAAGGTTAAAAGAAAGATCGTTGGGTCGTCCTGTTGTTTGGACTTCATGGCTTCCTACCAGTAGCCCCCATTTTGTTAAGGTTGTTGTTTTCTCCCCTAGGGAAGAGAAATCACAAGAAAAGTAAAGTGACATTTGTTACAGCTGATGGGAAGCAAATTGAGTGCAGTGGAGTGGGTGATCTTTATTGAGGACTAGGTGGCAATGTCACATATCACCCTCTGTGCAGAACCTGGCAAGTGTAAAGATCTTCTTTCCTTCCTAACCGGAGCAGGGGATAGTTGTCATGCTAGATGGATGGAGCGAATGTGAGAGGACTCAGGGATTTCTTTTATGCCTGTAATTGAGGAGAATCTGAGATAACCTGTTAATTTCCAAGGGACAGCAAAGAAAGTTTTGTCAGTCAGTCAATAGCTTCATTCAGAGGAAGAAAAAGACTTAAGTGTGGGTACTATTAGAGCAGAGTAAGTTGTTTCTAAATAGGGGTGGGTGTGTTTGTGCGTGTGCAACCTTAAATGCTTTAAGCACAAGGTGTTCGTCTGAAGCACAGGGCTGGGATTTGGAGTAGTATTCAAATATTTTCTTAAGTTCCAGCAAAGACAAATATAAATGTGTCATATCAGGGAACTACAGAATTAAGACTTAAATCAGTTTCTGTTATACTACATTGTCTGCAGATGCTGTATGTATAATGTCGTAAAAATGGAAATGCTCTGCAATTTAACCATGCCGCTTCTTACTGAGGTCATCCAGTGCTTTGAGACCATTTATTATCCAAACACTGGAAGGAGCATCAAGAATGGATTCCTAGCATTGACTTTTAATTTCTTTCCATTTTTGTCATGGGCCTTACAGGTATGATCTTATCTCACAAGGCTTATATTTAACTTTAATTACAACTCACTTACGTGTTCTTAATCCTACAGGTGACAATATGTAGTCACAACTTAGGATGCTGCAATTCAGCTATGGTAGGAAACTACAATCTCTAGGGCCTCGGATTATAATCCTCAGTGTTTTGGGAGTGTAAGCAAAAGTTAGAAATGTGATACTCAAGTTCTGTGGGACTAGGGACCATCCATTTAGGCATCTCTCTAAGCAAAACTCTGATCATGACTGTAAAGCAAAGACAGACAGGGAGAATGCAAAACTTGCAATGCTGCATCAAAACAACCATGTGATTCCTATAGTCTCTATTGCCAGGTAGTACATGATTTTACCAAAAGCAGGGATAGAAGATGGCCAGTAATGGGTAACTGCCAAATAAACATAAATTTCAACATTATTGAGGCTTATCATATGCAAACCAAAAAAAGCAGAATAGTATTCTCTTCAAAACTTTATTTATAACATTAGCTGGTGTATTGATTGGATATCCTCTCAAGCAGTGTTTTTATTGACTTTGTTCTTAGCTGTTCATCATAGTACTATTCCTTTCTGCGTTCCTCTTCTTTTTTGTACTTTGAGGCAGAAATGTCATTTCATCTCAATAACAATAGGACTCAATGAATTTCACATTCATTAAAAACAAAAAAAATCCTGAGAGGTTCTCCAAATCCTCCACATTCTCCATTCATATTTTTCTCTATCACTTTCCCCAGCCTCCTGTGCCTGCATCTTGATGACCACTTCCTTGTCAAATCAAAAAGTCTTCCTGCTGCCAGAGAAACTCCTTAGTTCTGGCTTTGGAACAGTTTCCTCACATCTCTCCACCTCATCAGCTCACCTTATTGACTGTCCCTTGTGCTTCACATTTCGTCTAAGAACATATTTTTCTCCCTTGTCCTTGTCTGTATCTTCATTTCTTTGTCATTCTGCTCTGTCTTGGTATTACAGTCATTAATTGTATAATTTCAAGGTAAAAACAGTAAGGGCACAGTTTGTTTGAAAGACTCAGTGTAGGATGAAGTTGTATAATATTTGCTTTATTCTATTAATTCCCCAGGCTGCTTCTCTCCCTGCAAAAATGACGCTCAGTTTCTGGAAATGTTCCCTATCAGCTCGCAGCTCTGTCGTGCAAAACTGCATCTTGAGGTTGGCTTATCTGTGTTGATTACGGTTATGTAGAAAGGGAGGGCGAGCAGCCTTATTTTTCTACTATTTCTGTTAGACCAAATGAGTATCATTCCTTCTCAAAACCATAAGCAAGTATTATGCAGTCATTTGCTGTGTAGCACATGTAAGGAAAAGCCATCACAGGAAAATATCTTGATCAGGAAATACTGGTAGTATTTTTCTAGAGCTGAAACTTTAATACAGCGCGTTACTGATATTTCTTGCACCAAAACAGTGCTGTTGAATCCTGTTTCCCTTTAGTTTCGTTGAAGTCTTTGGGAATACTTTCCGAATTGAACATGAGCAGAATGAATTTAAGTGTTTCTTGTGATTATTCCCTGTTGCCACAGTACAAAATAATGATGTGTGTGGGCTGTGAGTATCATCAGGTGCATGGTAGGTTTACAGCCCCTTTGGACAGCTGTCCGTGGCCATCGACGGCGTGTCCACAGGCAAGGTCTCTGTGATGAAGTACTGCTGGATGGAGGTAAGGTTGGCAGCTAACGTAGCTGTGCCAGTAACAACCTGGGTAAAGAGCAAAAAGTGGTTTTGCCAATAGAGCCAATATAGAGCTGAATGGAAATTTGAGCTGGAATAACCTCTGTTGACAAAAACCTCAGGTTTGTCCCTTTGAACCATGTCTTCACCATGAGCAATTTTTTGCTGTAATACAGCAGTATAGCTGTAGTGGCAAAACTTTCCCTATACAGGTATGGCCAAAAAGGCCAGGGTCTGCCCCAACCCCACCTGAGCTTGCTGTGTCTGTTAGCACCCTCGCCTGTCCTAGCTGCTCTGTAAACAAGAGCATTACTTTTCTGTCACGTGAAATGGCTTCATGTTAAGAAATTGTGCTGTCCTGTGGGCAAGCTGCATTTCAGACAGTGTCTTGGCACAGAGAAGCTGTCTGGTCTCGGGGAGTGAGGTTTTCCTCTGCTTTTGAGTGTATCATATGTTTTTCACAAATGAATTTCTTAGTCTGAACGTGATGCCATGGTGTGTGGATCAATACTGTTCCTCTGTGGCAAGGTGTACAGAATGCCAAATGTGTTCGGCAGTCTGTTATTATAACGCGACTCAGCAGAGCCAAGAAGCCTGCAACCACCACTTTCATTAAGGGTAATTATCCTTGAGCAGCTGGGATAGGAGTAGGAGCCTGAATGGTAATTAGCTGCAATTGTTAGGAGATGCATTTTCAGGTTCCTGTACCATTTTTCTCTCTGTTTAAAGAACAGACTGAGGGAATTGTGATAAATCCTGAGTCCTTGCTGTTGGAGAGAAGCTAGCTGCCTACTGATCAGCTCAAATTAGGATGTTCTTTGCATGTCCATGTGGTCTTGCTGCAGTGAGAAATCATCCTGCACTTGGATGGTTTGGGTCTTTGTGGCAACATTAACATTTCGTATCTGTTTTCTCAACAGATGTATTGCTTTATTTTGTAATAAATTAAAGTGACAACTGCTGCAGATCTGTTTTGAATCAATTCAGTTTTGTTATAGAGGTAGAGAGATATGTATGCATGACACCAGTGAACAGAATTACCAGACTGGTAGAACCAGATAGATACAACCTCAGTCACAGATAAGATTGATGTGTTTATATGCATCAACATTTTCAAAATGTACATTTTCAGTAGAGGTTTGGTACTAGATTTAAATGGAAGAATAACTTTCTATTTTTAAAACTTTTTCTCCACAACCTTCTTTGGTGTTATGCTTTGGTGTCAGTAAATAGTGTTGGAAGAGCTTGACAAGTAATATGTCCTTGCTGCAACATCTTTTCATGAAATGGGGGATTTTGTAAAAAGAGGAAAAAGAATTAGAAAAGCTCTTATGCACCACAAATCTGCTAAACACTTGATCAGCCCTGCTCTGTCCTGGGATAAAGCAGTTATCCTTATCTACTAATGCTCATCTTCAAAACTTTTTACAAGTATTAGTTAATGAATCTTGGAGCACTATTTAACCATCAAAAAGAGGTGCATGATGGAAAACTGAAGTAATGATGTTAGGTAGTACATACTTTTCCTGTATTGTATTTCTGAGTAGGAGACACTTCTTGTTAGTTTGGAAGAAAAAATAAAGATTGAAGACTTGCTTCTGTGCTTTGCAAAGGACCCCTGAGGAATTGTGTCAGTGAGAACCAAGGGCATTCAGCATGTCTGTGCTAGATGCTGGCTCCTGGTATGATTTGTCCTGGATGTACAGTTGTCTTTTCTGGTTGCCCAATTGTATTTTCCATGGCTGGCATTTGTAGTGTACTATGTAGAATAATTATTGACTTCTTTTTCACATTGTGTGTGAGAATAAACGATAACAATCTCTGTCTGTAAAGCAGGCATAAGTTTAATAATATTAGAGATTTGACTGTATATCCTTAGAAATGCTTTTTTTTTCCTGCTACTTCAGACTTTTTTTCTGTGAGTTAAGGTTTTTCTGCTTTCTGCTGGAAATCTAAAACAATGGTTTCATGCCCTCCTCCAGTTCTAGCAGAATTTCAACATATGCTATTTATGACAGTATTGAGAATCACTGATGCATTGCATCAGTGGGAGTGGAGAGGACTCCAGCAGAGACTGAAGCATTTGAGGAGCCAGACACAGGTCTGATTTTTGCTGTATGCCTTGAGGTGAGTTCTTCAACTTTCTGAAAGCCTTTTTGGAAGTCTCTACTGATCTCTGGAGGGGAGGCCATGCTGATCTATCTGTTAATCAGTAGCAGAAGTTTTCATCGCCAGGTACGTTTCTTTCTTTGACACTCTTCCTCTGCAAACCACAAAGTCCAGGAGTTAATGCTGTGTTGTAAGTGTACTTTGTTGGTGCTGGTACTATTTTGGCTGCTGCTTCTTTGTATAGACAGGAATGTGGTACAAAGGCTTAGTTATAGTGAAGCCTCACAGAGAAGAGCTCAGAGGATTCAGCAGAGATGTCCCGAACTTAAAATAATGATCCATTTATAACTAGCAGACTCTATCCAAATACCTTCCTTTGCAGCAACTCGTCTCCCTGCCCTCTTCCTTTTTTTTGGGTAATCTTCCTGTCCCGCAGCTATTTGCTTGGAGGTTTTGTGAAGTTACAACTTAATAATTGAAATTCCCCCATTTGTTGGCTACATATAGGCCCCCTGGTGCCTTGTTAAGTGCTCCGTTACCAGTGAATGTTCTTAATTATGTTCTAGAAGATGTTGTTCAAGTCACAAGTCATTTACTCAAGGTTTGGGCCCAGCAGGTAAACATTTTCAAATTAATTTAGGTTGCTAAACGGAAACCACTTAGAACTCTTGAATGCTGATAACTTGCACTTCCTACTGAATTCAGCGGGAGAAGAGATGATTTACTGCATTTTGAAATCAAGCTGATTGCTGGTTAAATGATAGGATGGGCTTTTACTAGTCTCCCAGTTTGGAATATGTTGAATATTGTTTGGATGTAGAGAGAAGTGTCTATAAAGTGTCTGACTTGCATATTTATAAGGGACATTGGGCATGTGCTAATGAAAACAGTCACCTCTAAATTACTAGTAATAACATCTGATCATAAATGACTAAACATGAAGATTTGTTGTTCTCTATCTTACCAGTTTTACATAAAGTAAACCAACAATGCTCTCTTAAGAATCTGTATTATTCCTTTGTGCATGCAGAGATGTACTATAGCAAATGCTGTAAATATTGTAGATACTGAAGTTATTTATAGGTGAATGATTTTTCTTTTATCCTTTTATATAAAGACATAACTTTGTTTTTACGGACCTTCACTTAATGTAAATCTTTTTTTTCCTTTCATTGAAAGCCATAGAATCTTTCTAATTTCTTTGCTGTCATTATCATCATCATCAGCTTTGTCCTTGTGCCCTTACTAATGATCGACAGCCATTAGAAACCCAGAGTCAGCAAAATTTATACAGGACTTTTTGCAGCACGAAAGACGGGGCTCCCAGGATTGCACTGCCGATGGACCCAGACCTTTACAACAGCAGACTTGTATCTTGACCAAAACCAGGCGCTGACAAACAATAGGGGGGAAAGCATTCCCCTATTGTATCCAGTAGTAAATCTATCAATCAATAAATAAAGCTAGCAAACAAGCAAACTAAAAACCCTCTGAACAGATATAAATCTCCTTTAGCCTGGCTTAAATAATTCCATTAATTTTTAGTGAGAAGAGCGTGCCCGTGTCCTGCTGATCAATAAAGAAGTTGAAGGTTGCAAGTTTGACATGAGTACGACCTCAGTTTCTGACGCGAACATGCATCAATTATGATGATACCTGAATTTCCAGAATCTTAATTTCAACAGAGTCTGCTGGCAGAAGCATAGCTTGTATTAAAAGTGGTCATGGTGGTTTATGTAGCAAACTTCAACATGGGCATAGGTTTTTTTTTTTGTAGCTGGAATTGGGGACTCCTGTTATTGTATCTTGAAGTACACACAGTTTTGTTTTTCATTCACTCCCACTGTTGATAACTTGTCCACCTTTGGGAAAACATATTAGCTCAGATTAAAACAGCTAACAGTAGTGAATATCAATACTTTTTAGTGCTATACTTTGGTTTCCATCTGTGACTTTGTTAGTATAGAACTTCTGACTTCAGCATAGCGAACTTAATCATAGAAAACATAGAGCTTGCAGAAAGACTGTTAAGAACATAATTTACTTTTATAAATAGCTGTAATGCTATACCTGTTAAGATTTATTTGGGAGAATAACCCTTCAACACACATCTGCATCCACCCACAGTAAAAAAGATGATTTTTCTTTTTTTAGCCAGGTAAAGCCAAAAAATTACTGTCAAATGTAATGCAGGTTGTTCTGTCAGGGTTTATGAAGTAAAATCTATTTGTAAGTGAACATACAATAAAAATCCAGATTTTTCATCAGTGAATCTGGCTCAAAACACTGTACATGTAGGGGAGGGACCGGTGACATCAGACCCTATGGAAGTGTACAAGAAATACAACCCCTGACTGGCATCTCCTGCAAGCAAGGGGGATGCCTGAGGCATCTGATAGGAAAGCTGTACGTGAATGGACTTCTTAGTGACCAGGAGGTGGGTGGCTCTGAAAATGGGTTTGCAAGACTGGTGGTGTGTGTTGAGCTCATACAGGTTGTGTGGGTATTTGACAACTGGAAATTTGTGGAAACTGAGGGGCTCCTATTGGAAGAACACATAAATAATGGGGATTTGGGCTACTTTGGATAGAAAAGCAAGCAAGTGCTTAGAAAAAAGGGTACTGGGTGCTTGAGGGGTGCGTGGTACAGCTGGATTTGGAAGAACATGAGACTGCTAAGTCAGCACAGTAGACCCTCAACCTGATGGTGGTGCTTCCATGTCCCTGTGGCCTTTGCTAGCAGGCATTAGGCGGCCGGAGGGGAGGTCCCGGACTGCCCTTTCTGCAGTGGTGGCTGTGGCTTGAAGTTTTTGCTGTGCACTTGCTGTGCTTAGCAAGACTTGAACTAAGGGTTGTAACTGGTCTGGGGTGAGGAGTGGTGGAGGACCTCTCTTCTGACAAGTGAGCAGCCCACCAGGTTTTTCCAGGTAAGTGGGCCACAAAGACAGGGGTTCTGCTTAAGTACCAGTGGGCACTTGGTTAAAATGAAAAAAATACCTTAGTGGAGCTGGCAAGAAAGACAAAAGCTGCATACATTGTGGTTGAAACAGTTATCAAAGTGGAAACTGATTGCTCTATCTTTCTAATAGAGACTTCAGCCTCTTCATTTTTAACATCTGGGATGCTCTCTTTAGCTCCCTTTCTACTGAGAATGAGGAGATGATGTGCCTCAGTCAGGTTATTCTGCCTTGCCATCCTCCCAGGTCAATATAGACAGTAATTTCTGCTTTCCCAGCTGCTGCTGAATTCTGTTTTGTAAATAGTTCCCAAATTTTTCTCCTGCATCTGAAGTCCCATTTGCTTCTGAGCAGCCAGCCATGATGTAGCTACCTCCGTGTTTGCTAGATGACGTCCTCAGTGGTTTTTCCCCCAAAGAATTCCCACTGTTTCCCCCCCACTTGCTGGGGATGCGAGGATGTGCCTCCACATTTCCTAAGCAACCTAGATCAAAAGGGAGAGAGTTGACAAGAGTTATGGTAGCTTCCTCTTCAGCCTATTCATCCTACTTGCCTGCTGATCTCCACATGCTTTCTTCTTTTGCCAGTCTTTTTAGTCATTTCAGTGGGACATTTCCTATAATATTCATACACTGGTATCAAAGGTTTTATTTGAATTCAAGAAGCAGCTATTGCTGCTATGTATCAGCAGTAATTAACATTCTTTAAATCCTTGATCCTCATCCACAACAATATAACATCAAAGACCCTGAAGATAAAGGAACAGTAGCATCTAATGGTGCAGAGACTGTTTTCACCAGGTCATATGTCTACATTTGTTTAGTAGGAGTTTGAAAGCAATACTAGAAGTTCTATTATTTTTATTACTTACAGGCATCCAACTACTTTAGTCTATCACGTATGCAGAAGGTGTGTATAGCTGCCCACTAGTATGAGGAAGAGAGAAGAGATCATGGTTAGGTAGCAAAAAGGCTTTTTGAAGAATTCCTCGAGTTGAGGCTCAGGGTTTATTCTGCCAGTTCTTCCAAATGGATACCCCACTGCTGTGTAGTGAAGCATGCCAGGCCGTTACCATACTTTCCTCTCTGCACCCCCGTGGGATGGTTCTTCTTCCCCTTCCTTTCAGAGAATCCAGAGACGGTTGTTGATGTATGAACTCGTCCGTGTTTTTAATTACTAAGACTAATCTAACTAGCTTCGTAATGACTATATGAAAGTTTTCTTCAAAAAAAAAAAAAAAGGAGAGTATATACCACTTTTTTTCCCTCTGGTTATTTACTTTTTCAGTTGCAGGACCTCCTCTTCTCCCTGGTATGGCATGCATTTCTTTCTTTTCTCTAACGCTTCTGGTTTTTCATATTCAGGAGTGTTGTCCTTAAGCCACAAGGCACTGCTACGTTACTTGCCTGTGAGCAGAAATGACCTTTCCCGCACTAGTTGCCTGAATAAATCCCAGTGGAATATATATTTACAGAGGCCAAAAATAATCTATGAGGTAGAGGGGCAGCCGGCGCTGTGCTGGCATGTGTCTGGAAGAGATGGCAAAAGTCTCTGTGTCATTCAGACTCAAAGCTACTTGCACTGAGGGCAGTTCTAGTCCTGACTCTGGTTATTTGACAGGCACACCACGTATAACAGTTCAAATTCCTCTTCATTTATTGTATGAAGCTTAGTGGACTAGTCTGAAGTATTACATGTCTTGCTGCTGTATCTGTAATTGTTTTAGCCCATTTATTCTTCTGTAGGTGTTCCACTGCAAGATTGGAGAAGACAGGCCTTTCAAACCAGCTTATAGGAACTAATAGGACCTCAGAAAAGGTATTTTTCTTAAAAAGAACCATAACAAACACCACCTAAAAGCCCAAAACAAACAGACCCCACCTGGTAGCCATATCTGAATAGCTGGAGATACTGCGATCCACACTGAATATCTGCATGTTATTCTCCCTGACAAAAAACCTCTACTGTATTATGGAAACTTCCCTGTACTGTTTTGGGTGACCTTACTGAGAACACAGTCCTGTAAAATCTGTATGCAGAAGCAAATTGTTAACTAGATCAGTAGACTGAACTGCTTTTGAACTACTCCAGGCTCAGCAGCCTTAGTTTCCTTTGGTAGATATATTGATGAACCAACACTAATTCCTCAAGCTGTTTATGCTTCATGTTGTCAGAAGACCAATCTAATGCTTTTTCACTCTCTTCAGATGGCTGAGATAAACTAAACTGCATTTTTCTTTCCAGGTTAGTATTACACTGAAAAACATGTTTCAATCCCACCCCCAGCTGTACCTACTGATCACTTGCACTAGTTTCCCTTACCCAGCCTTTATCTTTGTCCAGCTGGCATCAGGGAGTGGTAGAAACAGCAGTCTCAGCTGGAGCTTTTTAGCTTAAAAACACTCTTCCAGGATCATTACAATAATATCCTTAGGGACATGACTTGTTTATACTATGTGGAGCTTGTCTGAACCAACAAAGAGAGCAACTGATCACTTAGTAAGCATGCTAAAAATGTCTGAGAATGAAAGAGGACTGCTTTGGAGGGGTGTCTGGTGCGACCGTCTTAAACATCATCCAAAAGTAAGTTCGTTCTGTTAACGTGCTAGGAATTCTTACGATGCTCTCATTAAGAGGTAAACTTTCTTTTTGATACAGCAGTGTTAAAATCAGTATTTCTAAAATGCATATGTATATATACATACACACATAGAGTGAGCAGAGACTTCTCATTCTGCTGGAAGTAAATTTTTCTTCTTTATTGCGGAGGCTGGTGATGAGTTACGACTAATTTTTAACTCTTGAAAAAGTAAAGAAAAAATCTCCATTCATTCCCAGTTTGGGAGTTTTACCCATGTATAGACTTGCTTCAGGGCCTTGTATCAGACCACACTGTGGTTTCGCAGCCCTCAGTGTCTCCTCGTGTCCAGCAACAGGTATCTGGGCAGCTCCTTATGTAGGCTGCTCTATTAATTGCTGCTGGTTACCCTTCTGTGTCAGCCACTTCTTGGTTCCCTGGCATGACTTGCTTCTGCAGTTCAGTCTCTGGTGTTCTTTGACTTCACATTATCCCTAAATGTCAGCTGGTTGGGGACTTCCCTTGTAAATGATCTCTCTCATCTGATCCTCAGGATACTAGTGACTAGCTTGCAGGTGGACCTTTTCCATTTTTTTTTATCCACTTCCCTAGCAGTCATTTCTTGACTTGTTATATCTGGTGTGAAGTAGTTGCCCTGAGGCTGGGAATTAGAGCTGGTATCTTTAAGAAAACCCCAGATTTGGCATGTACTTTATAGATCTGCATATGACTTGGTCTGTAGGTTTGTGCAGCGTGCTTGCATTGCTCACCAGTGCATTAGGAAGCTCTCTTGGTAGTTGTTTGCAAACTGACTTTTCACAGACAATCTCTTATGTCTTGCATCTGGGCACAAAACTCTAGCTGGGATGCCCTTGCCAGGTCTGGCACAGCTGGGTTCGCTTCACTTGAGCTGTCTCTTAAGACAACTGGCACGAGGAAAACTGCGTGAAAGTATTTGCAGTGCATACAAATAGGCATACAGAATTACTCCTCCTGTCTGCCTTCTGGCTTGCCGTCTCTTTAGATGTTTCGGAAAGCTGGTCTTTCCTGCCTCCTGCCCTGCTTGGAAGTGCTGTAAGCTTGCATAGCTGTCTCTAAGACCCACTGAGAAACCGCAAGCAAGAGGTTTTGGTATCACTATTGAAAATTCTGGTAGATACAATGCAGCTTTTTCTTTAGCATTTTCATATATGGAAAGTGATAACTCCAAAATTCAAGTACAGAGATGCTTGGTTTGATCAGTAAATGTAATCTCTTGTGGAAATGCTTTTGCCATCTGAATCTGCTGGCAGCACTCATCATTATTATTTTGAAAGACCAAATTTTTGAACACAAAAATTTACAATTTCAGCAGACATAGGTAGGATGTAACTACTTGTTGTCTACTGTAATAGATAACAACTACTGTCTCGTTATCCAGCTTTAATGCTAAGACGCAGGTCCACTGGATTTTTTTGGCTGGGTGGGTATGGTTTTACCTGGCAAATGCAGCTGGCTTGTTTTTAGTTCACCCAGAAGTGACACAGCAGACCATACTGGTAATCATAGCCAATACGATATGGAAAAAGTGAAGAATTTCAGAATGTAAAAGGAGTAAGAGGGAAGAAGAGTAATTTTTATAAAAGGTTACTGTTTACTCAAAAATGTGATCTCTCTGGGCTTTGTATTGCAAAGGCGAAAAGGCAAAGGGCCAAGTCAGCTTGGGGCTCATGTTACTATAATTCCATGGCAGGATAACAATATTTTCCCGTTACATGAAGAGATCACAACCACATTGCATCCTTATTATGCTAGACATGTATAACGATATAATGTTGGAAAACCTGCACTTTAGATTTAGCAGATGAGTGAAATAAATAAGCCAGGAAAGGAGAGGACAGAAGTCTGGGTGTTGGTGGTAATTGCGTCATTAGCAGTAATCCCAATTGCCCAGCCATTAGGACAGAGATCTTGTCAGGCAGATGAGGTGCATAAAGCAGTTTTGTAACAAGAGGGACAGCACCTTTTACACTCCCAAAAACAAACTAGCCAAGGATGGAGTGTAGTCTGGGAAAACTGCACCATGTGCTCATGGATTGTACTGAACCTCATTGCAGAAAACTTGAAAGGCGACTGGGTGTCTGCGTCTCAGCCAAGGCAGAGTACGTGTTTGGAGAGCAGGCTGATGGAAGTAACAAAATCACTGAGCTGTTCTGCCAGGTGCCATCCTCATGCGGCTCAGGGCCAAGCCTGAACAAGCTTCCTGGCCCCATCTCCCCACGCATGACTGTGGCTCCTGCTGCTTAAGGACCCAGCTTGTCTGCACAGCCTGCCAGCATCTCCTTACTGCCGCGGTGGGCAGAGGCTGGCGGATGGAGGCTTCCCACCACGCTGGAGAGGAGCACGGGGCTGGAGCCAGCCCTGTCTGCTCTCCCCTTGGCGAGTGGTGTACCCTGGGCTGGGAAGGCAGGGTGGGTACGTGCTCACAGCGCTAGTGGAGACTGGGGGTGAAAGCAGGCACCGAATACGAGGGTGGGGGTTCCTTTGCTGCCATGGCAAATGCAGTTTAGCCTACACCTCCCAGAAGCTGAAATATGACCCAGCCCTTCTGAAGCAATTTAGCTTTGAAAAGCTGCATGTCCTGCCCGCAGTCCTTCAGCTTCAGTGAGCAGAAGGTCTTGTTGGTTCAGGATGCTTTGGTAGCGCATATGGCCTTGGGACTTAGCTTAGTTTTCCTGTTTGCAACAGAGATGCTGTGTGCAGCTCATAATATACAGAGAAAAATACCCAAATGTGAGCATGGTTTCAACACTGTGCGTCTCAGTGAAATTCCTCTTCTCCTAAGCTCAGAAGCTAGCTCCTGCTTATGGGGTTATCACTGGGGGAAAGATGGGCAGCAGGAATTAGCAGAAACCAAATTCCCGTGACTTATATGTCGAGAGAGCTTGTTACATCTTTTGCCAACATCTTCACAAGGAGATTTGGTTCATACGTTTAAAAAAACCCACCACCCTTATTGTCCATACCCACTTACATACCATTCATTCGAAGTGTCCTCTCTATACTGCTAGATTTTAGTGCACGCAGAGGCCAGTGATTTCAATCTGTCATGCCGCATGGGAGCATGGGATGGTGGTCTGAAGAGCCTGCTTGCTTACAGACCTGAAGTAGCTGCTCAGGTTTTTTTTTTTACTCATCACATGCTATAAGTCCTAATTAATTTTTATTCATTAAAACAACACACTTAAACACATTTCTTAGTATTGCATTGCCTGAAGCTTTTAGATACTATTACAGAGTAATTAGGTAGTTAAGACACTGTTAAAGCATGTGTAGAATTTGAAAGGTGTTTTTTACTTGTAAGGCTTTATATATATATATACACACACACTGCTGAAGGAGGAAAAAACCACCACAAAACCAACCAAAAAAAAGGGAAATTCCACTAAGGAACATAAAGCAACATTTAAGTAATAGGGAAGAGTCTGGCTTAAGCTCAAAAATTCAAGGAAATTCAGAGTTAAGGCTGAAAATCTGTGTTGATAATCAGCCCTGATTTTTATTTCTTTCTTTATTTTTACAGTAATGAGAATTGAGGCTGGAGTTGTCAGACCTTCAGCTTTAGCTCAGAATCCAATTCCAAGTCAGACACTTAATACTGAAAAAAACCCTAAAAATCAGATTCTTGTAAATCAGTTGTAAATCAATTTTTCTTTTAATAACACAGTGTACTACTTCTGTAGAGAGGAAAAGGTCTTAAAAAAAGCTATTCTTCCATGTAACAGTATCTGCAGCCTGGCATGCTAAGACGCAAGCATGAATGTGGTCTCTCAACAGCAGCAAACTTTCATAAGGAGCACAACAGGATCACCCTGTAAGTAGAGAAGTAATGTGAAAGCAGAGAGGTTGCAGTATTCTGCAAACTACACGTGATCAAAAATCAGGAGATTAAACTCCTTCAGAAATCAGTAAGTAGCTTACTGAGTGCATATGTATGTGTATATATTCTCTCTATATGATCAGTATATATACAGTCAGTGTAAGTATGAACATATAACCAGTGTATATGATATTTCTGTGTTTACTTTCTGACTTCTGAACGGCTAGAGTTTACTTGCTAAAGTCTCTTGAACTTTTCTTTGAGCTTAAATACTTTGACACAACCAGTTAGAATTTAAAAAATAAATAATTTTCTGTAATAAGTGTTTAATTGCAATAAAATTGTAGAAGTTAAAAAATAGTGGTTGTAAATTATCGATGCTGAATTCCTTTCCATTTGGAAAGGTCACTTAAAACTTCTTTCTGATTTACATTTTATTGATGTGGAACTGTAATATTTACAAGAACTTAGGTGAAATGGGAGGCAGAGATGAGAAAACTTGCTTTTTTTTTTTTTTGAAAGTCTAAAGAGAACTTGCTGTTCTGTCTTGCTGCTTGGCTGAATAGTGTTTCCTGCAGACGTGGTGAGATCTCCTCCTATTGTTTCATTTTATTTTAGAGCCTGAGTGCACTCAGTGTCTATAGAGAGGGGATGAAAATCTCAAATCCTTTGAATGAGAAATCATGCAAAACAGCTAGTGCACATTGATCACTCATCTCATCCCAAATGGCCATGATCAAACCCTTTTCCCTAGGAGAGACGGCTTTTCCTGCCGGGCTCCAGTGTTTCCCATTTCAGCTGTGAAGTACAATGCTCTGACTGGAATATCTTTAATGCAAGTTCCTCTCAAGTCCTCATTGACTGGAGTCAGTGTTATTGGCATCCACTGCCTTGGAGATGGAAAATAAATCTCATGATCTACAACTCAAAGAAAATGTTCCTTGGATTTCCCTTGAGAGCACTAATTCCTATTTTTAATTGGGAGGCAAAACTTCAAAAAGAGGATTTTATTAGGCCTCATGTTCCATGAAGTAAAAGAGCAATTTGCACAGCAGCAGCTTTGTACTCCAATTGTAGTGAAAGAAATGCTTGAAATGGGCATAAACGTGGAACAGAGATGCATTTCAAGTGCGTTAAACATCTTCTAGGAAAATGTTGCTGACGTGCCTTGTTGGGGTTTTTTAAATTTTTTTTTAATGTACATATCCCTCTAAAGAAAGGATAGGCTGTTTTTGAAAAAGAGATCTACTAGATACATCACTACGAGGGCTATTACCTGTTTCTGGCTTTTTCACATTTTTATTTAAAGCTATAGAGCTTCCATATTCTGAGCGTATCTGGGGAAATTGCCATGCAGTTCAGAGTCATTTCAGGATGTCTGGAGTTTAAATTCACTCTGTGCTCTAGCGTTTTTTTTTTTTTTTGACAAACAATGTTAATGTTTCATTGGGAGAGAAATGTCAGAAACATCACTGTTTCCATTGAAGCGAACGTCCCTGCGTGACGCTATAAACAAACTGATACCCGCAGTTTTCTTGCAGGACTAAGCTGTCTTGAGTAATGTTCTTCCCTTCGCCCTCAGTCCCACTCCAGCATCGCATGCTTTATAGCCCCTGTAGATGTGCATGGCTGCTGTGAGCTGGATGTGGGCAGCTGTACTGCGACCACAGACATGCTCTGATTTTTTTTCTATATAGAAGACACATGCCTACTGAGGATTTATGTGGGCAAAGAAGCTCAGCTGCTGGAAAATGAAGGATAGTCATGCCAAGGACAAACCAAAGTAGCTTTGTCATCTTACAGCATGTAGCTTTTTATTTGCAGAGGAAAATACTGTATTGTGGTTTTGGTTAGTCTGGATCTGTGGGATGGAAGGTTGACTTGAACTTCTCAGAGTCCCTGTTGTCAATAAGTATCCTGCTACGGCTGGTCTTTTTTCCCAATTCCCATTTTGAATACAGTTTTGGTGAATTCTTAATTTTGGAGCTTGCAATCTTTCTGCCAAACTTCTTGTATGGGTGAACTTTCAGCTGTGAAATTCTGAATGAAGGGTGTTGCAGGGACACAAAATCCTGAGCTAATTTCCCCTCATTTTTCTCCTCCCCCTGAAAAAAAGGATGAAAGGCTTTTCTTACAGCATCTCTAATGAGTTGTTTGGATTCTACATCTCTCTCTGCACCTCACAATACACAGTAAGCAGCCAGGACTGATTTTTACCTTAACAGGAAATATCTGTGTTTCCAAGGGAAAGGAGAATCTAGAATTTACTTAAATTCCTTAGCAGCTCTAAGTAATTCAAGACATAGCACATCCCATGTAGATCTGATAGCTAAACCGTGTATCAGAGAAACACAATTAAATGTAATAAAGTGTAGATTTGAATCATAGTTTGGCCTGAATGGAACCCTGAAGTAAATGTCTTTATTAATATTTACAATTGATATCAATCATTGCAATTAGTAATAACACTAATGGGACAGAAGCAGAATAGTAACCTTATTAAAATTCACTTTTCAATAATGTAATGTGACTCAGGCATTTGAAGTGAAAACGGATGCACGTTGATTAAATTTGAAAAATAATTTTGTTGAGTCTTTTTCTTAAAAAGACTCCTTATAGCTTGATTTGTCATTAAGGTTTACAGATAGCTGTAGTGGAAATGCAGAGCGCCATTGAAGTAAATGGACATCAGAAGGAATAGCTGAAAGAGCTAGTCTTGTAGGAGACTCCTGCTGGAGCAGGTTTGGGTACCGTTTATCTCTGGAGTTATGTGTCTTGGCATTTAAATATCATTTTGCATAACCTAAAGCTATTAGGGATTAGGAATATTTATGGTAACCATAAAATATGTGACGATACTGTCAAATGTGGTATTCATAGCATCAGGTGTGGTAAATATGTAGTGATCAAAATACTGAGTTTTCAGGTACTTCCCCTACTTTTCTAGTCAAAACAGCACTATAAAATAGAAGGACTTAATTTCGTATAGCTGTTATGATCTTTCTCTTAACTCAGTAAAAGTGTACAAATGCTTCTCACAGCATCTTAGCTAAGAAATGCATGTTTAAAAATAGGTTCTTAGTAGTTTCTACAGCATTCTTTATTCTTCTGCCAGGAATCCTCTGTTCTGATCCTGATTATTTTCAAGCTGCAATCATGTAAGCCATAATGATAATGAAAGATATTTGGTGCTCTAAGAAAATATCATAAGCAAGAGAGTAGAAAATTATTTCAGTGCTGTCTTGGGCTTTGCAAGCTTAACAATGTGACCTGTCTCATGACTGAAATACTTGCAAAAACACTTCGTCTCACAAGTTCTATCCCAGCTTTTCATCTTAGACAGTCTTCCATCTTCTTTTTTCTTTCTGTTTCAGACTTTCTTAATTGCTACAAGTCCTGGCGCACAAAAGTCTCTTCTGAATGCATCATGCAGAATCTTCCTGGCTGTAGCAGAAATCTGCCCTGTTTTTTCGGTTTTCATTTTAAACCCCTGCTATAGTAATTAAGAATTCCCTTCTGTTTACATCATAGGGCTTGAATACAAACAAATTAATCAGCTTCTGTCTGTCAGTTGTAAACCTGTCTTTTCTGTTACTAAAAACATATTTTCTGTAGTGGCAAATGCTGCAGTTGCCTGATCCTATCCGCTGTCTACATTTGGTAAGTGTCGAAAAGTATGGTTTAAAAAATTCCAGGTAAACTGGGATTTTTTTGAGCCACTGCCTTTGGTTCTTTGCTATCAAGAATCTCTGTTACTCCTTGGTTTTGGCAAGATTTCCCCTCCAGCTCCCCATTCTCTGGTTCCCCCCCCTGTAATTATGCACTCTCTTTGGCTGGTCAAACTTCTGAGCAGGCCTGGGGAATGCTGCTTTTTCATCTCACCGCTGGGCACAATATTTGATCTTGAGGTTACCCTTCTAGAGGGGTGTTGTGTTTACTTCAGGCCATTAGCATGCTGAAATAATTGCTTATGGAACGCGAAAGAAACCTGTACTCGATCTTTGGGAGTTTCTGACTAATTTTTCCCATCAGTTCCATACAGGTGGAGCTGCTTTTCTCCTAGAACATGATTCATATCCCTTATCATCCACGTGGATGTACAGGTTTGGTGGCTTCCCTGGGCCCATGAAGACGGTTGACAAGAGCTGCTGTCCCTTGGGTGCCTATTTCATGGCCAGCATGGAAAGGTTGGCTTGGCTTTTCAGCTAGAGAGGTTGCTGTGTCTGAAAAAGCACATTTTTTTGACTAAGCAAAGACTGAGCAATCCAAAGGTATTTCCATACATGTAAAATGAATTTCTTCTTCCTGCCACCTCAGTTCATGGGTTAGGCACACTGGCTTTAGGGTCCTGCAGTATTGTTAAATGTGCTGTATATACGCTTTATACGGGATTATCTAAACTCGTTAGTTCTTTGGGGCAGGGATCTTCTGGGCTTGGTGTTTGCGCAGCATCTAGCACAGTGGGTTTAATTAGAGACCTACTGTGCAGTATCATTGTGAAAACTAATGGCCTATTAAAGTTCAGGGGACGGCTTAAGTAAAAAAATAGATCTTTCTCTTTACCTGTCTTGTACCAAATCTTACGTTTGCTGTCTTCTCGGAAGATGTTTGCATTTAAATAGCTCCAGATAAATCAAAAGCAGAATATACAGATCAATTATAGAGGCGACACAGGGTTCCATACTACTCACCAGACTAACCATCCTGACTATCTTCCCTGTCATTCCTATTTATTTTCACATGCTTTCACATCACTTTCATCCTTCCTCATCAATTTGAAAATCAGTTATTTCCTTTTTTTTTGTTGCAACACTTCTGAACTGCCAACCTGTAGTTATAGGTCTATCATTGTTTTCTTGGGTTTAGAACAATTGTCCTTACCCCTGATTGGACTTTCATCGCTAACCAGGAATTTGACTGACAGGAGAAATTGTGATCGTTTTCTTGCCTCTCTTGCCGGTGGTTTGGAAGAGAAGTTTCCAACCCATTGCGCAAGGCTAATACCTGTATGTACCTCGTACTGGGGTTCCATATAAATTTAGTCTTATTACTGCAAGCTTTCATTTTTTGATAGCTCCTGCAAGTCATTCCTTCACGGGAGAGGTTTTGGCACCTTAAATATTATTTATATCTGAATGTCGTGCCTGCAGACTTACCAAAGAAAGACACTGAGTGATCAAAAGTAGTCTTTTTGTATTCTAGTTGAAGAATTCACCATCTGTGATCTGTAATTAGACTTCTCACTAATTAGATATAACTAAGCTGCATAATGCCAAGTTTGAAGGAAAAAATATTAGAAATATGATGTAATATATGGCTGATTGTTTTTATTGCTTAATTGTAAGTAAAATGTTCCTCTCATGTCCTGGGCATCCATAGTTTCCTACCCCTGTAGGTTTAAAAAATTCTTTTCAGTCATTCATGACACTACTTTGGTTGCTATAGTGATACCAATTTCCTGTCTCAAATTATTGTACTTCAGAGGTACATGAGGCCTTTTAATCTTTTTTTTTTTCCCCCTTCCCATTTCAGTCTTTGATTTTACAGATGCCCTTACTCAAGAACTGGAATTCCTATATTGTTGGTCTATTTTTTCCATTACCTGATGGAAACTAGGATAAATATATACCTTTCCCCCATAGGACTAATGAAGATTCCTGCTGCTTTATTGGTACCCTCACTGAACATTGCTGTATATGAAAGCCTTACAAAACTTATGTTTAGTTTTGTTATGGGTCACTAAGCTAGAGAAGCACAGGCTGTTCACCTTGACCAAATCAAGAGCAGCTGCACCCAACCAAGTGGAATTTACACACTTATGAAAAGCAGCTTGTCAGCCATGACAGATGCTACGTTGAGCGAGATGCTGCTGAAAATCCAGTATGAGAAGTCCGGTTAGGCCAAGGCTCCATCATGCGACTTACTGGGAACGAACCCCCACTGAGACAGTTTGCTGTTTCTGTGATATATGTAATAGAAAGAAACCGTAAAGCAGTATTAGCTGATCAGTGTTCCCTTTGTTTCTCTACATATGACAAAGTTCATGTGGTGGTTGAATTTTCTGTAAGGTTCAAGCTGTTTCTGTGGGGTTGCCACTGTGCTGGACATGTCTATATTGCTTCCCACTCTCTCTATACATCCCTTTGAGGACTGCTGTGATCAGAGATGGATGTGCGTTTGACCTGTTGGTCTTTCGATGAAATATTCCTGTTGATTATGTGGTCTAATTCCCTCTGCATTTTGTTTTCCTTCCTGCAATATAGCATTGCCACTGTAACCTCGATCATCAGCGTATGTGGAATTTGGTATGTTTTGTGAGATGTGTGGCCCTAAGCAGCCTCAGTTCAAAGGTCTGTATTGCTAAATGCCTTTCTGCTAAGGAGTCAGTCGTACAGATGAATGATGCCATTTCTGATACAGTTCACATCCTGAAAACTCTGTGGAATCACACAGACTGCTAAAAGTTTCGAAGCAGCAGGAGAAAATCATTACTGAATAAGGTAAAAAGGAAAATATTCCAGGTGGGATTACTGGATTTCCAAATGGGCAAAAACTGCATGGGGGAAGGTGCATACAGAAAACATTCAGGGAAGTCAGGAAAAGGAAGGGATCTGTGTGGCTGGAAGCAAGTGATGTGTTTGTATTTTAGTGGGTAATACATGCTAAAACTGAGAAAGAGATGGGATAGGAAGAAGACGCATGTGTGTGGATCCCGGGTTGAATTCATATCCTATGGAATTATACATGAATTAAGCATGGTGGCAACAATGTTAGTATAACTGAGAAGGAATGCACAACATGTTCTTCCTCATTTATATATGCTATCCTACCCCATTTTCTTTCTAGTTTAGGCTCTTTTCTGATTTCTGTCCCTTGAGTGGCTGTCCAGCATGGTAGATTTGTGCTGTTTGTTCAGTAACATTCCTACTTTTCTGAATTCTGTCCCATGTGCGTTTAGTATAATCTTCATTTGCACTTCCACTTGCTGCCTACTTGTTTAGGTTTTTCTCCCAGGCCATTAGTTCAGTTCTGTTTTCTTGTGGGGAAAAAATTTTCTTTCTGTGTAATTAAGTCTCCTAGGCTAAAATCATCTTTTCCAGGATACTCCAGATCTATTCTAGTATCATTCCCTTGAAATCCATATGTGATGCTATGGATTGGTGGTAGAAAATCTTGGCTTCTCAAGCTCCTTTTCCAGACAATGGACGTTTCTGTGCATGAACTGGTTGGCAGCAGGTGGGTCCCAAAGCAGTACCTGCACCACACCATTAGCAGCTATTTGCTTTGGCAGCCAGAAACTTACCCTATGGTGTTCTGTTTTGTTTTTTTTTTTTTTTTAATTTATACTACTGTTCTCGGGTAGCAGCTGCTTGCTTAGCTATCTGTTTGTAGCTGCCTGTGTGCAGGCATAAAACCCATGTGAGGATCACTGTACTGTGGTTGTAATAGCAGCAAATAGATGTATTCTCATCTCTCAAAAGATCTTTAGATCTTTTCAAAGAAAAGTGAACTGTGATTGTGCAGGGTGAAAAGGGTCTTGTGCTTTTTAACTTCTGTATGATGACACAAGGGACAACTGCATTTCTTCTTTTTCTGTTCCTTTTATTGACGTTGGGAATTCAAGGCTTGTCTGGCTCAGGGGAATCCACAGGATTTATCTTTTCTCTTTTGTATTTATTTGACTTCATATCGATGATTGATTGGTTTAATAGTATTTTTATTAGTTTTTTAACATTTATTTAATTGTGGTGCTGTCTCTCCACATCAGCTGCCAGTGTATGCTGTAACCAGCTCTCAGAACCTGGAAGAATATTGTAGAACAAGCTAGGAAGAGCAGGTCGTGGTTTAACCCCAGCCAGCAACTAAGCACCATGCAGCTGCTCACTCACTCTCCCCATGGCAGGATGGCAGAGAGAATCAGAAGAGTAAAAGTGAGGACTCATGGGCTGAGATAAAGACAGTTTAATAGGTAAAGCAAAGGCCATGCACACAAGCAAAGCAAAACAAGGAATTCGTTCACTACTTCCCATCGGCAGGCAGGTGTTCAGCCATCTCCAGGAAAGCAGGGCTCCATCACACATAATGGTTACTTGAGAATTAAAACACCATCACTCCCAACATCCCCCTCCCCCCTTCCTTCTTCCGCCACCTTTTTATTGCTGAGCATGACATCATATGGTATGGAATATCCCTTTGGGCAGTTGGGGTCAGCTGTCCCGGCTGTGTCCCCTCCCAACTTCTTGTGCACCCCCAGCCTACTTGCTGGTGGGGCGGTGTGAGGAGCAGAAAAGGGCTTGGCTCCGTGTAAGCACTGCTCAGCAGTAACTAAAACATTCCTGTATTATCAATCAACACTGTTTTCAGCACAAATCCAAAACACAGCCCCATACTAGCTACTATAAAGAAAATTTACTCTATCCCAGCCAAAACCAGCATGCAGTGTCTGAAAAATTTTAAACTTTTGATTTTTTTTTTCTACTTAAATGTGATGTGGGAATAGCAAACCTAGATTAAAAATGATGTAAAATGAATACTGCCCTAGTTGCAGGCAAGGTAACAAGTCAGGTCCAAGGTCAAGCCAGGACATCTAAGCAACAATCCAGGAACATCAGAGAATGGGAGTGGGAACAGGCACACCTATGACATAGCTCAGGCCAGGACCCTGTGCTGGAGCTGAGATTAAGATCCCAGGGCTGTGGACAAGAGGGTGCGTGGTTGGGGTCCAAGGTGAGGCTGCCCAGGGCAAATAAGGCCTATTGGTGCTCTCAGGACCCTGACAAATTTAACTTTCTTAAAGCATTTACTGGGAGAACCTTATGGCCAAAGTCACTGTGACAAGTTAGAATTGCCCAGTAGAGCTGAAAGGTGGATGATGCTGACTATGTTGAGAATGAGCATGAGGAGCTCGTGATGAGTGAATGCTGGCTTTCAAATGGAGCAATTGTAAGGAAAAATGGAAAGGAGATAGTATCATTGCAACAGTGGGCTGGATGAAGCCCCCAGAGACCTATGATTCCAGTTCATGCCCTCTCTTACCAAGATTTCTTGGACAGTAGAGGAGCCCACTAAGGGAAAAGGACAAGTATATTTCTTAGAACAGCTAAAAAAAGATTATTATAATAACTGAGTTACTCTGAAAATAATCAATGGACTTACATCACACTTGCTATAAAAGCCTGGCTTTCCAAAATCTTTTTGTGCTTTTGATTTGTGAAAGGAACTGCAGGTGATACCCAGGTCATATTCATATCAAAATACCCGATTTCAGATAGAAATCAAGTACTTAATACCAGCAATATAAATTATATCTTATTTTATCATTTCCATAAAAGATATGGATGCAAAAGGAGATGACAGTGAAGAACCAAGGTCAAAAATCAGATTTTTAATGCTATCTGACTTATAGTAAAAATATTTGGTTTCCTGAACCATTTGTCTTTCAAGTAGAAGACTTTCGTGGTAGGGGTATTTTTTACACAATGCACTTGGCCTCCTGCCAACAGATGAGCGCTTCAGATTGATACTAATGAAAGAAATATTAATGCACCGTAGCATGTCAATTATCTTGAAAAGGTCTCCAGCAACCATTTATCACTTAAATTTCACATCTTATAGCTGGGGACCAAATTGTGTTACATGTTAGAATAGTTCTGCCAAATTTGATCCATCATTAACTTTCATTTGTTGATAATTTGAACATGAATTTTTATTTAAGTTATGCATCTTTGTCAACTTGATGGAAATGTCCTGAATTGTCATGTTGTCATAGATGAGTGATGCTGTTTCCCAGTTGAGACTCAACTGTATTCTGAAATACCTTTAAGGATATATCCCCCAGGAAAAAGTCCTGAGGACAGGGACTTTATTTGTTGCATGGGGGGGGGGGGGGGTGGGGGGCGGCGGGGAAGGGAAAAAAAGACTTTTATGACTTAAATCAGATTCTCAGTTGCTGAATCATGCACAGAAAACTCAGTAGTTTTGGGGTTTTTTTTCTTAAACTTCATTGTTGTGATGGCTTTCATTGCTAGGGTTACCAGGTTTCCAAGCAAAACAGAATAGTTATAATATTAAAGGTAATACCAGAGTAAGTTTTCTTTATCTCTTAGGTGGGTTTCAGTGGATTGGGTGACGTATCTCAGGTGCAAGAAGGCAAATGAATCCATTGTAGAGGTTGTGATGCAGTCACAGGTCTCAATGTTAAGCAATGATAACATTAATTGCCTCAGATTTCACATAAAGGCAACCCCCAGAGGGGTTTGACAAAGGAGGGTCAACACAGAAGCATCCCCCATCATAATATTGAGGGAAATCCTTTGGCTAAAGGAGTTAGTTGGACTTGTGCAGTATGGGATGGCTGCTCCTATTGACTAGTGAGAGCTAATACATGATAGGCTGTGAAAATATGTCTCTTTCTGTGTGATACTGGACCATTACAAAGCTCATCAACTTTTTTCCCCTGTACAAGCCATACTTTTTCTTCTTGCCTTTTTAGAAAGCAAACACACAGTAGCTTAGAATTGTGTTATTTTTTTTAAAGCTCTAAAGTAAAATTCTTGGTAGCATGCAGAATTCTGGCCAGGGGAAGCTTGGAGAAGGCTCATATATAGTAGGTTTTAATCGCAGTTTAATATATTTCTATAATGTGCTCAGACAGTGTGTTCAGGAGCATAGTATAAGGCCTGTGTTGAATAAACAGAGTGGAAATCAAATAAAATGTACTTAAGTAGACAGTAGATAATATAACAAACCCAGGTGACACCTTCAGATGATACGAATTAAAACCAGAGCAAAAGAGACAACAGAGGGTTAAACACTGATTGTAGCTGCATGAAATGCTTAGAAAATGGAAGTGAAGCCTTGGCCTTGGGAAGAAACAAATTTTTTTTTCTTTTTGGAAAAGCTATGTCTGATCAGTATTCTCACCTACGTTTAAATGGACAGTGCAAAAGAATTCTTCATGCAAAGCTCAGGATTGCTGCGTGTGTTGTATTTGTGCCTGTGTTTGATTTAATTTACTCTTCTGAGGATCTGTAGCAGTATAAAGGCCTTAGGTAGCCTCTCTCATCACTTGGTATAGTGATTAGATCCTTACATTATAAGTCGATCATGGTTGTAGTAATTTCTCCGTTATCCAGGATACTGGGAGGTTGGCATAGGCTTTGGATAATGTACCTCATCCAGGATATGCTTGGAGTGCAATTTAAAGACCCTTGAATCATTGTACTCAGCTCCCCAGGTTTCTGGAAGGGCTGATTAGCTCAGGTTGTGAACATAAAATACCTCTGTTCTGCTTCTAGACAAAATCTGAGCAAGAAGCAGCAAAAATGAATTGTTGCTGCACCTCAGTAAATAAACCTTAGCATGCTCTGCAGACAGCTCATCCGTAACTCTGAATGCTTAATTGGCAGCTTGAATAGTTTGACCACGTCTGGGCAGAATTGACGGAGTTGCCAGCATTTCGCACCTTTGTCATGTTGTCCCAGCCTTATAGTGGCCAGTAGTTGGCTGTCACTATGAATTGTTCTGACCCCACTGCAGCGGCTCTTGGGCGTACGGTTATTTCTTGCCGCAGTGTGTAAAGTCCTGGTGTCAGTCGAAGGCCGTTGTGCTGGGAACGGAGTGGAGACAGTTGTATTTCTCAGGTATCATGCTGGACGAAATCCGGACTGTGTGGTTTTCTGGTGGTATCTCTTTAGTGAACTGTGGTACTTGGCAGTGGAGTTCTTTTCTGCTTCCCTTAACTTTTAAAACAGAGGGGCAGTGATATTATGGCTGGCTGTGTTTAGAGAGAGCGCTGCCGAGATGCAGGCTCAGTTATGCTGCTGTCACAAATGCATAAATGTCAAGTCGCCTACACTACCTGTTATTAACATCCCTGGACACTTAATGCATCTGTTCCTAATTTTATGTCACTTTAAAAGCACCATGATTCATTAGTGGTACAGCAAAACCACCCCAAGTAATATCTCAATTTGCTTGTTTTGCAGCAAGTTGAGTAGGGCTCTGACAATGGACATACGAACATCTCTCTTTATCTAACAGTAGTATAAAGATTTCTGATACATGTATCATAGTAAATAGTAAGAAAATCTTTCAAATTTTCTTAATGGTGTGTTATTTTCTGGGTTGTGTCTAAATTATTCTAGAGCCTGTCGTACAGGTTTTGTTCGTATTTTATGCGTATTTTGTACATCTTTTTGGATCTCTTGATGTTTACAGTTTCTTACTTCTAATGTTAGTATCTCATCTACTTAATCACCTCATCTCATCTACTTAATAGCATTTAGAGTTGTGCTTCATGTTTAGATTTGTCAGAAAAACAAATGTGTGGGTCATGAAAAAAAACAACAAACCAACTCTGGCAAAAATATATTCTCCCCCCTCTTTGCAAGAATTAAAAAAAAAATGTATAACCATCAGACAGTGTGCATCTTGCAGGACTCTGTAATAGCCCAAGGCACTATCTTGGTATCATATTGAGAATGGACATGCTCCTTTAGCCCATGTATGTCTCCTGAAACAGGGAGGATTTGAGTCTGGCAGTCACTGTTTGAGGAAGAACTTCAGGATTTTTTTTTTCTAATGATGATGCATATATTTAATTTAAAGTAACTAGGGAAAATTTGGTGAAGCTTGTGTACTTACTAGCAAAAAAATATGATACTAACATGGGAAACTCCATAGTAGGAGTAAGACTGTCTTTATATTAATAAGGCACTTAGCTCATCACTTAATCCAGTGATGCCACTCAGTCACCTTCATTCTTGCTGTACCATGGAAACCAGCTGAATACAGAAGCTTGTGTTTTTGGAGGACAAGTCATGGTCAGTCATCTTAGCAGTGAGGTGTAGGTGAATGGTTGTGGAATTTATTTTATTCAAAATATTTTGCAAAAAAGAATAACTTACCTATCAGTTGTTATAGACTTTCTGCTTATTTGTAACATAAAATAAATTTTGCAATGGAAGCAGTCCTCACGGAAAAGAGGAGTTACAACAAACATTGTTACACCAAACTGTTGCTTCCTGTACTCTGTGGAGGTTATGCTCTTTCCCCTTACGTACACTGATGGTTCACATAAGTTTGTTATCGACTCAGAGTGTTGCCATATCTGTCTTTGGAGGTTTTAAGAAAAAAGAAATTTAAAAGCCAGGGATCTTTGTTATCATTTTGTAACACTGTTAAATTAGATCCAGTAATGGGGTCCTAGACTGACGATGCGTCTCGACATTTTCCACTGAATGACAAATAACCTGGGTGGCATCTGAAATACATGGCTGGATTTTCAAACGCCGTGTGGTCCAGGGTGGTCTGGTCAGAATTATACCTGTACAACTCTGCTCAGTCAAGGATGGCTGGGGAGTGGATTCACCCACATTCCTGGCTCCGCAGCGCGAGCAGTTTGCTGTGAGGGTGTTGCTCTGTCCCTGTTCTCTCTTTGGGTAACAGAAATTTGACTGCTGGAACTGCATAGCAGTGAACAGGCTCTGACTGCCTTCAGGCGCTCGTCACCAGGGTCCCTCGGCACACAGTCCTGGGGGAAGGTTTTCCTGTGGGCTGAGGGCATGACCGTGTGTGCTGTCTTCCCCGTAGTCCCTGGGCTGCGCGATCCCACAGGACAGCAGCGCGTTGGCCAGCACGCTGTTGCTCTGTCCTCTCCAGGAGCCTGTTGCTTCTCCCAGGTCGGTGTGAATCAGGAATAAGAGTCCGGCTCCGTGATCGTTAATCCCAGACCAGGCGCTCCATCATCCAGGAGCCCAAGTGTGATCTGGAGCAGCGCTGGCACATTAGCCAGGCAGCACAGCGTGAAATCTGTGCTGGCTCCGTGCCTGATGCGGGAAGACAGATGTTACCTGATCCATAGGGGTGATAGGAATGGTGCAGGCAGAGCCAACATAAAGCTTGACAATAGAAAATTAACTTTTCAGCGTTTGTTTGTCAGATTTGAACTGTCAGGGTGACTTACTACTGATGCAGTGCTTGAGTGTTTTTTAGGAGCCCTCAGGGTAGCTCTGCTGCAGCATCAAACTACAGCCTAACTCTGATTCAGCAGCTGTTTAGGTAAAGCAAGTGGTGAAACTTTGAAAGAAAATGAGTGGTTAAATGCCCTCGACTGCTTTTGAAACCTTACCATGAGAGAGGTTTGCACGCAGTGAGCATTGTAGCTCTTCCTAAGCAGCAATCGGACTCAGCTCATCTTAATTTTAGATTTAAAGTAGGCAGGCTGAGCCTGGCTACCAATATGCTGCCTGTATGCAATGCTGTGAAATGAAACCAACTGCAGATGAAGCACAACTAGGTACATTGCTGAATACTTTATTCTTCTTTCTTAGCTTTAAATTTTTTAGGAAACTTTTTACTATTATTTTGAGCTTGTTCCTATGTCTGTCTTTTTTCTTTTCCACAGTGGGAGAAGGGGATTACAGTAAAATAAGTTTTTTTCTTCACATTATCAGCAACAGAATTTGCCATTGTAAGGGCAATGTTTGTCATCTAGCAATGTGTAAGATATGTTCATAAAAGAAAGAAATACTTGGAAATACGGCCTTCCACCATAAGAAAAAATAGCAGAAGTGCATATTATACTGACTTTTGCGAGGAAAATCTGGTTGTAAATCAGTGCAAATTATATGCACAATTTTAACTAGCTGATAACTATTAAACAGCTCTTAATACTGTCACTTCCAAATCCTGATCAGCTGCAATGAAGCATCATTTCAACAGATGATAATTTTACAGTCTGCAGAAGTTGCTGGAAAGTCATCCCTGTGAGATAGACTGACGTAACAGGATCTCACTGGTGCAGATAATTTTTGTAAATTTTAAGGCTTATTCTTTACAAAATTAGTTCATTTTCTAGGCTGAAACTACAGCGACTATCAGAACATTATCTTAAGGATATAAATTGGCCTTAAAGGACGAGCTGAGGAAGGATTCCTTTTCATAGCATCATAGAATCATAGAATTGGTTAGGTTGGAAAAGACCTTTTAGATCATCAAGTCCAACCATTTCACGGTGCAGTGTACTATTGCAAGGTTATAACCATTAAGGGGAGACTTCTTGCTTTAACATATCTGGCATTATCCTCTTGGAGACAGGCTATTGTTAGCTTTTTTCCTAGTACGACTTACAGTACTTTGCAGTTAGCAGATGTTACAGCAGTAGAATATATCATATTATTTGAGATTCTTTTAAAATATAATCTATAGGTATGCTGAACAGCTTGTGGACAGATGAGTTTGGTGGCTTGGAAAAAAAACAAACCTATGGTTTCTGTTTAAAACAAAATGATCTTGTTCAGAAAAGGAGATGCACCTTTAACAAGGTATAGGGGTTTTGATATATTCATGTAGAATCTAATGGGACTTATTCTGATGCATCGCAATGGACTGTGTAAGTGATCACATCCATGTAGCAGGAGATATTCATAAAACACTGGCTGAGTCTGTAGAGAAGGAAGGAAAAAAGAATCAGACCAGCCAGTTTAGATTTTGTGGGAAGAATTGTATCGTAACTGCAACTGCCAGTCTTATTCTTTCACACTGAGACATTCTTAAAAGCACCAATTCATTGGTGTAACGAACATAGTCATCCTTGTGGGGGTGAGAATTAGATGCTGAAATGAAGTATCTGTTTTTGTGGTTTTTTTTTTAAAATAGCCCATGACACCTCTGATATTTACAGAAGCGTGACAGAAACAACCTCACAGCTTATCCAATTACACCTTAATACCATAAATAGATTTGAAATATTGGATGCTTCCAAGGTGCTACAGGCATGTAGGAGAACATTTACAAAATTCTTGTGTGTGTTATAAAAGAAATCTTAGTTGAACATCAATTAAATGGCACTCTTTATTACACTAAAATACAGTCACTTTTGAAGAATTGACTCCTGCAGTAGGAATATCAGAATGAAAAAATGAACTAATAAACCCCCCCTTGTTTCAATGCATTTTTTCTTTAATTCAAAATTGCAGCTGATCAATGACGTTTGCTAGCCCATGGAATGAATGGAATAAAAGTTCGTTTGGAACAAATTGCTGCTGTCTAGGTCAGCAACACAGTTGTCCTTTAGAAAAGAGCTTTAGGAGTTGAGCCCTAATTCAGCGAACACTTGGGTGTGTGCCTGGCTGCTTTGCTGAATCATGGTTTCCGTGCTGGAAGTAGGGGGTTAGCTCCTCCTAATTTGAATCCCCTTTGGACTCTTGCAGAGTGTTGGCTGGATGGGATTCTGATTCTGGGAATCCTGCACGCTTAGACTGAGCTTGTTTTGTTGAGGGAATGTCTTGTGCAGTAGGGAACTGTGTGAACTTGCCTGTCCTTTCTGTGGCACAACTAACGTATTAAACTCCTTTTGTTAAATAGAAGCCTGTGTTTCTGTGCTTCCTAAAGGTCATGATTTCTGTCCCCTTCGAGCACCCTGCACAGGGTGGTGGGGAAGGGTCATTTTAAGTTTATGATGGGTATTTGAGAAAGTCACCATTCAGGCTTGGAAAATGTTGCTCGCACAGCTGAACAAGTCTATGCTTGTTGCAGTGAGCTGTGGCCACTTGCTGCAGCTGCGTTGCTTTTCTTTAGGTTGGTTTTTTTCCTTAAGCTATGGGTCCTTTTGCTCTGAAAGGTTCTGAGGTCTTCTCTGTGTGTTTTGTGTGCAGTTTAACAATACAAATACTTTGTCAGTGGCTTTTGTTTTTTTTTTTGATTAGCAGTGTTGGTTGAGACAGCGATTCATGATATCTTTGGCCATTAGCCTCCATTGTGGTTTTCACAATACACCATTATTTTCTTTCTTCTTCATAGCGGGCTACTAGCCCAGACTCCTTCCACTTCTGCAGTAGCAGGATGGATTTAACAGAAATCTCTCCGGACTCAAAAAGAGAAGTGACTCATCTCCTCTTGCTCATCCACTCACGTACATACTAATAAAAAGAAGATTGTTTAATCATTTTGTTATGAATGTAGGGTGTAGATTCAGTCTTGTCTTTGCAGTCCGTTAAATTTTGCATTTAAGAGAATGTGTTCAAAAGAGTTAATGTTGTCTTAGAGTCGAGTGAGGGCTCAGGGCTGATCCGGCTGGCTCACCCTGCTGTAGCAGCCCGGTCTGGCCGTGCCACCTCGTTGCGGTAGGAGATGTGAAAGACAGTGCTTTGCAGCTATAGCCCTGGTCGCTCTGGGAAACCAGGCACCCTGGCTAAAAATAGTCTCCTCTAAGTTAGCAGCTTTGCTTGTGAATACACAGGCATGAGAAGCTGATTTGGGTAATAAGAGATTACTGTGGCAGACTGGGAACTGGGGCTATCTGGGAAGAGACAGACAGGAGAAAGACAGTGATGCCAAAGACGTCGTGGTTTCAATCCTAGCATTGCCAGTCTCTACTTGATGTTGCATCCTTTAATTTTGCTAACCACTGTGTATTTCCTTAAGATCTCAGTCAAGGTCAGAATTTCATCCCACTAAATGCTTTACACATGTATGAGAGAAAGCGTTTGTCTCAAAGACCATAAATTTTTAGCAAACCAAGGACTATGTGAGGCAAACAAAGAATTATTGTATCTTTACTCTGCTCACGGGGAGTTAAGGTGAAGGAGACTTCCTTAAGAGGCTGAAAATTTACTGTTGGAGGAACTCAGTCGGAATTTTCTGTGTTCAGGATGTGAGCCTCCAGACCAGTTCCCCTCTTCTCCTTATTCCCTTTGACCTGGCTTCTTCCCCTCCCTCTGCAAAGCTTTCTGTAACTCTCCTTCTTTTCACTTATGCAGCTGTACTGAACTCGTCCTGCTGCTGGGGTAATTCCTCTGCTGTGGGGGGAAGCCGTACTTGCAGTGTTTTATTCGCCGGTGGAACCAGCTCATTTTGTCAGCTATGGAAGATTTTCAGCTAGATCATCTGTGGTACAAGGAGGAAAATAAAGATGGGGGTTGGGAAATGCAATAGATAAAGGCTTAAGTGGTCAGAATTTAAATCTTAAATTGCCAATTGCGTGGCTGGCTAGAAAAAGGAAATGTGGGAAGAAAAAGGAGGCTGTAAACATGATGATTAAGTGGATCTTACTCAGAGTAAATTATAGCATTCCTGAATGAAAGTCTTCTCTTTAACAGAGAAATCATTAAATGTTAAACTCACACTATTATTTGCGTTTCATTGGGTAGACTTGCATGTGCAGAAATATCCATTTTAATTAGTGTTGAAAAGAAGTCTCGTGTACAGAGCACTGCCTGGTAGGTATTTTTATACTCTCTCTCAGTGAACTCATTTTATATGATGATGATTTCCTCTAATTTTTAATTAACATGTCTAAGTTAGAGTTGGGGAAAATGATCAGTGTTTCATTAACTGCCTCACACTTGGAGATCTATGCAAACCTAATTGATATGGTTGCTACAGGGTACTTTGTCAAAATGGGCCGTCCTGCCACTACCTTTCTCCCCTTGCTTTTCAGTGATATGAATTTGAGTGAAAGGCATACTGTAACAGTGTATAGTTTTACCTCTAAAATGACAGCATATCATGTGGCATTATATTTCAATGCAATGTTTCATCCAGAATATTTCAAAACATTTTATAGACTGTGTATTGGAAGATCCTTTGTTTCTCACTGGTATATAGTGCGCCCCCGCCCCTTTGCAAAGAGTGTCTAAAACAGTGCTTAGGAAAAGAAGTGAGAATATTTCTTGCTCCTTCTCTGGGGAAAATTATTGGCTCAACTCTAAGCATCATAATTAAAAGTATACTTGCTAGTCTGTAACACACACCCCTAAATTCATAATGGTGACTATCACAAATTAGTGAAGCATATTGTTGATATTTATTTATTTAACCATATATACAAATAAATTCTAGTATCTTACTGGAAAACATGGTTGAGATGTGTGAAGGCAGGATGATCTAGTGGTAAAGGTGATGTACTTACAAGGCCTCAGCTCTGGTCCCAGCTCTGCCACTAACATGCTTTAATGACTGGGACCAAATAGCTGGGTACAGCTGCTGGTGTACTGAAGAAAGAAATTTTTGGGGAGAAAGAGACTGTTATTAGTCACACTCATTAGTAAGTGAGTATATTCATACTAAATGTTTTTCAAGAGGTTTGTGTTAAGCTATAGTTATGGTAGCTATAGGGTTTCTGTTGCCATACTGTGGTAATGCAAAAGGATATGAAAACAGCAAAGGTAAAAAAGAGCTGAAACCTAGCAAAGTACTCGGCATGCTGCCCATGAGTTATGCCATGAAACTGAGTTAGAGATTTTAAAGTCCGAGTAGAAATGCTATCTCTGAACTTGCTTTATCTCAGGAAAAACAAGACTTTTTACAATCTGCTTATCATAGTGAGCAGAGCTAACTGCAATAGCAGTAATAGAGTTGGTAAGTTATAAATTATTCAAATATATTTTTATGAAGCCATTATTAAAAAGAAAATAGAAACTTTGTCGTCCTTACAAAGTGGTGAAAATGGTTATGGTATTAAAATATACTTGGTTTCCTCCAAAGCTTTGGACTTAAAGTTGATCAAGAAATCTTTTGTCTTAAAATACGATATTCACATGAGATATTAAGGCACATGAGATTAATTTAAAAGCAGTTCATGTGACACAGAATTGCAGAATAATTGAGGTTGGAAGGGACATCTGGAGGTCATCTGGCCTACCTTCCTGCTCAAAGTAGGGCTTATCAACAGTAAGATGAAGTTGTTAAGGGCCTGGTCCAGGCACTTTTTCATATCTCTAAGGACAGAAATTCCTCAGCCTTGCTGGGTGACCTGTCCTAGTACTTAACTACTCTCATAGTGAAAATATTTTTCCTTTGATATCCCACTGGAATTTACCTTCCAGCTTATGGTTTTTCTTAATTTGTTCTCAGTGTCTGGGAAGAGTCTGTCTCTTTCTTCTCTTTAGGTGGTGTAAGATGCTGCCTTAGTCTTCTCTTCTCTAGACGAATAGAGCTCCCTTGCTTTTCCTTATGTCATGTGCTTCAGCTCCCTAACCGTGATCCTCTACTGGACTCACTCCAGTCTGTCAATCTTTGTTGCAGCAGGATCCCCAAAGAGGACAAGTATTCTGGATTTTGTATGTAGCTGTCAATAGGGAGTTGCTGAATGATAAATATCAGTGGTAGGATCCCCACAACTACCTGGGTGTAAGGGGACTTAGTTTATATGCCGAACTTGCCATGAGAAGCTGAACGCAACCTTGAAGGATGAGTTACGTAGATCTTTGCCTTTGCACCTTGTATTCCAGTTCTGAGGAAAAAAGGGATAGGAGAGAAAACCGGGTTTGAAAGAAGAGAGGAGGGTAGAGAGTGCTCGGTTATAACGGTGATACTAAGTACAAATTCTAAAGCTTCGTTTTCCTGGAGAGGCAACGAAGAAGCGAGTTATGGAGAGATGATGAGAGTATGTCTTTTGATTGGAGCAAGCACATTGCAAGCCCTCAAGCTAACTGAAACACCGGAGCCACTTTAGTGCTAAGCATGATGTAATGCAGTGAACAGTTTTCTTTTTTAACTGTTTCTAGTTCTGCAATAAGGAATGTAACCCATTGTGTTATGAAAATAGTTTATTTTGCCTGGTACGCTTTTTAGTGTTGGGTAAATATGACAGTCGGAACACATGGTGTTTCCTTAAAAGCTGTGAATTCAAATGATGGCTTAGTGTTGAAAAAAGGATCTTAGGTGTTTACAATCCAAGGCAGGTCTGCCAGCTACAGAAGTCGGTGCGTGTTTTCCAGCAGCTAGAATAGTCCGTTTGGGACAAGTGCCAGGAAAAAAAGTCTCCCTCGGGGAAGCAGTGGGGACTTCAATTCACAATTTTGTTAAAACTCATTACCTTAATTTCTAGGCTTTAGTTCTGAATCCAGTGCTAGTCAGTATTTCTGTATCTTCAACCACTTTTATGGACACTGATGTGAACTTTGCTATTAAGTTTGTAGATGACACAAAAACTGCTAAAATAATGAAGGTTGTTGCCAGGATAATCTGAAATGGCTGATGAGGTGACGAAGTTCCAGCAAAATTCGTTTTGATACAGCCTGATGAAGAGTGGTACATCAGGAAATTAAAAAATGGATATAAGACTTTCAGGGTGGAAGGCTGCTTTGGGAAGTAGCAACCAGAAGTCACTGGAAGGTTATTGGGGGTAGCTTGCTCAACACGTGCTTAAACTGAATTGGTATGGCAAAGAGGGCTTATGAGGTTAGTTCTCAATGCTGAAATTCCTATCTGTATTTGTGAACTGAACTCGGAAGATTGTTCTTTTTTGTATTTTTTCTTTACTTTTTTTTTTTTTCTCCTTGTGTCCAGCTGCAGACTTTTTCTTGACAAACTTGCTCTTTCTTCTGCAGAAAATCAGTTTGATTCTACTGGTGATTAGCCCAGGGAAGCAGAGACTAGTTAGAATAATTATTGCTGGAGATGGAGGTGTACAAAGCCTAAGGCTAAACAAGGAGACAGACTAGAAACAGCTCTTTGGAATCTGAGAGATGAATAATGTCCTGGGCTCGGAAGGTTCTTAGATTCTTGGGGACAACCTGATGGTGTGGATGAAAAAATGCTGATTATTTTTTTTTAAAATGTATCTGCATTCATTTAATCCCCCCTCTGCATGCCTTAATTCTATTTGGCGTGTTTGCCAAGTGGTCTTCCCATTCTAGGGGAAGAAGAACAAAATGTTTAACATAGCTCTCCAACAGCAGCACTGTGCTGGCTTATTCCAGAATCACTATTCATGGAAACCTCTGATGAGGCTCCTGTAAGCTGTTTGTGGGCTCTCCATAAAGGGTATGTAAAGTACAAGACAGGAAAATTAACTTGCCTTTGCCTCTGGTAGCTGCTGTTGTTCGGATCTGGTGCCCTCATTTCAGAAGTGTGTTCAATTCTAGAGGACATACTCTGAAGATAAGGGGTGAGAGGTGGGGAGAGAGCCCACAAAAAATGATCCAGATGCTGGAAAATAAGCTTTATGAAGTGAGTTGTAGGGAGGCCAGTCGTTAATCTTATCGAAGAGAAAAGGTCAAGAGATAATGTGATTGCTGTATATAAGTACTTATATATGGAAAAGGTATTTGTCAGCTGGGGCCTTTTAATCTTCTATATAAAGACATGACAAGATCCCATAGCTAAAGATCGAAGGTAGACAAATTTAGTCTAGAAATAAGTCGTCATTACCTGGCTGTCTGCATAAATAAATACTGGGACTCTTGACTGGAAGAAGATGTAGGAGCTGTATGTTTTTTGAAATGTAGGTAGCTGTATTTTGAGCGATGTGCATTAAGCATGTTTCTGAGTTAAATAGATTTGGGTCTGGAAGGGAAGGAGGGGAGAGGAAGCTGGACAGGAAGGACTAGGTGATCCCTTCTAGCTTTGGACTTGGCATCTGAGATGCCTTCAGTTTATTCCTTTCATTCAAGGGCCGTTTGAGTGTTCATAATGGCTGCAAGTATCAAGCAAGATGATAAATATCTGACACCTCAGAGCATCAATCTGCAGGATGTCAGGAGAGATCCCTTCTCCTCCTGGACACATGCTTGGCTCTAGTTGCAGTCCCACTTGCCCAAGTGCATCCCCCAACAAACATACGTTCCTTCGGGGAGATGAGAAGAACCACAGCCTGGGATGAGACAGTGCCTGAGGTAATGGATACAAAGAACCTAGGTCTTTGGCTTACCACCTCTTTATAAAAAGAGAGACTTTTTAGGAAATATGATTGTGTTTTGTGCTTTACAAGGGCCTTTTCCACTGCCCGGAATTGTTGCTGCCTCACTGCTATATCGAGAGACCATCTTCTTACCCTTGTGTCGTAGGCAAACAATCTTGACTGTGGGAATTTAATCCCCGTTCCCCCTTCCCAATATGAGAGCAAAATATGAAATTAATAATTTAGAATAAATCAGAATATCATGCCCATTCCTGTCACATAAACCTTCAGGAACAATCATAGGATTTTACACAAAATACAAATAATATTAGCGTAAGTTAGGCTACAGATACATCTTAGGAGTGAGAACCTACATTTTAGTGCCTCTAAAAGCTATGGGTAAAAAGGAACCATGCCCGGGAAGCAAACTGTTTTGTGTCTCCCCCCGCTCCCCCCATTTTCTTAAATTTTTTTTTTAGTTCTGGAAAGAATTACCTTTCCTACCACCCTAGTAAACATTTATCTCATAGCCTTTATCCAGTTGGGTTCATTATGAATTTAGGGAGAAAACATTTAGCTTTTGTGATCGTTATCTGCCATTACTTGCTATGAGGACTGTTATACTTTACTGTATTGAACATTATTGGAATTAAGGTTGTCGTTGCAATTCTTTCAAGAAATATCTGTTTCCACGGAGTTGCAGCTCAATTCTGAGCATTCTGAATTGGAAGAATTTAGCTACAGGCAGTTATTTAATTTTTTATTTCTGTCCTTTTCCTTTGGTGTTGAAAATAAAATTTTAAATAGCATCATCTTCTGAAACTATAAAATAAACAGATTGTCTTGGAGGTGTACTGATCCCACCCCCTGCTTTTTACTTTTTTTCCATCCCCCTACCCCTCTTCTAGCTGAAGTGGGATGGACCCTTTTCTCTAGTCTGTCAGTGTGAAATAACCATGAGAGTCGCTGCAAAGCTGAATGGTAATTAATAATTAAAGACAGAGCCAGAGGAATGTATCTATAATGCATTGATTTGTGGGGAAAGGAGTATGTAAGTTGCTTTTTTTTTTTTAAAGAAAAGAAAGACTCAGCAGCTAGTCTTGATTTTAGATACAAACCCATTCTACAAACTTCAGTCTAAGCTTCTTATTAGTCATAACGTTGCTTATGAGTGTGGTGAGTTAGGTATTCAGTTTGCAGATCTCACGGTCCTTGTTCATATTAGCCGGTCATGCACAGCCACAGACTGTTAGTGTTCTTTGCTCTGAGAAAAAATAAAAAAGCAAAAAAGAAGGACAACCCTGGGTACCAGGGTACTAAAACCAAAATAAAGATTTGCCTGAGCTGTGATCAGAGACCCTGCACATTTCCCTAAGCTATTTCTCTTAAGGCACTGAGGAGTAACTATTTCTTAGGGACCGACAGTTCTCCAGATAGCTTAACCTGCTGAGAAAATGAACACTGCTTGAGTTGGATAGGAACCAAAGAACTGAACTGACATGTTTGAGCATCTGTTTTCTCTTTCTTGGTTGATGCATTTCTGTAGTAGCGCATTTACTACCATTTTATTTTATTCATGGGGAATTCACATTATTTCCAGGTATCTGATGATTCCTATTTTTTCCCTGTAGTTCTCTGTCCTTTACAGTCATACTCTGGACCTCTTCTTTCTTTTGTTCAAAAATTTTTTGATCATTGTCCTGTTGTGCCTTGGTTAATTAGCGCAACTGATTAAGAGCGGTATGTATTATGTCTCCTCCCTGAGAAATGCACTTTAGGCTGCTTGTGTCGTGACTTGGGTAAGGGAGAGGGAAGCTACAAAAAATATCACTTTGGGTATATTGCTGTCTATTTGTTGTCACAGAGGTTAAAGGATGCTTTCACCTTCTCTGGACCAGGGAGTATGGAGTGGACTTGATTTCTTTCCGTGCTGATGGGGAATCAATGCCCTTGAAATTGCATAGGTTTCTGTGGGTAGCTCTCTGAGCTGGGTGGTTTGTAAATATAGGTAGGAGACCTCTGGTCAGAGTTAATGTCTCCCAGCACTGAACTTTAACATTTATAACTTCCTTCTTCATATAGCAGTAATAATGATGCTGTATTAATTAACTAATACTGGAATGCATTATGCTTGCTCATTTTAAGTCTCCCTCTGAAAGAAAGCCTGAGCTATTTTGATCTGTATTTTTCCTATATTGTGAACAAGAGTTTTCATTGGGATACCATCTGCGTGTTTGACGTAAGTAAAATTCTAGCTGAAATAAACTTTTGTTTCCTTATTTTTGACACTCTTCTTCCTGAAGAAATGTCACTGTTCTCCCATTGGGAGAAAGAGCTCATTGAAGAATTGGCAGGGAAAATAAACAAATTTTTTTTCCCAAACCTTGATCAGCTTTTGACATGCTTCTGTCTTTAGGGGAGGTGGCTGAGTAATCTTGAATGGATGTTCTATTCATTTTATTGTGTCTACACAATAAATTTCTACAAGCTATTTCTTGGGCTGGATTGAAAGCATCTTTTCCCTTCTTGCTGTTGCAAAATACAGGCCTACTGCCCTATCTGAGAAGATAATGGGATTGGCAGAGGTTGGAATATTCTTTGTGTGCTGAAAAAAAGATATTTTTTGTTCAAAAGTGGGGAAATTAAAGGAGTTGAATGTTGTTTTAGATGTGTGGGTGATGTATTTTTCCTGTGACCTTTAATCTTGTCAAATTCTTGCAAAATACATTATGTTTTAAAAACAAAGATATATAGTAGTCATGGATTGACATAATAGGTCTGAGGTATTTTCCAGTAGTCCACCTCTGCTCACTTTTTCCTCTACATTGCAAGGGAACCTTTACTTCAAGAAATCTCTATTTAGAGAGATCTTCAGATGTGTAAGTTCCCACTATAGGATAAAAAAGCTTGCATCATTAAGGTATAACCCTAGCTGTTCTCTTTGAGTGTTCTCATGTCCCTTATAACTTGGCATTTAAAGTCATAAATTTGTACAGCTATGTGCGTCTTGTGGAAAATACAGTGTGGTAGTTTTTCCTGTGCACAGAATGTATAAGACTTATGTAAATACTGGTTTTATCAAAATTGAATCCTTCCCTTCATGCAAGAAATTTCAAGATCTGATTTACTTTTAATATGTTTAGAATGGGCTTAATCCAGATTCCCATTGGTGTAAATAGGCTTTGGATCAGACTCAAAATAAATGCATGGGTATGGAAGGGTGAGGAGGGAGGAAGAAAAACATCCACTTGCTAACAACATTGAGCTGAAAATTTGCCATTGGGTTTGGGCTGTATCCTCTGCACTGGTTATTACTGCCTTTCTGTCATGGCATCAGTTAAACCCCAAACTCAAGAAAAACAATTAAAAGGTTCAGATTTTTTTCTTTGTTTTGGGATAAGGTAATTTCCATAAGAAAAAGACTATTGACTTGTAAACAGAGAAGACGATGCTGTAAGTTTCAGAAATAGAATATAAATAGAGACAAGCATTTACAATACAAATGTAGAACAAACTCATTATAAAAAAAGATTGGAAAATAAATAGCAGTTCCAGAGAGATGCTCAGTATAATGAAGGACAACAGTAAATGTCATGTGTACTGTACAGAAGTTTTAACTGTTTAATAGTATTAAGTTCTGTAATAAAATACCTTGATAATGAAACACATCATAGTCATACATACCATGTTGAAGAAATGAAATGTGTTGGTTATTTTTTGCAACTACTAAAAAAAATGTCTGCTGCACCTTCTGAGATGATATATAGTTGCGTAAGTTTCTTCTAACTCTTTTCTCAGATTTCCATTTATTCCTTGGTGGAAAGGCAGGTAAGGGGAAAAATGATTTTTTCCCATATTGAAAATGTTGACTTTTCGGCACAGTTTGCATTATATGTCAGATAGGACATCTGTGGTATAGAAGCACGTAACTGTACTTCAGACTTGCTAGCTCTGTAAAGTGCTGGTGCATTGCTGTAAGTCATGGGTACCACTGTTAGGGTAAGCAGTCTTGAACGGATGCAAGACTTGGGTCTGGGAGCATCATGTATTGGAAAAGATCCTTGAGATTAGCAGCACACAGAATTTATGGTGTGTCAGTTGATTCTGCTTCTCAGTTTGTCCTTTTTTATGTTGCATTTTGCTCTGCCTGGACTACTTCTGCAACTCATTTAAGCACGGATTCATCCGCTCCTTCTGAGAGGGTCAAGCTGGAAGTGTATGTCCTCAGCATGATCAATCAGTAAGGAAAAAAGTAATTCCGAAGGACTATTCAGATCTATATAGGCAAAACCGATCTCCAGAGGTATCTGTCGCTGTCCCTAGGGGCTGGTACATCCTAAAGTTAGGTAGGATAAATCCAAGTGATATGTCTCTGCCTCCATTTCCCAACTGTAAAATAGACAGTATTACTATGTTATGTTAAGGGGATGTGAGAAGCCTAAAATTACTGTATTTCTACGGAAAAGAGCCCTGAGAAGGTGTAAGTGTTAGAGATAACTGTTCAGAAGTGTTCTAGGCATGAATTAAAAATATTTTCCTTCCAAGTCTTTTGCTGCTTAACTGTTGTACCTATCCTTATGTCTATGAAGACAGAAAAGAGTAGTTCTCATAATGTGACGAAAGAAGTTCTTAACATATTTCTAAAACAATCTGGGATCACAGGGGAGAGACCAAGCATGAAAAACATCAGTCTCTAAGGGGGAGTGTTTCACATTAAGAGTTTGTTACTGAAACTGCTTTGCAGCCCTTGCTACAGCCTGCTAAATGCTGACATACAAAAAACTGTCTCCAAAGAATCTGTCAAATGCCCAAGTCTTTGCTGGAGTAAAATAAAGAAATACAGACCTCATTTATCAGGGCCTACAGTCTTTTCCTGCTTGTATCTACTTGATCTGAAGGTCATTTAAAATGTATTTGAGGTTTAAGATTGGAATGCGAGGCTAATTTGAAACCTGGCTCTAAGATGACTGATTGTGCTAATGTTCTTCATACTGGTTAACTGAAGTGTAGTGTCCGTGTGACAGGACGGCCTTAGCAAGGGATCCAAAATGACGTGGTGTTACCTGGTGAAATAGCTGTTTCTTTTCACAGATAATGCTGTATAATTCCACTAAGCTTTAATGGCCCCATGGCTCTTAAAGTAATGAACACCTAGCGTAGAGGCTGGGTGAGGAAATACAAAAAGCTGGCAAAACCTCAGTGTTCACAGATTGGAAACCTCCTGTTTTGGCTTTGGACTGAATGTGGAGAACTCTCCAGCACTCCCCCAGCTCCTTCCAATGTTTTCTGGCATATTTGGCCCCTGGCCAATTTTCTCAACTGCTCCCAAGGCCTTTCTAATAGTCTTCTAACGCAGTTGGATGTTCCCTCAGCTCATTTACGCCCTTTCCACTGGCACAGATATGAAGTTCTGCTGCTTCAGGGATAATGCTGAAGATACATGTGCCTTCATCCTCCTTCCTCTCGAAGGGGGTCAGTCCCAGTATTTTATGGTAGCTGAATTCTGTATATGTCATTTGAGGTGTTCTAAATTTATCATGAATGTGGCCACAGGGAGCAGATGGGCTTGGCGTTTGAGTGGGAATGGTCCCCTTTCACACCATATTGGGGGCAGTGTGTTGGTACTTCTGCTGAAATTAATTATTTTAGCAAGATAAGTAGGGATGAAACAGTTAAAATGAAAAGCAGATGTAGAGAGACCAACCTCCACCCAGTAAAAGGACAGCGAGGGGGTGGCATTGGGCCTACTCCGTCCCTGTGCAAAGCTGCAGAGCAAATGGTCCTTTCTTGGAGAGGCACCGGGCCCACCCCACGGGGGGGGTGATCGTGCCGGGGGACACAGCACTTGAAGTAACAGGCCCAGATCTGTTTTGTGTTATTCCTGTTTTACTAGTCAACGCCCTGACTTTTCTTTTTTTCCCCTCACTCTGTTTTTGTGCCATTGTCCAGGCCTGATTTTGCCTTTGGAATAAGGGGTGTTCAGGTACCCCTGAGCATGTTAATGCCGTTCAGTGCAACATGCACGCTCCATATCACAAAAGGTGCAAAACAAGTTGTGTATCTGCCTTTGCTATGCCTCTGGTCTTCTGACTAAAATACTGATCAGCATCACTCTGTCACTATAATATAACTGCCTTGATCTTTAGCATGTTTGTCCTGGCAGTACGCCTTTCAGGTAGGAGTGGGCTGTTGTCCTCTTCTGTAGATCATGTGGCCATGGTTATCTTTCTCATTTATAAAGAACAAATTCAGGTACCTACAATATTCGGGAAATATAAAGTCCAGTCCCTATTCATGACAAGAAGGATATTAAACATTGCAACTCGTCGGCTGATCTTGAGGCAGTGTCCAAGTCCTTGCTCCCATATACAGTCTTATAAAGCCTCCTTATGATAGGCAATTAGGTCTTATTTGGACACTGTAAGCCATTCTCGGGGGTAATGAAATGTAATTTTGAGGTCAGTGTAGGTTGATGCAACCTCTGATAAATATGATGTTATCTGGTACAATGATATTTAATCCTGTGGTTCTGGTGAAGACAGAGCAGCTGTGAGGGAGGGTAACCAGTATGAACATATCTGCCAACAACCCTGCGTCAAATGAGCAGTTTTCCCAGCTTGTGGTATTCTCTACAGATGTTTCCATATGTCTTGCATAATAATGTCTTTCTTGAAATAAAGAGTGTAATTATTGTTATATGGTAAAGTTAAAAAAGAAAAAGCTCTGGCTTTGAAAAAGGATTTAATGATGCAGATTGGAAGTTCACTTTCATTTTGTATTTTGCTATTGGGCAGTAATGCTGCATGACAGACCGGGAATATTTCACAAACAGCACTTAACATTTGATCTTTCTTTTCTGGTAGTGAATAGCTATATAACATTGGTGACCAAGGTGAATTGCCTATCCATAATACTGGATTCCTGAAATATCTGGAAGAGAGTAAAGATGTTTTACATATGTCTTCTTTGGATGTCAGCTCTGCTTCCTCTTGAATTTTCATGGGCATGGAAAAGAATATTCAGACAATAAGTTTGCTTCTTCAGGAAAGATTGTTAACACATTATTAGAGGAGATAAGTCAAGCTAGTCTATATTTCAAAAAAATTTACACTTGGGAGTCAAGCCAGACTAGGAAAAAAATATTCTTGCTTCATGCTTTAGAAATTTATTCTCTTGGCATGTTTGCACATGTGGTTTTAAGAGCTTATCAAATGCTATGTTAAAAATTTAAACCTAAAAAATACTCTGGTTGTGTAGAAAAAGGCAGAGAACTGGAGATTTTTGTGTCAGAGGTGATGTTTTGGGCTCTTTGAAAAAGAACAGAAACTTTCATTGAGCAAGTAGTTAAAATGTTAGATGCTATTTCCCAAGCTACAGATTTAATCTATAATTTTGGGCCCTGTAATTCTGTGGCCTTCAAATTGAGTTCCCGTTTGCTTGAGTCAGCTTTGCATCTGCAGCGTGCCCAGGAATCTGAGCTGCATCTAATGATCATAGAAATGAGGAGCAGCAGTCCAGACTTGTTGACTAATTTTACATATGCTTTTATTTTTGAAGACTAAACATTGAAAGTTACGAACACAATATTCTCTGTCCTTGTGCTGATGGGTCAGTACCACCTAGAAACCTGTGCTTAACCAAGCAGCCAGCTGCAAAAAACTGAGGTAACAGCCCAACTGCCTGAGTTGCAAATTGCTAAAGGCTGGAATATATATTTGGGAAGCATCTTTATTTATCTGCTTCCCCATTCTTATACTTTCGTATTTGTTGTTTGCCACTGTTGGAGACAGGTAACTAATCTAGATGGGACTGTGGTATGAACCAGTATGGCTACTTCAGCCATATGGCTATCTATCTCTCTGTCAAATGTGATTGAAATCAGTCAGTGGATTCAGAACTATAAGGGAGGGATGAGCAACAAAAGCGTATATATACAGTGTATGTAGTGCCATCACGTAAACTTAATTTTCTTAGGAACTTGCACTGAAAATCTGATGTCAGTTGTTGATGATGTGAAGACTTCTCTTCTTCTGAACTTGAACTGTAGGCTCCTGAAGGCAGTAGGTTGTCTTTTTGTTCTGTGTTTGTACAGTGCTAACAGAGTGTAATCCTGTTCTGTGCTAGATAGTGGATTAAATATATTAGATATCTTAAAGTTACCCCTGTGTACAAATGTTTGCAGGGTCAATGTGTAAAGTACTATATTTAACATGGTTTTGAATCCGGAAGCAATCACAGCCACCACTTTCAAGACTATGCACTTACTCAGCTCTTGTGAATAGAAATAACTCCTAGAGAATGGGAATTGAGTCGTTATTGTGTCTTGCCTTGAATTATGAATAAATTCACTGTACAGAATTATTGCCAATGCTTAAGACAAGTGCACTGGTCCGGTCAGTGACTTCATACACAGTAAGTTCTCTCTTCTTCCAGTACAATTTAGTTGGAAGAACTATAAATCTAATTCTTTAAGTCTTTCATGTTAAGTCATGGGTTGCTTTTTATGAACTTTATTACCAGAGAGGAGTAGAGGCTTATACAGTGAATTCTTAACAGCTTTAGTAATGGTCTAAATGTCTCCTTTTTCACCTTTCATCATAATGCTGCAACACAGTAAACCTAAACACTCTTTTTCCATTTACAGTTCTCCCAGTATAACCAAATTATTATCAAGTTGTTAATAGTATTATGGCAGTTGGTCCATATAATAGATCTGTGGTAATACACCTTCATATTAATAATCTCTTGGTTTTTACTTTTCTTGTAAGAGGCTTTGTTTTAAATAATGAATGTAAAAACTAATGTCGACCTTAGCATGATGATTCAAGAGCCTGCTGCTGCAAAAGTGGAAATGGCTTGAGGGATTGGAGCAGTATGTGGTTGCCTATAACTTGTTAGGGAGTTTTTTGAGTATTAATTGTCAAGAAAGTTTTGGAAGTACAGGGGGTGGTGGTGACGAATTAATAGGCTGTGCCTAGAACATCTTGATCTCCCTGAAATAGTTACAGTTTACACTGAAATAGTTGTAGTTTAATAGCTGAAAAGGTGAGTTAGGCTGTGTTCTTGAACAAAACAGCAGCTTATGTTCCAGTCATACAGAGTATTAAGTGCCTGTTCAAGTAACTCTCATAAACACTTCTCTTGATTTCAGTGGGTTCATTCACATGAATTAAATTAAGTAGATGCTAAAAAGTTTGCAGGAACTTGAGTCTGTCTGAGCAGTATATTTTCCTGGTAGCTCTGGCTGCCCAGAAGTATTTACAGTGTGCTCTCACCTTCTGATAAACTTGGGAAAACACAAAAACTTGCAATCATACTTGCAGTTATACATTTGAAAGTATGAGTCTTTTGCTATTAAACTTCTGAATAGATGCCAAAAAAAAAAAAAATTCAAATCACAAATGGCAGGGGTCAAATAAAGCTTAATCCATAAGAATCTCCATGTTGATAGAAAAAGAGAAATCTGTGTTAAGAATGGTCCATGAAAGAAAACATCATGCAGGGAGCATGGGGGGGAAAAAAAATAAAAATCTTTCCATAAGTCAGTGTTTATCTAAAAGAGAAGGATCGAAGGATCTTAGCAAATCCTTCACAGAAAAGGAAAAAAACCCTCGAAGATAAAATATAAACACCAGGGAAAGTGATTTATCTAGAATGCATTCCTTTTTCCTTTCTCTCCCCTCCTAGGTGACATGGTGATGAAAAGAGAGGATTAAAATGGACTTCTTTCAAAGCCAAAACTTTATTAGGAAATGATTAAAAGCACATTATATCTCTTAAAGTGAAGTTTTGCTCTTTTTGGTCCAGCCTAGCTGCAAAGCATTTTCAGAAGAGAGCAAGAGAAAAGGAGAAGGGGAAAAACGTAGATCAGTCTAACTTTAATTATTCATGGATAATAATATCTGTGGAATTTTCCATTTGTTTTCCCTCACCATCATTCACTGAAAACTGGTCTATATCCAGAAGGGATTTTTGGGTCAGAAATTGCTACAACTCTTTTGTTTGGAGAACAGTTTTGAGCTGTAACTACCATAACAGTGAGAATCCACCCAGGCAGGAACTAAGTTATGAAAGCAGGGGAACGGCATGGGAGAATCAAAATTCTCCCTGTGCATCCCCTCCCTGCCCACCCCACCCCCCCATGCCCCCTGCCAAAAAAACCCAAAACAAAACCCAAAAACCCCCAAAACACCAAGGGTGAGGGGAAAAGCAGGGGTGGGGAAATTTCTGAACTTCAAGGTCTCGCAGTCTGGACAAATTGACCAGAATTACAGTTATTACTTCCACTGAAAACTGACTTCCAATGCACATTGCATATGACTTTTGGAAGATAAATCTCTCAGGATTCCATACCTTAGCCCATATGGAGAAATACTGGCCAACTCTGGCTTTATGGAGAGGGGTCAAGTGTTTTAGTATAGAAGCAAGTAATAGAGCACTACTTTTGTGACAAAAGCTGAAAGTTTTTATTTTCCTTTTTTCCTTTTTTAGTTTAAATCTGTACTGTGTGACATAGTTGGTCTGTGCCTGTCATGTAGTATCAAAATAAAACAATTTATTGGAAAGAAAAGGGTGAAAATACTGTTTCCTGAATTCCATGCAGGGGAACCTGGCAGGGAACTGGAGATACGACGCTCTGTTTATTCTAATGTTCCCTGAGCGAGGTGAAACTGCAGTGGTCCGCCGTCTTGCTGCGAAGGGGCAGAACACTCTGGGATCAGAGCAAGCAGTAGAAAGGTAATCAGAAAGCTGTAAGGTGCAGTAAGGACTCCTAAGAGAAGTCTGTGACGCTCAAATAACTAAGCAAGGGATCTGTACCAGACATCCATGTCTTTGTTTTGGACCAAAGTATGTATGAATTTTTACTTCTATTTACTTATACCTCCAAACAACCAAAATTCCAATCTTCAAGCTTCATTAACGTTTTCCTTCTTTAGGGATTGCAGGTAGAAGGGCCTTGGTGGTCTTATTAGTAATGAACACATTCTGAGGAATCTGGGAAGAAGGAATGCTTAGGCAATGTTTCAGGGCAATGAAAGCAGAAGGGGTACATTTCTTAGGTATATTTGACCTGAAGCACTATCAGGTGTTCATAGATCCCTAGCACACAACAGTGAATTATTGTTGCCACCTCCATTGACATACTGTGGGGACTAACTCAAAGAACTGTGGGTGAATTTAAGATGAAATGGTTTAAAATGGTTTCACAAGTCTCCTCATAAAACAGGAGACTGGATGGACTAGGACATTTCTAGGTAACCCTATAAATCCATCTTTATTTAGAGAGTCTGCTGAGTCCAATTCTTCTCCATTGGCTACATTTATTTTAGCTATAAAATAACACAAAAAAGCTAAATTCATTTTAGATATCCATGACTGACTGTAGGATGAGCTGGTTAAGAATCATACCCTTGATAGCTGCTTTAGTTGCTGTTGTGCTTCAAGCCTCTCTCCATCTGCAAGCCACCCAAGCGCTTTCACTAGGACAGCCATGTGTATGAACCGTTGGCTTCCATCCAACCTGTAAAATGCTTGTAATTATGGAGTCCCATTGAAATGAAATCAGTGAAATAGGGCTTTGCTCTTAGAAATGACATATGTAATCCAGAGATCCTGAAGACCTTTATGTTTTTATTGTGAAATGATTCCTCCTGTTCTTTGGACCTGTTTATTAATTGAGGAAAAAACACCATTCTGGTTAGCAGCGTCACTATTTAGCCTGAAAACATGACCACAATCCAAAGTACAATGCTGTAAAATCTGTTAAATAGCTGACCTACATTTTTTTGGACACTAGGATGAAATCCACTGGCACAGTTGAAATAGTGGTCAGCCCCCCGGCAGCCTTGTACTTCTTAGGTTGCGACAGGAATCTGCTAGCAGTGTTTAAGAATTGAAAGATAGCTTGTTATGGCTTTGTTTTTCCCACTAAGTCATTCTCCATACTTCTGAAGTGCAAAATAAGGTATTTTAATCTCTGAATGAATTTACCATTCAGATTGGAAAATACGGACATCTGTTTCTCAGAGCTATGACTCAGATTAAGGCACCAATCTTGCAGCATGAATAAGACATCTTGCTGCATATGGCTGCTCCCCAATGCATTCTACAGTTACCTGAAAGCCATTCATTTGAAGTGTGTGGAACATCAGTAGCTTTCTGATTTGGTGTGTGCATCCCCTAGACGAACTACAGGTACCAAGCAGTACAGTGAGCCCACTCCTTGTTCCTGCAAGTCTTTAACACTTAGGACAGGTGCTGAGTTACAGAAATGGCTTATCTGGAAGGTGCTTTGTTGGTGCTTCCATAGAGGTTAAGTTCAAAGGAGGTGGATTGAGGGTAGTGCAATAGGATCTTCTGCGTGCGATAATAACCAGGTTAATTCAGGAATGAAACCTCGGGCTTACCCTGTGGTAGAGTGGCTCCAACGTACATTGCTGAAAATCAAGTGAATTTAAAAAGTTGTGGTTGTACGGTGTACAGGAATGAAAGAAGTTGGCCTACTAAGTTCAGGATTCAGTCTTTGGTTCTGCATGAATGTAAGGAAACAAAGTGTAATCTCTTCTGTATTTTGATATTTTCTTTTTTATTTTCATGCACCAAATATACATTCTTGTATCTCTTAGGAAAAAGTCCTAGGTCAAATTTTGTGGCCTAAGAGTAATTTCAATTGTTCAGAAAAGCACGGTCTGAAACTTCTTCCTTAATAATTTGAGCCAATAGATGCTCCCAGTAGTGAAGTTTCTTTCTTTCTCTCCTTAATTGCAAGCACCAGCAGAAAGCTGTAGTTAAGACACTGACAATAAAATAAATAGCTGACCTGATGGAGCGTGCTTGGGCTGTAGCCAGGAATCTCATCAGTAGATAACTCTCTCCTTTGGGAAATGGTTCTTTCTCTTGGCTTTCTAAATCTTGTAGTAACCTATTTGAAAGTAAAAGTTTTTTTTCTTGCTTGCTTTATTTTAAACCAAGCCTTTATTTTTATAAATGATCAAATTACAACAAAGTGGTCTGGTAGATTGACTGTTCTGAGAACAGGAGAGATTAATACTATTTGTGAAGCATGCATCGGTTCTGCTTTTACTTACATCAATATACATCCAGCAGTATGTGTTGTGAATTTAGGCTTAGATAACCCTGAGTGAGACTGGTATTATAGCTCAGTTCTGCAAAATGTTGTGTTATTTCCAAAACGCCATGTACATAACACCCATGGTCTGGAATTCTGTTCTCTCACAAGCTCCAGCATACAGAGACTGCAGCATAAGTGTATTGTCAGCATATTAATTATCTGAATAATTAAAGTGAATGCCTACAGTTGCTGTTTGTTGGAGATTTCATCTGGTGGTCAGGAGCAGAGGGAATGCCAGCTAAATAACAGCATGCTCTGAACTGTTGGAGACTGACATTGACCCTGCATTAAAGAAAGCCAACAGCTGTGCAAGGAACCAGAGGTTCTTCCTGTTTTACCTCTATGTGGTTGGTATGGGACCGTAGGGATAAGAACCACTAATGGACTGGCAGCAAGGGAAGGAGATCTCTTTTAAATGATCTAAAGATAAAACATAGCATTCGGCTTGATACACCAGTCATGGAGTAGTGCTTTACGTTGTTTGACCAGTGAATTTGTGAGATGTTGAGCGAATGGAAAGTGTTTCTTGCTGACGCGATTCATAGGTTGAAGATGTTTTGTGGATGAAATTTGTTTTTGTATTCTGATGGCTGTTGGTGATGTAGATGAGTAATTTACAGAGCTGGTTTTTGAAGGGAAAAAAAAGTGATACTTTTAGGACTGAGAAATTAGACATGAAAGTTGCGTTTCTGACCTTGTAGGGAAGACCAGAGCTCACTTTTCTACCTGAATTTGTTATCTGGATAATCAAAGTTAATGACCATTGTTTAACACTGGATTTAAAAAAAAAAAAAAAAATAAAATTGTGTCTGTAGATGTTCAAGAGAGTTGCCTCCTAAAATTAAACCAGCAACCAGATTGGTTCTTCCTGCTGAGAAAGTCATACAAATTGCTTGGGGGCTGTCATGTGGTGGTGGGATTTATGTGACTATTCCAACTCCATCGCTCATGTGAAACGGGCAATCTTTCACAAAGTCACCAGGTTTGCATAAATCAAGTGCTGAAATCACTCTTCTCAGAAGGAGAAAGGAAAAAACCCAGTCTAAAAGCAAAACTGGTAAGAGGTAAAAAAAAACCAACATGAAACCCAGTTCAGATTTTCAGGAGCCTCACTTTTGTGTTCACAAGAATAATGCTGCCCATGATCTGTTTCTTATATCAGTTTACATATAAATATATTTATTCTCATTTTCTTTTTAGGTGATTCTGATCCTTACCAAGTATTATCATACTGATATGGGGAAAGTGCTGGAGAGCTCTTTGTGGAGGTAAGTTCTCTGCTTTTCCTGTAACCTTTCCCTCCCCTGCCCCCAGTTCTCAGACTAGATCTGTATCTTTTCCAAACTGCTGCTGAGTTGAGCTGGTAGCTGATTGATGCTAATATAGCAAGGTTGTCCAGATTGTCATCAACTCTTACTCCTTCTCTTCATTAAATGTAGTTCCTGCAGTTCAATCGAAAAAGAGTTTGAAATGAGTTTTAACTCTGTAGAGAATGTTCCTGATGCCACTTTGCAAGATGCCATTCTTTTCCTTTTCTTAGAAATTTCGAATCAAAGTTACTTAAAAACTTTGAAAAACTTACTGTGTTGGGATGTGTCTGTTGGTGGTACTTACTGCTCTTGAGTACTGTGTTGAGGTTTGTAAATAATCCTGATTTGGAAGCAGTCACGATTGGATGAAATATAATACCAGTGCAGGTTATATTATGTCTTATGATAACTAGGTATATGTAGTAATCCAAATAAATTTCCAAATTGATTCTTGTTTCCTAAATGTTCATGAATTAAGGTATCGGTATGCTTGTTGCCTGTGTATGCACAAATTGCATGCTCAGGTATGTATCAGCACAAAAACAGGGCTAGGGTGAGCCTATGTTATACTAGTCATACTGGTTATCTTCTCGTGTTAATTTTGTTTTGCTAAGTGGGCTTTTTGTCCTCTAATTTTTTCTGTATCTGTATCAATCTTCCACCACAAATTTTTGCTAGACCCATTATGTACACTTCAAAAGTGAAAATATGTCACTGTTATCAATAAATATAATATTGCTCCAATGTTTGTGATGCTAGTTTTCCTGGGTTATCTGTAGCTGTAGAAGTATTGTTGAAATATTCTGCCAGGATATCTAGATAGTTGTTACAAATGGCAGGAGACTTATTTGAGGAGTCTTATGTGAAATTCTTATGTAGCCCATAAGATTCAGGTCTAGAAACAAATGGGTTACCTAATAGCTTGTGGCTTAGGTACTTGTAAACTTCATACTGTCCCAAGAGCTTCTATGGGGACTCAACCTTCATCTGTGTGTGTAAGCAGCTTTACAGAGACAATCCAAGAAGAAGAGTGGGGCAAGGGAATAGGGAGTGGGAAAAGCCTGTGACCAGGACATGCTGCACACCAGCCTTGTTACTTGTTTTGAAGGAGGCTGCGTTGTTTTAACCTTGTGGGATTTCTCGTAGTGATAGTGTATCTTTGCAATACCTTGTTGTCATACTAGTAGCTGAGTAGTACAGTCTGGCCCGGGGCCGCACGTGTCTGGCCCATGCAGCACAAGGGTGTTTTCAAGTAAAAAAGAAACTTCTAGTCATAAAGAGGTGCTTAGGAAACGGAGTAAGATCATATCGAGACTGCTTAGCATAGGCTCAGGATTGGCCTTTTTAGCACTGTGATGGTTCATCTGTAATTATCCTTTAAACGTAAAAGATGCGAAATGAATTGCACATTTGTTTTTGTTTTAATTCTTGTCCAACATCTTGTGCAGAGAAGACAACCAAATGGCAGTTTGGATACTCAGATAATTGCGTAAGCACACATTCCTTTCCTGTTATATGCCTCTGGCCTATACAACATGTGCAATATGTTTCAAGTTTTGCTATCCATGCTTCAGTGTAATCTATCATAGAAGTCTTTTAAACCTACTCAGTCAGACTCTTCAAAATAAACTCTCTTCTCTTTCAAAATAAACCAGTCTTCAGATAATGTTGCTTTTTTTTTTTGAGAACATAAACACTTTTTAAACAAGGTCATTCAGACCTTGCTGACAGCTGGTGTAAAGAAGAACTGGTGTGAACTGCGTTTAAATAAAATTGACGCTAGTGTGCCTCATAGGGAAATTAGGCCCTTTTACTTACAATTAATAGATGTGCCAGATGCTTTGGTTGTTTATAAAACTAGGATGGAAAAGCTGAAAGGAAGCAAGTGCTTAAGATTAGCTCTTGGGCCAGCGGTGGTAGCTGATCCAGCCCTGAATGTGTTCTGCTCTGGGCTCACCTCCTTCCTCTGCCCACTGTGATGTAAAAGTGGCACATGTAGTTGTCAGACTGGGGAAGTTCAAGTGCCTGGATCTGGAAATGCACAAATGACACCAACTGGTGCAAAAATAACAAATACTTCCTCTCTCTGTTGAGATGTAGCTCATTAAATAAATAATAAAAAAAAAAACCATACTGTCCATGAAGTCAGGGAACTTGTGTGTTTTCTCTGTGCAAAATGGTTGGGTGTGAATTGGTGAAGCTCCATGTTTGCTGATGGAGCCGAGGTGTTGTACTCACATTGGCAGCCTGCCCAGAATGCACAATGTATATATTTTTAAACTTTTTTGTTTGATTCTCATTTGCATCAGAACAAATATACAGTAAAACAGGTGCGAAAAATGTTACAGGGTTTTTTGTCAGCGGATAAAAGCCATTCATCTTTGTGAGGTTTCTGTGTCCTAGTGGGAATGGATCCTGTCCGGTTATTTCTTGGAACAGTCCAATGTTTTTCTTCTTCCTGTCTGGCCCAGCTCAATCATACCAGACACTTCATATTCTCTAAGTAAAAATAAACTTGTTTGATGATGTGATCAGTCCCCACTAAGTTAATTTTTTAATGTTGTTAATCTCCCACTTTTATCTTGCCAATCAGTAAATATTATCCTAGCTTGGCTCTTATCGGTTCTTTTGTTTCTTGAAACTGCATCTTTCTTTTTTCCTCTAAAACAAATTTCTTCTTCATCTCTCTTTTTCTCCCATCACTCAAAAGAATTGGTTGGGTTTTTTTGTTGCTTAGTGGAACAGGGAATGAGAAGGGAAGGGTGACTCAGTGCTCCAGTGATGCTTATTTGTTCTTAGTGACCTTGGAGTTGCAGTCAGACTTTTAAGAGTAATGCAAATGGTGGGGAAAAACACCAGTCGGAGGTACATGCCCGGGGAGGCTTTATGTGAAGAAGATAGGTGTTTGGGTGGTTTTTTTTTTGTGGAAGTGGATCTAGGTGATGAATTTCTGTGCCTCTGCAGAGCGTTGGTAATTTGTGTAGGTAATTTATGCCTGCCCACACAGGTCAGGTTATAGGACTGGGAGGCCTAAATTTTAATTACCTTGGAATCTTTTCATTGTTGAGTAAACAGGGAAAATGGTGCTGGCTAATGAAAGCCTTAACAACTTTTTACTAGTAGCAGCCATGTCTGGTTACACTGAAGAGGTGGAGGCATAAATCTCGGTGGAAGCGTGTCGTTAGAAAACACCAGGACGTGCTTCTCTGGTCAGCTATTTCTCATACTTTGCTTAATTTGCTTATTAGGTAATAGTTAAGGTTAGGGTAAATTGTATAGTTATTTGACTCACAATAAGGAAGAGAAATAAACAGAGATGACATTAGTCGCCTCTTGAATATAAATTACAATAACTTATTGAGAAGGAACAGAGGATTGTTTTCAGGTTTATTTTTAGAGTTTCTCAACTGCCATATGTATTGGGAATACAGGTTGGTTGTCGTGTTAGGCCTCATTAGTGTAATGAAAAAACTGATACTGTGACTAAAACTTAAAATTCAGGTACTGAAATGATCTTCACAAATTGTGCATATATTGAAGATACTTTGCATACTAGCGCTGTTCTTGTCAGAGTCCACACACATCTTTATCCAGCACGTTTACAGTATGAAAGACCTGAATCAAACAGACCATTTAGGATAATAGATTCTTGAGTATGTGTTTTCACATGCTTTATGGACTGGTTTGTGCATAAATATGTACCTGCACATATTTTACAGCCTCAGGTGCCCGCTTGCATACATTGCATGCCTGCAGCTTTAGATGTATGTACTTGAATCTTACAATCAGATATTTTAACTTTGAATTGGTAGCCACTAAGAAATTAATGCTAATACTTACCTGCACACCTGAGAAATAGATATTTATTACTTTTATTATTATTCCGTTTTATACATGAGACACCTGAGGTGGTAACTGATCGCTGAAGATGATGCAGTAACTCAGCACTCTATGGCCATGGAATTGGGTTCCAACCCTGTGCTTAGGCTGGCTCAGAGTCCTGTTTCTGGTATGCATAAAGCCTTCCCCTTCTTAACTTGATCTAAGCAATGAATAATAGATGCTGATGATGATTGCTAATAAAGTTTTGATTGCATATTATCAAGCTGTAATGATACGGTAGTGCTAATGTGACTTGCTGTGTAATTGCCATTGTTCCCAATGGCATCACCATGTTGTTATTGCTTCACCACAGCAAAACAAACGGCATTATTTGATGTTAACTGCACTGTTAACTTCTCTCAGCATTGCATGCTGAACCCCAAGTAAGCCCATTTTCAGCATTGTTGGGATATTTTGTCCCATGTTGTCAATGATGAACTGCTAAATGAAGAAACAGACTTCTCTGATTGCTTAAATATGGTTGGATACTCTAGCTGAGCATCCTGGGACTCCTTACTCCAAATGCAGCCTGAGAAGGGAGCGAAGCCGCAGTGCTGTGCAAGGAGGTTGTGAGTCCAGGTCAGTGGCCAGGCAGCTGGAGGTGAAAGCAATTAGGTGAGCCTTAGGGACAGCATGAGACTTGGCAAACCTCAGTGAGTCAGGAAAATCCTCTCTTTGGTGGCACAGCTGTTTCTATCTGCACCCACAAAAAGCCACGTATTCAGGTCAAGACCTGGTTGTACAAGCCCACTGGCTGTCAGTAGCGATCAATGCACAGTGACCGCATGGTTCTTTTGGCATTCACACAAAGGTGTGTGCCTACACTAAGGTTAAAATCCAGACTACAAAGAGCAGGAGATTCTTTTAAGGTAGATGCAGTGAACAACATACCACTCAAGAAAGTAAAATTCCCAGACCCTGGGTGGCTCGCAGAGTGCAAGAAAACAAGTATGCGCATTTGTTTCCAAACTCTTTGGACTTGTAGGTGCAAATCATTTCACCTGTTTCCTGAAATTAATTTTAAAAGCGAAACAAAAACCCCAATATTGAGTCTGGTGCCCCAGTGAAATTCTTACTTGGTATGAAGTGCTGCTTAATAAGCGAGCAACTGTATTGTGCAGCAACTTGCACTTCCAGATGGTCTTATATTGTGGTTCTGCTTTGAAAAGTGACTTTGTAGAAATGGCCCCAAGGGATGGAGTTATTGAGTCTGTGATTTCCATATGAATTTGCTCTCTTTCCAAGTAAAAACAAAAAAAGAAATGGCTTTCTAATTATTAGCTCAGCGAACTCAGCTTGGGCTCTAATGTCTAGCTGTGCTTTCTCTGGCTAATGCATCATCTTGAGTAATACAGGTTCTGCAATCAAAATAGACTGCCCTCAATTATACCTGTGCAGCTCTTTTGTCTTCCTATTATATCCTTATTTATACCTGTTCCACTGTGAAAAGGTTTTGGGCAGTACCGTTGAAAAGGCAGTCCTGCAATTAGAATTTTATTTCTCTTATTGAACAACAGATGTTTATGCTCTCTTTGATCATATTTCCATATTTACCTAATAGCATTACAAAGACTTTCATTATCTTTGCTGCAATTTCTGTCTTGCTAATACTCTACAGTGCATCATTATGAGTTGAATTGTTCAGGAAAGTCTCTATTTTATATTTATTTTGGGCATCGAAAATGAGCTGTAAAACCATAGTTAAAAGTGAATGTAGTGGATTTCAGCCCATCAGCAATGTTTTATTATGGGTGTCAGGTAAGAAAAATACGTAAAAGACAAAGGAAATGAAGGGAACATGTTTTGACAAAACCTGGGATGTAGAAGATATTGAAGAGATGCTTATTGATGTTTTTGGCAGTCAGTGGTATTGATTTAGGGACCTAAAGGGTGCTGATGTTGCAGTGTGCTTCTGTAGTGTGTGCTCTAACAGACATATGACCCACCATAGTCTTTCCTAAGACCAAGACCCATCGCATTGGCAATAACCTTGCTGTTACCTTGGTGCGGCACTCATCCTGTCACATGTTTTGGCTGTAGCTTTTGGCCATTCAATAAAGGAATGAACTTTGGTCGTGGATGTTGGGAACCATTCTCTGAGTTGTGACCTGTAGACCCCTCTGAAGGAGGTGTCTTTTAAATAACTCTCCAGGGCACAGGACTTAGCTTAAGGAGGTCCTTTTATGTCTGTGTTACCATAATAGCATTTAAAAAACATTTTTTTGTCTAGTATGTATGAAGGTCTGAACTGAAAAAATAAATCCCACAAGCAAGTAAAAGCTATCAAAGAAGTCTACCCAAAATTCTTTACTGAATATCTGTCACTCACAGATGAGAGCACTGTGTCATAATTACTCTTCCAAGTCTTCGGCAACTCAGAGTGGTGATGATGATTTCAAATGTTTACATGTTGCTACACTAGTTTGTGGATACACAAAGAATATATGACATATGGATTAAGATCCAGTTGGAAAGCTGTGATTTATATAGTTAGGAAAAGGCTCTTGCTTGCAGTACACTTCTGTTTATTGGAGCTGGTTGCAGCATGGCTGCTGAGCATGGGAATTTTGCCACTTCACAGGTTGATTTCTATTTATGTTTTTTTCTTTAATCCTCCTTCTGGAAAAGGAATTAAATCATTGTGAGATATAACTCATAACGAATGAGTCAATTTATTAAGAAAGAATAACCATTTAAAATAAATGGTTTAAGAATCCTGTCGTGTTGTTTGAGTAACTTGAACCTAAGTCAAAGAATTTCTGATTGCTTTAACTGGAACTGATATCGTAAACATTTTTTTTATAGGCACAGACTGTGTGGGAATTGTACCACACGTTCTTGTTTTAAGTAGATACCTTTTGGCTAGGGCAGATGGTAATAGAATAGGCAAACTTTCCTACCCAAACCCCATCCAGGTTGGTAGCAGTAGGAAGTTCAGGAAAACCACATCACTGGCGTTGCCTCAGATCTGTCATGGTATCTTATTGCATAAGCCTCCCTGCAAAAAATGATCATCTTTCTTGCTAGCCTCAGCAGACAGGTTTAAGATGAGGAGTAGAGAAACAATGTCCTTCTATGCATTAGTCATTGTGGGGTTTGTTATTTTGTGTGTGTGTTGACTTTGCCCTCCCTCCCAGCATAAAAGAGGGAAGCTGCTTTGGCACTGCCCACGATCAACTTCTATATGGTCAAACCGAGAAATGCAATCTCAGAGCTTTTATTGTGGCATGATTCCTTTGTACTAAATTAATATAAAAACAGTTGAGCCATCAGTTTTTAGCTAATCAGAAGTACTTTGCTGCATTGTCATCCATTAACTCCTACTGTCAGCAGGCCAGCACAGCAGGGAGGTGCGGGGCCTGTAACCTAGGGGCAGATGGACTGACACCGTATATATATTAAGAAATGTTCCCTTTGCCACTCTGCAAAATGGAATAAATAAGAAGCCACAATCAGAGCAGCTGGTTTCATTGCTCATCACATTTATATGATGATGAATGAGGTATGAAAAACTGAATAGGATATATTTTTAAAAACTGAAAAGGGCAAAGTCATGGCTTAGCAGAGCATCTGGTGAAGTCGATATGACATTGCACTTAGCAACTAGTGACACTACTGGTTCTACCTTCAGCCTACTGTGTGACCTTGTCTGAAGAACCTACTATTCCTGTGCTTTCCTCCACTTGGTCTTTGCCTTGTGTGTTTCTTGGAAATATAAGTAATTTGGAGATCTGATTGTATAAGTGCGGTGGGACCCCAGTCAGTGTTGGGGCTGTAATGCTGCATTAATACACATAATACGAATAAGCGGTAATGCTTAGGGATGTTTTGTGTCCTTGAAGTTTTTGGCTTGAGCCTGAGAAGGACAAGAGACCATCAGACAGCACTGACATACCGTGAGACCCATCTGAAAACTCCCGTAGTCTTACTACAATGCAATTAATGACAAAGTGCCTTTTCTCAGCTGCTGCGTTGGAAATGCTGGTTTGCAAACCCCCGTTGCTTCTCTTCGTGTTGGGCACCTTGTGTCACTGATATGGTATGTGGCATGTGAGCAGCTTTGCTTACTTCTGTTGTATGTGTGGTTTGCCCTAGTGCATCCCCTGCAAACTGATTGCAAATTAATTTGGTTGTTGGGGCTGAATGAATGAACAGCTGTGTAGTTAATTATGCAGAATGGTATAGAAAAATGTAGTGTTAATGTTTTATACTCTCATTATCCCTGCAGTATGGAATATATTTTTCAGTGTGAAAATAACAAAGGCAATATTTCCCACATAACTTATTTATTAGGTACTTTGTATTGTTAGGCAGCTTTCTCTGCTTTAACTTGGAAGGGGTTGGGACAGTTAAAAACTCCGTACAGGCCAGTTGTTAAAATGTAAATATAATCCTATGTGCTGAAGAATTTGGGGTGTAGGTAGTTGACAAAAATTAAACCCGTCTTACAGTAAGATTTAAATGTCTTGATTCTTTTTGGTGTTCTGAAATATGGAAGTTAGTCAGAAGTTTTTCCTTCCTCTCCCTGCCACCTTTCATTGAACAGATGACTGATAATTAGTCAATTGAAGCTCTGTTCCAGCTACTTTTTGGTTTTTAGGGGGGGGGGGGGTTTGTTGTTGTTGGTTTTGTTTTTGTATGATATTTTGTCCCTTCCTACTTCTGCTCCCCTCTTTCCACTTCAGCATCATTTCTTCCTATTGCATGTAGGGAATGCAATGTAAGGATAGCAACTTATTTTGCTTCAACAAATAGCCATTCTTGAGCTAGCCTTCAAAAAACAGTATTTCGCTTTCTCACCAATTTTCCCTCCTAGTGGCCTTTTCTTTCTAGCTATTGCCCTCCCTCTTTCATGGGGCTGGGTTTCTGTCTCTTCCAGGGCTGACTTCTCTAGTCCAGACAGAAGAGGCCCCTTTTTGGATGAGCTATTGAATGTCTACCAAAAGTTTTTGCATTTTTGCCTAACATGTCAGCTCCGAGGCTGGTTTCTGAGGCTGTTCCAGAGCTGATGTCTTTCTGATGGCAGGGCTTTTCCCTGGTAGTAGCTTTGACAGACTAGATATTTCTGTGACCTGTGAGCACATTTGATCCCATTTTTCTATCATAGGATCTGAAATCATAATTTCAGTCTGAGAGGAGGGGAAAAATTCCTCTTACTGCCTATTTGTTAAAAGCACCTGACTGTGTTAATTTATTTTTTTCCAGATCTGGTATATACTTTCTTGGCCAAATGGATATTGTTTTTCTTGAAGAGGGTGCATGCAGTTTGATTACACCTGTTGATAAAAAGATATTGCAGCATCAGTGAAATACAGACAGCTCTGGGCAAAAAGCAGAGAAACAAGTAAAGCAGACACACAGTAAAGTGTGCTTTCTTAATATCAAAAAGACTAACAGTTCAGCTCAAAAGCATCTACATCATTGAATGTTTTGATATCCAGTCTTTCAAGCCTTCCTTTCTGGCAGGAAGAGGATGCATGGTTGTGCTTTCTGTATGATTGAGATACAGTTTTCTGTAACGCTGGTCTGCCCTTAGGATCGCTGGCTGTTCTGAAGACTTCAACATAAAAGGTTAACACATGGGAGAGAAAACGATTTTAAATTTTACTCTTTTCCAAGAATTTGGAGACTTGTCACTGTTTTATCTTAATTCTTACCATATGCTGTCCACACATTAATTTTGTAATGTCTCTTTGGGGTGGAATTTAAAAATAACGTTGTACTGTACTGAACTATACCGGCTAGAGTTTGAGCTTTGTCTCCCTTTACCCTACCCCTAGCAGCGTGTGTGCTAAATACTGGTCTCTCATGTTTCAGTAGTATTTAATTTGCTTTTTCTTTAGCCTGACATGTAAAATTAGAAAACAGTAATATTTTACTTTTAGCCTCATTTAAAAATAAGTGGAAGCAAAATATCCATGTGATGGAGTTTTGTATGTGTGATGATTTCAGGTGCGCAATACTTAAACTCTTGGTGCTATTTTGGTGCAATTTTCAGCTTAATTCAGACTGCTCTGGGCTAATGGGAGGGACGCACCAGTAAAATACTATTCCTCTGCGCTGTGAGACAGCAGCGCTTTCTGGCAAAGTGCAGAAGCCCAGAGTGAAAACTCTCATGCCTTGGCTTTCCATATGGCCTCAGGTGAATGTATGAATCTGTCGGTATTCCAGAGTGGAAAGCGTCCAAGAAACACATTTAAATAAAATTAAAGAAGGAAAGAAAGTTAATTATTTAAAGATCAGGAAAAGTATGTTACAGATATGCCGCATAAAGCACCGTGACCTATCACAGCATTACCTTAATAGGTCACAGTTAGAGGAGACCTTGACTCCTTGCGTAAATACACTTCAGGCACAACTACTCTTAATGTGCACTGGTATATGAAACGCGGGGTTAGATTTCCAGGGACTTCACAGTGGTAACAGGACTTAGCTTCTCAAAAGGCATGTTAACATTTGTAAAGTACTTAAATATTTACTCATATTTACTTATTGAAGTATCAAATTACATTTGATTTCCATGTTAACTGGAAGTCTTGGTCTTGGTACTTCCAAATGCTTGAGGTTTTTATAAAATTTTTTGATATTTCATCTTGGGAATCGATACATGTTGATATTATTATAATAAACATTACTTCTTTTTTCTTTAGTGTGTTTGGTAGGGCTGGGAATAGGACATAAGTTTTCTGATTCTTGGTTGATCACTTACAGAAGAAACTTCCCAGTAAAGCAGTTAGGTATTGCATACATTCAGAGAATGATTTTGATTGCAGACGGAGCTCTGGTGGTCATCAAGTACAACCCCTGCTCAAAGCAGGGCTTGCTGCAGAAATCAATCAGGTCACTCAGTGTCTTGTACTGTCCAGTTCTGAAAATCTTCCAGGATGGAGATCCCACAGCTTCGCTGGGAAACCGCTGTCCATCCTTTGCTGCTCTCATTGCGAAGGGTTATGTCAAGCGGAATTTCCCATCTTGCAGCTTGTGCCTGCCATCTATCGTCTTTTCACTATGAACCCTGGTCCTGTCTTATTTAAAGCCTCAGTTTAAGTACTGGAAGACTGAAATCAGATTCCTCATTAGCCTCGCTTCCCAGATTAGCCAAACTCAGCTCCCTTTGCCGTTCCTTCTGCATTGTGTGCTCTAGTTCCCTCACCATCTTAGTGACCCTCCACTGGACTCCAAGTTGCTGATCTCTAGCTTCTATGAAGTGCCACAAAACTGAACACACTTATTTTATCCCATTTGTAGGAGTAGGATGATCTGTCCTCTGGGGGTCCCTCTCTGCTGCTTTCCCCACATAAAATAATCTATGCTTGGGTGAACGGTTTGGAATAGTTACCTCATTTATCTGAATATAAAAATAAACGTGAGAATCCCTAAATGCCAAAATCATTAACAGTGGGAATTCAATTCTTTAAAAATCACTTAGACACTTACCTCTTGAAAAAGATAACATTGGTCTTGATTGCATTGAACCTCTCAGCGTAAGAACAGTGGGGATGCCAGTATTAACTTTTTGTCCTCACTTTTGTTATGTAGTATGAATTCTTGATGGGTTTTGATTTAGTTGCTGGTACATTATTTATGACATCTCTTGGCAGCAGCTGCTGTACTCCACGAACCAAAGCCAAGCCTATCGTTTCTAGTCGTAGAATTGTAGTTTGTTGTGGAGCAACTCCCAGGTAATTAGGCAGGATGTGCTGTAATTGGTTGTAACATGGGCTTTTCTAAATAAAGCATTAATCAGACTGAATGACAGGTTAAAGTATTTTTTTTTCTTTTGAAGATTTGTCTACCACAGGTAAACATTATTGTGGCCACAAATGTTAGAAAGATTAATTTTGCCAGGAAAGGAAGGAGAATTATGTTCTTTTTTTTTTTTTAAATGAGCCCTTACTCAGAGAATTCTTTTAAGTCAGAATATTGAAATGTGCAAAGCTGAGGGTTTTTTGAGGGCAAGAATTCATGTACTAATCCTGGGATGTGCATAAAGCTAAAGTCTTATTCAAAGAGTGGAACTTCATGCAGCAGTTTTTACTGCTATTTGATTTATGTCGTTTTGGACAATTTTGGGTCATCTTTAGCTTGACCTATACTTTTGTACATGTATATTCTTCATTGACAGGTTTCAAGGATCAAACACAGACACCTGAAATCACTACAGTAAAAACTTCTGCTTTAAAAAATGATTATGAATGGAGAAGAAATTGTAAGAGGCACATTATTTTGGTGGATTTCTTGTCTCTTGGCATCTTCCCATCAAAGCTGGATTTTTTTTGTGGCATATGTGATGGATACAAGCTAACTGGAAACAACGCAAAGGAAATGGGATGAAATTCAGCATTAGCTCTGAAAATCAGAATATACAGTAGCCACTCCAAAATTTGTGAGAAGCTACTGGATTTGCCTCAATTTATGCACCAAGCTTGTGAAACAGTCCTTGCTACAAGAACATTTAGGACTGGGGATGGGAAACAAAAGGGAGTCAAATTGTATTTCTTCCATTGAAGATTATTCCCTCAAATGTGTTATTTAGCCATATTGTTTTCTTAAGAGAGAAATTAAAGAAGGAAGGGTCAAAGCTTCTCTTTTTTTGACTCTGTCCTCTTTTGAATCTATATGTTCAGTTTCACTGGCTAATTGAGAACAGTGTTTATGAAGAGGCTCTAGTCTGCTCTCTCACAGGTGGCGAAGAAAAGTGAATTACTGCATTACATGTTACAAAGCAAGTGTCAGGATGATGCTGACGTAGAGCCTAGACCAGGCAGGGATTCTTCCAGATTTTGTTTTGCTCCGCAGAGTGCTGCATATTCAGTATTTACTTTTCCTTTGCACCCTCTCTGTAAAATTCCCATGAGTGGTAGCAGCTGTTGCTGCTGCTGTGCTCACAGTGAGCACAGGGTGCAAAGTCGCAGTGATTTTACTACCAGAAAACAGTCACTGCAGAAGAAGTGAACTGTGTGATGTCGCCCCTGGGGACAAGCTAACCTGCATGGCCCTCCATGTTCTCTCCTTGAAAACAAACCAGATTTTAGGGCATGAATGCATGTTCCCTACTGGGGGACAAGTCAATAAATTGGCATAATTGGTGAAAAGAGTGCTAGTGCTTTTGGAAGCAGTGGGGCTGTAATCATTTGCACAGGTTACAAGCGAGATCCTACAACTAACAATAGACTTCAACTGCAGTTTTGTACCAATTGTGGATTTTTTAGAGCAAGCATTTGTGAAGTGTAGTGTTATTTATTATGGAAGTAGTATTCATCTGTTCCCATTCTTTTTTTTTCCCTCTGCTTGGTAGCCTCTGAAGAGACATTCCTTTGATCATTGGAGTATCTCTTCCACAGATGAAGCCCTGCAGCAGGAAAGGGGTTAAACTTGAGCTCAACAGCCGGAATGGTCTCATCTTGACAGTTTGCACAGCAATTTTTTTTTGCATCACAAAGCATTTTCATCTAGGCAGAAATTGGGTGATCTTACCTTGGGGTGGGAGGGTGGGAGGAAGGCAATGTCAGTTGTATACAGGTTAAGTTAGATTATTCTGAGTAAAAACTGTAGGCTTGAAAGGCCTTGGGCTTCCTTCGTGCGTCTGATGGTGATGGTGTTGGTTTGGACATTAAAGTGTGGAGAACTGACGCGTTAGAACTAAGTCTCCTCATTTGTTCTCAGCTTCCTGACCTAGTCTTTGCTCTGTCACAAGCAAGGATCATTGTTGAGCCTCATCCCTTATCACTCATTTTGTCACTTAGTGTAATGGGCAGAAGATTTCGAGGAGGCACACTGGAGGCCAAGTGGCTCTGGAGTAGATTCTTGGCTCCTGGTTTCCTTCTGCATTTGATAGCAAATGGCAAGAGTCCCAGTGTTGAACTGAGTCCTTCTCCCCCTGCCAGGCTTAACTCAATCAAGCCTAGGCAGCTGAATGGCAGCGAGACAGCCGGTTGCAGAAAGGCAATAGTTTCTACCTGTTACAGTTTGCTTACAACATCTGTCTTAGCTCCATATTGAAAACAAGCAAATTGATCAGTCCCACCTTAGCATAAAGACATGAACATTAAAATGTAAGCGTAAGAGATCTGATTGCCTCTAGCTGTCTGGAATTTGGTCAGTGGTAGGGTTGACACGTGGTGTGGCATCTGGTGCTCTCATACTTTATTTCAAAATCAGCATGTGACTTGCCCAGAGTCTTGTAAGGCTCACCAAAGCTGTTATCAGTGCTCCCTTCAGTGTAAATGTGCCTTAAGTTGGTCACTGTATTTGTTCACGTGCTAAATGAATTAATGCAATATTTCCATAAACAGAATCATAGAATTGATTAGGTTGGAAAAGACCTTTAAGATCATCAAGTCCAACTATTAACCTAACACTGCCAAGTCCACCATTAAACCATGTCCCTAAGCACCTCTTACCTAGGTAAGAAAGTATCATCACCTCTGTGCAACAGAGAGACAGGAAGGAATCCAGACTCAAGCATGGATGATGTTCACTGAGAGTCTGCATAACTAAGGTGTCTTAGCAAACTGCAACGCGTACAGACCGTTTCTGTGTGCCTACAGGTACCTCAGACTTTGGGATTTCCTTCTGAGAGCAGAGGCAAGGTTATTATTCCTGTTTTGTTTGCTCTTCATCCACATATTCTGTAACTTCAAATGGGAATGTTTTCCTAAGCAAGCATTAATTAAAAGGAAACAAGAGATTTCAAATTGAAAGGTTATCAGCAAATGCTGCATGAATGAAAATGTTAAATGAGTGAATCTCCCGCATGTCTTGTGTGTCACTGCTGCTTACAGAAACAATCCCAAGAAAGAGATGAAATGCCCGATGACTTAGATTGGTAGCATTTAACAATTTGAAATACTCTAATTACCCAGGTACTTGTTAGGAGAAGGGGTTGGTACTTGGAGGGAGAACAGATGACTTACATGATTCAGAACCACTATAAATTAGTAAATGCAGATTTTGTTTAGGTTTAAATAGAGATGTTATGAGATGATGTTAGACAGCTTGGATGTGAGGCATTTCTCTGAGTGGGGATTGTATGTTTTTAGTAGATTTTAATGGTTAATTTGAGTAGCATCCACGCTGGGTAAGCAGTCTTCTCTAATTTGAAAAATTATTCAGGTTTTGTTCTGAATTGCACTGTTACATTTAGGTGGATTGAAAATTATTATAATTTAATATAAATGGGCAGGAAGGGGAAAAATAAATCAAGATGAATTCTCTATTGGAGGATATGGTTTTGAAAACCCCTACTATAAATACCCTCCAAAACACCTTGTACATGCAGAGAAAGCTTCCTAGGAGATTATTGTTTTAAGAAAATTTTCTTTTACACTTTTCCCTTTTATGCCATTCTTTTTTTTTTTTTCTTATCAGATGAAGAATGAGGAAAGGTGAGAATAAACTCGTTGAGTATGGTGGGAGTCAGAGTGATGTAGTGCAAAGCAATTTTAGAGTCTTTCTTGGCTACACGTTCATCATCTTCAGCCCTGTATTCTTTGAATTGGGATAAGGAGCCATTAGGTCCTTATATGAGTCAACTCTGAGCACCTTCTGCTTTAGGAGGAAGACAAAGGAAAAACAGATTCTTCAGATAGCATAACCTCCATTTAAATTCTGTGGAAGTTACATTAAAAGGAGAATCACTGCCTGGAAAGCTTTTGCAATGTGAGAATTGAATTTAACAGGCTAAGCTTTCTGTGATAATAATTGCACAGCTAAGGATGATGCAAATTTAATGGCTTTAATCAGATGAAGTGAAAGAAAGCAAACATTAGGTTTATGCTTTAATTTGTGATTTGCTCTACTGTTGATTCTTCTGTGCAAGAAGAAAGGTGTGTGGTGTTCTTTTATTTTCTTTTTTTTTTTAACCTAGAAAGCTTTGGAAAATATTAATCAAATTGAGTGCTCTTCATCAACATAAACTGATTCCAGCTTAAAATGATCATTTTGCAACATTTAAATTAAAATAGTTTACTAAAAGTTATCATCTAGAAAATGAGAATGATCATAGTAGGTCACAACAGAGTACTGAGCTGGGCGGTCCTTCATCTCTGTCAGTAGCTCGTATCAAATACATATGAACTGTAAGAAAAGGACACAAGTCTGTAGTGGAGTTTCACAGACTCACATAATGATTAGGGGTGGAAGGAACCTCTAAAGATTGTCTAGTCCAAGCCCCCTCTCAAAGCACAGTTGACTATAGCAGGTTGCCCAGGACCGTGCTCAGCTGGGTTTGAATATCTCCAAGGATGGAGATGCCAAAACCTGTCTGGGAAACCTGTGCCAGTGTTTGACCCTCTTCACATTAAAAGGTCTTTTTCTGATGTTTAAATGGAATTTATTGTGTTTCAATGTATACCCATTGCCTCGTGACCTGTCACTGGGCATTATAGTGGACAGCGTGGCTCAGTTTTCTTTGCAACCCCTCCGTGAGGTATTTATACACATTAGTAAGGTTCCCCTGACTCTTTTCTTCACCAGTATAAACACTCCCAGCTCTCTTGGTCTCTCCTCATGTGTCAGATGCTCCAGTCCCTTAACTATCTTTGAGGCCCTTAGCTGACTTGCTTCAGTATGTCTATGTCTCTCTTATGCTGGGGAGACTGGACCTGGACCCAGTACTCTAGACTGACTCACCAGTGCTGAGTGGGAAGGATCACCTCCCTCGACCTGCTGGCCATGCTCTTCCTAATGCAGCCCAGGAGGCTGTTGCCCTTCTTTGCTGCAAGGGCACATTGCTGGCTTGTACTCAGTGTGTTGTCCACCCTTGTTGAGTTTTATGAGATTCCTGTCAGCCCATTTCTCTAGCCTGTGGAGGTCCCTCTGAATAGCAGCACTGCCATCTGATGTATCAGTCACTCCTCCCAGTTTTGTATCATCTGCAAACTTGCTGAAGTTAGTCTGTGCCATCATCCAGGTCATTAATGAATATATTAAGTAGTATTGGTCTCAGTGTCAACCCACGGAGTGCATTACTGGTGCCTCACCTCCAGCTGGACTTCATGCTGCTGACCACGACCTGCTGAGCCTAGGATTTCAGCATACCTCACTATCCTTATCTAGTCCATACTTCATCAGTTTGTCAGTTAGGATGTTCTGGGAGATGGTGTCAAAAGCCTTGCTAAAGTCAAAATAAACAACAGCTACTGCTCTCCCCTCATCCTGTGAGTTATCTAGAAGGTTATCAGTTTGGCTACGCCTGATTTTCCCCTTTGTAAATCTATGCTGACTACTCCCAAACCTTCTTGTAGAAATGGGTTTCAGGATTATTTGCTCCATGCTTCCCAGGGATCAAGGTGAGGTGGACATGCCTGTAGATCCCTAGATCCTCCTTCTTGCCTGTCTTGAAGATAGAATGGGATGTTCATTCTTCTGTGAACGCTATCCCAGCCACTAACGATTTTTGACTCGGGCAGTTTCTGAAGCTGAGGTGCAGTCCCTTTCTTTAATATCCCTTCATAGATTTATTTTTCTGCCCCACCCCCACCCCAAATCTGGGGTTCCTTTTTTTTTCCTTTTTATTTTTTTAATTTGGGCACAATTTTTACCACAGCTGTGGGTTATGATGAAACACTGATGAAACACCTCTTCCGCTTCATCCTGTAAGCTTTTGATTTTATGGACACTACAGTTTTTGGTCCTTGAAGAGAAGTCACTTCATTCCTTTGCTTGCCCTTGTCTGTCTTACGTGTGTTTCTTGTGCTTCCCTTGCGTCCTGTTTGAGGTAAGTAGGGCAGTATTGAACACAGCATTAAAGGTAAGGGCACAATGAGGGGGCTAATACAGTGCTATACTGGCATTTTCTGTTTTGTTCTCTGTTACCTGCCTAAAAATTTCTGAATTTATTTGCTTTTTGAATTGCAGATTGATGTTTTCATGGTACTCTGTACCATACCACTCAGGAACCTTTACGGAATGGTAGTAGTTTGTGCAAAAGCCTTAGTTTTGTACGTACTGTTAGAGTATCTCTTTAAATTTACCAACTGTGAATTTCTTTTGCTACTTTAATGACCAGTCACTCAGCATCATGAGGTTCATCTACAATGTTTCATACTTACTCTCTTACCTGATATTTGTTTGTCTTTGGTTTACTCCTTTGAATGATGTAGTGTTATCAGCAGACTTTCGTCACCGTCTGCCCCTGTTTCTATAATTATGAATACGTTAAATAGGACTGACCAAACTACCTTGTGGGACTCCTTTGATGACTTTTCTCAACAGTGAAAGTGAATCAAACCTTATGTTTCCCATTTTTAGAATAATTATTCTTCCAAATGAAGACCTGTCCTCTCGTTCTCTTATCCTCTAGCAATATAGTTTCTCAAGCGCATTTTGTGGGGTATCTTTCTGAAAGATTTTTAGAGTAGGCTATTTGGTTGAATTTTCCTTTTTATATATTCATTGATTCTGTCAAAAAAACGAGGACGTTAATGAGTCATGCATTCCCTCTCCCAAGTTACGTGGACTCTCACTTGGTACCTCTTATTTCTCTGTGTGTCAAAGTACAGAATTGGAATAGCTTTTACTGATTCGCCTAGTGCTGACATCAAACTTTACTGCCCTGAAGTACCTCTCTAAATTGCTCTTGGAGACCTTTAAAAAATTGGAATCCATATTTGCAATGTCCATTTCTCTAATACAAACATTATTTTAAATGAGAAGACACTCTCTGCAATTAATAGCTTAGTGATTTCATCCTTGAGTTCCTTAAGAACATTTGGATGAATACCATCTGCTTTGTGCAGATGAGGAGTGTTGGTTTGTGTAAAATGTCTTTCACTGACACTTTAATATGAGACATATCTTAATACAGTGACAGCAAAGAACAACTCTGACTTGGGAACCTTTCAAAGCAGCTCCAGGATGAATAAAGGTGCAAAACATTAGTTTGCTTTTTCTGCTGTGGCCTTATCTCTGGATGCTCTTTTCTCACCTTGCTCATGTGTTGGCTCCACAGATTGCGGTGGCAGACTTCACATCTTTTGGTAGGTTGACAGAAGATTTATTGTTACAGTGTGAGCTTTTTCAAGTTGTGTTTCAAAGATTTTTATTTTGGCCTATTGTGTTATAGTGTTATCCTTCTGAGGATTTTTTTCCCCTGTTATCTTTAGCTGGACAAAAATCCAGCTTGTTAAAGTTGTCTTTCTCTCTTCAAGTGACATTTCTTTTTAATCATGCCTTTTTTTTTTTCTTTGGTCCACTTTTGGTAGTACGCACTTGCACTGAAATTCAACCCCATGCCTTTAAAAAGACATTTCCAATATTTTACCTATATCATTGCTTCTTTTAGCTTTCTTTTTTTTTAACCAAGCTTCCTCCTTTCTGTGCAAGAATCCTGTTAAACCCACTCACATTGTGGATATTTTGGACTCCTTGCTTATGCAGAGATGTTGAATTTGCATCCACGCTGATCACGGTTGCAGAGTGACTCACTGACAGCCCTTCTGAGACATGGTGAAGAGTTGCTTCCCCTCGGAGTTTCCTGGCTAGCTGCTCACGAAGCAGGGTCTGAAAACTTGCTCTTGGTGTCGTGCTCTGATGTAATGGTTAAGCAATCTGTGTGGGGTCATTGAAATCTCCCATTACTGCTGTGTTTCCTGATTTTGCAGTCATTTACTTCACGAAGCAAATCGGAGTCACTGCTCCCATCCCGGCCAGCCCGGTGGTGATGTGCTAAACACTGCATACTGCACGCCCAGCCCTGTGTGGGACTGAACTGCCAGTCCACAGGGATTGCATGTTACTTCATACAGTTAACTTATTTATTAGATTTAGCTTTAAGTTTTTCCTGATGCATAGTACCCTTGCTAGCTATTCTGGTTTTTCTGTATTCCCGCCCCTGCAGTATTTAAGCAATCTACTAATTTCTTAGATATCTAACATTTATATAGAAGGACATTTACTTACTTTATCCTCTGGTCTGATTTTCTTCTTTTTTTCATGCTTGCTTAAATGGGACTTTCTTTTATCTGACTGCTTTTAATCATCTGCTATTTCAGATTTGCCAACATCTCTTCTGTTCTTTGCTTAAGAATACAGTGTTTGACTCCCTTCTCAGAAAGAAGCATTGTCCCAAACTTCATGTTCTTCTGTGCCTTTCAGCATTCTTTTTCTATATGTCTTTTCTTAATTTGCTTTCTTGTCATGTGGCTATCAACATTATTGACTTCAAATCTACTAGGAAGTAGAAAGATGAGAAAAAAAACACAAGTGATGCTAAATACTATGACACAAATTAAAATTTTTTACTGTCAATGTATTTTTGGGGGGTCTTTTATTTTCTCTTTTTCCTATAAATGTGAGTTTACACATTAGAGATGTCAAAAATGAGGCAGCACTACATTTCTTTTTAGGGAAGAGGGTCCTTAACTGAAAAGCATTCCTGCCTTTCTCCCTCACTCCAGCAGCTTCCCTGGGAAAATTCTCACTAAGAGTGAGGAAGCCTTTGTAAAATCCTTGGCCATGTGTTTTGTGTACATTTGTCATCTGGCCTTTTCCTTTTTTCTTTTTTTCTTCCTTGTTTTTTTTCTTTTAGTTATACATATTTGGTATAAAACCAAGTTGAAACTAAACAGAATTCAGAGGCTTTGACTTTTCTGGTGAATAAAAACAAAGATAGTGCACATGAATAAAACAGACTTTGCGTGTCTGCGGCAGCTTCCCACATTCCTTCCATCTAGCAGCCAACGCTTTCCGTCAGCTTTTCAATTAAACTCTATGCATAGGGATGGATTTGCATCATTTAAAATAAAACTGCTGTTTAATGCCTCATAGACATTACCTCCAGAACATTACTATTCGTTAATTTTTACAACTAGAAACAGCTTAGTCATCTGCATTGTAGTTTATCTCACTACCAGTTGTGCCTGTAATAGATCCTGCCTGTCTGTGATTTGAGCAGTGATGGTTGGTAGTCCTTTCCTCGCCGTCTGTGCCTTTTGTTTCTGCCTTCCCCTTCATAGGGAGACATCTCTTATGTTCTTTTCACCTGAGAAGGGCTCTCTCCCCATCTTCCCCCACCTGTTTTTTCAGGGTGTTTTAAAATCTAAGCAGAAATGTTAGGAGATCAGCACTTCTAAGAAGAAATACAATTCTTCATTGTTTTTAAGAAGGTAATCATGGATCAAATTTCCTAGAAATTTCTTAAGGTTTCCATCCATTTCCAAACATGATTTCATATATCTTTAAGAAAAGGGCTTTTCTTTATTTTTGCAGTAGTAAAAGTCTGTCCATGACCTTCCTGTACAGCGGAAGGTCCTTTTTTCGCTAAGGAGCCCGTTACAAGAACAAGTGTTTGTATCAGACCTGTCAGGAAAAGAAAAGGAGAAAGCCTTGTCCCCTTGTTCCTGCACATCTTTTGTCGGGTGAATTCTGTCTGAGAAGACGAGAGGATAGTAGGAGGTGAAAACTTGAGGAAGAAAAAAAAAAAAATTTTGGAAGAATTCCTAGGAGACTATTTTATACTTTGTTTCTCTGCAGAAAATACTAATATACGAAATACAAATAAATGCTACATGACAGCTGAACCATGTATTAAGGCTTATATCATCATTGTCAGCTTGTGTATGTCAACTCAACTGTGTGTATTTAGAGGTATATGGTTGTATGAAGAGGCTACTTGGGAATGTGAAGTGCTTTGTAAGCAAGGAGTGATTGTCCTTTCTTTGGGATTTTGCACTGTTCCTCATCATCAGGACCAAAACAAGGTCTAAGCACCAAGGAGTGTTTTTTAATTGGCTTTTACTGCCAGTGTCAGTGGTTTAGGATGGGACTTCAGGATGTGCCAGGTAGATACAGAAAATGAACTTGTCTGGCACGAGGTGGAAATCTGTTCTGTCATTTGGCAGTGGAGCCACAATCATGTCACGCTGTGATCATGTTGGATCCCATCACCAAGCGAGCAGGCCTAGGCCAGGCTTCCCTACTGCTGTATCAAACCTGGAGCTGCATGCTAAGTGTAGTAGGGAGAAGAGGTGGTCACTGAGTAACTGTGACCCCTCTGAGTGACAAAAATTGATGCCAATGCTGTCTCTTTGATAAGGCGCTAAATAAAATCATTATCTTTTGTTATTAGCAAGCCAGTCTTTATAAAAGAAGGGGGCTTAACTCTGTTATTCTGGACACACTTCAGCTGCTCCATGCACATTTTTCAGACTTTGTAGAGATGTTGGTCACAGGTAATGGTGGTGTGATACTCTGTCTGTCTGTTTGTATGTGTGTGTTTCTGTATTCAGACGTCTATACCATTTAGAAGAAATTCATTGTACTCTCAAACTGAGAAAACACAAGTACAAAAAAAGGCATGAATAGAAGCAATGGCTGGGAATTGAATCAAGACAAATTCCAATTAGGGATCAGGCACATATTTTTCATTGGAAGCATAATTATATGCTGAAACAAACCAACTAGAGTAAGTGGTAGATTCCCCTAGTCAAGACTGGGTGGCTTTTAAAGACATGTGTTGGTCAGACAAGAGTTACCGTCCTCTTCTGTAGCTGTACTTGGGTGAAATGTTCCGGCCAATTTTATGCAGTAGGTCAGGCTAGAGGGTCCAATGCTTCTTTCCAGATTACAACTAAGTGAATCTAAATGCTAACAGTATTGCTGTGAGACAGACGTATCTAAAACTGGAAAACAGCAAGCTTGTTAAAATGCAGAGGGGCAAGTGTTGAAGGAAGGCTCATGTTAAATTCCTAGTTTACATTCCTAATTTCTAACTCTGTAGTATTTTTTTTTTTTCCTTCTCATGGGCATGTTCTTTACTTGGGTTGGCAAAGAATTTGAACATAGAACAGCTTTACAAGTTGGGATCTAACTGCATTTCTTAATGTACTTTTGTCATTGGTTGGATTGGGGGATACTAAGATGCTTTCATTTTCCAATGAAGAGGAAGGAGCAGCAATTTAAAATAGAATTTCTTTTTCTCCCTGTTGTTAGCACATTTGACTCTTTTCACATATAGACAAAGGAATAATTTTCTTAGTGCTTTTTGTATTGTGTTGTGGGGGCTGTATCCTTCTATTTGTCATTAATTTGTGGCTCCTATATCATCCAGAAGCTTGGAGTAGAAAATTGGACAATGTGTATGAGAAACTTCCAGTAGTCTTACATTGGAGGAGGCAGCTTACCCATGTCCTACACTGGCTGCTCCATCAGCCTTAACATGAGAAGGAAGAAGCAGCGTGCCAGCAAAATGGGGGTGGGGAATGCTGGAAGAACTGAACTGTGCCAGCCTCTGAGGAAATGGTAATGATTGTCCTTGTATTCTAGTAAACTCTGACTGTTTGTAGGTCTTGGGGGAATGAAGGGAAATAAAGTTTGAACAGGCATTTTTAACTGTTTTTCTGTTCCTTCTTGTAACACTCACTGTTCTGCCTGACAGTATACTGGCAGCCGGGGACTGCTGGCATCCCTGGGAGGGGGAAGAGGAATCCCGCCTTGAGTTTACATGGACACGATCAACTTTCAGTAGTTGTATGATCTCAGCCACCTAAAGATGCTGTTGCCATCCATCTTCTTAATTTCAAAAAATTTGCTTTTGAATGCATTTCCTTAAAGCTACAGAAAGACATCATATAGCTCTTAGTACAATAGTATGCAAGATTTTGTATGTGGTACTCTGGGAGACTATGAAATGTATAGGATCTCTTGGGGGGGTGTCTGTTTCTGTCTCTTTTTTTCTTTTCTTTTCTTTTCCTCTTTTTGTCGATGGTATACAGATTACACAGGAAGTAAAAATACCCTTCCAGCTGTTTTTCTAAATTTTAAATAGGTTTGGAAGCTTCCTATGAAGTCATCAGTCACCTAGTTACTACACATAAATGTATTCCTAAATGTAACAGGTTTCAGATTTTTGGCTGAATTCCTTTTTGCCTGTGTCAGAAAAGCCCCACAAACTATAGACAGCTGGAGTTAAACAGAAATAATCATTCTCTGCAAGTGCCTTTACTGTGTATGGCAAATGGACCACAGTTACTTAACTGCTTTTTAGGTTTGTCTGTGTATTTTTGTGAAGACTGTGCACAATATTAAGGAAGTTATAAATTTAAAATTGCCCTTTTTGCTACTTTTCTTACAGTCAAAAAGTAATTTGGAGTTGGGGAACTTACTAGTAGGGGCTTGTATCCATTTGTTCCGCACAGCAGAAACTATCTAAAATATTTAGTAGTGCTACTAGAAACAAAGAGGAAAGCAAGGAAAATACAGATACTTAAGCTTTAATGAGCAGAGCTGTAACTAACTCCATTTCCCTTTTCTTCTCTACGTGTAGGTTTTCTTTGTTAAAGGAGGAGCTCTCCTCTAAATGCATCAAGTGACTGTGAGCCCCAGACATTCCTATTAACTTAAATGCCTAAATTAGGTAGGTAGTTGCCTGAGGTCATATGTGTAGCTAATGGAGATGAGTAGAGGCCTCCAGAGGATGATTGGGAAGATAGGAGTGATGACCTGACCATGGCAATTGCCTTTCTTTGTCCACTGATTTCTGCAAGGTGAATGTTAAGTGGGATGGATCTGGATCATAAGAGTCCCACTGGGAAAGGAGGAGTCAGTAGGTAACCAGCTCTCCAGTTTTCTTATTTTGGAATTAGAGATGATGATCTAAGATACGTTTAGGGGAAAGGAGGAAACAAAAATACAACATGAACAATTCTGCAGAAGTGGGATCGGTGAAGTTCAGCTTGGTGCCTTGTTGAGCAAGAAACAGTAAAGAAGGTGGGAGGGATGCAATAGGAAAATGACTCAGTCACAGAGTGAGAAAAATAGTAGCAGATCAAATTAATCTTTTCAGAATACCTTTCAGATGATGCTCATGTCTGGTTCACTCCCATCACTTAGTCTATGCAGAACGTTTCTGGAACAGGGAAAGATTTGCTGGTTGTATATTGTATATTCAGAGGTCTTGCTAGGTGATGCTAGATGATAACCATGACTGTAGTCTTTTTGATGCAACAGGGATGTTTCTGCCATTGCTTCCTGCCTTGTTCAGTGACTTCCTAGATTTTTCCTTCTGAGAAGTGTCCAAAAGAAATGGACACTGCAGTCCTCCCCACCAAATTCCTGGCTGTCTGGGTAGGGAGATTTCCTTTTCTTACGGAAAGAAACAGCTTAGTGTGCAGCTGGTTGAGCAGATTGGCAACAGGAGTATCTGAACTGATTTCAGAAGAAAGAGAATTAACACATTGGAAAATATGAGTAGGAAAGAAGAAAGTATAATACACACTTTAACCCTTACTGAAAAATGGAAGTTAATCAACAAGAGACTAAAAATTACAGCCTTCCCTTGGATGGTTTAAATAATCTTTTATATTTTCATGGCAGGGATATAATTACATACTGTTTGATTAATTGCATAAGATATTACTATGGAATATAACTTGACTGATACAGGCATATTAGTATATCTATACTACTGAAAAGATGGTAAAATAGGCATCTTTACTTGGAGAAGGTATCATGGTTTGTTTTAAAATTCAACCATGTGTAAAGCAATTATATAAACTGTATATTTTACAAACTCTGTGTGTTTAGTTTCTGACAATGTGCTTGATAATTTCATTGTTACCCTTAGGGTGTAAAATTACTTAATTGCTAATGAAAATGTTCAGCCCACCTGAAAAAATGCATTACCTAAGTAGTTCTGTTAACTATTTTCTGTTCTGTACAGAGCAGAGGAAGTTCTCATTTTTAAACTGGTTGTCATTGAAGTATTCACTTACTGTTGCTACACTTCCTTATTTGAAATGTGCTTAGAGGAGGAACTTGGGAAATGTATTTTCCTTTTCAGACTTTAGTACATAAAATACTCTGAGGGGCATGCTGATAACCTTCAGGGCAAAGGGATTTTTTTCTCTGCCTAAATAATGGAGGTGCACATTCAAGGCTTTCCTGGAGCAAACTAGAAACCTTAAAAAGGGTAGAGGTGAGCTCTATCAGCTGGCAAGTTTTCTTGGCAGGCTGACTTCACTGAAATAATGTATTAATGAAGTCATGATCTGTAACTTTCGAGTTCAATCATTAAAAGGTGCGTATTTACATATTTTTAAATTTATATGTGTGTGTGTGTATTTCAAGTATGTTCCTGAAGTTTAGCATTTGGATCTTCAGCATAACATTGTATCGATGTTGTTTCCCTGCTGTTGTTTTAATCTATATTCAAAGCAAAAAAAAGGTAGAGCTTCTATAAGCACTATCCTTTCCTTATTTCCAGGGAATACGATTTATCTATTGATCGATCCCTTTATTCAAACATGGGTTTTTTGTATGCATGTGTATATGTAACTACATAGAGAGGTAGAGAAAGGCGTGAATTTCTCAGCTGCACATTTCAATGAAAAGAAAACCAAAGTGATGCAAGAGCAATTACTGTCATCATCTTCAGACGTCTCTGTATAGGGTCATGGTTTGCATCTGGATATCATAGTGACTTTTTGATGGAAAACCAGTATGGCTTCATCTTTACTGAATCCATTGATTTGAAAACAGTGAGAGTCAAGCGGGTTTCAAGTGCAGGCAACATATATTAACCACACAATTGAGGACAGAATTAATGTAATTATGTAAAAATTTTTTTTTTACTAGAGGACTAAATTAAAAAAATCAAACCAAAACAGTCCGAGTGGTTTAGTATTTTTAAAAATGTTTGTGGTATAGGCCAAACTGTTGCTAACTGTAAGTAAGGAGCAAACTAAAAAGTTATTGTGGTAGGTATAAATTGAAAAGAAACCTTGTGCTTTGCTTTATGTTCCTCATCTTCTGGAGTGGCAGACAATGTAGTTAGTATTATGTAATTGCAACATGCAACATTAATAGTTCGGTGTAACTAGAATACAAAAACTTCATGCAATAAGGAAATGTTAAGTGTTTGGACTTGAAATCACTGATGCTTAGTTTTCAGTGTGTTACCTATGAGTAGTTCTTCCAAAAGCAGCAGGATACGGGAAGGAATTGGTGTAAACCTGATGGACTATTCATTCCTTAAGAGCTGGTTAACCTTAGTTAAGTTCCTCCGTCCAATCTTTGCCAGTTTGTAAACTGTGACTGGCAAGAATATATATCTAGTATCAAAAGGAATTGCACTTTTCATGAAGTCTCCTACAGGTGGTTGTCTGATATACATCTTTTTACCCCATTTGAGTTTGTCACCTGTGAGATAGTTTTGTCTTCATGACAAATATTTTCTCTCAGTAAGCACACCTTTGATTAAGAGACCATTTCTATATTAGAAAAAATTCAGCCCGAATAGAGTGTGAATAACTAGCAGCAACTGCCCAACGTTTCCATTTCATCCTATTAGTGTATGCAGTATATACCCTGGTACGGCAAGCAAGAGAGTAGAATACATACACGCACTTTGAAGAGTAATAACAGTCAACCTTTTCATATAGCAGTTGATTGTGTATTCTCTGATAACATATCACTACTAAGAATTTCAAAACCTGTTATTTGTTTCTGCCTAGATTGGTGGAAAATATTTTAGCAATGAAAAAGCCTATGACTGTTGGGTCAATGAGCCTATTAGTGGGGCTTTGTGCTAGCTCCCACTTCAGAGGCACTCACTGATATACCTTCTTCAACGTTTCCTGTAGGCAAGATAATGAAAAAATGAGAGCTTGTTTTATTGCTCCAACTTTTCAAATCCAAAGAGCAGAAAATATACTCAAAGGCATCTAAAAGGATATGCTGGTATGTCTGCCACAGAAACGTCTGGTTTTGATGTCTTTCCCGGAAAGTAAAATTCATTCTTGCAATACCCCTCATGCTTTTGAACTCTTAAGCCATTCTTCAAGCCATAGATTATTTGAGTAAATGACCCATATCTCTCTAGCAGGTCCTTCCTACGGGGGTGATAACACTGAAGATTTTTTTTCCTTTGTCTTGGGTTTATTTCAAGTGAGGATACAGAGTTCGGGTGATGTCTAAAAGAGGCTAATCATATTTCATGTACTAAAGAAGAACCACATTTTATATACCACATACGAGGTGCTTTCCATAAGCTCCTCTGAAGGGGAAGATCTACCCCAAATCAGGATTGCAGCTGGAGTTGCCCACTTGCATGCTGACAGCATGAGTTGCCCACTATGCCCACCACTATGTCTGGTATTGTCTTGGCTGAGCAGGCCAGAGGCAGGATTCCCGCCTTCAGAAATGGTGACTAGAATGAAGCCTCAGCTCTGGGAACGAGAAGTCATCAGAGGATAACTGTGTTACCTAGCTGAGTTGTGGAGCTGATGCAAGTAGAGAGGTGACACAGAAGGAAAGGAGCTTTCCCCAGGGTCCTTTATGCTGCCTTTTTTTTTCTTCCTCCATTCAGTGCCAGAACTGAGTATATCATGCTCGAGTTTCTATTCTTACTGCTGTCTTTCCTTGGGAAGTATGTTTGAAAGTATTGTTATTATATCTAGCCTGGGGATCTTGGGGACCTGGACCTCCTACCAGATGAGAGTGACTTCTGTGTTCACGTGCTACAGAGTGCAATGGAGGCAGCAGGTGTCAGGATGAAGCTGGGCTAAAGGCACCTCCAAGGACATCTCCAAACTACCCCTGGCCCAGTGATGGTGGTTTAAGGAGAGATGGCATGGCACAGAGGTAGTGCAGGAAGTCTCATGACATCAGATGAACATGAATTCCCTTTGTAGGGAGTGGAAATGGATTTGCTTGTGTGTGGTCTAGTCTCTGAGACTTCATTAACCACAGTTTAAAGCTCATGGGAAGGGGTAAGTGAGCTGTAGAAGCAAGATCCAGCCAACACATCTGCAATTCTGTGAAGTGACTTTTGGCGACTATGTAGTGCAGCCTTCTGAGATCTTTGCATTGAGCAATTTCACCATCAGCAGCTGTACAAACTGAGGTGAGAGATTATTGCTGATGTATCTGGGGGGCTGGGCATTTAGCATATGTGTATGCATATGTTTTAGCATTTTCTTATTTTAGTACTGGTTTTTTTCCTTGTGATAAAGGTGCCTTATAAAGGGCTTATGAGAGGGATCAAGCCACTGAGGTGTTATTCATATAAGTAAGAACCCTTGGATGTTTGCATCCTTCCACCTTTGTTGCTTACAACACTGCTTTAAACAAGAATTGCAGGACTTGGCTACAGACGTTTTTACTTTGAATGAAACTGGATTTTGGGAGGGTTTTTTTGGAGGGGACAATAGCAATATATGACCAACACATGTTAGGTGAAGACAGACTGGTTTTAGTCTGTCCATATAAGCTATAGAAATGCATGTATAAAGTGATAAGGGAAATAATATGAAAAGTGGAAATCAGGCTTGCATACTCACAGGGCACTCCAGGATTTATTATGTATAATATTTATCCCTTAATGTTATTTTGAAGATGGATAATAGCTGAGAACTCCCTCTTGCCCTGTTTCCGAAATACCTTATGATATCTGAAGGAGAAATATTTAAGAAACACCTAGTGGTTTTGAAATATGAGAGAATCATAATGTTGGGAAGTAAAGGCTGCCTTTTATCTGCAGAACTGGTTCAGCGAAGGTCAGGGTAGGAACTACTTCTCAGCTCAACACTGTTTGGAAGGACCGCCTCTAGCAGAGGGAGGCTGCAGGCTCCGCTGCTGTTGCCCGTTGAACGACTAACATCTACTGTGCGATTGCCAACAAGGCTGTCAATTAGTACTAATTGTGTTGGTAGTTTTTGTGAGTCTAACTAACTTTTTCAAGCCATTCGTATTCCTTTCCTTGGCCTTCCTGGATTCTTTAATGTTATCGCAGTCTGTGAGAAGGCATTTATGCTTACATCTAATTTGGCACCAATGCAATGGTTTAATGGCTGTATCTTGTTGAAAACTGATGCTACCTGGATGGAAATAAACATTGACAGCATCTAGGAATAGTAATTTGGTTTTCTCATTCTAGTTGTGGGCTTTTGCACAGAGACAACACTTGCAGGTGTTAATAAGCCCACCTGCTCTCCCAGCATTTGCCCACCAACTCAAATAAGCTGATATTATTATAAGCAGCTAGAGGTAGATGATGGGCTATGTCTTTCAAGGTGTGAGTTTCCCTCCATTAGCTCTGATGAGTTTTACTTTAATTTCTGTTATCTAAGGATTTGTCTGGGACTGCTATAAGGGGGTGTCCGTGTTTCTGTACATACTGAGAATTTACAGGATATAAAAGTGAGATCGCAGGGCAGGGGGGAAGGTGCAAGCTGTTAGTCTTTTGCTGCTTAATATAGTTCAAGATTTTTCTTGGTTATTGGAGGGATCCCCGTGTTGACAGGAGTGCTCGGCTGAGTGCTCTGGCGTGTTGCCATTTACTAACTTTCATTTGAGTCTAATCTGCAAAGTAATACTAATTTTTCAAATAAACGTTTAAAGCTGCAGGATGTTCCCACACTGAAAGAAACCCCAGGGGATCATCTGTTTCCTCTTTCCTGCTACAGCAGGGGAGAATATTTCTACCTCCTTCTTCCCATACTATTTTCTCCAACAGTACCTATTGTCCCAAGCCATGCAGTAACCTAGGTACACAGCGCTGCCAGTCACAAGTAACACAGGAACTCAGCATTACAAGCTGTAAGCAGAATGAAATATTTCCCCCCCTTTATTTGGCTATACAGAGCTGGATGGAAAGAAAAATGTGATTTTGCTCTAGGAAGTGGTGAACCTTTACGCTCCATAGATTAACTTGCTGTGTATTCAGAACATGATGTATTCTGGCTTTATGTCTTTTATAGAACCAGGTGTAAAATTATTATTCCATAGAAAGTTGTTACAGTAAGAGGTGAAAAGCCTATTTAGTTGATCTTTGAGGAAAGATATCGCAGAAATATAAATATCCATTGGCATTTTACTTATGCATAATTTAAAATTAATAAAGGAACTAGAAAGTATATAGTTTCTTGTTTGAGCATGGTTTTTAGGTTAACTAGAAGTTCACATTACACTTGTTCTTTCTAAATAGTGATCTATGCAAAATGAAAAAATTAACCCTGGATCCAAATGCAGTTTGCGAACATCCTTTCTTACTGCTAAAAGCCATGGACCTGATATTGAGTCCTTAAAGAGGTTTAAGGACTGAGGACACAATCAGAATGTTGGCTTGAGCCCAGAGATCTGTCTTCTCTATTGTATGATTTGAGAGCCTTTAAAAATTCTGGGGTTTTGCTGAGCTCTCAGCAGTTCTTCTATTCCTTAGGCTTATTTTGTGGAAATGAGTCAACTGGGGAAGTTTTCCTCTTCGCCTCTCCCTTTTCTTTTCTTTTCCTCTCCTTTCCTTTTTCCTTTTTTTTTTTTTTGCATTTATGAATACTGCTTTTGCTGTCAGGGCACAAGAGAGTTTCTTTAAGGAAATTTATTGCTGAAATAAGGGAAGAAAATGAAATTCTGCTGGCTGCCACTTCAGACTTATGGACAAAGAACATACGGACAATAATTACTTTTAAAGCCTCCCTGGAAAATATAAAACCTCTTGCTATAAACTAAACTGCCTTTAAAACTAAAGAAGGCATGTGCAAGGCCTGCACAATTATTTTGTGTGTGTCCATGCGTAATTCTCTGTAGATTTTTCATTTCGAGTCTACATTTGCAATATTCTCCATTTCTTTCCTCTTATCCCTTTAAAGAGCTTCTAATGCCTGTTTAGACACAGAGAACACGTATTGTAATCCAGAATTCCACTACTGAGTTTGTTTATTTTTCATTTGATTATTATGTTTTATTATAATACTGCATGGGCATCTTGGTTAGCTAAATGTGTGTTGTGATCTGATTTAATTTACAGTTGGAGCACGTGTCTTAATATAGGCAGTTCTTCCTTTGCAATGACTTTTCTGGTAGCTTGCAGTCTATTTGTACTTTCCTTGGTAATATTTCCCAGAGGTGGGATTTAAGGAAGGAAATAGAGCAAATCTAGATTCAGACTTTGCTTTTGGATCTCGTCTCTCCAGAGGATCAAAACAAATCCCTGAATTTAATGATGCACTTGAATGTAATGAAAATTTGGATATTAATCATCACTGGGAACCTGTGTTCTGTGCTCATTAAATAGCAAATTTTGGTGAGTGCTTCCCATTCCCTTATGACATACCAGAACAGCAGATAGACACCAAGCAACGTCAGGTCATAATGCAAATTTTCTTCGAGGTGGAGCAGTGCATATTGCATTAGTTTTCAGTGAAACCTCAGATTCCACTTTTACTGATGCAACTTTAACATCATAAATATGCAAAACGGCTTTATCATATGCAATACAGGATTCTCATCACTTTTGTTATTGAAAGTCTGCACTATTTAGAAAGACCGGTTGTTTGAGTCGATGTGAATTACATTGAGAAACAGGTTTCAGGAGTGAACAATAGTAATTCAAGTGGCATTAGAAATAAGTGACTGCTGAAATATTTCCTGACTTATTAGAGAAGTATATATTTTAAAATTAATTATATTTGTGTACAAGGATGCAACATGACCTAAATCTTTGGGGGTCGTGCAGGACTCAGCAGTGTTGTCAATACGATGCATTCAGAAGTCAGAAACAAGCTTGAGTTAATAAATTTTGAATTATTTTTCCTTGTTTTCTGGCATTTTTGCCTTTAGGGCCTGAATTTTGAAGGTTTTTTCTACTTTCACAAAGAACAGCCATTTTCTTTTGCAATGCTTTAAAAAAAAAAAAAGGAAAAAGAAAGGGAAAAAAATCGAGGATTTTGAGTGATTATGTATCTCCCTGAAAGGAAAGAGGTCATTTAAAGGAGGAGAAAAAAAGAATTATCTTAAGTCTCAGGGTGATACTCAGATTTGTCATAAGATTTCACCATGTGAAGCAGAAGTTAATTCCCATGACTAGACCTGTGTCTTCTCTGTTCCCGGGATAGGGTTCCCTTCTCTATCCATAATGCCCCACACCTGGTGCAGCCAAGGTATGTTGAGTTATGGCGTAGGTATTTCCTATTCCGATGGGTTCTTACGGAACTGCAGGAAGACATTAGGAATCCAGCTACAACTCATTCTCCAGGTCGCTTCACCTGCCACCGTCCTCCCTCCAGATGCCAAATAGCTCTGGCCTTGGAATGTGTCCTGGTATGGGGCCGTCACGTGCATGGAGACAGTAAGGACTTACAACTTTTAAACAGTGAGGGCTACATATGGATTGTGTCACTGAGCGTTTCTGCAGAAATACAGTATCGGTGTGATGGCTCTTCCACCATGCAAGAAGTCTAGCTTTTTATATTCTGCGTGGGCACGTGGAGTACCCCCTGAGCTGCTGTTTGGTTCACACTATAGGAAGCAAATGACTGACTGAAAAATGATTCAAGATCCATGTGTTGCATGAGAAGGGTTTTTTGGGTAATCAATACAGGGCACTTAGGAGCAAAGCAAATACCACAGCGAGTTGAAATTGTCTCTTCTCAAACTGCTTTAAAGTTGGAAAACCAGTATCTATGCTAACCTGTAAGAATGCAGCTAAAGCTGTGTAACATCTGAAATTATTGAGTGCCAGAGGTAAAATTGCGTTTTTTAGAATACAAGTATGAATTCACAAATGCATATATTTTTAAACATGCAAACCCCCCCTTAGATTAGAAGCAAGCAGTTGGATTCATGCTGTTGCATTCCCTGTAAACTTTGTTAAATATCACATGGGTAGGGTTTTGCTCAAGTGGGTCTGGGGCGAAATCTTGCCTTCGTTCATTCGCCTGGCAGGTCTGATGTTCTAAGTTCAGGACACTGCAGTTCCCTGCAATGGCTGATGAGTTGGATGTACATAACGCTTGCAATCCCAAATCCAGAACTTAGCAAGGATGTAAAGGACAGTCTTTTTAGATGCATTCCCATATGCAGTATAATATGTTATATGTTTAAGCCTGTGTTTATAAAGATAGATTATTCCGAATGTTTAAAAAATGCAAATCAGAATAGAATATGTAATTTTTAATACATATTCTTTACTGGCTACTGTTATTTTAAAACAGACTTTATGTCTATACATTTTATATATATATATATGTATGTTGTTTTCTATTTATAGAACAAAAACGAACTTTAAAATTAATTAGTTTTTAAAAACAAATTACCATGTCTGTACTCAATTCTGTATTAGAACATCATATATTAATACATTGTATGTTATTTATGAAAAATGAAGCCTCTGAAGATTTTAACTTCTCATTGTTTGTTACTGATCTTATACAGTGGTACTTGAATATCCTTACTTCCAAACACTGAATGGGAAGTGGTGGAATGGAATAGCGTTAATTTACCAGCAGCACGTTCTAATTGTTTGCATCTTTTGGCTCTTTTGATTTAAAGAAGTAATGTCTGTTGCAAAAATACTAGCTATGTTTTTATGTTTGTTGTGGGTGCTAAGCAGCTCTCCTTCCAAGACTGGTCTGAGCTTGCAAAACTGTCTATGCATTCTTATGCTAATGAACTTAATATTAGATTTTATTCAATCTGCTTAATAAAACCCAAATGGGAGTAGACTATTGAAGATATCTTTTTAAGTCCTCTTCTCTCGTGCGGTTTCATACTGATCTATGTAATTTATAGTAAATGAGTAACTGCAATTACTTGCTCAGTTTCCGTTCTTTCCTAAATGCTATCTTCTTGTTTACTTCTTTTGTATGCAGGAGAGAACTTGGGGAGACAGTGGCCTTATTTATTCTAATGTTATAACACATCTTAGTTTACTTGTGTACATCAGCAAATGTATGTTCCATGCTGTAAAAGGAAAAAACAAAACCTCTTTTTCTAGGATTTAGTATGAGTTGCTTTAGTTGAGTCTAGGTTTTAAAAACTGAGATCTTCTGCCCTGTAGACCCATTTGTCTGTACTTTGTCTGTACTAACTACCAAAGGCTGTTCTTTGCTTGTCCTTCCGATCCTGTGCTGACTGACTGGTTTGAATTTCAGGAGTAAGTGAATTTATGAGCAATGGTTTGTTCCATTCTGGCTTTAAGGCTTAATTAGACTGTAACGTATCCAGGCTGAAGTTTCTGTTTGATCTCATAATAGTAGGAAACAGACAAGAAGATTGCACTAATCATTAACGATTGCTAATACATTTGTTTCTCTCTATTCTGACAGAACGACTGTCTAATGCATGGGCTGGAGTCGGGCATATGGTAAAACCAGAAGGGTTATATTATCCTACTTATGTAATGTCACTGGCAAAAAACCCATGGTTGGTTATGGAGAAGGCTGGCCATCTCTCACGTTTCCCTCCGTAGGAGTTGAAGATGGAAGGGTCAGTGTTGTTTAGAATAGCAGGATGTTTTTATTGGGATCTTCCTCCTCCTGTGGGCCGCTCTGCAGGCGTGACAGAGCTGATCCTAATGCCAATGGAGGAAGCGGGATGCTTTCAGTCATGCCCCGTGGGACTTAATAATCCAGAGTATTGTGTTGGAACTGGTGGCATGGTCATCGTGTGAAAGTAAGAGGTCACCTTTAATGTAGTGACTCTGGTGCTCTCTGAATTCATTCCAGAGACTCAGTCCTTTTGTTCTCTCATAGGTGTTGGAGTGAATTATCTGTCCTGCCGGAACAGTCTGAAATGAATATGCTTCTTTTAGGAAAATTGCAAAATTAAATTAAATTTTAAAGAAACCACAGAATCCCTTTTGAATATTAAAGTTAAACCTTGATGTGTTTTTTTTTTTTCCCTTCTCACTTGGCCTGACATGGGACAGAATCAGAACTGAGGACTGGAAACCAGGGGTGGGAGGGCAGCCCTGAGGTAGAAGTTGGGTTTTTGGATGGTGGCCAATCATGGGAGAAAGCCAAACTGGAAAACTTGCAGAGATGTTGAAGCCTCAGAGCCCACAGACCTGTGACTCACTGATCTAAGCTAGAAAAAACTGCTGATCTGAAAAGGTAATATGAAATGTATCGTAAAACATCGGATGAGGAAATAATATATGCAGTGAAATGGGAAACAATCTTGGACTTTTCAAAAACATCTGGATGTTCTGGGGTGTTTTTTGTTGTTGTTTTTTTAAGTTAAATAGGACTTAAAAAATCTGCAGCATATGGAGCTGCAAATTCCCACCATGTGTTGCTGCTAAGTGTAAGGATGTATGGTTTGTGCAGCAACTTTTACTGTTTTTAAAGTGTCTGCTTTACTTCCCCCCCCGCCAGCGAGGGAAGGCTGTCAGCTTGTGGCAGGAGAGAGCATTAGAGCCATTGGAGACGATGTTGTGGTGATCTGAAGGTGGACATAGATCCCGGCAGAAACAGACCCTGGGAGCCTAAAAGTTTCCAGCATAACTTGACTGCCTAGCTTGCTTTCCCCAGACCCTGTCAGCAACACGTAATTGTGGTGCTGATAAGTACTATAAAATGTCGTGGATGTTGTCTAGAGCCACATCCTGATGGTGTTGCATTCGATTTGATCATGGGAATATGCATTCTGTTAGAAACAGTTCTGATATTAAAAATAATCTTTTCTTGCACCAACATTTGGCTGGCTGCTATACAGATGCTTCCCAGTAACAACAAAGACGGCTTTATTTGCTTTTGGAAGGTTTTGCTGCCCAAGTTCATGCTCCTTCCCTGCCTTTCTCCACCCAAATTTTTTTCTAAACCAGGACTAGATCAAGGCACAGTGGGTTTTGCAAGAAACCTTATGCTTTTTGGTGTCTCAGTGACAAAACAGATAAGGAAGTCAAATGTCTTTTCCTGGCATACAAACATTTACAGACTAGAAGAAACAGTGTGTGGGGAGTATCTAAACATTTACAGAGAGAAGAATGGTTGTGGCAGCTGTGCTGTATTTTATAACTGTGATAAAGATAAAATCATTCTGGTGCTTTTTTGAACCCAAGGAAATTATTTAGTTGAGAAAAAAAAGGACATTTTCCGGTGTATATGAAGAAACCCACATGCACGCTACACACAGTCTACTGCAACAGTTTCGGCACGTTTAAGAGCTGGAAGTATTTTCCTTGCGACATGACGTTCCGTGAGGACACATGGAGCAGGGCCTCACAGCCCAGAGAGGGTGCAGCAGGTTCTTGGGGATCATTGTGATGTCTTTTTTTTTTTTTTAAAAGGGACTTCAAGATCAGGTGATCCAGTTTCCAAGAGTGAGTACTTAGAATAGGCTAGCTCCTTTCTTTGAAACTTTGTCAGTGTTTGAAACACTGGGATGACTTCACAGTTTGGAGTGTGTAATGCACATCTTGGTGATGTGGTGAAAATATTAGGAGATGCCGGATGGATGATAGGATATTGTAGGCAGATAACAGAGACTCTAACTCAAACTTGTGGAGGTCCAGTCATAATAGAGACCTTCAGTAACAGATGCTGTTACTGCAAATGCAATGAAGAGTATCTCCCTGTAACTCAGAGCATTAGCATCCTGTTGAGTAGGCAGATGGTTCTGGAAACAACCAAATGAAGGCATTAACTACCTGTTGTATGTGCTAGTCTTTGCTAGTAATGATGCTTTATTAGTCTTAGAAACAAGGCACACATTTTCTTTGTTGTTTCTTTTGAAATATTTCTTTGTATGTGATGACTAATGTTTTCTTTGCTTGGAGTTTTCATTGAGTGGTTCGTTTTTTTTTTTTACTGCTTTTAAAGACACTAAAGGTTGTTAAATAGCCTGCGAAACCAGTCTGATAAGTTAATAGGTGTATCACAGGTTTGTGCCGAGCCCTGAATAATGAAGACTAATCAAATAAGAACAAAATGCAGTCTATTTGTTGCCTTGTATTCTGGGAGATAGGCTAGATGGATAATCTTCTCGTTCAGGCATAAATCCTGGGTTTGGCTCTGCCATGAAGTCCATATGTGGTGCGCTCAGAGGCTATTCAAGGAGCTTTTTCTCGGTACCTACAGAGGATCTCAATGGCCGCTTGTGTGCATTTAGGAAATGTGAGGCTTCAAGGTCAATTGTGGTGCTGGGAGAGTGATTCCCTGGGCTGGGTACACAGCTCCCATCACTGACAGCTTAAGTGGTACACAGGTACTGCATTCTCAAATCCCTTGCCAAGTGCTCACTTCTGTGCAATTCTATCTTTTTGGACACTATTCTCTATTTATAATTGTCATAGTCTCAGTACAATTATAATCTCCACCAGGGTACTTGGAAAACATTACCTAGCTTTTGTGTTCTATTTTGACATGCTGAAACTTGATACAAAAACCATGGAAGCACCAGATTTGCTATGAAGATGTAAGCTGTACTTCACAGGGTTTCAGGCCCAAATGAATCACTAGAGGATTTAGTTCTAATTTTCTTTAGAGAAAATCATAGAAAAAATAATTTTTTTTTATACCCAAATACACCTTTGTTCAGATTAAAGAATTTTTGTCTTCTGGAGACTGAATTCTTTGTGCCAGAGAGCAGGAGAGATCAGGAAACCTCAAATACTTGATACCCTTGGAATGACAGGGAATTTATTAGGTATGATTACATGAGTCCATCAGAAAAGAAAGAGTTGATAGCACCATTTTTCTAGTTTTATCTTTTGCTTGTCCTTAATCTCTAGTGTTGTGGAATAAGCTAAATAAAGTTCATTCCTCTTCTGCCTTTGGATTAAGTCTAGATAGCTGCATGGGAGGGAGAAGGTGTTTCTGACCTCAGTGGGTGATTTTGGAAGCCCTAAAATATGAGATTTCAATAAAATGATTTTCTTCATGGAGAACAGAAGTTATTCTGATTCTTTTGGGAGAAAGACAAGAAACTGTGTTTTCCTGTGAACTGTGAAGGAAGAGAGATGAGCAGGCAGAGGTTTTGGAGTTTTATAATCTTTCTGCCCCTGGAAGTCAAAACATGATCTTTCCTGTTCTTTCTATGCCCAACAAAGCATGTTAACTGCAGAGAATTTCTGCAAGAATCTGCAGGAAAAAATGAAAAAGAAGAGGAGAAATATATTCTAGAAGGATAGTGTAATTTTCTTTTAAAGACTTCAAGCAATGCGGAGTCCCCTGGTAAAATATTTCAATTTGATTTTCCCAGCTGCGAAAGTAATCAAAAGCTTCTTTCAAGGTTTAACTTGCTAATGAGATCCAGTGACTGGAAGTTAGTTATGCCATTGTCTGCATGATTAACTATTTCCATCCTGTTATCTGATAACTTTTATGTGTGAAAATACCTGTGCGTGGTGATGAAGTCAGCCTATAACATTCTCTTTGATGATCTGAATATGTTGCGCTTCTTAGATCTCACATCATAAATCATGTTTTCTAGGCTTGAGTAATTTTTTTGGCCCTCCTTTGAATGTTTTCCAGTGTTGCCACATGTTTCTTAAATTGTGGACACTATGCTGGTATTCTGGTCAGAGGTCTCACAAATACTATATAAAAAAAAAAAGTGAGGAATGTCATAGATGCTTTTCACTAAGGTCTTTCAAGAGTTTATCCTGAAGTTCTCATCCTTCTCTTTCCTCCAGCTGAAATTTTTTGTCTCACTTCCACCAAAGCTCTTCTCCAAGTTACCAAAGTGGGTGGCTGCCACGGCAGTGACCAACTGATAGGCTTCAGGCATCCAAGTCTGGAAGTATCTATTTCTTTTTCCGTAATTCTCTAGGAAACATAGGCTTTTATTTTAAAAACTCTGACAAGCATCTAAACTAAATTCCTTAAGTAGGCAAGTCAAGTACAATCCTGAAGTTCCCATTAGGCACATTAAAACTCCGTTCTTAATTCCCCTTGTGTTGCTTTGCATTTGGTTCTATTAAAATGAATTTTGTTAGATTCTCCTTGTAGGCAGCAACTCAGGTTGCTTCTCAGACACCACATTTTTTTTCCTAACCTTTGAGAAGCTGTCTCACCTACCGCTGTTACCACAGGAGATCTTATATTTTTGATAAAAATTAACTTCAGATGAAGAATGAATCCCTTACGGTTCCACTAAATGAGGAGTTGTTGGTATCACGAACATTTTGGGACCTGTGAGTATACTACAGTTGAATCCAGCTGAAGTACACTCTGTTAATTTCACATCATCATTTTTTAATTGAGATGTCATGTTGTACTAAGTCAAATGCCATGGAGAAATCAAGTGCACTATAGCATACAATTGCCTTTGTCAACCAGACCTGTTATGTCTTCACAAAAAGACAATAGGTTTGTTTTACAAGGCCAACCTTCCATTAAACTAACTCGTTGTCATTAATTAGATTTTTAGCCTCTAATTCTTTGTTGATGAAATTCCAAATTAATTACTCCTTTTACTGAATGCTAAATAACTATTCTAGAGGTCTGTGGTCCAATTCTTTGATCCTTATTTAAATATTGGATCTCCTTTGGCAGTCCTTCATTTCTTTGGAATTTCCCCAGTTCTCAGGTTTGTTTAAAAATTAATATTAGCAATTCAGGGAAGCTCCTCAGCGTGTCATTTTAACACTCAAGGGTATGTGTTGTCCAGGCTGCTGATTTGAACGTTGTTTAGTTTTAGCAGATGTTGCCTAACATCCTTCTTTATCGCGTATGGCAAGCTTTCTATTCCATCCCCAACTTTTCATGAGATGAATGCATCCTTCTGCTTCATTCTGAATTCAGAACAGAAAACCCCATTTGAGCATCTCTGTGTACTTTACGTCACCCTTTACAGTTTTACTGCTCACCTCTTGCAGATCTCCTATATCTTTTCTTCCCACTATTATCTTTTATGCATTGTAATTCCCTTACCTTTCTTCAGCCTTACCTATTCACACGCTCTTTTTTCCTATGTGTGCTTTATATGTTCTAGTTTCTTTTCTGTTTTGGTTGCTAATTCCATGTCTCATTTTAAGCAAGATACCTCTTGGCCTTTTCTGCGTGCATCTGGGTAATGATGACTTCTTGGGAATTTGGAAGGATGCTTTTAAAAGCACTCTCATATTTATTTTGTTGGGTTTTAGTTTTTATGCCAACTGTTGCTTTGTATTTTGGAAAAATGATCTTCCAGAGTTTTCAAGATTCCTGTAAAATACGTGCTTGTGATTTTAGATACAATTTGGTTTTCTGTATGGAGGTGTTTTGCACAAGGTAAGCACAGTGAAGTCACGATCAAGCATATCACAGTCTGATGTTGAGCATATTTTTTTTTAAACAGTGTTTCACATTCAGATATCTGAAACAGATCGTGGGTGATGAACCTGGAATTTTGGGGGTTCTGACGCGTTGATTTTGTCAATGGATGAAGGCAAGTATTTGTCTTTGATAGAATTTCCTTTACTTTTCTTGGTGGAGCTGAGCAAGTCAGCTGGTGCAGAGCCTGCGGAGAGCTGTGCCGCTGCGCCAGTGTGGAGGCTCTATGCCATCAGTGAATTCCAACAGCTGGTATCTACAAATATGACAACCTTTTAACGATACTCAGTGGTATTTACACAATATTACAGTGAAAACCATTCATTCAGGCCCTCTTGTGCGTGAGCTGTTGATGCAGCACGGCAGATCTCCTGGTTATTGTCCATTCCATGTTACAACTGCAATGGTATTAATATTACTTCCTCCTTTCCCAGTGTTTGAGGAGATGTGTTTTGGCGTCTTACTAAGCTGTGTTGGCTCCTCTGGCATCTTCCGTGTGCCCCTCTGGTGCCCACTCCAGCCCTCTGCAGTGTTCAGTCTGTTCGGCAGCAAAGAGCTCTCTAGCCCCCCAGGTTTAGATTTACATTTAGGAAATGCTATAGAGGGAAAGCAAATACCCTGCAGCAGTTGATGCCTGGTGTGAACCCAAGACAGGCGGCACGGCCACCCTGCAGCAGAGTCTGCACCTGATGGGGCCCTGATCATGCTTCTTTCTGTCTCCTCCAATGTTCAGTGAGCCCAGGTAGGCTCAGGATGCTGCCATGGGGAGAAAGGACTGTGTGCAGGGAGGTTTTGTGGGGCTGATGAGGAAATCTGGTCTTTGGAGAAGGGACGTCTGTTGAGATTTTTTTGAGAAGCAGAGAGGAACAGAAGAGGAGGGGCTGATAGTTGAGGGTAGAGGGCACATATGAACTGGGGAAGCTCCATGCACACAGCAGCTCGGTCTCACAAATCTTCCTGTAACTCTGACTGGCTTGCTTCCAGTATCTGAGTTGTGGGTACATACTTTAATACCTATTTCATGTAGAAGTGGCTCACGTAGCTGTATGTTGCTCTTAGCCCCAAGAGAATGGTTGGGGATAAAATCTAGAGTTTGAAATGTAGAGATTTAAGACAGTGCATACTTGAGATCCTAAGCGTAATTGCCTCCTTCAAAATCTGACACATTTACCACAACATTTTCTATACATCTCATCCACCTCTTCAGATTTTCGTTCTGAGTCCTGTGCTTTCTTCCCTTGTTCATTAGTATTCCTGCAGATATCAGTGCATCCTCGACTGCTCTGACTGCTGTGGTAAAGATGACTTTATTATGAATACAATTACAAATGTTCTTTATGGGTTGTTTGACCCTTTTTAATCACTTTAACCACTTCCCTTCCCTGAGCTGTTGGCTGCTGACAGATGGACTTTGTTTTCTAGCTGTCACTGAATGTGTGGAGACTAGATAACCTTGTACTTCAACCGCATCTTCAATGCTTGCGTCTTTAGTAGAAAATTGATTGATCAACTAATTGATAAAATCCAGCTAAAAATTCACTAAAGTGCTTGTGGGCACCAAAGAGGTGAGGAAAAATTGGAAAACCTATTTATTCTAATTAACTCAGTAAAAAACAATTTTAGGAAACAATGTCTGCCTCGGTGGAGTGGAAACCTGCAGATATAGGCAAAATAGCTTTATATAATGTTTCTCATTTATTAAGAGGGAGTTTCTGATTTGCCAGAGGGGCTCACTTTGCAGCTTTTTTGCTATACAAGTAAAGTAGAAGAAGAAAATTAAAACTAGAGTCCTGGCAGCTTGAATGTAAAGTGTACTCACTAGTGGTCTTTACTCTTCTTGCAGCCCCAAGCACAGAAAATCTCCCATGCTGTTTCATTTCTTGCCTCAATGCATATATTTGAAGTAAGGCTGAGAGTCAAAGTCAGTGGTAAAATTCAGAGGCATGCCTGAGACATGGGAGTGAAATGGAAAGGAGCTGCAAGACATCAGCTGCATGATTCTAAATCTCATTGATTTTATCTCCTTCTTTGTATGTTGGAGTTCAGGAGAAGCTTTTGCCCTTGCCTTCCACTTCCTCCGCAGGAATGACAAAAAGGTTGTTTTGACCTACAAATGCTTTGGAGTATGTGCATGCGTGGATAATTCAGTCAGTTTCTACAACTCTTTGTGCAACATATAATTTGCTGCAGTTGATTCCTTGGATTAAATCTGGTCCTGTAGCTAAGTTTTTATATATAAAAAACCCCAAACAACCACCAATAACAACAAGCAAAAAGACCCCAAACCAAACCATCAACAAAAAATGCCCAAACCAATCAAGCTCCTCTTTCTTCAGTAATTTCTTTCAGTTGTTCGAGTGTAAACCAACAACTCTTTGTTTGTCTGATTTTAAAGCCTGACTGTAAGAATAGTCTTTAAGGGGTGTAAACATTTATTTCACTGAGATGCCAAACTTGGAAAAAAATCAAATTATACCAATGTGAATAGCAGCGCTTTCAAGTTTAGTTAATTATTTCATTGCATAGATTAGGCAGTGGAATAATTAACTAAATAATATGCTTGATTTCCAAACTCAGATGGCTTCCTCAGGTGTCTAAACTTTCCAGTATTTCCTTTCCATCTGTCAAATTTTCTGCTTTCCCTATAGCCTTTCCTGAGAGGACTTGTAAAGTCCTTTTGCATTTTCAGTGCAAAACTTTCTCCGTGTTGCCGTTTAAATCTTCAAAGCCACCCAAGTTAATCAAATGTAGTATAAAATTAAATACCGGAGTAAATGGAGACCCAATCATTTAATACTTAGTTCACTTCAAAATTTTATTTTACAAGATTTTCCCCTGCATTGCAGTAAATGCTAGACTCTTATCTTTGAATTGAGGCATTTTCCCCACAGTACGTGGTGCTTGCATGCAGCGAGGTTATTCCCTGTGTGCAGGGCTGTGGTGGGCAGCGATGGACGCTCGCTAGCTAGAGCTGCGATTCACTTTTAGCCCTAAACAGGGTTATTATTATCTCACTTTGGCATCTTTAGCAGATGTACTTTATAGATCAGATATAAAAGATACATCTTAGAGAAGGGTAGAGGACATTTTCTTCCTAAAACTTTTTGATTCCTCTGCTCCATTATGAATAGCACAGGGCTACTGCTGTTAGTCAAGTGCTGCATTGAGTGGCAAAGAAGATCATTCAGTACAGCTGCTTTCCATCCGATAATGTCTTCATGGTATTCCTGGCTGCATCGGATATGCCTGGCTATTGGAAAACTGGGAAAAGTGATGTTGTGCTGCTTTGACTAACCTTAATTTAAAAAAAAAAGGAAATATTTTTGAAATTGAAGAAAGATTATATTTCTACCAAACTGTCTTGGATTCTCTAAAAGAAGCATTTCTATATATTTTATAGCTATATTACAAGTATGAAATAGGATTAGATTTAATACAGAGAGACTGTGATCTCTTCAAAGAGTTCATCTCATTATGCTACTGTGTACCACGAGCTATATATTGTCAAGTAAATATATTGTGTCACGGAAGTTACAAGTTCAGTTCAGGATGACTTAGCTCAGATATTGCTGCAAACGGAATAGTTCTGGTTCAAGGCTCTTATAAGCTCCTCAAGTCTGAATGTTCTAGCTCAAGATATTTATATCTCCTGCCTATGAAGACCAGGATGGTTTGTTTGTTCTGCAAGAAGAACAGCTTGAGACTTCTTTTTTCCTTTTCTATTTATTTCATAATGTGTTTGCTTGTGAGGGTTAGTTTGTTTTTCTTTTCTCTAGGTTTTTCTCACTTCTGCTCACTCACGATACTGTTAAATAAGCAAGTCGCACACTCATGACTTCTGTTCAGCAGGGGTGAAAAAGACCATACACAAACATTGAGAAGCTGAAACTAAAACTTGAATATCCAACTCTAATTTGACCTAAGTTGTATCTGCAGTAAGATAATGTGTCGCTTTGTAGCATTGACTAGTTACTACATGATAAAATCGATCGTGCTATAAAAAGTTAAGATTGTCACATACATCATATATTTAATGCAGGCATTGAGGGCAATATAAAATTTCATTTGTAGACAAGAGAAAACTAGTCAGTCTGTGAAATTTTTACAATCTTTAAAGTTACATTCTGCAGACTTAGGGCCTTTAAAATAGCATTAATTTCTTACAATTAAAAACCTAACTGATACGAATATTTAATATAGGAAATTATATTTAATGTTTGGGAATGCATTAGTAATTACTGATTATTTTAACGTGAAAATTTGAAGCGATGTTCAGGTTAACCTTGGAGGGTTGGTATGATGTGAGAGAGTCAGGGAGTCAGATGAAAGCCAGTACTCCGGGCGATGTGAGAGCCTCGGGAAGGCTGTATAACACGGAGCTGCAGATGGGCTCTATAGGCACCACAGATCCTCTGCGGTACCCACAACTGGCACGTGGTGCTGGGGCACAACAGAAACCCTGCACCGAGACCACAAGTTCCCTACGCCGGGGCAGGGCAGTCACAATCCCAGACTAATTTTGGGCAAGATGCCGGTTACTCTTACTGCCTTTATAGATCTTCTGCTGGTGAAACCAATAAACTCTGTTATGACTCACTTCAGCTACACGTGGAGAACAAGCAAGCAGAAGAAAATGCCTTTTGCAGGTCCTCCCTGGGAAAGCAGCTGTAGGAGGGAGGGAGCGGGGTTGCAGGGTGTGCTAATGCCAGGGATGCTCAGGCACACAGTCGTAGCGGGAGGCCTTCTCCTGAAACATCGTGTTTTCCTGGTGTGTATGTCAGGCTCCTGCCTAACTGTGATTTCCTGGAAAAAATCTGGCTTTTCCATTTAAATTGTCAGTATTTTTGGAGTTTCTTAGTTAGGTTTGTTTGTCTGAGATTTCTGCTTTACAGACGGTGCAGACAGGAGCCCCTGCCCTGAGGTCAGAGCATTTGCAGTTCAGAGAAGTGAGTAGCTGCTCCACCTTTAGCTCCTGGTGCAGAAACTGTTGTACAAATACAGCATCCAAAACACCTTGTCTCTGTGGGAACTTTACCTGGCTTTGTACTAATGAGACAAGGAAAACAGGGAATGTCAGCAAGTCAGAAAGCTTCCTTTCTTTGAAAGCCCTGTGTAAGGCAGCAGCAATGGTGAAAAAGGAAAATGGTTTTCTGTATGTATACTTTTGTCCTAAGCAAACCCTTCTCAAAAGTATGTCTTCCATAGCTCAGCAATTTTTGCCTTATTTGGGCATTATTGTATAGCATTATTTAAACATGTTTATGTAAATAAGTTTACTGATTAAAGCTCCACATTTTCTTTCCTGTTAGTTTTCTGATATTGCCTTCCCTTCTTCCTTCCTATTCCGTTAATAAAAAGAAATTCACGTTCTCAGAATTCACACCGTAAAGGATGAAGATAGTATCATACCCTTGCACATTATTGTTATCTATATCCATATATGGATATAGATACAGATTTTTATTTTGAGTAAATCTTTCTTACGTTCCAGAATTGTCACGGAGAGCTTTTGGTTAAAAAGGAAATAAAAGTAAAGGTGAAAATAGAAAGGCAAAAGTTGGGCTTTGTCCTTTTATATTTTACAAATAGGAGGTAGGTATCTGGAAAATAACTGCCTTCTGAGGCCTCCCTCTGATTCAACTAATCTTTTAAGATTGGTGCTGATACTCACTTTTGCTCAAATCCGGGAATAAAACCTGTTCTAACAATGACCTGTGATCTGCTTCTTTTTTTCCTCTGCTCTTTTCTCTGCCTCCTCACCTTCGCATAAAGCCTGCTTCTAATGAAAAAAAAAAAAGGTCAACGTGCTATACACAGCTAGTTTTGAAAAAATGTAACTATGTAAAAATGAGTTCACTTTGAGCCAACTTACCCAGTTCCTCTGTTTTTCTATTAATGCCATGCCAACAACTTACATGCAAGTCCCCTATCTAGCTGAGGGTCATCCATTTATTTTTTGATCTTAGGTTTGTGGGTTGGAAAGATATGAAAGATCTAATGAGTGCACATGTATTCTCTGTAATAAAATGTGAATTGGACGCAGATTAAGCAGAAATTTATGTATCTGAATTCTGTGCAGAATTCTGAAAAGCACACACTTGTATGCAAACGTGGGCCCTAAATGGTAGTTCTCATTTATTTTGATTTCTTTGAGGTCTGGTTAAATGGTTTTGGAATACCTTAGGTGACAAAATTAGTTGGTGTTTAATTCAGTTGGTGAAGGGATCAGCATTATTCTTTCAGTAAGTGTCCTAGTCATGGTAAATGGACTATACACGGACTAAAAATACCCTCCTGCATGTGAGTGCTGATTAGTAATTCCCTTTTACTGTATTAAGTCTAACCAAACTTACGTTGAAGTAAGCCGAACATTTAATGGAAAACTTTGGGTTTTAATGTATAGCCAAGGCACAAATGTTTTGTATTTCATAGACTTTAACACCACCCATTGTTCAAATGTTCAGCTCATTTAACTCTTGGTATGTTGTTCCTGATCTTATTAGAGCAGGGAGGACTGAAGGAGGCCCACGCGTCGTGGGAAGATGGTGGCCCACAAAGCTAACGTGTTGAAGCTTGCAGAGTTGCTTTCCCTTCTATCACTTACAATTATGAATACAGTGGCTGCTCTAACGAAGCAGGCAGAGTGTGCATATCCTTAACGGATCGGTCTAGGAGACAATGGTAAGATAACTCACAGTCTATAAAATCACTTTTTACGAACCCAGAGCACAAATGTTGAAGTAGTTGGGTGTTGGCGGCTGATTGCATCCCTGCGAATGGAAGATGAAACACTTTGGTGTAGCATGCACACTGGCGCAGGCTGCTGCTCAGTGTAGCCTTCCACAAAAAATAATAATTAGACAAAAAATATGTGTGTTTTGCATAGCTTAGAAGCAGCAGCCTTTGGTAGCAGCTGTTGAATCAAGCAGAGCATGAGGAAGATGAGAGGATGGTGGCACTGTGTCCCTGAATTCCAGGATGATATTGCCTATGAGTGGAGCTGTGCACAGGATCGTCTGGGTAGTGAACCGATGCTGTTACATTTCATAGATTTGTACAAATGATTTTATTTCAGTGGTACCCTCGTACGGCTGTCAGCTCTGCTGTGCTGCATGCTCTCCAGGATGGCAATGTGTTAATACCATCGGTTAGAAAATTCAGACAGGTGTTAAGGTGAACAGGAGTCAGATGACGATCTTGAACAGTTGTTTTTAGATGGAGGTTTTGGCCCAGTATTTAATGTCTTTGTACAAGCACATAGCACTGAGCATCATAGCATTTGCATCTCCCAACAGTTAAGAATTTTTATATGCTGCAGTCTTGATGCAGATGATGATATCCATGGAGCAAATACTTTCCGTGCTCCAGCAGTCCCTGTTACATCTCAAGATAACCTTTTCCCAGGAAAAAGAAATTTCATAATCAGTTATGTGTCTTTCTCAGAGTCAGTTAGCTATAAATCTAGTGTTACTCTTGCAGAAGGTAATATTGAATAACTGCAGATGTGATTACAGCCCTGTCCATTTTGATGTAAAAAGGTGTCTTAAGTTCTTCTCAGCAGTTTTCTGGATCATACTCTTGTTCCTTATAACAGAATTGTTATCTTCATGATACTGTCCCTAAATGGTCTTGAAACCTAAATGGGATTATACAGCAGAAATTGAGATAGGTGCACTTTTGTGCCAACAGTGTGTAAGAGAATTACAGTCTTTATATTGTGCCCAATTTCGCAGGAAGTTGATTTTTACCAAACGAAGGCAACACAATTGTAAGTGATTTAAGAAACCTAAATCCTTGTAAAAACTGGGAAACGTTCAGCACAAGGGTTTTTGAAGCCTGGTGTCCTCTCACTAACAATGACGGACAGCAGATGCTTAGGAAACAGTATGAAAACAAACATAGGTTATACATTCAGAGACACCTCCTTCTTCTGCCAACAATCAACGTTTTAGACTCTCTGAACCAGAGATTGCATCAGGATTACTGCAGCCACTGCAGCCATTCGTGAATCCTCCTTTGCTGATGCAATGCAAAGGAACAAGACCTACAAAAGAACCAGTAAGGTCGAAGTCTGTCCTGTGCACTTCCAGGATTACTCATAGGCATAGGAATCTACTGCGTCTGCTATGAGCACATCTTTTGGAAAGCTGTCCACCTTTTTCTATAACCTACTTTGTTATCATCCCTCCTTTATGCATACAAATTTTGCTATACTACCTCTGTGAAACCTCATCTTCCGCATCCCATTTTTCAAGAGGATTTATCTCTCCTTTAAAGACAAAGGTTTTGCTTGTGTGGTGTGTATCCCAAGTACTTCATTCCCAACTCTGCCAATGATTCCCTTTGATTTTGGACAAGACTGTTTATCCACTTTGTGGAAGCAGAGGTAGTATTATTTTTCTATAGAGATGAGTTTAAAGTTTTTTAATGTTGAAAGATACTGCACTACTAGGTCTACACTATATCCTAATATTTTACTTATAAACTGGACAGTGAATAAAGCTTATAGTACAGTGAGATTGTGAGATACTGTTTGGGAGCCAGCTTACATTTACCTAGTGGTGAAAATTCAGTACACAGCTGAATAGCTCTGTCTGGCATTTCAGAAATACACATCTGAAATACATTGAGATTTTTGCTTAAACAACACTTCATTGCGGATTTTTTTAGTAGAAGTAAGTAGAAGTTCTTGACATCATTATCTGTACTTGCAAAGAACTTGACTCCCATCGAATGATGCTTAAATATGCTCTAAATTTCCTTATGAGGTGTTAAACCCCTTTTCTTTCAGGCTTTGCTCTCATTCTTAAAATGTAAAAAGCCCTTTGGTTCCACCAGGTTGCACTGTCCATATTTGCCTGCTTAGCCAACCTGGCATGCCAAAGTCAGCTTGCTGATTCCAGCTCTTCTAGAAACTGTTGAAAGAGCCAAGCTATATTTTTGCCTTGTAACATGTCAGAGAAATAGTGATTTATTGCATTTATTTCCAAGTTGAAGTATGGTGCAAGAGGCTGGTTCTCATCATGTTTTCTTCTGGTCTGAAGCACACATTAAAATGGGTGTGTGCTTGCGACGCACAGAGAAGATTATTCCCATTAACTGGTGTAAGTGGCTCCTTGTATGTGGGCGATGCTGAGCAAATGCTTCTACAATTAACTACCGAAATGTAATAATAAGAAAAAACCTCTATGGTAGGAATCCATTCTCCCTTATCTGAAATGTGGAAAGGATGTTATCGCCTTACAGCTGCTGCTGCTTCCACCTCCTGCCTCACGGGGTGATTCTTTTTTATGATGGCAACATTTTTTAGTAGATTGGGAAAATATAGAACATTACATCAGAAAGAAAGATTACTCGCTTGTCTGGCTATTTTTAAATGGATATTTATCCTCTGTCGTGGTGTAAATTAACTGAAAAACAACTATACTAAAAATAAATGTACTGTTGTGGTAAATGAGTCAAAATTCTATTGTTTCTCCTTGCATTATTCTAAATGATGCATTCTGTTCAATCTTATCCTGTCCTATTCTATCCTGATTTTTTTGAATGATACTACATTCCTTAAATAATAACACTGAGTTTAAATGCAGCAAACAATGTAGTGAGGAATAGCAGAAAGCTGCTGCTGTGCCAGTTTCTCTGTGCCAGCTCAGGACTGAACTACACTGAAGAGCCTTTGTTTTCAAGTTCTCCATGAACAAAACAGAGAAATGTTTTAATTGTTGACCTTCAGAGTGAAAAAACTGGTGCATTAACTTATAATGTCTCCTACTATACTGTGCTTATTGATTCATGGTGCCAGAAGTGTAAGTAATAGCAAACTGATGTGCTTTAATAGCAATTTATTATAATAACTAGTCATGATTGTTTGGCCCTTCTTCTTCTTCTTTTTCTCCTTTTCCTTCCCTCCTGCAATACTGTCTCATCTTCTGTATTTTTGCTTCGTCTCCCTAAGTCCATTGGTTCATCTGACCTGCTTATTAGTGTCTGTTTAATGCCAAGTGCATGAAGTTTTAATCCCTCATTAGGTAATCAAAGCATTTTGTATGCACCAGGACAAAACACAGGTTTTCGTAATAACGTATTTGCAGTTCTTCTCTGGGTCAAGTTCAAGAGGAAAAGAAAATATTTACTGTATACCTCATTTAAAAAGTTGTTTTGTATCTTCCAAGTAGTGCAAGTACTGTTTTTGCTAAGAAGTATAGAGTTGTTTTAGATTGACTTGTACATGTGCTAAACTGCATGTCTTTTTTTTTTTTCTTTTTTGCATTTTTGCTCCTGATTTTGGTCTTGTCAGGTTGAGAGCTCTGCAGGGAAAACTTCATAAATGCTTTACAAATCTTTAGTAAATTAGGCTGTAAGTTACATCAAAGTAACATTCGATCTCATTATCTAGAAAAAGCATGGCTTGCTTCAGAATTTAATGGTGAATGTTGGATTAGATGATTTTTTTTTTTTTTACTGGCTACTATAATCTCTGGTGATGTAGATGGATAAGCCATTATCCAACAGGACATGCAGCTTATGGAGATGTACAGTAAATAGCTCAAACTTGGACAGAAAAGTGCTGAAGATGTTTGGGGGGAAAAAAAAGGAAGCTATTGATCGGTGAATACTTATTTTTGATGCATTTAATCGTTCTCGCAATGCACATAGTATTAAATGGATCTGGCAGGCTTTATTTTGTAGCTCTAATGTTTAAAGAGGGGAATGCCTAATTCATTTAAGTGTGAGTGGCCTGAGCTCTCACCAACAGGACGTATGGATGCTCGTGTCTGCTAAGAACTAAAACCTTGAAAATGCACACACTGGAACAGGGAATGATTGCAGCTGGTATAGGTGACTAAGCCACAGTAGGGAACTGCTGTAGTTGGTTTTTTTTCATAATTTCTATTAATTTTTGAGCCTTTCTAATTGATGATCAAACTAATTTGTAAGGGTGTTTTTTCCAGTGTAGACAAATGTTTCCTTGTCTGGATTTGAAGTCAAGGCAGTAGAGTGTCCTCCTTATCAATAATATGAAAAACCACAAATTATGCTCTTCATTCCCTGTCCTCGATGAGAAAAGATAAGGCAAAAAGCTTCTATGGACATGATAGATTAGAGGAGACTTGTAAAGTAATTTAAAAGGTTGGCGAATTACATGTAGTTTTGTGAATTACGTGTACTTCTGTATGCGTGGCTTTTAGGCAAGATTTGACATGTGATTTTGATAACTGCACATCAGAGTGTACTGATAGGTCAAAGCAGAATTTAATCCAGATACTAAAGAACGCATTAGACTGTGAATTATCAAATTGCTGACTGTTTTTATTTCAGTATTACACACTGAATTTCTCTGAAGCTCTGCAATGAAGAGAATGAAACCAGCATGTCTTATTTAAGTACGACCATTCATCACTTCTGCTGTACATGGTTTAAGGTCAGGCTCTGGAACCCATAATGACCATTGTGTATCAGTAGAGATGGGTAAGAAAAGTCTCCAGAGGTGAAATATGTTCCATCACCTGCAAGGGCTCTAGTGACATCTCACCAGCACTGTATGGGTTATGTTTCTAGTTCTTATTTATTGATTTATCATGGGCCTGTATCACTTGTTGGGTTTCATTACAGACAGAGATAGTTTGATATGGCTTCCAGATCAGTTATTTTGCAGTTATTTTATTGGCTTTTGAGTTGTGCAATGTATTGATTAAAGCACCTTCAGAAGATCTTAATTTTCCATACGTTACTGCAACAGAAGATAGTATTTTAGTGTGACTGCGCTACCTGCTAAATCCTTTGATGGAAGATGTAAAATAGTTTTTCAGAGAGCAGGTAAGAAAGTTCCAGTAATGGTTGCAAGGCATTTATATTCTAATTCCTCCTTTCCAAGACTTACTTTACAAAGGCTGTAATTGTCCATGTTTGGTCCCTGCCCAAGAGCGAGGGTTTTGCTGTTGTGGGGAGGGGGTGTGTGTGTCTATCTGGTTTTGGTTTTAAACTCCAGCCAAAATGGTTTAGTCATTATGCAGAGACATGAGAAAACTAAATAAAACAATTGTCCCAGCTGTCGTTATACAGAATTAGAAAAAATTGAGAAGCCTAAATAAAAAATGAGAGAAAGCTAAAATTTGGGGTTGAAAAATCCTTTCCTTGGAAGGATAGTGGGGTGTTTTGATTAAGTTTAGCAGTGAGAAAATGTTCATTTTTGTGTTGACTAATACAGCTCGTTTTACCCTCATATGTCAGTGTTCCTAGTGAAATCTGGTTCAAATACACATGCTTGAGTATCGTTCTCCACGAGTCACAAACCTTGTGTGTTTTGTGATGTCCTGGCCTGTATCAGAAACAGTGTGGCCAGCAGCAGCAGGGAGGTGATCATCCCCCTGTACTCGGCTCTGGTGAGGCCGCACCTCAAATACTGTGTTCAGTTTTGGGCCCCTCACTACCAGAAGGACATTGAGGTGCTGGAGCGTGTCCAGAGAAGGGCGACGAAGCTGGGGAGGGGTCTGGAGCACAAGTCTTACGAGGAGCGACTGAGGGAGCTGGGGTTGTTCAGTCTGGAGAAGAGGAGGCTGAGGGGAGACCTCATCGCTCTCTACAACTACCTGAAAGGGGGTTGCAGAGAGGTGGGTGTTGGTCTCTTCTCCCAAGTGACTAGTGACAGGACAAGAGGAAATGGCCTCAAGTTGCGCCAGGGGAGGTTTAGACTGGATATTAGGAAAAATTTCTTTACTGAGAGAGTGTTCAAGCATTGGAATAGGCTGCCCAGGGAAGTGGTGGAGTCACCATCCCTGGAGGTGTTCAAGGAACATGTGGACATGGCATTGTGGGACATGGTTTAGTGGGTATGGTGGTGTTGGTTGATGGTTGGACTTGATGATCTTGCAGGTCTTTTCCAACCTTAGTGATTCTGTGATTCTGTACTTACTCCTAGTCATGTTGTTATGCATCTAGAGGGAGTTTTTCTCAGAACAGGGGAACAAAAGATATAAATTAAGACCTTTGCTTGGCTGTTTGCCTGAGTACAGGGCAGTCTACTCACTGTGTGTCCAGTTCTCTGACCATGCCTTCTGCTCAGGACCTAGGTGCATTTCTCCTTAGAAATGTTCTTCTGAGTGGTCCCATGGCAATGGGGCCCTGGCAATGGAAGGGCAGTCCTTGAAGAACTGAGGAGAAGGTGAGCTCTGAAACATCTCTGTTCCTGTGGACCCTAAAGAAGTGACTGGCCAGGGAGGTTTGAAGAAGCTCTGTATGACAAGAAGACGTTAGGTCTGAAGACTGTGACTCTAGGATGACAGGTTTCCTAGAAACTTTTCTTGAGCTTTAAAAAATTTTCAAAATGTGGTGGGTTTTTACAGTTCACTAAGGGCAACCCCCTTCTGTCCTGCTTAGTAATTTGCCTAATGGACAAAATTGATACCAAAAAATGTCCAAAGATCAAAACAAAAGCATGCTTTGCATTGGCCCTGTATGTGTTTTCCTAATACAGAGCTTTGATTTTGGTTGGCATTGGCGGGGGGCTGGGATGTTGTTTGCTTTGATTCTGTGATTTGAGCTTGGTTTGAGAACAGTCGGTTATTGACATATTGTTTGAGACAATTTAGTCTTAAAGCAACCTAGGAAGCCAAGTGATCATAAACAATAGTTGCCTAGTTTCTTTAATAAAACTATTCACAAAGCTCTTTCAAAGATGTAATTTAAATTTTTGTGATATTATGCTTGTTATTTCTCAAAATAATAATAATTTCAATTTATAATACTAATGTGCAATTGTTACACTTTAGCACTATGCTCTGGATAGTATTTATTCAATGTTTTTAATTGGAAGAGCTTAAAGCATTTCACAAAGCATTAATAATCCTTGCAATTGCCTTCTTAAAGGAAGTATTCACAGCCCCAGTTTCCATATAAAAGAGGACAGAGACATTGAGTCATTTGCCCTAGGTTAAGGAACAAGCCAGTGGCAGAGTGAAAATACAACCTATGGGTCCTGATCTCTGAGAAGTGAGATAAATCTTCTAACACAGGCAAATGTTTTTCATTGCATGGGAATTCCTTTCTATGAATAGGGTGAATAGGATAGACAAGTAGGTTTTATGAGTGAGTGCGTATGGAATTATGTACTAATTTTCTTGAACTTCGTCATATTTTTTTTTCCTAGTTCTTTTTGAAAGAGTAGAAATAAAATTTGCTAATAGGGCTATGTAAGAACGGTTATCTTCTGTATTGCTTTTTCACTATGGTATTACAAAAAATAAAAGTACGTGCAGTGCTTTTATGAGTATTTGAATTGTAGATTAGTATTTAACTGTTCAGCTGCAATGATATCAAGCACTACCAACCAGGGCTGGCACAAGTGATATGGAAATACAGAACAATGCAATTTTTGCATCTCTGAGGAGATTCAAATCATAAGCTTGTGTAGAATAAAGTATATTTGAACAGATATCAGCTATATGAGAATAGACAGTTTTAACTGAGTCAAGCTTAGTCCTTGAATATAAAAATACTTTATTTCCATAACCAAAATTATGCTACTAGAGCATTTTTTCTGTATGTGCAGAGTTTTCTGTATTTAGAGCTACAAAAATGTGAAAGTTCAAATTAGTGTTATCGTTTCAATAATTAACATTCTGCTGTAAATCAACTGTATAGCTTTGTTTTTATATCAGTTTCTCAAGAAGTGTAACAACTTAAAAATTAAGTATTATATCACAAAAAAGCAATTCTATATTAAAAAGGAAATAGCTGTCATGAAGAGATTTTGTGTCTGAAGTTTCCTTTCTTCATCTAGCACAGAGCATTTTATTCTCGATTTCTACTCAGCAAAGAGAGATTCCAATCCTTTCCATGGTCTGTGCTATATTGAAATAATATTGATGGCTTTTGCATTTTGGAAGATCAGAAGGGTGCAACCCTACTGCATTTACGATCTTCTGCCTTTGCTGTTGGAGGAAAGGTGTCTGGTGCTGTATTGGTTTCTAATGTGAATCTTGCACAAGTTCATTGCATTGCATTGCTGTAGTGATACAGCAGGAAACAAAGACTATTTTATAGCCCCCATGGAGAAAATAGCCTGGAAGGGTGCTCTGCTTCTTGGGTCCTCAGACTTGTGCTAGCATTAATCTTTTTTCTGCTGTTAGTGATTTTGGAAACATGCTATTACTTTGCACTACTGTGATGCTTTGTAAAAGGAAAAATACTGAATTTAAAAAATACATATAAAAATAGAAACATATTTAGTGATGGCTTTGGTCTCTTTCTGTGGGGTTGGGCACTATAACTGGTTCTGTGGTGACTTTAGCTGATGAGAAATGAGTTGTTGGTGTTCAGATTTTCAAAATCAGTATTCAGTCTGCAGTGTTGCATGAAACGTCATAGATTGAATATGTTATGAGTAAAGCTGTCAGATCTACTTCAGGAGAAATAATGCTAGTTGCAAGGCATGCTGTCATCATGACAAAATCCAAATGTTAAGATGAATATACCTGATTTAGTGACCACTAATCTTTGTAAGCATCTCATTTGGAGACTGTTCTATGTTTGTGGCCCCTGTAACTTCTTCCATAGTTAAAAGAGCAAAACATCAGCAACAGAAAATTTTCCCTTTTAGAGATATACCTTGGAAGAAAAGTCAAGTATTTAAGAGCAACAGATACAAGAATGTGGATGAACATAAGAAGAGAAAGAGAGAATTTTGCAACAGTGCAGTTACACTTTCAAGTAACCAATTTACTTTTTCTTTCTGATAAAAGAAAATCTGTATATTGATCATCAAGCAGCTCATGATTACTAGGTGACCAATGATTCAGCTAGTCCATTGTATAACGTCTGAATACCAAATGCTTAAGAAAAAGTGCAGAACGTGTTAAGAGGTTTCTTTGGTATCTAAACTGGTTGAGACCGTGAAGAACTGGGTTCAGTAAGGTTTCCAAAATGTGCTGCAACACTTGCCAGCAACTCTAGAAATTGTTATTTCTCTAAATATCATGCCGTGACCGAAATATCATTCTTAGCCTTTCTCTGCTTGATTGCTTTACTATGTGACAGGGAAAACCATGGATTGATTGCTGGAGAAAGATTGTTTTGCTTGATCAGGTTTGATTTGATACGTTCTTTGTTTTGTTCTGTATACCTTTGTCATGGTGCTGCATTAAAAAAAGTGTCAGACCAGCCCTCCGTAGCCTGTGCTTTTGTTATACAGCATGCTTATCATGTTCCCTCTAATTTTATCTTCATAAAATAATCTTTCAGTCTTTTAAGTCACTCTTTTTGAGGGAGTACTGCTATCACTCTATAATTAATCTTATACCACCCCCCACCCCCACCCCCGCCGAGCCCCCTTCAGCTCTTTAATAAATGGATTTAGCCATTTGGCTTAAGCATAAAGCAGACTAATTCTGCAGCTAGAAATGGATTTAATCTTGTACTTTAATGTTTTGCTGAACCCTGGCCTAAATGAATACATTGGTTAAATCAGAAGTGTTTCTTAATTAGTATGCAGACACCGGTGAATGAATATTAATTTCTTATTAGCTATTTTTGGATTAAGTTAATAAAATTACTGAGCATTTCATAAAGGACTATTTTTAATGTTTTTACTCTTGAGCACTGCCATCTAAGTATGTAAGGGTTTTTTCCAATCTTAAGTTTTCTTTTGCTCGTTAATGGATCAACACCACATTTCAGAAACAAACTTGCATTTAGAGTAGGACCCAAATTGTATAGTGCTAAATTTTGGCATATAAAGAGTACAAGAAAATAAATCCTCCACTTATCAAAGGCTATGAAGAAACCTTGACTGACCTTTAACTATAATGTCATAATCATGACTATATAGCATAGAACACCATATAGAATTTCAGGTGAAATAACTTAATTTATGTTCAAACCATTTAGGACATTGGAACAAATCTGTTCCCTTTGGTTCCAACAAGCCACATGTTGTAGCAGCTTTGTTAATCTTCCAATATATGTAAGGCACACCACAGTTTAAATCTTTGCGAGGGATAGGTACACATACACAAACAATAAAATGATTGTATGAATTAGGTGAAAAAAGTTTTATAATGTGGATTTGTTAGGATTACCTTCTTTCAAGGCCTGAGCTGCCTGTGCGGTGGGAGTGCAGTGGGAAATGTAATACGGTTTGGCTGGTGGGTCTTGGTCTCTCCCCCGCTCCCTCCCCTTTTTTCTTCAGTTCCCAGCCCGAAACCTGAAGCTTTCCCAAATCCACGTCCAATCCACAGGGATAAGTTGCTGGGAGTCAGTCAGCCTTCCAGTGAAAGGTGGCTGGTCTGGGGTACCGACATCTGTGGCCGTGACCTTCCTGTGAACCCTCTAAGAAGTCTATTGCTGTTTTTCTGCATTTCATTCAATATATGTGACAGAGATTGACTAATTGTATTTTCTGGGCTATGCTACCTTTAAAACATCCACTGTTTTTTTTCCCCTTTTCGGCAGTATCTGGAAGGTATCAAACTGATAGTTGCAAACTGAGTACGAGCTTTGAAGTCCAGACATTTGGAATATTGCTCGGCTTTAATGGTGAGAATAAGTATGTTATTGAGAGATATTAAAGACAACTGGAGTCCTAATGACGTCAGGCCTGAAAAAATGATTATTCTATCAGTAGAACACTTAATTTCTGAAAATTAAATTATGCATCGTTTCCAGATTTGTAATAAAATAATTAGTGCCTGCACTTTCTCATTATCGACTGGTTTGCTCTGATTTCTTTATATGAAAGGGGCTTTGTCATTTAGTGAGGAGTCATATTGTAGTCAAGTTTTACACATTTTATTGTCTGGACTTCAGCTTCAAGAATTACATGTCTACTTGGGAAATGAATTCACAGTACCACAGAGGCTGGCAAGCTTCCAGATTTTAATTGCTTACCACTGAGGTTCAGGGCAGACTGTTCTTTCTAGGGTGGGAAAACGAAAAAGAAACAAACCTCAGTTGTGCTAAAGAAAATGAAAATCACCTTCTTGAAAAAAGTGTTCACTGATACGTGAGACAAAGAACTTCATCGTAGTTACTATTGCATAGTGGGCTCTGTGGCTGAATTAGCAAAATTGAGGAACTAAGCAAAGTTGAACCTGTTGTGATATTTAGCCAAGTCTTACGGCTTTTTGTAACTTCTTTTAGGCAGAATGAGGTAGCTGATGGGGGAAAAAAAGAGACTTAAGATCAAAATGCATAGGAAAAGTTGAGATGGAGGATGGGCTAAAAAGCTCTGTAGTAGCAAACCAGCAAAGTAGCCCAGAACATGTCAGCTGCAAGGTAAAGGTACGGCACAAGGAGGTTGAGTCATGAGATCCTGTTACCAAAAGCCGATAAATGTGGATTTCGATCTGTGGCTCCACAAGAGGGTCCTCTCGGGACCTGTCTGTCTGCAAAGAGGGAATATTTTTCCACCTTTTGCTTAAAGATCTCTTCCTCTCTCTCTTTTATAGAAGTATTTTCCATTGTATAACTTCATATCATTGCTTTCATGTCTCCATCTTGTTGTGTGCAACCATCATGATATCAAAAAAGTAGTGAGAGTAACAGAGAGTAAAGTTCTGGTGAAGGGTAAATCTCTGCAGTGAAATAGTAACTGTAAGTGCAGGAAGTTCTTTGTTATTTATTGCCATCAAGCTGTCTAGAAAACATGTTATTTATTTGATAGAGCTTCGAAAGGGATCATTGGTGCTTCGAGGAGGAGGAAGACGTCGTGTTTCACCTGCAGACACTACTGCAGCAGCTACATAAGACTGCAAAAGGGAGAAAAAAGGAAAGAGGACGGTGTTGAATGGGGTCAAGTCTAGGCTCTTCTAGAAAGAGTGATCCCACAAAGTGAAGCAGTTAATAGGGGATAAAAAGTGAATTTTGTGTTTGCTACAAAAGCGGGTAGAGAACTAGTGGAGCTCTACCAGGAAGGATCTTTACTGCACTGTGCATGAATAGATGAAAAATAACATGCTTGAATTTGGGTAGGAGCAGCTTGGGAGATTGTGGAGGAGGTGAGATGTGGTAATCAACAGCTGTAAGCCAGTTTGGCTGCTGGAAGGGTGGCGGGATTGGTGCAGGGGGGTCTTCCAGGACTTGTTTACTTGGAGCGTGGACAGCCTGACATCTGGTTGTGTTCTAATGAAACTCAGAGTCTCAACTTCATTGCCTCTCCTGAGCTTTCCTTTCATACCTGTTAATTGGCTTATACTAACATTTGAGCAACCCCCATATTTTTCATTCTTCTTTTCATTGCCAACCTGGTAAATGACAGGAAACACATCAGTACGGTTTAGCTGAGGGAAAAATGTTTCCATGCAGTGCAACATGGGCACTAAAATGTGTTCACCAAACAAGAGAAAACATACTTATTACATGACTTAAGATCTCTTTTTCTGTCAACAATTGTGTGCTCCAATGGGTACTGTTTAATCTCAAGTTAATAATATTACACATGCTAAAAAAAGCTCTCGTTAGATTTGACAGATCCAAAACTTTATAAGCCTTGCTATTCATTCACTAATATTCACACTCACCAATGTTCATGCTCGTTAAATGTAACACTCATTAAAAATATATAATCCATATTCATCATTTTAGTTATCCATCACTAAATCAGATTAATAGATCACCATACAATTTTACATTCATTTTACAACTTAATGGAAATGATCCATTATTTGAATATTGAGCATTGCCCATCTGCACTCTTCTTTTTAATTTTTTTTTCTCCAGTTGAGTCACCCATTAATGAGTGGCAAAAAGAGTAATGCTGACAAATGTATTTGGAGATCTTCAAGACATTGTTGCCAAGACCCCTGTTAGGGCTTGGTCAGCCTTCTGAGCCACTCCTCTGTGCTTCTGACTTCTTGTGCATCCCCAGGTAGGGTACTCCTATTTTGGCACTGCCTCTGAAGGACAGGATCTCTATGATTGGATTAATGGATTCCCTTATTATGTCTGATGACTTTTCATATTTCTCATTTTAATCCATTTTTTAAAAATAGCCTCATGTCTTAGTAGCTTCTTTCCCATGAGAGGAGGTCTGTTTTAATCAAAACACTTCATTAAAGGGAATTTTTTGGTAATTATCTCTTTTTTTTTTTTGCCAACGCTGCCATATAAATACCACATAGCATTGTAATGTATTTTAAAATTCTGTGTATCTGGGATAGGCGGGACATTGTATGTGTCTCTATTCCAGTTTATGGTTTCTGAGCACACTAAGGAGGCAAAAGACAATATGATATCATACTTAACTTTAGTATTAATCACAACAATAACTAACTACAAGTATATCCCTCCCTGATTTGTTTCATCTAGGTTTCGCTCAAGGAAAACCTTCACTATAGGAGATTTCTCCTTCAGGATTTCCCTACCTGTTTCTGTTGTTCATTCTAATTTTTTTTGTCTTGAACAACATCTCCAGAGGAGGTGGTTGCTGAAAACCAGCATGTAGCAGTCAGTCCTTAGAGGACAGCCTCCATCCCTCAGACCTGTCACCATGAGGCTTGGGGACAGGGTTCGAAACCTTCTAAAAGTGTTAGGAGCTTCTCAGCCACTGTCAATGGTAAATGATGCAATTGTAGGAGAAGCTCTTGGCAGTCTCTTCTCCTATTCATAGTCAGTGGTATATAGGGTATATATATACATATAGGGTGCCTCAATTATTGGACAGTTCATGTCACTCAGTACGCAGGGATGAGCAATACTAACCAGACTTAAGAGTTTCACAAGAAATGCTAAGGCAGAGGGGTGAAAAGGGGTTGGGGAGAGGTCAGTCTGGGTCCAGTCATTAAAAAAAAAATTACTTTCCAGCACCTGTGAAGACTTGTACAGCTCATGATGAATTTTCTCTCTCTCTGTCTGTAGTGTTTGTGTGTGTGTGTGTAATTCCTTTGGCCAAGGACTGCCAGGTTCTACACATAATATAGTCTTTTAAAAATACCATTTAGTAAATCCAGCATGTTCTGTTTCATTCTTTTGTCCTTCTTTACCCTTCATTTTGCCCCTGCACTTCTTTCTATTTATAGTTACCAAAGAGCTGCATGTCAAGGCTAGGATTGGTAGGGACGCTGGGCAGGTGATATGCTGGGGGACAGTGGGGACACCTTTTGCTTCTGGTATTCCATCACTCAGCCAGTGCCCAGGAGCACACCCAGAAGTGGTGTGGTGCCCTCCTGAACCTGCTTCCCACTGGGTTGACGGTCTCAGTTGGCTGTGCACGGAGCCAGGTCTTCAGGTTTTTGAACCTGCTCTTTTCCTCCCAGTTTTCCTTTTTCTTTCTACCTTGTTTCCTGCGTCTGCCCTCTAATTTCCCTCTCAAGCTGCCTCCTGAGAGCTTCTGTTAAGAGGAGTGGGTGCAAGCTGTGGTGTTTTCACAGAGGAACCTTGTAGGAGGCTGAAAGGTGAGAATTGTTTTCTTTTTCCTCAGTAAACACTTGAAAAAAGCAGCTTTGACAATGAAATAAACCTTCAGAAGTGATGCTAGAAGTAAAACTGAAAATTTTCCGGTGTGGAAAACGTATTGGGCAATGTGTTTTTTAATTACAGTTACAGGAAAGCAAACAAACCCATGAAGTCCACATTTTTTTGATTCGATAATAGTAGCTTTGTGAATTGCTGGGAGAGGTGTTGCCATGCTGGGAAATCATCAGATTCCCCCATGCTTGCCCTATATCTGTAAGGCAAAACCAACTCTTGTTTATGTATTTATCTAAAGCTTACTTGCTGCTGGTGTTAGCTACTTCACAAACCGAGTGTGGATCTGAGTTATTGATCACTCAAAAGTGAGGTACTTTAATAACAGAAAAAATGAAGAAAACAACAGTAGATCCTGTATCAGTATTTTAAACATTAAGCAAACATTTCATACACATCCTTTCCTAATCAAGCGTTTAGCAGCACATTTTTTCTGTGTAGGTCCAGTGATGCAGTGAGTTGGGTTTGTTCGCATGTTGTGCAACAACATTTGATTTCACCTGCCTGTTTCCAGCTCAGGAAAAAGTGATCAGATAACCTGTACACATAGGATGTGAGCTTTGTCCTATAGCTAAAACATGATGAGCCAATTTGTACTGACCTTTCAAAGTGTTTGGACAGGCTCTTACACTATGAACATTTTCTTCTGATGTTCAGCGATTTGCTAAGATTACTATTTGCATTTTCTATTCTCATCTCCCTGCCTGATCAGCCTTCATATTTCCTTCTCAAATATATCTGTTCTGTATGCTCTTGTGTCTTTTTCTATGTCTTTTTTCCCTGTCCTTTCTAATTTGAATTCCTTTGTTCTCTCAGCATCAAATAACCTCACCTGCACCCTTACCCTGACTCTATAAAGTCTTTCAGGAGCAATCGTCCTCCGAGATCCCCTAATGTCAGAAATGAAACAAAACAACAGAAGAAAGAGCCCAACGTAGTGATAAATGCATCTTTCTGAGTTTCAGTATTTAGCTTGTGTTCTTTCGCTGGGGCTGTGTGCTTTGTTCGTATGGTAGGGACCCTTCCTTGAAGAACTTATAGGCTGAAAAGCACCCCTGGACAAAGCCATCTGTTAAAGAGGTTACCATGTACAAGCACAGTATGTTGGCCAAACAAAGCTCCTACTAAAAAAGAAAGATTTTTTTATGGTGTAAATGGCAGTAGTGGGTCTTTAGAAGGGGTGAAAGCAGTGAGAAATCTGTAGAGGTATCATTTGCTTAAGAGAGCTTCTCATGTGTAAGGGCCATGGGAAGGAAGGGAGTGAAGTCATGTTGGTGGAGGAGGGAGGCAGGGGAGCAACTTACGGAGATCAGGAAGATTTCCTGGACATTCTGCTCCAAGTTCAATGGAGCTTCAAACTGGAACGAAGAATTTCAGATGACAGTCTGGCCTTTTCAAAAGATGAAGGGGTTTGTATCGTCCTTAAATATTTAAAGAACACAGGGAGCACTTTGAAAAGACCAAAGCGTCAAACTAGGCAATTAAAAGAGAGAAGATTCTGCTGAGACCTTGTTTTTGAATATGTACTGGAGAGGTAAAAAAGCAGCCTGGTCCAAATGCAAGACAGCAGATAGTAATTGCTTAAGCAAATCCGTGTTGTAAAAGAAAGTGAGCAATGCAAAAAAGGTCAGTGTTCCCAATTCGCTGTTGAGAACCTAAGTACAGTTGTGCATGTTTGCATTAGAAATCCATCCACTTGCATGGCTGTGTGTAATACCCCTCTGTACTGCTCAAATTAGAAGCCTTCCAGCATCCTTCTACTTGGATGAAATTATTTCATTCAGCCTCTGCCCATCCTGTCATTGAGAACTGGTGGGATATCCCAGGATTTATGGTGTTCTGTAGGTTTTTGAAAACTCACAGATTTTTCATGGCTGAAAATCTCTCTAAAGGAGTTAATTGTAAGATTTATCAATCATCGATAACCCCCCAACCCGCTATCACGAAGATTTTCGTCCTGAATTAGATCTCTGTTATAGCTAGTAGTACCTGTAATGTGCTTCAGAGATGCATAAATGGGAAAGACATAGGTCATTCAGTAGCGGGTATTCATAACTGAAAGAATCCTAGGAAAATAATTAGCTTCAGAAGACTTCTGATTTGTGATTAATTATTCACAGCACAATTTCTCTAGCCCGTCTTGGCCTTACACTTTAATCTCTTCAATTTGTCTGGCCTTCGTTGGTTTTATTTGTAAGTTCATTAAAATCAATCTTTCTGAAAAAGAAGTCTGACTTTGAGTATAGTCTTTCTTGTGTGATGAATGTGGACATTCTGCTTTGTTGCACGCATATATATCTGGGGGAGTGGCATATGAAAGGGTAGTCATGTGGATTAGATGAACATGCAATCAGTTGTCTGAGAGTGTAATATGTTGCACAGCTTCCCTTCTACAAGACAACAGAGCGTCTGTGTGGAAAAGTTCCACACAGCAGCACTTCCTTCGCATTGCTGTGCGTTTTTTGAAAAAGATAAAAAACACTATTATGAATGCTTCGAATTATTTGTCAGTGGACTGCCAGTGCAAAACTGGGGGATGCTTTAGGTCCTTTTTAGAGCCCGTGTGCTTGCTGCTGGTATCTTAGGGCTGGGGTTGCACAGGCATTTTAATGATCAGAAATTCCTCTGGCACAGAAAGGGGCAGCTCGTTTCCCTTTCCTTCCCCAGCTACGGGCCACTTGGACCCGCATAATCCCCTGTGCGCGCGCTCGTGTTCCTGCAGCTGCGGGGCGAGCAGGGCAGAGCACAGGGCTGGCCCATGGCTTTGGGAAGGGGAGCAGTTTGCAGACGGATTATTTTGCAGCAGTTTCTTAGTGTAGCTCACTTCTCTCACCACGGGTTTTGGTATGAAAGTGCGGGCAGTGGCCTGTGGCACAGAAGCAGGGCTACGGGCAGCCTGCATGTCTGCTTCCGAAAGCACCAGCGAGCAGTACTTTATTTAGAGAAGGAGGTTAGCGTTGTGGTTTGTCAAAGGCAGCTGAAAGGATGGGTAACATAGGATGTTTAGGATGGTGTTAGTGCTAATGAATTTAGGTACTAATTAAGACTGATGAGTGGTTTGCTAGAGCGGTATTTTAATATATTGGTTGACAGAAAAAAGTGAAATACTGCATTGGCAATTCTGATATTCTTTTTCCTACATCTCCTCTGGTGTATTTGACTGGAAAGTGGCATAGGATCCCCTCTGATTTGGGACTCTTTTATAGCTATTTGCTTCAGTTCTGTGCACCTCCTTTTGATCTCTTTAGAAGCATTTCGTATCCATCAGCAGATACATTCTTGATCCGGTAACAGTGTTTCATCTGAGGCTTTTTCAAAATTATAATGATGCTCTGCTAGTTCATATTCCAGGAGGAGTAAGTATCCCCTTGTTTTAGTTGCTATGAAATTATTAGTTTGTTTTTGTCCTCTGTATAGTTTTTAAACATGCTTTATGGCTCAGCTGAATATAGTTGAATTTGCTTAGCCCTTTTTTGTGAACAAAATAATAAGCCTGAATTAATATGTCTTAATTAGCAGTCCCTAGTCTTTGCTGATAAAAGTTACTTTGAAAATGAGTCCAACCAAGGTTGCTATAGTGCCAGAGATAGTAATTAGGTATTTCTGTTTATAAGACTGTTCCAGATGTTCCCCCAGGTTTTAGTGCTGGTATTTGGAATAACTGGCAGTGGATGGGAAGGAGTTTGGGACATAAGCCCTCAAAACAGCAGATCTGCATTTTTGCAGTTGGCCAGCAAGGACCAGAAGCAAGGGAAAAAAGAGTGGAAGTGTGTAACCAGCATGAAGGGGATCCTCAGCTGTTCATTGATTTTTGCTGATAAATAACACTTTGAGCTTTACATGTAGGATGTAGCACATACCTTCCTCTTCTTCCTGATGTTAATATTAAAGTTTGTAGCACGAAGGGGGGGGGACGGACACACACACATCCAAACATTAAACCCTCTTGAATTAGCCCAGTATCTATCTCAATGTTCATTTCTTGGGAATTACAATCATATGGGACCATAGATTAATCCTAACACCTTTTTAATTTTGGGGGTTGACTTGATAAGATGCAGTACTTGGTGATTGCTTGAGTACTGACTGTATCTGGAACACCCGCAGATTATTCCTAGTATTCTGCTCTAATGGGAGTAGAATTTAACTTTTCAGAGGTTTGCCTTAACTCTTAATTTTTTAGCTTCCAGAAGCTTTGCTGAACTTGAGATTCAGAAAAGAGGCATGATATTACCAGGCAATGAATTGTTTTGTCACAAAATATTGTTATCAGCTCAGCCATTTACATATTACCAATGTAGAGTTAGGCAAATATTTAACTTCAACAGTACTTGCTTTGCCAACTGCCTTCACGGACAAAATTTTCAGCTGGCATAATCAGAATTTCACAAATGTAAGGACTTGCTAATGGCAGGGTTTTAATTTTTGTGTTGCTTGAGTGGGTATATTTCAGACTAGAGATTGCTTTAGAAATCTGCGCTAGCCTGTGTCTAGAGAGTTAAACCTGCTTTGCGTGTGAATATGTTAGCAGCATTTTCTTATAATGGCATATTTGAAAAAACTGAATACTGGAAATCCTTGACTAGCCATACATTAATATTCCTCAGAGAAATTCTACCACTTTGACCTTCAGGTAGTGGGTGGTAGAAGTATGGTGGTCGTTACTCTTCTGGTTGATGGCTTCATCTTGATTCACTGAGTTTTTCTCTCCACAAACACATTGCGTGTGAATCGCTACTCACCATGTGTCCCAACTGATCTAGCCAATATTGTCTCCTTTTTCCAAATGGGCTGAAATTGGGCAGTCAAATGGAAACTCCTATTCACAGTTTGCGATGAAAAAACTAATGGAATGCTCCATTAATCATGTAGTTTGACCTTCATTCCCACTGTAATGAAGACTGAGAGGCAACATTAGCCCATCTGAAAGGTTTAAGCATTTTGGATTGATCTTGAATGGGATAAGACCATCAGTGATATGATACAGGATTACTACAGGCTTAAATAAATAACTCACATCTTATAGTTGTGTTACCATAACAGTCAGTCATACGTAGTACTTCTAGGTACTGTATTTAAATTTCATTATTGAAATGCCTCTCATCGCTGGGAGTTTTGTCTGTTTGCTGAGAAACTTGAGAAGGATGCTGATTTTGCCTCTGCAGTATTTTATTGCACTGCTTATAATGCTGTGAATGTTTACAATGTTAAGAGAGGCAGGAAGTACTTTGTAATGCCTGTAAAATAAAAATACGCTGCTTTGTGCAGAGTTCCATCACTCGGTGTTGGCAGCATTCTTCTCTTTGTGCCAGACAATCCCAGATCCAAATCATGCTTAGAGACATGGACAGACTCTTATCAGTTATCTCAACATCTCAACATGGTGTCTGGTGTTTCGGGTGAGATGCTGAGCCATATCCATGCTTGAAGTGCGAATTTTGAAATTACAGGCATGATCTACGAAAAGTGTAGAGGAATTTAGGGTACAGTTTAATTTATTTTTTTCTTTTGTAATACTTCTTTCACAACCTTTATAATTAGGATGGAGCCTCTATGGAAACAAGCATTGGTATTCAAAGGGTGTTCCGTTATAAGTGTCTCCATTAAGTAAATAGATGTAGGAGTCATAGCAAAGCAATTTGTTGTTTAGCTGTATAAAACAGCAGTGATTTGTGCTTATTGAATTTTAAAACAACGCAAAAAAGTTACAGCAGAATTTAGGAAATCGCTATGCAGTTCTTGTTCACTGTTACTGAAAGTTGAGTGATGCATACAAATAGTGCTAATTAATTTTTCAGTAGGAAACCAACACTTCATGCATACCGATTCTTCCAACACTGGCATGAAATCGGTTACACTATTGCTATACTGGGAGCAAGAGGCATTGCTGCAGGGAATTATAATGTGTGTAGAAAGGTGTTATGCAATCAGCACTTCTTGGATCTGCAGTCTCATTGACTGAAGGCATTGAAAATGGGAAAATGTATCATTCTCGTTTTACCTGTTACTTACTTTGAAAATGTATGAAAATGAAATGTAATTTACTGATTTTTTACTTTAGGTAAATTAGACTATGATCAGACTGTAACAAATGGAAGGATTACTGTGGTGCTTGAGTCGGGGTTGACGGCAAGCTCTAGGCAATGATAGTCTTTAAATCAACTGCACTTGTTGCTTGTCAAATGATATTTGTCAGTAGAGCAAGTTTAATGCAATATTTTTAATAACAATAAGACTTTGTGGTTTTGTAGAATTCTTTTTAAAGATCTGTAGAGTTCTGTCTTCCTGTTTGTGAATGAAGGCTCAGAATACTTTTTTTTTCTTTTATCAGAGTGCCGTATTGAAGAAAATAAGCCTTTAAAAAACCCTAAGAGGTAGTTAAGGGCTGCAACTGTTAATGCTACTTCTTTGCATTTAACTTTTTTCAAATGCAGTAAAAAGCGGAAACGTATGTAAAATTTCTGTACAGCAAGAAGCTGAATTGATCATTCTGACGATACGGAGAGTAAATCTTCTGAAATGTTTTTACAGCAAAAAAATGTGTTAAAATAATAAATGAGTCATGATAGCTAAAACTTCAGGTCATTGAGGCAATGCCTCTGCACATCCACTATGGATTTGGCCCATTAAGTACTTTTCACCTTTGGATGACAAAGCATGAGAAGGTGGAAAAGTTACTGCTAGAGGATAGCATATAAAAATGTTGGTACAGGACTTTTCACAGTCACTGTCACTTTGCACTTCCCTTTGACGTGGCTCTACATACTTTTCGTGGGACAAAGGTACAGTCTACAGAATTGGCACTTGATGAGGTTCCCACCTTGCACCAAAGAAAATCTTTCTGTGGCTCTTGTATTGAAATAACTTGGAACTAATTTAGAGTGGGCATGGTTGTGGCTTTATGAGTTGACCAAATTGTGTTTATGCATTTGCAAAATGTCTAAATTACAGTCCAGGGCTTGACTGCTCTGGGTTGATTTGTCCAGACCTGGAACAATTAGAAAGTCTTTTTCTTCCCCTGCCTGTGCCAGAGTGCTTACTCTGCAAGCTGCTATTTTAATCTCATGTTTCCCAAGAACGGGGTGACTTGCTATTGATATATACCACAGCAGACATTTGGCTCAAAGACTTGAGGATGTTCAACAGTCCCAGCACAGAATGCAACAACAGAATTGTAGAATTTTGGGTGTTAGTGAAATAATTGTTATCAATTTCACTGGATGCAAGCTCAGGTGTTAGAAGTGTAGAGCATGATACAAATTTCAGTGTTAACGTTGCCAGCATCCTCTAGGAAAAGAGTGATTTCTAGCTCACTCCCACTCCCAGCCTTTCTTTATGTCTTCTTAAGAAAATTCCCCTGTTGCTTAATCGGCTGGTATGGAACAGTTTGGAATATTTCTGAAATTTCTTTTGTAATTCTCTCTGGCAATAGCAATTCATCCTGCCAGGCAAAGGATTTGAACAATTTTCACCAAGCTGATGTTATCAGGACCATTCTTAAGTACCGATGTACATTGCTGCTGTGAAGCTCTGGGAGCAGCAGGGAATTTCATTTCACAACTCCAGTGCTCTAATGCATAGCTGAGACCTTTTTAATAAGGCAAGACCTTTCCCCAACTGGAAAATTTGAGCCAAACTGAGAATTAGCTAAGTGTTTCTAATGATTTTTCAGCCCTACCTACTTTGTAACAAAACACCCAACTGAACAGACTTACTGTATAATATTACATTTTTTGATCTGCTCTATCAAATTTTGGGTGCATTAAATGATTAAATGACTCATTCATTCTTTACAGTACTCAGAATACAAACTGCTCTGTGGTGGTGGGGCAGAGTTTCTCCTGATGTAAATAGTGTTCAGTGGGAAGAACAAGATTCAAGTCCTGTTCTTTGAAGAGACACGAGATGTTGTTGTTGCTTTTTAGTTGGACTGTGTTAACATTAGAATGATACAAACGCAGAGTAGCACAATTTCGATCTGAAAGAGGAAAAGAAAAGCACTCTGGCCAACCCAAACAAAAATTTATTGTCAGATGGTAAGGACGGGTAAGATAACACTGTTGAAAGTGAGCTTTTACTGTTAATGTCAGAGCATCAATAGAGGTATTGAACTTGCAATAAAAAGCCATCTGAAGAATTCAAATCTGTTTTATAAATACAATTTTATTTGCATCCCAAAGCTTTTGATGAAAGTAATTATTATAGTCAAGTAAACTGGGGTACAATTTGTAACAGAGAGGAGGATATTGTCACCTCTTACTAGATCTCAGACCTATTGGGAAAGTGTGTAGAACAAAAGATTCCTTACAAACGAAGTGGATCTGTAGCCTAGTGGTTTGCTCCCCTCCCTGATTGAACTGTGTTATTAGTTTTATGCCTCAGTATATTTTATGATACTGTGTCTTAAACCCCTATATGAGATCCTATAGCTGCCTGACTGCCTGTTCTATATGTTGTACAGACAAGTGTTTGTGTAGAATGAATCCCTCCAATGCCTTTTGTGGCCAGCTTTCCCCCTCCTTTCACAACATGTCTCCTTTTATTGAGTATGACATTGATTCAGATTGTCTGATCTGTTCCTTTTAGACTTTTGTCACTTAGATTCTTCTCCCCAGTGTCTTGTGGCAGATGATTACTAAGGTGATTATTCTTCCATGGCTTTTTTTTAATTGTAACCTAGGCTTTGTAGCTTGCATTTCTCTGTAGAATATCTGAAATACCTGTCTGCCCATGTCTCTATATTTCTAAGTCATTAACAATTTTATTACTGCTTCCGTTTCTATTAACTGTGGGTTTATATTATCAATAGTTTCTTTAACCTATTTCACATCTTTCTGAGTCTTTGATCAGCTTTAATGTAGACCACTTTTAGATTCAAGCTATTACTCCTTTTAGTTCTGTCTTCTACCATTGTAAATAATCCCTTACCAGAAGGGATTATTCTTAAAAGGTGTACTCTCACCTTTCCTGCCAGGTATAAACGAAGCATTCTCATTCCCTCTCCTCTGGGCTTTATCTTTACAACTCTTTCATTGTTTTGCTTGCCTACTTTAGATTCTCTCTAATTTATTAATGTCCTTTTTGTAATAAGGGCCAAAATGGCATGTAGTACTTTAAAGCACAGGTGCTAAATAATTTATTTTGTATTAATAATTCAGTCTATACTCTGTTAATGAACTGATCCTGCCTCCACAGAAGCATCCATTGTTCGTAAGTGTGCACCAAATTGTTTGTGCAAACAAATTTCAGGTGATGTGATCTTGAATAGTTTAGCTGTTTGGTTTTGGTGGTACATAACTATTAACATGAGGTCTTGTCTTACCACAATCTTCCTTAGTTAAATTGGCACGAAGGGCTTATGTCTTAAGAGGACTTCGACATGCTCTTGAGTATTAGGTTTGTTACAAGTTCAGCCGATCAGCTCATTTTCATCAATTGAATCTATGCTCTTAGTCCATCACAAACATGAGATGAGATTTTTGCCTCCCTTTCAGATAAACAGGTATAATCTAGGACCGTGGTACAGCTATTACTGCTTGTGAGGTTTCAGCACATACGTCTGTATTCTTGGTTGCATGTCTAAACTTAATTTACCCTAAATGTGTTCCTAAGCAACTTCAGCTAAATTGAAATAAATACGTGGCTTAAGCTGACATGAGAACAGATACAAACACCTTGCAGAAATGCAATGCAATACTGCTATCCAGTCCTGTCCGTGTGCCAGGATTGCAAGAGTGAAATTTGTCAGTGCAAGAAAGCAGGATTACAGAGTGCCATTCAGGGAAAAGAACCGAGGCAGGCCTGCCAAAACAGGCAAATATCAGAGTTATCACCAGAATCCTTTATCCGTTCCAATAATCATAATCTGAATTCTGTTCGAAGAATTAAAGCAGAAGCAGTATCTAACAACATAAGCAGAGTCTTTCACAGATTAAGTGTCAAGAGTAAAATCTGGAGTGGTTTCATTCATGATTATATCAATTTTGTAATACAATATTTAAAAAAAGCATGTAGCTAGGACCTCATCATTTGTCAGTGAGTCAATGAAGGATAACAGTGCTTTACGTTTTCTGTTATTAATCTGCTTGCCACAGCCTGTGGGACTGGAGACATTGAATTTTGACAGGGACATTGAATCTTGTAACAAGCTGTTACAAGAATAGTCTAAGGAAGGTATCACTTAAAATTATTTAACAAGCAATTTGTTATTTTGACTTCATATTCGATGGCTTAATTGCCTAGACTGTAAGACATGGTGTCAAGACCATCCTCCTCTTTGCTTTGCTGTCTGCCTCAGATAGGGTAAAATAGATAATGTAGTGATACAGATACATAGCAGTACTGAAATTCTGTATTAGTTTAGCTCTATAGATAATTTGCATTTTTTAATTCAACCACTCTAATTAAAAAAAAAATATCAAAATATCAAACTATAGATTTAAAACAGTCTTGCAGCATGTAATAGATCTGAATTCAAAGAAAACATCTCTGATACTATATTCTGAAGGGAAAATTCAACAGACTTTGGTCCTGAACGTTAGATCTCAACTAGGCAAATCAGTTGTAATTCCTCTATCTGCAAAGTGAAACATCGTTCTGGTCTTGGTTACTACCTCTGATTTTAGGATTTCTCAGTTGAGGAGGACATTTTATAATGCATTTCAAAAGTAGTAGAAAAATTCTGTCCCCTCACGAACAGTTGTAGGAGATGGTATTTCTTTGACTGATGGGCTGATTTTGACTTCTAGTAGAAAAATGAATTGCAGCCATAACTATGAACTCTCTATTTCCAATTCCCATAAGTGCTTTCTATTGTATATTAAGGACCTGAGATCTGAAAGAAGATTTGGTAAGGAGGACTATAATTCAGAATTAATAGAATATCTGGAGTTACATCAAGATATTTGGTTGGCTAGTGTACAGCTTATTACTTCTTTAGAGTTCATTTAAAACACATTGCTTCAAAATAGCTGTATGTCTATCACATTTAATTTTTTTTTATGACAGCAATAAAGTTGAGTACAAGTCATTTCTGTGGAATTGATTGTCAACAAAGGTTAAATGTCCCAAGAAGTACTTTGTGTCTCAATCATTGTGCCTGAAAGAGGTGTGGATAGCTTAAAAACTTGAAAAAGTGTTGGCAAGTACACAAAAGTCTGTTCCGTGGCATAAAGGTGAGAAACCATATCAAAAGGAAGATGTGGGAAGGAGTATAAAGAGGTATTCATATTTGCACCAAGAGCAATTAAATAGCTGAGACGTGTCCTGCAAATAGTTTCCTGAGACGCTTCAGGTCGGTGTAATGAAAACCAAGCACGTCACACTGAATTGTAGTACAAAAGTGTAGCTTGGCTTTATTATGATTTGACAAATAGAGAAAAGCAAATAAAATTGCAGGAGAAAAAAGGTGGAACTTGAAAGTATTCAGAAATGGCAGAAGTAAAACAGAGAGCAACATTTGAATGTTTTCGTAGTTACTTGAGATTTTAAAAAACAGTTCAAAGATTTGCTTAAAGCATATCTGTGTTGGCATGCAGCTCCCAGCACACTAGAAATCAGCTTTTTTGGAATTCTTTGTGTTTGATGATGATAAAAATACTTACTGTTAAGGCACAGATTAGTGAGCAAGATTATTTGGCAAACTGGTCTAAGTAGGTGACAGAAAATTGGCTAACTTACTCGAGGCAAAGTGATTATCCACTTTTTGCCCACTGGGCCCAACTGTGTAGTCCCTGGAGGGTGTTACTGATTCAGTGTCATTTGAGTCTTTTAATAATAGTTAAACAATGACTTTCAAACACAGAATGACAATAATGCAAGACTTTACCCCTGATGAAAGATAATATTTAGTTAATAACCCATTATTATCTTTTAAAGACCTGATGGTATGTGGGTTATTTTCACAACAAAGTCTTTGAAATTTTGTACTGATTATCTTATGTAATCATGAATTGAGAGTAACAAATAGCAGCATCTTCTGTAGATAAACACATATATCCTTTTGTTATTTCTAAAATATAACATATTCTAAAAGCAAAGCAAATAGAATCCTCCAGATTAGACGGATGTTAGGAACTCAGTTCAGGAAAAGACTCAGAAGAGCTTAAGCATGATCTCCTCAGCTTTCAGTGTTTTTAAAACCAAAATCAAAACAACAACAAAAACCATTCAGTCCTGAGAGCCTTGAAGGCACCAATGGGCCTTGGTGTCCCTGACCAACCTCCCCTGGGGCCTCTTCCATCCCCTGCCCATGGCCAGGAGCCCCATTTCAGCTCAGCCTGGGATCATCAGCCCCTGCCTGAGCCGCACCATAGGTGTGCCTGTCTCCAGCTCTGCCACCATGTGCCCCTGCCTGGCCATGGGCCTTGATGATCTGGACCCCAACACGCAGGCTGACTGGTTGGTTGGACCTCAGACCTGCCTCATCACCATGACATTGCCTTATGATCTGGACTCATGGTTGGACCTGGCCACCATCTGCAGACGGTCCAGCTCACTTCACTTGACATGGTAGGATGGGGCCCTGGTCAGCGAGGTTCTTGCATTGCTGACCTTGTCCTTCAGGAGCAGTCACCCTTGTTGCTTCTTGACAAGTTAAGGATAATTTCATGTGTTTTACAACAGTAAGAATTAACCTCTGTGTGTATTCAAACACTGCAATCCAGTGTTTCAGTAGTTGCTTTAGGTTCATTCTGTTATAAATCCTGGTGAGGAGACAAAATACACAAACTACACGCTCTGTTGCCTCCTTCAGTTTAAAGGGAATGTCCTATCTGAAAATAGAAGTTTGAAAAACCACTTTTCCTTATACTGGTAATTAACTTCCTGCTGGGAAAAGTGCTGTGTGTCCTGTTGGTTTCTGGAACGCAAAGCTGAGAATGAAGAGAGATCGAGCCATCCAGTGAGAGAGAATATACTGGGCTGAAGAGTTTCAGAAGATCATAGTCAAAGACTTATTTTCCAATATGAAAACTGCCGTAAGTACAAAATTGCATCTGTTATGTAAATACAGTGCCAGGGATGGCTGAACTTCTTTCTTTACAGGGTGTTTTGCCTGTATCGTTTTTCTGCTCTTTTGTTGTGTGACTCTGTAAAGCCATTGGGATGTTGGCTTTGATTTTGTTTCTGAAAAAAAACCCCAAACAACCAAACACAAAAACCCCAAACAAACTCAAAGAGGTTTCTGTTATGAAAGAAATGCAAATAATTAAGCAGTTTTACAAAGAGGGACTATACTCTGATCATGCCAATTTAGGCTGATTTGTAGTAGAAGATACAGCATGCTTTCTAATCCAGGTAAATACTGATAAATTCTTAGCCTAATCCATGGAGATTTTCATAGGTGAACATGTAAAGACCAATATATTGAGCTGCAGGGATCTTCAGTGTGTTTCTTGTTTTTACTTTTTATTCTTATATTCCTGTTAAAACAAGAATGGGAAATTCAGCATCCAGGACACTGACACACAATGTGTAGAACTTTTCAGGGAGATGCAGCAACTCTTCTTTGATGTGGCTGCTGAACAACTTTGTGGTAGCAGCATAACTTAATCACTTCCTTCTCTGGGCTATCTCCTTGATTTTCTTGGTGTGCTGCCGCTGCCCTGGTAATAACAATTGCTGTTACTTTTCTAATGGAATTGTTTTACAGCTTTACCGATTTCCCCATTCTAGTCATCAGATGGGCGCACAAACACCTCCTCAAGCACAGTGCTGCATGCTGTGCAAGAGCAGGAATAAGTGGCTGGGACTGAGGAGGTGATTACCTGCTATAGGCAGTACTGCTGGTGAATGTGTCATTGCAGCCTAGCTCCCATTGACTTTCAGCCCCTGTCACTTGTGCTTATGGAAATCTGAGTCATTGTGTATGGCCCAGCAATAATTTCTGTTGTAGACTTCCAGAATATTTGATCTGACTACTTGGTGTTTACAGACTGAAATACCTGACCTCTTTTTGGCTTGTCTGTCTTTATGTGACCCCCTAAGAAGACAATGTGAAGACTGAGCTGCAGCTGTAATTGCTGGCTTGCTCAAACATTTTGGAGGATCCAAGCTGTTGTAAACAATTGCATTAGGTGAGCACTTCCCCTGCTAGTGAAACCACATGCAGTCACTTATCACAGCCTGCTCTCATTTCTCCACCTTGGAAGAACTGAGTTTTTGCAGATTGCTGCTTAACAATTCTCAATCTTCTTTCAGCTCCTTTGCCCCTCCTCCAGAGAGGCCGTGATCCATAGTGTGAGAGTGTAAGACCACATTCGTATTCATAAATTGAATGTATGAAGTGTGTAACTTGAAATTGAAAAGAGGAATATGAATTTTGAAAGAGGGAAAAAAAGCCTTTCAGAGTCACTTAATCTTCTTCTGAGCTTCATCATTATAAAAGAATACCTAGAAGAATACATGTCTTTTATTAACCTGAAGACCATATTGCTTGCACATTGTATTAAGTCATCCTGTTGCTTTCACTGGGGCTATTTAAGAGAGTAAGATACGTATCAGTATCACGTTTTTTGAATCTTGCTATATGTAATGCTTGAAATTATATTTTCAAGGTGTTTTCTTTTTCATCTGACTTGGGCTGCCTTATGAACACATTTTTTTAAAATTAGAAATGACCATTTAATATGGTTTTCTGAATTAGCTATGGAAGCTTGCCATGTTTCTGTGACCGACCCATAAGCAGACTTGAGACCACAATCTGAGAGCCCATGAGAGTTTGAGAATAACTTTTCATGGTTTGTTCTGAAATTCAAGGGAGGATTGATTATATTAAAGATGACCGTATTCTTGTTCTAAGGCTTGCTTTATGATCTGAGAAGGTTAAGAAGCAATATCTCAGTTCTCTGAGCCAAAGAAAAAATGCATTTATAGTCTTTAAACTAGTTCAGAGTTTGTTTGTTAATATATAGAAAGTTTCTCCCTCACTTGCTGTCTGCCCAAGGTGATGGTTAGCTCATTATTAGCCACTAACAATTAGCTCATGGCTTCTGCTAGTTCAGTGTATTTGTATTTCGAGGTGGATAATGCTCTGGTTCTTCCCTTCCCAATTAATTTTTTTAATTGTAAAAATCATATGGAATAAGCTTATTCTAGAGATATCTAGGCTTTGAGGGATTCAGCCAGTTTTTCACTATTACGTGCTTTTACATTACACTTTATGCCAATGGAATACATCATCTGTTAAGGCTTGCTTTTCATCCTCTTTTCTTTTAAATATACAGTTACACTTTGGAACATAGCATGGAGAGTTTCTTATGAGTCTGATCGAAGTGTGATAACTCCCTGTTGGCTCGTGCAGGAAATGGTAATGGAAATGTTCACACTTTTGTCTTCAGCTTGAGCCGAGGTCTTCAACCATAGCAGCCATGGACTGGGCCAGCGCATACTTCCCAGTGGGTTAAATGAGCACTGTAAAACTAGATAAGAACCTTTCTGAGACTTCAGTAAGGTCTGGACTCGATCCTAAAGAAGGAAGGCTGCAGGGTGTAGTGAGGTTTTGCAGGAAGAAAATCAGAAGGGCCAAAGCCCAACTAGAACTTAACCTGGTGACTGCTGTAAAAGACAATAAAAAATGTTTCTATAAACATATCAACAACAAAAGGAGGGCTAAGAAGAATCTTCATCCTTTACTGGATGTGGGGGGAAACAGTGACAAAGGATGAGGAAAAGGCTGAGGTACTTAATGCTTTCTTTGCCTCAGTCTTTAATAGTAAGACCAGTTGTTCTCTGTGTACCCATACCCCTGTGATGGTAGATAGCAGTGGGGAGCAGAATGAAGTCCCCACAATCCAAGGGGAAATGGTTAGTGACCTACTTAGACACCCTCAAGTCTATGGGACTGGATGGGATCCACCCAAAGGGACTGAGGGAGCTGGCAGAAGTGCTCAGCAAACCACTTTCCCTCATCTACCAGCAGTCATGGCTAAATGGGGAGGTACTGGTTGACTGGAGGTTAACAAATGTGATGCCCATCTACGAGAAGGGCTGGAAGGAGGATCCGGGGAACTACAGGCCTGTCAGCCTGACCTTGGTACAAGGGAAGATTATGAAGCAGATCATCCTGAGTGCCATCACACAGCACGTACAGAACAACCAGGCGATCAGGCCCAGTCAGCACGGGATTATGAGCGGCAGGTCCTGCTTCACTAACCTGATCTCCTTCTACGACCAGGTGACCCACGTAGTGGATGAGGGAAAGGCTGTGGATGTTGTCTACCTGGACTTTAGTAAAGTCTTTGACACCATTTCCCACAGCATTCTCCTGGAGAAAATGGCTGCTCATGGCTTGGAGGTGCGCACTCTTTGCTGGGTAAAAAACTGGCTGGCTGGCCGGGCCCAAAGGGTTGTGGTGAATGGAGTTAAATTCAGTTGGCAGCCGGTCACAAGTGGTGTTCCCCAGGGCTCAGTTTTGGGCCCCATTTTGTTTAATATCTTTATCAATGATCTGGACAAGGGGATCGAGTGCTCCCTCAGTAAGTTTGCGGACGACACCAAGTTGGGAGGGAGTGTTGATCTGCTCGAGGGCAGGAAGGCTCTGCAGAGGGATCAGGACAGGCTGGATCGATGGGCCGAGGCCAATTGTATGAGGTTCAACAAGGCCAAGTGCCGGGTCCTGCACTTTGGCCACAACAACCCCACGCAATGCTACAGGCTTGGGGACGAGTGGCTGGAAAGCTGCCCTGCACAAAAGGACCTGGGGGTGTTGGTCAACACCTGGGTGAAGATGAGCCAGCAGTGTGCCCAGGTGGCCAAGAAGGCCAATGGCATCCTGGCCTGTATCAGAAATGGTGTGGCCAGCAGCAGTAGGGAGGTGATCGTGCCCCTGTACTCGGCTCTGGTGAGGCCGCATCTCAAATCCTGTGTTCAGTTTTGGGCCCCTCACTCCAAGAAGGACATTGAGGTGCTGGAGCGTGTCCAAAGAAGGGCGACAAAGCTGATGAGGGATCTGGAGCACAAGTCTTATGAGGAGCGGCTGAGGGAGCTGGGGTTGTTTAGCCTGGAGAAGAGGAGGCTGAGGGGAGACCTCATCGCTCTCTACAATTACCTGAAAGGGGGTTGCAGAGAGGTGGGTGTTGGTCTCTTCTCCCAAGTGACGAGTGACAGGAGAAGAGGAAATGGCCTCAAGTTGCACTAGAGGAGGTTTAGATTGGATATTAGGAAAAATTTCTTCACTGAAAGGGTTGTCAGGCATTGGGACGGGCTGCCCAGGGAAGTGGTTGAGTCACCATCGCTGGAGGTATTTAAAAGACATGTGGATGAGGCACTTAGGGATGTGGTTTAGTGGTGGACTTCGTGTTAGGTTAATGGTTGGACTTGATGATCTTACAGGTCTTTTCCAACCTAAACAATTCTGTGAGTCTATGATTCTATAAATAAACATTAAAAAGTTTGAAAGAGACGTAGTCCCAAGATGTGCTTTACATTTATGAGCCACAGATTTTCACATGGGCCAGAAATAGGTTTTGATGAATGAAATGGCAGTAGTTCAGCTAGCGGTGCTAATACATACATTGATTGCATGTAAGCAAATAGAGATTTGACTAATGTGTGGTTTAGTGGCCCCATAGGGTCCTTCCAGGCTTACATAAGTTACTGATAATGAAATGTTTCATGCCTCCAGTATATTTTACCCTTCAGTTGGAAGTATTTGTGATCTAGTAATTAGCTCTACTGAAGTTGGCACATGTATTTCGCCATTTTCAGGGGACATAATTTGTGTGCAAAGCAAACAGCTTGTTACCTTGTAATAGAGAGGTAGATGAGTTCTTTAACTTTTATTTCTATAAGAAATATTTTATGGGGCTTACAGCTGAAAGCCAATCTCAGCTGCTACTGTGGAGTGATAGTTGCTCTACAATAAACTTACGATGCTGTCATAAGATGAAATATATAGAAGTAGGCACACAGTTGTGTTATAAATATTTGATTCTGTGTTTTTTCAAAGACTCACAGCTTGAATCATGAGCTTTTGCTGGTTTCCCTTACAGATTATATGAGGGTAAGTTGATTCCACATTGCACAAAAAAATACCTTTGGAGGGGAGAAGAGAGATATTGAATATCAAGCACAAAAAGGTTTATAACGAACAGTTAAAGGAAGACAAGTAGGAAAAAGGAAAAATTAAGATACAGAGCTTGTGAGAGTCACTCCATCAAGCAGTGAAATAGACTTGTTCTTCTCCAGCGTGCCTGCTCGGTCTTTACTGTTTCAGGCTGCTGAATCCTGTACTCTGTCATATATCCCAGGTCTTTGGCTCATCTGTTCACTTTTTTGTTGTTCACAGCGAAGAAGTCTTCTCCAGGGGACTGTAGTGATAAATGAATAGAAACCAGACATCGATCTTAGTTGTAATTATGACCTTGCAATTTTTAAGGAGTATTGGAGGGATTTCTTGCTCAAAAATTTCTAGAAACTGCTCATTCATAGTAATGACGTTCCAAATGAAACTATCAGTGAACTATTCATAACACAAGGTCAGTGAATCATCTAATGCTAGTTAGCTGTGGAAAAAAGTATTCTCTAATGTAGATGCTGTTAGCATCTTAATAGTTTGTATCTGTAAACATGGCATTGAATGCCCAGTATCCTCTGTAAATTATCATTTAGCTTAGATACATGTAAAAAAAGTCTTCCATCTAAGTCGTATTCCTGTCTTCATATTAGTCATGGTTAACATTGCTTGTCACCCAGCATTTGAGGCTGACTAAGCTGAGCAATATTGAAAGACTGCATCCCTTAATAGTGCCTGGGTTTGCTAAAAATTTTGCTTTAGAAGTACGCGATATCACTAATACAGCATGAAGCATTTGTACATGCAGGTTGCATTCTTCTTGCTGCACAGGAGCAGCCTCGAGGCCAGACTTCAGGCTAAATTCATCACCTATATACTTAATTTCCTCCAGTGCCTTCAGGGTTGCCTCTGAGGTAACCCAGTAGTGTTTCTGTGAACTCCTGTTTCAGCACGCACTCAAGTATGTATTTATTTGTCTGCAGCCTGGCAGTCTCCTGTGGCTCTGGCACATGTGCAACAGACATTCATGCAGTACTTCTTAAATGGCCACCAAGTTTATATGCCAAAAATGTAGATGGATTTTTGTTGGTAGAAGGAGTTCAGGCTGTCCACAAAGAAAACATGGAAGGATAATGGAAGCCTAAGTATAAGCATGGCCAGAGCACCTCTGGTGGGACCAGAAACTTTGATGAAATAGAAACAACAACAACAAGGAAGGAATTGGTGTTGAGAGGCTGTGTGCCATCCAACCCTTGGAGTATAGAGGAAATACAAAAGGTTCAAGCTAGGCTATTGCTTCTTACTCCTCTTCTCTCATTTTTTCATTTTCAATATGTTGTCTTCTGTGGATTTCCACATCCACCATCTCTCTGCCTTTGTAGAGCCTCCCCAGGTGTATTGTCTCCAATAATTTTGAACTGTATTCTTTTGTGTAGCTTTCCTTGCTGCTTCTATTATTTGAGCTACTTCTGGCCAAATATATTGGTCCAGATAAGGGAATTACTTCATGCCTCAAACCCTAAAATAGTAATAAAAAAGGAGTGCTGGAGAGGGAGATCAATCTTTTCCCTTAATCATATCTGTTAACTCTTCTCTAAACCATCTTTTGTTTGTGGCATAGCCCTACACTGCAGTTACTGTCAGCCTGTCAACAAGAAAAAAAAAATTCCCTAAATTAAAAAAAAAGCAAAACAGTTTTTTTGCTGTTAAAATTACCTCCGAATATATGGCATGTGTCTGCCTAAACAGTACAATATAAATAGTAGCAGAAGAGTGAGATAGCAAAATGTTGCAGCAGCAGTATCTTTCACTGAGGCAACAAGGAGTCACATTACCTTCCCTACAATCATTATGATAGCAGTAGGACTGGCTTGGTTAGTCTGGCAGCCGTCCCTAAGTGTGCGAAATGAGATATGGGGACAGAGAGGAAAACTGCGCGCGAAGAAAACACATTTCTTAATTGAGCTGGGACTGAAAGTGAAGGCATCTTTATGAGAAGACCTTTTATTATCTCTCTCTGCATCAGGTACAAGAAGTGACCTGGAGCACTTTGTGTTAGAAATATTTTCCGCTGTTAGCATAAGCATAGCAAACAATATAGCACAGCAGTCAAGACGCTAATGTGCATTGGCAGTATATGCAAATGCTCTAAAAAGAAATTTTCATTTATTTATATATACTGCTATCAGCGTGGTGGGAATTGAAATGAATAATGTCTGAATTGTTTAGTTGTTTTCTGGATAAATAAAAAGCGTCAAATGTAGGAACCTGATAGTATATATATTAGTTTTTTAGATGAGATAATTTTAAAAATGTTTTAATATACTGTGTTGTAGAAGGTGCTTTGCCACTGAAGAGACTTGCTCTGTTCTTTGAAGAATTGCCATGCTAAATGAGGCTCTATTTATTGAGGTGTTATCATTTTTCTACTAGAAAATGGGACGTTCCTTTTCTAGCTACTTGGAAGCTTATTCTCTAAGGAAGGGTGTCCATTACTCAAGGTAGTTTTCCTGATTCCAGAACCATTTTCTTAATCCAAGAATAAGTCTTGAATTTGCCGGACAGAAAAAAAGGAGGAGGATTGATATAGCTCAAGCTAGACAAGAAGAAATTAAAGCTTGACTGCTTTGAAAGATGGATGCCTCCCAGCAGGAGCTGAGAGAAGAATTGCATGTAAGAATAGAAAGTGGGGACAGGTTGCTGGGAAACGGATTAATGAGCTGGAAGACAAATTGAGAGGAAAAATTAAACAGCAGATAGACCCTACCTTTAGTGTCACAAAGACTGATGTCCAGTTCCCTGTAAGTGAAGCAGCTGTGAGTAAAACTTACATCTTAAGTCCTCGTGCCCCTGGTTTCTAGACCAAAACGTGTTCTGTGATCACATCTGGTGGGGGGGACAGGTTGGGGTACATTGCTCTGCACATGTGTACTCCTGCCTGCTCACGGTGGTTTCAAGACCTGCCATAGTGCATGGATAATGACACTCTGATAACATTACATGGGAGAAAGGCAGAACTGGGCCCTAAAATGAGAAGAATTACCTATAGTTAAATCACGTTTAGATGCACGTACCTTACTTCTCTTGAGCAGATGGGAAACTGTAATGTTTTCTGGCATGTTTTTAAGGGGAAAAAATGCTTTCTTAATTGATTTCAAAGTTTATCTGTAAAAATGAACGTAATACCTAAGCGATTGCTTTTGAAAACAGACTATTAAGATGCTATGCATGATGTACATGCGTTGGTACAGAATCAGTTTGTCATCATTTTACAAGCTACACATTTGTGACTAAGGCTAAGTCAGCCTTAGATCTCTAGGGAAACCTTTGACTGTCACAAAAGTCCTTTTGTTTGTCAGAGTAATGGTGCTGGTACATCATTATGAGTGAGCCAGTGATGAAGCTTGTAAGCAAGAAGAACATTTTGGGTATGCATGGGAGATCTACTGCAGATTCTCAGACAAAAGGAGAACATGTCCCATTTGGAGAGACAGCAGTGGAAAAAGCAGATTATGGAAATGGGTCATGCTCTGCAACAATATGTAATGCCTGAGGGAGTATCCAAGAAGCATCTAAGAGCTGGAAATGTAATGACACTGTTATGGATGGAGCAGCTCTGCTCATCCATTGGAGCAGAAAGCCAATACATCACTTTTCAAGAGCAAGAGCAGACAGGTGCAACAAGAAGTGAAGGGAGTTAAGAGTTACATACTATGTAAAGCTCTCCTGTGCTAAGGCCTTGGGGTTCAGTTCTTTGGTACACATTTCCCAAAATATAGTTGTAGGGGTTTTTTTGGTAAAATCTTATATGCCTCAATTACACTTTCAGTTAACTTGGTGCAAATTTAGTGTCAATCTGTTAAGTTCAGTAGAGTTACTTGCCATTTTTAGTAAGGTAACTGAAGCAATGTCTGACTGTTATGGATGTTTTACATTTGAATGCAGAAGAGAGCAGTTGTGTGAAGTGATGCTCTTGTCAGAGCATGGGAACAAGAATGTTAACAGGAAGGAGGTCATCCTTCTAAATTTATAAAATTGCATTAAATTATGTTGTCTAAAATTCTGGCCTTTAACCCAAGCGAAGGCTAACATGGGACTGAATTTTATAGGCTGGGTAAGTGGGAAGATGAAGAAAGCTGAAAAACAGGCTTAGGTGACTGAGTAGAGAATGATATTACTTACTGGGTTTTGGCCTAAATCTGATCACATTGATCTCAGTATCTGAGCTATAGGGGGCTAGAGATGGAAATGTTATGGGAAGTTTGGGCAAAAGCTAGGTGGCAGACTAGTTAGATTGGAAACTATTGACCATATGGATCTAGTAGGTGAAGAAAAACAAAAGGAGAGGGAAGCAACACCTGAAGTATAGTATTTTTAGACAACCTGGAATATTTCACTGGTCTATTTGGTCATCTTCCAGGTGAGAAAATGAGGGGGAAAACAAGGGGAGTTCATTTTGTTTAACCATCCTACATATAAAGGTAACTCAAGTAATTTTAGGTTTTGTCATTTTGCCACTTGTCAAAATATGCAGATGTGGCCTCTTTCTCCTGATAGTTGATGTACTGCATAAATTGCAGCCAGAGTTGGGCAATGCTGAAAAGGTTGGCTTTGAAAACACAAATCATTTCTTTGCTGTTTTAGCTCCCCCGGCCTCTTTCTGTAGTCCGGCAAAGGGATGGAGACAACATCAGCTTTTACACGGTGCTCTCAGATTTCTGCTTTCTCTTACTGTCTGCTGAGTTATGAACAGTCATATGCCTGGTGAAGCATCTGGTTAATCTTTAATTCTGTAGTGAATAAATTCTCCTGCCTTTAGCACTGATGTGAAATAATGGGTCTGACCTTTAATTTCAGACCCTGGTCTTGTGGGATAAAGTGAAGCATAATGCTTTTTTCACAGCTCCAGGAGGTTCCCTGTTTAATACTGGCAAACATACAATAGGATCTCATGTCTCATTATCATTGGGCAGTTTTAGGGATTTTATTAGAAGTATTTAGAACAATAACAAGACATGCCCTTTGTAGAGGCTCATGTATAGCATCCTGATGAAGCTTTTCATAGAGGCTCCCTATGACGCATCTCAAGGCCTATCATTAAGAAGACACCTGTCTCAAGTCATGTAATTGCGCCACTTTTTCCTCACTCTATCGTATGTAAAAGTCCTAAGAAGCATTCCTGTCCTTCAACTGGGTTTTTTCCACTGTAGTCCTATGATTAATAAGATATTCACCTTGAATCAGATATAAAAAAGAAGTTAAAATGAATATAAATTTGCGGGCATAATTCGGAGTTCTGAATTCTCAGATCCCTCATTATGAAAATGAAATTCCCCTAATGCAGACATTGGAAATGTCATATTAGGAATAACTTTACTTGAAGAATATGAGAGAAATGCTCAAAGGAGGTGCCATTGTATTAGGATATTATGAGGAAACACTATCAAAGGATCAAAAACATGCACTAGAAACTTGCTTTTGAACCCATAGTTATCCTAACAAGCTTCAAAAAATGTGAGGCCTCTGTAGAGGATTTTTTGAAAAATGGTCTTGAAATTGAAATTGCAGAGGATTTAAATATGAACTCATTCCATTTTCATTGTACTGTTCGACAGAAACTTTCCAGTCCTACTAATCTGGACAGACAGAATTTTTTCTGATTTTCTCTTCAAACTGATTTGCTTATGCTGCACATGTCTACTAACGTGTAGTTTATTGCCTGTTAAAAATGCAGTCATTTTCAGTAATGCTGATACTGGTATAGTAAATCTCAACAGTGTAACCTAATGTAGAAATGAAGTATCTTCATCTCTACATCTCTGCTGTTAAGAAGTCACATTATAATTATGCCAGTACCTAATAACATTTGTGAAGGTTTCTTTTGTTTTGTGAAATACACTATTAGGCATCAAATTAAAGAAGAAATGACAACATCCAGCCCTGACGGCTGTGCACTCTGCATTCCAAGTATGGTTGTTATGGGAAAAGACCACTTTCTTTCATTTGTTTTTTTTAAGGATAACTTCACTTAATTTTATGTCATGTGTTATAAAATACAGCCTTCAACCAGTTTTAATTTTACTTGGTGTTGTTATATTTTTTTAGGTATATATATCCGACTAAGATACTTTTCTCCTTTCCATTTCTGCTTGGAGTTTACTGTAGAAGATGATGGCAATTGCAAAAGCCCCATTGCTTTCGGAGAGGCCAAAATTTCACTTGTTTGAGGAAGCTTATTGAAGCCAACAGAGACACTTGTCATAAAATATTTTTTTTTCTTTTCTTCTGATTTAAATGGCAGTTAAATAGACTTTTTGAGTTTCAACTTTAAGAAAAGGTGGGAGAAGTGGAAATTTGAGAAGAAAATAAGAAAGTGGAGGCTTTCTTCCCAGCAAACCAGTTCTAGTATCTGTAATCCATCAGCATGGATAGAGGTGCAAGGCCCTCATTCATAATCCCCCAAACGGTCCATTATGAGTGAAAGTTGTAAGGAGACAGCTATTACAATTTAGTAAGAAACATTAATATTTCCCATTAATTTGGCTGGAATTTCAAAAGAGAGTAAGTTTCCATCAGTTGGTGTATTGCTAAGACATTGTTAATTGATTAATTTGTTTCCAGTTACAGTTGTTCTCATTTATGGATGTTTTGATTTGTTTGACTGCCAAAGTTGTGGTGAGATGCAATTTGTTCCTAAAATTCCTTGAAGTCTCTAACATGTCTGTCATCTTTAGAAGCCGGTGGAGAGATTCCTCATAAATTTCAATAGGAATTGTGTTGATGCAAAAACTATTTGCCTTTAAGACTTATTTCTACTTTCTTTTTACCAGCACATATCATGGGCTGTGCATTTTTTTCCATACTTTTTTCTCATTAAAAAACCACATTATTTGGATAGAGAAGCTCTAAGCATTGTGTGGTTGGGAGACAAGAGTTCTGCTTTTCAGCTATTAGTAAGAAGAATTTCTTTCTGTCTGAGGAGACTCATTTGTCACCTATGAAGACATTTCAACTCTGTCACGATCAACAGTTGCAGTTAATATTGTTCATTCTATTTAATTTTAATTTCTTTTCAAGAAAGCAAAGATAACCATGGGCCTCCTAAAATTACGAGATAGAAAGCAAAGAACTGGGAAGACAGATGGAGAGTGTTATGGGAGGGTTGGGGTGGACATTTAGAATTTTGAGTCCTGTTTAAAGTCTTCTGCCTTTATAATTTCTGAATGGAAAAACAATTCTGCTCTACAGCAGTCTGCTTCTCCTAATCTAAGCTACACATGGGCTTAGAGTTACAATACTCAAGTTTCAAATGAATCCATAAATTGAACTAAAATCATATCTATCTTTTAAACAATGAAAGTATAAATTACATTCATTCTGTCTTGGAGAGAAATGAAATGTGGGTGGTCCAAAGTCTGTGCAACAGACAGGAGCTCTGATTCGTACAAGGGTCACAATTTTAGGGGATAAATGTTTACAGCCCCAGATGGGAAAAGGTCTTAGAAAATAATTTTACAGTCATGGGATTGCTGCTCAGAGAAGAATTACCTTCTTCTGGACGTACCTTCAGTTATAATTCAGTTAAATATGTGTATGTACACTAGTAATAATTTAACACCTTCCTTCTGTTGTGTCTTTCTATGATGGAGAAGGGCTTTAATTCTTCAGTGAATTCTCTGTCTGTTTTCCCACCTCCATTGGTTCTTCCAGATGTCTGTAATAGATGCCATGAAATGATAAAAGGATTAAGCCATCTGGTGATGTAAGTCTTCATAGCATTAAAAATTCTAATTACACATCTCAGTGTAGTACACATTTTCAAGACTACCTTTATTTCATTCTCAGTGCCTTTCTTGTAGGGTCTTTTAAGGCATAGACTTACTTTTTTACCCATTTTAGAGATCAAACAAATATTCAGTACTGTGTTATGTGTCAGCATTCTCTTAGTATTTTCACTTTAAAGAAATGTCCTTACAAATACCGAATATGTCTTTTTGTTACATAATTTTACTTGTGAAGCATATTTATTTAAGTTTATTCCATATTCTGGGTTCATTAACAGCATTTAAGTAACTTGCCTCTTACTAAAACGTCTAAGGTCCAGAGTTTTTAACTGCATGCTTTTGAGGATCTGGGTATGACTCACTGCAAGGTCTGTAGAGTTCACACAATACAGTGTGATGGAAATGAAATGAGGGGTAAGCTTCTTACACTGCACTTCATACAGTTGCTTTAATAAGCAAAATGCTCTCAGTGTAACCAAAGCAGATAGCTCACAAATGACTGAGAATTGTAATTGTAAAATTATCCAGTCCTTTGGAGTAGATCTTCTTTGTAAGTGCTTCTGAGAAAAAAGCATCTGTGGATTGACTCTGGGGAGCTTGCGAACGCATACCACATCTCTAGGGCTCACTGTCAACACCCGGGTAACAGCTCCCACCCGATTTTCAGAATGGAAAAATATCTCATGTGTTGTAGCGGTGTAGGAAAGCATTGCAGGCACAGGAAGTTTCTGAACATAAAGTGGTCAAAATTATTCAAGGCCATGTTTTGGTATTTTTACTCCAACTAAGTAACTTAAATAAGTAGGAATAAGTTGGCAATATTGGCCAAAACCTGCTTTTTTGGTGTAAGGGTATTGACATCAGATACTTGGTGACCTCATTTAATAGTCAATAATGTAGATGCCCATGTTTGTTGTCTAGATTTCTGTTTTATACGTGTTTGCATAAAGATTGTCTATGTGCGATTAATGTAATCCTAAAGCAGCTTTCCAAACCAGAGCCCTAGTACGCCTGTTTCTCCTCGTTGGTGATAAAGCGAGCCCAGATGGCTGTCTCAGATGTTGGTATTTACATTGCAGAGGTATAATGCTCAGCAAGATGAGTTCCACTGTTGGCATGGCAAAGTCAGAACCCACCAAACCTTACTTGATTGCCGATTTTAATATGCAAGCTCCCTTCTCAGCTGAGAAGGCTATATAAAGGCCACGTAGAATATAAATTGTGAAGTAATTTATTGCAGTGACACATTGCGCTTGTGTTGAAATGGGCTGCATCTCATAACATGTTTTACAGAAGAGTAACTTTGAGTTCAGTCAGTTAAGGCTCTAAACCAGTGGGGAATCACATCTGTACAAGAAGTCATCAAAGTGACTATGATGTGACAGCCACCGACCACAGTGCCATGTGAGTAAAAGCTTCTTAGACCCATATCCACAAGGACCATTACATGCAGCAAATCAAGGAAAGTTGTTGAAACTCTAAGAGGAAGACTTGAACAGTTAGAGTCTCCTTTTGGAAATGCTGGTCACACCCATTCATAACAGAAACGGGATTCGACTGCATGAAATTCAACTGCAGCTGGAATTTCTAAAGTGAAGAATGATGTTGTGGGTGAAACCCAGATACAGAGGAGGTTCTGGCTGACCTTTATAAAATAAATTACTGATAGATTGTCCTTGCTTTACTACAGCCAGTTAGTCATGTAATATCAGTTGCTGTATTCTATACCTAGACTCCATCTTACTTTTTCTTAAAACCAATAAAGTCCTAACCTCAGGCATCTGAAGTCAGCCAACAGTAAGTTTTCATGCCCTCTTTTAAAATTCAGGTGGAACCACCATCCTGTTGGATACATGAATGTCTTTCCACCTTTATTAGTGCACTTCAGAGAGGTTTTTGTTTTGGGAAGGTTGACTTTTTCTAATCTAAGTTGGCTGTTCTATATCTTTTTCTACCCTTAGGATTTTAATCAGAAGGCTGAATTTTAGGCTTTAGGATACCATTCATTCCGAAAGACACAGGATATCTCTCGGCTGTAATTAGGAAAATGGGGCCTTGGGCTGGGATTTATGTGCAGCCCCCAGGTGACTGTCAAAACCAATCCATAGCTTTTGTAATCCCTTTCATTTGGGAAGGGGAAAAATGTTTAAAGCGCCTCTGCTCAACTCTTCTGTTAGTCACTTCAGTAGTTTCTCTAGGCTTAACATTTACCAATGATCCCAAAAGGGAAGGGATGGACCTGGATAGGGCATGTTACTAGTCTGAATTTGATATAGCACTGAAATACCAGAAAACATGTTTTAGAAAACTATATTGGAAATATGAATGACTTCTTAATTTGTGGGTTTTTTCAGTTTCTAGCTCAGATGATTCTGTGGCATATACTGTTTGTGTTCTGGAGCTCCCTTTTATAGCTGGAGATTTTGTGTGCACTCATTAGCAGTAAACTGGGATAGGACTTGGTATCTGTTTCTCTTGGCCTCAGGTTTGCTTTTCTTTGGAATACCTCTACTTTTTTAAGATTTATAAATATCCTGACCCATTTCAGTACAACTGCAAGATCACTAGCAAGGGCATTGGCCAGTTCCTCCTTCTAGTAAATCTGAAGTTTAACAGCAGCCTTTCTCTCCAGAATGTGTCATCTTTTTTTGCTCAGGATGTCCTAATTTTGCTCAGGAAAGAACATAAGAATTGCTGCTCTGGTCAGGGCAGGGGTCCTGCCAGCTCAGTTTCCTTTCTCCAGGAAAGCTCAGTACCTTATGAGGAAGAGAAAAAATGAGGCATTGAAAAGAAGCTTTAAAAATATATTAATTGGTTGAATTTATTCTAGCCATTGATCCAAACAATATAATTCTCCCTTAGCAAATAGCACTCTCATACATGAAATAGCCTCTTCATGGTTTTAGCAGCCTTACACAGTCATTAGCTCTGTTTTATGCTAAAGCATAATAGGTACTTACTAATTTTCTCTCTAGACTCATATAAATTGCTGTATGAAATATAAAATTTTGATAAAAATTCTTATATAGCACCTACGCACTCCTCTGTTCATAGTAGAAAGTTTTTAACCTACTAGGCCCATGTACAATAAATCTTAATCTACTCTGTTTGCTACATACAGAAAATATTCTCCAGCTGCTGAAAATAAGCATAAATAATGTTGAAGAAAGCAGAAGCTGACATAGATTAAGTGACCTTTCTAACAAAAGGAACAATAATTGTAAATTAAAGTTTCAATTACCCAACCTACCTATGGATCAATATCTACAGAGGAGTCTCCTGTAAATACTAAGGGAAAGGTCCTATATACAAGAGGAGTTTCTTTTTAAGTTCTCTTCCTTCAGCCTCTGGGATTTTTTTGCATTTTTTTGACTATAATTTCTTGTGTGGAATTGTGTTTCTGTCCCCAAAACTAGAGCTTCTTTTTCTTATCTTCATTTCTGTTGATGTGCCCTTGGCCACTCTCTGTTCTTCATCCCTCCTCCTGCCCTCACCACTGCTCACTTTCTTTTTCCCTGGATCTCTTTGCTAGCAAAACTAATGTCACCCATTTGTTCTCTGCTGCTGTTTACGTTTCTGATTGTCTCACTTTCTATTTCCACAGCATGCTCTTCGTATTAAATCATTTCTCTGTGTTTTGTTTTTCCACGCTGAACTTTGATCTCTTATTTACACCTGGAAGGTTTTCCCCATTCAGTGGGGAAATAAGCTGTCTTCATTCATACCCTTTCTGAGAACTCGTCTCCTGTGTGTAACTGATACTGTTAAGCCATGCAAATGATTTTAGGTATTCTTAAAATGTTTTACAGTTTGAGATAAAGTTGTCTTCAGCTCTGTAACATCTTATGTGTCTGTCTTGTATAGGATTATAGCTGCCTTGGGGCAGGGTTCCTGTCTTCATTTCTTTTGTATGCAGCTCTGAGCATATTACTATCACTAAACAAGTCAGGTTGTTATTGACTAATAGATGGGGCATTTCACTTCTTTGTTTTCCTAATTTGAACCTGTGTGAAAGGTGATTCTCTTTTTCAACTATTTAAAAATTATCTTACAGCTACTTTCATTCTCAGCCCAATGGAAACAAACAAGGTATTTTGTCAGCAGAAGCACTTTAGATAAAGTGTACTGTTGGCACGACTACTGAATCTTGATTTAGAAGATTTTAGAAGAGACATTTTGGATGATTTCTAAATGAAATGCAGTGAATAATATGCTGTGTTTGCTTCAGAGAATGACTGACATGCAATCTAGAATTTCTTCACAGCTGTATAGTTATTGCTTTTGATTTTAATGTGAAATTCAAGCCACCACTATCAATTTGATTAATCGGGTAATACAACTTGTGACATTAAAAAAAGTTAAATGTTGATAAAGATAGCATTTGCTTAGGAAGCTGAAAATATATTCCAATTATTGCTGAAGAATTATGAAGTCTGATCTCTTGAAAATGTTAGCATGATTCTTAATGTTACAACTTCAAATATTACTTGTCATCTGAATATTTGTGCAGTTCTCCAATCCGTAAGACTTTACTCTGAAATCTTAATCTCTGCAAGGGCAAAGAACTTTGTTATATAAACTAATTGGTTGTGAAGAAGGGAAAAAGGCATAAAATTGACACAAGAATAAGCAGAAATGTCACTCTCTTTGAAATCCACTGACTAGAATAGTTCTGAAAAAAATTGCTTCTGCAATACAAATATGCAAAAAGCATGTTGGCATTTTTAGTTTTAACATTTCATTTTCTTTTGGTATACAATATGTAATATTTTTATTATATTTAGCTATTGTTAACTATTGTGGTAGAACAAAATATTGTCCATTGATAAACAAACACATCATTTTCTGTATGGGTAAAGAATGCCATTACAGAGGGAGACAGCAGTACTCCATATAAAGTGTAGTTTAACACATACTGTATTCCAAGAGGGGATGTTCTTTCAACTGTAGAGGTGAAACAGGGAAAAAGAAGAAAGATTTAGGAGATTAGCATGTAAGGGTAGATAAAAGTAGGGTATGTAACAGGAGGAATGATAGCACTGAACCCTTCAGTATCTGTCAGATTTATAAATCACTTTTTCTAGAGATAGTGGTAATAGTACCAAAGGAGAGACCTCCTCAGTGATACAGTCTCTACATGGTCCTCCTTTTCTGTAATATCCTCTTAAGTATTCTAGCAGTGTTCTTTTAAAATACAGCCTCTCTTCTTTCCAAGGCAGATCAGTCTGGCCATCATTACACTGTAGTGATCCAAAATAGCGTATTTTCACAGATGGAGGAAAGCAGTATTGGTGGGAAGGCAGAGATCACCAAACGAGACACTCCTCTCAAGAGGAAGAAATACGGTCATATGCAATTAATTCATTTAGCGTTCTTTTGTTTTCATGGTAGAGTAGAGCTATACTCTGAGAAAAATAGTTTTGTTAGCTGTGAAAACAATTGATTCCCACATGCTGTACTACAAAGTCGATGCACGTTAGTTAATATTTCTTAGTATACATTGACAAGAAGTGCTTCTCTGTGGGAGAGGGAGTCGTCTATGCCAGAGTGTGTAGGTGTGTGCAAGTATATCTATCTATCTATCTATCTGTGTGTGTCTGCGTGCAACTCTGACTTAGTATTCTCATCAGGCAAGAGGAGTTGTGATTGGGGAAAAATCAAAATTGTACTCCCATTTACATCTGCAAAGCTGAAAAACAGAGAAATCAAGCAATTTGAGGCCATAGAACTAATCTCTGGTGACAGAACTAGGACCACCTGAGCCCAGAACCTCCCTCCACAGCAGGAGTGTTATTGCTGCCACTCCTCCAGCTCTCCACTTGCAGAATTACAAGCCTTGGACTAATCTTGTCCATGAGGCATGCTACAGGGCTATTAAGATTCGTATCACAAAATATTTCAACTTTGGGCAAACAACATCATCCTCAGTGTTGTCATCTTGCCTCCCATCTCTTCAATGACTTGATTAATCTAAACTTGTCTTTAATGTAAGATTGGTACTCCTTACGGAGTTTGTGGTTTTAATTACCCTTGGTTTAGGGAAGATTGGCTTGTTGTTTCAGTGCTCATGCAAATTCTTTATGGAAAACAAGGCGCCTCAAATGGCATAAATTGCATGTTTTATTATCACTTTTCTCCAAATAAACTGACAGTTTCAGAGATTTAAATACTTATAGTTCTTCTCTCAGTTAAGACTGTGAGCAGGCCCAACGGGATTCATGACCATGTTTGAATAATAAGATACTGCACAGAATGAATGAAAACGGCAAATGCCAGCCCTGTGCTGTTAATAAAATGTTGATGCACCAGAGGCATATAAAATCGTGGCTAAAAAAAAGGCTTTGAAAGGAAAGCAGAATATAGACAACTATGAACGAAGCTTTAAAAGAACAAAGTAGATGACCTGAAAGCAGAGCAGATTTAACGTACATCTTGCAGAATGTAAATTGCATCCCTCCCCTTCTCCCCACTGATTTTTTGCTCACATGCTTTTAGAAAACAGCAGTGACAAGTTAATGCTTTACACCAATTAACATTTTCTCTATGTTAGACTTCAAAATTTCTGCATGCTTGATGAACTCAAAATTGCATGGTAAAATATTAAAATTCTATTGTTTAAATTCTGTCATCATCTTATGGTTGTGACAAATGAGAACCCATTTGCTTCTGTATTTTCACTCATTTCATTCAGTAGTTGCGACAATATTGACTGTCTGTTCCCATGCCTGATAGGCTAGAGGGCTTTCATATGATGTTTGAATATGTACTAGTACTGTCGGGCCCTAAACCCAAAACGTTTTGCAATGTTGAAGCACAGGCATTGCATTCGTTTCACTGAATTTTTCATTTCCTCTTCAGTTCAAAGTCCCATGGGGTGTGTTTCTATCTTCTTGGTCCTGTATAAGAAATTCTCTTAGACTGTTGAATCTAGTATCTGTCTCCAGACAAAATCCATTCTCTTCTTCAGAGAAGCTGTCGATGTGCTGGCTCTGAATTGACTGATGCTGTCTGTATGTTGATTTTCACATGCTCCATGCACTTATGCCCTAAAAGATGGAAGTTTTCTTTATTATATAGATAAAATCAAGAGCAGAGATACGTGGAATTATATTGCTTTTCTTGGTGTATAGTATTCAACTGTAATGAATCTTGATTTTTTTGCTTTTTAATCCCTAGCTACTGGTATGGTGAAATCAAAAATAAAGTTGAGCACCAATATATTTTAATGTAGCAGTGCATCCGGTTTTACTATTGTATCTTTATATCTAAATGATTTCTTCTTCCTATTTCTGTCCTTGGTGTTCTGCATTTTTATGTCCAGATGAAGCAGTTTTATGGTTGAGAGGTTTTTTTCTAAAGCAAATGATGAATGTAGCTTTACACAAGAATTTTAATGCAACAGATGCACTCACTTATAGTAGAACCTCAAAGACCCTTTGACAGCAAAATGAAAATATATTAGTTTGTCTTTAAAGGAATTTTGAATTTCTTACTAACTTAGATAAATGCAACGAAGTATATTTTTGACATCTCATTAGTTAAGTTGATTCCAACAGAGTTGTACATTGCTAAATATGATAAAACATAACATTAGACCCTTGACTGGAAAATACAGTACAGAATGAACTGGAATTGATTTGTTGGGGTTTTTTTCTGCACCCACATTTTACAAATAATCAGCATGATTTTAGGTGAGTTAACTTAAAAACTTACACAGATATTACAAAAAAAATTAATTAATTTTGCCCCAGGTTTTCTTTTAAGTGCAAATACAACTGTGAGCTAAATCATTCTTATTAGCTTGTGGTCATACTAAGCCTGCTACAACCACATGAGCTAGCCAGCAGTCAGACACCAGTAGTAAATGAGAATTCTTTTAAAGATCTTTTTTTTTTACTATGTTGATATCTTGCACCCTGTCCTGCTTTTATGATCCTGCCTTCTTTTGGTTCCTCAGCGGTCTTTACTTTGTGGTCTTATTTTTGGAGTTTGTTTTCTGTCAAACATATCCCAATACTGTCAAACATCTCCCAATACTCTCTGCTTTTACACTGTATTGTAATCACAGAGTCTTCATGAATTGATAGGCATTGTGGTGGTGGTGGTGAGACCTTGAAAAGATGAAACACTTTAAATGCAACAAAAATAAACTAAAGCATTTTAAAAAGTAGACCTCAAAATCATTATTAAAAACATTTGTATAAAATCCTACTTTTGAGAAACCTGACTTGTGGTTTTTATATATTTGGGATTCACAGTGCAGAATTACAGTGTACCATTTTACAAGTCATCATTGATTTTAATCAATATCAACAGTATATTCTGTTGATCATCTGATGATTGGACATCCCTAGGCCCTTTTTGGTTTTAAACCAGAAGAGATTTGCTATCTTCTATTCATCTGTCATCACTAATAAATAATTGCCAGTAATGTTGGCCCCTGAACATCTTTTCCCGCTTTCATTAAATATAGTTAGGGAAGAGGTCAGTACATACTCTCTTTCCCAGGTTGCCCATACCACTGGGGACGATTGAGTCAACATACAGGTTTCTGAAGAGCTGGCAGATTGGTTGGTGATTGCTATTATCTCCTGGGAACTGGCTTTGTGCAGGGACAGCTCAGAACAATCAAAGTTTAGGACTTCAGGAGCACATTGCACACATGCATCTATACTTTTTGGGTGGGGGGGACACCTGGCTTGAAAGTGACTCTGTGTAGTCTATCACCAGCTTGGGTCAAAGATGGATCTTGACCACATTGACCAGTTGAAGCTCTTGCCTTTGCTCCACCCCCCTGATCTCCAGCCTATGGGGGCCTTTGGTAGGGCTTCATCTTGCAGTTTATAAGTGGTACATGAGCCAAATGTCACTAAGCTGATACTTATCCAGGTCCTGCTGGGGTGTCTCAGTGTACATTCCCATGCTCCCATTTCTAGGAGGATTTTCATCCACTCACTTTCATGATACTGTGCCTATGGTAATGTAATGCAAACACCCTAGCCCAGCTGGCTTCCTACAGACAGGTGTATTTATTACAGGAACAAGTCACACCTCCTACAGTGTCTGATTATTTGGGGCTTTGCCCTTCTTGGGAGTGTGCCAGCCTCCTTCCTGCCTGATGATAATTGGCTCATTTAAAGGATCTAGTAAAATGATAGACTAGGGACTCTTTCAAAGGTGATAAAAACAATTATTGGTGATGGTAGTTATTCTCTTTTGTCATATTTTCCTTTACAACCTTGAGACATGTGGAACAGGGCCTAAGAAGGATTTTTTTGTTTGTGTGTACAGAGACATTTTCACTTTCATTAAGAATATATGGAGGACATATGACAAAACGTGGTATTGAGGCATTATTTGACAGGATTCAGTCTTTCCAGTGCAGACGAGATTGAATGGTGCTTCAAGTATGTCACTGAATCTTCCCAAGATGACATAACGTTCAACTAGTCTCGTTCTTTATGTAAAATCAGAAAATGTGCAGAATTACTGAAATGCTCATTGCTGAAATATAACACATAATTTGGAGGCATGAATAAATGCAGATCAGTCCAAACTACGTAGAAGTACTAAATTTATTTTTACTCTTGTGTGGTGAACGCACAATATAGTTAAAAATGTGTGCAGGAGCATGGATGTAACTCCCTATAACATGGCTTGGTTTTATCATTTCTATATGTATATGTTTCTAGAAATAAGAAAAATTAAGACATTCAAAATGGCTCAGTCAATAAATTGGCTAAAAGAAAGGAAGAAATTGAGCAAAGTAGCGATGCACAGTGTTTTCACAATGCTGCAGAAAGACAGGGTGGCCAGCATTATAGGAGTGACCAGATTATGGCAAGAGAAGTAATGAGCAGGAAATGAGGCAGCATAATGATAAGGTGGAAGAGAGTAGATGTGGAAAGAATGATGCAAAAAAAAGGTATGCTGTTTGGCGAGAGAGAAATTACATGATGATCTATGAAATTAGAGAGGAAAGAAAGATATGATGAAGTGAAATTGGATTCAATGAGGTAGAAGAAAGGTGATTAGGGACAGAAGAAAAATAGAATTTAGTGATGAGAAAATCCTATTAAATTATCCAATAAATCTTCTTGCCACTCAAGGATTTCCCTTCTTTCTCCTCCTTCTCCCCAGGATATTTTCCAGGGTAGTTGTCTCAATACGTAACCACACAGGAATGCCATTTTCCTTATGAAGCACTTCACCATTTCTCCATAGGACCAAGAAAATGATACAAGTGTACTCCTGGACGTAGTCACAGTCTTCAGGACTGGAGTCTACACAGTGTGTCAGCGCTTTGTCAATACCATGTTTTAAGTGACTAGGTTATCTTTTTTAAGGGCTCTTTTGTTTAGGGGTTCTTTTGAGGGGAATTATATCTGTTCATTATATCAGATACTGCATATGAAATAAACATCTTTCCAGTAATCTCCAATGCATAAGTTAAATCTCTGGACTTTGTACCATTCACTTGCTTTTAACATAATTCAGTTCCATGTTACAGCTTTTTTAAATCCGAGCAAAGTAGATAGGAACAGCAATGCAGTGCACGTAGGAGATGGCTTTCCATTAGGAAATGATCAGTTTATTGGAATTACACTCAAAAGGTAAAGCGCACAGTATTTCCGAAGTCTCCTTTCCTGAAGTCTGCTTTCTTTTTTTGATGGATAAACAGGAAAATTCAACACTTCAGGCCTTAACAAAACCACTCCTAAGACAATCCATAGAAACAACCATTACAATGCAGCCACTATTGCATTCTCAGTCTGTGACCTTTCTGCCTTGATATCATGTCATTGAGACCTCATTTGGCAAGAATTTGCCTGTTGGTTAACATTGGGTATGTTTGAACAGCAGGATGGAAATGCCAGCAAAATTACGTATTTTCCACAAAAAGTGGTTTAACAAAACAAGCCTGGAAAGACATCAAGGGCATTTCACACTTTACTGGTCTGAAACAGGCCTCTCTTCAAGTCAGTGAGCTAATAGAGATGGAGGGGTGTCCTGAAAAAGCAGTACAACTAAACTGTGAAGTTTTGTTGTAGTTTAATTTGCATATAGAAAGCTTTCCTGTGAAGTTACAGCAGATCTGATGCGTGCACTAAAGCATCAGTCTCAAGGTGGTGTGTTTTACAGAGTGGAAGGCAGCTAAACTGACCAGTGTTTCTGGAGGTCTCCGGATCTTTTAGTGATGACTAGTCACCAGTTTTTAAGTTTTTTTGATTTTTCCTTTGGCAATAGTTTTAGATCTTCTAAAAGACTTTTTTGAAGACTATTTTGCAGGAAAAAAGAAATCCAGGAACTAAAGTTAGTGCAGTTGTCATAAAAGAAGTATGTTGGTTTAGTCAAATCATAAAACTTGTTGGAGTGTACTGTTATGCTTATCCTACAAACTGGGAATACTGAGCAGAAATAAATGTATACCAACCAAGTTTTCCACCTCTGTGTCCTTCATGGGAAAACATTCTGAGTGTTGCAATTCCACAAGTCTGTTTGTTCAGCTTGAAGCACATTTCAAAACTGTTTGGGTCAATTAGATAAGCCTGATGTTGCTCAGCAAAGTTCTTAATTTGGAGTGCCATAAAGTTGCAAGGAAGTTCCCTTAAACTGTAGTCCCCATGACATAGAAGGTGCTGAAATCAAAACTGAGCAAGCTGCTTTCCTTTCCTCTAGTCTTTGGCTGATAACCTGGTCTCCATGAATTTGTGTTACTCACCCATTGTCATGCTGAAGATGCAATTGGCAGCATTTTAGGGAATAGCATTGCTAACTTATTTTACCAAGAGCACCAATATCCAAATAAAGTCTCTGTACCAGAATTTTGGAAATGTGTGTGAGTATGAAGTCAGAGCATTCCTAATGACTGTGCAAAAGAAAAAATGCTGAAGTAATGACATAAAGAGAGAAATAAATGTATAGTTTTAGCTCTGTGCTGTATCTGTTTCTTAAATACTCGGTATTAACAGTAAGGACTCTGCATATTAATCCTAAAACCTTTCTTGCCTGGGAAGATGATGCACACAGAGGCTCCTGTGCCAGTTGTTTTTCCAGCCATATGAGTAGAGTCTGTATTTTTTGTGATGGACCAAGCGCCCATTCTTTTACCAGTGATTCTTGCATCGGATTCCGGGCAGGTTCCTGCTGTGTGTGTATGTACCAAAGAGTCAAATTGTATGGGAAGTGAAATTTGAAGAGAAGACAGCAAGAAAGAATTTTTAAGGAATATAAAATAAAACATGAAAGCTGTTGAAAGCTAAAGGAAGCTTGAAGTGGCAAGAAGAGAGGAAGTATTCTAAATTTATAATGAAAATTAATTATGCATTCATTGCATTTGAAGAGGTCAGACATGATGAATTTAAATAGTATATGAGAATAAAGGCCATCTTTTATATTAAAGGCATTACAACAGGGTGATGTGAGGAGCGGCAGAGAAATAAAGGAAGCAAAGGGGGAAAATTGCAACAATGAGGCAGTAAGTAACAAGAACATTAAATCGAACAGATCTGCTTTGTGACTAAATTGGTTCATGATTTTCAGGCAATTCAAAATAATGATAATTTATTAGCCATAAAATTATACTGGAAAAAATGTTTAAAGCTGCTGAGAAAGTTAATAAAAGAAGGAATTTCAAAGCGGATTCTCACCAGCTTGCAGGAACTTTTACAACTTCTGTACAGTGGAGTAATTATTTCATAAAATTTTGTTCCTTTCTTACATATAGTTGCTATGTATGCTTCTTTTTTTAATAGGGAAAATACTAATTTTTTTTTCTTTTTTTTTTTCCTATCTCCTGTCACATCTGTCCTGTTTTCACTACCCCGTTTCATTTGTGAATATAGTATGCAAGCAAAGAGATTAAACATAAGCCTGGGTAAATTCCGTATAGGACAATTAGCTGTAGGGCTAAAGCAGAGTATGTTGCTCTACTTTCTGGGTTACTGGAGCAGAGAGTTATTCTTAGCAGGGATAGATTATACTGAATAACACCGGTAGAAACACAGCGTAACCTTTCTGCTTAACACTGTTTTTATGTATGTATTCTGGGGTGTATGAGGATACTGCATTACTCTGCCACCTTTCTGTTTAGAAACGCAGATACTTTGGTGCTGGGGACCCTATACCTGCCATGTGGAGTTGGACAATACTTACACTGATACCCAAACACTGCTGTCAGACCCAGCAGACTCAAAGTATTGCTATGGAGCTTGAGGAGACACAAATAATATCTGTATAGAGCATGACTAGGAAGTCAGAAACTCACACTGACTTTCCTAGCAAAGGCATACTTTTAATTACGGAAATTCCAGGTGAAGGGAGTCCTTCAAGAATTTCATTTCTGTGGCCGTGAGCTAAGCATCGTCAACGGAAAGTGAAATCAGAGAGGCTTAGTGGTTAAGAAGGGGGAAAAAAGGTTGAACAGCAAATAGTAAATCGTCACCTCAGGCTTTTACGAAATAGCACATGAGAGAAATAAAGAGTGTTTTTCCCTAGAGGGTTGTTTCATGTACCCAGTTGTCCATGGGGTGCAAGGTTACCAGAACAGAATACGGTACTAGGTAATTCCCTTATGGCAGCTGTTATGATTCACTGGTTTTAATATTATCCCCAACTTCACTTGAGGGAATTCTCCAGGCAAGCTTCTAAAGCATAGCATGTAACCTAATAGCATTATTGTTTTTATTTTTTTATCACAGGCATGTTCTTCATTTACTTACAGTCAATCTCTGTACCGAAAATGGTACTGTAATTCCTATAGCCACAATTAGATGACCACAGTTAGATTGAATCAATACCCATTCTTCTGACGAATATTATACTGAAATTGTGGAGTATGGCTCTCTTCTTCATCCTGACAAATACAATTATCACTAGAACCCTGGTCCAAAGTCCACCTAATTCATGTAATAAGTTATTTACCGATTAAATAATACATTAATATTAGATAAGTCAGTATTTAACACATGCATGCTGTCCTCATATTTTAGAATCCTAAGTGTTCAGTGTAGTTATCTGTTGATGACTAGTTATTGCACTGTGTTTGGTGAAAATCCTACCAAGTTTAACAGCCAAAAAAGGGGTTGTTGGGTGTTTAGCACGTGCAAGTTTTGATACCTAAAAAGGAGTCGGAGCTTTTCATATTATAGTTCCTTTTCCCTTTTATTTCCCTTATTCTTCACCCTAGAAATGAGGGTAATTGTTATTCTCAGGGTAGAAAATTTCTGTGATATGTGTCCTTACCCCCAAAGTGCTTGGCGTTACTTTCCTCTCAAGCTTTGCATTGTGTTTTGAACTGACAAATGGTTGGGCTGGCATGGTTCTACTAAAATCATCAACAGTGAAACCATTAGTATTAACCTGTCATTTTTTCTTTGAGGACTTCACAGTTCACTCCCTTAACACTGAAAAACTGATTTACATCAATTTACCACTAGGAAGTTTTCCTTTGCAAGGCACTTCAGCACAACTGTGTGTTAGCCTGCTAGCACCTGTGGGTGTTCCTAATTTACTGATGATTTCTTGGAACCCAAATATATTGTCAGGTATAGGTCTTGGTGGGTTCCTTTTGATGAAGTCTGAGAGTCTTCACTGCGATTATGCATTAGGTTTAAATCAGCTTCCTTTGTGCAGCAGTTGGTGCAGTATGTAAAATGAGATTATATACAGGGAGCTGTATTGAAGATAGGCTTACCTTGTCAAACAGGCAGGTCAAGCACAGAATTACAGAACACACTATCCTTTTCTGATTCAGTTATGTTACTTAGTGCCTTTGCAACATCAGTCAGGTCTGTCAGCTTTTCATTTGCCCCATGAACAAAGTTCTGGTAACCAAATAGAGATAATACTGTCCCTTCTCCATGAAACTCATGTGTAGGTAAAGCTTTGGCTGGATAGAGCTAGCAATGTGCATGTCCCCCAGCTGCAGTGTCTCTTCCGTGGCTCAGGTGTGCTGCATGCAAAAGCTCTGCTAGCTTGTCAGCGGTGGCTGGCACGTGGGGTATGGGAAATGCAGAGAAGCTACTGCAGCTTGGGAGCTGCTAATCTTGTGGTAGGAGATGAGGAGGCAGGAGCTGAAGGAGCAAGTTGCAGGCAGAAGGCTGGGTATTAGATAGTTTTGGGAAAAGCAGTTCTAGATATGCACAAGAGAGAAATACTAGCAAGAATATGGTGGGCAATCAGCAGACCAGATCAGGCAGAAGTTAGTTTCTTGGAGAGGCAATACATAAAATAGGACAATCATCTCTTGTTTTCAACTTGCCATTTTAATGCTCTTCAAGGGCATAATTCAGTTCCAATCATGACTTAAATTTTGCCTTAAGTTTGACTTTAAAATTAAAATCCTATCCTTTTGCAACTTCTTTGGGGTTTTAAAATGTTTCTACATTATTTATCTCATTTCAATACCTCTGACATCAACCAGAAGTAGAAAACAGGAAAAAATCCTTCCCTGCTAGGACCCAGTCAAATTTTCCTCATCAGTTAGGATGACAGCAGGTTTAGCACATTTATTAATTATGAGTGCAATTTGTTAGAACAAACAAGATTCGAAACCTTTAGGAGGCCTAATGTGATTATAAATAAATAAAAAACCTTGAAAAATGCTTCAAGGCAAGAGGTCAACAAACAAAAAAAGGTACTCTACTTTAAGACTATGCCAGTAAAGTGGACAGTACCTTCCCCTTTTGAAAAATTATGCCAGGTGTGTTAGCAATACATTAATGGTTTACAAGTGTATATATAGTTTTTTGCTTGCTAGAGGTTCATCAAAACAAAATATGTTATGAACTTGTATATGATTCTCCTTGTGAACATCTTCTACCTTCAGGACCGGCAGTAGTTTTGTCCTCTTTCTTGTGTGTCTGATTGTATTTCCAGCTTTGGGGCACCTGTCTGTGCTACTCAGCAGATAAAATTTTGCAACAGCAGTGATTACTCCAGGAAGTTGGTTCTGGGTTGGCACATGCTCTTCTTTTTCAGGAGAATGGATGCTTTCCAGGCCCTTACAGGGATCTCTGGAGGTCATCTATCTAGTCAAACACCCTACTCAAAAAATGCAACCACCTTCTTCAAAATTGCCATCCATCATAATTAACCAAAAGGAGAAGGTTCATTTTCAGACATAATTTTCCATGTTGCATTTGTTACCTAACAGACTATCCATTCAGCAGAACCAAAATACTAATGCTGGGGACATCAGTTGTCATAAATTACTACAGTGCTGCTTTTTGTGTGCCAACAGATATGAGAGATTTGGGTGCTAATCAGCTGTCATGGTCAACTACTGTATTTAGAGAATCTTAAACTGTTCTGTGTTAGAGGTAGGCAGTGTGGCGATTTAGTTGGATAGCACTAAGATTATTGATTTCAGATCTTGAGAGACTTGTTAAGTATATTATGAAGGCCAGCGTTCATGTATTTATTTCTTTATGAACAGATATCAAGACCGAAACAATGAAAGTGGGGCGTACAGTGCCGATACAAATAAACCTCATGTTAATGTCTTCAGAAGAAGCAAATACCTGTTTGTAACAAGCACAATCACATTTGTTGTCCTGACCTGCCCTGTGTCTCCATATTTACAAATGTTTATGATTTCCATGAGTTCCATTTTGATATACCTCACCCTGTGAACATATGCCTTCCAGTGCTGTAGCTACTCCATTCCTTGATACAAAACCAGTATGAACAGTTGTGTCTTGTCTTACTGTCTCGAGATTAGTATATCTGAATTTTCTTCTACATCAGGGAATTTTCATCCAGTAGTTGCCGTACCTCTAGCCCATTGCTATACATTGTGCCATGACAAGCAGAAAAGAATGTAATGCAACCAAATAATCTGCTCAACACTGACAGTAGAACTTCAGAAATTAAAATATTTTTCTCCATAACTAACCTGGATACCCTTTTCTCAAGGAAATGTAAGAGCACGTGGGCAGTGAACTGAAATCACCTCTTAGTTACACCGATGTTAAAAAGGGTTCTGTGGTTGCATTTCTGGGGCAGTTCCAGTCAAGTTCAGGGAGCTACTCCAGCTATACAGCTTTGTAAAACAGAGCTGAATTTCATTCATTAACATGTTTTTCTTCAGAAGTAAGATTTGATTTCGTGAATGTGCTACTCTAGTGTTCTCCCTTTGTAACTGCATTTGTTTCTTTGAAGTTGCATATATGACAATGAGGTACTGTCAAGGTAGGTCACACCCACAGAGGCGTATGAGATAGTCAGGAGGAGGCTATTGTGGGCTGTGAGAGTGTCTGTGACCCAGAAAGTAGCACAGAAGTGCATTTACTCTGTGCTGATGACATACTCACTTTGTTTTTTCAAGAACTCAGTTACTCATTTTCCCACTCTTATGTTTATTGGACAAGTTCCACATAGTTCATGATCAGCAGAAAACTGAGGTCATACCATTAACATTTTTTGGCATTCATAGCTAGACACATTTTTTTCCCCCTTTTAACAGAACACAGCTTTGAAATAAATAAATTAAAAAACCCTAAAGCCAATTATAGTACCTTGTAGGGCAACGACTTGGTTTTCCAAAAAATGGTGGTGCCTGACAATACCTATTGGCAATTGCTCAGCCATTCTGAAAATCAAGGCATCTGCTTAGGTACATAGGTGTAAATGCCACTGTTTGACTTAAGAATTCTGTTTTATCTGTAATTTTTTTTTCATAATTCCTTTAAGGCTTGGAGGGTCTTTTCCTTGACACAGAAGTTAACAAAGAAAACAGACTCACATCTGAGTGTCTAAGTATAAACCACCAAAAAAGTGAAGGAGTCTCAGATTTTGGACATTTAATATCTGAGCTGTTCATCTTCATCCATCTGTGGAGTTGCTGCATTGACCCAAAGGTCTGTGGGATCAGTTGAAAGGCTGATATTTAGTCACAGTTTTAAAAAAGCCCTAAATGCTTTGGGCAACCACTCCTGATTTCAGTAAGATGTATTCTCTTTCTGAATATTTACATTAAGATTCCTGAAGGACCAGATGATAGAGGATTCCTTCAGTGACTGACTTTCAGGATGCCCTGGACTTCATAATTTGTGATTTCAATTCTGTTTTTGCTGTGACCATTTATGACCATATTAACAAAGTAGGTTAGTTTAAGTATGTTTCAGATTTGAAGTCTACATTGTTCTTTAGAGTGTTAAGACACAAAGCAGATATATAGTGAGCATAGTTACAAACAGAATTGCTAGTACTTCAGAATCTTCTCCAAATAAGTTGAGGTTAGGTTTTTTTTAAAAACAATTTTTTTAATTCTCAGGTATTTGGAGAGATGTTGTCCTGTTAGCTGGGTATTCAAGAGGTTGCATTATTTTATATTGTATTATGTGTATATCTAAAGTATAAAGATAATTGTGTTATTAAAATGGCTATCATCCAATGAAAGAGATGTTTTAGGAATTTTGAGTTTAATTCAATATTCAGAAGGTTGGTCCTTTATCTCAAAGCTTTGTGCTCTGCCTTGTGTTTGCCCTGTGGAGTCCTCTTCCTCTGCAGTCCTTTCCTTCCTGTCATTGTCCTCAGTGACTCTGGCCTGTCCTGGCTTTCCCCTGTGGTCTCTTCTTGCTTTCCCAATCATTTGTAAAGGCTTGAGTTGGGACGAGACTGTTCTGCCTTTGGGTGATTATAGCTTTCATTTTGGGTATGCAGACCAGACATGACACTTCCCAGTTGTAGATAATTCTTCCCCTCTGTTACCCACCCGATACGTGGTCTGTGCTGCAGGACGGTTTCTTGGTCCGTACAAGGAGCTGCTATCATTCGTTACCTTTTCTCTCGTTATGTCTCGAAGCCAGAAAGGCATCATTTCAGCCACTCTGCTCCTGTGGTTCAGGCAGTACAGAACCAGGAAGGTTTCACAGGACTCGTCTGTGGACAGCTGTGTTTAAAGATGCTCTTCTGTGGATTTTGGAAGATCCTGTAGTTTAAATGATCATAATTCAGTCTTTACAAATGCTTTTGTGAACATTTCATAGCCATGCCCAAGCCGTTCCCCATGATTTGTGCAGACAAGGCGAGAGTATTTCAAAGGAGACATTCTGTGCCTTTCTGGATGACATCCTGCTGCTTCCCAACCATTTTTTTGTTTGCCTTTTCTTTTTTTTTTCTCCTCTCCACCATATATTAATTCCATCTCTTCCTCCTTCAGAGACAGATGGTGAGCTGGTGATACTAATGAGCTGCCTGCTGCCCAAGGAAGGCAGCCTGAAATGCTTTGTGTTCTGAGAACTAACAGGCTGAGCGCCCTCACTGAGGATGTAACACATGCGATGAAAGGTTTGATGCACAAGTACTGTATCAGACTTTTTTCACATGCACCTATGAACCGTGTTTCCCCAAGAGAACAACTTCCCGAAACAGCCTACCTAATAGTCCGATCCTGACTGTGTTTATTGGGGTATTGCTCTGAACGGTACAATAATTTCTCTTTTATGGAGATGAAGAGAGCATTAGGTTGTGGACACATGGCAATTGAATGCCCTGCTTCTCTGGCATTAGCACACTGAGAAATAAAAACAAAGAGCACCTGCTGTTCCTCAGAATGAGTCTTTGAACATTATAAAAACTTTCTTGGCAGAAAGCCATTCTTTTCTGGGCTGACTTTAAAAAGAATGCAATTAATTATAGCAGGCACAGACCTCTAAGGTAACAAAATGCAATTACCCAGGGATTCATGTTGGATTCAGTTATGTCTTGTTTAAACTCTAACAGGATTGTCAAAACTGACTTGTACTAAGTATGCAATTAAAGACGGGTCCAGCTGGCCTGGAAGTCAAATGGTTGCAGTCATGTGGCCAGTTCAAGGCTGATACAAAGTTCCCAAGTGGTGGTAGTTATGTGGATTCAGCATGATCATGAGGAGTTCCTCAAAACCTCATGAATTGGTTACGATTTTGAGAACTTTCGTAATGGATTCATAAATGTTCTCTCTCCAGCAGAGGTCACAAAGAGAGATGTATCCCTTTCTCCACACTCAGCAGAAACACTGCAGTGACACAAGATTTCTAATTGTGCGAACATGAAACGTTCACTTTTTGTGTTTAAAACCAAGTAATTATTAGTATCAGAGTATCTGTCTTTTAATGTCAGATCTCTTTCTCAAGAAACAGCATTTTGCCCCTGAAATGGAAAACATTAAAAAAAACAGACTTTGCTTTCAATTACTGCATAGAGATATATCACGTAAGTTTAGGGGATGGATAGTAAATCTAACTCTAACCTGACCGACTATTATAGCTGATAAAACGGTGTTGGTCTCTAATCAAAGCAGGTGCTTTGATATCCGTTGGTGCAGAATAGTACCCAGTCCACATTTAAGTTAATTACTGTATACTAGCAAGTAACAGATGTGCTGCAGATGGCTGGGGTGATTAAAATAAAAAAGCTCACAAATAAAGATTTTACAGGTTTGGAAGCTAACAATAAATAAATGGGTTAAAAAGCACTATATTAAAACTCAAATATTTTAGTAATTGAACTAAAACTGCATTTGTTTCCTTATTATCAGTCAGTTGCTGTGAATAGATTTAAAACGAAATAATGAGTTACAGACTCTAAACAGAGATGTTTTTCCCATTCGAAATTACTAGAACTATGCCAACAGTTACTCTGGGAAAATGTGCGTGTACTCTCTTCTTGGTTCTGTGCTTTCACCAGCTTTCAGTAAGAACATAAAATGAGGGTCAGTCTGGAAGTGGCTGACGGGTTTTTTTTTAGAATGTACATTTGCATTTACTGAAATGAAGGCTTTTTACAGGAATGTACTGGTTTCACCAAGAATGTTTTTACAAGAGTTTCTGGTTTATGACTGGAAATTCCACCCTGAAAGGAGAGGGAGCCACTTATAGACAGCCAAACACCTATCTCAGAAAAAGCAAGGTGGTCCTGTAGGCAGCGTAAGATCGAGAAGTTGAACCAAGGTTCCCACAGGACTAGTGGGTATCTTCACCGTAAGGCTTCTGGGATGTTGCGCCTTCTCTGTTTTTTGTTGTTTTGGGATTTTTTTTTGAGAAAAACCTTGGCAAGCCTGATTTCATCCTTATTTTCATCCTAATTCAAACCATGGCAATTTATAGAGTCTGAAAACTTTCATATGACAAGAAAATGGTTTCCTGCCTAGCTGTGAGAGGCGTCATTGTAAGGGGAGAAAGATTATGAAATGTTAGTAAAGGAAATGATACAATCTCAGTAATTTAAATGGGTATGGGTAGGTGGATGTAATGTCCAAGTTATATAATAAAAATGTAGACCACCTTGCAGTGAGAACTGATCAAGAAGAACCGCTTAAATAGATACCTGATGTAACATTGAATTAGCCTAAAGGAGCTTAGTATATTCAATGTACTACACTAAGTAACATGTACAGAAGACCCATCATACTGTGGTACTCTGGACTGCATTAAAAAAAAAAGAAACAGTCATCTTTTAGAAATTGTTCATAAGTTTTTGTTTCTTTGTTGGTTTTTTTCCCCTCATGGGATTGCAGATGGTACTTAATCAGCAAAGTAGTGTATGAGTGTTTTAAGTGGGTATTTTTAATATTAGGTGAAATAACTGCTTTTTGAAAGAGATTACTACTAAACACAGGTGAGCTGCTTATTTCTGGATTTTGCTATAGCTATTTTTGCAACTAATTATTAAGGGGGAGATCATCAACAAAGAAGGGAATAGTCAGCTTCTACTATTTGTTGTTATAGACTGTTCTGTACAAGTGGGACACTGGATAACCCTAATCACTGCACAGAAGGGCTGTGGAAGTTTCTTCCTATATCTTACGGCATTCTACTTTTTATTCTAGTAAACCTTCGCACTGTATAGGGATTTATACCATATTCATATGGAAGTGGCTGTAGTAGTAGAATCACAGAACACTTTGCTTATGGGTTTTTCTTCTATCCACTGTAACAACAAACTTCCTTGCTACGTTCCCCTGACCTTTCTCTTTGACTCCTGCAATACCCCGTGGTCATCTCCACGTGCTTCTTGGAAGGGCAAGAAGCAGTACTTGCTGTGGCTGATGATGAGCTGTGTGACTGCTGGTGAGCCAACCGGCTGCTGCCTGCCAGACCCCCTGATGGCCTCTTCCATTTGCTTTTCCCTCAGTGGAGATGTTAATTGGATTGATATCCTTTATCCAGCTATTGCTACTCATAAAATTTGTAGGAGTTCAGGATTTTTGAGGTCTCTCTTCCTCTGAAATCTGGGTCTAAAAGCCATTTTGGATGGGGAAAGGAACTGGAAGAGAAAACCAAAGATTCTGTAAGTCTTGTTTCCTTAGGGAGATGGACTAAACATGTATCTAAGACTTGTCTCGCACATCATAGATCAAGCAGAATGCATCCTCTGGTGTATAGGTGTAGTGGGGAAGCTTAATTACAGGGGTGATCAAGAATTTAAAACTGTGCCTCTGTTGCCATGTGGCAGCTCTGGGTTTGTATTATTTTAGAAATGCAGTTGCCATTTGTTCAGTCATTTGTTTTTATGTTCTAGATAGCTGCTATCTGTTTCCAACTGTTTCCTCTCAGGTCATAGCCAGAGATGACATAATTACATGCACTAATACACGTATGCTATTTTATTTGCCGAAAAGTGTGCGCTGTGCAGTGTTCTGTCCTATGAGAAGGTAAGCATAAGATGTGCTGCATAAATTTTCTTGTAGTGTTCTCTCACTTATTAAATTTGGTTTCTATTAATGCTTTCTATTAGTTTGGAAGTCTGGATATGGTGGAACATTATCAAGTATAACGCAACTGTGTTGTTCAGACAAGTTTTAGGTTTGTGTAGTCACAGACACCCCCTTAAAGAATTAGACAGGAAGGAAAAAGAAGAACATTGCCTTTTCCTGAATTTGCATCATGAAGCACCTTCTTAGAAATCACTTTTAAATTTTCCTCATGTCATATAGAAAAGTTCTTCCTTTCTCTTTAATTGTGAGTCAAATACCACCCGCCTTCATCCCGTCCCCCCCCGCCCCCCTGCCCAGATGTACAGAAAGACGTAGGCTGAAGAACTATTTAGAATTGTTTAAGCTTTCTAGTTAGAGCACATGCTGGTGGCACTGTGGAAACCTGAGAAACTCTTTCCCGGTAAAGATAAAGTGAGAGAAGATGCCTTTTCAATGCTGAATAAACCACCTCTGCTTTAAATATGGAGAAGCTTTGGTATTTTGGATTTAATGAGGCCTAAATATGTCAACATTGGAGGCTGTTTGCTTTTGTTAAATACTTGGCATGCTATACTGGCTGGCATTGTTGTATTTGTTCTGTCAAAATCCTCTGCAACTCATTGTTTCCCAAGCTATATGGATTCAGCTCTTCAGGCCTGCCTTCATATTAGGTTTTTCCATTCTGTCTACATCTGCTCTCTATTTTTTTTTCCCAAATGTCTTGCTATTTCTTCTGTACGCATCCTACAAGTATTGATATAGACAAATTAATGTGAATAATTCTTTTGAATAAAGCCAGTGCAAGAGAAGTGATGCATTTGAAATGTGAACTGTAGAAGTTTAGCTCATGTAGATGCTCTAATGGAGCCTGATCGTATTCAGAATTGGCTTCTGAATATCCAAGACTGTAATTCTTTTGGCCGGGGGCACAAGGCTCTCATGCATATGGAGCTGGATTGCTCTGCAGTCCCAAATCTGAAATCTCCTGAGCTCCCAATACAAGTGACAACTCTATAACCTGCTATCAGATTTCTCCACAAAAAATTGTTCTAGTCACGAGGCCTACTTGAGTTAGTGTCTAGAAAACATATTTTCTCCACAGTTTCTGCAGTTTTTAATTTCTCTTTCTGTGGTTAGCGTGCAAAGGATGACAGTAAATCATCTCCTTTACTGTTGTGTACCACATCTCTCTTGTAAGTACAATGCCAGAATTACAATGTGAATTGTTAATATTCCAATGCTGAGCACTGAAGTCAATGGAAACTTGGCACATAGGATGATGGGATTATCAGTACGAGTTCAGTAAAAGGCATGGACGTTTTATGGCTTTACTCAGTCATTTTCCATGAAGTAATTTTGGAGTATTGTCATGGATGAGTGCAATGCACCTCACTCAAAAGAGAGAAGCAGCAGCATGTTTTATTAAGGTCAAATAATAATTTGACAGAGTTCAATAAATTCAATGGAATTTAACAAAGTTTAACAGTGGTTTACCAAGGTTCAATAAGTTTGATGGCAAGGTTCACCTTATTAATTACTGTATGGAAGAAACATACAAAGGAAAATTGAGTTAGAATTGAGTTAGAATGATTCACACAGAGAATGGAGACGCAAAGGGTAAGGAAGACCCTTCCATTGAGTCATGAGGTTCAGAGTGGATCCCCGTGCTTTCTAAACTCCTTATGGAGCCTCGGTGCGGTTAGGTCCAATCTTAGTCTCAGACTTGGATAATGGTTTATGTCTAATGGAATCATCTATAAAAAGTTTTTAATAATTAATATTGAGTAGCTACATGGATTAGTAATGTTTCATTAGTATTAATACAGTCACTTACCAAGGATCTGTCACAAGTAAGAGATCTCTCAGCCCTGGGCAAAGAAAGATCTCTTAGTCTCAGGTAAGGGATCTCAAACCTCGAAAGGCGTCCCTGCTCAAGGGGAGAGTCACCTGACGTGCAGATCTGTTTGTGTTGAGGGTCAAACAATTTTTATTAGCGATCTGGTTGCTGCCTTAGGCAGTGAATATATTAAATTTGTAGATGTCATGGAGTCTGAACGGATTGTAAGCATGTTGGAAGACAAAATTGGAGTTCAAAATGATCTTGGCAAACTGAGGAAAAAATCAGAAAAAGAGAGGAGATTAATTATTAGGTATGAGTGCGAACTATAGCGCTTCAACAGGAATTGACAGCTTCACAGCTACTGATGTGGAAAGTGGAAACTTAACAGAAATAAAATTTGAGTATTAAAATGGACCACAGCCTGAACTTCAGTCCTGTCTTGGTGATGCAGAAAAGCCAAACCTCACACTGGAATATATGTGTATCTGAGTTTACATGCAAAAGATACAAATTAGTCCTTCTGGTCAATTCAGCTTTGTAGGGCATCAGATGTGAGTGAGCTTAGAGAAGAGCATCAGGGATGAAGGAGGGTCTAACATGTGACCTATGGCAAAAACTAGAAGAATGTGGGTTATTTATTTTGGAGAAGAGCAGTCAACGGGCGATGTGTTAACAGTCTTCAAATATATTAAAAAATGTCAGCAAAGAGGATACAGTCTCCAAATGCATAGTGCTAGATGATGAATAACAGGCTTACGTGTTAGCGAAGAAAACATGTTAGAAATTAGGGAAAACTTTATAAAATGATATGCCATTTGGATTATTTGCCTGAGGAGGTTATAAAATCTTCATTACTGGAGATTAATAAATATATAAACAAATATCTGTTAGGGATGACAGAGGTATGATTCACCTGCCTTGGCAGCGGTGGAAATGAAATAGGCTTCTTCTGAAGAAAATTCTGGATTTCTGTGTGGTTTCGTTTGTTTGTTTGTTGTGATTCTTATTGCAAATTGATTTTACAAATTTTGGTGTTTAGGACTACTTACTGCTTTATGTATTTAAAGCCTAAAAAGTTTCACACCTACAGGTAATATTGCTTATATTTAAGTGATAAGAGGGTTTCTTAAATTAGGCAGATCAATACTGGTATGCTGATTGATAATTATTTAATATATCTGCGATAGATTAAAATCAGGTGTTATTATCCTTTCAGTATGCGGTAAATTGTATCTTCCTTCTGGAGAACTTCCTTTTATGACTGTGCCTAAAATAAACACTTTTATCTGCTCTGACTTCTTGATGGTAAATAAAATATATTGTTAGTATTATGGCTCTTTTTTAAGTGTCAGATTTATTCTGATTACTATTGTGACCTCCTGAAAGTGGTAATTTGGAAAACACAGTAAGAATGTTAATAGGCTCCACAGGCACATTAGCCTATGTGGCATTAGAGTTTATTTCTAACTTCAGTAGAAGTTTGTACAATACAGCAGAATTTGCCTCTGTGCTTTCGGTCTCATGCATACTTGTGTGCTGTTCTATGTGGCACGCTACTTCTGTGTAAAGTTGTATAAACTCAGATTGGAAAGTAATGTGACATCTTTATCACAGAGGGGAATAACCTACAGCAGGGTCTGATGGGAATTTGGGAGAGGCAAAGGATTTGGTTTCTTTTTTCCCTGTAACTGCCTTACCCACGGTGGAGGTGGGCATGGCAGAGCAGGCAGGGTGCCCTGTGGTGTTTGAGGTGTATGGGACACCTGAATTAATCCTCTGTAGAGGTGAGCAGTTCACCGGATATCCAACGGTCAGCAGCCATTCTGCCTGCCCCCAGGACCTTTCATTTTTCATAGAGAAAGCAAGTTTTGATCCTGTGAGGTGCTTCCTTCATTGTGGATTACAGGTATGCTGGAAACCTGTTTAGATCCACAGTTCAGTAATGGAAGGATTGAGGACTGAAACACTTCTGCTGAGAAGAAAGTTATTTTTACAGTAGTTGTATTCAAGAGATAAATACTTAAAGGCACTGTGACAGGAAATTGGAATCCTGACTGCTAATTGTGATTTATGCTCAAATCAAGAAGCTTCGTTTAGATTTTTCATGCTTCGCATATGTTCACGTTTCTGCCCTAACGCATTTTCAATTCTTTTTGTTACCTTAAATATCCTACATCTTTTAGATTTGAAAGAATGGACAATTTCCACCAGGCTCGTTTGTTCCAAGTTGCAGCATTACCTCATGGTTTTATCCCATCAAATATGGTAAAAACTTAGCCCTGTTAGCTCTCCTGGATCCCCATGCAAAGCTGTAAATGAATTTGATACTGTACACAGAAGTCAGCTCCATTATAAAGGTGGAACACTGAAATCAGATCCTGTTATCGCTGAGCTTAACATTCACTATCATTTTAAAAAAAGAAAAGCTATCAATGGCTTTAATAGTAACAGTAGCCCACTGCAGTCACTGGAGGTTGTGAGCATCGTGCATGGCAATACTTGCAGGACCAGAGTTGGAGCTTGGTTTATGACTGTTACGTTCTACAACCATCACCACTTGAAAACATTTTCAGACAAATATGAACACTCTCCAAATGGATGTGAAGAAGAGGAGCCAAGAAGTGTTTGTGGTACTGACTGATGACATTTGTGATTTTCTGTAGTGAAACCAAATTTTTATGAAAGCTGGAGCATTCCAAAATACATTAGAACAAGTAATTCCAAGGTTAAGAGTGAATTTGGGATGTTTCCAAGTGGCAAAACATTGCCAAAAAGGCACAAGTGTAGACCAGATGAAGAAGCATTCGTTCTATGGTTAGGTTTGTTGGGACAGGTATGGTGACAGTTTTATATCGCCAATAAATGCAGCACACATCACTCGTGTGTCTTGCACTTCTCTTCAGTCATATTATGGCTTATATTTCTGTTCAGTCACTATTAGTTTCAGAGAGCGGAGCAGTGTGTTTGGGGAGTAGCTAGGCAAAAGGGCATGCATTATTTAGTGCATATGCAGTGCGTGAGGATTAATTGAGAGGCCTCGTTAAAAGGTAGAAAGCTTTGTTGCAAGTGGCTCATCAGGTGAACTAAGAAACCTTTTGAACTGCTCTCCTGCACTCTTGAGTTGGACTCAAGTTGTTGGGGAGAAGAAACAAATGCACTTTGATTATGGAAATAACTTTTGCTTTGAATGGGAATATGTTCTCAGTTGAAATTATTCTTAACCACTTGGATAAGCAGATTTCAGGATGAAATCATATATTTATAAATGTCTCTATATATTGAATGACAATAGGAAAATAACATTTACGTTTTGAAGCACTCTTTAGAGAATGAAGTGTTAAATTAAAAAGTATTGTATTGTTGTTCTGTATCAGCAGGGATAGTGGTAGCTGGTAGAGGAATGGAAGGGTAATGCTGGAATATTTACTTGGCTCTGGAGGAGCAAGTGGCTTTCCAAACACAAAGTGACCAGGAGCTCTGTCTCCTGCCTGCCTGCTGCAATAAACCTCTGTGACTGAGAAGGGCAGCTGTCAGTAGATCTTGTCTCCCACAAGTTCTTCCAAGCTCCTCTGTGTACTTAGGATTCAGTGTGGCATTTAACAGTATCGGCCCTGCTAGTAGTTGTTACCACGTACTTTATGGCATGTAGTGCCGATTCTGTTTTTTCATGTCACTGTTTTTCTTAACTCTGAGTGTTTTCTAGGAGCAGACTGGACCAAGTGGTGGTACTTTGCTTTTGTCTGCAGGTGCTTATTCTGCGGTTAGGAGCTGGCATCATTTTGTTCTGCGGATGGTGTGATTTGATGGACAATATTCCCTGCAACGCAGAGCCTGTTAGCAAAACCAACAGCAAGAATGGTAGCATTGCTCTCACACCGAGTATTAATTGACAAGCCAAACAATACCGTTGTGGAACCAGTGAGGGTGAAACCCAGGGGAGTGACTATAGCCATTCATTTTCTCTTGGAAATCTTCCCTATACTTCAGTGTGTTTGAGGTTGCGATTGACTTTGGTTTCAGACAGGAAGCATATGGCAGGGGACTGGGGAGCCGGGACTTTGCTGGGACACAGAACACACAAAAGAAGCCGCACGAGTAATTGAATCTCTTGTTCAGAATATTGCAAGTTTTCTGTGAATATTAGCTCATATTTGAGAATTAATTTGTTTCAATCCTGTCTAGACCTGTCCTGTGTTCATTTTCTACAAATAGACTTCAGCAAATGGCAGGATTTGCCAAATCAATAAATTTTAACTGTACATTACAGAATACTCAAGGACGGCAATTGGAATTTATCATCACAAATGCTTAGGACAGAAGTCTTATTCTACAAGACACAAGTTGGTCAGGCAAAAACAAACTTAACTTGTTACCTTATGCCCTGTCAGAGCTCAGGTATTTTATAGCTAACAAGCTACAGGTCAAGAATTACTTTACAAATAATCTGAGACAACTATTGTTGATTTTTCAGATAATTTACAAACAGAAGAGTAATTTGTCTGAATAAATAATGTAATGCATTGTTCTGTGATATTCTTGTGTATTGAGATGAATTTAGTGCTCATATACATAGAAAGCACAGGGCTTGATTCCAAGTGTTTTGCTTAGGTGCCTTTTTACTGGGGACTTAGAGGATGGACTGTTCTCTGCTTCTCAGCATCTCTTCCCTTCCTGCATACATCTTTGCAGAATATTTACCATTTTCAGGAATTGCAATTTGTCTCACCATTCTCAGAGCTTCACCTTTTCTCTATTGTACTGAAAACTAGGGTAGTGAGGGTGGCAAGTAAATTCAGAAAGGATAGGCTAAATCCAGAATAAGTACATGGAGATGATGCAGTTGAATAAGCAGGCTACTCTAGGCTTAGATGAACAATTGTCTAGCCATCTGTCCTGTTTTTCTCTCCAGAATTGATGGCAGGGTATCAAAACTGTTGAATAGTTAGCGATAGCTGTTAGAGATATCTGTAAGCTGCCTATTGGGTATAGACCGCTGCTGGTCTGCAAGTTTGTGGGCCAACGCTTCACAGCTGAGCTGTGGAACGATATTGCAGGTATGTTGTTTTCAACTGGAAGCGTAAGGTATAATGATACTTGAAATATTCTGACAGAGGTCCACTTATCCAAAATTTTTGGAACCAGTTGCCTGCAGACAGCATACTTCATTTTTAAGGCATTTGTTTTCTCTTCTCTGAGATGGGACAGTAAATTGACACCGAGCACTGATATGCTAGAAGAGAACATAATAGAGAATTCCAAAGTAAATACGAATAGGCCTTCTCCTCTGTGTGCCAAGGATGCCTGACGTTGCTATCAGTACTGTTAGTGATGCTCTGCCTGAAATTTAGATGAAATCTGTGCCTAGCGTGTCCAGCTTTCAAAATAAGGAATAGTACATTTCTCTCTCCTTGCTGATGCTACACACAGAGTCTTGTGTGATCACTGCCAAAAGATAAGAATGAAATGAGAAGAAAAAGTAGCAAAAACCAATGCTGTTCTGATGGGGAAGGCAAAGAAAAGATAGGTATAAAAGAAAGATTGTATGTGCAATTGGTGCTGTGATATTAATTTGAAATGCAATTACTAAAGGTCAGCCATCTCCAAAGGCAAATTTGGCTCTGCTGCTCATGGACTTGCATGCTGGGGGAGAGAGCGGGGGGACAGAAAACAGGAGGCTTACAGGAAGTAACAAGTAGGGATGGGGAGGGCAGCAGAAGATAGCAGATCATCTTTTCCTCCTCAGGACCTTAGATCTTCTAATGATGAAATCACATACATCTCTAGTTATCATGTACCTGACAGTATTGCTTATTCACTACAGCTTCAAGGCATGGATGACCCTGCTCCATTCCTGTTTCATTATATCTCTGCCTTTGCGTATCTGCTGCTTGAGGGATGGAGGAACAGCAGAATTCATTCCCTCCCACGTTCTTCTATGCCATTTGACACGTTTACTAACAATGACAACTTTTTTCCCAAAAAAAATCTATTCCTAAAGATTTGGAGAAGCAACTGCAAAGCATAAAATTGAAGTCTGAAAATCTACCTACAGTATGCATAACCCAAGCTGTATTTTCTTCTAGGATACTCCATTGAAAATATGATATAAATGTTCTTCTTTTCTTTCCTCTTACACTTGACAGTATGTTCATAAAGATCTGAGAGTCTGAATGTGGTGTTATTTATTATTGTTGTTGTTATTTAGTAAAGCCCCAGACCTGAAATGATAAGTAACCAAAACCTCATAATAATAAGTAGGCATGCCTCATGGGTTGTTCATAAAGTATTTGTTCCATTAATCCAGCTCTATCATGTGGTTTGAAAGTAACTACATATTGAATATCAGTGTGAATAACTTAATGGTTTGGAATCACTGGAAATTTCTTATCAATCCATCAGCTAATATCCCCTACTTAAAGTTTGCATTGTTAACAGAATAAGTGACTCAAAGCTACTTCTTATTTTGCTTCTTTTTATAACCATTTACAGCTTCCTTTGATCATATGGTAATATCCTTCACTTTTACATCCTTCAGTGTCTTAGAGGCAACAGGTATCAAATTTGTTCTGGTTTTATGCTTTATTGAGGGAAAACCAGAAGTTTCTCTGACCTCTTGTAATATTTGAGGAAATTTGAGGAATCTGAAGCTCAGTCATGTTGAAGGCACATTTATTTATCTATGTAATATATGTGAAATGGTAGAAGAATCTGAGATAGATCGAAAAGCTACAACCAACAAAAAATAAAATGAGAAGCTTTAAGTGCTAATCAAAATGCTGTCCACACATAGCAGCTGAATAGGCCATATGTGGCCAATGCAAATACAGGTGTGACGTGACTGTTCACTGTTCTGCTAGATTAGTCAGTTCCTGAAGACACAGCACTAATGTTGGAGGACAATTTCTCTGGGATTTGATGGGTCATCTGATTATCATATTTTGTATTATTCTTACTAATCTCATGCTGTAGAATAGATGAAATTATGAGAAGGTAAATAAGGAGAATGCAACTATATTGGAAGGAGTTGGAACAAAAGATCACTTTTCCTCCTGAGACAGTTATGCAGAAAAGAAAAGGGTCTTTAGCAAACACAAGAGATAATTATTGCCACATGTAATTTTTTATCTAATATTGCTCACGAAGGAAGGAAAGTATTACCACTGGAAAAGATTTATTTCCTCCATCCCCCTCCTTAAATCTAGATGCCTCATTTTCATGAATCTCAAGTGCAGGAATGCAGGCCCCATATTAGTGACAGAGAGACAAATAGCCCCTTTTTATACATTGTACATAATGATGAAAGAGTGAAACATCTTTGAGTCACGTAGGCTGCTCCTCAAACTTGCCCAAAGCTTGCTCGATAAGAGGTGACTAAGCTTTTTAGGTGCTGTAGCTGTAGCTGTTTCTGGAAAGGGTGTTGCATCTGTCAAGTTACGTCCTTTATTTGACAGTATAGCTTTTCCCTTGTTCTCACGTAATGTGGTCTATGTTGGCCTCCAAAAATAGAGAACGTTCTTCAATAAAAAAAATCACTGAAGAATAAAAAGTGGTTTAAGAATTGTTGTACTTGTCTTTAACATAAGGTGGAATAATAAAGTTTGTCTCTCTTGCTTAAAGTACATTACAGATGACCCTACTGTCCAAACTCATTTACTATTATTAGATCTTTTCAAACCTGAGAAGTGCTGACATCCTGTCATTAATACTCTTGTAAATTTTGAAGTAAACAGATTTCAAAGACACTCGACCGTTAGTGTGAAGACAAGGTCAAAGAGTTGAATGACAAGTCCTCCTGGTACAATAAGACTACCCATCAATCAGTTTTACTAGCAACTTCTTAATCAAGAAAAGAGATCAGAACGTGACAAAATAGTATATTGGAAAATACATGTGCATGACATCCATTTTGGTATCCTTGGACTAGTAGTTAATGAAGAACAACTATTATATAGGGTCTGGAAATACGGTAGTCTCCTATAGGAGAACCTTTTCTGCAGTTTAAAACTTGTGAAATTCAGAAATTGAAAAAATATATTATGCCAAAATTTTCTAAAGAAGATATTTTAAAGTAACTAAAATAAGCAGGGTGGTTAAATTTCATTTAAGAATTATCAGGCTTTAGTAGTGGTAACTCAAGGATGGTCATTTACAGTCATTAAAAACAATTTTGTTTCAGTTATGAAATGCTCTTGTATGAGTGTGCAAGCTTCACTGTCAATGCATTCGGCAAATACACAGCTCAGAAGCTAGGTCATTGTCCTCTAACTTTCTGCTGAAAGTTTTTGCAACTTTTTAGCCTGCCCTGTGTTGCCACTGTGTTTCTTTTCCTTAAATCTTCTGTGGCATTTATTCTACAGGGTTAGATGTTACAGGCAGGTTAATCAGTGGTAATGTTAAATACAGCCAGTCTACCAGTTTAATGGTAGGACACAGTCAAAATTTAGACAGATGGCTCTAGAAGAAGGAATTCCCTTTATCTACTAAGTAAATGTATAGGGACAACAAAATTATTACTCAGATCTCTTGTTTTTATTAGCACAGGATATTAAAAATTAGACAAAATACAAAATGCCTACATGTGAAAGCTGCATTCAGCAGTCAAGATATTACATGTGTCTTTAAGATATATTGTGAGGCTTTTTCACTTGGTCATTGAAAAGGAAAAAGAAAAGAAAAGGACCTGGGGGTGTTGATCGACAGCCGGCTGAAGATGAGCCAGCAGTGTGCCCAGGTGGCCAAGAAGGCCAACGGCATCCTGGCTTGTATCAGAAATGGTGTGGCCAGCAGGAGTAGGGAGGTGATCATGCCTCTGTACTCGGCTCTGGTGAGGCCGCACCTCGAATCCTGTGTTCAGTTTTGGGCCCCTCACTACAAGAAGGGCATTGAGGTGCTGGAGCGTGTCCAGAGAAGGGCGACGAAGCTGGTGAGGGGTCTGGAGCACAAGTCTTATGAGGAGCGGCTGAGGGAGCTGGGGTTGTTTAGCCTGGAGAAGAGGAGGCTGAGGGGAGACCTTATCGCTCTCTACAACTACCTGAAAGGGGGTTGCAGAGAGGTGGGTGTTGGTCTCTTCTCCCAAGTGACTAGTGACAGGACTAGAGGAAATGGCCTCAAGTTGCGCCAGGGGAGGTTCAGGCTAGACATTAGGAAAAAGTTCTTAACTGAGAGAGTGAAACATTGGAATAGGCTGCCCAGGGAGGTGCTCCACCCTCCCTGGAGATATTCAAGGAGCGTGTGGATGTGGCATTGTGGGATGTAGCTTGATGGACATGGTGCTGTGTGGTGTTGGATGGGTTGTGGCTTGTTGTTGTGTGGTGGGTGTTTTTTTGTTTTGTTTTGGTTTTGTTTTTGTTTTTGTTTTTTTTTTGTTTTTTGTTTTTTTTTCCCAGGTTGGACTTGATGATCTTACAGGTCTTTTCCAACCGTAGTGATTCTGTGTGATTCTGTGATTGTCTTATGATGATAATGAGAGTTTGTCTCAGTAAAAAGAAAAAAAAAGTCAGTTCGTATCTGGAGATCCAGTCTGATCCAGTCTGAACACAAAATACATTTAGATGTAAATTTACTTTATGAAACTGAGTGAAGAAGAGCAGACTGCAATCTACTGTGTTCCATGGGATTACCCACAAATCTGGGGCAACAGGCATTGCATTGAATGACTCCTCCTAGCCACCCTCCTTTTGCTTTCTCCAGTGATAGCTGGAGTCTTGATTTCTTTGGAAAAGACTGCCTTGGAGTGGATGTGATTTGGAATCAAGAACAGCAAATGTATCTTAGTCTCTCCCCAAACACTGGCATGTTGGTTTTCATTTTATTGGTGTAAGATCAAGCTGGTTTCTGAGTCACGTATAAAAGGTACTTAATAAAATATGCTTGATGGGACTAGTGGCTAGCACTTGGGATCTGTACATTTATTTGTAGAGTAGTGGTGGTGTGCTGAACTTTCACTATGAACCTGAGGCTTGACTGCATATACCGAAAGGTTTGCCAAAGCTTTCATGGGTTAAATTCCTCCAAGTGTTGGTTTTAAGTGGAATCAACAACAGCAGAAAAGAAAAAAAAGCTTTCATTGGGCAAAGCCACCTTTTTTTTTTTTTTTTTATGTAAGCTTGACTGCGTTGGGCAGTTGAATAAGACTTAGTAATATGACTGCAAGGAGAAAAGTAGATAAAATGAAATGCTTCGGTGCCACCTTTCAAACTGCAAATGTAAAGATTGGGAAGGGACTATAATTTCAGACTTCATATTCAAAGATTGTGCAGGCCCTATGTTGTAGGTGCTTTGCTTATCAGTAAATGTCAGGGTATTTTTTGTTGGCTTAACCAACACTGCTGCACAGTTGGGCACTTCTTTGGCATAAGCAGACTCCAGGCAGAGTTCTGATTCTACTAGACTTAAAACCAAATGACAAAGCTTTTGTTTTTAGTATGGTCAAGTCTTTATGTGAAGTTGTGTATTTCCTAGAAAATACTCAGGTAAGTTCCTTTTGTGACTTGGTGATACTGCAATTGTGTTGGTTGTCTACAGAAAATTGTTTTTGTTACACAATATCTTCAGCAAAGACAGATCATGTTATGTAATTTTGAGTAACTGCAGAATCACAAATTCATTGAGGTTGGAAGGGAACTCTTGACACCATCAAATCCAGCCCGCCTGCTCAAAGCACGGTGCTCTAGACCTTGTCCAGTTGAGTTTTGAGTATCTCCAAGGATGGAGATTCCACAACCTCTCTTGGCATCCTGTTCCAGTGTTCAACCACCCTCACAGTAAAAAAGATTTTTTTCTTAAGTTTAAAAGGAGCTTCATGTATTTCTATTTGTGCTCATTGCCTCTTGTCATTTCAGTGGGCACTGACAAGAAGAGTCTGGCTCCATCTTTACTCCCTCCCATCCAGTATTTATACACATTGATAAGGTTCCCCCTGAGCCTTCTCTTTTGCAGGCTGAAGAGTCCCAGCTCTCTCAGCCTTGCCCTGTGTGGTAGACGTTCCAATTTCTTAATCATCTTTGTGGCTCTTTGCTGGGCTCACTCCATTATGTCCATGTTTGTCTTGTACTGAGGAGCCACAGTACTGAAGATGTGTCTCACCAGCTGAGTGGGAGGGATCACCTCCCTTGACCTGCTGGCAATGCTCTTCCTGATGCAGCCCAAGAGGCTATTGGCCTTCTTCGCTGCAAGGGCACATTGCTGGCTTACATTCAACTTGATGTCCACCAACACCATGAGGTCCCTTTCTGCAAAGCTGCTTTCCAGCCTGTTAGCCTCCAGCATGTACTGGTGCATGGGGTTATTCCTCTCCAGGAGCAGGACTTTGTTGAGCTTCATGAGGTTCCTGTTTTCCCATATCTTCACAAGATGTATTATTGATTTATCAGTCACTTCTCACTGTTTTGTATCATCTTCAAACTTGCTGCCACCATCCAGGTCATTAATGAAGATGGTCAACAGTATTGGTGCCAGTGTTAACCCCTGAGGTACATCATTAGATTCGTAAATCCCTGTTGTCTACTCCCAATCGTCTTCTTTACGTTCATATATGTGGAAATAGCTTCTGGAAGTATTTGCTCCATCACCTTCCCAGGGATGAGGGTGAGGTTGACTAGACTTTAGTTCTCTGGATCCTCCTTACTGAAGATAAGAGCAAGATTTGCCCTCAGGAACCTCACCCAATCACTGTGGCCTTTCAAGGATAATCAAGAGCGGCCTTGCAGTGACATCAGTCAGCTCCATCAGCACTGATGGGTGCATCCCATCAGGGCCCACGGACATGTGTATGCCCAGTTTGTTTAAATATTCCCTAACCTGATGCTCCTCCAAGGAAGTTAAGGTTTTCTTGCTCTAGCCTTTCCCACTGGTCTCAGGGGCCTGGGCTTGCTGAAGGCAAGTGTCCCTTCCTTATCATTCATATTTTAAAGCTCTTCTTACTGGAGTGGCCCGCCTGCTGGCAAAGCTGCCTTTACCCCACTTTGTCAGAGGGCTCTCATCTCTCCTTAGCAGTCCTTGATCACCAAGGAGGATCCTATGGTCAACACCAGGGGCACGACCAGGCATCAATCTACACCTCCTCAAGGCCTTTCCCCACACTGCCAGGATCGAGGAGAAATCAGCCTGGGCCCTCCTTGGTCTTTGCCCCCAGAGCCATGTAGTCATGGTTGATAGAGTCCAGGTCTACTCTGGGTCTCATCCATGTGGGTGTCCATGAAGAAGAGCAACAGGGGTTAATAATCCAAGAGACAGAAAAAACTTGGTAGTCTGTCTTCCACATCTTGGATCCAAGCCCCTGACAAGCAGCAAACCTCCCTAGACAGTGGATCAGGTCAGCAGATTGGGGCCTCCGTCCACTATAGTGGGGAGTCTTCAGCTACTGTCCCTGGACACTTCCTCCTGGCACTGCTGTTTGGCTTAGGCTCAGCCAGCTCAGTGCTTTGCTGGACACTGCTCCCAGCCCCTCATGTGCTTCCAGGGCACTGAAGCTATTCTGTAGTTACAGATCTGTAGATGGAGCAGGAGCTTTCCTCCTGGTTCCAGGTCTCACCAGCTTCCAGTCTTCGCCGTCGTGGTAGGAAGGATTCAGGCTCTTACAGCTGCAGTGTCTCAGAGAGGATCCCATGGATCTCTTTCTTATCATCTCAGATGCTGTGAAGCCTGCTGACCTCCATCTGCAACTCTTCACTTGGTGACCCAGATCCTCCGCCACCACAGAGCTCCTGCAAGGAAAAAGCCCATCTCCTGCTGTCCCAGCCTCAGCAAGAGACCCCAGACACCCCTGCCCCTGCAGCCCCAGCCCTGCAAAGCTGCATCCTATGCTGGCAGCTTCAGCTGAGCTTGAATGGTGGAAGCTAGGGTAAGCAGGAGAACATGTAATAACCTTCACTCCTACAAAAAGAACTCCTCCTTTCTAGATGCTGGGTCACTTTTTTCTCCTCCCAGTCTCCCTTTATGCCAGACAAGAATGTGATTGAAGTTTTCAGCTCCTTGAGTACTTTGTGTTATTTTGAATGTAGAGAGCTAATCTTACTCTGTGGGGATTGTTTTCACTTCCATTTAAAATTACATAGCAACAATTTATAGTGGACCGAGCCTCTGTTAAGAGCAGTTAGTCATCAGCAAGTGAACGAATGTATCAGCGTGTCACCCTGGCATATATCAACCCTCTCTCCTGTAAAGCACTATGTCAGCTGTGAATGCACTCTTAGTGCGACTTTCTTTTTACAAAATAGATCCAGCATGGCATGTATTCAGAAGACTTTTTCTGCCAAGGATCATCTCCTTGCTATTTTATTTTTAGAACATTCATTACCGTGGCATGGAAGCACCATAGATCCATGTGAAAGCGTTAACGGCCATAAACCGCCTGCTTCCTGGACTTGTTGCTATGAAGTGTGATCTTCTCAGTTTGGAAACTCCTATGTAAATGCATGTATTTGTCTTAGGATTCTGTTTCCTAGCAAACTGCAACACAGTGCAAAATGTGCTGCATTTGCTGTGGCAGGCCCTCATAATCTGTCTGTGTAATTTATGGGAACACTTCACGGCACCTTCTGCTGCTAATGGTCTCTCAGAGTCCTGCAGAAAAGGCTGGTTCTGCCTTCTAATTTTAAGAGCCATGATGGTGGCACTGTTTGTCTCTTTTCTGGAGCTATTTTGGATTTATGTCTGGCCAAGGGTTTGGAAGAGCTGCTATAAAAGCAGAAACATCTGCTGGGGCTTTATGTGCTGTTGGCTTGCCAAGTTCAACAGCAGGCCAAACTACAGCTGATGGGCTCGGCCCTCCCCAGGTGTCACTGCAGTTACAGGAGAATGACTGCAAGGGAAATTTGGCTGCGGAAAGCTCTAAACAAATAAATTAAAAAAAAGCTCCGGCAATTGTAGAAGGCTATTAGGAGATTATGATTGGGGTCATTAGCCAGTAACAGAAACAAATCCCGCTGAAGTGGTTGTGAGCATCTGAATTCCCCCAGTTGAAGCACCCTCACCTGTGCCTCCTCCCATCAAGAACTGCAGGCTTTCCCACTGCTCTGCAAACTGCCAGTTCAGGTGGCACAGACACATGGTGGTTTTAAAGGCTGTTAGGAAAACCTGTTCTTGTTTAACTGTCCGAGTTTTCATGATTCCAGACACATCGTGGCAACCTCATTCATGGGCAAACATGGGTGAGGCAGGTGGTGTTTTTGACACGGACAGTGAGCCTCTCTTGCAGGACAGGAATTCAAAATGATGCCTTAAACTTCCTTGTAAAGGTTTTGTTCCTGATGCAATCGTAATAACTTAGAATAATCACTCCTTTGACACTGGGGACACGGGAACTGATATCCTGCATGAACCAGTGCTGCATCTGGGCACTGCCCAGCCTCCATCCCTGATGTGTATAAGCAGTTTCAGAGAAGCATGCCAGAAAACCCACAACAGACAACCGTGGGGCAGTTGGTAGGTCTCTTAATACGCTCAGCATAATGCTTGATACTTTCCAGAGTCTATTTATCTGTATTTACTTACTGTTTTGGGATAGTTTAGTTCTTTATAAAAATGTCCAGTTACTCCCTTAGTTCTGCCAAGCATTTGGCTTCAGGTACACACTACCACAGTCAAATTACTGACAAAACATTGACTTATTTACCTTTTTATAAAGTGCTACAACCTGGCCGTATAATTCACTCCCCCTCCCACCTCCCCCAGAGCAGTCATAAAGTTGAGGTCAGCACTTCAGCAGCAGAAGCAAAAACTTCTACAAATGGAGTTAAAGAAGAGTTCCACTTACTGAAGAGTAAGTAGCTGACTATTATAGTTGGCAGAGCCCATTACTAGAGGAATACATAATCGCATGTGAATGTGCACATACAATTTTTTAAATTATTATCAGTTCTGTTTTAATTTCCTAAATGTTCTTGTTGCAGCTGGATCTATCCAGCGATTACAAGAAAACTTGCTGTTCTGGTCAGAAAGCAAAAGGCCAAATTCTCTCTTCTCATACATCCCAACATACTTCTTGCTTTCCAAGGAGCTTCCTGCCTGAGAATAAAGTTGTTTCAGAAATATTTCAGCTGTGTGTAGTGGTTTAAATAAAAAGCCTGGGCTGTGGGAAATACCCAGCATTTTTCCATAGTGGAGAATTTTAATGCTGCTTGCAAACCTCAAGAAAATGTTCTTAAACCATCCCCTGTCCCCAAAGAACACAAGCATGTGAGATGAGAAATTTCCAGTTGCAGCACTCACAAAAGAGGAATCATATTGGAAGTGATATAAGGATGTTTCCACTTTCAGCAGTCTGGTTAGTAAGCATAATTCTGGAGTATTGCATTTTAGCACCAAAGGCTTTTCTTTCTTTTTTCCCTAAATTTTCAACAAACACACCTTTTTCAAAAGTTTGTTGTGTGTTCAAATTGGTGAAAGGAAGTTAACACTATATGGGAAGTGAAGTATTAATTTCTTTTGTAGCTAGTAATTAAATAGTGAAGTTAAGCCACTGTTTTTTTCCCAACACACTACTTTTGGAAATAATAAATTGAGGTTGTGAAGGTTGTGCCTTTTTATTGAAAATATACACCTAACAATAAAATTCTTCCTGTACTCTAATCCAGCTAGCGTTTTTATGGTACAAAAACCCCCAAATTAGTATTAATCATTTTTGTAGCACTGTGTGCGTTATCAGTTCTGGTATTTTATTTATGTTTCTAATATGCCAGAGCTGTCTCTCAGTAGCAAACCCCTCAAATGCTCCATGATATACTCCATTCCTGGCTGAGACCTGCTAATGCAATGCTGGATTTGGAGCTGCTGAAACTAAATCTACACAGGACTCTTTCTTAGGGTAAATGCTTGCACACTAACAGTTAGTTACATGATACGTTGAATTCAATGAAGAAAGTGTGGTAAGAAATTGATCTTGTCCTATTTCCCACTGTTCCAGTCTCGTTTTCTACTTCCTTATTTAGGTCACTACAACTGTTTGTGGGACTGAGTTGTAAACAGGATTAATGAAATGATCCAGGTTAAAAGTACGTCTTCCAAACCATTAATTTGAACATGGATCGTTTCAGTCCTTTTGTTTTTAACAGGAGCAAATGGCTGGGGTAAATCCATGGTGGCAAATTTTTAATGTGCCCCCAGGCCGGGCTGTGTCTGGCGACTGCACCCCAAGAGCTGCGTGCTCCACTGCCTGCCCCAGCCCTGCCTGGGTTGCGAAGCTAAGAAGGAAGAAATAACACAGAGCTTTTACTTTTTACAAAAGTAAGATATAACCCTGCCTTCCTGGCAGTGTCTTGTCTGCTTTGTCACTGTGACACTGCTTGTTTCATGGTTGAACGGATTCATCACAAATATCTGTGTACTGCAAGTGTGGCTACAGGCTGTACCTTCCAAGACGTGCCGTCAGCAAGTGCTGCGATGGAATTAATGCACCAAGGCAGTAGTTTCAAAATAGGTGTCCTACCTAAACTAACAATTTCTGGCAGAGAAGGTGATGGCTACAGCTAATAGATGCTAATGCGATGTTTTACAGGCCTGTAAAATATAAAGTCTAATTATTGGAGCTGTGCAGCAAAGTAATGAGGAGCTTGAAAATGCAACTGATAAGCAGTGCGATTATAGGCTAATGAGCAGGATGTTTGTGGTGTATTGAAGGACTAATGAAGGGCTGCAAAAGATTACTGTGGTGATGTACAGTGAAACTATGCAGAGAAGGAATGTTTAAATATAGCACTGAAAGTTATGTAGTATATACTGAAGACACGGTGCTTCTAACTATTGGAGTTTAAGTGTGTGTGTGTATATTGTACAGATTAAGTAATTAACCAAAACCAGTACACGATAAATGCATGACAGAGGATACCAGTAAGAGGAAACATGATACAGTGCATAAGTACGTATTATATAGCTTGAATTTCTGCATCAAGTAACACCCCCATCTGTACATAGAGCTCTGTTTATCACCTTCCGTGTTCCCTCATAAGAAAACATGAATGGTTCCCGTACTGTGTGAAGCTTTGTGTCCGGACAGCTCTGAGACAGGGTAATTCCTGGAAAACGTGGCCTTTGAAACACTTTTTCTGCAAAGGTGATTGCAACATCAGGATAGAAAGTCGTAGCCTGGCATGCCAATATGGGGCACAGTCAGCTCAGGTACTGTGTAGTGTCAGGGGAGCCGGTTGTCAAACCCTTGGCGGAAAAGCCAACATGTAGCATCGTTAAGCATTTGTTTTCTGTGATTTTTAAGTACGTTTCAAAATAAGGTCGTGTCTTATTTCTCACTGTGAAGTTAGTAACCAAAGTTCCCAAGAAAGGATCTGACTCGCTAAAGTCACCTAGCAGGGTAATCCTTGCCTTTATTATCAGCTACAGAGGACTGGTTTTCCCGCTCAGTGCAGCCAGTTGAATTGGGTATATTTAATGCATTGAATAGAAGTCCAGTTCTAGAATTTGTGACATTTTGATTCTCCTTGAGTTCTCACTCGATACGAATGCAGATGTTCAGTGTTTTGATTTCATTAGGGTTTTTTTCTGTGGATTTTTTAAAGTCAGTATTTTACAATCAAATACATATTTACGGGTCATAAAAAGCCACTACGAATGGCCGTCTGTCCTTTACTGTGCTCCCATGTAGTGACTGAGACTGTAGGGCTCTTCATGTGCACATAATACCTGTAAAAATGGGAAGGAATCTCTATAACTGTCTAAATGCAGAGTTGCACCATGTTCTGTACTCATCAGAGCATTACAGAGCAGATCACTTCAGCCAAAAAGGCTGTTGTGATAATCCATAGTTCTTAAAAATATCTATGTTATCAGCACATGTGATCAAGTAATGGATTGTGAAGTAAGAACAGGATTCATTCATCTTCTTAGTGCTTTTGGAAAAAAATGTAAACTCTGTATTGCCTAAATTTGAAGTTGGTAAACTGTTTGTTAGCTCTTGCCTATGCCGTTGATTCTTTAGTGTAAAACTGGATTAAGAAAGAAACTTTTCTACATAACTGTTTTTGAGAGGAAAAATATGTGTCTTAAAAAAGCCTCAACTTTTCTGGAAAGCAGAGAGGTATTTTCAGAAAGTACTCCAGCAGAGCTGATAGCTGATGAGTAATCTGTTAATTGGATTGCTAGGAGTCATAACTCTTCTACAGCCTTTGGAGAAACTTTCATCTGCATGAATTCCTCAATATGTGAGTCAGATCTTGGAACCCAACATTACAATGTGTTTCTACTCTGAAGAAAGGCTTTGGGCTTTTGGGGTTTTTTTGTTGTTGTTTAAAAAGATTTTATGAGGCTAACCATTGTCTCTTCAATTTCCACATTGTATGTGTAAGAGCCCTTCTGTGCTGTTTAAGTAATGACGATAAATTAGTGTACCACTTCTTTAATGATATTCCTCTGGTTACTTCCTTTTCAGTAGGTTTTTCCTGGCATTTGTTGTTGGAACTTCTGATGTATCTGTTTTAGATACTCCATCAGCCAGTCCTTCATTACTCTATCCTATAGATACCTATTTTCCTTACAGACATTTGAGGTATAGGAGATAGTGTTGTCTCTCTTTTTCAGGTAAGGGACTAGAACACAAAGGCAATCCTGGTGTTAGACAGAAGTATGCGATAGAGCAAGAACCTGAATTAATTTCTTTTGCACCTTAAAGTTCATGATGTAAATACTGGATTGTTCTTCTGACCAAATGGAGGGAAGAAGAGAAGACGTTTGCAATACAGTATGGAGAAAATGAAGTGGGAAGTAGTCCAGTGAGTGTTATGCACAGATCCACTCTTCCTTGATACTGTCATGTGCATCTCAATTGAATCTTTTTTTTCCAACAGCTTACAATAATCTAAACCAGCAGATCTTTCCTATGTTTTTTTTCCAAATGTTTTCTTTTTGTTTTGGTAGTTAAATAATCCATGTATCATTTGAAATCTCTTCATTCTTGTCTTCTAGGATTTTCACTTACTACAGCATATACAGTATGGCTCATTTGGCTAGAAAGGAGCTTGAGTTAATTTTCAAGGAGAAAAGGTAGAGGAAATCTGATCAACATGTGTATTAAGTGTTCCAACCATTGTCTTTCCAGTGCATCTCTTCAATTCATTAAAAATAAAAGAAAATGGGAGGAATCTTTTGCAGCTGACATTTTCTTTGAGTATTGAATTTGACTTGGGAATGCAATTTTGATCTCTCTAACATTTTCATTAACAACTTACTATATACATTTTAATGTTTCTTATATATATATTTTAATATATACTTGTAAATATCATCTGGAAAAACAACTAACAATGAGAAATACTGAATCATAGGTGTGAGTCATCAGTGGAGAACTGTATAATGATAGTGAAGTTTAGACAGGCAAACATTTGGTTCATGTCTTTTTCAGTATCTGTTAAATTTCTTCTTCTTTCTCAATATTTCTGTTGGAAAATGTCCAGACTCAGCCTTTAGGTACAGTTTCAAATTATGTTAGGCACAGATTTAGCTCACATATAAAAAAGTTACATTTTTAAGGACGAGACCCAAATTTCCTCAGAGTTTAGGGACTTTGGAAGTTTTGTTTCATTAGGGTACATTTCTGTACCACTTTGAAGTTTTCCCGAGTATCGTTGAGCTCACAGTAACAAGCTAAAAAGACATGATTCTGTCTGTGCCATAATATCATTGTTTGATTTTGATAATTATTGTTTCAACATGCTGTTGTTACAGTGAAAAGTGATTTTTCCTTAAAGAAAAAAAAAAGAAGAATGGCACATATTTCAGCAGATATACACAGTTTCAAAGAAGCCATTACCCAGCCACAAGCCCTGTCAGAAACAATTTGTTTGATGTCTGCATCAGTACATGAGTAATCATGTCATTCCGGCATCTGATGGTCCTACCTGTCTTGAATGGCCTATCACCTGAATACTGAAAGACGTGTTTTCTATGAGTCCTCCGCTGAGTTTTGCTGTGCTAAGAAAAATCCATACAATCTGTAGCGTGTAGTTCACAGGATAAGCAGCAACCAGAAGCAGCCCGTGGATAGCTTGCTCTATCTCCTGGGATGTCTACCAGAAAGCCAAAATGGTCACTAACTGCATCCAGATCACTCAGAACCACAGGTCAGGCCCATCTTTACGAAATCAACCTTTAAACTTCTTGCTCTGGTTTATGGACTTGTGCTGTTCTGCTACCACTGCAAATAAACCATGTTACAGAAGGATGTTTTACTCTTCTTATCAGGTACATGTGTATCCTCTTTCCATTATACCTTGAAATATCTTTTCATTAATTTTTAGGGAGGAAAGAGAATGTCTTTATCTGGATAAACACAGATGGGTCATTTGTGGGGCTTTTTTCCCCTCTCCTTAACACTTTTGACACAGCACAAGTTTGGTTTTTAACACAGAAAACCCCCTCTTTATGACTGGAAGAGCATAAAGGTCTCCTCCTCTCCCGAATTTGGTGCAAAACACGTTTTCTTCTTCTTCTTCATATATTCTCGAAATAGGCATGCTCTGAGATCCCAAAATTCGTCCTCCCCAGCCCTGTCTATAGCCCAGTAGTGCAATTACATGGAATTCTGTTCTAGCTATGTGCTACAAAATATTAATTCTTTATATATGCAGAGTCAGGAACTTGAAATTTGAATCTCAAGTAAAAAAGTTGTGGTGACCTCTTTTCTCTGGATTATAGCAGATTTGGAAAACCAATTATTTCGGATAGCGTTTCCCTTGGATGATGTCCTTGAACTATGTCCTCTTGTATGTAAATGTCTCAAAGAGTAGCTGACATTCCTGGGCTCCCTCAAGGCTGGGTTACAGTAAAAAAGATTAGAGAGTCTGAATAAACTTCTCCATAGATCCACAGATCTTCTGGCAATCCGGGTCTTCCTGCTTAGGCATGGTGTACCTTTATGGATATGCATTAGCCTGTTGTCTCAGATTGGAATTGAATTTTTTTTTCCCCCTTGAGATAGCTAATTTGTACCAGAAAAAAAGGATTTTGGATTATATAGTTTTCCTACCTTTGTCTGAAAATACCTTAGTTACCTTAGCGTTCTCTTTTTGTTACAACTTTATTCTTTTCTTGTAGCACTTTTTATAAGTCATGAGAATTCGAAGAGGAAGTTTTAGACTGGAACTTTTTATCTTTGAAATGGCTTATCCTGTACTCATTTCATACCTTGATACAGTTGCCGCCACTGTCCCTCCTGCAGTGTCACTCTCCAGTGGTCCCATTGTATTAATCCTGGAACTGCCTCTTCAAAGTAAATTGGATCATCTTTAAGGTTCAGAGAATTATTTCAGGATGTTATTACTGGGCAAGCCACTGATCTGATATTCTGTCCTCAAAGAGAATAGACTAGGTTCTGTTTTCATCATACATACTTGTTCTGCATGATTTCAGTACATCTGGCTGAAGTCAGTATTTTAGTCTTTGCTTTAATTTCTTTTCTGTCAAACACCTCAGGCAAATTAGGTTTAGCACTGTCCATCCTATTCCCCTTAGAATTTTGATTAGCTCGGTGCTGAATACCCAGTGCAGTGCGATTGTATGTATTTGATTTCTACATAATTATTTGTCAAAACTGAATTGCTGTGATTCCATTAACTTTTCTAATGCATTGCTGTGTATCTGCAGGCGAAGCAACATTATGGGGGAAAAAAACCAGATCAAATCCATTCAGATGTCACTATAAAATAGATAAACTCTCAACTTTCGGCTGTGAGTGTGGTCTGTGTGTCATAGGCTTATGCCCAGTCATTTTTTGACTGGTAGAGAGGGAAGAAAAGCAAGATAAATATGAACCCTTCTTTACTTGGTGTCCCTTAGGACCTGATCCAGACGTATAGTTCTGCGCCCAGTATGCTTGGTGATGCCAAAGACATAGAAAGGTCCTCCATGACCACAGCTGAAAGTTCTCCTATCACATGGAAAGCTGAATGTGTGATTGCAAAGTAGCCGCCTCTGGCTTCAATACCACATGCCCTCTGATTTAAGCAACATCCCCCGTGGGACTGGGACACGGGTGGGCGGAGGGTGGGCATACAGTGCTCATGGCAGCCTCCTCTGGGCACCAGCCCCTTGGGGACCATTCTGCCTCAGGTGGCTTGGAGGAGACCTCAGGCTCTGGGCCACCTATCAAGGTCTACATGCTCAGCCAGGGATTTGGTTTCTCACTTTTCCCTCTCGCTGTACTCATTCATGTTCCTACCTATTTCAGCAGTGTCTCCCCTGGGCAAGGAGTGTGAGACAACAGAGCCCACCCAGGGAGCAATGAACATGGTAGAATGGGGCTCTAGGGCAGAAATCACTGCATAGGCAGTTCTCAGTGTCACAGTGGGAGGGACACAGGTCTCGTCCTGGTTCTCTTGGACATGAGAGCTGTTGCGTGTTCCCACTTGTTTGAATAATGCAGAGATACCGGGCAGGGCACCTTCAGCCCCATTTCTTAAAGGAGATTGTTATTCCAGTGAAGAAAAGGGCATATAGAGTGGAAGTCCTCCCACCAACCATCTGTCCTAGGGAGGGCTTTTTGGTGACAAAGGGACAGGTGCCTTGGGTGTGTCTGAGTCCCCTTCCAAACGAGAAGAGAAAAATTGTAAATATGGAGAGACTATACAGTACAATTTGATCCTATATAGAACAAATGAGGCTTCATCCAAAGTAATTTGGTTTTGGATGTGACTTGCTTTGAGTTTCACTAACTAACATTTTCCTATACTAATATTTTACTTGGGCGTTCCTTTTATACTAGACATTGCAGATACAGGTGCGTAGCACAGATGCCATTTTTCACTGTAGGTTTTTCAGGGATACGAAACAATTTCTGCAGAGTGCCCACATTTGAAATATTCATAGATTTGTGTGTATGACATACTGATGGCTGAGTACTGACTTTGTTTTTATTCATTCAAAATCATGTGATCCTCTGAAAAAGAGCTGGAGATGTGGATGGATACCTTTATCAAGTACGAATTCTGGTAGAGGTCCATTGCAAGTCTTCCAGATCTCAGGCCAAATTGTTCTCTTATGCAACACCAGGCTCTGAAGTCAGCTCTTCATTTTCTGCATAGCCGAGGAGGTGGTGTTAGTACTTGCAGACAAGCCTTTGCTCTGCTTAGCTCTTTTTTCCCACCTTGTGGGTGGTGATGAAAAGGTATACATATTGTGCTTCTGTCACTGCACGGTGCAGCGTCAGAATGAAAACTAGCACCGCACAGAACTGCAAAATACAGACAGAACTAGCCATGATTTGTTCAAACCTAGAAAAATATTAATAGTGGCAGGTTTCTTTTAGTTTCTTTTAGCTAATGAGCACTGAAAAGAACAAAAGGATGGCAGAGAAACATTGAAAAGGGATAGTTACTGCTACAAAGTGGGGGTTTTTTGCAGAGTTTCAATGCTGAAGCCTTTAGAAGAGAACACTTACAGATGTTTGATTTCTTTCAGGTCCTCAGATTTTGGGACGTTATACACAAAGTTGAATCTGCAGCCTGGGATTGCCACTGTTATTGACAATTTCTACATTTGTCCCACCAACAAAAAAAAGGTATGTGGCAAAAAAAAAGACTTTTTATAGTACAGCTGAGACTCTGCGACTACGTGAAGTGTGTTTTACAGGTTTTCAAAATATAGGGAAATGGTTTTCATGAAGTTGCAGGTCACATTAGGTGAATTTGTGACATATGGAAATGGGATATTTATTCTTGCAGAATAATATAGAAAGGAATCACAGAATCACAGAATCATTAAGGTTGGAAAAGACCTTTAAGATCATCAAGTCCAACCATCAACCCAACACCACCATGCCCACTCAACCATGTCCTGCAATGCCATGTCCACACGTTCCTTGAACACCTCCAGGGATGGTGAATCCACTACCTCCCTGGGCAGCCTGTTCCAATGCTTCACCACTCTCTCAGTAAAGAAATTTTTCCTTATATCCAGCCTAAACCTCCCCTGGTACAACTTGAGGCCATTTCCTCTTGTTCTATCGCTAGTCACTTGGGAGAAGAGACCAACACCCACCTCTCTGCAACCCCCTTTCAGGTAGTTGTAGAGAGCGATGAGGTCTCCCCTCAGCCTCCTCTTCTCCAGGCTAAACAACCCCAGTTCCCTCAGCCGCTCCTCATAAGACTTGTGCTCCAGACCCCTCACAGACTTCATTGCCCTTCTCTGGACATGCTCCAGCACCTCAATGTCCTTCTGGTAGTGAGGGGCCCAAAACTGAACACAGTATTTGAGGTGCGGCCTCACCAGCGCCGAGTACAGGGGGATGATCACCTCCCTGCTGCTGCTGGCCACACTGTTTCTGATACAGGCCAGGATGCCGTTGGCCTTCTTGGCCACCTGGGCACACTGCTGGCTCATCTTCAGCCGGGTGTCGATCAACACCCCCAGCAGCTTTCCAGCCACTCGTCCCCAAGCCTGTAGTGTTGCATGGGGTTGTTGTGACCCAAGCGTCGGACCCGGCACTTGGCCTTGTTGAACCTCATACAACTGGCCTCGGCCCATCGATCCAGCCTGTCCAGATCCCTCTGCAGAGCCTTCCTACCCTCAAGCAGATCAACACTCCCTCCCAACTTGGTGTCATCTGCAAACTTGCTGAGGGAGCACTCAATCCCCTCATCCAGATCATCGATAAAGCTACTAAACAAGACCGGCCCCAAAACTGAGCCCTGGGGAACACCGCTTGTGACTGGCTGCCAACTGGATTTAACTCCATTAGCTACAACTTCTCTGGGCTCGGCCGTCCAGCCAGTTTTTAACCCAGCGAAGGGTACACCTGTCTAAGCCATGAGCCGCCAGCTTCTCCAGGAGAACACTGTGGGAAATGGTGTCAAAGCCTTTACTGAAGTCCAGGTAGACAACATCAACAGCCTTCCCCTCATCCACTGGGCGGGTCACCTGGTCATAGAAGGAGATCAGGTTGGTCAAGCAGGACCTGCCTTTCATGAACCTGTGCTGGCTGGGCCTGATCCCTTGGTTGTCCTGCACGTGCCCTGTGAGGGCCCTCGAGATGAACCTCTCCATAATCTTCCCCGGCACTGAGGTCAGACTGACAGGCCTGTAGTTCCCCAGAAGAAATGCCTTGATGTATTAGGGAAAGTTTTGATGCCATTGACTCCTGGAAATGGAGTTTCCATGAAGCTTTCCATGGAAAGCAAGAAATGGAAAAGCAACTCCTGTAGGTTTTCACACATCTACCTAAATTCTGAGACTAGCGTTCAACCTCTTCATCTTTTTTGCACAATTTCGAAGTCCTTTGCATGTTCCTTAATATAAAGCATAGGAATTGGGCAGGCTGTCATTGAGAATGATGTTTATCCTGTGTAAAACCTTAATTTAAAAAATAAAAAACCCCTCTCCTTGATACTCTTTCTTAAAAAATGTTCCTGCATCATTACTGAACCAAAAAGCTTTTCATGGAGCCTAGGAAGATTAAGTGGACTTTATAAGTGAGAGTGAAATCGACCCATTGAGTGTATTTACAATGGATGTTATATTAGAAGCAACAGGAAGAGCGATTATGAGGAAAAAACCCAATAACAGCCCTTCTATGTCTGCAAAATGCTTGTGATTTAAATGGCAAGAATTGTGAAATGCATTGTGAATTACACAAGCACAGTAGGTCTTTCATGAAATAAGAATTTTCTCTTGATAAGGGCCTTTTAACTCCAGTGTAATACAGAAACATTGATTTCATGCAGAGGCCACTGATTGGAAGGACAATGTTAGTTGTTTTTATCTGTCTGTTCTGCTTAATCAAAAATCAGTGGAACTCAGTGAGGCTGCCTGGATGATTAAGTACATATTTTATTTCTCTTGCAATTGTCACTGGAGTTTTTGCACCCAAGCTATGCTATGCCTGAGCTCAGTAATATATTTTTAATCTGCTGCAAAGTCAGAAATTTTTTTTTTTTTTTTTGAAGTGGAACTACCACCAAGCACAAAGTTTCATCAGGCTCTGTGTCTCAGAGATAATATCTACTGGTGATTTCAAGTCCAAAAGAATAAAAAAAAATCTTTACCCGTTTCAGTTTTGGGAATAAAAGCTAAAAGTAAGAGACAGATGAGAGCTCTGTGGAGGATTTTTCCCAGCTCACCCAGCTACAATATAAAAGCCTGCATAAGCACAGGGGGGTCAGTGACAATGTGGTTGTGCCAGTTGTCTGGCAAAATAAACAGCGGTAAGATCACTGCTGAATTTCAAGCCTGAAGGACACACCAATGTTCACAAAAAATCTCGTGTTAACCCTATCTTAGAAAAATCTATATTCTGCTCAAGACAATTTGAAGTTCTTGGAGTTACAAAGCCTGCTTAGTAAACTAGTATATTGGAATCCATTTGTTACAGAAAGTCACTTTGGGTAGTCATTAAATACACTGGTTTTATGCTGAGATTTGCTTCTGCGAAGATGTTGTTCAATAGTATACAAACAACAAAAACAGCAGAGCAGAAAGGATTTATAGGGCTTATAAATGATGCCAGAGGGAGACATATTTATACATGCAAACATACATACATACACACATACATGGTACAAAAATGGTGAAAGCATTGCAGTTAAATACTGTAGCCAACAGCATCGTACTTGTCTTGGAAGTGTTGCAGTCATACATGGCAGGTAAGGAGGAAGTCTCCATGTCATAAGAACTTTGTCAGTCGTAATAGCAACTTTTCTGGTGTTGGACATTTGATTAGGACACTAAGACTACCAGCTGATTTCACCAAAGTTATTTAGAAAGGTGGAAGAAAATGTCTCCCTGTCCATCCGTTTCAGCCCAGTTGCAGTAAGGTGGAATAGAACATTTAGAGCTCCGACTCCCTTTTCTGAGCTGAGCAAAAGTCTCAGGGTTTCATTTGTTCCTCATGCTACTAGACTTCAGATCATTATGGTATGGGTTTTTGTCAACCAATTCACGCCTTTTGAAAAGCGATGAAAATGGAAACTGGAGTGCTGGCCGTGCATACTGGAACTGAGCGTGCACTTTAAATTTAAAGCATAAGTAGTCCCATGCTACCACTTAGCATTTAGAGACTGGGAATATGCATGAAAGCAGAGATAAAAGACATTGATGGGGATTTTTTGAAAACTTCAGATATTAAGCATAATTCTATACTTTCATTCCGTTTACCCATTGTAGACCTCATCTGTGGAAGAACTGATACTGAAATTTAACGCTTTTCATTTCCACCTCAATGTCATCAGAGCATTAACCTCACCTGGTTTTAGCTCTGTGCAATTTAGGTGTCTAGTCAAGCCCTTTCCCTCTGCAGTCAATGGAGAAATGTGGGTACCTCCAGGCAGTTCATCCTATTAAAGTCATAGTTCTTTGTAATTGTGAGAGTAAGACTGAATGATGTTGTGGAGGTTCCTATAAATGACTTTGTGACTATTGTGGGTCTGAACAAAGTCTTACTGCAGCTTCCTACAATGACTTACAAAGAGTTGGAAGAGTATTTTTGTTTTGGAATGCAGTTAGATAAAATATTTGCTAGAAGGCTCCAGTCTAATTCTTCAACTGACATTATTTCTTCAGTTTATATCTGCCGCTGTACCAGAGCCTGGAGTGACTTAGAGTTTCACTCAACATGCCTCCACTTTGTGAGCTGCAATTATACCATTCAGACCAATGGACTTGTAAGTGAGCTTTATACAGCAAATGAGAAATTGTACTGGAAATTTTCAGTCCCTATGAATTGCTCTAGTTTGCATTTTCTTCAGATGGATTGGAAAGGAAAAAAAGTTTATACATCTTGTCTTCCCTACACCCTTGTTTAAGAAGTTAAAATTCTACAAAATTATAAAGATGTTCTTGAAGAAGTGCATTAGCAGACGCAGAGGGTATAACAGCATCCTTTTTACATAGTGCTCCATGGAAAAGGGGTTGTATAAACAAAGAACAAAATTACAAGGTAAACTACAGGAATGCTGGGGACTTTGAACTAGCTGGTGGAAGGAATTTATAAACCCTACTAAGTCTCTCTTAGCCTTCTATGAACAAGTTGGGATGCGTACTGTTCATGAGTCTAAGAGACGGATCAGGAAGGAGTTGTATCAGGTCATGTCTACACAATCTTTTGATGATTGAGGTAAATTCACTCAGTCTGGGTCTTGTTCTGGCTGAATGCAGCAGAACTCTGATGCAGAAATTGTGTTGCTGCGGTTACCACAGGACTCAAGCTATGAAACCCAGTTTTGACAAGAAATGATGACAAACCTCTGAGGGTAGAGCTTTAGAGGGCTTTGTGTATCGCTCTGAATGGGCCTTTCTGATGAAATCATGGGATGGAGGCATGAACTGTTTGTGATTCAGAGCTGAGTGGCACTCAGCCAGCAGGACAAGTAGAAGACATTTGCACCTACCTGCAAAAGACCATGTAGACTTACCCTAAATGCTGTGAAACAATAGAGTAATAGGCGAGGTAACACTGCAATTAACAGTTCACACTTCCAAAGGATGTATTAATACTTGCTTTGCATTCTGGCTGGTTTTAGTGTGGTATAAACCTGCAACCAAAAATACTGAAACTGTTACTCTGACATGGTTTTGGAAAGTTGTAGAGTAATGAAGGTGAGTTCTCCTATGTAAGCTCTCTGATGCTAACTTCCCCATTTGAAGCACTTTTTCATTGGTCTGTGACATAAAATAGCCTTACTCTATGCAGGCCTTGAAGTGCTGTGCATTGATAAGGGATGTTCCTGCACTTTAAACAACAGAACTTATGTAATTATCTCCTTTTCAGTAATTACTCTGTGCCGATAGCATCAAATAGTGCAGGCATCCCATAATGTACCATGTGGGGGAAATAATTTGATCTGTATCCTCTGTTTTCCAAAACAGCATTATAATTGTGATTTGGAAATGATGCACATGATTCATGGAGTATGGGATTATGCTTTCCATAGTGTCAATCTGGAGTCAGCTGAATAAAGTAAATTCTTTCTACAGCAGGCAAAAGTTAGCAGAATTCAGCTTCACTAAGCAAAATTATCAACAAAATATTTAACATTTTTATAGGGCATATATGCTGTTGGATGTAGAAATTACATACTTGCTTTAATTCTGTTTGGATAATGTTGCTGGGGGGGACTTGAATGAACACACTGATTTTTTCCCACATTCAGTGCATGTTTTAATTTTCCTTGGTGCTAATGCAACTGATGCACTCATCCTTCTGTTTATATGCTTCTGGAAAAGAGGCAGCTAAGCAGTGTATATTCAGGCTTTTCATATTAAGAGAAAATAAATGTTGATTGTGCATACACTGACTTATTAGTTAAATGGGTTGAACAGTTACGTTTCCCAGCTGTCACGATAACCAATAGCTGCATGTTCTGCCAAACTAAAAGGCAAGATGACAAATGTATATTCTTGCTTGACAAACCATGCAGAACACTTAAGATAGTAATAAGGATACAGGCTATCCTGTACAATATTTTAACTCCTGATACTTTAAAATAGTATAAATGACACATGATGGCAAAAGGGTATTTGCCACAGCTATAAAAGCATTTCCCGAGATGCAACTGGCTTGAGCAATGTTTGTAAGTACTTACAGGTGAATGCAGTCCTACAGCATTTTGACATTTGTCTTTCAGAGCAAAACAATTGGTAGTGGAAGTTGTCAAAATGCAGTACGACTGTATTTACTTGTAAGGAATAATTCTACTTAAGTATCAATTTCCTTCGAGACCATTGCACAGCGTCTGCCAACATCCAGAGCAGAATTATCTTACACTTTTATTAGTGGAAGTTGTCAACTATGGAATATTCCTTTCAATAACCCAAGTAGTTACTTCAGGAAGGTTTCACTGTGAAATTGCAGAATATGAGTCTGTATGCATCGTCTCTCTACCATGATGCATTCTTTCCTTATAAGCAGCGTCACCATTCAGTTTTGTTCTAGTGATGCACCAACAGAGCACTGATGTAACCTGACTGTATTGTTTAGCTTAAGACTTCTGTCCAGGACTGTTCAGTTCATCTTCAGATTTTCCAGATGCTTCCAGAAGTATGTGCAGTAATCAAAATCTTTTTCCACCCATAGTTTGCTGGTAAGTGGATTGCTGAGAGAGGCAGTCCTATGCAGAAATCCTAGATTTTATTCACACACAGTTGATGAGCAGTTGCCTAGTTGATGGTCAATCTAGGAAGCTATTAAATACAAGTGGAACTAAATAGGTTAAAACAGCCAGAGCTTTCCTTGAGCTGTTTTAGCTGGGAGTCAGAGGTTCATGCAGCATTGCTGAAACCAAGCCATACAGGGAAAAGATTTCATGGATGCTGTTTGATGGCGTGTGAGTACGTATGTGTCGAAAAAGTATGATAAAGCTTTGAGCAGCAAAGAGTGGAGCAGTTGAAAATTAAAACCATACATGGAACAGTCACTAGGAATCTGGCTATTAGAAAAGTTTTTGAGCTAAGTACTGACTAAATGGAGGCTAGGAACTACAGTTTTCCCTGGCTGAGTGATTTCTGCTATGTTTAAGAAGCCAGGGCTTTTTCGCATTTCGTATGTAAACAGGGCTGCATCAAAAATTTATAACTCTTACATGATTTTCATATTCTAACTCCTTGTAACACCTCCAAAGGTAGTAGCAGTGTTACTGTTTTATTTAAGTATATCCTCTCTCTTAAACAGTAGGCTGTGAACGCATTTATCTGTATAGTGTTGCGGAGAAAGGCTTGGTTTGATATCCATAAAAATTCTTCAGACACTTTCTGTCCATCTGTGGTCTTCTACATATGGAGCTAAAAAAAGGAAACCCCAGCTCTTGTTGATTAGATGCATTGTTGTCTTTGAATACTTTTCTGCATGCATGTCTATCAAAACATTGAACCATGTGGTCTAAAGCTGCCTCTAAACCTTTCTGTTTCAGTTCTGCTCCCTTTGACCTATACATGTTTTATAGTCCAGCACCTGGAGTAGACTGTGGTCAAAGGCTGCAGCTCATTTAAGAAAAAGATTAAAAAAAAACCCACAAAAAACCCCAAACCAACAACCTGGTTAACAATACAAGTGAACAGTAGACTGCCATGACTAGTGTGTAGGTTTGCCATAGTATGTAGGATAATTACTCATCAAGGTAGAGGGTGTGTGGGCTAAATGAGTGCACACTTGAACAGGCATTCTGTGTTGTTATTCTATCCTATAATTTATTTGATGCTTAATGTAGAGATCTCAGTTGAAGTTTTCGAGATTGACACTGTGATTTTTGTAGCCTAATGTGCAACTTTCGCATTCTTTTGTGCTCAGGCATACAATTATTCTAAGGAAAAATAGTCCTGTCTTTACTGCATGCTTATTATAGATTCTTTTGTTCTGTTTTTATGAATTTCCTGTCTAAAACTCATTAATCATAAAAGCAGACCAACAACTACCAAAAAGCCGTAATATTAAATTAAGTTTACTGTAGTGAAGCCAAAAATAAAAAGACTAGTTGGTAGGAGTACAACATAAAAAAGATTTATGTGAAAATGGAAAAGACCTGTGAGCAAGTGTTAAGAGACCATTGTGCATATGATTCTGCACTTGAGAGACATCCATTTCCCTCCTGATACTTCTGGGAAGAGAAGGGATCCAAGCATCGTATTTTCAGAAAGGTTTTATTTCCTATTATGATGAGCAGGGGTCATTGCTTGGAGAAATAGGAATAGTCAATCAAAAGCATATAGTAGAAAGCAGGTCTGAAGCTACCCTCAGCACCTGCGGTCATGTATGCTGCTGAGTGGGTGGCTGGTCAGAGAGGAGCTGTAAACTGGAAAGCATGATGTTCCACACAGGAGGAGTTTTTAAGATCTGGGATTTTGACTTGGTATGTCTAAAAATAAGGGCAATTTTGCAAAACTTAGACCAGGCTGTCATTTCAAATTTCTTTATTTTAAAATGTAGATTCTTATACTTATGCCCAAATCTAAATCTGAGCCATATGCCAGAGAAGAATCTAGGAGGGTGGTGGTAGATTTGCTGTGCAGGACACTAGGTAGGTTGTGTGTTTCCCTTGTCCGGCCTGCCTGTGGGCTCATTGGCCTGAAATGAGTTCTTAATTCCTCCTCTGCTTGAGGTAAGTACTGAGGGGAAAATCAAAATCAACTAACCAACCAAAATTGTCTGTGGCAGGTCTCTAGACCTGAGCAAGACCTAGGCTTTTGTCCGGCATGGCAGAGACTTTCTTGTGTCCTGGCTAGAGCAACTGTCTTCTAATCAATAGCTATGAGGATCATGCACATCTCTTTTGAAGGCTGTATGTTCCCATGAGAATATAATGCTGATGCAATATGGAGCTTGCAGAATTAAATATAACGAACAACAGTCAAATTATAATATATGGGGTAGTGTCCAAAGGAGAAGGTGTCCATATGAAGTGTGAATAGAGATTTACCGATTCAGGGTTGCGTGAAACCTGTGACAGATAAAACCAGAAAGAAAGAGGTGGTTATATCAGCAGTGCTGAGTTTTTGCAAAAGGAAAGAGGAGAAAAGAGAGAGAAGCTAATTGTAAAGAGGAAATGGTAAAGGGTTAGTAACAAGCATCTTACGGTACTTAATAAGTATTTAATTGATTGCCCAATGTGCTAGGATGAAATGGGTAAAGTTAAGTCTGTAGAACAGAGTCAGGCTTCTGCTAAAACTGGCATACACAAGGTGAGGTTTTTCTGTGATTAATTTAGATTATTTATAGTTATTGCAATTATCCTGTATGTTGAGATTACTTTTGTCTAATTATTTACTGAGCATCACAACATGTGGCATGTATCAAGGTTGCCGTGTTACTGAAGGGAGGAAATTGGGAACTCCTTCACCTTAACTCAAAGTCTAACCGCAGCAATAACTATCCACTAAACAATGTTAAGGAGGTTATATGAAAACTTCTAAACAGTATTTGAAGAAAGATGAGTAATGCCGTTCAGGAGGTCTGCAAGGAAAATGTACAGTAGGCATATTCCCCAAACAGCCTGAAAATAATGGTGTAGTGTGTTTGAAACATATTCATCATGCTCGCTGATGGATCTTCTGCATCTCTTGAAGACCTGTGCGTTTCCTGCTCATTTCCCCAGCAATGGAACAACAGCACGAGTCCCAGCTTCCACGCTTCACGCTCTGCTAGCGTTTTCCAATCTACTGATGCGTCAAGTTCTGCTTCTCTTCACTGCAGCTGTTTGGCTTCCCTCTGCTCGTGCTGACCACACAAACTCCTCTTGGTCTCTCAGGAGCAGAGGTGCAGCAGGACTTTTTTCCCCGGGGGTTGTCATGGAAGCACAGTGGAAATGAGCAGGGTTTAAATTGCTGCCACAACCATTTTGCAGGGCTGGCAGCGTGCTTGCCCCACTGAGAGTCCCCGTGGCTGCTACCCCCCTGCACTGCCAGGAGTGAAACGGCTGCTTAAACCAGTTAGCTGCTGCAATCTTGCTGTCACGGCACAAATATTTGTACAGGACTCCTAAACTACTGTGAATCTCACAGTTAAGTATGCCAGTGATTTTGTTTATTCCACCCTCTTTGTGGCATATACTAGAAGGGTGAACATAACTGTTTGCTTACCTGTTTCTAATTCTGAAATTAGCCCCAGCACTCTGCAGCAGCAAACTTCTACTGAAAAGGCAGGACCTGTGTGACAAATATGTTTTCACAGAATCACAGAATCACTACGGTTGGAAAAGACCTGTAAGATCATCAAGTCCAACCTGGAAAAAAAAAAAAAGAAAAAAAAAAAAAAGAAAAAAAAAAGCCAACCACCACACAACAACAACAAGCCACAACAGACCAAAAACCAACCCACCCAACACCACAGAGCACCATGTCCATCAAGCTACATGCCACAATGCCACATCCACACGCTCCTTGAATACCTCCAGGGAGGGTGACTCTACCACCTCCCTGGGCAGCCTATTCCAATGTTTCACTGTCCTTCTCATGTCCTTCTCATGCAGCCTGTATGCATTTATTTGAATATAGTCTTCAAAAATTTATTGAAACATAAAGCAGGATTTTTTTTTTTTATTTCACACTATGTGTTTCTGTCAGGCAGAGAAGGATTCTTACTTCTCAAAACTGAAATCTCTTGTGTTTAACTAAGCTATCTCTGAAACCTTCTTGACAGTGGCCTCTTTCAGACTTGTGCTAGAGACAGGTTTTTTCCGTCTGTGGGGGTAACTGATGCACTAGGTTGCTGTTGTCCCTTCATACCAGATGATTGCTGTCAGATGAATGGTGGATTCTTCATAATTCCTGATTTGGTGTTGAGGTGGGGTTTTCTGCGAGCCCATTTTGTTTTGTGTCTAACCGGTATTTCTCTCTCCCTGTTTTTTTCGTAGTGATTTTTTGCAACCTTTCATCCCTTCTTTCTGTCCTTCCATCTCTTAATCTCTTTCCAGTGCTTTCTTGTTTTCCTGCTTTTCTTTCTTCCATTTCTGAGCATTAGTCCTTTTTACACCTTGCAAATAATTTCTTGACTGAATTAAAGCTTTTTCTTTCACCATTACAATTACTAAAGAAAAATATTATTTAGAAGAATGTAGCTAATGGTCTACATTTCTATTAAAAAAATCATAATTTTCTTGGAATAATAACAAAACTGCTGACACATCCCTAACTATAATTCATAAAATGAATCTCTTCAACAGCGGTAGTAGGATGATTTGATCAGGGAGCTGTTAGCCAGGAGACCTGACTTCAGTTTCGATGACCTTGAGCAAGCCTGAGCCTCCCTGAAGCCTGACTTCCCATTGCCTCGCACCTTGTAATAGCATTTGCCTTGTGCAAAACCACTGTGACATGACATGATTTGACAGTCTACCTTGAGGACAGATTACAAGGTTTTGTAAAAAGTACAGAATTAGTCTGGTTTAGTTTCCTTATTTATAAACTTCAGACAATACTACTGAAGTCTGCAGAGCTCCTGTGATCCCTATATGAATGCTGATTATTTTTATGATCCCATTTCGGGAGGAATGCATATTTATAAGGTATTTTTTGTGTCACATCCCTGTAGTACTGAACAGCATCTTAAGATTTGCAGCATGTTTGTATGTTTTCCAAGATTGTTTATCATGTATCAGCCATGGCTGGTTCAGGACATAGGCAATAATTTGAATATGATGTTGGTACTTCTCTTCTCACATAAATGATGAAATTAAGCTACTTGCCCCAAATGGAACAGGATTAATTTCTGCTGCAGTTGCTCAATCTACAATTTACAGGTTTACAATCCTATTCTCCGTCTTCTAAACTATTACCAGTCTGGACATTGAAATGGCATTCAGATTTGACTTTAAAACACTCTCGTTCTTTTCTAGAAGACACTAAGTCTACACAAGGAGATCTGGTGGAAAGGTCTGGCGAGGGAAGTGCCCCAGGTAGCACTGAGGGATTGTGGAGTGTTTATCTTGTAAAGCTTGGTGCCAAAACCGGATGACTGCTAGTTGCATAAAAAGCTGTGCTTTCAGTGTAACTATGACTACAGCAATCGGACCGTGATCACTGGGAATAAGAAAAACATCTCCTGTCAATTTAGGATATTAAATGCACTGGAGTCGTTCTTCTTTAGTGCTAATATATGTCCTGTTTGTTTCATCCAGCCATACCTGTGAACTAATTTTTTTCCACATTGCGTCACTTTACAGGATTTTCTGTGTTTAAGTGCTTTTACAGTTTGTTTGTGATGCAGTGCCTGCAGGCATAAATTGGCGTGGGTTTGGCTAAAGGTTCGAGTCTGTCCGGGGAAATAATGGTGTCTCGCACTTCGTTCTTTCTGTGGGCTCCAACAAAAGCAACGCTTCTCTTACTTGCTGCATCCGAAGGGTTGAGAAATGCTTTTCGGCTCTGCAAGGTGCTCTAACACAGGAGCAGGAGAAACGGGCCTCCATTTTTTACATCTTTGCTAGGTAGAGCTTAGGGATATAGGGTTTCTGCTGGGCTTTGGGATTGCAAAGCCCAAAGGCTTCTCTGAAACTCTCCCACACTCTGTGTTACTGCAAGGTCCAGCCATAACTTTTCATTTGACTTAGGCAGACAAAGTCTATAAAACTGTCCTTTCTGGAATAAAATGCCGTTCAGGAGGTAGTAATGTTCCATTCTAATATCGCTTGGTATATTGTAAGACCATATTAAAACCACTTGTGAGCTGTACTCTGCCATAAGATCTTAAAATTTTTTATGCGCATAGATGATTTGGTGTCTCCTGTTAATAGCTTTGGGAACTCTGAAGAGGTTATGGGATTTCCCTTTCACAGATGTGGAAACAGAAGGATGTAAATGACTTGCCTGGGAAAGAAATGGGAGGGATTTAATAATATGCCACGTGTCTAAGTGAGCCTCTCAGCTTCAAGCACAAAACTACCCTTTTGCCCCTCAACAAAATAATAGATTAATTAAATCAAATGCATTTTTACCAGTTAAGGGAGAGTATGGGCTTGTGGAAGGTCTATTGATGCCATAATTATTATCAGCAATCACATCTGAAAGCTGATTTTTTGAAAAAAATCAGAATGGCTCATAGTTACAGAATAAAGGACTGAAATATGGGAAATATTTTCGATGGTAAGATCATAATTAGCTTTAAGCAAGGACCAAGTAGATTTTTCCATTTTTTTGTGTTGTTGTTTTGGAAGACTGAATAGATAAATACACAGAATTTGAAGATGTGATTTACGAGACAAATTTCATAGTAACTTTATAGAAAGCTAATCTGTGATGATAACGAAAAAAATTTTAAAGCTTTTCTAAAATGTTAGAGGCAATTTGAACTGCATCTTTAAAAAGTTATACTCAGGAATAAAGAAGGGAGCTAAATTTACATCTGGAACCTTAATATTAGAAACTCTGTTGGAAAACATTGGCCCTGTGTTTCTGCACAATTCATAGAATTCACTTTTTATTAACACTTACCTACTGTAAACCAGTTCCCATGTAAAACATGGCTGGGTTAGGGTAAGGTCAGAAATGTTTATCAATACTCTGAAAATTTCTGAAAAAAATTATATCCTGACTTACAGATGAAAATAAAAAATTTGGAAAAGAGTTAATGGAGCCAAGAGAAGGAAAAATAGATCAGATTAACGGAAATATTTTGTTTAAGTTATGACCCTCTTAAATGTACTGTTTTAAAAGTACGTCAGGGTTTACTTATAAAAAAAAAATACTCCAGATTAAAATTAATATTCGAAATGGGAAACTTGTCAAAATTAAAATGTGTGTTGGAAAACATTGACTTTGCCACTTCAGCATTTTCTGACCAAAATTTATTTTTTCTGAAAGTGCCCTGGCATTTTAATAGCCAGTAAAGTGCCAGAACGGTATACATTTTTTTTTTCTCTGATAGCTGGTAAATTTTTGACTTACATAATGTTTGTATGACTCTGAGTTTATCTCAAAGCTAGAATGTATTCTGCTTTACTTATATATTTTTCTCTCCATGGGTTCTTCAATTCGTTATTAAGGGGATTATCCCCTTCCCCTTTTTTTTAAAATGAAGATGTTGAGGCAAATTTATTAGGCTGATGCTCACAGTCTGCAGGTGACACTGCTATGTTTTTCTTTTTTCCTCTATTCAGTGGTCCATGATTTAGGTAATTACAAGTTATTTATCTTTTTTGAACCTTTTGATAGCACACTGGGGTTTGTGGTGGTTTTTTACCTTCTCTCCTGTCTGCCCTCTGACTGGAGCAACTAGTGCAGCTTGTCAGTGGCTGAGGTTGGACACTTTGATGTTCCTTAATACTACTGTGTCACCTGCCACTGCATTTAAGCCATGTTCACAGATGTAAGCTAAATACCACTCAGTTAAAATCCAGAGAGAGGCTAAATCTCTAAAAGTTCATACTAGCAAATAAGTTTATTTAAAAATCACCACATGGTGCGGTGGCAGAACCCAAGCGTCCCCCTTTCTGCCTCCTCTGCAGGTCACTTTATAAGCTTCAGCTAACAAAATTATCCCCAGAGAACTTTGCGGTTGTAAACTGGCAATGACATCTGCTGTGGCAGGAGTTACAGGCTTTTACCAGAAATCTCAAAAAAAGATCTGTTCTCAAGGCTGTAGCCATTTTTAGTAGATCTTAGAAAGGTTAAGAATAACATAAGAATGCACAAATAATTTTAGTCCACTTTTTAGTTCAGTAAATATATGTTGATGGCTGCACAGTAAGATGTTATTGTGCTTTTTCCCTGAAGGGTTTGAGCTTCCAGCTTAATTTGATTTCTTAAGGAACCACAAAAATCAAGAGGAAACATCGAATTTAGGCTTGCCCAGCTCTGTTGTAGTATATGATATGGTAATCAGGGGCACTCCAGCTTGATGACCTTTCATCTAGGGCTGTTGTTTAACAGCGTACAGTGCTGCAATCTGGGCTTTCACATGTTTTGAGTATTGATTTTTCAGATAGGGAGAACTGCAATAATAACCTGGGGAGGTCTGGCATCACTGTGACCTGGTTTGCTTTTATTCCTTATGGCTCTAGGCAAAGCAGTCAGTTCCCGGGAGCGGTGGGCTGCTGGAAATGGCATGTCTCTCCCCACTTTGCTTGTGTGAAAGCCCTAAGTGTAACTGGCTCTCCCTCCAGCTTTCCTATCCAGCTTATTTTCATCCCATTTCTCTTTTTCTCCTCGCCCGCTTCCAGTTGCAGGTGGGCCTGGAGGGGGCTTTTCCCGGCACCTCACCCCAGCAGCATTCAGCTCAGCCTGTATTGCTGGGCAGCCTTGCACAGGCACTGCTCATAGCTGCAGCATCAGAAGCTGAGGGAGTTGCATGTCAGATGCAAAATTGCATATCAGATGCAATTTTGGTCAAGAATCACCTCAAAATGGTGCTCTGCTTTCATAATGTATTGTTTCTTTCCTTTGGACAAAGAAATGTGCTGGCATTATCTTGTTAAAATCTCTATGGAAATTCACTTGTTCCCTTTCTAAAGCTCTAGGGTATGAATCCCCTTCACACTGGGATACTGTGGTGATGGGTGGCTTCCAAATACCAAAGGCAAAAAGTGTGATAATGGTTGCTGTGGTGTTCTTAATCCCCTCACGATCCTCTTTATATGAGACTAGTTCTGTGTGAAGAACCTATGATCCAGACTAAATGCTCTCCATGCCAAAGGAACGCCAATACGGCAAGCAGTGGTGCCTCATGGGGTTGAGCTGGTGACTGATGTCAGTACTCCAGGTTTCTAAAGTTATGTCACCAGAAGTCTTTGTAATCCTGAATATGTTTACTCGCTCAAAAAGACTCTTTGTAAATGGGGTTCTCTCTCGTGAATGAGGTTACTTACAGACTATTTCAGTATACTGTCAATATTTGTTCATCACATGTAATGGTGGGTATGCAATATTTATAGTCTTTCCCTAAGGATTACCGTTGGGAATAGCAGAGTTGCAACCAATTGCCTCAGCTGCTACTTATAAAAGCCAGCTCAGTTACCATACCTTGGTTGCAATAATCTAGCCCTGTGTTAGAAGTATATTACCCAGTAAACAAAATGCAGTTGATGCCTATTTGAAGAGACCTCACTCATTTGAAAAGTCTCAAGAGACAAAATAAGTTACTTGTGTGGCTGAATCGCTGAACAAAAGAGAAGCCATTTGTTATCTGAAGTAACAGGACAGCATATGTTTCACTGCAGTGTGACTGGCAGCCTAGAGCCTTGAAAAATGTGTTCTTGTCTTCAGGGGAGCACAGACATCAACTTCGTGCATCTCAAGAGGTGTTAAAACAACATCTGATGAGTCAAGTTGCAATCAAATGAACCTTGCTAGGGAAGAGCAAGCAACATATTCAAAATTTTGGCAACTGCTATTTTTCCTTTACGTTTTTTAATCAGAGCAAATCTGCTGCTAATTGTCACAGGTTTTCTTGAGCTTTACAATAAAGATGCCCTGAGCTATTCTCTCTCACCCAACTATCTTGAAATTTTAACCTTAGAAGTTAAAATAAAATAAAAAGTTAAAATACAGTTTGTATTTTTGCTTCTGTTCTCTTACCTATTAAAAATTACTGAGTTTGTGACCAAAGATTTACTGAGTTAGTCACCGGAGGGGAGACCCATGGAACCTGTCTTTATTCTGGAAAACATAGTCAATTTTTATTTTTATAATTTTGAAGAACACTTTGACTGCCAAACAAAAGTCCTGAAGAGTCAATTCTGCAGATATATGTAGTCCTAAATTTGTCATGTTTGTGTTCAGATATGTCATGCCATCTGTCTTCATGGTTGTAAGAAGCTTGTTAAATGGGTAGTTTAGAGTTCGTATTTTGTGGTAGAAGATAACAGTGATGCCCACAGTTTTAGCACCTGCACTCCAGTAAAGAAGAAAAGACAGTCATCATTAGAGACTTTTTATGCCCAGCACCTTGAAAACACTGTGGAAAACAGTCAGTCCTTGTACAAGATAAAAATGAAAGGTATGTGAAATGTTTTTCAAAGACTGTATGTTTTCTAGAAGGTCAAGCAATTTCATCACCAGTGCTAGGCAAGGACGAGGGACTTCATTTGCTGGTGATGAAAACAGCCTCGTCAAAAGAGGTAACAGTCAAGTATGCAGAGGGGTTACATGCTTTGGCTGGATCTGTAATTCCATTATGCTGTCTGACTAAAAGGTGTGTGGTAAAGGAGTTTCACAGCACAGCCTGAACCACCAATTCTTCTCTGGAAATGCAGGGAAAGAAACCACGTTCTGCCCAGATTTGGCTGGCAGAGGTTGGAAGCAGAGGTTGGTTCCCCAGCACCTAACTGTGGATGGTTCACTGGAAGAGCCTCAGCTGGGACTGTGACACATTCATTAATGGAGAAATCCATAACCATGTTGGTATCAAAGGCCAGACTGTTCTGGTCTTCTGGAGTAATTAAAAATTAACAGCTTCATCGCTTGAACGTATCCACCTAGTGCTATTGTGAACCAATCAACTGTTATGGTGCCGTGCAGTACTCTTGAACATCCATTTAGAAGCAATTGCAGCATCAGCTAAAAAGGTAGATAACTTAGAGACCTGATCCTGTTTGCATTTTGCTTGATCTCAAGCAAACCTGCCGTGCTTAATTTCCTACCTTGTCCTTTGCATTAATTTATCAGTACTAATGCTTGCTGAACAGGGTGTAGGCAAATGGGAGGAGATGCCTTAGATGTGAGGCTTCTCATTTCTGATGATTTTTCACCTCAGAATTCCTTTTTCCTCACAGAAATTATGAAGGATTTAAGGAAACCCTTTAATCTTTCGTCTTCTTGCCATGTTGAGAAATTATTACAAAAGTGGAAAGATGGACCTTTTCTTCATTCAGAAAAAATATGGAAAATTATATGGATCAATATATATTATTTCAATATATGTTGGCTAAAATTGCTTAATTGTGCCATGGCTATTGCATCATGGGGAAATTGTTACATTAGGAAGGCTAATAATTGTCTTAATGAATGATGTTCTCTTTCGTTAGCATACCTCATGCTGTTGCATGTTTATTGCAGTTATCAAGGTAAATGAGTGGTTTGTACGTGTGATATTGCATTCTGTTGACATATTTATATCAACACTTGGTCCCGTTCTTGGGGGCAGTGGTTCCACTGGTTCATGAGTGACAACAATTAGTAGGTAAGACAGCATAGACAAATCTTTTAAATATTTTTACTTTTTTCTTTTTTAACTTTTCCATGTCTGTGAGCAACATGGAAGAGCATCACAGGCAGTGTGTTGCTCCCAGTGCTGCTCTATGACCTGACCTAAAGAGACTGGTAATTAGCTGAATACTGTTAAAAAAAATTAGGTGGATTTTCTCTTCAGGATGTAAGCGAAGGGGCATTTATCAAAATATTGTACAAAACGTCTGCTATGTTTACTTGTGTCACTTCATTCACGCATCATTACCCTTCTCAGAGCCTAAATCTTTTGTCTGCCACCAGAACTTGAGTGTTGAAAATAGTTTCTTAATTGTTCTATGCATTATGAGTATCTTTATTATCAGATTATGTCCTTATGACACAGAATATAGCTAGAGATGTATGATATGCAATAGAAATATGATAAGAAGTGTCACTAGAGCTCATCCTTGATTAAGAATTTATTTTACTGTCCTCTGAACAAGGATTGACTGGATCACAGGCCATTTCATTTAGGAGGCTGTATGTGAGAGCTTTGTTGATTTTTAATTTTCCTCCATTGATTTTCAGCATCCAGAGAGCACTTGTTCTCTAATGGCTCTCAGTGTTGGTGTTTGCTTGCAAATGGAAGTAAAAGATAAATGGCTTTCAGGGTAATACCTCTCCGAGGGCTTCCACTTGAGGGCTGGTGGCTGTTAGCAGAGCTGCGGTGTGTTTAGAAAAGTCCTGTGCTCAAACAAAAGCATTCCTGAGCCTCTAAGTGTGGTAAAATTGTTTTAGGCCTGGTGTGACAACAATCTCCTGCTGATTCATAAATCTTTACAAGGAATAGCCCAATTTGTCCACATTTTTGTATGAAAGTGAAATGCTCTGCACTTTCCTTAATAGAGACTCAAATATTTTCCTTGCGTGTGTTTTTTTCCTCAAACAATTGATTTTTCAGTAAAAGAAGGGGAGAAGAGCTGCTGTTATTTGGTTAGTTATGAAGAAGTAGTTGTACTAAAATGCAGTAATCTTTAGCTTGTGCTAAGGTTGAAAGTTTTGGCCTGTCTATTGGAAAACAATGTTTTGAAATGGCTATAAATTTAATTTTCAAAATCTTTGCTTCCTTAGGAATATTAAGCTCATCTGTAGTGTAAACTCGCTGTATATTTGGCTATTTCAGGCCTGCTTGTACACTGTTGCTGTGATACATCATTGCATTGTGAGTGTTCTGTCTTATAACAACTGCTAACGAAAGGGTCCTGCTTAGCACACCTTACCCATTGCCTTCTCAGACCCGGCTTCACTATTTCAAAAAGACATCTCACTCTAGGCTTGAGTTAGAAAGCCATGGAAAAAGGAATGTGAGGCTTTTGGAGGTCCAGGGAGATGATCCTGTGGATCATGAGCTTTATCCCCCGCAGGTGCTGGCAGCATCTCTTGCCATCGGCTCCCCTGGAAATGGTTGCTGTTCATTGCCTCAGAAAGTTGTATTTGTGTGTCAGATAGCTTTATACAGCACATAGGCACAGACTGCATTATGTATTTTCATAATACAATTTTTCTTGAAAGTTCAGTTACTAAAGATACACTGCTTATGTAGCATCCATGTACGTCTTTTCTCAATTAGGTTTTCAGCTTTTCAAGAGTGTTCTGTAAAATCAGTAAGAATTTGGCTTAAGGAACCTGTGATTTGTTTTTGTTACTCTCCGCTTCTTATGCCACTTACATTGAGCTTAATTCAAGCAGCTTTGGCAAAGATCTGGAGTAAGATAGGCATTCACATGTCTGGATCAGTACTGAAACAGTTTAACAAACTACTCCATTAGCATATAGGTCTGAGAAATTAAAGACTCAGTCTAAAATGAAGAGGAGCTACAAATCCTGGGCTCCTTTCTCTCTTCTGCTGCTGTGCTATTTTGTGTCTCCAAGATGGGTATTAAGGACAGTCTCCTTAACAGTCCCCTCGTCCTGCAGCATCCAGCATCAGTCAGAGTTTCATCAAAACTGAAGAATGGAGACCTGAATTTTGGTTTCTGTGTTCTGCTTTGGCAGAAGTTTACACTGTTCATGTTTGGCATTAAGCACATGGGTGATGCCATTGACTTCAGTTCATAAGGTTAAGCATTTGCACAATTGCATTTGGGAACTGAGAATAAAATGGAATGCACAAAAATTGGTCTTTACCAGAGGAGAGGGACAGTAATCTCTCCATATCTTAATTTATAAATTAGAAGAGTAGCTTTTTTCCAAGCAAATGAAGTCACTCTTTTATAGCAAAATGCAGTTTATCTGAAGCCCTCCCTTAGCTCTTTTTTTTTAAAGTCATAACTGCTGATGGTTGTGTGTGCCACAGGGCACACAAAAATGTTTTGCTGGAGGCTTTGTTTCAAGCTTGTGGGGCTTTTCCTTCTCAGTAGCCAGGCTTATTACATCAGATGTGCTTTTGTTTTGTTTCTTCAGTGCAGCTTTCAGTGACCTCTGCTGAGATAAAAGGACTAAAACCACTGTGGATTTTCCTGAAGCAACACCTTCAGCAGCGATGGGCAATTCATCGCTCTGAAAGCAACTGCACATTCCAGAAAAGAACCCAAACCAGAGCGGAGCAGACCTGGCAGAGCTCTTGCTTTGCTCTGTCCCTTCTGTATTGCTTGTGAATCAGGGCAATGTTAAATCTTAAAATATAGTGGTATAGGTAATGGCCATAGTAATGATTGAGAAAAAGCATTGTCTTATTTTTTCTTCAGGAATTTAAGGAGTATCGTAATGTTGTTACATTCCTGGTTTGGCTGTTCATTGAGGGCTTTTCTGAAAGAGCTTGAATTTTGGGCTGTATCTTCACTGCATGGCTCATGCTGTTTAAACACAGGCAAATCTAATGTGAAGGGTTTTGAAATACTGCGGTTTTATAAGGGCTGGCTTTAAGCTACTGTTATGAGAAGCAGCACCGAAGTAGGGAAGATGACCGGGTTTGGACCGTGCAGAGGAGCCACAGCTGCTCTGTAATGAAGGGACATGTATATGCTGGGGAGCCATCCCAGGGCCTCATTTCCCAGTCTGTGGGTTTACATATGGTTTTAGGCCAGCACAGAGCTCCAGAAAAGGATCTTCCCCCTCTCCCTCCACCCTAAAAAGCGGGAGCAGCAGGTTGGGCTCGAAGGAGCTCTTCTCACAAAGAAGTATCCCCCAAATGACTGAAGGGCAAAGTTGCAGACCCAAGGGACGTTAAATGGAGTGAGTCCTGGTGTTTCTTCTTTTGGCTTGAAAATAAAGCCTGATGCAGCAGCCTTTCTGCAAGAGAGGCGGTGGTGCCTGTCCTCTGGGGTGGTGCAGATGAGGCTGGCTGCTCTGCTCATGCTGTAGGAGCTCAGTAGGGATCCAGCAGTTTTTTGATGAGAGGGTAGGGTGATGTGTGTTTAGCTTTGTGTAGCTGTGAATGAAAGTCAGGGAGTAGAGAAATGAAACCTCCATCTCTTGTGGAAGTGGCAAATAATAGTCTCTATTGTGAAGGTGACTCTTTGTTTACTTTTGTTGCAATAGTAGGTAGGAGATTTTGTAAGCAATATTGGACCATTTCGCAATCTGTAAATCAATCCATGTTCTTTGAAATGGGGGCGGAGGTGGGGGTGTATGTGTCTGTTTATCAGCAATGGATGCCCTAGAGTATTTCCTGGGAAACAGGTAAGGCTAATATCAACGAAGAGTCCTCGAATAAGACTCAAATGAATAAAATAGTGAATATTTTTCATAATACTTCTTTTTAATAAGATGCTTAACAAGGGAGTTGAGGGAGGGCACTGGAGTGGTTTGAAGCTGAGAATCAAGCATTTTTATGGAAATAGGCTCATTAAAGCTGCCTGTTATAGAAATGCAACTGTTTTTCTATGAACATGGTATTTGTTCAATAATTGAAATACGTTTCTTAAAAAGAAATATACTGTCAGTTTTCTTCTATTGGTTATGTAATTCATAAATGTCATTTATAAGTAGACTATATACCTTGCCCCAGAAAGCCTGGAACACATCTACCTGCTTTTTACTGGTCTGGCAACGTAACCAACCTGCAAAATAAAGGTTTATGTTATTAACCTTTGGGTAAATTACTAATGTGAATCAGTAAGTAGAGATGTGGTTCTGCCCCACAGCATGTATTGTCTAATGTTGATGAACCAGGCTTAAGTTGCTGTAAGTTCTTTGCATTATCTAAAATACCTTCCATGAACTACTAACTTATTTTACAATATATTTTAAAAAATATTTTTTAAAAAGCAGTTCTTTCACTTTGAAACTTTTCTTAGATCTTAAACAATAGAATTTGCTGTCGCCTTTGCACACAGGTTTGGGGAAGCCACTTGATTACTTACTGTAGTTATACTGGCATCTTTTCAACCCTCTTACTACTATTTAAATTCTACAGAGTACTACTTAGTTCTTGTTTCCACCATACAGAGTGACAGCCTTGGCTTAAGGAAGTCTATGCAATTTATTCCAGCTTCAGTGCTCAGTGTCGGGGCGCAGCACGGGGCGGCTGCTCTCTGTGGGACGGGGAGCTGGCAGCCAAGGGGGATCCCACGGCTGGCAGAGCAGGGACGCAGATTGCCAGGCACATCTACATTGATGAGGCCACAGCTAATGGGGTCAGTCCTGGCTGTGGCCTCCCTGCAGGGCGTCTGGGAGCCTCTTCCTCCCTCCCACCCCAAAATTTTCACAAATATTTTCAACCCGAGTTAGCTATTCTGCTACTCCCATCAGTCAGCCACCAGGCTGGTCTGCTTGAGCTGGAGGCTGGACTGGAGACCTCCTGAGGTCTGCTGGGCTGCTGTGGTTACTGAGTGCCACACATGTTCAGAATTCAGTTTCATGGTTCTTCCAGTTAGAAGTTATGATTTACTTAATGTGTTTTTATTTTACATGTCCATTTGTTTAATTTAAATTCAAAGCTGCTTAAGATTCTTTTTTGGATAACACGAGCAGTATGAATTGTGCCATTTATGTATACAATCTGGTTATATATTGTAAGGTTAAAGACACCATGAGAAAGGAAAATGCTACGACGCGTGCAGTATAAATCCTTGAAATAGATCCTCTGAGTTGTGAAGTCACCAATTTCTCACTGCTCACTGTACAAAAATGTGTTGATTCAATCCTCCAGTTGGCCACAGACCCCATTTTCAACATGTATTTCTCATTTCCTTGATATCCTTTCCCTTTTGTAAGTATCTGAACTAGACTTCTCAAGATTGTATCATTTCCTTTCTCCCCTTCCCCTGATGGGACAAAAAAGTGCTCCTGTCATGCACCCTGGAGCCCGAGTGAGACAAGAATCGGTGCCTTGTTAGGCTGAGAGCATCCTGAATTCACCAGGGATGGAAAGCCATGCTTTAAGCAAGATGACCCCAGTTCACTTGGATTTGTTGCATTATGTATGTTGATACTGGTTCTTTTGTCACTTGGCTGACTTGTCACTTAACAACCTCCCTGTTTTGAAGTCTAGTGGCATGCTGGAGACCAGTTGAACCCAAGAGGCACTGGTGATCTATTGTGTGGGAGTTAAGGGTGTCTGAAGCTGTGGTTTGCAATTCAGTGAATGCTTCTCAATTCCTGTGGCAGATGCCATTAGTTATGGTTTCTCTTCAAGCAAAATGTTTGCAAGCGCCTTTGTACCAAGTTCATTGGCAAAACAGAAAGCCGTAGTGTGCAGATGTGTTCACCCCCTTCCAGAGCGGTGCACTCTCCTGCACGTTTTTTTTTCTTTTTCTATACATTACATACTTTGCTATTTATTGATGCATTTTTTTCACCCCTTCCACCTAATTTTGTTTGGAACATGGCTATCTGGGTAAATTAGTTTATACTTTTCACTTCAGGTTGTTCATACAAAGACGTCAAAGCATGCTAGAGATTTGTATCTAACCCTTGGCAAAACTGGGAATGAGGTGCTGGAATGCAATTTTTCATGGAAAAAGAAAGGTAGAGTCAGTCGAGGCGTGTGTGACAGCATCAGGGACTGCGTGCAGAGTGCTGATTGCATGCCAATTAATAGACCATGTTCTCAACCTTTAGTTTCTTAAGGCATATATCCTCACTGTTAGTGCATGAACTGCTGGGTCTTTGGCTGTTCACACAGGGTATTGAAGGTAGACTTGTATAGGACTTTTTTTCTTTTATTTTTCTGAAGTCTTTTTAAAGCAGGCAAGCTGTGAGAATTTGCAGTGTACCTATAGGCAAAGTACATTCTGTATAGCACATTTGGTGACCCTGTTCCGCTCTCCCCATAAACAGTAGAGCACCTATTGATGGACTTTGTGTTGGCATTTTCATCAGGTTTCTGAAGAGGCAACGTTGCTGGCTCAATCAATAAAACTCAGTTAGATTTACTGATTACACAACTCTCTCTTCCCGAGACAAACAGCAAGTTCGTAATTGCTCAGTGTACTGTATTTTCTAGGAGCTATATCCAACTGCACCCGTCAGTTTGCATGTGTCACAAGACAGGATTCAGATCGCTTCAGATCTCTTTCTTCTCCCACACTGCTGTGAGCTGGTGGACTTTCTTCAGCCGAAAAGGAAAAACATGCTTTTTACAATCTGAGCCTGTCACTGCAGTCTTCAGAGCTGTGACCATAACATGAAACAAATGTTTTGAGATTTTAAAAGGGTAGATTGTGACAGCTGAGTGTGCTACCTTAAAAAAGAGATAGACTGTCTCAGTAAAGCATACTAATCCTACAAATGACTAATAACAAATGAAGTTATTATAGTATGTCCAACTGACCTACACTGTCACTAATTTTAATTTTATTCCTGAATACAAATATACTTGTTGTTTCCAAGACTATGCTAGGAACTGTGAGATGCATTATGTGTTGTTACCTCTACCACTGTATACCTGCTCTTTTCTTGTACATTGACAGATACATCAGTCTTAAGTTTTGGGAGTCTTAAGTCTCCAGTACTCATACAAACTCTGGGCTTGGTGTAAGTGTTGGGCCTCTTATGCATGCTAAATGCCAGTCAAGAAATTACTTCATTTAATCAAGCCTATCTGGATATCTGCAAACCACTGTGCTACATGTTAAAGGGCAAGCCTCTCAAACTGCCTATTTTCTCCCTGGGTTTGGTAAAACAGGTAATTCTCCTCTTTGAAAATGCAGGTCATGTACAGCTTGGAAAACACGTGCTAAATAACACAAAACAGATGAGAACTTCCATTCCCGTAATCACATTTTCCCCAGAATTGCTGTTGCTTTTTAGTAATCTATTTACTGCTGTAAGAATGCTGCAATTACTGGGCTAAGGTGTACTTACTGAAGTACTTCATAAGTAGCTCTGTTAGAGGTATGTCCTTCTTTAATTTGACTGCCTAATAGGGAATTACAGCCATTCCCTGCCTGTTTCCTTTCCTCTGGAGCACAGATTCTCTGTTGAGATGAATAGACAAAGCTTCATTGATAACAACATTCAATTTTGAGCCCTGTCTTTGCTATGCCCTCTCCTGCAGTTTGGTTGTTACTGCTGCAAGAAATTCTTCTCATCGGCTTGCATAATTTGTTTTGGTAAATATAATAGCTTTACCCTTCCTCTTGCTGGGTGTGCAAACCTGATATCCCTGGAAAATCCATGGAAAAAGAAGGGAAGAATTCACTGACGCTGAATGGCTGGAATTGCCCTCTTTTAGGGGTTATGTCTTTTTTTCTACGTGATTTTGATACTCTTGGGGCTTGGTTCTCCACTGTCCTGAAACCTGTTTAGTGACTTCTAAAACTGTGCGGAGAAGCTTCAAGCACACAAATACTCCATCAACTCTGTGACAATACAAAATGGAGGCAGCAGAGAAACAGGACTGGTTTTACACAGCAAACAGAAAGGATTTGAGGATCCTAAACAAGGGTTAATAAATGTTCTCATGGGTAGAAACAGCCTGAGTTTCCTAATGAGCATTTTATTGTGTTTCAAGCAACCCTTTCACCAAAATTGTCATCTTTGCTTTCTTTGAAACAGACTGACCTGCAGCTGAACTGTGCTAAGGCACAGTTTTAACAGAATTATACCAGCTGTTAATAGAGAGTTAGAAAACCTCATGCACTAGATTCGCAGCTGGTATAAATTGATGCAATTACATTGTGTTTAGGGGAGCTCTGCTCGTTACGTGAACCTGAGGATCTGGTGTTTGGGGCTTTTCTGAGGCTGATGTGCAGCATGTGGATGCTGTTTTCCTCATGTGCTGTTCTGTTTTGGTTGCTGTGAGATGGTGTAAATATCTGGGTTTAGTCTTAGAGATTCCTCTCTTGGATTTTGAAGAGACTCCTGAATTTGACCTTTTGCCACCTCTGATGCTTCCCAGCTCTTGAAGAGCGCCATGCGCCAGCTGTTTGCCTGGCTGGAAGTGCACCAGCCTCTCACAGATGTGGAATCTCCCTGAGGTAGGCATAAATACATGCAATATGTTATTTTGCTTCATAGCATAAAAGTGCTTAAAAGGAGGTCCCATTTTCAAGGAGAAACTGTATTGTAACATGTTGACGATATCTATGCAGGAGCAGTATCTGCACTGTGGTCTTAGCCACTGGTTGGCAGGTAGGTGGAAATAAGGGGAAGAAATTGGTGGGTTTATCTTTTCCAGGTTGCTTGCTGCTTAGGAAAACTATAACTAAAGCTTTCTCCTTTAGACAAATCCATCCCTGCTAGAAATTAGTTGGTTCATTGGTTTTTTTGAAAATTAGATGAAGTTTTTGATGATTAACTTAATCTCTTTAAGTGGTTTTCTTGTAGTGCTCTTAAATTATAAAATTCTTAGATGGTTGCTATCTAAGTCCAGAGGGACCTGAATAAAATGCTAAGCTGCTTTTGTCCAAAACTGTGTTTTTCAGTATCTGTATAATAGTGCAATGTCTGTGATAAATTGAGGGTTTTCCCTTGTTATTTTGGCACTGTGAAGCAATAGCTCTATGACATAGGTCCTATTTAGTAGCCCTTGCTTACGCCTATATGTAGAAGTAAAAGTCTTAAAAAAGAAATAAAGGTAAATAAATATATGCTAAAGACATTTTGAACATCTTTACTTTTTTGGATGTCTAAACTGAGACATTTTTTCAGATGATTACTGCTTGCCATTTTCTAAAGTAGGGATTGTCTCCAAGTGCATATGCTGGAATGAGATATCAAATCCATTTTGTCTTTGCTTCTTAAGCAGCCTATTAAAGCTAGAGGGAAGGGCAGCCAAATGTTAAATGACGTGTCTCAGGCCATAGATACGAGTTTCAGAGATGGCATTAAAATTCATTAAAAAATTAGTTCCCTTCCTTGGACTGATAGCTTTCAGGAAAAAAAAAATCCAACAATAATTCCCCCCACCCCCGCCATTGCAATACTTCTATATTTTCATTTAAAGTTTTTATTTTTGTGTGTGTGTACCTCCTTTAAATCTATGTTTGCTTAAGTTACTTCTCTCTCCCAATATATAGCATCCCTTATGACCAAGGAGAGCTATTCCTTGCATGTGAGATAGGAGTGTATGTATTTCTAGCCTAATATCTTTTAGCAGGTGGAGTTGGGAGCAGAATTACCTTCAGGTGGCCAGGTACTCCTAGGTGTAGCAGCAGCAGGTGAACTGCTGGCCCCTAGTGGTAAACGGGGAGTAATCTGAGAGTCTGGGTATCTCTTGCTCAAGAGGCGATGTCTTCTGATATTACTTCATGTAAGTTACACCCAAATTTGAAGTATGAGTGAGACCACGGCTGTGATTTAGTTTCAGTTACCTGAATTATTTTCAGTATGGTTCAGATAATCTTGAAATCAAATACTCTTCATTTTTACTGGTGTAAATAAAGCTCAAGCTGTGTGTGAGCACCAGAAGAATGAAATTCTTGTAGCGAGAGCCAAGGGTAGAGTTATTTTAAGGGACTATGCAGTCAGTATTTTATAATTTCTGTAAAGAGGAAAAGCCTATGTCAGGCTGCTTGTGACAGAGAAATAGATGTCATTATAAAACATGTAATGCTCTGAAGATACTTATTTTTTTCTTTTCCACGTGAATCCATAAAGAGATATTGCTCTCCCTGGGCTATATGGGCAGCTCTCCCTTTCTACAGTTAATGAGGAAAATAATATAAAGGCCAGTTTGGTGACCTACAGGTAAGTGCTGGGTTAAAGGGGTGATCTCTGCCCTCCTGAAATGGCAGAAGGCACAGAAGGGATGAGCTGCAACATTGCCCGTTTTTAACACATCACTGAACTATGGTCCAGTCTAGCGACTGTTGCAGTAGTGCTTACGTGAGCTCTTCTGATGAAATTTAGTTGTTGTCACATGGAAGTGATAGCCAAAACATGCTGAATCTGTCCAGCAGTCTCCAGGACAAATGGTCATTATAGCAATATCTTAGAGGGATTCAAAGAAGGGAGGAAAATGCAAACCTTTTAGGACAATTGAGAGGAGAAAAAGGCTCCTTCATTAACCCCAGAAGCAATTAGTGTGAGAAGTGAGACATTTAGTCATACTAATTTGTGTATTGTGAGATGTTTTTACATTGCTTTAATTTGCTTTGATAAATATATCTGAGTTAAAGCTTACCCGTTGCCCAACTTGTATTAATACGCTTTGGTATTAACTTATTTAATGAAGTGGTATCAACTTTGGTATTAATACATATACACATATATATATATATATATATGCACACACACTTACAGCCTAGTTCAGTCCTTCTTTCAAAGGAAAGAAATAATGGCCCTGAGTCCTGATTACTGGAAATGGTGTAATTCAAAGGTAGAACCAAAGGATCTGTGCCAAGGTAAAACCAGAATGGAATCTGATTCCCTCAGTCTGAATGGTGAGTTGGACTTTGGCGTTGAGGTTAGGCTATAGCATTTTCTGGTTAGCCCAGACTAGCTGCCATTTCTGCAAGGATATTCCCTTCTGTAAGACCTCCTTCATCCCCTTTTTCCTCCCTCTCCTCAGTGACTGAAGTGACAGAAAGGATCTGCTTACGCTTATATGCATCTCAATAACAGTATTTGCCGAATGTTCCTTGGCAGGACATTTTGTGGTGGCTAAAGGTTTCTCTTTTTGTATCCATTTACTCCCTTTTTTTGTCTATTTGGAGATATGTAAGGCCTCTGCTGGGTTTCTGGATGTGTTCTAACCAGCAGAATAAAGCATAGCAGAAAGGGAAATCCCAGAAATACAATTTACTTCCTAGAAGATAATTTGCTGTCCAGATGGTTCAGCTGCAGACCAAGGCCAGCTTCTCCCTGCCTGCCCGGCCATGGGCTGGCCGATGGCATTGGGGTTGTTGGGACCTGAAGGAAGAAAATGGCAAAAGCAAATTAAAAAAAGCCAAGAACTGCAAGAAGCTTGAACAGCTAGGTGTTGTTTACCCAGTATAGTCTCTGTGAAGTTTCTATTGCCGTAGAAGTTTTTATGTTTAAGATTTGCCTCTGAAACTGTCAGTATTTCAGCAGCTCCCAAATTTTCTGGAGCTTTTCCTCTGGGTATCCCCACCTTGGAAGAACGTGTGGCTTTACTGTAGCTGCTGGAGATCAGGCTTTGTGTTTGGTTCTTATGCTGTTCCTCTCATTCATAGGGAGCAGTGGCTTGGAAGAAAAGACTGATGCCCTTCCTGGCATTCATAATAGGATTTCCTTCCATTTACAGGCTCTTAACATTACTTACTCAGCTGTGCAGGGGTTGATGTCAGTGAATAGCTGGCTGAGTCATTTTTGAGTTATTTAACATGTTGAGAATAAGCCTGGAGCTGTCAGACGAGTAATATCTACATAGGCTTTTTCTAGCTACAGCCGTTCTTAATTTCTGTGCTATATTAAAGCTAAGCTAATAATAGTACTTTGGGTGATACTTTGATGGGGAGCTTTGTTAATGCATTTGTGAGGACTAAAGAGGCTGGTTAATTCAGTGCTAGAAATGTTAAAAGAGGCAATGATACTAAACTGGAGATCGAATGAGTAGATGGAGCAGCTAGTTGTTTTGCTAAAGAAAATAAAATATCTGTGTCGGTCTTTGCAGCACGCTAACTGGTGAATAGGCACAATAGCTGCATTGTCATAGTTGGAGCTGCTTCTTCAAGAACGGATGCTTAGTGTTTCAAGTAGAAACTGATTGTTAGAAGTGAGACTAATTTTAAGAATATGGGTACAGATACTCAGTTTCTTATTACACATAAGTAGTCATTCCCACACTGAATCTTTTTTTCAGAAGTAGCCTACCGTTTAGTCCAAGTTAATTAAATGCAGGAGAATGGGGCATCTCTGTTGAGCTGTCAGGAGATGATGTACAAATGGCACCCATGTCTGCACTACTGTGCAGCAAAAGAAAATAGGGCCATCTCTGAGCTGATGTGGTGACTTGAGGAGGTTAAGAGAAGAGTGGTGGCAATAAGAGCTGTGTCTGGGAAGAGCAGGTGATGCTGGTGAGGATGGGGAAGCATGCTGGAGAGCTTGATAAGGCCACTGTTGTAGCAGAGTTATGTATCAAATACATCTGTGTCTGGAGAACCAGACCCCTTTTTGCTGGCATTGATGGAGTTGGTGGAGCTGTTGTGACTTGCCATACTTGAGATTTTGTTTCAAGTGGTCAGCCACCTTATTGAGACTTCGGTGGGCTCAAAGGTGTGCAGTAGCTGACATCCACCACTGACTAATCTGAGAGAGACGTCATGGTTAGGAAAGTAAGATTAGGTTGTCTAAGAATAAACACGACAGTCACTGCAAGACTGTAACCCTCTAGAAAACATTGATTTTTGTATGAAAGTTAAGTTCAGCAAGATGTTAACTGGTCATAAAAGCAAAACTTAACAGATATGCTTTCTTAAAACGAGGAATTTTATATTTGTATCACTAAGCTGATAATAAATATTGTATAGTATATGTTGACTTCTGTGGCAATGTGTATCTTATGTGTGGGAGGAGTTGCAGGGTGAGATCTAAGCGTATCCTGCCATGGTTATTTTGTTTTCTTTCTCGCTGTTCCTTACCCTTTGGTGTCTCTCTGTGGAGTAATTGTACTGTATTAGATAAATTCTATTCCTTATATGAAACTGTATAGGTAAGCTTGAAAACTATTTTGAAAGAAAATACTCTACTAAATTCTGTGGATTGGGTTTTATTTCCTTTGTTCATACTGAATAAGGCCATAGAGGAAGAATTATATGTTATAAGGTATTGTTAGTATCAGTAATAGTGTCAGAAAACAGCTTTATATGTTTGAGTCATATTTCCTTGGCTAAGTCTGTGAAAGCATCAAGGGTAGCACTAAGGAACAGGCCAGGGTAAGAGCAGGAGACAGAAATGCTGAAAAAGATGATAAAAAAAGACAATACATTACTACAAAGAAACTAAGCTTGGGGTAGCCTTTTGTTGCCTTTTCCATAAATCCCCACATTCAAGGGGTAAGCTGGTGTGTGAAGTCCTGTGGCAGGAAACCCAAAGCGTGTGTACTTGTAGCTGACTGCTGCTATCAGCTTGTCTGTGGCACTTTCCATCCAAGCATTTCAGTGCAATTTTCGTACAATTTCCAAGCATTATATAGCGAAACTGTAACCCAGCCTAGTTGAGAGACTTGTCTGGGGCTGTCCAGGGATGCAAGGCAGATGCAAAACCCAGCCTGTGGGAGGCTTTCTTCTGTCTTCCGCTGTGTACCTCGGTGTGGCAGCCTTGCGGGGGGAACCACAGCATTTTTGCCTTTGGGTTGCATGTATTCTTTTCATTGCAGAGGATTGGTTACCATAGAGTCACAAAATGTGTCCTGCAAGTTACCTTCACAGGGGTGTTGTGGAGACCACTGACGCATGTTACTCTGTGGGAGATACTGTCTGTAATCTATATACAATATGCAAAGGGAGCAGAGCCAGATCTTCAGCCCACCTATCAGTGGCAATTTTCTGACCAGATCGGGTCCTGCTTTAGATGTGACAAAGGTGGTGGGGTGAATGCCCCATGTTCTCCGTACCCCCCTTTGCTCCAACTGCGCAGCTTGCTCACAGCGTACATAAGCAGATAAGCTCCTTTCTTATATTGTCTTTGTGATTTCCTTGCATGTTTTGCTTTTTTTTTTTCCTCTTCGTACATGGACCAAGTGATAAACCTTGAAAGCAAATGTGCAAGAATAAACAGATTGTCCACTCTTTGTATCCCTTACAGACAGTACAGACTTTGAAATGTTTTTTCTTTTGGCTAGAAATGTCAAAATAATCAACAACTAGAGAGCTACTGCTTTGTATTAGGGAAAATGTTAATACAACTTTCACTAGTGTCAAGGCTCTTAATGAGCAACTGTTAAGGAAGAGAGGACCAACACAAGTAATTGCACTGCTCATCGGGATTACCCTGTCAGCTTGTATTCGGTTTGCGTGGCAAGGTTTTGGTAGTGGGGGGGGCTACATGGGTGGCTTCTGTGAGAAGCTGCTAGAAGCTTCCCCTGTGTCCGATAGAGCCAATACCAGCTGGCTCCATAACAGACCCACCGCTGGCGAAGGCTGAGCCTATCAGCGATGGTGGTAGCGCCTCTGTGATGACATATTTAAGAAAGGGTGAAAAACAACTGTGCAACAGCAGCCGGAGAAGAGAGGCGTGAGAATATGTGAGAGAGACAACTCTGCAGACACCAAGGTCAGCGAAGAAGGAAGGAAGGGGAGGAGGTGCTCCAGGCACCGGAGCAGAGATTCCCCTGCAGCCCGTGGTGAAGACCATGGTGAGGCAGGCTGTGCCCCTGCAGCCCGTGGACATCCACGGTGGAGCAGATATCCACCTGCAGCCCATGGAGGACCCCATGCAGGTGGATACCCGAAGGAAGCTGTGACCCTGTAGGAATCCCACGCTGGAGCAGGCTCCTGGCAGGACCTGTGGACCCATGGAGAGAGGAGCCCACGCTGGACAAGGTTTTCTGGCAGGATTTGTGACCCCATGGGGGACCCACGCTGGAGCCGTCTGTTCCTGAAGGACTGCACCCCATGGAAGGGACCCATGCTGAAGCAGTTCGTGAAGAACGGCAGCCTTTGGGAAGGACTCACATTGGAGAAGTTCATGGAGGGCTATCTCCCGTGGGAGGGACCCCACACTGGAGCAGGAAAAGAGTGTGAGGAGGAAGGAGCGGCAGAAACGACGTGTGATGATCTGACCACAACCCCCATTCCCCGTCCCCCTGTGCCGCTCAGGGGGAGGAGGTAGAGAAATCGGGAGTGAAGTTGAGCCTGGGAAGAAGGGAGGGGTGGGGGGGAGGTGTTTTTTAGTTTTCTCATCATCCTACTCTGATTTGATTGGTAATAAATTAAACTGTTTTTCCCCAAGTCGAGTCTGGTTTGCCTGTGACAGTAATTGGTGAGTGATCTCCCTGTCCTTATCTCGACCCATGAGCTTTTTGTTATATTTTCTCTCCCCTGTCCAGCTGAGGAGGGGAGGGATAGAGCGGCTTTGGTGGGCACGTGGCATCCAGCCAGGGTCAACTCACCACACAGTTATAGTTCTCCTTTTCAGAAAAGCAGAAGAATATTTTAATGATAATTAGAAATGTAAGATATACTGAGGACTGAGACTCTCTTTTTACACCTGGAATATGAAGCTTCCAGTCAGCCTGAAAAATTGAATAACCATTTCTGCCACTGCATGGTGAGAGCAGACTTGCAGATGTGGTGCAGGGCCATTAATGAGTCGGTGGTAGATCATTGTCCTAACCTTGTCTTGGCATCCATGTCATTCACAGGTAAAGTACAAATATCTTCAGGTGATGACACTGAATAAGATGCTGCCTCTTGAGATTTCTAAAACTCAAATAGTCTCTTGCCAATTGCAGTTATTCTTGCAGGGGCAGTGGAACAGGGACATTTTTAGCAGTTAAAGCTTGAATAATGTGAACTGACTCTCACTTCTCTTTGTGAAATTTAAGCATGCAAAGTCTATTAATACCAATGATGGTAATGCTTTTAAATTCTGCTAGTACTCAAATGTAAAAATATGCAAACAGTTCTAAAATATGTATCTTTTTGGCCAGGATTGAAAACTGAAATACTGCTGTTCTAGAATTTACTGAAATGGCTTTTGGTTTTTAGGGGGGTGGAAAAAGAGCCATCACAGCTTACTAAATGGACATCATTACTCACTGGTCTATGTACCATGTAACTGTAATGCTTTGTGCTGTCTCTGCTGATACCAGATATAAAGGCTGTTCATGCAGGATCTTTGTGAAGGTTTGTTTTTATACATCGACCTTTATAAAATAGCTCTGTGTAAGAATTGGTTTAATACTCCGAGTTGGAAGAGAATACCGAAGCCCAAGTTCGGGTTCTCCAAAGACTGAAAAATTTGGTAGGTGAACAAACTTAGACATCCATGTTTCCCTGAGAAAAAATTGTGTCCAAGGTATTTAGAAGTAATTTTTTTGTTGTTTTGGGATTGTTTTTTTGTGGTTGTTAATCTAGAAGCAGATTTTTGTGTTGCAACTAGTGCTGATAATATTTTAAGCCACACAGAGAAAAATAATAACATGTCAAGGGGCTGGATTAAAAAAAACTCAAACACTACTTTCTTTCTACTCTCTCTCATTACTCTTCCTCTGCTTCCTAAACAATACTTCCTATTTAATTTCCTGATTATATGATGATTTTAAAGAACTGTCAACTTGACAAAACTTGAAAATGGATTTGCTTATACACATCCAGAATATTTAGGTTTTTTTTGTTAAAGCTTTGGATTTAGTTTATTTTGTGATTATATTATTGCTAAGGGCCTAATTCTACCAGCTACCATTTTTATTGGGTTTATATTTTTATTATAACCTCACCCGGAGAAATTAGATTTAAACCTCGTAGCAGTAATAAGGACTGACTTGTTTGCCCCTGAATGCTTCAGATGTACATCCTCATCTCTCAGAAGGTCACATGTGCTGGCTGTCCCTCAGGTTTCAAACGGAATGAGATCCTTTAGACGCATTTTGTGTTTCAGCCTAACAAATAATATTTGGTTATGTACTTAATAAAAAAGATTGCTGGTGGATGTTCTCGCCCTACTTTCAATTGTTATCTGAGCTCATTGATCCACGAGAGCAGTTTAATTACACTAAAAATGAATGTCGATGGATGTAGAAAGAAATAAATCTTTTAAATCTGTGTAGCATACTTCACTGAAATAACTGAGTTTACTGCCCTTCCTAAGACTATCTTTAAGAAAGGTTAAAATGGAGATATAACATGCTCTGTGTCTGCATCCTTCAGCACTCACATTTAACTTGTCCGTTGCTACTATTAAAATCAAGGGCTGGCTCAATGAGTTGATTTGTAGATGAGAGCTTTGTAGACTTCAAGTAATCTGTCTTACGTTTCTGTTGGGTTGATTTGCTGTGGATTTATTTTAGTCACACTTAAAATGGCAGGAATTAGCTATGAAAGGGTAGGAAGTGGGCTTAACTGTTACCCAGATAACATATCAAAGGGAGTTACTGAATGAGCTTAGCTCTGTCTCTTAGCTCTTGGTGTGGCAACAATTTGGTTGAGTGGGAAGTGTAGACTTTATTCTGTTTCGCTGTAAGGAAGTGCATTCTGGAGGTTTTTCGTGAACATAATGTATTGTTCAACCATCAGAATCACCAGCTGTGTTTTCCAAATTGTGGGATTCAAGATACTTATTTGTATGCATGTGAGGCAGAAGGGTAATTGATGTTTAGGTCAGTACCTTGAATGGTCTCTCAAAATAACATAGTAGTAGCGTGATCTGATTGTTGCTAATCTCATTTCCTGGTCTAAAAAGTGTTTGAGATTTTTGGCTGTGTTTTCTGGCAGTCGCCTGAATTGCTGGGTGAAAATACAGTAATTTAGAACAACTCGCATTTCTTTAACTCTATCTGTAAGTGAATTTCTTAAAGGGCTTGATAAAGCGTTTAATTACAGAGTAGCTGTGGAGTAAGTATCCACAGGACAATGCAGGTACCATTTAAAGCTCAGCTACATCACCTTTATGGCAATCACGCTTAATGTCAACTCATGAGCATGGTGTTCATGAGAGAGTAGATACTGGCAGGATAACACATCTGTTGCTGCAACTATAAAAGGTCATTGGATTTTTAAGCTTTCAGTTAGCAAACAGCTACTGAAATGGACAGGAACCGGGACTGATGTTTCAGCCATTATCACTATAAAGTCACTTAAGTATGTATGTACAATCAGTGAGACTCCAACTCTGACAGCTTCCACTCTCATGGCAATAAGGGGAAAGCAGACCTGACCTTAGTGGCTCTTACTTTCCCTGCATTAAGTGCAAGGCAAGCACAACTCAAAGTGGGTCAGGTTTGTCACTCTCCCATGCACTCACTGACTTCAGACATGGGCTCACAGGTTCGACTGTCACTTCATTTAAAACAAAACCGCAAACCTTTCTATTAAACAATAATTAAACCATTTTAGAGATGTGGTTTGGCCGCCTCTCTAAATGTTACGGTGTTTACTTTTGAAGCTGAGGCTGAAATGATCTCCCTGAAGTCAGACAGGAGCTGGGTTGTGGAGATATAGGGGTTATAACTTGGGTTTCCTGGCACTGGTTTGATGTCTAGTCCCTTGGGCAGTGCTGTCTGCGCCAGTGGTGTGTTTCCAGCTTGCTCCTGTATTTGGTTTTATAGTCATAGTAACGAGTATTGCTCATCTTGTTTCCTGCTAGACCATTTATTGTATTAAAATCCTTGTGCTGTGTTATCCTCAACTTGAACTTGAGGGTTGGTATATAACAGTCCAGTATTTATGGCTCATTTAACTTTGTGGTTTTTAAACATGGTTATTGATACTCCTTGACCTTTATTTGTAATCACTGCAAGGACTCTGGTCCTGTGTGATCAAGTGTGTTGATACAGAGAAGTAGCTTGCAAAATATTAAAGATGAATGGGAAGAAGGAAAAGTATATGTATACTTTTACATGTATACATATGTATATGATTTTTTTGAATGGCATTTTCCCCATAATTCTTTGATTTAGTGATTTGTAAAAAGGAAAAAAATGAAATTATTGATACTGTAGTCCTGTAATCTTGTACACAGTAGGCCAGATCCAGAAGTGATATGAATGTTGATATTAATGAGGGACTCGCTTCCTTCATTAGTAGCAATCAAAAAACTTAGGTGTTTAATACACTTTAGGTGTCAAAATTAATGAAAAGCCAATGGCATCTCAACATGTCATACAAATGGAGTGAGAGATAGTTGAAATATATTGGTCACCTCCATATTCAATGATATAACATTGACGTGCAGGGGTGACCAGCTTTCTCTAGAGACTGAGGATATCTTCACTGAGAGGCAGGTTTTTAGAAATAACCAGTAAGAAGACTTAGAAATTGGCCTTTCATTGTCGTTATTGACTACTTCTTTGTGTGTGTTCGCTGTTAAAACCTTAAGCATCTAATCCTCCGTTAAGTTTGCATTTCTAAATCAATACTACCAAAGGAGAATTTTGCTTGCGGAGTTTATTCCATGTCTGACAAATGAGAACTATTAATGAGGAATTCCTGATTTCCATATGCATTTCTACTGTGCATCATAAACTGGCTTGAAATGATAGATCGATGCTATTGGTTGCTCAGTCATTCATGTCTTCTGGTATAAATTGCCATTATTATTACTCTAAGAATATGTTAGGTGGGCGTTCAGGTGTCTGTTGGTACTTCTCCCTTGCACGAAGAGGCATGTTGAACACCTCTCACAGCAGTAAAATATGACTTCGGAACCTGGGGAGCTATGATACAGATTGCAAATTGGTGTAATGAGGGTGCGGCAGTACAGAAAAGATAGTAAAACTAGAAGGGTCCCTTTATTTGGCAAGATCATAGCATGCCTGGAGATGAACAAAGTGAGGGGGGTGTATTTATTCTAACTTTTAGTTTTTTAATAGCTGATCTCCCTACAATCCAGGTCTTTTGTCTTTGGAAAAGCTATGTTCTTTCTCAATTGTGTGTGCACTGTTAACCTTCAGGAAGAAATTACCTGGGGGGAAAAAATCAATTATGTACACACACAGCAGATTAGACTTGAGCTCCATCTCTGCTGAAGTGACTTTTCACTCCTACTAACAGTTATTTGGTTGGGGTTTTTTTGGAAAACTTAATAGAAAATACGCGGCAAGATGATGTGACACCATTTTAAATAGTCTTCATTGTCCATGGCCATTTCCTTGCAATCAATAGGGCATAAAAGTGTTTGCTGCATGTTCCCCTCAGAAGGGCTCTATCGAAGTACAATCTGCTGCTTTTTCAAGACTACGGTAATATTAATGTTAAGCAGGTTTTCCTGCAGACATGGCAAATAGAGAACGGTAACAGTTTTGTGTCTAATGTTAATCACATAGAGATGTTAAAAATGAATAGGCAGGTAGTCCCTTGATAAAGGTAGCTCTGTATTTATAGATCTAGACCGCTTGCAGGTCCTTTTGAGCTAGGTAAGAATTTGCAGTGGGCATTGTTTTAATAGAGCATAGCTGTATGTTGCCTGAGAAAGGTAGCAGTTAAAATAAGAAACTATGGTCAATATGGTATGATTGAAGTAACTAATTTCCTTTAGAATTAACTTCTAATGAAAATCTCAATGTGATTAATAAAGGATGTTCTTCATAAATGTTATATGTTAATACTATTAACACTTAAGATGTACTGAAAAATTCCATGATATATTTGTAGAACTTGAGTGTCTTCCTCAGTTGCGTACCAATATGTGCTTTCTGAAATACATAATCAGTGGACTACTACGGTGTGGTACGCGTCAGATCTGGCGGCAGGCGTGATCATCATATCCTTTCTGAAGCAAATTAATTGTGAGTCGTTCCATTTAAAACATAGGTATTTTCCACTGAAGGTGAATTACCAGAGTGCTACCTGCTTGATGAAGGTATTTAGATTCCATGGCTCTTTCAGTAAAGGTGGATTTTTTTCTGTTATTAAGATTGTAATCTGCTCAAGTCTAATTATTAGGCATATTCTTTAGCTGTCAGCTGTCTCTGTTGCAGAAGCTGGAGCTTTTCTTTGGCACTGTACATGACTTTGAAGTCTTCTGGGGTGAGCAGAACTGCTGTGTTAAAGTATTGCTAATACAAATGTAAATACCAAAAGACACGTTATCCAGGGAAATTCAGATCTGCAGAGTGTGCAGATCTACGCGATGAACCTTTGTGAGGAGCAGCAGCAATAGAGATTTGGGTATTGAGATGAGCAATGATGGCTTTTGACTCTTTAAAGTGTCACAGATGGCAGGGAGGCAAATTAACAATTCTTTGAGAAAACAGTTGTGTGTGCTACCAGGCTTTTGACAGATGGGTTTCTGCAGTAAGGCCTGCAAGCTATAGTTTCCGCTGCTGCTGTTGACTTACGAATTCAGGCGAGTTAGCGCTGGATCAATAGGGATTTCAGAAGGCTTCAAGGCTTATAGTGGGAGGTGAGTGAGTGATATCCTTGGACATTCAAGAGGTTACTCAGTAATAAATGAGGCAAAGATATGAATTTCTGCCACAACAGTGATATGAAAGAATGAACTTTTTAGCTTGAAAGACATTAATTTTTCTCTATTCAACAAATGCACATATGACTAAGATTCAGTTAATTCAGTCTGGTAATAGCATCAGCAGTTTCCGTGATAAAGCCTGACTATTGGTAGTGCTGACGACAAAAACATAGATCTGTCGTTCCTCCTGAGAGCAAAAAGGCTAATCCCTTCGGTGCTGTTTTCCGTGAGATGTCTGAGCCCATTGCCGAGGCACCTCTGGATCTGTGGGAGCAGCACCCCATGGATCTGCCGCATGTCCGTCCTGTGACACACATGTAGAACCACCTGGGCTTCTGGAGGGGGGAAGGAGTAAAGGCTACAGGGAGAAGACAGGTATCACAGATTGGTACTTACTGGTTATGAAAGAAATTGGAAGTGATCTAAATCTAAAGACTTGATTAAAACAAAAGAGATGAACTAGGGCAGGGTCTTTGCTGTATGCGTGAATGCACAGCAGCTCATCTAATAGGAAGAGAAGAAGGCAGGTGTATACCGATATTCTAATGTCTTTATCTTAAACTTCTTTTTCCAGATACCTGATAAAGGGGAAAAAAAAAAAGGCTGGATTAAACTGACCTCAGATCTGCTACATAGTGTCATATCCAACGTAGAGGGAGAGTACCTCTTAAAAGAATTGTGAACGTTTATCTGAATGGTATTAGAAATTCTTGTCATGTTAAATAAAAGCCAATGTGCAGAAATAAAGAATTAGGAAGCAAGGAAAAAGCCTAATGTAAATAAGAGTTCTAGGATTTATTGGTGTCAGATGTCAGTAAAAGCCTTGTGTCGCTTCAGGATTTTTGGAGAGGGTTGCATGGTGGGGTATTTGGTGGGCATTTTCTCTTGGATTAAAAATTGTAGACAGAATACAAGCCAACCTACTGAAGTTTCCATGTGAAAAAAAAAATTAAAAAATCCTCTTGCTGAGCCAACAAGAGCAAATTGGGGCACAGCAAACTGGGCAGTATACCACCCTTGCTATAGTCCATGGTCTGTGGCAGGTAACCCCCTATATACCTTTCCTAAACCACCTGTAAGTGGCCGGCACCTCATACTTCTCAAAGAAGTAGCCCAGTGTCACCCTGCAGAAAATCTTCCTTACAGCCTCAGGAGCACAAGCTGGGATGGCAAATCTACTGGAAAGCAGCGATTTTGCATGACCGTGTTGGATTTGGGGGTTGCCAATGTCAAATTTTGACTGAATGCCTGGCAGAGGGGAACCCTGATTGCATCTGGACCACTATACAAATCTGCACCAAAATACAATGTATTAATTACAATCTTAATAAAAGCAGCGGCTATAGATGGCATTAACATCTTTAGAGAAAATTTTAAAGAATTACTCTAGATGAATTTTCATATTCTAAAATTACTGAACTTTTAGGTAACTCAGTTCCCAAACCTTTGTAATTTTTCTTATTGCACTTGATCAATCAGCAGAATGCCTAATGCCAGGCAGGGAATGCTTCACACTGACAGGCTAAAGGGGAGAGGAGAAATTTAAAATTCTTTCAGAGTAAGAAGCAAGACAATTCATTGCTGATGGCACTTTAGGAAATGTTAGGACCAACCTGCCAGGTGCATTGGTGAGAGCATTTTCTGGGCATACTGATAGACAAGGCTAATAAAGCCAGGACTCAAGAACATGAAAGAAAGAGCACTTGGCAGGAAGCCATAGGCAAAAAGTTCATATCTGTATTTAGAGATGAGTAAAATTGCAGTTGAAAGGAGGTGGGGAAAAAAGCAAGGCTAGATGTCTAAGGAGAAGAACCAGAGCACTGATGCCATTAGCACAGGGCTGCATATTGCACAGGGACTGACCGTAGACTCATCTGTATTTCACAGTGTCTGAGACCAGAAGGGGAAGAATGAAATCATGCAAAGCTCAGACTGGCCATTCAATTTTATTGAGTAGTGTACTGAGCTCAAGAGATTTGCTCAAACCAGTTCTGCCCCAAAGCACTGCACGCTACAAGCGAACAGGGGAGGCTCGGGCATGGCCGGTGCCTCAAGCCTCAGTAGTGGCAGAAGGTGGTACTTGCTCCAGGTCTGCGCTGCACACATTGGCTGAACAGTTCTGTCAGCATGGTCTGGGGTAAGGTTTCTTCCCAATCCTAAATCTCATGTGAACATGGAGGAGGCAAAACCATGAACTTAAAAAATAACATCATGTCTTTATTTCTGCTTTCAGCTATCATATCCTAACATATATACATCATCGAAACTGAGCATTTCTTTTCCATTATGTCTTTTCCCTGTCTAAGTATCAACAGTTTGCTCTTGCTGAACAGATTGAGCTCCGGAGGCTTTACATAGTACGGTTGACTTTTCAGTCCCTAGAGCATTTCTGTTGCTTTTCTTTTTTCCTTACAGTTCTGTGGCATTATCACATTTTACATTTGAGCAAATTTATTTGCTAACTGTATCCTGCCCTACCTGCCTAATACTCTGTATTTTTTTTGTCACCTACAAACGGTACAAGCAAAGAATATGTATAAGAATCTATATGATCAGTGATGGTGCCTGGGAGATGAAGAACCCTGAATGCAGCTTAACTACATATGCTACAACTGGGGCAACTGACTATTTCTTGAGTTTCTTACAAAATATGTAACTGTGAGGTTGGGTTTTCAAAGACTTTCTTGCTGGCCTAGTTCTGCTCTTGCTGGAGACCATAGGAAACTTCTTTTCCTAGCTCGTGGGAACAAAGTTAGGCAGGCAATGAGAACTTTAGAAAATCCCACCCTACAATTACAAGCAATAATAATTTTCTAGCAAATGGTTGTCTCTGGTTTCTCTTCTTAAAGCTAAGCCACCCACTGGGAGTTTGATTCTGTAGGACTCCTGTGATGATTGGGGGCAGGGGGGAAAGTCAACCTAAAAATAACTTAGAGGAGTTCTTTTATGGCTCAACAAAGACGCAGTTGTAGGCCTGTCATTTCTGGACCTCCAGGGCTGAGAAATAAGTGTTGGATGCTCTGGAAAGAGAATATGTGCACGTAGGCATGTGACTGTGTGCTCTGGATGTATACCCAGAAACTTTGTCAATTTTTGCCCTTCTTGGGATGAATTAGTAATGTTTATTCAAGAATTTGGATTACTCTCTTCTTCAACATCCTTATTACTTTTTTTTATAGGTAATACCCAAAGTACTGCAATTTTTTTTAAGACTGTTGTTAGCTAAGTTGTTGGAAATCTTTTCGTTACCGTTTATAAAATAGTGAGACTGTTGATACACGCAAGTGAATCATTGTCAGCAGAACTGCAGAAAAAGCTGCATTTTCAGAAGGAATCTGAGGTGCTGCTTTGTAAGTAGAGCAATAGATACAGGACCACGTTGTGCTCAGGACTTAAACCCGTCGATCCCCATCAGCTCCACTAAATTTACCAAATCCGTGCTAACTTCACGGTGCATTTATGTGAGAGCAGAATATAACCTATGGTGTCCTACTGCTTGCTTTATTCGTGGGTGGCTTAACAAGGTTCAGCACTCAAGTTGTTGCTGACTTGTGACTCCCTGCAGTGCATCTCCCCGTGGCTGCAGCATTGTAGGAGGCTGATGAAAATGTCACTGGGAATGAGGTGGCCAAGTTCCTGTGGGTAAAAGGCATCTAATTGCTTTTTCTCCTAGGAGACCGAGTACGTCACCTGTTGGTTGCTTTCAGTTCTCAGAGTCTATCTGGCAAGCGTGCAGAAAAGTTTTTCTCATATGTATTTGAGTTGAAGGACTTGGGAATACAGCCTTCTGGCTTTTCAGGGTGGGTATCGTTGGTCTTGCAGTGCAACTGCATGGGGATGTCTGCAATGCTCTGCTGCTGTTCTGCTGGAAAAGCTGGCCATATGGTGAGGGTAAATCAAAAGCTAGAAACATAACTGCTTGAATTCTGCAGTTCTTCCACAAAGAGTTAATATTCTTCCATTTGTTTTAAAGTGTGATTTTTTTTTTTTTAATTTTTTTTTCTTCATTTTACTTTGAGCCTCCAGTAACACCCATAAAGCTTGATTATATGAAGGGTTTGCAGTCAGACGCTACTCGGGTAGAAGGAAGGATGTAAACATTGCTGCTTGCTTCATAAAGAAGCATATTAATCTTGCTCTGCCAGGCCTTTGTAAACCTTTGCAGTGGATAAATGATATTACAATTCTTCAGGCATGTAGAGAAGGGAAAGCTGGTTACTTCACTTGTGCTGTCAGCCATCATTGGCAACATAAAGTCTGTATTCCTACAGCTGCTGACAGTTTGTAGAAGTCATGAATAAAAATACGCATTTTTAGTCAAATTGTGCTGCCTAACCCCAGTATGCTGTTAGAATGATGTCCTATTTCTGGGGGGAATATAATAGATTTGATTGAATAATTCTGTTTTGAGTTTAGTATTTCACCTTTCTGCTTGTATTTTCAAGGTTATAAATAAATTGATGTGATCGTTACACATTATCTTACAATAAAAATCTATTGTAATTCCTGGATAAGAGATTTGGTTGTAATTTTGATCAAATGTTAAATCTATACTTATGTGTATTCAACATTACACAATATAATATTTCTGTCACAGTATTACAAAAACTTATAATCGCACACTAAGACTGTAATCTCAAGAAACATTCTTTGTGGTAGTCAGGTGTTGACTGGTCCTATAAAAGGTAGATTACGAAAAGGATTCCATTCTTGCTTTCTGGAGGTCATAAATAGAATCATAAATATACCACAATAATACAAATTCTAATTCATATTTCTGTGTAGTTATAGAAAACATAGTTGGTTATTTGTCCCCTGTAATTTTCTAGCTGTATTTCCTGTAAATGCCAGCTGTACCATTTTTCTATATATTTTCATTTTCTTAGCTGAGGGAAAATGTCATTTCCCAGTAGACAGAGTCCTCTGTAAATAAAGTAAAAACAGAAATGTAAAATGTCAGCAACTCTTTTCTTCTAAAGAAGGCCATTTTGCTTGTGTGTTTGCATGCAGTGAGTAGGGAAAAGGAGTTGCATTTTTTATTTCCCCAGTATTGCAGATAAGGATGATATTTCAAGCAGCATTTTTAATTTGTTCTTCTCCAGGGGCTGACTGGTATAAAATGGTGATAATGAATTATTAACAGTTTTTAACAGAGATGCAGCCAGTTCACAATGTGCCTGTAATCCATGTTCGGGTCCTGTCCTCCTTGGAGGAATAGGTCTTTGTTCTGTGAAATCAGTGGGATTTCAGCTGTGGTCAGATGACCTTTGAGAAATAGCTGTAGTGGTTTGAGGTGTTATCGTCCCTGAATTGTTCATCCTTTGTGTTGGAGATTGGGCTGGAAGACAGTTGAGGTAGCAGAACAAATCGTCCAAGCGCTGTTCAGCAGCTTTCATGCAAAATCAACTATCTCTGTTTAACCAGTTTGCAGTAGTTATCCAAGTCAAGCCATGTGAGTCTGTGCTGAAGAGGAGGAGGAATGTTTGTACAATCAGCTCCTCAGTCAACAGTAGGAGGGGTGGTCTCCAGCCGAAGAGTTATCAAAGAACTTATACAAGGGAAAGACTTACATCTTGTAGAAACATGTACCCATTGGAAATGCCAGCCTTCAGTTTTTATTGGTTTATTTTAAATTTGGAGAAAAAAGTTGGGGAGGGTGAGATTTGTACATTGAGGTCCAGATTAATTCCAAAAACTGCATCGCTATCTTTGATTTACCTTCCTAACCTGCCATCTTGGCCTTCCCCTGTAGAGAAGGACTGGCATTTTGACAGTGCATTTCCTTCCTTCTAGGATGTGAATAGTCCTGTGCTCGGTCTTTTCACTCACTGTAGAAGGACCACATGCCATTTCATACATGCAGATTAAGTATTACCCTTGGTTGTCTACGATTAGGTGGGATGAATTTGGTGTTAACAGCTCAAACACACAATCAAGTTATTGTGCTAACAAATTGCCTCTGACAAAGTCATGCAAGTTTTCTTTAACCACCTCTCGCTGCATATTAAGTTATAGTGCATTAATTTGCATTTATTTTGCAAATGGGTCAGCTGATATTTGGTAGCTGAATAAACTGTAATAACTGGATTGTTGTTATTGAACTTCTTTATTAGAGTATCTGTGTGCTAAGAAACCAAGAATCACATTAATAGATGTGATCTGCTTACTTTAATATCCTGTCTCCAAGAGAAATTTGTTTAGGAAAAGTCAATATTTCACAACAAGGAGTGAAGGAGAAAGAGTTAATGTTTCCTATCCTTTTTCGTTTTATTTTTAAATATGCTACTAGTCAGTTTGGCTGAATGACCCTTCCTTTTCTGTCATGAGACAGAGAACTAAAACTTCCTCTCAATATAACTCATTATTTTTGATACATTAATTATGCATCTTCTTGTTTATTTCCCTTCTGGGATAAACACTATCAATGTTTTCAAATCCTACTTCAAAGGAAGAAGCTCTGTTTACAAAGAATTCCTAAAAAAAGTATGTCCCAGACACAAACTCTTTGATAAATGTAACATTACTGTTAAAACAAAGCGTTGTTGAAAAAGATGGAGTCAGAAGATAATGCCCTATCTGTTCATTGACCCGATGCTGCTACCTTTAGGCTGAAGATAGTTGGAGTTAGTATGATAAAATCCATCTTGTAATGTTTTGGAGGATAGGGAAAAAGCAACATATTTCCTATAAAATCTGCAATTTCTGTATTCAGGTTTTTGAATGGAAATGCTGGACTGTGCAGTTCTTCAGTAGTGTGTTAGAACTGGATAACAAAGGGAAGCATAAACCAGGCAACGCAGTTGCTGGAGGAACAGAGATAATCTACATATTTATGAGAATAAATAAGGATAACATTTGGACTACTTTTTTTGCTGTCTCAGTTGCTTCTTCCAATTATAGCATGCCTTTTTATCTGTCTTCATCTTTTTCCAAATTAATACTGGTGAAGTCATCCTCATCCATGTTGTCTAGACAGCTTTTTTCATACTTACACATTTTAATTTTTGAAAAATTTGTGTTGCCTAATGATCACAACATACTCTGAGATGGTATGAATACCCCTAGTAATGTTTGCCTTAGGCTACTTTCTTGGTATGTTGAGGACCTGTAAGGCAGGTATGAATCAGGGCACTGGAGTTAGAGCCCAAGTCTTCTATGTAATGAGCAATGAGAGCTATGTGACCTTGAGGGTGGATGAGGAATACATCAGGAACTTGAACAGAAAAGTGTCTCCTCTATAAAAACTTCAGACTTTTTTCGCATCTCAAAACTTTAATATTTCAATTAGAAGTCTCTTATGCCAATGGTGGTCTTTCAGATAAGTTTTTCTCTTTTTTTTGACTTGAGCAGTGGCACTCAATTTATTATTGCAGATGAGAAAGAGCATTAGAATGCGTGTCAGGATGTTCTTCAAATCACAAGATTTGTTTAGTTTGCTGTTGCACAGGCACAATGATATTCTGAAAGGGCCAAGACATTAGAGTAATTTCAAATAGGTTTTACAGCTTAATATATTTCTTGCATAGTGATAGATTACAATACAAATACAATACAAATAAAGTAATTGGAATTAATTATGGGGTATAAAATTAAACATAAACCTGCTGAGTCCTTGCGGAATTGTGGACTAACAATTATTACATCCTGGAAAATTATTAGATTTAAGTATATCTCAAAACTTCGCTTTCAATTTGGGAGATAGATCTGAGCTGTCTGACTACTTGATGAAACACATTTTACACAAAAATAGAAAAAGCACGTTTGATAGGAGCAGTTGTTTCCATATAGCAGCATTCATTTAAAAAATTGCTTCTGATTGTCAAATTCCGTGTAATGAAGTCAAATTCTGTGTAACTAAGTCTTAGTCAAAACCTGGTAACTGTTATGAAAAGATAAGTCGGAAAGAGGCAACTCGTGACCAGCCCGGGGGCAAGTCAAAAGTTGTTCGTACATCTGCCTATATACTGCTTTTTATTATTTGTCATGGAGTCAAAAGATGCTACAAGGGGGATGAGTGTCTTTAACTATTGTCTGTGCTGCCAGACCATGACAGTGTGCAGCAGGGACTACGCATACCTTGTTTGAGAAGTCTTTACATAATAAAGGATGACTTAATCTTCACTGTGTCTTTGAGTATACATGCCCACCGTTAATCTGCAATCGATTGCTGTTGCTGCTGGAGAATAACAGTAGAGATTGCTTGAATTTTGTACTAGGTGAGAGAAATTCAGGTAAAATGGGTGCAAATTAGAGCATGTTCCAACTTGTGTTCTATAAATATAATGGAACTTTTAATATGCCTTTTTGTAGACTTTTCGTCATGGTTATTTACTAGTATTATTTTGCTGCAAGAAAATAATTCTTGAAGGATAACTACAAGATTTCTGTTAGTGAAAGTAAAGACAATCAAAGTTAATTTGATGGGAAAATGCAAAGCGGGTGTTGTCCATTTTATATATAAAGGCTGAATAAATGCCGATTTTTGCATATGCTCTAATTAACTTAAATTTTGCAAAGATACCTTGACCGAATCTTGCAATTCCTTGCTCATTGGTATTATGTTAGGTAAAACACCTGCTTTGTTCAGTACACACAATTGTACGGATAAATTAATCCATAATCATAGTGCAGCTGTCCTTTATTTGGGAAGGAAACCATGGCAGTCTGCTGCAATATTGGTTCACATATTTGGGCCCAGGATTTAGGATGGTGTAGCTGATGTCTGAATACCATTTAAATTGAAGGATCAGTGTTCCATTTCTGCCATCTAAATATATGAGCACTAATTGCTACAAAGATCCCAAGGATAACACTAGAGCTTCTCATGGGTAGCATCTCCTTTTAGTGTTGGAGAAATCATTGCAACTTCAAATGTTTCCCAAGATAGTCTGCGATTTTGATCATTCTTCTAGGAATTACTCAGTTACTTAATGATTTAAAAGATACTGAAGCTGTATGGAAATGCTCAAGAAATTAAGTAACGTTGGTAGTAGGAGACTTCAGAATAGTATTTATTCTGTAATAAAGTATAATGTTTTTTATATACTTCACTATAATAGTAGTTAAGATATGTAACAATGTAATTCTCAGTTTTGTGGAGGGTTTTTTTGGTTGTTGGTTTGTTTGGGCTTTTTGTCTTTTTTAAGACTTATCCACTGTTAACCAGCAACTACAAGAATTGAAACTTTGGTAATAATTTTTTGAATTCTCATACAGAGAGAAAATAGAGAACTTTTTAAAAAGAAAAAGGAGAAAGGCAGCAGCAATTACTTCAGCTTGGAGCACTTCTCTCCATGGCTGGACAATTTTAAAGTGACTGAATCAGTTTCTTTTAGCAGAGGCTGGATGAGGAGAGACTAGAGCACAGTTAGTACAATTTGAGTGGCAAAAGCCTAAACCCAGGGTTTAAAGTGGACAATACTTCCTAATCTCATAACAGGTTGCTCTTGTGTGTTACTTTATATCATAGAAGATACATTAGTATTGTTTTCTTTGTCAAAATTCTCTGTAAGAAGAGCAAAGATACTTAAATCATGTCGATAACATTTGACAATTCGCCTTTCCCCCTTCTATTCTTTTTGCAATGCCTTTTTAGTTGCATTGCTGTATACATCTGATGGTCAACCTGATGCATTTGAAGGCTCTCCTGTTGCTGAACTTGGCCAACAAGCTTTTCACGATTGCAGCAGGTGTTTGTTGTATTTGAGTGCGTTTTACTGAGTATGTTTTTCTGTTTGTTCTAATCCAGAAGTAAATACAGGCACAGTTCCCTGAAGTCACCATTTGGCAGCAAGGGCTAATGGCAGGACCAGCCTCTCAGTTCCAAACAGAATCATTAAGGTTGGAAAAGACCTTTAATATCATCAAGTCCAACCATCAACCCAATGCCACCATGCCCACTAAACCTTGTCCTGCAATGCCATGTCCACATATTCCTTGAACACCTGAAAAACCAAGTCTTCTAACGATCTCCTTGCTGATGACTGATCCAGACCTCTGAGTTAGAAGAGAGCTGTGTCAGTTGTGAGAAGTGTTTGTCTGAAGGCTGCCTTTTAGAACTAGAAATTTGAATGGGCAGCATGCTGCCTCGTGCTTTCACATACCTAAAGGTGTTACATCACAGACAGTAAACCTGACCATTGACTGTACGTTGTGATTATGTCGTATAAGTGCAGCTGGAAGAACATTTGTCGGGCATTAAACCAAACACCTCAACTCCATCAGACAGCAGCACACACATAACAGTTTCAGATCATCCATCCATCTAGATTTTGACCTACTGTGAAAAGGAAGCCAGAATTTATGCACTTGGTCACACTGCTGACAGATTACTCGGGATGCTTTGAAGAAATCTGACAGCTCCAATTTAAGTTTACTAATGTGATAAAGTGCTTTTTAAAGGGAATAAACATTTTATAAGGGGAGCTGCAGTCTTGCCAGGGAAAGTGTTTGGCTTTACAAAAACATAAAGCAAACAAACATCCTTCCATAAAATAACAGGGCTTTACAGTTACATTGTTACAGGAATTTATATAGTTAAACTTGCTGAAGAACTAAAGGATTCCATAGACCATTGGATTTCTGGGGCAAAATCCTGAAAGTCCAGAAATATTCTAACGGAAGAAAGGTTAAATTGTGTGATTAAAAAACCCAAACAAAACACCTTCTGGTTCTTCAATTTTTTTACCTAAATTAAAAATGAAATATTGGCTTAAACATGATTCTTTATGGAAATACCTTTACAAAGGTAAAATCCAGTTGTTTGGTATTTTTTAATAATACTCCTTGGCTGATATGACATTTTGTATTTAAGTCCTCAAAGCTATCGATGTGCCCAAACCAAGCTACTAAGTTCAGGACTGTTTCCAGATTTACATCTGAGTAAGTGATTTAATCTCTTTCTTCAATCATTTTCAATTTATGGAACCAGAGTGAGAGCGTAGGTGGTGTAATTGCTCTATCCAAACATAGGGAGCAAGTAGTAGTTCAGGAGAGAAAGCTGCTTCAAGGTGTCTGTGGGTGTTATAGTGTCCCCTATACTCCTCGACAGCAAGGAACAAGAAAACTGATCTCTCCTTTCCCAATTTCCTTAATGCTTTTAACATAGCATGCATGGATGAAGTAGATTTTTAACCTGAGCTTGTGAAAGAACTTAATTGCTGTTCAGGATAATTACTTGTTTTCTGTTGTACTGTAATAGATAATGCTATTTTACTGCAAAAAGAACGTCTTAGAGTAATTGCTATTAAGCTTTTTCACTCTGATTTTAAATTATAAATGTCAATGGGAAGGTAAGCATCATGCTGTTCCTCATATCACAGATGTATAATGAAGATTATCAATTGGTTTGATTGTGTCTATTGTGTCAGGAGTAAACTTTGAAATAATCAAGAGAATGGAAGAAACTTGTATTGCCTGAAATGAATCAAGAGGTCTTCCCACCAGCACCCTTGTTTACAGGGGGCATCTGAGAGGATGCAGCTGAAGTGCTTGTAGAGGAGATTTTAAAATAAATTGCCAGGAGCTGATAGTGTTCACCCAGGAGGGGAAAGGAACTTAGGGATGAAAAAGCTCTGCCTTGTAACCTGTTGCTGAAATCTGATGTGCCACCAGAGGACTAGAAGCTGTTAAATACACCGCAAAAATTGGAGGGGAAAGAAAAGGGGGATGCGTGATCTGTGGAACTACCCAATAAGCCCAACACCTATAACTAATTGTTAGAAACATCTTTAAAAAATTCAAGAAAAAAAAAAAGAATATCAGAGGGATTCTATATGAATCTTCATGGCTCAAAAATATTTAAGATTTTTTTGTTTTTGAGGAACCAATCAATATTTGAACAAGGATTTGGTTGATAGTCTACTTGGATGTTCTAATGGTCCTACTTTCCTACTTCTACAGCTGCTTTGTGTATTTCAGTACTTGCACAGGAGTCTGTGGATGCCAAAATTTTGTATTGGTTTAGAAAGGGATTTCATGGAGGGAAAGTACATCTAGACTGTTAAACACAAAGCTGCCACTCTTGTCTTGGAAACCACTGAACCATGAGTTGTGGGAAGATGGCAGTGTAGAAAAGCTGTAGGGCAAAAAGTGTTGGGCAAAGATTTACTTTCCTATAATAGCTTTTCTCAGAAATCTCTTTCTTTCCAGTCCTGGAGAAAAGACATTGATGTGAACCCTCTCGCAGCACCAGTGTGGCTAATCTTATGAATATTTGAAGAGTATAGAACTGCAAAAGCCCCTGCATCTTCCACTGGCCAGTGCTGCCTGTGGCAATATATATTTTTTTAATTTGTGTGAAATGCTAAATGCACCCAATATGTATTTTAAGTTTAATATTATAGTTGTTCTTTGAATAGATTATTATTGAATGTCTGCTCTCCTGTAACTGAAAATATGTACTTAATTTAAAACTATTCCAGTAGTGTGAAAGGTGTATCACACAGTATACGATCCTGTTGAGGAGGAGATGTACCCCAATACACCTGAATGCTCCTGAAATGATTCAACATGCTATTTCTCAAGATTCTGAATGGAATTCCCTTATCTTTATCATGTGATGTTTTCTATATATTGTCTTTGTTAAGTGATGGATCCACTGGATGAACATTATATTGGGTGCTAAATTTTCTCATAGCTTTCTAAATCTTCTCATTTCTTTCAGCGGATAGATATGGATACAGTCTTGTATGTGAATATGACACACATCTCTCCAGTTATTCATTTCTTTGTTGCTTCTTACAGCACACTCATCTCTCTTAAGCCTAGCTCAAAATTTAGCATCTAAATACAATTTTGATGGAATCGAAGTGCAGGAGAATAATCCCGAGAATGTCACTGGGTGAGTTACAATCCCTGGAAGTCCAACTTTTTTTACTAGTGGAGTTATTAAAGTGCCTAGGCTTTTACTGCCATGCAAGCCCAGAGGTGCCTCTGTCTCAGCTGAGCTGCATGTCTTGGCACCTACCTGGTGCCTGAGGCAGTGTGGGATTCACACAGCCGGCGTCTCGCTGCTTAATCCCCCAAGCAAATAATCTAGTAGGTATATTCAGCACACATTTAAGCTATACTGAAAGTCTTGCAAAGCTATGGCTACTGTAATTGCTACAAGTGGTGGTTATACCTGTAGGTAAGTGATAAGGGCATTTGTCCAGGGAGTGGAAAACCAGGATCTTAGGACTGCTTTAGCTAGAGGGAATCCAAGCCAGAGCTTGCACTTTTCAGAGGTGTCCTCTGAATTTCCATTCTCCTAGGAGAGTTTCTGTTTTCTACTAAGTGGTCAGTGAATACAAAATGTACTTCTAAAAGCCAGGGCCAAATCCAGGACTTTGCCTTCCCAGATGATTACCCAAAGACAGGAGCTAGAGACAGGATCCTGCTACTCCTCCCTAAATCTTCTCTTCTTGCTGACACGGTGGTCAAGCATTAATGTGTGCCCTTGTCCAGTTTGGCTGAAAGCTGATGAGTGGCATGCTCTTTAACCTTGTGAGTAGCATATCATACAGTATAGTAAATAACAATTACTACACCTCTTCCTTTGACTTAAAAAGAAAAGCATATGTCACTTTTGTCTATACAAAGTGAAACATTTAATTTAGGGTCTTCTGTAAACTATCAGACTGGAGGCTTTAGCTCAGTGTACCATCTCTGGAAAGAGGTGGTGTTTTTCACCATTTTGCCTTGCTTGCTTTAGGTGCACCCTTGATCCTCTGCCCTTTTCAGTGTACTGACCATAGGTGAATTCTACTCTAGATGTCTCGATCTCTACATTCAGAATAGAGAGTGTGGGTTTTAAAATTAAAAAATCAAAAAGTAACACAGACCCAAGGGAAACCAAATGTCAAGACGTAATATACGTGTGTTTACCTTTTTTACCCCTAGAATCAGTATGTCTGTATTTGCATGATAGGTAGGAGTGTCAACTCAAGTGTCTTTGCATCATGCTTCTGCTTACAGGGCTGGCTCAGGAAGCTCTGTCAAGGTACTTGGCTAGACAAACTTTTCTGCATGTCTAAAGTATTCCTAAGCCTTTTCCATAAGGAAAGTAACTTTAGCTGTGGAAGTTTTAAAAGTAATTATGTTGAAAATACCATATAGTATGAAGAAGATTTGAAGACATGGTTCAATATTTTGTTTTAAATGGATTTATAATTGCATATGGGGATTCTCTGCTTCCACAGAGAATGGGACAGAAGAGAAGAATGACAGCATGTGTGGGAGTATTGATTTTATATAACTAGACTATTAAATGATAGCAAAAAATGCATCACTCAGTAGATACTGCTAAGGACGATATCACATTCATCTGTCACTGTGGAATGAAAAGAAGTTTTAGACTAATAACTCAGCTTTTGATATAGATTTTATGGACTTTTTTTCTTTTATAATTGGATTAGAATTGTTGCACTTGTAACCTTTTTAGTAACTACTCATTCAAGTATTGACACATGTACGTGTTTTATTAGTATCACCCTTGTTGCACAAGGCCTGCACTACAAAGAGATGGATATCTGGCTCCCTAGAAACATCTCTCAATGACTGCAAATTCCACGAAAACATGTAATTTATAATAATATTGATTTTCATTATTTCCCTTTACTTGAATTTAGCAATATCTGTTCAGGTTGTCAGTGCTGGCTATTAAAAGCCTCTGTTTGGTTTCAGATGGAACTGTAGTTAAAACAGTCTCCCCGTACGATGCTTAAATCATGTCAGCACCTCTGCAAGGTCTTTTATGACTGTTTAGTAGAGTTGGGAGGCATTATGTGGCCTCTAATAGTTGTATCCAGTGAGAAATGCAGAACTTTGCTTAATAAGACTACTTTTAAATTTGTGTTGAATTAATATCATTATTACATAAGAGGTTGAAAAAAGTGGTTATGATATTGTGAGGTACTGGATTATTTTTTTGAAATTAAGTTGTCCTAACTGGGGAAAAAAAAAAAAATTTGTTAAGTTAGGTGATTATATTACGCACAGGTTTTAATCCCTTTTTTACTTTAAATATTTGGAAATAAAGGAAATGTGTCTTAGAACCATTTTTTTCAGAGCAATTTTTAAGTCTCTTTAAATTAGAGATTTAGAAATTCATGATCAGGAATTAGGAATTAATAGCATCATGCAGATACAAAATACATTGGAACTGGAGAGCAGACAGATTATCATATTTAATCTGGAAATATGATGACAGAGAGGCGCTTTGAATTTTTGTGTAGATACAGTATGTATTTGAGTTGGTAAAGAGGCAACGCTCAAAAGCAAATGCAAACCCTTTATCCAAAATGCATAACTGAAATAAGAGTAATGTTGATCCAAAGATGGCCTTTGTGATCTCAGAGTAATTTGTTTAATATGTATGCACAAGATGTAATATTTTGAATTTTTTTTAGTGTGCAGAAAACTATACAGCTGTCCTGTATTATCCTCAGGGATGAAGTTTAGTGCATCTTAGTTCTGGTAACACTGCTGGAAGCTTCATGTGAGAAGGTGATATAACACCTTCCTAATGCAGAGAAATAGGTGGTTTCCAAACACAACATAGTAAGGCCTAATCCTGTACTTGACTCATGAGGTGTATCTCAAGTAGGACTATTTGGAAATTACTATCCTTGCTTATACAATTCACTCTGTCGTGGTTTAACCCCAGCTGGCAACTAAGCACCACACAGCCGCTCACTCACTCCCCCCAGGTGGGGTGGGGGAGAGAACCAGAAGAGTAAAAGTGAGAAAACTCGTGGGCTGAGATAAAAACAGTTTAATAGGTAGAGCAAAAGAACACCGCGCGGAGAAGCAAAGCGAAAGAAGGAATTAGTTCACCACTTCCCGTCGGCAGGCAGGTGTTCAGCTATCTGCAGGGAAGCAGGGCTCTATCACGCGTAGCGGTTGCTCGGGAAGACAAACGCCATTACTCCGAATGTCCCCACCTTCCTTCTTCCTCCCCCGGCTTTATATACTGAGCATGATGTCATATGGTATGGAATATCCCTTTGGGCAGTTGGGGTCAGCTGTCCCGGCTGTGTCCCCTCCCAACTTCCCGTGCACCCCCAGCCCACTCACTGGTGGGGTGGGGTGAGGAGCAGAAAAGGCCTTGGTGCTGTGTGAGCCCTGCTCAGCAGTAACTAAAACATTCCTGCTTTATCAACATTGTTTCCAGCCCAAATCCAAAACACAGCCCCATACAATCCAAAACACAGCCCCATACTAGCTGCTATGAAGAAAGTTAACCCCATCCCAGCCAAAACCAGCACACACTCTTTCCACAAATGGAAAGGAGTTAGATTGTGTGCAATGCCAACAATATGAAAGTTCTTTCTTAAAGAACAATTTTTATTTCTGTCTTACTTAAAACATACTTCCCAACCGTAATTTTTTTTTAAATATTTTGCTGAAAATACCTGAGCTTAGCTGGGGAAACCATATCCATGTGAACACAGAATCACAGAATCACTAAGGTTGGAAAAGACCTGTAAGATCATCAAGTCCAACCAAAAAAAAAAAAACCAAAAAAAAAACCACCACACCACACAACAAGAACAAACCACAACACACCAAAAACCAACCCACCCAACACCATGCCCATCAATCTACATCCCACAATGCCACATCCACACGCTCCTTGAATACCTCCAGGGAGGGTGACTCTACCACCTCCCTGGGCAGCCTATTCCAATGTTTCACTACTCTCTCAGTAAAGAACTTTTTCCTAATATCTAGCCTGAACCTCCCCTGGCGCAACTTGAGGCCATTTCCTCTAGTCCTGTCACTAGTCACTTGGGAGAAGAGACCAACACCCACCTCTCTGCAACCCCCTTTCAGGTAGTTGTAGAGAGCGATAAGGTCTCCCCTCAGCCTCCTCTTCTCCAGGCTAAACAACCCCAGCTCCCTCAGCCGCTCCTCATAAGACTTGTGCTCCAGACCCCTCACCAGCTTCGTCGCCCTTCTCTGGACATGCTCCAGCACCTTGATGTCTTTCTTGTAGTGAGGGGCCCAAAACTGAACACAGTATTCGAGGGGCGGCCTCTCCAGAGCCGAGTACAGGGGCACGATCACCTCCCTGCTCCTGCTGGCCACACTGTTTCTGATACAAGCCAGGATGCCGTTGGCCTTCTTGGCCACCTGGGCACACTGCTGGCTCATCTTCACCCAGGTGTCGATCAACACCCCCAGGTCCTTTTCTGCGGGGCAGCTTTCCAGCCACTCATCCCCAAGCCTGTAGTGTTGCATGGGGTTGTTGTGGCCAAAGTGTAGAACCCGGCACTTGGCCTTATTGAACGTCATCTGGTTGGCCTCAGCCCATCGATCCAGCCTGTCCAGATCCCTCTGCAGAGCCTTCCTACCCTCAAGCAGATCAACACTCCCACCCAACTTGGTGTCGTCTGCAAACTTACCGAGGGTGCACTCAATCCCCTCATCCAGATCATCGATAAAGATATTAAACAAGACCGGTCCCAAAACTGAGCCCTGGGGGACTCCGCTTGTGACCGGCCGCCAGCTGGATTTCACCCCATTCACTACAACTCTCTGGGCTCGGCCATCCAGCCAGTTTTTTACCCAGCGAAGAGTGTACCTGTCTAAACCATGGGCCGCCAGCTTCTCCAGGAGAATACTGTGGGGAACAGTGTCAAAGGCTTTGCTGAAGTCCAGGTAGACAACATCAACAGCCTTCCCCTCATCCACTGGGCGGGTCACCTGGTCATAGAAGGAGATCAGGTTGGTCAAGCAGGACCTGCCTTTCATGAACCCGTGCTGGCTGGGCCTGATCCCTTGGTTATCCTGCATGTGCCCTGTGAGCGCCCTCAAGATGAGCCTCTCCATAACCTTCCCCGGCACCGAGGTCAGGCTGACAGGCCTGTAGTTCCCCGGATCCTGCTTCCGACCCTTCTTGTAGATGGGCGTCACGTTGGCAAGCCTCCAGTCATCCGGGACCTCCCCCGTTGACCAGGACTGTTGATAAATGATGGATAGCGGCTTGGCAAGCTCCTCCGCCAGCTCCCTCAGCACCCTTGGGTGGATGCCATCAGGCCCCATAGACTTATGAGTGTCCAGGTGGCATAGCAGGTCGTTAACTGCTTCCTCCTGGATCATGGCGAGCCTATTTTGCTCTCCATCCCTGTCATCCAGCTCAGGGAGATGGATACCCTGCGGATACCTGGTGTGGCTGTTAAAGACTGAGGCGAAGAAGGCATTAAGTACCTCAGCCTTTTCCTCATCCTTCGTGACAATGTTCCCCGCCGCATCCAGTAGAGGATGGAGTTCCTCCTTGGCCCCCTTTTTGTTGTTAATGTATTTATAGAAGCTTTTTTTGTTGTCCCTCACGACCGTGGCCAGGTTGAGCTCTAGCTGGGCTTTCGCCTTCCTAATTCCCTCCCTGCATGACCTAACGAGGTCCTTGTATTCTTCTTCACTTGCCTGCCCCTTTTTCCAGAGGTGGTAAGTTCTCTTTTTTTCCCCGAGCCTCAGCATAAGCTCCTTGTTCAGCCAGGCCGGCCGTCTTCCCCGCCGGCTCTTCTTACGGCACAGGGGCACTGCCTGCTCCTGCGCCTTCAAGATTTCCTTCTTGAAGAAGGTCCAGCCTTCCTGGGCCCCTTTGCCCTTCAGGACCGTCTCCCAAGGGACCCTCCCGACCAGTGTCCTGAACAGGGCAAAGTCTGCCCTCCGGAAGTCCATGGTAGCAGTATTGCTCACCCGCCTCCTTACTTGGCTAAAAATTGAAAACTCTATCATTTCATGGTCGCTAAGCCCAAGACGGCCTCCGACCTTCACTTCTCCCACCAGACCCTCTCTGTTCGTAAACAGCAGGTCAAGCAGGGCACCTTCCCTTGTAGGCTCGCTTACCAGCTGCGTCAGGAAGTTATCTTCCACACACTCCAGGAACCTCCGGGACTGTTTCCTCTTAGCTGTGTTGTACTTCCAGCAGACATCCGGTAAGTTGAAGAACATCCTATTTAACATCAAGGTTTGCGGCTAATTATGCTACAGAACAACTGAACAGTGGCACAGGCTCATGTTCTGAAGGGGTTTCTTTAGGGCTAGGAAGTTCTTTCTGGTTTCCCCCCCCCGCCTTCTCACATAATCACAGAATCACTAAGGTTGGAAAAGACCTGTAAGATCATCAAGTCCAACCATTACCAAAAAAAAAAACAAACCCACACCAAAAAACCACAACCAACTACCCCACACAAAAAAAACCCCCACCCACCCACGAAAACCACCACACACACAAAAAAAAAAAACAACAAAACCACCCACACCACACAGCACCATGCCCATCAAGCCACGTCCCACAATGCCACATCCACACGCTCCTTGAATACCTCCAGGGAGGGTGACTCCACTACCTCCCTGGGCAGCCTGTTCCAGTGTGTTACCACTCTCTCAGTAAAGAACTTTTTCCTAATATGCAATCTGAACCTCCCCTGGCGCATCCCTGGCTCCATCCTCTGCCTTTTCCAGTGTGGGGGTTTTTTTGTTGTTGTTTGGTTTGGGGTGGTTTTTTTTGTTGTCAGCCTTTAAGCTCTGACTATCTGTTCCCTTTAATATAAATGGTAACTTTACACACATAAGTAATCTTTTTTAATTCAGTGGGGACTATCTGCAAGTTTAAGACTGCATATCACCCTCATTCTCTGGGGCAGGGGTTACTTCTCATCCATGACGGTGCACAGCATATCGTCAGCACTCAACAATAAACAAACAATAAGTAGTGACTACACATAAAATACCAGGCTTGGATTTATCGGTGTGCAGGAAAGTACAGAATTTTATTTTTTTTTTTTTTTAAAAGACACAACTGCTTTCTTTCTTCTTCTGCTTAAATAACTCAAAACTGGCAAAATGATCTCGTGTTAACCTTTCCAAAGTATTTTCTTTTGGAACCAAGACCAGGCAGGAGAAGGATAATCCTAGATATATGCTTTTTGAGGAGGTATGCATGATGGAAAAGACCCAGTTAGAAGTGAAAAATGCTATTTCGACTTGACCTTTAACATCCATCTGCAGATGATGGTCTGTGAATAGCTCTGGTGGTTTTTGCTTTGGAAAATCTTGTTTTAACCTCATGCCTGGCGCGCCAAGGCGCTCCACAGACCGCATCCTCGTTATGGCTGATGCATTTCTGATAATACAGGCATTGGATAGAAATACTCTGGCAGAAGTTGTGTTGGTGATGGTAACAATCACTCTCGGTGGCGAGAGTCAGGTTGTGGTTGTTTAGTGCGGAGAGCAGAGGTCGTTCACCTGGGAAACATGGATGAGGTGTGACTGTAGTTGTCCGTTTTTTTTTTTTGTCAGCTTTCCTAATGCATTGCAAGCATCTTTCTATTAGTGTTTCTACGATGTGCATCTCTCCCACAAGACTATCTGTGCTGCACACAAAACAGAAATGACCTTTCACTGAATCAAAGGCCGACTATCTCCTGAATAATCACAATCTGTATACCCTAAAAATGCTTTTTTTAAACAAGTCAGGTAGACAAGAAACAGATCTTTTCTGGATCGTTATGTGTTGTCTTTCCCGCTCTCCCCTCCTTGATGCGGTGTGCATAATCGGGTATAAGTTAGGGTAATATGAACTTACAGCTGCTGCTTTGGGACCTTGCTGATACGAACTCGCTTGTATTTCATAGAGCGTGTGGTGACAGTGGGAACGAGCACCACTGTGATGACCTGACCTCTCCTTTTCTTCCTGGGGGCATTCCTAAATTACACAGAGCAGCAGGCTTGGCAACATTGGTTGAAGTGACTCAGGCTGATAATTTATCTCATTTATTGTTTGGGGTTTTTTATCTTTCTGTTAAATTTTTTTTCAAATTACAGAAGGTTGCAGCAGAAGGCAGATGTGGAGTCCAGTAGCAGCAGATGCTGCCTGCTACAAAAGGGGGCTGGAAGGGAGTTTGAGAACATTAAATGGGAATAAAGAGAAAAATAAGCTGCAAGTCCATTTTGAAAGCTTTTGAAGCCGTAATCCATCTCTATCATAGGATTTCATGGTGTTTAGAAACCCATGTCAGGGCAGCTTTTTCAGCTTCAGATACTGGTGGTGGCATAAGGTTAAATTAAAAAAAAAAAAAAAGTGGTGTGAAGTTGTAGTAACTCTAGTAGCAGAAAAAAGTTGAAGCCACAGGGGTGAACAACAGCTGACATATCAAAGTGTAAAGTATGTTTTATCTTGGTTCTCAGTCCTTTTGTAAGATATTAATGGTTTATTTGAAATGCAAATGAGAAAAGGAGAAAATTTTATTGCAAAACCATATTCCACATCAAACTTTGATGTCTGATTATACAAAAAGAGGTTCTAAAATTTTTCTGTAGTTTTTAAGAATATGTTGAGCTGATTTTAAAGGACCTGCATTCAAGATAAAAGACTCGGTAAGCAAACAGCAGTTGTTGTTTTAAGTGCAGTTTTCTATTGTCCAAAGCATCAAGCAGGAGAATCATAATGTCTTCTTTGTTTAAGTCAAGTGGAAGGAGAGGGCAGGAGGTGAGTAAAGACATGGCGGTTATTTTCACAGAGACTATTTTATATAGCCCTTTTGTACCATCTGACTAGGAATCAATAGTACTTTATTGGAAAACAAACAAGCAAAATGAAAACCTAAGAAAGCTCCTGAGCACAGCTGCCTGCATTGCCACTGGGAAATGGAATTTTCCTTCAACTTTCAGCATTGGTACAAAAGGGCAGCAATGCTGTTGGAGTTTTACATAAAATTTGACTTCTCTTTAGGACCTTTCTAATTTTTTTTTTTTTTCAGAAAGCATAGATTACTATTTTTGTGGAATATAAATCACATATTCTCCTATGTGCTGTACCAATACAGTAACTTCTACATGGAATGGTTTTACTCTTTTTCTCTTTCTTTTTTCTCCCATTCAGCTCCATGTTCTACCTCCTTTCCCCCTTTTCCTCCTCTGCTCCCATCCCCAACTTCGCTTCTTTACAATGGCATAAATGGCAACCAAATTGCAAGGAAGCAGAGAAGTATCCTTAAATGACATCATCTCAGAGAAACTCTTGATCTCTTTGGTTTGCACTTAGAGTGTCTTGTCTGCATGCCTTCCTGCACTCAGAAAGCATTACCGACTCAGAGTTGAATTCTTTGCTTCTTTGTTAATTCAAGCTGGAAACTGTCAAACTGAAATGGAGGCTTTTTTCTAAGGAATGAAAATTGTTTGAACAATTAATCAGAAAAATGTGACAAAGCTGTGATAATTTGTGAATGGAATAACATTAACTTCTAAATGTTGTAATAAAAATAAACTTTGACCCATTCTGCTAATCCTCTTTTTCTTTGGTTTGGTATTGACCACTTTGCAAAACTCTGGCTTCAAGCCTGGGAGGAAAGTCCCCTAGAATTATTATTGTGATTTTTCTTTCATGTTCTTTTTAGTTATTTCAATTTTTTTTTGTGTGTATTTAGAAATACAAATGGATACATCTGTGAAAACTAAGGATGGTTAACTGTTTGGATAGGATTCCTCAGGCCTGAGGTGTACATGTCAACATCTCGGTTATAATTGGTGGAAGGAACTGCACTTCTAGGGTCCAATTCATTTCACAGAATGGATGTTTGAATATGTACCTTAAAAGTGCCTATTATTCTTCATTGCCTAGAGAAACTTGGATAGTTTACTCAGATCTAGGTATTTATGTAGATGTCTAAATTTAGAAATTAATTTTATGCTCTAACTTGACAGCATCTAGTCAAAAATAGACCTTGGCATCAGTGTAGACAGCTGAATTCAGGCTTCTACGTATTGTGCAACAGCTGCCAAAGAGTAAACAGATACTCGAAAGTTAAAGGAATGGGAGAGAGAAAAATGCTGAAAACACTGTGGCTATGATTTTATTTAAAGAAAGAAAAGTCAGTGCTGTGCCCTCACCTGGGATATTGTGTTTGGTTCCGATTGCTGCATCGGAAAGGACACATTGGAGAAATAGAGTGGTTGAGAGAGAAGATGAGAATGCCAGGGGTATGGAGAAAATGTTCTTATTTGAAAAGAGATTGAAAAGACTTGGACTATTTAGGGCGAGATGAATAAGAAGGAAACAGTAAAACTAGCCGAAGTAATGATTACAGTAAAGAAAAGCAGGAAGGGAATTTGTATTTTATTTTTAAAACATGAGTAGAAGAACAAGGAAACTCTGATTGAAACTGGAAGGGGAAATTGAAAACTGATGAAAGAAAAGCTTTATTCACACATTGCATAATTAACCCATGGTAGTCAATGTCCCTAAGATGGCATTGAGGCTAGTGTTTTACCAGCCTTGGAAAAGGGATTGGGCATATATATATAGAGGAACAAGAAAACATCTACAGCGATGATAATATGCAGCATCCCCGCTCAAAAACAAGAGAAGAGCTTTGAGTGTTTTCAAAGTAATTTCAGTGCTCCTAGAACAGCGTGACTTTGGGATGATTTTAGATTTCACCACTTTTGAATCAAGTAGAAAGTAAATGGTTTTGAGGAATTTTGTTTCAATAGTTAATTTGTTTATGCAAAATAAATATACTGTTTGAAACAATCAGTTTGTATATTGCTTGGTTATCATCTGCTCTCATTTATTCAACTTTATGCAAAATCCGTTGTGGCCCCGTATCAGAATGAAGGCATATTTTTGTTTGTGATATATTAAGGACAAAATAGCAGCAATATTTCAAAAAGAGTGGGCTAAATCAGTTTCAGTATATTGTCTGGCTGGGAGATGAGCTCAAAGGAATCTCAAAGCAATTCAGGCAGGTTGCAGCCTTTAAATGCTAATTGGGTTTGTCTGCAATGTTATTGATAGAGGCTCTAAGGAGGAGAATGAGAATTCATTATTCTTTGTATGAAAAACCCAAGGAAGAGGAAGTGAATTAAAGGGAGATGTACTTTTTTCTTCCTAAAGTCTAGATTTATCGAACCATATTCGCTCATTTCAATTTGTGTCTAGTGGTCAATGTAATGTGTAAGATATTTTTTTTTTCTGTTTGAAGGTCATTAAATATCCGTTGCAAATAATGGTGGGGTTTTTTTTCTTACTTAAGCAGCTAGCAAAAATGTGATCTCTTGTTGATTGCTCAGGTTGTGGGATGAAACATAGCAATGCAGTCTATTTCCCTGTCCACTTTGGTCTGTTCCACAAGGATTATATGAAGTCCTGTTTCTCTGAGTTAAGAAGAACTAAGTTTTCTGAAAACCTAAAGACTGTTTTAACCAAGACCTGCCATCAGGGTGCTCCTTGAACCCTCTTTTAAGTGCCTCTGTGCCTTTTTTTTGCCAAGGAGGTCTGGAATTTCTGTCCTTGTCTCCTTGCCCCCTCCTCTTGGTGGCATTGCGTTGTGCTATGCAATTCCCTGATTCTCAGCTCAAGCTGGAATGGGGTTGGGGCTGTACGGGATTGGCATGAGAAGGCAACACAACAGCTTCCTGTGGTTATTTTGTGGTCCATGGAAAAAAGTATGGGAGACCACTTCCAGAAAGGTACGACAAATACGTATGAGGTAGCACATTGATTAGAGGTGGTGGGAAGCAACAAAAAAGGAGATGCTTGGAACTAAATTACAGAGTTTTGTGCTCCCTAATCTGGTATGTTATTCTGGCTGTGTGCATTCTCTCCCCTTTCTCAGTGTAGTTTGCAGTGGTCCAACCCTTAACTTTGTTACTAACCGAAAATTTCCATGAAGCTGCTGCTGAGAGTGTCAAATTGGATTAGAATGTGACTTGGAATGAGCAAGAAGGAGTTTAAAACTGGGAGTGATGGGCTGTATTCATTAGTGCATACCAGCTGCTCTGTTTTGATGTGAAGGGTATGAAAACATCACCAAACCAGGAGATTAAACTAGGTTTATGGCTGCTTTCTGTTACTTTCAAAGAGACTGCTGTACTGTACTAGTGAATCCCTGTAATTTTGAGACTGGTTTGAAAAAGGAAGGCTATTAATCTTTTAGATTTATTTTGTTAAACCTAGGGAAAATGGGTGCCATTGAGAGGACTGTTATTTTTCAGACTTGCAATAAAAAACTGGAGAGGACCTGTAAAGATTGTGCTGGATACTGTATGGGTGTACCGCAGATAACTGTGCCCCAGACATCTTAGAAACCATTTGCTTTCAGTTATGATCTTTCTACTCGCTTCTTTTTTCATAAAAAAGATTTAAAACAAAGAGACTGCAAGATAGCAGATATTCACTGATGAAGTGTGTTAATTTTTCTTGCCATTCTTTTTTGTTGTAGCATTGGAATAAGCGACATGTAATTATGCTCTCTTAAACGAACCCAAAAACCACTTCCGTGTGGCTGGGCAAAAGTTAGTGCCCTTCTCCACAGCACTGTGGACCAGAGCCCATATGTATTTCTTGGTAGTCTCCCTTAAATTTAAAACAGAAGAAGAACAACAAAAGTTGTAGTAGTACAGGATTTTGCCTGAGTGCTTCTGGTTTCCTCCTTGTCACACACCCTCCCAGCTGCTTTTATAGCCATTCTGGCTATATTTCTCTCTCATATGTCTTCGTACTGTTGATACAGGTATATTGACACCTGTCAGGGCAAAACTATCTGGCACAATAGCTCTTTATCTTTGTGCATTGCAAACCTGTCTTGGGGCCTTATGTTAAATCTCTTAAATCCTTCTGCGGGGTGGATGCACAGCAAATAATGCCTGTATTTGCAAGGGTCCTGAAGAGGTCTTGTTTCTTAGGACTTTCAGGGGAGATAACCAGCATTACATCCCATGGAAATCAGTCCTGATGTTTCCAAGCCTTAATGCAAGTATGTTAGACTTAGTGGGAGCCTCTCCTTGAAGTTACTTAACCTTCTTGCTTCCAGATGCATAATTTCTAAAATAATAATAATTTCCTCTGAACTATTTCATTCTCATAGCAAAGTGTATTTTATGTACGCTTGTTTATTATGCTCTATTATTAAGTAAAGAGTGATAATAATGTAAGTAAACAAAATGCAGAAAATTGTAAATATTCATGCATTCAGGTCCTAAGTGATGGAGATTTAAATATAATCGCTACATAAGATGTTATATTTACTTGGTACCTGCCAAATGAAAAGACTGGATGCATATTTAAATTGAAGTTGGTTTGAATTCTCCAAGCATCAAACATAGACAGCTAGATTCATTGCAGCTCTTTGTGTTATAGTTCTTGAGGAGAAAGTGTGTTTAGATGAAGGAGGGGGAGAGAGTTTAAGATTGTAACTCTGAGCAAAACTCCAACTCTGAAACTAATGAGGATACTTGGCAAAGTTTTCCATGTATATACTTTATTATAGGCATATATTAATCATAATAAATCTGTTCTGCCTAATAGGCAGCCAGAAGCTGTCTATAATCAGTATGTGTATATAGATACATATAAATATATAAAAAAATGAAAGCTTTACATCTGTAGCAGAAGAAGTGTTTCAGAATGAAGATTTAGGAAACGTGTATTTAAAAAAGAGTTAGAGCAAAATAAAAGAACGACCCTGTGTAATAACCTGTCCTTTGCCGCAGGTAAGTTGAGAGAGAACTGTGCTGTGGCAAGTGTTAAATTTTAGGAGGTGATGAGTAGCATGTCCACTTGCTCTGTTGAGCCAGCAAAGCATCTGTCTGTCTTTTTCAAATGATGCTTGTTGCTAATTGCTGTTGAATAGAACCCTGGCATACAGTTTTTCAGAGTGCTTTTTGGACCACTTCATATTGAAGCTTTCTGATACTATCTATATGCCTGCTTCATGATTGTGTTTAAGTATTCTTTTGGTGCCAGTTCAGCTATGATCGGATTTGCAGAGCACATGAAGTGGTCACAGCCAATGCAGAGAAAACCAGCAAAACATGTCAGTGGGACTTCAGAAGTGAAACTGGGAGCAATAAAAACATGGCTGGTGCAGAATGAAGATTAATTTCCAAATAGCTGGATTTAATTTTTTTTAACAATATTTTAAAATGTAAATTCTATTGATGTAAATTTGATGAGAAAGCAGAATATCCCTGTATCTTCTTAGTGCCTGGTATGCTCCAATGATGCCGTCTGGCTTAAAGTGAGTTTAAAGTAAAATGAAACCTATTCCTATATCGTTGTTACCAACTGAGTACCAGTGACTGTATTCCTAAACTTTCGTTAATTTCCTTTTTTTTTTTTTTCCTTAAAAAGAAAAAAAAGGATTGGGCTTGAGAATGGGAATGGAATTGTCATCAGAAAATTTGCTTTCTTTAATGGCTAAGTCTTGAGAATCAGCAGAAATAGTCATAGATTTGTTCATGGTGGCATCAATAAAAACTTCAAAATTATTGTTTGCTCTCTTTGAAATGGTGACCAAAGCTTTCCTTTATCACCTTTGTCTTTGCCTGCAAGGGAAATATTTCTTCTTTCATTGCTTTCCAAAGGCAGACACCACAAACTGACAACATTAGGAGAGATGTTCATTAAATGGGAATATGATGGTGTTTCAAGGCATTCAAAATTAGCTGTACATGCTTAAAATTGCTATCTGCTCTCCATTATGAATCATATACTGCAATTAATTACATGGCCTTAGAGAATATTTCCAGCCATCTGGATACCTACAAAAATGGTGGAAGAGCTTTATCTCTTCAGATTTAAAATTAAAAAAAAAAAGAAAAAGGCAAGCTTGAGTTTGATATCGATTAGGGCTTTAACATCTCTTGCTAGAACTAATAGTCCATAAACGTCAGAATTCTCAACATCAAATGTTAAAGGTTGGAACGTATCTGACTTAGCAGTATAAACCTTATGCATCTAGCTAGAGCTGATTTTTCTTTTGTTTCTGTCTAGTCAATGGACAGAGGCACCTACAGAGGATGATTTTTGTTTTGTCCTAAAATAGATGTCTATGATGACTAGCAGGAGTCACCCTTTCAAGGTACCTACCTCTCTGCCATGACATTAGAGAAAAACTAGGTGTTCTTCTTTTTAGATCACTAGGGTGAAGTCAGATTATTTCCAATCTAAGTACCAAATTGCAGCTTATTTAAAACAAGAAAAAGAAGAAAAAAACAAACGGGACGGGGGCGGGGCGGGGGGGGAAGTAGAGTGAAGTAGTGATGGATATTCATAGCAGGTATAAGTCAAGTGGCATATTAGGAATCTTAAATAGGCCTGGTTTTGGAATTAGTGCTATGTAGGAAAGGGGAAGGGGCTGTTTGGAAGTAGTTAAATAAGACATGCTGTTATAACTGGAATACTGTACTCTTATGTTTGTTTGCTTTCACTTTTCCCACTTACGTCTGAACACCAAAGACAGCCGTGCAGTAGGTATTGTCTTGGCTGTTTAAGTCCAACCACTTTTTAGGCTGAATTTTTTACAGCTACTCAAGCGTAGATGCTGATGATTCTGTGCTGTAAGGGTAATTACCATTTTCTCACCTTAATAGAACTTCTTCCAGAGAAATTAGAGCACTCCTATCTCCATGCTTCTTTCTCAGTGATTTAGCATATCCCCGGTGTATTTGAATTGTTCGTTAACCAGATGCTACCTAGATTAAAAGGGAAAAGGTAATCTGCCATGCAACATGACCCAATACTTGCTTAAAAATGAACTAAATTCCTTCCAAACTATAGCAAATAACATGGGCTTGTCCCTTGGGCTTGCCACTGAAAAATTCATGCAGAGCATATGTATGTCATCTCTGTCCATGTGCAGTTTGTACACATGCTGTGTCAGTCTTGGACAAAGTCAGGATAATGTTGCAGGGACAAACCACAGGCCATTCCTTTTCTTTTCTTTTTTATTTTTTTTTTTTTTTAAGTATCATGCCATACAGGGAGAATCAAATAAATAGTTCAATAGAGATTCTGGAATTAGATCTGGTTCCCTTCTGCATAGATCTGTTGATCTCTTTAGGGCTTCGTGAAGCTTTAAGGCCATGTGAATAGAACTGGAGACTCTAATTAAGGTTTATGAAGAGATTAAGGGACCATATGAAGCAGACAGACTTTTTGCAGAATTTGCATAAATGCTTAAACAATTTGGTGGTTAAAAACAGAGTTTAGCTAAACCATTGTGGGCACTGCTGTAGATCGTTCTAAGCAGATACTTATATTTGAGTGCTTTCAATATCTTCATAAATGTGACTACAGGAGCTGAAGCCTCCAATAAATGTATACTTTTGGGGATTTTTTTTTTATTAATCTCATTTACAGTCCATAGCTGCATGCAGACCACTGGAAATGTGCAGAAAAGAATGAGAGCTAGGGGAGGAGCCAAGACTCAGTTCTCTCTACGTGCTCACTTGTATTAGTTTTAAATTCTTGTGGTACCATTCATAGTCTTCAAACTTTATGCCACACAAGCCACAGCAAAAGGCATGGTTCTTACCTGAGGAACCTGCAACACATTAAAAAAATGCAAGTTAGGTATAATTACCATAGGTTTTGTATGATGACATTAGTAATAGTAACATCATAGTAACATAATACAGACATGAGATACCTTCTTGTCATCTGTTTGCCATTAAAAAACATCTGTAGCTTCTGTGCCTGTTTTGTTGTTAAACCTAGCTAGAAGAGTGGCACTGAACGTCATTTTGGATATTTTATATTATTGCCCAGTAACATACTCCTGATGTTTCAGATATTTCCTTTTACCTGATCTGTAAGAGAGAGGAGAAAAGGTAAGTGCTGTGATGTTCAAGATCAAACCATCATGATGGAGAGGGTTTAAATTTGGTGAAATGAGTTCACTCATTTCAGATAATGATATAAAATACATAGTTACTATTTTTGAAACTGCTATATATATATGTATCGGAAAGGCTGAATTACTCTGTGATCTTATGAATGTTAAGTATTACAAAGCAATGCTTTTGTTCCTGGTGAAGTTCTAATGTCAGCATGCTGTGGCAATGTTATAAGCACATGTTTTTTCTGTAGAAAGCCTAGGAGATGGGTAAGTTTTCAATCCTTTTATTCACAAAGGTGTTCAATAATTTATATGCTACTTTGCATCCAATTGTAAAACTGCTCAATAAGCAAATTAAAGCTTAAGGCTGTTGAGTTTATGGAACAGAATTCTGTTCAGCATTTCAGATCTCTTATCTCAAGCATCTCTCCTTTTTCCGTCTGTCCTTACCGCTGCTTCTTCTCTTGTGTGGTGCCCATACCTTTCTGACCATCAGCTTCCGTCCTCCTCTATTTGTCCTCTTCTCTGTCTACAGAATTTCCATTTCTGTAAAAACATCCTAACCTTCTACAACCTACTCACAGTTTTCACATTCTATTTGGAATCATGAATTTACAGGAAAATGGCAAATTTGCACCAACTACCATGGAGGGAGGTAGAAGAAAAATTCCTCTTCTCTGCTTAACATATTGGCAGATACTCCCTCTTGTGACCCATCTGCTGAGTAGTTGGACATTCAGCCCCATATTCTCTCTTTAAAAACAGTGTTTCTTTGCTGCTTGTAGCTATAAACAAAATTTCTTTACCCTGTTTGCACAAATATCCAGTATGAAATACTTCCATTAGAGTCAAAAAGGTAAATGATTAATATATTTCTGTATTATTTTCTGTTCTGCAATTTGACAAATTGACTCTCAAGAATTCACAGTGAAGAAATTAAATGTCTTGGAAGGCTCTGCTGACCTCAGAATTAATGAAGTAAAGACCATCGATTTTACTGGGGATAGTGCCATGTCAATTAACAAACAATTACTTTGTTACATGTATGATTTGAGGAGAGTGAGAAGATCTGCAAGGCATCTAGAAAAATTCAAGTTGGTAATTTCTTTCTCAAATCAGGGTCTGTAGCGATGCCCACTGCATTCAGTGCATGAACTTCTCCCAACTGCAGTATATTGCCAGGAAGGAGAGGAAGTCATTCTGCTGCAGACAATATTTCACTGTGTTGAAATGATAATAAATGTGACTTAATTTTGGTTAAACTGTGACAATCGGGAAGGTTTCATTTGTGGATAATTTTATGCTAAAATGTATGCACTCACTAATGGTAATTTCCTTTTTAATGTGTTAAACACACGTGAGGCACTCTATCTCGGAGCTGGTAGAGATAATTTCAGTAAGGTGCCATTGATATTCGTTGGATTTTACTAGTAATCAATAGAAATGTTTGGCAGTAACATCACTTATATTAGAACATTGTTTTGCTTTGGTTTTCCATTTATTCAGAAACAAATAGTTCAAAATTTGAACTAAGATCTGAAAACCTTAAATTGTTGACAGCTCCTACTAGTCTTATGACTGACAGTAAATTAATCAAGAGAAGTCCTGTCAAAGCGGTGTTCCCGGTTAGAATCTTTTCTAGGTTTGATGGTTTGATTTATTTCTTTTTAATTTTTTTTTTCTTCCCCCAAAGATATTTGCAAGGAAAGATCAGCTAGTTGGAATTGAGAGCAGATGTATCAGCAGCCATTGAATGGTCAAAGTTGAGCTAAAGGTAGTTAAAAGTCTTGAAAGCGAAGCCAGGAATGCTGTAGTTCACAGGGATAAGAAAAAAGGAGCCAGAGAGGGGAGCGAAGAGGAGGATAAGAAAGTTGTTTGAATGAGTATCAGTGGTAGAAGACTGCACTGGCAAAGGACAGGAAAAAGGAATCTGTAGTAATAGTTTGTCAATGTAGTATATTGAAAAAGACTGAATAATATGAAAGGAAAGTTATATCTTAGATTTGATGCACAGTGCCTGCAAAATGTAGATGCATGATAAAAAGGTGCCTGGGTAGAAAGTTGGGTGTGAACCAGGATAAAACAGTGCTGTCTCCTAATCCAGAAGCTCTCAAATTGCTGAACTTGGAGTTTCATTTAGTAAAACATGTATTTTTACCAAATAAGCGTAACTGTTATTTAAGAGAGAGTTTAGTTGGTTTAAGCATGTATACAGTTGAGATTTATAACAAATTAATGAGATTAAATTTAAAATTGATTCACGTTAAACCAGTTCAATTTCTCATGAAGATTGAATTACAGATGGGTCAACTACTGGAACAAGAGATTAGGGTAAACTTTTTCCACAAGGAGACTTTCCAGATTGTTGGCAGTTATGAAAATCTAACTTCTTACTGAGTGGCTAAATCAAATGTAGGAACTTTGTACTCTTTTCTTCTCTTGGCCTTCATGACTTGCCTGGGGTCACTCTGTAAGTCAGTGGTAGACCTGGAAATAAAGCCAAAGAATTATTTCTCCCAGTCACAGGCACTAACCACAATACAATCTTTCTCCTCGTTTCCCTTTTAATGGACTACACTTGCATTTAGCATTCCACACCAGTCAACAGGGTAAAATTATTGGCTATAGTTAGACAAGCATACTAAAGAGTACCTTAGAGTTTATGGATGAAAACAGCTATAAAAATGCTCAGGTTTATTATTATTATTTATTGTTTGCAAACATGGAGATTCAATAAAAGTTTACAGATAAAGGAGGCCCAGCACAGGACTTAAGTTTCCCGTTATTTCTTTTCTGTTCCAAAAGCAATATGCATTACTTAAAATATTTAGTTGAAAGAAGCTGCTGCCAGCATTTTTCTGACACTTATTCTTGGAGAAATATATTAAAATATGGAATAACTCATGAAAAATTATTTTAAATTATCCTGTTCCCGTTCTTAGCTTCTCTTCTGCAACTAGTAATTGTTACGTGGTTCTCTGCTAAGAATATAAACCAGCACCTATTAGTGAAATTAAGAGTACCCTATAGTGTTGAGTAATCTATGAAGGGTTTTCTTTCGTTGCCAGATCATTTCCACTAGTCTGAATGCCAGCTCAGTTCTCCACACTGAGGTCAGTTCCCAAATTTTTTAGTTGATTTGCCTTCCTGTCATTGCCAATCAGTATGAGTGAGCAGTGGGAATGAGTTGTATTATCAAGTACCATTCAACATAAACAACCCATAAAAATTAATGGCTGTATTTTTCTTTTTAGGATTCCATTAATTTAAATGTGAACCATATTTGACAGCAAACATTTACACCGTTAATTGAAATAATTGAGAATTGAGATGAAAAGCTAAGTTTAGCAGGTTATGAAAGTTCAGATGGCCTGACTGCTCAAGTTCAGCAAGGACAGCACATCATGTCCAGCAGTGGTTAAGACACAAGATGAAAACTGCCTTAAGGGAGACCTCATAGTCACAAAATAAATGAAACGGATCTGCATATCTAGTAGAATCTGGCAGTGGTTGTAGGGCTGCAACAAAAGCTTTGGTCACCTAAACACCAGGCAGCAACCAGCGTTTGTGTTGCATATCAACTGCCAATCTTCTAAGCGAGCTGCAGAGATGTACCATGCAGCTCACCATGGAGAGCAGAGAATAACCTTCAGGACGTGTGCAGTAGTCTTGAGGGCAGTATTTCATCATGTTCAAGAACTGGAGATTACTTCCTTGAGGAGAGAACCTATACCCATGCATTCAGTGTGCTAGAGGGGTGCTATGTCTATCTAGTTGCAGAACAAAAAGGCAGTGGTGTAAAATATTTATTGATGCTTCCAAGGGCCACAAGGCCCTGCATCAGTAGCGGGTGTGTATTTTTTATTTCAGAACCTCTAGTACCTTTTGTTTGTGGAATGAGCATCTGTGAGTGAGCCCAGGGTGGTGAAATGGGGAATTGATGCTGATAATAGATAAGGTGCTGGTACTGCTAAGAAAAGGAGAATAAATTAGCATGAGCAAGTACTCCAGTAGTGCCACTGCAGAAACGAGACAGGTGCTTTTTGAATGCTGTGCTTGGGGAAGTAGTCATATGCAGAAGCATAACATATGCACTGGTATGTCTGGTATTGCTACCTATGCTAAACTTGAAAAATGTGACAGGTTTGTGAGGAACTGCTGACAAGCATGTTGGTGTGCCTGGAACTATATGGAGCTTCTTGTCATTCATCATGTCCACCCTGTGCTTTTTTGATTTAAAGGACTTTCTGTCTTTTTTTTCCTGTTTATTTATTTAATTACCAAAGGATTGAGAGTATAATCAACCTCAGTTGGCCAAAAAACAGCAATTTTAAAGCCTCCTGCTCCTGGGTCACTTGTGTGACTAATATACTTAAGTTTTGTTTATTCTTTAACGCTAAATCCCAGTAGAGTGAGGGGGAAAAAAGCAAGCAAGCTTGCTTGCAACCTAACACAAACCACAGTCAACAAGTAGCAGAATCCAATAGCAAATTTCAGGCTTCACTTGACTACAAATTAATTCTGCATTCTAACTGTGCTCTCTGGTTCATTAACATTCCAGTTTCTTTTGTGTTTTTCTGAGCACTGCATTTAACTCTAACACATCCCAGTTTATTTCTGCATAACCTCATTCCACCACAACATTCCAGTAGCAGGCACCAGGCTTAGAGAATTGCAGCTTTTCTTTCCTTCCCTTTTTTTTTTTTTTCCCACCTCCCCTCCAACATACTTCTCATCAAAGGATTTTTAGCACCAGCTTCCATAGGGCAATATTTCACCAAGTGTCCATTAAAAATGAGGATAAAGTAAGTGTGAGTACATCAGTAAAAATAGCGCTTTTTTTCACCTTCTTTTTCCCTCTTTTTTTATTTGCAAGCCATTTTGATCTTTCAGAACTCTCTTAAAAGTCATTAATATTATTATGGTACTCTCTAGTCTCAGTAGAGAGATTTAACCTATTAAATAGAGCCCAGGAGGGGGGAACCCTTCCCTGATAGCAACAATACCAGGCTTGTTTTGCAAGATTCCTCTCACCCTCTCCACCCCTTAGAAAGGTATAATTTGTAAGTAGTAATCTGAAAATAACATGAAGAATTGTTTTTAATGTGAAAATGAGTATAGTAAAATTTACGAAATGTGAAATCATCATGTACTCTTCTTAATATAAAGCACAAATGACATCAACTGTCAAGCTTTGGGTTTGCAAGCTGATCAACTGGAGTAAGAGAAATCTCCTAATCTCCAGGTGCATTAGGTTTTATGCATTTCTCTAAAGCATTAGACCACAGCTGGAAACAGATGAGGATGATCTGTGGCACTTAATGTAACAATTCCCAGAAAAAATACGCATTTAGCATTTGCAGCCATGAAATGAGTACATTTATTTAATGGATTTCTGTTTTTTCCTTGGACAAAGGGTATTCCAAAAATGAAATGTTTGGCAGACTGCAATACAAAGTGTGAGACAGATCTTCTTTTTTTTTCTTTTGTTATCCTTTAGTAAGAGGTGAGGGATGCAATGTAATTCTTTCACTCTGTTCTGCTTCATGCACCTCAGTCACAAATACATCATGGAAATGCGGTGTGACTCATGTCACTTTTGCAAGCTCCTCCATAGTCAAATGTCCAGGGGCTCAGACCTGACTTGAGAGCCCTACTCCTGGGATTATTGCTGTGTTTTCATAGGGTGGCTGTGTAATGTACAATGCATAAACTAGGCAGGGAGTATACCCTAGTTTCTCCCACTTCCCACTGACTACCGTGAGTAGGAGGCCATAGAAACAGCTCGACCTGCTTGCAAGTGCCTTCATGGCTGCACATAGAGGGGTGAAATGCATCTTCACCAGACTTTCCTCTAGCCTGATGGACAGGCACTCTGCCTTGTATTCTTCCCACTAAATTCTAGACACTTAATGTTAAAAGGAGTTCAGGATCTTACCTCAATAATGGATGGAAAGGGAGAAGTAGTTCTCCATCAAACATATTTACAGGTAAATTGCCCTGGGATGTACACACACACATATGCCCTCTCAACCTAGAGAGATCCACAGCAAATTCTAAGTTTAGGAAAGCACCTAGAATTAGATGGAGGAAGACTTGCCCGTCTGAGATGCACGACAGGTGAGTTTGAGTTTCTTCTACCCAGATCCCAGCTCTTCCATTCCTGGTTATATATGCTAACCTACAGGGCACTGTGTAAGTGATTATTGTCACCCACCATTGGATGTGGCTTCTAGATACAAGTCGTACCTGCAGGAGTGGCACCTGGATGTCAAGTGGAGGGAGGCAGTAAGCCCTTACTCAGGTGTCTGTGCTTCAAAGCATGGCAGGAATTTGGAGACAAGCCTGTTGTCTAGCTGTAGGTTTCCCCTTGCTAACTTTGGGGCTTTCTAGGTCATTCTTTGGAAGCTTTTGCTGTTGGTGATTTCTTTTTTTTTTTTTTTTTTTTTTTAAGCAGATACAGAGTCCTTGGTTAAAAGCAAAACAAGAACGTGTATGTTACTGCCTCTCTCTGTGAACTGGCTTATGTAGCAGCAACATTCACAGTCACTGACTTAGCCAGACTAGGCAGGTTTCGGACACATCCCAACCAGACCCCTTCAGGTCTTCAGCTCCTCCGCTAAAGCTGTTCTCTCTCCTGTTCCGCAGGATAAGGGGTAATACTCTTTTCACTCCTCCTCCCCTTTCTGGATGAAGTGAGCACGAGCAGGGCTGATTGCACCCACAGAAGATTACTAATCACTTCTGGCAGCTTGGTATTAATATACCCGTCACAGCGTCAAATCCTGGTGCTGTGAAAAGGAATGTGCATCTTCTTAAAGCCCTTAGCTTGGAAGACACAGTTCAGTTGCGAATAGGGATATTTCTGCTAGAAATATAATCTCCTTTCCCCGATTTTGCACTGAAGACAGTCACCTAGCAGCTTTTATTTGCAGTTATAAGCTTGTAGTAAACTGTGTCACTTAAGCATGTTTCATATCAATGCAATACATAAGTCATGGTCAACTGAAAATAAGCCAGATCTTTACATACATGAAAAAGTTAGTCAAGTGAATGGAAAGATCATGTTTGCATGACCTTTTTTCCTCTCACTGTGAGCATTGAAGAGTAAGTGAAATGCAAATTGTCAATATGCAGTTATGGCATTTAATATTGTTAAAACTTGCTGGATTTGTGAACAATCTAATATACAGGTCCTCCAGAATGATTTTTTTTTTTTTAGTTCACATAAAGAAGTGATGATATAATAATATCACAAGAAGTTACAGTAGCGTTTTGTCCAATGTAGTATGAAGTGCCTTGCTTTAAATTGAAGTAGAGTACGTGTTAAACATTCTCTGTCAAGCATGCAGTTAGGTGGCTTGCTGAGGAATGAGGTCCTAAAGTAGGAAATGAAAAACTGTCTGTTCCTTCTTGTGATGTCCCTAGTTCAGCATCTTAAACTTCTAAGGAACTGGGTATTTTGGGGGTTTTGGTGTTTTGTTTTTAAATAATGGGGAAGAAGTCATCTGCCTCACCATGCTTTATAGTAACACAATTCCGCTGACATTGTCTTAGCACAGCTCTTTTACAGATCTTGTAAATAAAGCAAGGTGAGCATTGTCTCTCTCATGAAAGATAAGGGGTTACAACTAATGCAAAACTTATCACCTGAGCTGCTACTTGTGCTAATGACACCTCTGTTCAAAGCCATGGTGTGATAACAGCTGTTTGGTCTGCTGTAGGGCAGAAAATATACATATGATCCCACAGGTCTTTTAGTTCTGGTACTTTCAAAGACTGTTTTGAGTTTAGTAAAAATTATAATAATTTGGAACTCAGTAAAATCAATCCATTAAAAAGTTCAACAAATAATTGCTGCAGCATGCTGAAACCTGTGTCACTGAAAAATAGGTAGGTTTTTGAGTTTTATGTTTTTATTATGCTTAAATAAGTGAAATATTCAAATAAGGTCATTTCCGCCAACTCTTCAAATGTCACAACTGTATTTCTAAGAAGAAAACAGTTTGGGATTAAGAAGCCTAAGTATTTTAGGTTGCATGAAAATTGAATCAACTAAGCATGTAAAAATGTTACTCATTTTAAATTAATAGCTGATATATCCATTCTACACAGGACTTCAGCTATTGTGAGATTTATTGCATACTTGAATTCAATTCCTAGAAAAATACTGGAAGAAGTCACTAAAAGTACCTGTAAGCACCTAGAAAAATAAAGGAGATGAGGGATGCTAAACATGCATTTTCCAAAAACAAAATGTGTCAAACCAATTTAATTTCCATCTCTCATAGAATAACAGGTCTTGTGGGTAAAGGACAGGCAGTAGATATTATATATTTTGACTTCAGCAGAAGAAATTATTGTAGGTGGATAGGAAACTGTTCAAAAAACTATAATAGGGGAGTGTTATTAATATTTCACTGTCAAAAAGAAGCGTGTGTCAAGAATGTGCTTATTAAATCTGTAGATGACACCAACCTGAGAAGTACTGTACGTACATGGAAAATAGTGAAGCTGAAGATCAGGGAAAAAAGTTATAATGTCATTGCATAGGGAGTGGTACCTGGAAAATGTAATGGAGTTGCAATAAGTAGGGAATGCCTCAGTTTTGCTAAAGTTTAAAAGAAATTGTGGCTGAATAAAAAGCATGGCAGATCATTACACTCGCTATTTTTCTTGATGATTACAATTGAAAAATATGTGATTTTCAGTATTCATGTTAGCACTTAAGCTGTGGCATTTCTATCTAATGATTTGGGTGAAAGAGTCCATGCAAATGATAAGGGACGTAATACCTGTTTGAGAAAAGTGCAAATCTTTGATATCAAACTTTAAAGCTATTTCCTATCATAACTGCCAAAAACTTCCATTTCAGCATTGCAACTGATACCTCCACTCTACCCAGCCATAAGCTTTTCTTGTATTAACTGATGCTTTATTATTTAAGGGAGCAAAATACAATTTATTTGATCATTTGAAAATATCAGAATAGAAATTCTGTAATGAAACAATTTTCGTCTCTTTGTAACAACGAGAAAGCAAATATTCTTGGTAAAAGTAGTTTAGTGTCATATTTGAATATTGTTGTTAAAAGGATGTTATCTGCTTTGTTACTTTGTCTTTATATCATATATTGCTTCTGATAGAAGTATGTTAACATCTGTATATACATCTTAATATACTGTCCGTGCATGTATCTCTGTATGCACGTTAATTGTACCTGAGAGCCTTAAATTTTGCAAAAGTCTATCTTTAAACCCTTCTCTAGGAAGCTACTATTATTTTAAGAAAATTATTTACTTCCATTCACAAAAGAAATACGGAAGGACTGGAATTCAAATCCCAATTCCCTTAATAACATTGTATTAACCTCATTAAGGAAATTCTATTAAGTGTAGGAGCACTGTGGGGTTAAGTAAAGGATTGCTGAACAGTTTCTTTTCATTGTATCAAAATTACTGGGCTTAAGTGATCAAGTCTCAGCAAAATAAATGCTTCAAAAATTTGTTTAACTTTAAAATAACTGTGGATAATATATTATTTTAATATAAAACTGCTGTTTAATTACCATGTTAACATTCCATTTGTTGTGTTTCTAGACAATACATTTTTAATATTAATCCTATTAATATGTTTTACCATCTTAGTAAGATTGTTTTATCTTCACTGAAATCATTATATTTTCTTTAATAAGATGAACATTTAATGTGCTCTTGGCATGAATTAATTTTTAATAAACCATTAATAAGTCAGATCTCTATAGATTTCTTTCCCTTAAAAATCAAGCCTCTTCCAGCAAGAAGTTTTTGATAGAACCTGGCATTTGAATTTATTGTAGTATTTTCAACATTATTCATAATAAGAAAGGAAAATTCTGGTTAGTCAGACTGTAGGCTATTTTTTTTTCCCCTTTGATACATTTATGAGACAGTGTAAAATTTGTATTGCTAGCGAAGCTGATTCTTAAGCTGTGGTGAAGTCTGGGTTTTTATATGGTGTGTTCTAATTTCCTAGCAGAAATAGGAAAAAAATTGCAAATTTTATCTATTTATCTGCCTAGCAGAATGTTTGCATTGTACTCAAGCACTGATTCACTCTTCAAATGGTTGATAAGCTACTGTAATAGTTTTTGCATTGATGCTTCAAAGATCTGAGTTGCAGAACCGACAGAAATCCTACTTAGAACTGGAAAGCCTACCTTGGTAAACTACAGACCTAGCCTTCTGTCTGTTCTGTCCAAGACTTACAAAGGAGATAGCGTGAATGTATTGGTGGTTGATTTAATATCGTCAGTGATCACTCTTCAAATGATAAATTGAACGTGCCCTGAATTTACATGCAAACTCTGTGGAAAAAGCTGTACGTTCCAGCTCTCATGGGAGGGGTGGATGCTCAGTGAAAAGAACGTATCTGGGGTACTTCTTGTTGCACTGACCATAGAGTTGGGAAAAGGTGGGCAAGCTTTTGGGCCATTCAGTTCAAAACAGAAGTAGCAAACTTTGAAGAGAACAGTTTGTCAGGGTTTAGTTACATTGATAAGCATTACACCATTCAGTAGAAGATATTTGGTACTTGTGGGATGGAATGGAAAAGGCCGAGTTGTTCTCTCCAAGGAGAAAGAGATCAAGACCGTGGAAATGTAAACTAGCCTTTTAAAAGAAAGGGACTTCTATGCTAATTGCTCTGGGTAAATTTAGGAAATCTGACAATGGGTTTTATCTGCTCACAGGTACTCAACATTTATACCAGAGACTTTTGTTCACCTCCAGTGGGTTACTGCACGTAACTGAAGTCAGTGACTTTTCCCATTCAGTAGAAGTTGGAGCTGTGTAAACCTCTTGCATGTAGCCCATTGTTTCGTGGACAGTATTTCTGTGAGTGGAGAACATAAAGTCCTTGAGTGGAAGGCTTCTCTTGGATCATTTTGTGCAGTTGGAGTTCTGTTTCAATATAAAGTTGATGCAAGTCTTGTAGGTGTTTGCTTAAAACTTACAGAAAAATCAGTTTGCTTTGAATTTTAGACTCTGTTGTATTATAGACTGGAAGGAGACAAGTGGGTACAAAACCACTTGGTTGGGATCTACCCTGAGGGAAGAGCTACCCTTGGTTCTACTTATACCTAATTGAGCTTAATGACACCTGGAGGTGACTAAGGCCTTGCTCCAGTGCAACACCTAGTCATCAGCTCAATTCCAGCTGTGCTACCAGTTCCCTTGAGTTAACTGGGGCTACTGCCAGCCTTCCAGTTGGAGCACTGAGTGTGCTGTGCGGGATCAGACCGTACATAAACTGGGATTTGCTGACTTCACTCCCCCAAGGCCTTTTTTCAAAGAACTTTGTGTTATGTCAGGTTCACAACCATTTCATTAATAACTTCAGCATTTTAAAGGAACTACAGCAAAGCAGAGGAAATAGCGTGTCTATATTGCAATATAGGCATTTCTGTTTTCTGCAAAATAGGTGTGGTTGGTTCTTCTTCCATTGCATTATGGAGACAATGTTTTACTTAAGTTTGGGCCTTTTTCTGCACTCAGAAGTGTTGCTGTGTGTGTGGAATTCAAAGACAAGACCTGTGTTCCTGTGCCATTGTGTTTTGATGATGTTCTCAGTCTGAGCCATTAATTTAAGCAGAAACATATTTATTTTTGTTAAATTGGAGCTAAAGGTTTTTAGAATAGCCTTCAAAGAGGGATGGATAAAACAGCCTGAAGAACTTACAATTGGCCTGGGTTTATAAACTGAGTAGCTGTATATATCTTGTAGTTACTTCCAAAAAGCTTGTCAGCTTCTTGCTTCAAAGGTGCTGACAACTTCTACTGTGATACAGTTTGAATAAGCCTGCGAACATGCAAATGCAATCCAAGAAAACCTTTTACTAACACTAAAAGCCGATTGATCAGGTCGAGTGACAGAGGAGGCCATGTGGGGTTAAACTGGAATCTGGAGAGGATTCTTACTGCTTTATTTGTATTCAGTTTCATTGCTGCTAAATCACAGAGGTGTAAGGGGAACACCCACAGGCATTTCGCCTGTAAGGTGGTTCTGTGACCATCAGGATTGTGCCTTTTGCAAGTATCTTTTCTAAGCAATTACTGATGCTTTGTACCTTATAATATAGCTATTTTTATTATTTTCTAACTTAGTTACAGTACATCTCAATGCTTATGTTACCTGCTTTCCTTGCTCTGCCTATACTAATTCTGTCCATCCTGTAGTAAGGAATCTTGAATAGCTTCAACATACTTTTGTTTCGATAGGTGCAATCTTCTGTGGGTTTCCTTGGGTTTGTTTATTTGGTTGGTTTTTTTAAGATTTAAACTAATCCAGTATGGAGGGTGACTATGGTGTTCAGAAAATTGTTGTGTTATGTTAAATGTAGGCCTTTTTGTCAGTGTTACAAAGCAAATTAAAAATACTGTAGACAGATGCCATTAAAAGGTGTTTTTGTTGCGAGTAGAGGTTGTGGGGTTTTGGTCATTTAACTACTTTTCAGGCTATGCTTGTTGAATGTGATTGTTGCTTTGTGTGTGCAGATGCATTGAGCTAGGTGTTTTTATGTATTAAGAAATGAATATAGTCTTTGTTCTTGCAGTTTATCTAGGGAGCGAGTAAGCATTCTTGCAGGGATGTTTTAGGCACAAAGAATAAGTCTTTACTTTGAAGTGTATGGCCTCACCCTGTTTTTATAGCAAGGTGATTTCAGTTCTGCTGGCATAAATGAATCTAGTATACTGGGGTGAAATAGAAAATACTGTTCTAAAGGGAATTGCTAAATAGTAGCATTAACTTCAGGAATATATATGTATAATAATTGATATTTTAAAATATTATCAATTATAATGATTCAGGCAGACCACATAACGTGTGAAACCTTACTAGATACCCACACTATAGAAAGAACTTCAGCTTTCAGGATCCTTTATGGTCTCCATAAGTGTAAATGAAAGAACTGTCATGAATCGTGGCAAGAATCAGTACCAGGATTGCTAAGAAAGTACTTAAGCAGGCTACCATACACTGCAGTTATTTGCACTCATTGAGTTTGGCCAGTACAATAACCACACGCCTGAATTTCTTGCCTAGCCTGAAATAACACTGCAGTAGTTGCTGCAGCAGCCTGCTCAATGGTAGTGTGGCCAGGTGCAGAAAGCTTGAGGATGAGAGCTGAGCTCTAGCACCTAGTGTTCAGTCTCCTTGTCTTTGGCATAGAAGCCTTACTGCTGGGTGCACCATAGGAAGACTAAGGGAATAGAAAGAGTGAAATGTCTCAAATGAAGTATCGAGCATGTTGGGCAGGAGGAGTTGCCGAAATACACGTTCACTTGTCAGTTCCTTTGTAGAGTCTAAAAGGAAAAGAGTGAGGAAAATAAGTCTTGAATCAGACAGTGGTCTTCTAACTGTAGTTTGGAGGAATCTTCTGAAAATACTCATGTCTTATGTTAATGCAGTATTTGCTTAGGAGATGAAAAAGACTGATTCAGTACTGTCGTTAGCACAACGGCGCTGTGACTCTCCACTCCTGCTGAAACTGTCCCATTGCGCAGTGTAGGGCACAAGAAGCAAGAGAGAAAGCAAGTGAGGAGGAAAGAACACAGGAGTGATATGAATATTTGTGACTCAGCTTCTGTATTAAGCACAGACTGTTCACTATAAAATATATGAGTGGTCTTGTAAGAAGGGATGCAAGGCTTTGTGATCCCTGTTCCTCCCTGCTCCATCGTCCCCATAGGTAATCTAATAATTGCGGCCAGTTTGATAGGAGACATGGATTTGAATCCTTTCAGGTAGAGGAAGACATTGGACTTAAATCTTCTACTCTGTCACAACTGCATTTTGTGCAGGTTTTTATGCTGGTGGGGAATGTTACTAGTAGTTTGAGAACTCCTACCAGACTGAGGCTCCAAAGGCATATAGACAAGAAATAATCTAGGTTTTTGAAACTAGCTGGTCTTCATTGCTGCAATACTTATTCAGCAAAACCTGGGTGGAAAGGGTAAACAATGCCATCTGTAAATCAAGGGAAGGAGGAAGAATCTTGGCATTACAAGGATGTCAGTTTAACTCATTTTTTAGAAAAGCATTGGAACAAGTAAGTAAGTTCTCTGTAAGCAACCAGAAGATTCCAACAATGCGTAATAACTGTAATCAAGAAATCAAAGTTAATCAAGAAAAAAAATGTGTCCTATGAATTTAATTCTCTATTCTGACAGCTTAACAGTTCCGGTAGATAGAAGAAAAGCTGTAGATATCTGTATACATACACATTAGAAAATCTGTCAGAATGGACAGATACATCAAATGGGACTTTTCAAGAGCCTGACTTCAGCCCAATTATTGTTCTGCCTTTTCATTAAATACTTTGGGTGAAGGATAGAGACTGCTTATTCAGTCTTCAGGTGACAAGAACATGGGAAAATGTACAAGGATGTTTGGGAGGCAAGGTTTGAATTCTGTGAATAGTTATTATGTTCCTGAAACACTATGGGAAAAATAAAACAAGCTTAGCTGGGTTGCTATGTAGAAAGGACAGATTTAAACTTCTATATTTAGATAGGAATAATTAACTGTACAAGCACAGGATGGGTAATGACTCCTTAGGCATCAGCAACAGAAGAAAAAATGTGGGCTAATAGTCAAGCTCAACTTGAACTTAGGTAAACAATGTCTTGTCAATGATGTCAAACACCATCTGGAGTGTGTGACAGGAACATCGTGTTAAACAGCAGAAGAAATTCCTTAGCCCTCCTTGAACCTGCTAAGGTCAAAAAGGATATGGACCAATTTAGGAGAGTTCAGAGAAAAATAACAAGCGTCCTCAGAAGTCTTTTTAAAAAAAAAGAAAAAAAGAAGTCTAATAAGAAAAGGTTGAAGGAACTGGGGTTTTTTGAATACAGAGAAGGTAAGACTAAGGTGTCACGATAACAGCTTTCAAATATATAAAAGGCTGTTGCAAAAAGGTGGAGAATACATTCGTGGTCTTTCACAGGGAGGTCAGTGAGAAACAGACTTGAATTGCAGCAAGGACGATCTAGGTTATACATCAGAAAAAAACTTCTAACAGTAAGGATGGTGAAGCTTTGAAACAGGTAGCCCAGAGAGCATGTGAGGTTTCTATTATCTGAGGTTTCAAGAACAAGTATCTGTACTTGGTATTGGGGGAATACAGCAGGAGCACGGGGAGCTCTTTGACCTAGGGTAATAGATGTTACTCGATGCATCAGATTCGTATGCATCTATTAGCTTTATTTTGGATTCTTGGAAACAACCTGTTTGTAATTGTATGCTTGTTGTACGATACTGATATGTGAAAATACTAGGATGTAATGCAGTTAAATATGTGTTGAACCTGAGAAGAGGAGCATAACTTACTCCCTTGTGCTCTCATTCTTCTGTGCAAAGGCATTTCTACCTGTTAGTCTTTCAAAGGTGAAATACAGAACAAATCTGAACTGCTTTTCTTACAGATTTTTTTCCTCCTAAAATGCTGGTTCAGCACTCGGCAGCTCAGAGCACAACATTTCCACTGGAGAGCTGTAGTTCTGTCCTAACTCTGTCCTAATGGCACCGCTGGGCCCAATGCTTCTCAGCCAGCGCTTGTTATTGACTTTGATTTTTGCAGAACCTGACAGCAAAGGTCCTGCAAATTCCAGCCTTGTTTCTATGTCTCATAACTTCTTTAGCAGGCACTGAGCTGCCTTCCCCCCTCCTCTCCTTGCTTGTGTAACTCTGGTTGGGATTGTATGAAATGGCGTTCTTAAACATCAGGTCCAAAGCCACCTCTCTGCTTGGTCCTGCTTTTGTTGGGAAAATAGATCTCTTCTAGTTTTGCCTTTAAACAGCAAAGGGCTTCACTTCAGGTCAGACTGTTTATCTGAAAGGCACTTGAGAGATAAAAAGAAGAATGCTGTATTTATCTTGCAGTAACAGCAACATCCAGCGAAAAATGCAGCCATCTCCCTTGGCTCCAATGCCTGAGACACAAACAAACCAGCTATAGAAAGCAGTTCTTGTTGCTATAGACTCTCAATTTAAGCATTGCCTATTAAAGAACATCTACATGGCAAATTTTTTCTTGTTTTCCTCCCTCAGGAAGAAAAAAGACCTAGCTGTTTTTCAGTCACAAAGGTTTTAAGTCCCAGCAGGTGGAAGAGCTGTCATCTCTCTTCTCCTTAAGTGGAAAGAGGACATTCATCAGCTTTTGGAATTGGGTGCAAAAATCGATAGCTCCTATGTTGTTAAAGCCATTCAAGGAGGTAGTTTCAGCATATTTGTAAAACAGCTTAATGCAGTGAATTAAAAAAAAACCAACATTGCAATAGGAAAACCTCACTAATTTCAGTATTTAGCCAGAATAATCACTATTAGCTTACTTATATTTTGGATCTATACAAATATTTAAGGTTTTTTCTTCTAATCCAAAACAGACTCAGTTTTAAAACCTGGAATGAATTTCTCACGTTTCTTATCTTCTAAATACTTACTTATCTCAAAATTCAATTTGTCACTAGCTTAGCTAGTGCTGTGTGCATTGTAAGCTGTGACAGAATTGCTAGTACAACCTGAGCTGTTCAGAAGTGACTCAAAGGAAAGAAGGAGGTGGATGGGTGCTGCTTCACTGAGTTTCTGATTTTGAACTGATCCGTAGTATGTAGCTGAGCCTCTACTGCAGTATCCTCCAGTGGTGACATTTCAAGGTACTGGAGTTAGTCTAGGATAAATACATCGAGTCTTTTGGCAAATATAAACTTTCTTTGTTCAGGAAAGGTGAGAGCAGTAGTGGGAAATATTTTTTCTATAATTAACATTGGGTCTCTCACTGAAACTGGCCTGTGTTTTTTTTTCAGAATATGTGACACACTTCGATTCTTTGCTGACAGTGTTCATTTGAGACTTCGTGACCGTCTGTGACTCTCTTTAGCTTTTCTAAATTCCAGAATAAACTTTGCTTTTCTTTTTTTAAGATACTTAATGCTTTTCATCATTATGCAAAATTCTGTTTAATCTCAGAATGAAGAGCTCCTGGCCACTAGATAAGAAAATCTGGAATTACATTGTTCAGGCCATGCTACGGCAATAGCCTTTAACAGAAATGTGATTCACATCTCATTTATGATAAAGCACATTAAAAAAAAAAAATAAAGTTGAAATGTATGTAGTCTGTGAGAGACTGAGATCTGATGGGTTTTCTGCATGTAGAACTGAGATATGAATGTTTACTGCCCATACAGTAGATGAGTGCCCTAACCTCTGTATATTGGTCCGCCTTGATGAGGCTTTACCTTTGGGTAGGCAGATGTGTAATGAAAAGTTTCATGCTCAGCACAAGTTCAGGGTTACAGCTACTGTTGGAAGTGATCACGGAATGGTTGAGGTTGTACAGAACTTCTGGAGATCATCTAGTCCAAGCCCCCTGCTCAAGCAGGGCCACCTAGAGCCGGTTGCCCAGGACTGTGTCCAGATGGCTTTTGAGTATCTCCAAGGATGGAGACTCTACAACGTCTCTGGGCAACCTGTGCCAGTGCTCAGTCACTGTCACAGTAAGAAAGTGTTTCCTGATGTTCAGAGGGAGCCTCCTGTACTTCAGTTTGTGCCCATTGCCTCTGGTCCTGTCACTGGGCACCGCTGAAGAGAGCCTGGCTCTGTCTTCTTTGCAGTCTCCATTCAGGTGTTTATATACATTGATAAGATCCCCCTGAGCCTTCTCTTCTCCAGGCTGAACAGTCCCATTTATAACATCGCTTGTACTGTGTCATACTAAATGTTATTAACTTCATGAAAACTCATTAATGTTTCTGTAATGTCAGATCGCTTACTGACCTGAAAGCAGTTGCACCTATAAAAATCTGTTGAAAGCAGTTGGTTTGACATACCAGTAAAGTCAGGGTTGAGTACTATGTGTTTGAGTAAGTAGAATCATAATTTAACACATGAAGCTGTATTTCTGGTGATGACAAACTTCTGAGCAATTCAGCTTGACTTTGAGATCCCAGATTGGGTTTGAAGTGGAGGAAGAGTAAATAGCTGTGAAAATCTCCGGAAGAGAATGTCTTCTGTTATGAAATTTTGCAGTCATCTTTATCATGCAAATTTCACTAAATAAGTATTCTTTGGGATAGGTAGGAATGTTCTTTCCTTGTTCAGACATATTTATCTTACGCCATGGGGAAATCCCTTTATCTTATCATAGGTTTTTTTCTGTGGTAACAAGGTATTATCAATCACATTACTGTGACACCAAATTTTGTTTTCTTCTGGAGAAAAATGCGCTTGCAGTAGCAGATCTCGTTTAGTGTATTGTTTTCAAGGTGAAGCCTTGAGATATCCTCTTAATGAGAAAGCTTGAATTTTTAGATCTCGTTATTGCTTAGGTTTAGATGAAGTTGTGTTAAAATTCAGTTGTGTTAGTAAGGATGGTCAGCTGGTTAAAGAATTCACTCTTGTATCTGTAAAATCTCAAAAATTGCACCTTTTTTGGTTCTGACTTTAAAGATTAAAGGTGACTTATGGGGTTGTTAGAAGTGGATTGCATGGAAAGCTTTGAAGAAAATCCTGGTCTACAATTCAAAGACGACACAAAGCTGTAATGTTTTTCTTTGAAGTCCACCACTGTGGGATTTGACACTTGAGTACCCATTGTATTCTGTACACGCATGATGGATTTCTGATAAAAGTATGTGCTGCTCTCTCATCTGGCTTTGTGTGTGTTTACGTGTGGTTATTTTAGAGGATATATGACATCTCTATCCATTCGTGCTGTCAGTGTTCTCAGGGTAAATAACAGAAGATCATCTAAAAGTTTTATTGTATAAATTAAATTGTAGATGAAGCGGAGCTTGGTGGCTCATTGCTACAGAAGAAATAAAATTTCTTTTTAATTGGTAGTAGCATTGAGAAATATGTATGCATGGTCTTGAGAATTTTATGAAGTTATCCTTAATGTAGTGTTTTCTCTCTTTAATACTTTTTTATACAGATGCAGAATTCAGTTTTGAGTACTTGATACGTGGCAGTTAAACGTAAAAATTAACTAAATGTAGCTTGGTCAGATTCTTACAGAACATTAAGGAAGTTTTTCTGCAGACTGAATAAAAACTGATTAATGCTTTGTCATGACTTTGCCTTACATAAGCAATGTTACTGGTGGGAAGATACAATCTCTTTAACCCGAAGAATTTTTTACTGAGACTTCTGCATCTCATTCCTTTTAAAAATAATTAATAAGTAAGTAAAAAAGGCAGTGTTCTGAGACCAGCATATCTTAAACAATCCTTTTGTGGCACATACTCAACAAAAATGCCAGAGTGCAGTCTTGTGGTTATGGCTTATCTCAATGTTTTCTTCTGACAGACATATTGGCGGGTATTTTATTTCTTCTCCTCCCTTTTGCCACTCTTTGCTACAACTCTTTGTTACTGGCCTAAAGTACAGCTTCAATTAAAAGGAGTGTGTTCGAGAGAAATCAAAGGGGCTACAATTCCTTAGGGGCATGAGAGTATCGTGGCTTGTATGAAATCATATCTGCAAAGTATATGCAAGAATTTGGATGCTCTGTGATGGTTGGACTTGATGATCTTAAAGGTCTTTTCCATCCTTAATGATTCTGTGGTGTTTTTTGGATCTGGGTGCATGGTGACAGGCTATTAACCCTTAGATCTGGGTTCAAGGGACATCATACTAAACATTGACCATCTTTACAGCTGGATTAGAAGAATGGAAAAAACCTATCACTACACTGGAGGGATATTTTTGCACTTGATAGTTGATGGGTTTTCTGTTGGGCATTTGGTAAGGGAAGATCACAGAGGGATAAGGGGGAAGGCAGGTGGGAATTGCAGGAGGATTCAGAACCTAAGCATAGCCAAATCATTTGTCAGAGAAATACGAATGGATTAGGCAACTGGGTGGCGGGTGTGTAACAGCTGCTGCTCTGAGGGTGTTGTTGCTGAGGAGAGGAGGAAGGGTGCTAGAGACGTACCGCATGTATGCTTTGAATGCAGTTGAGGATACAGCATTTCTTCAGTCCTGGCAGGTTAACAAGAAATCTTTTGGGTGTATTTTTCAAGTGGATTTTGTGTGTTGTTACCGGGATCTCTAAGTGTCCACCCTCATTCCCAGTCTCTCGCTCTCTCAGCTGCAGTTACTCAGCTGCACCATCCTGGTTATGGCTTCTTGAGCTTTTAAGGAACACCAGTGTACTAAAACTTATGAGCATTTAATGTCAGCAATTAAATAAAAGACAGTACCCCAATATTTCCTCCTATTCTAAACTCACTCAGTTCCTTTTCTCTTTGGCATCAGGGAAAGATTTGCGTATCTATCTGACTCAAAAAGTAGGATAAGAGGGGCACCTAGACTGAATGCCTACATTTTTTTATTTTTTCTTAAACTGTAGAGGTAATTCTCTCGAATGAGTAAAAATCACTAGTAACCTCCATTACTATTCAATGGACTTGGGAATTAGATGGTGGATTTCAGTTACCTGTGATTCACCTTGCAGCTCATCAGTTCATGCAGAGCTGGGATCTTTTGCAGCGTAATAAAAAATTCCAGAATGTCATAAATTAGGTGACTGTTTTGCTGCTATAATACTGCATATTTGGGGGAATTTTGAAAAAACTTAAAAACAGTTTTCAAGTCGTACAATCTCATTGGTTTATCAAAAGAAATACCAAGATATGACTTGACTATGATTTATAAGTATGGTAACAGGAGATTGTTTTCAAGAAGCACGAAGCCAAACAGCTTAAACTTCATACTGCATGCAAATTTTAATGGCTTGTGACTTTTACCTCTTGAGGTCCCTAGCTTGAAACTAGTGCCTTATTCTATAATACAAAATGCACTGTAGGCAAATACTAGTTGAACTTAAGAATAGTAAGTGGTATTGCATAGTCCTTACTGCACTGATTTCAGGCTAGGAGTTCTGATGATCCCTTCCCTTAGAAATATGTGAATCAATGATTCCCAAGTAGTAAAAAAGCTCTGGCAAAACTAAGCTAACATTGACTTCTCAAATCCTTATTAAAAATAAATTGGCAAAGTTAGACCAAAAAATGAAACTCGGCTTCATTTGCAGCATGAAAGCCTTTCTTCAGTAGATCTGGAAACACAGGGGACTTGAAAATCATAAACATTTCATGAGATCTTGGCAGTTACATCTGGCTTGTTCTATGTTCCTACATCCCAAACAGAATAAGCAGTTGGCACATCATCTTTGTTACAGTAAGTGGAGCCGTCTGTATCACTGTTAGTGGACTCTATCCCAAACTTTGTGTCTAGTTCTTTAGAACTAACTGAACATTCTGTTTTCAGTTTTAAATTTTCCAAGTCTAATGGTCTTACTTTTCATTTGTTTTCTATCAGACTTGACTGACTCTGACTTCAATGGATGGCTACAAATTTGTCCAAATTATCTCTTTTAGAAATTACATTCTTCTGAATCTTTTCTGAGCTAATGATAATGTTAAGATCTGATCTCTAATAGCGTGGCTGTCACTCTCACCACTAGATGTTGGACTTGATGTTTTCCTCAGGGTTTAACTTCCCCCCTGCCCTTATTCATGTTATCAGCTTTATGGGCGTAATACTGCTTGAATTGCAGCTGCTAGAATAGGCTTGTCAATCCATCAAGTTTTGGTCACTTTCTGCCAGTCATTGGTGTTTCTTTGTATTGATCACCTTAAACAGGGATACTTCTCCTGCAAATTATTGTAATAATGTTGTGATTTATTAGTGGCCTGCTAATTTGTAAGTGGTATTGAACAGCAGTCTTTCCTGTTCTCCCAGTGGTGTGAAGAGCAGTAGATGGGGGGATGATTGTTTGGATTTGTAAAGGTTACAGAAAGTGATATTAAATGAATGGTAAGAGCAGAATATCCCAGGAGATAACAGACATAGAAGAAATTTCATAAGAAAATGCTTGTGTCTAACAGAAAAAGCTATCCCAGAAATGAAACGAAGTGACGGTCATTCGATAAAGCCATCAAGAGAAGGAGAGGATGGATCTCCACCATACTCATGCTGTGTATTAAAAAAGCTAGTGAAGTGTGTCAGAGCTATCTCTTCTTCTTTAGAGGAAGATGGCTTTTGACCACTAGAATTCACCAGGTTACCAGGTCAAACTCAGACCTTTTGGGAGTAGAGGGAGTTACTTAAGATCGGTGAAGAACATGAGACCTCAAACAGTTTGTGAGGAAGCTGCAACTGCTGCTGCTGTTGTGTTGCTTTTTAAGGGAAATGTATAAATTCATAAATCTTAGGCCTGAAGGTCCACTGTACTTTTTTGTGTAATACAGATTACAGAATGTCACCAGTGTGATGAGCTGAAGAGCTTGTCTGGAGTTTGTGGGCAAAGCAGTTTCTTTACAAGATGCCTTGAGTATTATTAAAATATTAGATTATTAAATCAGAAAAGTCTTACTAAAATACTGCGATTTATAAGGCATATAATACCTAAAATGCAGAAGTATTTTTGGATAATACACATAAGGATTATAAAATGCCTGCTGTAGCATGAGACAGTAGTAATAATAGCTGTTCTTCAGTAAGAGACATTTCCTGCTCATTGCAGGCGTATTTAAAATAATTTATTTTTATGTTTAAATATAATTTTATTACAGAGGTTTCTGTAACTCAGAACATCTATAATTCCAGTAGAAAAAAATCAGTAATAACCAAACAAGAAAGTTCTCATAGGAGTGATTTCTTGGTACAGCTAGGCTGTTATATCTGGAAATTGTCTATTTTGGGACAAAATCCAGCACCAAGCTGTACATCTGTACAAAGACACTTTCTTTTGTGTTTTGTTTGTTTGCTTTTAAAATTCGTACTGAATGTGCTGCTCACTCTCAGTCCCTGACAACTTCGTGATTTTTTTTTTCTTTTCTTTTTTCCCCCTCACCTTTTGCAGAGCACAGTGTTGACTCCCATTTAGAGCAAAGGGATGCAGTCTGTGATTTTAATCCATAAGCTCTTTTTCCAACTGCTAGTCATTCTCGACAAGGCTGAGGAGTCTGTTGCCACCTCATTGCAGTTGTTTTTGGAAATGAGCTCCATCATGTTTTACACGACAGTGAAACCCAGAATTCCTATATGTCGTGGATTTTCTTAGTAAATTAAGGCAAACAGATGAATTGTGAAGGTGTGTTGCTGTGTACTTGTCAGTGAGGTATTCTAAAATACAATTCAGAAATACTCTGTTTGCAACTCTGTTGTGCTTCAAGGGGAAATAGTTGTATGGGAAACATTGTAAATCAGTTTGCTAAAGTATGTCATCCGTGATTCCTAAATGCCTAGTTCTCAGCTGGGAGCGGGGTTTTATTCATTATGACTCACTTGGGAGGTTTATAATAATCTAATAATCATCTCCCTTTCCTCCCCACCTGTCCTGTCTGACCCTTTTCTCCTGCTAATCAGTGACTGAGATGTTTTTATTTCCTTGTGTTTTGTCATCTTGGTGACTCCTCTGGAGGTAGTGCCGAGTTCAGATAATCCATTTCAACTCAGAGCTCCAGACAAGTGCAGAGGAAGACAGCAGGGAGTGAGAGAAAGTGGCATTTGGAGGAATAGAGGATAAGCAATAGATATTTAAAACCCAAGTGATGAAGAAACGGGGACACACAGGGAAAGAAATAACAGCAAAAATATTTCCAGAAATAGGACATCTTTTCAAGTCATGGATTGGAGACAATAGGTTATGTTATGATGTCCTAAATCTTTGCTGAACCTTTTAAAGAGACATTGCACACATGGCTTCAAAAAAAGGCACTGCAGTGTTAACTGAGTCAATTCTTTATTAGATTGATTTCTCTTTGATAAGCATCTACATCCATTACTACAACATTATTTGTGTTTCACTGGTAAGCTCATGAATATTTTACTGCGAACTAGAAGGATGTTTACTTGTACTCGGTTTTTAGTACACCATAGTTTGCACTAATTGAAATTCTCACAGTGATTTCTAAGTTCAGAATGTAAGTTTAAAGAAATATAGTGATTTAGCAAGCTGGCACTGCTGACTTCTCAAGATTGCACTTACAACTTCTTGCAGTTTACGGCACACATAATTTATGAAATTGGAATACCAGGAATGTGCTTAGCCCCACAATAGGATGGTGTTGGAAGGTGAGCTCAGCTGACATGTCACCTCCAATTTTCTGCAAGACCTGAGATTTTTTTACACAGGGTTTTTGGGTTTTCTTTTTCGGATAAATTGGATGAATCACAAGGAAAAGTTGTCTAAGGCCATCCAGTAAAGTTCATGGTTCAGTGCGTAATTTTCCCCTAGGCTTTTTATCCTCTGATTTAAGTACCTGATTGCATGGTCTCATTAAAAATGAAGCAGAATTAAGAACATAGAAATCCTATCAAAAGCAACTGCTGCAATTTGGAAAGTTACGCTAGCCAAATGGTAAGCTTTGATATTAAATAGAGATGCAGTGGCTTTCCAACACTTTTGTTTCAGGAGGATGTAACTGGTAATCAAAAAATGATTACTCAGTACTCAGTGATAAAAGCTATTGTGTGATGTAGCTAAGTGCCTTTCAAGCTGTGACTTAGTAGAGGGTAGGTGAAGTATGTTTACTTTTCCTCCCCTCTTGGATTGTCATTGCAACAATGCCTTGAAGAAAGCAAAAATTTATTATCGTGTTTTGGTCTTGAACTGAAGAAGTTATTTAGTGGTAGAGTACGTTAAATGTGCTTAATATGTAAACATGGTGGATGTATCTAAATCCTTTCAACTGTGAAAAACTCAACTATGACAGCCATTGGTTGCCTTCATGCTCAAGCGTTCAAGAAAGTGTGAAAATAATTAAATGTATATTATTGTATATGTATATTATGTAATTAATGTAATTAAAATATCTTTTAGTAATTGAGGTGGTAGGACTGCTTTGATGCCTTTTCTGTAGTAACTGTTCTTAAGCCTGAACAGTGTCTGTGCTGGACAAGGCAAAAAACTCTCTGCAAAGCTTTCAGTCTGAACCAGGCAGCCATTGAGCGGAGTAGACTTCAAAAAACCTAGAGAGGGTTTGATTGTTGCTGATTTGCTTCTCATGAGTCAATAATCAGGCAGTAAATTCTACTAATATGCAAATGAACCAGTTTCTTCTTTTGAGATGTCAGAATAATCCCCTTATTATGGTTTTGGATGTTTTATGTATTTGTGAAGTAATGAAGGCGATAGCAATGCTTCCTTTCAGTTTCATTTTGGCATGGAGAGGAACTTTAACTCTTTGGAGTGGCTGTTTTTTCATTGTACTGTGAGGGACAAAAATGGGGGGGCAGGGGAAGGCCTGATCCCACCACTGTTGAGGTCAACAGCAAATAGCCTGCTCAAAGAAGCTATTGTCACTACGAGTCTTCCTATTGACCTCTGTGAATTCCGGACCAACCTCATGAGAGCGAGAGCAGGTCCCTAGCAGGAGAAAAGCAAAAAGAGCAGAGAAGCAATTTTCATCTCGACTTAAGTTTGGAATAAGGACCTTGAAGCCTGGAATCCCCTAAAGGGACAGTGAGGCATCCTCACCTTCATTCCCTCAAAGCATATTGTATCACTCAACAGGTCTGCAGATAACCTGGGAGAGGACTTGTAACGTTGAACATCATCACAGTTGTGTTTTGAATATGCAGCTCCAGGAAAGGAGCGCCCAAGCCCATCTTTGAGCACCTGCTCTTTATAAAGCACATGGAGACTGTCAGGTGTCCGAGCATGTGAACTGTGCAGGAATGTCTAAGCCGCTCAAAGCTGTAGCCAGTTGCCTGGGGCTGCGGGAGGTAATGCAAATGTGTCTCAGCAGCAACTGCAGGCTGTCAGCTGTATCATGAAAAAGTAAGGGGAGAGAGTGAGATCCCAGAAGAGATGTGGTTTGGGAGAGGAGAAGGAGAGATCTGCACCCATCTGCAGCTTGAAGAACTGTGATCCCCAGTCCCTCAAACCCAGCAGATCCAGTAGTCTTCCTGCATCCTGCCATCAGTCTTTCCTACACAAGCCCCAACAGCCCCTCTAGCCTTTGAAATGCTGGTGACTGCTTCTGCCCCTTCTGTGGTTCTTAACCCACTGCATTGCCACTGCAAAATTGAACTTTGCTAACAATATTGAAGCCTGGAATCACCTGCGAGTCATTTGCCAGGAAAAGGTGAACAAAGACAGGGTGCAAAAACGTGTCTGTGTTTCTGGGGTAGGTATTCGTTGTTTCAAATATCAGGAATTTAATTATGTTTATGACTGGTTTATATTTTCGCTATTCGATGAAAACCAAATCAGTAGTTTTCGGGGGAAGGTCTAGAAGCCAGGTCTTGCATTTCCTGGGCAGGGGCCCCAGCCCTGCATGCTATTAGGAAAACGTGAGCACCGCTGTTGTCTTCTGCTCTTTGTTTTCCTCCTTTTTGAGCTTGGTGCTGTCCATGCTCGTGGGGGTGTGTTGAGTGCATCTCCCAGGTTAGCAGATGCCCATGGGTGCCTGAATTTATGAATCCGAGCTGGAGTTGGCATGCTTTTACATACACAGTTGGGGAAAGATGGCAAATGCACAACATCAAACTCAAAGCACCCCAGCCATTTTTCTGGGGAAAACAGAAGTTCAGGAACCATTAGGTATGGAAGTTGTCAGCATGAAAATTATTTTGTAGCTCTCAGGCTTGGACTCTTAGCCTAAATTTTGCCTGATTTGAATTTTGGGTGTCTGAGTGCTTTTTTTTACCCCTAAATATGGACAGGTAAAGTATGTCTTGGGGAAAATTGAGGCACACATAAATAGTACATTTACATTGCTATCGAATGTTTTAAGTTAAAATTAGTTCACAAATATACAGATGGATTTTTTTTTTTACCTTCCTTTTCATTAAAAGTGTCTTGGGATCCAGTAGGACCTAATGATCTAAAGACTTAATAGGCACTGAATTTTGCAAATTAGTGAATATACAAATTCAGTTTTTTTCAAGAAAGAAAGAATAATGCAACTCAAAATGTATTTTACTTCTTTATTTGACAAATGTAGATTAATGTTGAATTAAAGGCTTCCTAGAATTCTAATAAATATTATTTGATACATTTCAGTAAAGCTTGAGATTCTTATGGTAATGTACAGTAAATTGCAAATGTCAGTGTATCGGTCTTTAGAAATCCTTTCTGAGAAGAAAGTAGGCAGTGATTATGATGCAAATTGTGGAGTACAAACTAAATATTAGCTCATAAGGTGCTATTCTATTTAGATTTTATGATTCTTATTTTCTCACAGAAACCTACTGCATTCATTTTAAAATTAGTGTTACAGTGTTTCCATGCCTGGTTTTGGTGTGTGTTTTTGTTTTTGTTTTTGTTTTTTTTTTTAATTCATGGGGTTGTTTAGTATGATTCCACTTACATGTGGAGATACAGAACAGTGCTCTCCTTCGCTCTTTCCTCCTGCTCTGAAATTCTTATTTTCTGCGGAGACTGCTTCCTCTGGAGAAGTGGAAGGAAAGGTGATTTGAACTGGTGTGACATGGCTTCCTGGGTTCCCTGGCACCTCTTGTGGCCTTAGTTTCTCTAAATTGGTCATGACTTTCCTATTAAGCTGTCAACCCGTCTCTCCCCAAAGTGATGGTGCTCACAACTGCTTTGACACTCTTTCATGACGATATGGTTGTCAGAAAGTTAACTTTTCCTTGGCTTATGCAGTACATAATGAAACTGTCTTTATGTCCAGGGTGGGTTCCCATGGCAACAGCAATGTGTTCGCTGAAAGGTTAATTACAGTCATGTTGGTAAATGAAGTGCTCCAGAGACCTGGACCTGTGTAGTGACTAATCCCACCTACCTGTGCCTGCCACTGATGCGACGCTTGGTTTAGGAGAGAGCATCATTCCCTGCTTTTTTGAATTATGCAGCCCACGAAGCAACACCTTTTTACAACAATCAGAGCAGAGCAAATTTAATCAGTCATATTTCAATCGGATTCAAACTAACGGCACAGTCCAGGGGGCTGCCCTGCCGACGTCTGGTCCTGCAGGGCTGGGGGCAGCCGGTCCCTCTGAAGCACCTTACGGGGTATTTCCCTTGGCCAGCCTGGGAACGTGACAGCAAAAGTTCTTCACTTCTATCACGATGTTTTGTCAAGGTTTTCTCTGGTTTCATTAGTGCAGAAATGTAATGTCAAAATTCGTAACTATTCTTGAAAACAGATGAACAAGGCGGTAGCAGCCCAGGGTTTATGAGCAGCCAGTGCGTTATCCCTTCCTCCTTGTTTGACCCCACCGCCAAGAGTCTGTAAGGAACTGGTACACAGAGTGAAAAGTTTCAGACGTACTAGAATCCATTTTATTGGTATCTGACAACAGATATGAGAAAGTGTAATCTCTGCATTTAGCCCTACAAAAGGTATCGGTGCGTGATGAATGTATTGAGAGAACTCCTCTGAAGCACCATGGAGGGAAATCTATAGCTGTCGTCTTTAAGCTGTAACTAAACTTTTCAAGGACAAAAGGGATTTAATCATCAGATGAAGTTTAATAAATACATCTTATATTTCAGTTACTACTTTGTCCAGTTTCACTTGTTTAGTATTACAGACTCTCTCAAGTTGAAAGGGACCCGTAAGGATCATCAAGTCCAACTCCCTGCTCCTTGCAGGACTGGCTGTATCCTTGATACTACCTGTATCCAAAGATACCTATACCTTTGTTACACTGGTCACCATACTGAATTTTTACAATTCCCTTTTGAAAGCAAAGACTGATTCAGTGATTTTTTTTTTTTTTTGCTTTCATAATGTAAAATGTAGGTAAAATCCTTAGTGATGTAACTGGAGCAAAACACAGGGGGTTTTTGTGGTAATAGGCAGCCTGGGAATGTCTTCAGGTGAGGCAGTGGGATACTATTCTACCATTCAGTCCCAGAATGAATGAAACCAGAGGAGTGTCTATTGCAGAATTTGCACACAGTGCTACCTACCTTTTATTGGGCAATGACTTTATGAAGAAATGTGTGCAGATGTGGAAGAAAAAGCAGATATAGTTGAGTCAACAAAATGTTTGCTGAGCTTAGCCATGCTTTCATCCATTCTCTTTTCCTTTCTTTACCTATTTGATTTTATGCCCTTCAGAATAGTGTCTGTCTGTAGAAAGGACGTTACTGTTTCTTTTTGACACTGCGCAAGTGATAAATACTAACAAAATTTCACCTGACCTGCCGTGAGAAGTCAGGGACACTTGGTCAGAGAAATTTACTCAGCAACGTAGAAAAAAACCTATATAAGATGATTGGAATTTTAGACTTTGGAAGACTGTAGTCACAATTTGCAAATGTGTTTGCAAATTTCCTTGTGGAAATAGTTGAGAAGATGCAGAATGTTTAAACTGGATGCACAAAATATTTGCTTTTCTTTTTTTTTTTTTTTTGTACAGGGAAATCTTTAATCTGTTTTGTTGAGATCAGTCTTTTAAATATATCTACTATAAAATGAGATGGCTTGGTGCTTATTTCTTAGTACAAGATTAGATCATTCCAGTGATGGATGCCAAATAGTTAGATATCCTGTTTCTAGTGTGATTGAAGCCTTGTAAGACATGATAGCGGCTCATCAGCAGGCATAAATAGCAGTATGTTTGAAGGACATGACAGAGGTCACTTTTTAAAAAAATCTAAGTTCTGTCAATATTTTTGTGTAGCCACTAAGTTTATACTGCAGCATTTGAGTTTGTTTAGTCTCAAAAAAGAAAAGAAAAAAGCAAGACAGAAAATTAATAAGAGGTAGATGCAAGGATTGCTTTTTTTAAAATTATTTTTTAATTTTATTTTTCCTGATAACACTGTCCCTTTGCACAGAAGAGTAAGCCACGTAGAAGACCACAGAAATATGCAGGAACTGGATGGGCAGTTGCTATTATCAGTAATTGTTGCTGAAATAATCTACAATAGTCACACTGCAGATAACCATCCTGGCAGGGTGCTCTCATCCCTTGAGAAAGGAGTCAGTCTGATCTTTGTGGGCACAAGGAGGTGAATAGTAATAAATATAGCATCTGCATATGAAAAAGATGTGTGACTGGAATAATGCCATTCCCCAGTTTTAGTTTGGTATCTGGAAAACAAATGTAAAAGCTGTGTTGAAACAGTGTGGGGAAGGCATGCCATGGGTTACTGCTTTGTGTGGATAATGTAGATGCAGTGTTGAAGTAATGCTTTTGGACAGCTAAAGCAGTATGTTAAAATTTGTGTATGGTCTGTCTAACAGTAATTTTATTTCCAAAAACTTTCAAAGTTTCCTTGCGGGGATAGGGCATGTCCAGCAGGGAAACAAAAAAAAAAAAGGACTTTCATGTTATGATGACTGGGAGTGACTTCAAAGGCAGGCACCCTCATCAATTGATTTTAACCCAAAGCACCGCTTGCCCTTAGTAAGGTTTAGTCTCCAGACCAGTATGTAAAGGCTAGAAAAGGGCAAGAAAAGCACATATGTTTACTCAAGACATGAACATTGGCTGCTAAGTAAGTGGCTGGACCGTTGCCATCTTTGGGTAATCTACTACAATAGCATATGTTGGCGAGAAAACATGTTTATGTAAATGACCAATTTGTAGACAAGGAATGCTGAGTGGAATTTGTCTCGTCTGAGCATGCCTGACGTTAGAAGACTGGAAGATTAGCCTCATCAATAGTAATTACTCCCTCTACCTCCAGCCCTTGCAGGGGAAGAATGATACCCCGAGCACTCCACTGCTCACTACCTGCTGCCGTGTGATAATTGCTTTGGCTCAATCAAACTTTAATTAAAATGTTACTGATAATTTGTCTGCAAAGAAACACTTGCTCACATTCCTTAATGAGAGGTCAAATCATGTCATCGCTTCCCTTAATCAGCTAAAACTTTAATAGAAAATAACTAAAATTTACCTTGGTCTTTTTGCTTTACTGTGGAAGTGTTGGTCAGTAAGTTTTCACCCTGTTGATTTCTGTATGCAGAACTAACTGGTGAAAGCAAAGAGTACAGGATGATATGCAAAGACATCCAGGGATGGCATGCAAAAAAGATGCATATATGAAGATAACACTTTACAAGTAAGATAACGTATCAATTGCTTAACAACTATAGCTGAGCAAAGCTCAGCGATTTTATTTCTGCTACATCTGTTTAAAGACTTTCTCCTAATTTTTGGATCTGAAGTGTAACAATAAACAATTTTCATTTAATGTTCCAGTAGGAAAAAAAACATAGATCCCTATAGGAAAACTCAAAACTATTCAGCTTACCCAAATTTGCACAGAAATACATATTTCAAGTGATTCTAAAGAAAAAACACTGAGGTTGACTCCACTCAGGTTACTTCAGAAAAAAAGATTTTCTAAATCTTAGCATGTTTTTAACACATCATCTTCTATTTGGAATTTGTAATGCGTAGGGATAATTGAATAATGTGATTCAGGTTCATTTGATTTGCTGAAAATAATAGATAAATTTTGTGCTTACAGATCAGGTAAATTTTATGATTTCAAATTTAATTACCATGTTAGACACGTAACACAACTATTTGCATGTTTTTAAATTGGTAGTACATGCATGTAGATGTCGTAGATGAAAGTAGTAGTAGCAGATGTGTTAGCAGATGCAAGCAAGTGCCTTTAAATCATCTAGATGTATGTAATGAGTCAACTTTTATGCACCAGATATGAACTTACAATGCTGCTGTTTTCATTAAGTTACCTAGCTAGCACTGACATTGGTAGCATAAATGTCAGTAAATACTATTGACATATTGTGTGTGTGTGTATGTATATATCCACACATGTTTTTATATATATTAATCTCAAAATTATATTGGGGTCATATAAGAGAAGAAATTTGTTAATCTGTAAGGGTGATCAGATGTTTGGCCAAGAAATCCTGCAGCTTTGTTCCCTGATAACTCTGAGTCCCACTTCAGAGAACATTGCCATTAGATATGTAGTTGAAGGGAATATACCTTGTCAAAAAGATTAGTGTGTGGAATGGTGCCAATGAAGAACAAGGTTTTTGTAGTAGCTATTATTATTATATACACTTGTTTTGATTTCTGGTTGGAAAAATCCTTTGGAGAAAACCTGTCATTGGCTACACTCAGTCTGACTGGTTTAATCTTTCAACAAATGTGTGACCAACTACCTTTACTGGATATATTTTGGTAAACTGTGACTAGTTTTTGTCCAGTATTTACTGGTCTGTCTTTGAATATGCATCCTGCAAGTATATAGGATGTTGTCTCCACTTGTTTTTTCAGTGGTTTTTAGCATTACATTGTAGCTACTTTGTGAATTTTTGTATTTTGGTGGTTTTGTTTTGAGTGTAAAGAGAAATCTATGCTTTTAAACAACGAGTTAAGTTCAGTAGCTTGATTCTGAGCTTGATGGACCTAGTGACTTCGGTTCTGTAAAAAATGATTAAGTAAAATCTGACTGCAAGAGAATATTTTATAGTACACTCTTAAATTTCTTCCAATACATGCACATGAAGGAGTGATTCAGTTAACTGCAGTTGTCAATGTCCAGCTTCATGTGTGTTAACTTCAAATGACATTTATTCAGAGCATGTAAGCACCTTCAAAAGCAAAACAGTTGTGCCCAGGAAAAGCGTTGGCTAGTGTGTGGTCTGGGACATCATTACCGGTCATTCATGCCATGTTGATTATAGAAACTTTTCTAACTGGTATTTTAGAAGGCACAGTTTTTAATTTGTAGAGTGATTTGTCCTCTTTGGCCTCCATCTTCACATCAAAGTCTAAACATTCTGATTGCTTCCACGATTGAGGCAAATATCTGTGGTAGGAGATTTATTCCGGTATACGTCTAGCAGGTAGGGTGGGGATTTTCTTTTCCTCTCATAAGCAGATTATGTAAAAGCAGGCATAAATTAGGTCTCATTAGTGCTGGATATAGGAAGGTCAGTTTCTTCATTCTCTCTCCACCCATAACTAGCATAAAATGTTACTCTCTGCTCCAATATGCTTTTGTGATCTCTTTTTCATAGCTGACATAACTCAAATACACTTTATGCTTAAATGGTGCTCCACGTTATCAGAGTGCTGTACAAATCATTAACAGTTCTTGTCATTCCCCTTTCATTTTTGTGATGAGAAAGGTATTATCATCATCTTCTTTACAGAAAAGTCTAACAGACAAGAAAGTGGAGAAGCTTCTTCATCATGATTTGCTGGCACAGAGTCAGTCCCAGATAATATAAGTGCTGGGACTAGAGCAGGTGGTCACTAGGGTGCAATTCTGACTACTGAATTGTGATGCCTTGCTGGGAGGAGAGGTAAAAAAGGATTTAATAAGAACTGCTACGTGGCTGGAGGAAGCTACACGAGGAAATGAGGCAGTATTTATTGCAAGATGCATATAGCTGTTGTATTTCCTTGCCAGAAAAGTGAAAGCATCAATAGTCAGCCAGATTTCTAATTATTCCAGTCTGGTTTAGGGGACTATGCAATCTGTTGGGAACTAAATCTCTGTGAATAGAACGGCCATTTTCAGTTGCAAGACAGCTTCCCTCTCCTATTCTGTTGTCTTATACAGGTTATCTGTTAAGCATAGCCATCAGATTTCTGTAATTCCTCATCACTCTAGTCCTATCTTCCAGTTTTGAGTCCACCCAGTAGGTGACTAGTTTCCAGTTAGAGTATTCGGAGGTGGTTTTGTTTCACTTGTAGTGTGACTCACTTCTTAAGTAAGAAAACTGGCTGCACACCAAACATAGAATAGAATGGAATATTTCAGTTGAAGGAACCTACAATGATCATCTAGTCCAACTGCCTGACCAATTCGGGGCTGACCAAATTAAAGCATGTTATTAAGGGCATTGTCCAAATGCTTCTTAAACACTGACAGGCTTGGGGCATCAACCACCTCTCTAGGAAGCCTGTTCCAGTGTTTGATCACTCTCTCGGTAAATAAATGCCTCCTAATGGCCAGTCTGAACCTCCCCGGTGCAGCTTTGAACCATTCCCACGCATCCTGTCACTGGATCCCAGGGAGAAGAGGTCTGCACCTCCCTCTCCACTTCCCCTCCTCAGGAAGCTGTAGAGAGCAATGAGGTCACCCCTCAGCCTCCTCTTCTCCAAACTAGACAAGCCCAAAGTCCTTAGCTGCTCCTCACAGAACATTCCTTCCAGCCCTTTCGCCAGCTTTGTTGCCTTCCTCTGGACACATTCAAGTACCTGTATTTTGTGATTCTGCTAAAGTCCTGCTTGAGGAGATTTCTTCTGATTCACTTTAGCCTTCAGTCTATTGTTGTGTTACAGTGAATATGTTTGTCACTGATACATGAAGAAATAAAGAACTGAAGACTAATGATACATAGAAATCAAGCACTAGAAATTAGGTTAAAAAGTAAATGTTTGGTTTTGCCTCTTCCTATCTTCTGTGTTTTGAGTACGGCACATTCTGTTTTTTTCGGTTCACGTGTGTAAGGGAAGGATAGGTGAAAACAAGTGTGACTTTAGGGATCGTACAGTTGTGGATTTTGGACTAAAAGTATGAAATTCTTTCACTCAAGACATGGGCCATGAAATGGACTCATTTCCCTTTACTGTCTGCAGATTTCCTTCTGTTTAAATGTTTGATAAGTTTGTTCTGAAGAATTTGTCTTTCCTCATCCCAGCTATAGAAATGAATAATTTTTTTGTCTCACTAATTTAAAACAATTACTTTTCTCTGGAAGTAATACTACTTTATCTTCTCCTTCACTCTTCTGAGGACTGTAGCCTTAGTAGCTCATGTTCATTTACTGTCTTGTCTGTTTTCAGACTTAAGCCTGTTTAAGCCCACCTATCCAGTTTACGAAAGTTTTTCCTTATTAGTTTTATTATCTAAATTCTTTAACATTTGAAATGTGAAGTATGTGTACCATGCCTTGGTCTCATCTGGTGTAATTTGTGTTTCTTTCTGATTTCATATTTCTGGCTAAAACCAGTTGAGGAAAAAACCTCAATGATGTGAGCGGAAGTAGTAGTCCAACATGACAGCAAAAATGGAATCCAGAACTGACGTTCCCTTTGTAGCCTAAGCACAAATCAAGCCCAGACTAAGAAAAAGTTGACTAACCCGAAAGGATCTCTTTGCATTTTCAATCATTGTCACAAAAGGATCGTAAATAATAGTAGTGTCAGAAACTATAATCTTTAAAATCTTTTTCCTTAGGAAATCCCATTGTTTTGCCATTAATATAGTATCTTATTTTGTATCAACCATGCTACTTACAAAGAAAAACTGTATTATGTGTAATGATAGCTTAGCATAAATGCTTCCCATTTAGCCTATTAATTTGAGATCCTGTATTATTAGTGTCTGACACATTTGTCTCATCCTAGTTTGACTATGACATAAAAGTATCAGGAAATTTCTTGAAAAGCTGCATAATATACCTTTTAGTAAAAGATAAGCCTCTCAAGTGTGTACCATATTAAAAGAGAAAAACTGAAGGGCAATATAAAGCTGTGCAAGGTGTTTTGGATTCCTGTAGATGAGAAGTCCTAAGGACTTTGTATAGTGAAATTTTATCATTAAAAAAAAAAATAAATATTACCCAACTGAAATTCTTTCCAATCCTCGTATACTATTTATCTGTAGTTGTCAGATAATACAGCGTCCAACTGGTTTAGCCCTTGACAAGCTTTGGATGTGTGTGGAAAGTCAAGTGATGAAATAAAGTAGATGATAAACCAACCCTAGGAGATTCCATAGTTCCGTAGTTTGAGATCAAAACAGAGTTGCCTAAAATAGTGACTGTGGGTTTGTCCCAGGATAGCATCTCATGCTGTGGGTCGAGTCATCCAATCTGGTAAATTTCTGTTATATTCTCATGAATACTTTGTTTCGTGACTGGTTATGAGAATGAAATCTTAGACTGGGATCTGGAGGGGGGCATCAGTATATTTATTCAAGTACAGATCATATTTGTTTTTACCAGCTGCTCAGGATTGGAACTTGCCTTTATCTGTGTTTGTGATACAATGTTTAACTTGCAGGTGACATACAGAAGTTTTTCAATAACTCCTCTTTCTTACACTTTATATTCAGCCTTGTGTTCTTCTTCTAATAAGTACATTCTTTCCCAGTGAATCATAAATACAGATCTTCCAACAGAAGGATTTTTACAGTAGTGTTTTCCTGCCTGAGCCACTTATCTATTGTACAACTGTCTACTGAGAAAATTTCAGAATTTCTGAAGTAATCATCACTGAAAGATAAGGGAATGAAAAATTGTTACAGTAATAGAGAGTAGTGGAAAGAAGGTGCAGATGAGCTTTTCTTTTGCTGCTCTTGCAAAGTTGTCTTATTTTCTTCCAAATGTTTGTTTCCTTTTCAAATCTGGCCTCTAGTTGAAAGTTTGTTTTACATAATTGATTTTTTTGGCAGGCAAAGCCTAGGTGACATGTCTAATGTATACTGCAGGCATCTGTTCTTCTCTGGTACTAAGTCCTGTTAGAACTTTTTAAAGCCCTTCAACTACCAGATGGCTGTATGAGTTTTCAAGAAAACCTTCTCATTTTGAACCTGGGCTCAGGTTATCTCAGTCCAATGATTCTGGTTCGTGAATTCTGAACAAAGCATTGGGGAAATACAAGTGTACAAAGCTACTTAGTTTAATGATACATACTCATTGAAGTTTTTCTTTTTCTATGTACTAACATTTAAAGGAAAGACAGTCACAGTGGCCCGTTTCATGATGGCCTGGTTTCCTTAGTGTTGCGTTAAAGGGCAAGGCAATTTGGCAGAAAATAAACCCCCTTGCATTCCAGCTTGTCCTCAGATATCAGAGGGGCTGGGGGCAGCTAGGCTTAGATTCTGAGTGATGCCCAATTTTTCTGTGTTACAAGTCCGGTCACGTTCAATGTATTGAACTCTCATGATTACAGATACACTCGTAACACCGTCAGGATGTTACAAGTCCGGTCGCGTTCAATGTATTGAACTCTCACGATTACGGATGCACTCGTAACACCGTACACTTTCAGTCTAGTCGCGTTCCATGAACTAGCACGGCCACACTTATGGGATTTGGTGGCGTTCAATGAGAACTCTCACGGCTAGATTAGTGAATAGTGCAGTTTATTGAAGCAACAGATACACAAGTTCTTTTGGATTGCCAGTGATAAAATTACTGCTTGCAAAGCATGTGCAAATACCAAGAATGTGAGTAATACAGCCTGGCTACAAACGCGTTAAGTTATAAAGCAACTCTATAGAGATTTCTAAGTTTCCCGGGGAAGCATTCAGTATAACCAAGTGTTCGAATCTTACCCAAAGGCGTCCCTGTGGGGGGGAAGAGAGGGTCAGCCCGTCGACTGATCCCAGGTGTCAAAGGTGGTCTGCGATGGTATCTTCCCTGGCATCCTTCCTCTCTTAAGCCATTTTTATATTATTTGTCCTTACAGGTGGAGCTTGAGTGACTCTAGTCATACATACCTCTATTGTAATTGGTGTAAAAGTTTCTCATTCTACTTTTAAAGGTATAGACTAAGAAAAATGCAGAGCGCAAGCTCAGTGAGGGGTGGTCGCACCTTGGAGGTGGGTAGCTTTGGGATGGAGGTGTGTTTTCTGGTATTATAATGAGATTATAATGAGCAAAGTTCACCCAAAGGATAGTATTTTGTTAAAAAATGACCGAAATTGAATTCCCAAATTACGTCAAGCAATTATTCCACACTTAATATTACATGATTTTTGGAGTTTGTGGCAGTTGTTTGTTTGGCAAATAAATACTGAATTTTCATGTGGAACCTGAAGAATTTAACTATGTTGAGCACAAAGTGATTCGCCTGGCCAAGCAGAATTGTTGTGTCTCTTTGTGTCTTCTAAGATAAGGTTGTGGTTTAACTGGGTTTTTAATTTAGTGATAATGCTTTTTAGTTTAAGGATTCCTACCATTGGTTGTTTGGAAGAAGAAAAAAAACGCCAAAAAACCCCAAACAAAAAACTCAAAACCAACACAAAGGAAAAAATGAGAAACAGCCTTTATATTAGGAATTGATTACTTTAAATATTAGGTTCATTCTGAGTTTTAAAAACTTCAGTAAATAATCACAGTAGATATAGCACTGAGTCACCCTGTTTGATTTTTCTGTTCCTCATCTGAATTAACCATAACAAGGAGAATTTTTTAAGTGACTAAATGACTTACAAGAACATGTAGCAATGAAAATGGTGCGCTTAGATACCCCTGAAAATAGTGTATCCTGTGTTTACTGTAATTTGTGATAATGATGAACTTTACAAATGCATAGGGCAAAATGTGCTACAATCAAATCAAGCACTCTGATGCATTCAGTAATGATTTTGATAAAACCTTCATTTTCAGAGTATAATGTTTTTAAAGCAATGCTTAAAAGTATTAAAAATGAGTTGATGAAACCACACAGAGCCTTGAACGTTTTGTCCTTTCTGTGAGATTTGCTGTAACGCTCAGTGTCGGTTGTAAGCAGAAGTAACAGGAATGTTTTAAACAGCCAGAGGAGTTGGAACATCCGTAAATAATCAAGAGAATGGAATTGACCTTGACTGAAGTTTGGGTTGCTATATGGTCTTAAGTTAAACAGAATCTTAGGTTTTGCTTTACTTATCTGTTATATGAGAGCCTGGTTCAAAGCTGAATCTCCTCATATCCTCCACTGGGTTTTGAATAGGTTTCAGACGAATCTCCCATGGTTATTATGAAGGTTAATGAGTTGATGTTTGTGCAGCGCATAGAAAATGTAAGGTAATCCCTATCCAGTGAATATGTTGAATTTAGAAGCAGCTGTAGTCCAGGTATAGATGGAAAGAAGGGAGGGCGAAAGGTTGAGGTAAGCTACGTATCTATACAACTGTGACCGTGCCATGGGATTCAGGAATATATACCACTATGTCTAGTGATAATTGAGGAACTATAACCTCTTTAATTTTCCTGACGCAATAAATCTATCCTATCTGAAATAAGCCTTCCAAAAAATTTAATGAGCGGCAGCCTCTGGGAAGACAACCATTTCACGGTCCTTGTACCCCATGAGTATGGTTTTACTATTCTTTAATAAAAATGAACTGTTTCTCTGAGAAAAAAAATTACTCTCTTTGAGCAAACGTATAGATAAGATATTGTTGGACTATGATAAATATTAGGGATTCAAGGTGAATACTTCTATCTGCATCTAGGCTAACTAGTGATGCTAGCATGTGGATTTTGTCTTACTAAGCTATTGTAGACAGGCAGAAGATTTGGTTATTTGCAAGCATGTCCAAAGACCAGCTGTAAGAGTAAGGTGGCATCATGGAGTGAGATACTTTCAGGTTGGCTCTTGTTAAAGACAGTTTATTCCATAAGTTAAATAATACAGCCCCATTGAATTTGGGTTCCCAGTCATAATATGCCACCTTTGAATCTGAAGGATTCCCTTTGGGGGAGGAAGCCAGAAAGGGAGGATGATGGAGATGGGAAAGGGCTGGACTTGGAGGCTATTCAGAGGAAACCTGTGCTTTCACATGGTGATGTTGTGTTTGGAATAGTGAAACCAGTTAACAGTGTTCTGGGCTTGTAGAGTAGTCCCTATGGGCATATTAAGAGAGGATAAAAGTGACATGTTAATTTTCACTTACTAGTGAGTACCTTTAAAGATGCTTGGCTTCCTTCTCTATCTGCTCCTTCCATGTTGTCGTGGTTTAAGCCCAGCCGGCAACTAAGCACCACACAGCCGCTCACTCACTCCCCCCAGGTGGGGTGGGGGAGAGAACCAGAAGAGTAAAAGTGAGAAAACTCGTGGGCTGAGATAAAAACAGTTTAATAGGTAGAGCAAAAGAACACTGCGCGGAGAAGCAAAGCGAAAGAAGGAATTAATTCACCACTTCCCGTCGGCAGGCAGGTGTTCAGCTATCTGCAGGGAAGCAGGGCTCTATCACGCATAGCGGTTGCTCGGGAAGACAAACGCCATTACTCCGAATGTCCCCCCCTTCCTTCTTCCTCCCCCGGCTTTATATACTGAGCATGACATCATATGGTATGGAATATCCCTTTGGTCAGTTGGGGTCAGCTGTCCCGGCTGTGTCCCCTCCCAGCTTCTTGTGCACCCCCAGCCTACTTGCTGGTGGGGCGGTGTGAGGAGCAGAAAAGGCCTTGGTGCTGTGTGAGCCCTGCTCAGCAGTAACTAAAACATTCCTGCTTTATCAACATTGTTTCCAGCCCAAATCCAAAACACAGCCCCATACAATCCAAAACACAGCCCCATACTAGCTGCTATGAAGAAAGTTAACCCCATCCCAGCCAAAACCAGCACACATGTAGAGATTATCTTAATTTTTATGATGCTACAGGCTCTTAATTGTTTAAACAATATTTTAGTATGCTTTTGCTTGGAAGCAGGGATACTGTTAAACTCTGCGCTAAGCCGTGAAGTCCTTCCTTTTTGTTGTCGATTTTTTTAAAACAGAAAATTGTTACCAAAAGGATCTTCCCTTGTTTTATTACCTGACATTTCTTTGCCTCGCTTTTTCAGTGAAGTACAATTGAGATCAAGGAGGATAGTGAATTTTTGAGGTAAAAAATAAGGGACAGCTGCAAGGTGTTTTATAGCCAAAGAGGATCACTTATGTGTGCTACCGAGAGCTATGGGGTAGCTTCTGTCTCTATACATGTCTTTGCAGAAAAATTTAAAGATAACCAAAGATGCTGGGAAGTATTCTTTTAATCCTGCTTCTTACACCAGAAATGCCTGAGAATTGAACAGAAGAGCTTAGAGAACACACTGCAGTGCTGTAATACACAAACATATTTGGCTGTGGATAAAGTCGGCTGGACACATCTCCCTCCAGAGATGAATAATGCAGCCCTGTGTGGCAGCCAGAGGGGCCAGCTGAGAGTGATCTGAGCTGCTTGCAGCCCTCAGGAGATATTAACAATTGCATTTAATGCTTATGTAGCACTTTCCCAATGTTTAACTGGATTACTGGAGGCTTGTAACTTAAAGGCTTCTGGTGACTTAAAACAGAAGAATAGCTGAAATCCATTAAAATAAAAAATGCCCACAAAAAACTTTTGTGTTTCCTGCCTTAAACCTCCAGCTCCGCAACAAGAGTGTGATAAAAGAACAAATACAACTGGAGGGCAGAAACATCCTCCTTATGGACGTACCCTAGGAAAGGAGCACTCAAACAGGAACAAAAGAAGACACGAGGTCTCTCAAACTTGAGCTTCATCAAATATAGCTTGTTAAATATGGCGTATGTGCCAGGTTATATACACAGTGATCAAACAGAAACCAGAGTTGGCATCACATTAATAGCAATGGTAGATAAAGCATTTTTTTCAGCATAATAGTACTAAATTAAACTGTGTTCTTGCTAGCCAAAATGTGGTCTGGCCCTAACATGGGTGTAAAAGGGCTAGTAAGGAAGACATAAAATAGGGCTGAAATAAAGCCAGGCCATGTGAAAGGAGATATGTATTGCAGTCCATAAATTGGGGAAGAACAGCTGAAAATTTACTTTTTCCTTAAGCAGAAGTGAAGAAGTTGATAAAGGATTCTGGTGGTGCAAAGTAAGGGTCCTTTCCCTGGGTTCCCTCCAGACTGATGGAGCTAAGAGTTGGCTCATGAACAAAACAAACCCTGCTAATATCAGGTACAGACTAGATAGTAAGGATTTGAAGCAAATCGTACCAGGCATCTTTCATAACCCATTAATGGCAGTGCATTATTGCCAGCAGGTACCATGGCATTAGAAAATAAAATGAACAGATACCAAAACTATGGGATCATGTTGTCAAAAGGATGATCCAAGTATTTGTGGTTTTCATGAAAGTTGCCTAGTATTTCCTAATACTGCACTTTTCAGTTGCTTATAACTCTGCTTGGCTTTAGTTTGGTGAAGTTTAGACTGAATTTTTCATTTACGTATCTGCTATGTAATTGTTTTAATTTACTGTGAAAGTTCTATCATTTTTTTTGTAATATTAGGCAATAAACAATCTTTGAAGATTAGGTATACGTCTTTTGCCAGTGAATGAAGGTGGTATGTGGAGCTACGTGCAAGAAAGGATTATGTGCTCAAAGACACATTTGTAATACATGCCCAAGAATATGAGCCAAGATTGCATAAGCACTGTCAGCATAAGTTTTGGCAATTACAGCTCCAGCATTTCTGGTCCATATCTCGGGGACAGAAGTGCTGGAGTATTAAGAGCTCAGAGTAAACACATCTGTGTGGTCCCGTGGGAATTCAGGTCTGGCTTAGTCCCGCGGGAATAATCAGTTACTCCTGTGCCTTGTTCCCCAAACATGTGAATCCTGGGGGCTTCTATCAGCTCAAGTGCAACACTGTGCCTGAGATAACCAAGAGGCATTCCCTGTTCCTTGGAGTGCTGGAGAAGGCAGTGCTTAATCCTGTGGGTCTCTTCCTCATGTGTTCTATGTGCTTCACCCTCCCATGCTCATACGGCAACAGCAGTATTATTTGGTTTTCCTTCCCCCTCCTTCCTCCCACTCCCAAAATTGGGGACTTGACTCCAATATTATTTTAGGCTGTTTTCTGAAGAATACATCCCTTGCTGAATCTTTTATTTTTTTGATACAGAAGGACAGTTATGTGATAGACATGTTACCTTTTTAATCTTTCCCATGAAGTGTAAGTGAAAACAAGTGTGGTTTTATTGTCAACAAAGAACATGTTGGAGCTCAATTTTGATGACTTGCCTGGTGTACATTAGCATCTAGCTCCAGAAGTAGCCCTCCTGGATTTATTGGGTCTGCTCATAGAGCAAGAGGTCTCTCACCATGAATAAATGTAGAGGAGCGGCTCTCTGGCACTAGAACAGAGAGAAGATCTGGCAAGAAAAAAAAATGGAGGTCTTCGTTATTTCTTTGTAATTTGACTTCTAGCAAGTTCTCTTAAAGCTCGTAGGAATTCATAGGAATGTGGAGGGAATAAATACTGAGGCAGCATATCAAGATTTGGCTTCTCTTGGTAAGGGGAGAAAAGAGATAGTCTGATGCTAATAGCTCAGCATGCTGCAAATACAGCAACGCACAAGCCATGTGAGCAGTTAGGTGCATGCTTGACCAAACCAGTATAATTGTGCTCGGTCAACCTGATGCAATGGTGATACATGAAGTGTTCCGTTCCAGCAAGGCACAATGTGCAGGTTCATCATGCCACGTTGCATGGGCCAGTGATCAACCTAGAAATGCTTTTGGTATAGGAAATCAAGTGGTTCTGTTGTAAATACTAAGGAAAATATATTGTAGATGTATTTCTGTTTGAGGTTTGTGCATCCGTTTTTCTGTCAGGTAAAATGTGTCATTTTTATAAACCTCAAATCACTATCCAATACAATATGCCTTGTGATTTACTCTTAGCATTTTCTATTCTTTGTTCTTGATTTTTTTTTTTGTTTTGTTTTTCCTTCCGAACATATATGAAACCAGAAGACTATATTTTGTCTTCAATAGCAGTCTTCAGTGACTTTATTCCTGGTTTTGGAACATGTATGTATAAAAGCATATAGATCTCTGAGTACAAAACTCAAACCTATGGTCATAGTGATGATGAAAATTCAGTAGTTGCTCCTATAGACATCCAGTTACATATCTGCATCTACTTGCATGCATAATTATACATATGACTTTTTAAAAATTAGGTCATTCATAATTTTGCTTACTCTGCCACTGACAAAGTGGTCATTCATCTTAATGTTTCAAGAGCATGCTTGACAGTATGCACATTTGTATAATATAGATAGAGAGTTTATGATTACAGAAACACTTCTGTCCTCAGATGGCTGGGAAAGCTGATTGTAGGTGGTTCAGGCAGCGCTATGGAAGTGTGAGCACCTACATCTTTCTGTACTGAACTCAAGTGTTGGAAGTGTATCTGTCCTTTAGGGACCAGTTCTTTGGAGAACCGTAATTTGCTTGGGTTTGGGTTTTTGGGGTTTTTTTGCATGGAAAAGGTGCAGAAAAGTAACATTTCCATGCCATAGTCCATAACTAAGCTGAAAAAAAGAAGGCTAGAATCCTCTCTAGTTTTCTTTCTAACTAGAGGAATTTTGTTAAAAGGCTTAAAATAACCAGTGTTTTTTTGAGAGACTCCTTACTGCAAAACTTTTGTCTGCAACAAGTCAAAAAGCTCTAAGACTTGCATTTTGTTAAGCAAATGCTAAGACTTCATTTTCTAAGCAAAGTAATTTGGCCCAAACATCACACAAAGGTATTTCCAAAATGCTAAGAGAAGCTCATAATATAATTTTGCAAGATTTGAATCATACTGTACCTTCAAGACACTAAGATTATTCTTATACTAAAAAGGTTTCTATTGTATGTAGGGCACTGAGTTTAGTGTTAAAGTTACTCATATTGAAAACATTCGTAACAGTGTTATTGTGGTTATTTGAGTTGCATACAATCAGATATTTTAGTTGATTCTCTGTATTGCTGCTGTGTATCAGTATAATAGACTGCAGATTTATTTTTCCTTCAGTAATTTTCCAGTCTGTTTATGAATATGCTGAAGTATTTTACATGTTATGCAGTCTCTTTCCTTACTCTGAATTACGTATTACACAAATCCAATGTTAACGTCACTATCTGCGAGGTTAATGGATTGGTGCTATTTCTCAACTTCTTTGATCAGATATTTTACCTCGATATTAGTGAATGTGGTCTTTGCAGGAAATTGTTTTTATAGCAGAATTAGAAATGAAAAAAAGCAACAAAAATTATACTAAAGCCTAGTAACTCAGTGGAGGGTGTGCCAAAGTTATACTTTTCATGAGGTTTTCTAGCAAGTGTTTCTATTCAGCGGTGGATTCTCATAGAAGAGCTCATTGGGAAGAGCTTTGTGTCTTACTTTTCATCATTCACTCATGTCCTTCATACCCTACTGTGAGTCTGAGGGGACATCCTGCACATTGCCAATTTTTTTTGCCCTTGCTATTCTAAAATGGTGTTAAAGTTGAAGATGTGCTCAGTGGATTGCTGGTTGGTTTCGGGCCCTGTGTGTAGCTTCTGTGTATCAAAGGATTAATTCTTCTCTGGAGTTTTGGGGGAAAAATTAGGTTTAAAGGTTTTAAATCTATTCCAAAAAACATACTTCAGCCAAACTTCACGCTTCTCTTCCATTCTCCTTTTATGAATACCTGCTGAGATGGAATCTTATTTTTTATTTCTTTAGTGTTTTTTTTTTTTTCCTGCCACCTTGATTAAAAATGTGAAATGGCAACGAATTCTTCTCTCAGAATGTATCTGCGCAATATTTGGTAGTAATCATGTAATCTGTCTGATTGCACAGCCTGATTACAAAAGCAGGTCTTTAGATTGATTACATAAACCAGCTTCCCTTTTGCAAATAACTGCTATTAAGGGGCAAATTTTGCTTTCATGCTAGTTTAATTCCAAAGTCACTCCATTAAAATTAATGGAAAGTCTTTGGATTTCAACCAAGATAAGGTGTTTAGTGAACAGTTCAGATGGCAAACTGACAGCCATATGTATCTGGCATCTTTCTGTGTAAATTTTTTTTCCCCCAGGTGTTCTCCTAAAGCCGGAGAGAAAGTTTTCGGGCGATTGTGCAGAGGTCATTGTCTGAGATACAGATTAAAGGAAGGAGCAATGTAAAGTGGAATTATTTTTTTTTGCTAGTTTTATAGAGTGGGAATTTCAGGCCTGGGTGCTATGAACAAAGTATTTGATTTTGTTGGTGTCATTAATGGCACTGAAAAATTACTTAGAAATAGGCCCTAGGCAAAAAAAGGGCATACTTCAGGAGCACCATTTGTTTGCCGTGGCTACCTCTGCAATTCCTAATGTGGGTAATGCTCTTCCTTGACAGCTGTAGGCCTTTATTCAGTTGAAATATGATTCCATTAATGTAGAGATGCATTGAGGTTACTTGGAAGCTAATAGTACCCCAATATATCCTGATAAGACCTGGAGTATTCCTACATACCCCCACAGGGGATTCATTTGCTATGATATTGAGTAGGATGGTGTTAAAATGACTCTCACCAACTTGATCTTTGGATTGTTCTACTTCATGAGATGAACCACATTCTACAGCAAAAGCAGAATACATGCAGTGAACCCTAATCTAGGAAATAAACTTGCATTGTTTTGCAGTTGTACTCTCCATAACAGTGTTTTTATGTAACAAGTATAGGCAGCATAGTAATAAAGAGATAATTAGTAGAGATCTGGGGAAAATCCAGCAAGCCAGCAAAATTATGCCAGTGTACAAGTGATTTTAGAAATCTGCAGTACTATCATATGCCGTTTCAGCAGTGTTGCACTCATAAGAGAGTGTTGTAGTGGCCTCTTCTAGCCTTAAAAGGTATGAATCTGTGAGGGTTTTTATAGTTAGGGAAAATACAGCAATGGCTCTGTATTTTTGTGGTAAATAAGTACTCCTAAAAATTGTTTGGTGTCAATAATTTAATGCATAACTGAGTCAGCTGTTTACATATGGGTTGCATGCTGCCTTTTGGATCAATTCCTCTACCAAATGGAAGCCTCATAATAGGTATATTTGAGCACTATGTGGTGCTCAGAGTTAATATTATGGCACACAGCAAAACATTTTATGATTTTCTTACAGGGCTTCATTGTCTTTGTTTATATCACAGAAAGAGAGATAAAAGGGTTTATGCTTCAGGTTTTTCAGTTTCTTGACTTTCTCAAGCCCGCCCTGCATTTGAACAGGAACACTGCTTAATGCTATCATATTGCAATCACAGAATCACTAAGGTTGGAAAAGACCTGTAAGATCATCAAGTCCAACCATTACAAAAAAAAAAAACCAACCACAAACAAAAACAAAAACAAACAAAAAAAACCCACAAAAAACCACACCACAAAAAAAGTTCATTGCACTGAAACCAATGCTGTCATGATCTGAGCACAGCTGAGTTGATTCTGTTGTCTAATCTGTAAATTCACAACCTGCTGTACAAGCGATAGCTTATCAAAATTTGATTAAGTGGTAGAAACTGGGGAGGCAGGATAGGAATCTCAAATGCTATACCTTTTGAACTCTCACTTGAAAACCCCGGCAGCAAATAGCTGATAGCAGTAGGTTCCTATCGCAAAGGCTTGAACAGGTCCAGTAAAGTGTCAGCTTTGTATCAGCAGTGATACCTGCCTCTCAATTACACTTATCTCTGAAGTTTCATGGGTACATACCACCTTCATAAAACATACTAAACAAGGATATTCCACGCACAGAGCTTAGTAAAAAGTTGACTGTCTGGTATGATGCTGAGTTGGAAAGTTACTGACGGAGGATCTGTAAAGGGGGGTGAAATTCAGAAGGAAGAACACTTTAATAAATCCTAACTCTTGACTCTAATGAATGTTGATTGACTGTGTAACTTTTAGGTAGGTTTGAGTTGGAATAAATGTCAAATATAATTCAGTTCACACAGCAGTGTGAAAAGAACTGTTACTTCCCTTGGAGAAAACCTGACAGCCCAACTTTCTTAAAGGACTTTTCTGTCTTGCTCATTCGTTCTCTCTTTTTTAATGAAGCCTTTCACAGTTGACACTTCCCTAACAAAAGGTAGCACAGGTCATTCTATTAAACAGAATATTCTTCCATCAGTGACATCACAGCTGTAATCTGAGATCAGAAACTATTATTTCTCTTTCATCTGATGGAAAGGATGAGTTGTTACTCATAAGAATAGTGTGGTGTTCTGAAGTGATGTCTCCAGGCTGTGGGTGCTTGGTATTAATGGCACATATTGACAACAGGTATTTAACTGCCATAAATATAAAAAATATATATATGAAACTAAGAAATGTGTGGTATTAAGTTCTTGAGTGGAAAAAAAAAAAGCACTGCATTAATACAGACTTCACATTTACAGAATCCTTTTGGGAGTGGATTTGGGGGATGGTGGGAGACGAGAAAAAGGATCAAAATTGCTTAGTGCTTATGATTTAAGATCAGATTTTCAAGAGCTTAGAGTACAGAGTTCTGACATAATTGGAAAATGTACTCAGGGGTCGCAATGGAAGTTGCTGTATGCTCAGCAGTTCTGAAAACCAAGTCGTTATTTACATGCTTCAATAGAAGGTAAGGTTTTTTGAAAGCTGGTCTTTGTTTTTCTCCATCATCTCACAACATGGAGAGTGATGGTCATATTTTTGCCTTGTACTTCAGTCTATTTTCTTTTTTACATTACAAAGTATGGGCAGGATCTGTCTCAGCTTCTCTGTGCTCACAGTTCTGATCTGCTGTGGTTGGTACAGAGCCATAGAAGTATTCAGAGGTCTTCTGGGGCAGGATCACACTGCTTCTATTTATTGGCGATTTCTGAGAAGATGACCACTATGTGTGCTGGTCAAAGTTAGGAGGAGCAGGAGTGTTAGGTTTGCTTCTAACAGGGGAGGGACCAAGCCAGGGTGGGTTGAAAAAGGAAGAATTTTCCTCCAAGGCAATCAAGAAAGGTGTAGGAGCCGGGAGAGAAAGGAAGAGCAGGAGCAGAAAGATGTAGGAGCTGGAGATTGCTTTCGACAAGTGATTCGGGAAGCAACCGTCATGTCAATAATTCAGCCACCTCAAACCGAGCCACCTACAGTGCCGCCCCTTGTTGAATGCCGGGATATGTGTTAATTCAGCATTATAATGAAAATTAAAACATAAATGTGTCTGAATAGCAGAGAGCTGGGTTAAACTACTAAGAGCCACTGTTGAAATGTAAAAAAGGTTTGTTCCTGTAGAATGTAGTGAGTTCTGTTCTGGATGTAATTAAGTAAGCAAGAATGACAGATAGTAAAGAGATGATGAAGGAGGAAAAAAAGCACCTCTGTTATTCTCACGTAAGACTGAGATTCAGTTTGTGCCTCTTTGTTACAGAAAACAGGGCAAATAGAGATACAGTTTAGTGAAAATAAAATTATTTATGAATAGAGTAGCAATTGTGAAGAAAAGTCTTTTCTGTTACTCGCAATGTTTTTGGTTTTTTTTATACTTCTCTTGAGGTGATTAAGAAAACCATTTTGGTAGTCCAGTCTGAAGATAAATTTTGACACTTTCCAATCATTCCTTAATTACAGTTGTTTATGACTTGGGAGAAGCTGGCTATGTGGTGTGAGTAATGATGATATCCCCTGTGATTACTCAGAAGGCAGCAGGACTTGTAGAGTTTCCTGCAATTTTTATCTACACAAATTGTACAAAAGCCACTCTGGGATAGAACATTTCTCAAGCAGTCAAATACTGTTCTTCAAAGGTTCTTAAAATTACTCCAGTAAATACATTTTCTATGTAGATAAAAACAAAATAACTTAAGTGTTAGAATGATTTGCACCGCTGTACTTCTATGCTATATTTACAGCCATGGTATATATTCCCACTTGCATTGGAATGCACTGGTACTGCTTTTAAGTAAGAATCGTACTTGATTTTCCTTCATTTTAGCCATTTGTCTTTTTACAAGATGACCATTTCAAGGTGGAATGTTATGGTACACACTTAATGCTTTCCAAATTGCTCTTCAGAATTGCATGGATTGAATTCGGGATGGATATTGGGGAGTGAGGGAGACAAATATTCTGATGATTCAGCAGTAACTGCAAATTGTGTATTTATTTATTTGCAGTGGGATTCCATGGGTATTGAAGTCCTGCTTTACCATGTTACTCCCTAGCCCAGTGGGTGATGCTTGTCTTTGCAGAAGACAAAGCTTTCTTGGGATTTGTTTGGAGGGAAGGCTGAGAACCACCAGCAACCTCTGTGTCTTGTCTTCCATCTACAAGGGGCACTCTTGATCTTGCATTCTCCAGAGTACAGAAGTGTGTATATTTTAACAGAACACCAGATGGAGACTGTGCACAAGTGCCTCCTTGAACAGTATTTTTAAGCATCTCTCTGTGATCAGATTTTATCGTTCCATTAATTCAAATAAACCGATACAGAACTCGGCATCCAGAAACACGGGTAACTCACAATGCCGATGTGACCTGTTTTCTGAGGCAAAGAATGGTTTATGCCGACTTGTAGTCAGCATGATTTGACATGGTGTGACTTTTGATTCCTTTTTACTGAGTAATTAAAGTACAGTCCATTCAAAATTTGTAATATAATGGTGAATCTCTGATTCTGCCTTTTCTTCAGAGTGGTGAGACTGCTAGTGGTAATTACTAGGTCTAAAAATAGATAACTTGAAGATCAGAAATAGGGGGGGAAAAATGGAGTGCTAATACAAGTGTTAACTTTTCACACTGAATTGAGCACCTCTTGATAATATGAAAGTCACGGAATACTGGTGTGCTATAAGGGATAAATCAGCTCCAAGGCCTGAATTCTTACACCTCTGAAAATGAAGACACTCATCGCAAACTGGTTTACTTCAACAGATGATCACAGCAAACCTGATTCTGCAGCCTCTTCTTACATAAGAAAGGATTACTTATTTCACTAAAACACCTCAGATATATTGAGTGAAGAAGGACTGTACAGACCCCCTACCTCCAACTCTGTTTTTTTGAAAGGTCAAAATAGATCTGCACTTCATAGCTTTAGCCATAATTTTTACACTGGCAAATGTGAGTGAACAAGATTTTATAGCAGGGGATTTTATTTCTCAGGGTAAAGATTTGTATCTGTTAGACTGAGCTTCAGCAGATTTAGTGGTCTTCATATTTGGCTCTGTCATTTATAGAGGGAGCTGTGAAGTTGAATGGGTGGAGGTTACACTTTGTGGAAAATCTGCTTTTGAGACTTCTTTTGACAGCACAGGTAATATTTATTTTTCTTCACCATATGGTTTGTTTCCTTGTTCAGTGGCTACTATTTTGACTTAGAGTATGCACATTACAACAACAGTTTTGCATTAAATGATCAAAATGCCAGCATGGAAAATGAGAAGAAACCCGCACAGGATGAAACCTGTGTGCTCTTTTGGAGAAGTGTAAGTAGGGATATTCTGAAGTACTTACAGCAGAGGACAGTTTAATGTTAAGTCATATTTTAATTCCATCGTCTTAGTTCTACAATGCACATAAGTATTATCTCCGTTATGTGGATGGGTATTATAAAGCACAGAGAGGTGAGGTAAACAATCCCCCAAGTCTTATAGTGATTTGCTGAGAAAATCCCAAATACAGCTTGGGAACCTGAGCCTCTAATGCCCGGTTTTGCTGCTTGCCCACCACAGCCACCTCCTGGTTGGGATCCTAGACTCATCTTCTGGTGAATCTTGTTTGAATTATCAGTGCAGCAGTTTGTCACATATATGTACTGGTCTATGACCAGAGCAGGCACTTTTGCTAGACATTTCTAGAGTGTAAGCTTCAGCAAAGAGGTTGCAGACACCCATCTCAAAATACAGCAGAGCTGGCGTAACTTTAGGGTCTTGTGTTGAGGGGGAGGGCTTTGTAAGCATGTAATTTTATTACAAATCTTCTGTTGAGAAAAGGCTGTGTGCTTTTTGCAGCCGTGATCTATGTTTGCATAGTGCAGTGTGCTTTGGGAAACGGTTACTGTAGCTTGTCAGCTTGCATTATGTTACACTATTCACAGCAAGTTGTTTTGTTACCATCAGTCTATTGCAAAAAGTACTCTTCAGCGAATGAGACACTTAAAGGTGTTTTTTTCCCCCCTTATGTTTAAGAAAGTGAGTATTGATTAATAAAGGTCACAGCTGTTTATTTTGCATAAAAATACAATAGCTGGATTTGGGAATAGATACAAAAAATGCAATGCATTCCTAAGTTCTGAAGGCAAGTGTAGACAGAATACTGACGTAAAACCAAGCCATTTTTCATTGTATGAGAGTCTGGAGTATCACAGGATCAGCCATTGCTATTGTGCTGCATAATGGGAACTACGGACCATCAAATGCTTTCCTGGAGGGCCCAGGGCTGATAGAGATACAAGGCGGCACAGAAATCACTTCAACTGAAACTTTTGGTGGAGATTCTTATATGAATGTTTAAATTGCCCATAACCTACACCCCTCCTTCTTCTTCTTCCATGATCACAGAAACACTAAGCTTGGAAAAGACCTGTAAGATCATAAAGTCCAACTATCAACAACAACAACAAAAAAAAACCAAAAAACAAACCCACAAACAAAAAACCACACCACACACCACCATGCCCATCAAGCCACATCCCACAATGCCACGTCCATATGGTCCTTGAACACCTCCAGTGATGGTGAATCCACCACCTCCCTGGGCAGTCTATTCCAGTGTGTCACCACTCTCTCAGTAAAGAAATTATTCCTAATATCCAGTCGGAATCTCCCCTGGCACAACTTGAGGCCATTTCCCCTTGTCCTGCTGCTAGTCACTTGGGAGAAGAGACCAACACCCACCTCTCTGCAACCCCCTTTCAGGTAATTGTAGAGAGCGATGAGGTCTCCCCTCAGCCTCCTCTTCTCCAGACTAAACAAGCGCAGTTCCCTCAGCTGCTCCTCATAAGACTTGTGCTCCAGACCCCTCACCAGCTTCATCGCCCTTCTCTGGACACGCTCCAGCACCTCAATGTCCTTCTTGTAGTGAGGGACCCAAAACTGAACACAGTAACTGAACACGAGGTGCGGCCTCACCAGCACCGAGTACAGGGGCACGATCACCTCCCTAGTCCAGCTGGCCACACTATTTCTGATACAGGCCAGGATGCTGTTGGCCTTCTTGGCCACCTGGGCACACTGCTGGCTCATATTCAGCCGGCTGTCAATCAACACCCCCAGGTCCTTTTCTGCGGGGCAGCTTTCCAGCCCTTCATCCCCAAGCCTGTAGTGTTGCATGGGGGTTTTGTGGCCAAAGTGCAGGACCCGGCACTTGGCCTTGTTGAACCTCATACAACTGGCCTGGGCCCATCGATCCAGCCTGTCCAGATCCCTCTGCAGAGCCTTCCAACCCTCGAGCGGATCAACAGTCCCTCCCAACTTGGTGTCGTCTGCAAACTTGCTGAGGGTGCACTCTATCCCCTCATACAGATCATCGATAAAGATATTAAACAAGACCGGCCCCAAAACTGAGCCCTGGGGGACTCTGCTTGTGACCAGCTGCCAACTGGATTTGACTCCATTCACCACAACTCTCTGGGCTCGGCCATCCAGCCAGTTTTTAACCCAGCGAAGAGTGTACCTGTCTAAGCCATGAGTCGCCAGCTTTTCCAGGAGAATACGGTGGGGGACAATGTCGAAGGCGCTTTACTGAAGTCCAGGTAGACAACGTCTACCTAGTTCATCAACTTGCAGTTTCACTTAGACAGGAGTAACAGAGAGAAGTCAAAAGATGTACGTGGAGGTTGGAGGAATAAAATATATAAATCCCTAGCCTGTCACTAATGACAATGCTAATGACATCTTGGACATTAATGACAATACAGACTTGAAATTCATATTGCAACATGATCTGTATTCCATGATTGTTTCTAAAGCCTGCAGATGTGTAAAGACTTTGTCCATACTCATTCTACTGGCAAAAAATGGAGATAACATCTGGTTAATAGGTTATTATATGAACATTGTGGGTAGACTGCAAAATTTAGCTGTTCTGTGTCTTTCTGAGAAATGTCTCATTTTGAGGCAGAAATTTTAAAGTGGGAATTACTTTACTGTAGAATTGATTTTAGCTGAAAATCAAATCTGCGCTGTATTGAGCTGTATTGAGCCATACGGCCCCAGTTCACTGAAAAGTGTTTCATCCATAGCAGATATAGGTTCCATACTCCATAAGAAACTTTGTGGCCTAAATCTGAATTCACAGATTCTCCCAAAAATGGAAGACTAAACTTATTCACTAACTGTAAATTTAAATGTGGATAAGAAAGATACCAACAATTGTTTTGTATTAGAAAAATGTTGGCATCGTGCTGCAGGTGCCATACCTGGTTGGATTTCTGTAAAAGCTTGTGCTGATGACCTGTGCCCTGTTTGGCTGAAGAACCAGAGAGCCCCCTGATCTCATGGAGAGCATGAGAATAGGGAGCAGAAGAGCAGGTCTTACCTGAGGTTTGATGGGTTGGATATGCGGTTGTTGAGAGTTTGCAGGGATTTACCATTCCCCAGAATTGATATAGGCCACTGCAAAAAAAAAAACCAAATAAAACCTTCAACTTCTTGTTTCATCCTGTTTCAGCTAGCTGTTAGCAATCTGACATTTCTTAGTCAGAGCTTGTTTTCCAGGAGAACAGTTCAGTTTCTCAGTGGCTTGCAGTGATTACCGTCGGTTAGCATGGTGCCACAACCGGTTGTTCGGGCATGAACCTACGTTGTTCTCTTTTACTCTCTTCCTCCCTGGCTGCAGGGATTATAACAGCCTGAATCACATCTAACCTTTCATTAATACCTACTGCCATGATTGTTTGCAAAGTCACATTCATAGCTCCGGGATGCTGAAAGCGCTTCCTAGTGATAAACCTCAAAAAAGATGCTCAGAGTAGGAGGTTTAGCAGACTTGGACTTCTCTGTAGGCATAGATTTAACATCTCTTAAAATTGTGGAAAACATGAAAGGCGATGATACAATTGGTAATTTCTGGTGCTTAGCAGTTTGCAAATCACACCGCTAGCATATCAGCAGTAGTACAACGAATGAAATTCATGATCTTGCTTTCTGTATATGATGGTGGAAATGAGGGCAGTGTGTAGCTCATTTGAATTAATTTGCCGTAAATATTTGATGTGTCTTTAAAAATCACCAAATTCTCATTTAGGGGTTAAAAAAATAGAAGTGTGTTCAGAAAACACACAACAGCTCTCAGCACTTGGTGTGACCAGTCTGGTTTTTGCAGCTGTGTTTATTTACTTTTATTACGGTTGCACCTACGGGCAAAGGTATGATTGAGCTCGGTACGGTCCAGATGTGAAGCAGAGAGACAGTCTTGCCTTGGGCAACTTGTAATCAGGCTGACAGAGAAATGGATGTGCTGAAGCCTTTGAAAACTTAGCTGGGACTACAGGCATGCTGACCGTGTTTCAGATGGTGGGATACTATTGCTGCTTTCTTTATGGATCCTAACTTTTTTTCTGCATCCCCAATCATCACCTTGATTTATGTAGCTAAAACTGACAGAAATGTTGGTTATTACTTTCTGAAACATTTTGATTTAGGAACCTTTGGTTCTGTATAAACATGCAATATTGTTTAGTAATCAAAGAAAAATTATTTCACAGACCACAGAGGTCTGTTTGCAGGCAATTTGGGAAGACTAGCCATCCACCTGGGCAATCTTTCTTCTTGAATGAGGCTTGTGTTTTCTTCGTGTTTTGAGTTTTTTGGGTGTTTGGTGTGGTATTTTTTATAAATAGCATCTTTGATGTCTTTTAAGTCCCATAGGCCCTTTTGTTTTTAGTATCAATAAATGAGTTACAGCCTATTCCTCTACAAACTTTTTCATGTCTGCTTATTAGGTCTCTCAAAGAAATGCCTAGGAGCAAACTGATGAAGCAAAGTAGATTTGACTGTGAGACACTGTCAGGCAAGAGAGTAAATAACCCCCTTTTTTTATTTTTTCCTTTTTTTTTTCTTTTTTTTCCCCCTGCCTGTCACTGAACTGTTTAACTTACTAACAGTTCTTGATAATTTATTGTAAATTAGTATGCCACCTGGGACGGGCTGTTGATTATTGTGTGACTTCTATTTACTTGTCTGGAATGGCCTGCAGTCTCGGATGAGTGCTTCTTTTAGGAAACTCACTTGTAGAAATGACAAAAGACCATTTTTTCTGGATATAGATTATACTGAGAGTTTTTAATTAACTTTTAATTATGTGAAAGAGGCCCTTCATATCTCCTAGTGTTTCGGTTTTTATGTCTCATCCTTTATGGCTAACTCACACCACCCAGCCTCCACCCAGTTAATTGTATTGTATTAAAGTGAATTTGATGGTGCTTACAAGTTTTTAGGGGCATTACCTCAAATACAATTGATGTAAAAGACCATAAGTTGTCTTACTCTTTTTATCAGTGGCTAACTATGGTCCAGGGCTGCAATGGATTAAAACATAAGAAGTGAAGGACAAGGTGTCTTGGAAGGTTATACTGGAAAGTATTTTATAAACATAAGAAAATACACTGTACTGTTTGCAGGGCTAATAAAAATAAAAATAATAATAATAAAAAAAAACAAGCCCAAAAACCCCCCAAAAACCACCGAACAATCAATCAAAAAAACCCCCAACAACAACAACAAAAAACCCCAACTAAAAAGCAAATTGTGAAACAAATCTGAGGACCAAAAAAGGTCATTTGACTGTGTTCTAGAACAGAGATGAGCAATTAAACATTCCTAATTATTATAACTGATGCTAGAAAATCAAGGGTGGAATCTCATCCTTCTAACTTGGAAATCTGAGATCGTGCCTCATCAAAATGTTACAGGCTTGGACTGCTCGGGGCAATAGACCCCACTTTACCTAGGCATCTGGCTTTCTCCAACAAGATAGATAGAAACCTCTGAAAAATCCAAAGGGCAATCTAGTCTTCCCAGCTTCAGATTCGGGGAATCTCCATCCTTAGAGATAATCAGGACTGGAGGGGACATGGTCCTGAACTATCTGCTTTGCTTGGCCTTGCCTGGAGGAGGAGGTTGAACTAGATGACCTCCAGAAGTCCCTTTCTACCTCTATGTTTGTATTATTCCCTTCTCTTCTGGCATTCTAGGAGTTACACTGGACAAATAACTCCCAGTAGCCACATAGCCCGTCCCTTAGCACAACAGATGATCTGAGGAGCATAGGCAGAGGAGAGAGAAAAACAGTGAGATGAGCCGAAGTTCTTACCTACGAATAAGAACATGTTCATTTGAAAGGAAAGAAAAGGAAAGACTGTAAAAACACGCAACTTCCAAGTCAAAGAGCTATATTCTAATGCAATGCCTGGGCAGTATCCGTCTGGGTCTATCAAACACTGGAACTGTCTCTACCAGAATGACACCTAATTACCAGTTGAGATTAATTGGTTTTATCCTTTCTGTCTAACCCAGGTTATTTAAGATTGCCTGTTCAGATGTGAAGACATACAGGTCTGTGTTCAGTTTGCTGTGTATGTGCCTGCCAGCTGAACAGTAGATTTAATCAAAAACATACACATCTGCACAGCTGAGATTAGAAATTGTCTCTGGAGCAGTAAGGTGTTCTTCCCTCATGAAAGTTAACTTTAAGGTACTGAGAGCACTGGAAACATCAGTATAGTGTGGTCTTAACGTACAGTAAAGGGATGAGATTTATTATTCAGTCATTGGAAGTGGATGGTGCTTTAAACTGGAAGTTTGAAGTTACATTGCAATAGGTAACTTTGTTCCTAAGTAAGAACAACTATTATTAATATGAACATTTCTTCATGACTAATACTTACTTCATTGGCAGCATTGGGGGGTGAGGTGTGAGAGGGAGGAGTTGCTTTTTTGTTTACTGCTAAAATTCCTTTTGTTAATATGGGGCTGCTTCCAGTAGCCCCATATATACTTCCAATATGCTTGAGACAACCCAGTGACTTGTATGGTATCTGGTACTTTCTGCTAATGAAATCAAAGTATGAACAATACGGAGATTTTGAGAATGGCGGAGAGGCTTTTCCCCCCTTTCCTTGTTGAAAGTCAACTGTTCTTGCCAATTGTTCTACCATTCCTGAACTTCTCTGGTTTTGTAGTTCCTCCATTTCCCTTTTAATACCACTTGTAAGGACATACATACTTTTATTCCCGTCCTGTTGGTATTGATGTGAAATGTAGAGAAACTATGGTATATGTAAAGTCTCAGAAGACATTTGTGTTACAGCCTCAAGAACTACTACAAAATCTTGTGAGTGCCAAAGCAGCACTAAGACCAATGTTTCCTTTGGATTCTGCTTTAGATGGGGTCAGTCCCAGGGCCTTAAAAACGTTCAGTTTGCAAAGGTCCTGCTGACTGAGAACAGAATTGGTATCCCAAGACTAACCTCAGTCTGATGTTTTTAGAGCTCTGTGTAGCTGTCTGCCTTAGAAGAAAAAATAACAGTATCACCTGGATTTTCTTTTTCAGTATCAGCCATAATTCACAGCTGAATCTCTAACTATATTCTTCCCAAGAGAGAAAGCTACTGAAATCTTCCTAGCTGCCTTCTGTGTCTGTAAACATGCTGCCATGATCCAAGCTCTCCAACTTTTCATTTTCAGTAAAATATTATGTTAAAAAAAAACCAAAACCCTGGATTAATTACAAACTTTTCATGAGAATTAAATGTTAGTAAAAGTGAGAGAAAGGGGATTAGTAGAAATGTTTGTGCATTCATTTCATTTACTTTCCTATTCACTTTTCAAGTTTTCATTAAAATGTAGCAAAAAAGAGCCAAAATAACACGCTTGGGAACAAACATAGAAACAATAACCCTTGCCCCTAAATTTTAAAAATCTAGCAAATGAGCAAAAGAACATTGTTTCTATTTCTGTCTTGATTTTGCTGATGTGCAGCCTTTTTTCTCTCATATATATGAGAATATGTACAGAATTGTGTAAGGTTTAGTAATCACAGCATTCGGCTGGGGAGATGACTCATTCCTGCAATGAAACATGGAAGTGCTCTAACAACTGGTCAACAAAGTCAGTGTCTCTGTCCCAACAAATATTTTCTGTGTATCTGCATAAGGTGGAACAGCCCCAGAAGGAATACCCTCACCCCCTAATTCCCTCATAAGCCCTAGGATTCGTGCTGGTAAATCTTCTGATGGAATTTTTCAGAAATACATTTCAGTTATAGCAAAATGTTGCTTTTCAAGAGGGAAAAAAAAAGTTTTATACATCATCTTTCAAAAGCTCCGATCGACACCTCTCCTAAGTACACCTGGAGAAAACTAGCACAATGAGTGCCAGGTATGTGCGTTTACTAAAACCCTACCTCAATATAAAAGGGTACTTTACAACTGCAAAAGTCTAAGCCCTGATGGAGAAAGGTTTATTATCACAGTGCTGCTAGAATCAGGCACAGCAGTATGGTATGCTTCCGAATATAAAAGCTCTATTCTTCAGTAAAGTCCTTTTTCTATTAATGAGATTCTCCCTAATGGGACCAAAAATTACTTTAAAAGACATTTCCTTTCTGCTTTTCAAGGGCCTTTTTCCAGTCCATTTGGACTGGATATCAAAGATAAGGGGAAATATTTCAATAGCAAGAGCTTTTATAATTAAGCTTTGTAGCCTACATAATGGAGATATGGCCAAATTCGTATGAAAAATAATTACTGTTTTTGCAGGGCTTGCTTCTGCTGCTCTGACTCCCTTTCTTCTCCCCTTTCCATTTTCCCCTTCAAAACCACATAATCAGTTGTGCCTTATGTATGAAAGACTTGCTTTTTCCCCAGGTTTCTATTTTCCCCTGTGATCTAGAGAGCTGTTCAATCTTCGACTACACCCAGACCTCCGTTAAGGAGAGTGCCTACAGTTCTCAGAAGGAAGCAGGTGCTTCCTGAAGGGTAAGGATGTTAATAGCTCACTTCATAGTGCCAGCTACCCCTTTGGATATGGGAATGGACAAATTCAAAATACAGCATGAGACACATCTGAGAGACTTTGTAGGTGATGCTAAGATGGGCATGATGTTTACGGTTTTCCGCTCTTCAGGAACCTCTCCCAATCACTAGAGCTAGCTGCTTCAGCAACTTTGGATGTAGCCCATCTGCCTGCATGAACTTGTGTGTATTTGCAGATGTATGTACGTGGACACACACACATACACACACACATCTCCAAGTCTGGAAAATGCTACTTATTCTTTATGATTTGTAACAAGAGTTGTCAAGTACATTGATCTCCATAAGAAGTGTTCTATAGAATTGGGAGAGACAGGAAGAAAGGTGCTTGAAGTTGATGCCTCAACTGTTGTTAGGGATATCTTGGGAACATTATGGGATGGCCTTTGGCTGTGAGACAGAAGGAACCTGTTGAGTATTTGGGATTGGAGGGGAGAATTTGTGCAAAGTGAGATTCCCCAGAGTAATGTTTTGAGAGCTCCCTTTTCCAGTCTTCCCAGAAAATTCTTATGCAGCCTTATAATAGAACTGAGTTTCGTAATAAAAGACCATAAGGCCCACTTGTAATATTTTTAAGGCAGACGAGTGTTTCACCTATTACAAAAGACAGTGAGGTCCTGATCAATCCCATATGACTGATATTTTTAACCATTACAACCGCCTGCCTTTCCTTCATATTTTCTTCCCGTCCACTAATTACTGTCCATGTAATTTCTTTTTTGAGCTTAGTGCAGTTTTTGCTGCCAACAAATTAATGGCTGGCGACTAGGAACTGTTTGACCTGTTTCTTCATTAAATTAGATCAACACACATATGCAGTCATTCGTTGTGCATCCATTATCCTGTTTGGGAAGCATTGTTTTATGTTTTTGCTCTGTGATGTCTTCAGGCAGAAAATATTTGCAGGTTTATGGGAGGTCTGCAAAATAACTTCTTGAATTAGATTAGTCTGTGAATGCCCAAGCTAAAAAGGTCAGTGTGTGCCTGTTCCGTCTGGGAAATACTAACGTTTGTGGAGACACTGGTGAGAAAAAGTGAAACTTGCCCATTTCTGCTGTGCAATCCAAGTCCCTTTTTTGTCCCCCAAATCACGCAAAATGTCCTTATTTTATGGGCAATATAAAACCTGGTTAGGGAACATTCCCCTGCTGTGGCAGGAATTGGTGCTATGCCTCCTGCAGTGCTGTTCCCCACTCAAACTGCTGATTTTGAGCATACTGGGAAAGACTGTCTGATTTAGTTCCTGGTATACTGGAGTGTATAGTTTTAAATGACACCATTTTAATATGTACAGCATTTGAATATCAGTATGATGATCATCCCACAAAACATCTCAACATTAAGTTTTGCTCTTTTTAGATGTACGAACTGTACAAAGGGTACAATAAATGATCACTTTTGCTGAAGAATTAGCAATAGCCAGGCTAGCATTGGACCTTGCAGGAAGACCAAAGGCCTCCTCTGTTTTCACTTTAAACAGAGGCAAAAAAATAGTATCCGTAACAAGTAGTATTAGGTTTCTTTATGTCAGCCTTAGGTACCTAATGACGCTTCTGTTCCTCTCAGTGTAAGTTCAGCCTGTGCCAAGAGATCCACTGGATATATTAAAGATATTCCTTATTAATTAACTACTTGCTCATGACAGTACGAACGTATTTTGCAGCAAATAAACAATGTATGTGTATCTTGGCTCTACAAGACAGTTGCAAATAACACTAGAAAAATTAGCTATTAAAGAAAGGACTGTCTATGAAGGTGTTGAGTACTGTTTTTTTTCTCCCTCTGCTGTGACCTTTGGCATAGTCACACTTCTCTCAGTATATTGCAGGAATACCACATTTGTTAATATGTACCTGTTTTTTAGAATTCTTGGGGTGGTAGCACAAGTTACTGCTCTGAAGTATTTTTGAACAGAGCATTCCTCATGAAAATTTGGCCTGCCATGCTAGTAAAGTGGCAACAATTTTTTGGTTCCAGGAGTTTATAGATGGATGAGATTTGTTCCTGTGGAGGAAGAGGTAATGATCAGCTTGCTTATCCTACCCGACACTTCTCTAAATAAGAAGACCGAAGAATTGAGCTGTAATTGGTATCCCCTAGAAAGCTGGTGTAGTCAGCATCTTTGAGGTGTTCAGTTATAGAGATCAGGCAGATTTAGATATATAGAGGTTGTCAACAAGTGCAGCAGGGCAGGATTTTCAGGCTGGTCATCAACATCAGTCAGAACTTTTGTAGCTGTTTCTCTGTGGGCATTCATTATTATGATATGTAACCACCCTTAAATTTTCTTCCACTATAGTGAATGCCCTAGAGAAAAGCCAACTCTTTCAAAACTATTTCCTTTTATGATCAAATTATATCATTTCAGGCTTGCCTAGTTGCAGTGTGTGCCAGTTGTTCTCTGTCCAGTTGCTCTGAACACATTTTTCTGTTAAGGTGCTAACTCTGATGTTCATTCCCTCTTCAGCAGGTCTTATGTGTTACCAACTGGAGTAGTTGGTAACCAGCTCATTTTTAAGATCCTAGCCTCTTAATAGTCACTCCACATCCTAAAGTGCCTAATATGTTGCTGGTACTAGATAAAAAATAATGCAGCTTCCACTGTGATATTCCAAATGATTAATGAGCTGACCACAGGGGAGACGAAACTGTAATATATGCTTTCCATTAGCCCTGCCAGGATTGCTTCATATGGCCTTTGATTGTGTCCTGAGATTATGTGATCAGTGTAGCGGGAGCCATCCTTAATATTCCCACCTTCCCTTCCCTTGTGGTGGTTCTCACGGAGACTAGTTGCTGTTTTGAAACGCATCTGTGTTGACAGCTTGAAAGGGGCTCTTCAAGAGAAAGTAAATACGAATTCTAGAGGAAGCTGTGAATTCTTACCGTGTAAAATAATATACTGTTCTGGGATGTACGTACGTTCATGTATATATGTATTCCATCAATGTGCATTTATGCAATTCAATCAGCACAAGCTGATTTTCTAGCTGTTGTTAATCTTCAGTGATTTGTTAGTGATTAGATTCACTAATAACTAACATTTGCGAGGAGTGATTTTTTGGGTGCAACTCCCAGGGAAGATCTACAAGATTAAACTTCTATCTGGAAGGCATTTTATTTTACTCTCTGCTTGGAATTACCCTGGGTTGATTCTTTAGATATTGTTTTTACCACTATGAGAGTAAAGAGACTATATTTCACTCTGCAGCTTTGCCACTCTTGAGTTATCAGGTCTTTCATACCACCAAAGATAAAAATCATAACCCTTGGCAGTCCACTTTGTGTGTTTTATGAATGCTGTCTGAGAAGCAACATCTCATTTACAATTGGGACCACGAGCTAGAGTAATTTCTGTATCAGCCAAGCATATCTAATAACACATAAATAATGTAAATTGTAAAACCAAGAAAAATAGATGAGTTAGTTACTTAATCTGAAAAATGTTGAGGGTGTGACTGCAGTGATGTGAAGCTCTATGAATACTGCCCCGAGATTGGCAGTACTGCCACAAAGAATATTTGTCTTAACCTGCATGCCTACCTGAGTTTTATGTGATGGTATGACTAGGAGTTTGGTGCTGCCCTGTGCCCAGCAGCCTTGTCTCCAGTTCAGCTAAGAACCTTCATCTAGGCATTAACATTGCATGTTCTTAACGGAAATTAATTGACCTTGGTGGGGATGGCTCATAAGTTTGCATTGTTAAGGTTTTTGCTGGAGTGAGTCCCGCACGCTTTAGGATTGAATCCCCATAGCCAAATCCTCTATGTCCAACAGGAGTTCAGTCTACTGGAGGGGACTAAAGAGGTGTCGGTGGTTCCTGGGCACTCTTGGCCTCTCAGTGCGTGGCTGCTGTGTGCTTAAATGAAGAGTTTCTGTATTTTGATTTCTTACTCAGCCTGAAGGAGGTTTCTTTTCCCTCAAGGTCAGTTTACAGTGCTGAGGAATATGAGGTGTCTCGACTTCTGACCCTATGCAGAATTATAGAATTAAAAAATGGTGTGTCTCTTCTCTCTCGCCACTTACTGCAGAAATCTCCTGTGGCAAGTCAGATGCTGTGAGTCTAGAAATTTCTTCATAATGGACATCTTGACTTTTTATATTTTCCTCTTTTAATACTAGAGAAACGGAAAGGAAGATAAAAGCTAGAATTAAAATTAAGATCAGTTGCTGAAGCTGAAAGAGACAGCACAATTGTAATGTTAGAAGATTGCCTTGTTTTAGAGAAAGTGCTGATTAAGATCAAATTTATCTTGAGTTTACATTTTGATTGGACCTAAACTGAGAGGAGGGGGGTTATATTTCAGACACAGTGCAAATGATGCATGTTAATATCCTGTGTTTATTGCCACTTGAAATTACAGCATAGCTTTGAATTGCTGCCAAATCTACAGTTAAGACTCCCTAGTAATCACTATGATTATTCCAAGTCTTCATGGTAATACTGGAAGAAGTAGTGTGATATGCAAGCTACTGTAGCCTAACCTGTCAGAGTCTTTTTATCCTTTGGGGCTCAGATTGTGATTCCACCCAGTAGAGGGAATGGTTAGACATGCACATTGGTCAGTCAGTCCTGAAAAAGAGATTAAATAAATGGATTTAATTATGATGTCTTCAGATTTATTTGGCTTTTACATTACCTCCTGCCTCACTAACTTTTCCTGAAATGAGGAAAAGCATAGCTTTGCTTTATTTTTGGCATGCTTTAATTCGTACGTTGGCATGGTATAGTATTTTTTCATTTTTATTAGAAATCTCTTTTGCTTTCCTCCCTGTTGATCTATAACATATTCTATTTTTACTCATTTTCTTTATAATCCATGGGACAGTTTGTCTCCTTGAAATATTCTTTTACATCTGCTTAACTATTGGAAATTGTAGACATATATCTAATCTGAATGTATACACATGTGTTATTGTGGTTTATTTAGCTGATGGGAGATTAAGAAGTGAGGTCAGGGATAAACAGCATAATACAAAGTTACAGTTTGCTAAAAAAATATTAGAAGAGTCTCACAGGAGGGAGAAATGCTCTGTAAAAACTTGTTTGAAAGAAGCTTAAGTGAAATTAAGGTATGATTAAAATCTGTTCTGGTTTTTGGATACACAATTACTCCAGCAAGTAGTTGTGTATTTTGAGTTAAAACCCTCAGCAATCACTGTTACGTCAGCTCTCCAGATAGTATGTCCCAGTTGCATCCCTTCATCCCAGTTGCTAGCAGGAAGGTTTTGCTATTTGTTCCACTTACAAAGTAAATAAAACTTGTTATGGAAAGTAGTTAATGTGGGTACAATATTCACTCTGGAATATTTTCCTCAATAAGTAGTGTTAGCTAGCAGGCAAGTCTGAGCACCCACTGTGTTTGCTGTGGGAAGCAAGTCTGTGTGCCTGGCACATAATGATCAGTTTAAACTATTGAAATATAAATCAGAACACTGAGTGAAATTCAAAAATATTTCATTAAATGAATTAAGATGTGTGTGTAAATAGAAGTATAGTTAGGGACTCTGCCATATATGCTTAGATGTCTACAATCTTTAGGCTGTTTGTTTTCTGATAGATTTAACTCGGAAAGATACATAATATTTTTGAAGGACAGCATTAGCAAATATCGCAGTGTGTTTGCATATCATTATAGCTAGCATTTTTGTTACGACTTCAGTTTCTGGAATGATGTTGTCTGCAAGCTGCTCTTGGGTCCTCATTATGAAACTTAGACACGCCTATACTCAAGGCTCATTAACAGTGAAAAACACTCCCAAATTTATAAACCTCATTCCTTTATTATTTTTGAAACCAATATTTTGGTACTTTTGGAAGTGTAAGATTTATTGGGTCAGAAAAAGAAAGCAAGACAATAGCACTGTAGTCCAGAGATTACTGTTCTGTACAAAGGCAGTTTATGCCTTTTCTAGAATATATGCCATACTGATTTGTTGTCTTAGTTGTATTCATTTTTAAAAACGCTAACAGGACAGAATGAAGATAATTATATTTGCAGAAAGTGTTATTTGGACTAGAAGACTGTATCGAAAGATATTAAGCTCTCTATACAGAATTACTGCCGTACTGCTTCTAGTGATACAGCATGGAAGGACTTGTACACACTGCAAGCTAAGCCTGGGTCTCAGGACCAGCCTTGTGCATGCATTAAAATGAGAGGATGTGCTGTCTTGAATGAGTGGTTTAGGCTGCTTAAAGAATCACCATCAAGGGTAAGGGCAAAAGTGATTTTAATAGAAGTTCTTCTGAATCATTTGCTGAATATTTTAAATACATTTTGAATTCAGGATTATTTTTTTTAATTGTTTTTGAAGTGCGAGCCAAATAGATTCCCAGCTCACCTTTGAAAATCCATGTTTTGTTTGTAGGATACCAATTTATAAAGGCACCTTTTTGAGTGCAAACTAGGCCTCTTTGGTCTGGAAAGACAGTAAAAACGGATGCTCACACTGGCATTTTTAGAACCACATTATAACATGCTGGCCAACTGCAAAAGGTGAAGAAGTTGAAAAGAGTGCAATTCTGATTAAATTATGCGGGGAGAACTTCTTTGTTGCTGAAAGCCTGTTATGAAGTTCACACAAAGAGACAGCTCAAGCTATTCCTATGTTTGAGACAAGGTATCATCTGGACCTGACAAGGAAGTACAAATAATTGATTGGCATATTTTTCTGCATCAAAGTGAATTGCCATTTTATCCAAAATGTATCCGCAGGAGGAGAATGGTGAAGCAATGGAGAGATGTTATAAACTAGTTCTTTCTCCTGGGTCATTCTTCTGTTGTAACCATAGCAGTGATTATTTCTACATTTAGTATTTATAAAGGCAGCCTCGCTACATGAAGTGATGTATTTATATGGACATGTTAAAATGAGTCATTACTAGTATTGATTCTTTTTTGGTTAGTCTGGAGATTTTCTCATGTGGCCTCATGAACCTTGCATGAGGACCAGAATCCAAGGCAGTCATTTTGAGTAGAGATGAGGAACGTGATCAATTTGGTGTGATTTGCAAGAGAAGTTATAGAATTTAACATTCACACATTTGGTCAGGGAAGATTAATAGAATCTTGCAGACCTTATCTCTTAGAAGCTTTTGGGTTTCTTGTCCACAGAATTTTGATAGATAAGGTATGTACAAAATCTGACATTTACACAAGAAAAATAAGGCTGTGTTGTCTGTTATAGAGAAAACAGTCTCCTGAATATATGTTGTTGGTTTTGTCTTTTAGATAATTCTTGTAAGTTCTTCCCATAATGACCGTGACCAAAGCCTTTTCATAAGCACAGATGAAGGAGCCACCTTCCAGAAACAACCCATTACTTTCTTTGTGGAAACTCTCCTTTTTCACCCGAAAGAAGAAGATAAAGTACTTGCTTACACCAAGGAAGGCAAGGTAAAGCTTGAAGATGCTGCATTTGTTTGAAATTTAGGACGGACTTTGTTACAGAGATATATAACAGTTCTGATATGCTGATTAGTGTTGGGTTTTATGAAATACTAGTTGCCCAGAAGGGAATCATATTCTGGTTTTGAGGTTTATTTAAGTATTTATTGTCTTGATGTCCAAATCTTTGTTTTTATGGTAATGTAAATTCTGGCATTTTTAGCTGATATGGGTATTGGTACTATTTATTCTCCTGCGTAATATAGTTAAATAGTAGCTCTGAAATGTGCTCCTCCCTAGAAAGTGACCATATCAATTGCTCTGTAATTTATAGCGTAGCAGAAAGTTGAAGCTGAAATAGTGCCTCCGAAGGCCGTTCATGGGATGTAAAATACAGTAATGTAAAATAAACAGCACAATCGTACAGCAGAAAAAGATTTGGGGAATCAGTGAATCTGTAGAAATGTAGACTAATTCTCTCGCTTATGATGTATTTATGCCACTTTCAGATTCAGGAGTTGTATCATGTGGTTTGTAAATTTGAACCGTCTTTCAAATTTCTTCTGGTTAAATTATAAAGTAATTTTTCTGGATGGCTTAGGCTAAACACTCATGAGTGAGCACACAGTCTGTAAGTGTGTAGTTCATCTCTTTTTCACAGTGCCAAAACTGCAGCTGTAAAGTCACTGTGATTCTGGTCCTGCTAGTGGTCCTGACTCACCTCCATTGTTACTCCTGTTTTAAACTGAAATTAGTAAACTCTAGTCCATTTTAGTCCTTGTCAGACTTCACAGAAAGTGTATATTTAGGTGGTGAGATTAGTCAGAGAAAATTGCTCATGCTGCAGGCAAATACTACACTGATTTCAGTGGTGTTACATCAAGTCATCCCTTGGGATATTTTCTGGGATATATAAGTTAATAGCTGATCCCAAAACAATTCATGTTTACAGGCATTTGCAAATAAGGATAGAACTAGAATAAAAAACATAGCAGACCAAACTCAGTCACAAATTACATGAAATAATTTACTTGGCAGCTTCTATTTTAAATCCTAACACAATTACAAATGTGTTGAATGCATGTTATGTAAACAAAATACTTCAGGGAAGCCTGAGGTTATGAAAAGCCTATGTTATGAAAAGCTCTTTTTTCACTTTGACTTTTGTTTCTGATGATAGATATAATTCCTGAATTTTATATAGTTAGAAGATCAAATGTCTTGAAAAACTAAATGGCAGAAACTTTTAAATGTAAGAGTCCAAAGCAGCATATTGAAGAAGTTGACCCACCACAACAAGTGGGTAGAAATATTTGCCAGGAAAGAGAAGGGGGCAGGAGCATCAAGTGAAGCATTTGCTTTTGTGTTTTGATGAATTATGCATGATAGGGAGGTTTTCAGGCCATTTATGCTTGGGTCATCTTCCGTATGGAGTGATACTGTTATTTGCCACATTTAAAATGTGACTGGACAAAAAAACTACAAAATATTCAGTAAAGAATAGCTCTGCATTAGTAGCAGGAAGGGTTAGGCAATCTGATAGACTTTTCTCAGGCTTTCAGTATGACATCATAAAAACTTACTGGACAAGTCCTACATCTTTACCTAAGATGTGTAGGAATGAAGGATGTCTTTGACTATAAGTGGGTCAGTAACCTGCTTAAATTTTGTATAAGTCTTGATATATTTGGCCTGGCGGGGAGAGGAAGATGAAGTGATGTTGACGAAGGAGGAGCTGAAAATCAAAATTGCAACTTGACATAAAAAGAGGTCACTGTACTAAAATCAATGGTCTTGAGAGATAGCGTTGATCTGAATTTGGCCTAGGGAGATGGATGCTCTAGGTTTTTGAGTTAAGTAACTTTACCTTCCCTGCAAGAAAGTAGTATCAATCTAAAACTCAGGAGGAGCCATTACTTCCTGTTACGGAAATGATTTCTTACAAAGGCACTTTTGAGAATACAAGGAATACAGGATCACGTCCTTCATCAACAGCAATCAGGCTTTTCTGTCTACTGGAGCATCACGGCCTTTCTCACAACTTCTGATTTAATTTAGGGCTTATTTTCTGTTGCAAAATATGCGTTGTTCTTTCATTCAGAACCCTAGATTTTGTTTAAATAAAACTCTCGCCTCTAGCTGACACTATAAATGAATGCAAATCCAGTCAATGTGTTTGGATTAAGCCATTTACTGCCTCAAATCTATACTCTCTTTTTCTGGCTACCTCAGTTATAATGAATAACAATCAGCTATTCACTGAGTCTATATAAATGCTTCTAATTTTTTTTAAAACTCAACAGGGATGCAGTAGATTTTAATTGTTCATCTGGAAGCTGAAAAGATGAAAAAATGGCAAAACTGATAAAAGCATTTTCAGTTTTTTAAAATGATTCCACACATTTATTACATGGGTGGTCATAACAGAACTGTAAGATCTATTAGATGTGTTTGCTGAAGCCAGAGATTTTTAGCTGTCCACTAATATAACTGTTTTCACTTCATATTTAATCTCATTTAGTAGTTTCATCATATGTACCTGTTAAAAAACCAAAACTCATATGGGTAATTTTTTTAACTAAAGAAAGTTGAATGTGTGCGTGACTGAGTTACACATTATTTTTTTATTTCAAATACTACACCAGTTAAAAATTCCTCTCAGTTTGAATACGCCTTGTCAGTCCTACTTCACTCTCCCTTACTGTAAGATTGCAAGGGCTTCCCCCTACACTAAACCAAACTGTTAATTCGTGAGCTCCCAGACTTCAGTCTTAAATGTGTGTGAGGGGAGGTAGTTTGGGTTTGGTGGTGGGGGGTTGGGTTTGGTTTGGTCTTTTTTGGCCCCTACTGCACAGGCATCACTGTTGTAATGGTGGGAATCTTCTCTCATTTTCTTTTGAAATTTATCCATGACAAAACTATATTCCTTTGTTCATGTGCCAGTGTTGTCCCTTATCCTAAATAGCTCTTTTACCTCTTGCCAGGAACCTCTGAATTCTTGGCTTTCTTTGCAGCTTGGACACCAGGGTTAGGGCAGCGCATTAAATCATCATCTCTTCCAGATTTAGAGCAATCTGCTGAGGCAGGTAACTAGCTGAGCGGGGTCCACGCTTTTAGAAAGATGGTCAAACCGATGGTTTTCTTTTCTGTGATGCCTGTGGTGACAAATGTTTTGAGAAGTAAGCAGCTTAGGTTCTCTGTCCTGCACAGTCTAGCCCATTCAAAGCCACATCCCTCCCTCCCAGGAGGTTGCTCTAAGCTATATGCTATAAAACACACTGGTTGCAGCAAACCCTAACCCACATAATAAAACTAGGGTCAGAAAGTTAACAGGGAAATCAGGAGCCTGGCTCTGCAGCCCCATCATAACGCATTTAGCTCTGAGGGCAAAGGCTTTTTGATCCCGGATCACTTCTGGCTATGCATTGAGTGGGTGAATGCTAAAGTAAGCAATCTGAGTTGTGATTGTAGTTTCTTACCCTGACTGTGGTCTGTCTGCTTTAATTGAGCATGCAGTGGAACAAAACTCAGTTATTGTAAAGTGCAGAGTAACTGGGAAATACTGTTTTATCTCTAATTCAAATTTTAGTAAACTTACCCATAGAGTTTATGCTGAGATAAGTGACCTCAGCCTTTATCTTTACATATTAATACTGCTAGTTTTCTGTAGTAAAACATAATACATAATCGTGTGGGGGGGGTTCATTTGTCATTGAACCTGTCATTTTAAAACAAAAACATTTCTTACTAGTCCTCATAAGACACTTTCCCCCAGAACAATCAGCAACTGAACTGGTGACTTATTCCCACATCAGAGAACAGTTCTACTTGCCTTTTTTCCCCCTATTAGAGATATTAAGAGAAAACCCATCATATGTAAATTCCATCAAATAACAACTGCATGCAGACAGCAGGGAGCTTTAAATCTTTTTAGAAGTCTGATAGATATTTCTGATTTTAACTAGAGGAAAAACATTATGAAGGCAAATGCTGAAGGAGGGAGATTTTTGAATAGCTATTTTATATCCCACTTTATTCTGGGGGAAAACAGCTTTCATCTGCACTCTCGATATCTGTCCATATCGTTACCATTTGCTTTTTTACCAGGGGTGAACGGTTCAGAGGGAAGGTGGAGCTGGAGACCTCCTCCTCCAGGCCATCTTCTGCCTCTCTGCTGAGTGACCATTTCTCATGGATCACAAATTGGTATCCATGAAGCAAGCCCTTAAGTGCATCTCTCCTCATTAAACCTCTTAAGCATTTTTCTAATATCCTTTGGTCCTATTTTAGCAGGGTTTTAAATCCATTGATTTCCTGGCTTAAGTATTTTTGATGGAATTAAGGCTTGAAGCATAAAGGAAACATTTGTGCTTGTTTGGTCAATGAATGGCAAGAAGGAGAAGAAAAGTGTCCTTTTACCATCCCTCTTGTGTAACCATGCTGAGGGGAAAAAAGAATCTGACCCAAAATGAACTGTGAATTGTTTTCATGGTGAACAAGACACTGACACTGAGTTTTGTTCATTATAGATTATATTTTAAAAGATTTTCTCTACGAAAGGTTATTACTCTGAAAAACATTGTATAGAGTGCCTGGTAATGATTCTTTTTTTATTGGTGTGTGCAATCTGTCATTTTAATAGTGACATAGGACCTGTCTTGGAAGATGTACAACATTAACAATTTCCTACCACCTAACGTTTCTTTTTTTTTTTTTTTTGGTAGGTTTATGTGTCCGTTGACTTGGGGAAAAAATGGATCCTTCTGCAGGAACGAGTTTCAAAAGATCATATTTTTTGGTAAGAAGTCTGTTACTTTTGCTGTTCATTTCCTATTTGGAAAATATTTCATTCTAATCAAGAAAGATGTTTCCAGAGGTACTGATGGGGACAGTACGAGCTTTGACATCTTTTGCAGATTGAGTATGTCAGCGTTGCTGCGTCCAGTATTGCAAATTCATACTCACGCCAGTGATCATACCGAGTGCCAACACATATAAGGGTTATAGGTCTGGATCTATGGAGCCCAAGATTTAAAGAGAGCTGTAATATCCAATGAAATTGCTCTTTGTTTTACTGGTGAAATTGATCTTTAGAAAAGAGAGCAGTCTTTTTGCAGAGAAAAATCTATAACATTTTTTTAAGAGAGGTTGAATCAGACCTATTAACTGGAGTCATATATAAACTTACACTATTAAGGAAACTGGTGAAAAATATGACTTTATTGAGTACACATATATCAAATGATTACATTTTAACCTCAAATATTTTGCAGTCTCTCAAAATGTTTAAGAAGTTATTTAAGCAGGTTGACAAAATGTTTGAAGAATAAGTCAATGCCTGTTTTTGATACAAATGAAATAAATTACACACTTTTCAAATTACTTTTACACCAAAATTAACCTTTTGCTATTGTTTTCAATTGATTTTGTATTTAAATATGCTCAATTTGCACTCTCAATATTTATCTGATTTCTATTGAAAAAGCCAGAGAATTCTCCCTTTCACATTTTACTTCAGTATATAAGTATGGTCTGTGCATAACTGTATCATAACCAATAACTGGTATTTTTTATTACAGGATCAGTCATAACATGCTAGACGTTTCTGTTCCTTAAATGACTTTTGATTTTAGTTCTAGAAGGACTCTGATTTGTGTCAATTATGTGAAGTATGATTATCCGTATGTCTATGCAGCCGTATCTGGCTTTCAGCAATATTTTGTGGTTTGGTATTGGTGTTGTCAGTATTGAAATGGATTTACCTGATCTTGGTTGCAAGATTTGCAACGTGTTTGACATTCATGCTGTGATCCTCCTTGTTCTTCTGGTAGTTGCTTTTCTCTTGAGTTGAAATAGATACTCATCCTGCCCACAGTCAGGGAAAAACAAAACAAACAAAACCCCGTCCTGCTTAAACTGCTGGTGTAGAGGTTACAAAGCATGCAGAGCTGTTACGGTACCTCCAGATACATTGGCCGCTGGCCCAAAATGTAACTTGGCGAGTCCAAAGGTGTGCCGGCATGTGTGCTGCTGCTGAACCTGGCCAGGGGGCAGGTTGTGACCCAGGGCAGGGACACGAGAACAGGTTAAACCCCGTTTGGAAGAGTTGGGAGCACAAGACCTAACCTACCCTGTTGGTGTAATTATCCCTGGGCATATCAAGGGTGCTTTTTCACACTTCCAAGTGCCTCTTTTTCAATCTGCAATCTACTTACTGTCCATACTTTTAGAAAACCAGCCTGCAGTTGGTTTGTAGTAACACCCATCTGATTTGTTCCAGTTTGTCTCAGTCTTCTCTGCTGAAGTGCTTGAGTTAGCCTGACACTTTCTGCTTACTTGCTTCTGCAAAATATAGCCTTATTGAAGAACTTATTTCTACACAGCAGCTGGAATGTCGTAGGCAATACACTTTACAGGTCTCTTAACTACCATGTAAAAGGGTATAATCATTTAGAAGTAACACAGTGGGTCAGAAATGTCATGTCTGCCTTATAACTGATTTTTCCTTCGCAAGATTATACAGGGTATAAATCAGGAGGGCATGTGGCTCTCTGTCTTTAATCAAAAATTTTTTTCAATCGTATTAGGTCTGAAAACCATCAAACTCACTAACAGTGGAAGCCTCTTGCTTGCAGACTTATTTAATGGTGGTTTTCTTATCTGAGTCTAGGTATCTTTAGCACACAAATTATGAAAAACATAGCATACCACTGAAATATGTGTCAGTTTTTCTCTGACTCAAACAATCTGTCAATGTTTTTTGTAAGTAAGAAATAAAGCCAGCAAGTGGATGTTTAATATTAAGTCTGTATTTTTGCTGTGTTTCAGAATCCTTGTTTCCTTATATCATTCAGACACAAGCAGGGAAGTCTCCTGGAGCTTCGATAGGAATAACTCCCGTTTAGTACTTCAAAGTCATGGTTGTTCATAAATGTCACATTCCTCTCGGATAAGAATAATAAATTCTAAGAGTCTGTACATTTATAACCATTAGAAATATTTTGTAGGTTTTGGTTTCCCCCTTTTCTCTATATAGACCATTCTGATTTCTCTCAAGAACTGTATCAGCCAGCAACAGCAAGGATTTGGGAGCCGAAATTTGGTGCCTCATCAGTACCAAATGATCCTTCTCTTAAACTTCCATAGAAATAAAGATACATAAATATATTTTACTTCTGATATCATATGGGACATTGCAATATATAAAGAATCTGCTGCGAGGGAAGGGTTGGACGTGATGGCCTTCCAGTGGGAGTCTGCCATTATGTGAAACTTTGCACTACTTCGTGGCCTTCATCACCTGAGTGCTAGATAGAAACAAGTATTTGCATAGTTTTCAACAGATGTAAGAATACGGGCTTTGTCATACCTTGACTATTAGGACACTAAGTCCGGTATTGTTATATATTGCCAAGAAAACATGTGATGTGTTAAAGATAGGTGAAATGAACTCAAACTAATTGTACATCTCACTATAAATGAGGGCTTGTGTCTTGCTAATACTGGCTGGTTGTGCCAAGGACGTTTCACTGGACAGATGTTTCTTCTTTGATCTGAGTCAAGCTTTGCTACTGGGGTTGATAATATAGCCTAATATTTTTATTTCAGCCTGGTAACTACAAATACTATCAGTCATAATATTTTCCTGTGCTTTGTAAAACCAATTTTTTCCTGTGCCTCCAGCAGCAGCCAGATCTTCATGCATTTCCTGAAGAAGCTTTTTTTTTTTTTACTCAATGAAAATCTAAATGCAATTAATTTAATGGAATGTCTTATGTATTTATCTTAAGGGAAGGTCAGTAGGGACTGAGTATTTTAAACTATTTATGTTCAGATCTTAGACTGTAGGTTTATAAGCAATATATTAAAATGATCTTCCAGGCTTTATTTGCTTTTCGAGTGTTCTGGACCATCCCTTAAGTGTCTTTGCAGATTTAATGTGTGGAATTTGGTCTTTTATGGTAGTGGAACTAATGGAAAGATTATTGGTATCAGTGGAAAGGGTATCTACCATCTCTATTTTAGGAGCACAGAATATTTTCTTCCCATCTGTGATATCGCATGGCATTTTCTTACCCTCTCCCAGGTGTTTTCCCAATTTGTTTCATTTATTCTTTCGGAAAGGGAAGTTGACTAATTCTTCATAGTAGTTTGTCTTCTCTTAGCATCTTAGGAGGCAAAACAGGCTTCCTAGAGAGGTGGATGATGCCCCAAGCCTGTCAGTGTTTAAGAGGCATTTGGACAATGCCCTTAATAACATGCTTTAACTTTTGGTCAGCCCTGAAGTGGTCAGGCAGTTGGACTAACCGATCATTGTCCCTTCCAACTGAAAGTATTCTAGTCTTGTCTAGTCTATTCTATTCTAAAAAAGAAGAGCTGTAAGGCTGCAGATAGATGTAAAGATGGTTGCAAAACAGATGTATTCTAGAAATTTCTTTATTTTTCTTTGATTGTTTTCTCACTCAAGTTGAAATGAAAAAATCAAAATATAGAAAAAAAACCCCAAAACCTGTTCATAAAATATGGAAATACTGAAAATAAATGTTCTGACACTGTTCATTAAAAAGCTTTTTTTAAATTTTTCAAAGCAAAATCATGAAATGAGGATTTGAAATTAACTTAATAAAATTAATTCAAAACAAAACTGTAATTCAAAACAAAAAAATTAATTTTGTATCAACATTTAGAAAATAATTTTTTTATTTATATATAAATACTAGCTGGGAAGATTCAAATCCCTTTTTGGTTTTAATGTGAAAAGTTTTAATTTTGAGCAAATTTTTATGCTTTAAAATCAAGAAACTTTGATTACCATGACCAGTTTTAATGCTGCATATAAACCTGCAGCTGGCCATGCAGTATTGCCCCAATGTGATGATTTCTGTTTAAAGGGTGTTATAGTACCCAGCCCTTATAAGTACTTTTTCCAGTTGTTGGTGTATTTGTAGGAGGGAATGCAATGAGATTGCTTTAGAAATAGAATTATATGACCTATCCCAGCCAAACATGAAACACCCACACATCACATGGTATGTAATTGGTCCTGTATATCAAGCCCATTTTAAAAAAAGGATGGTGTATTATGTGGTAATCATTGAGAAGCAGAGAGTAGTGCAGTTTGGGATTCCTCCGGCTCTGCTGCTATTCTTCTCAGTCCCCAAGGCTTATGCACCAGCAAAGTTCCTTTTGATTTCTCAAAATAGAGCTTAGTAATACATAAGCAAAGAATAGATTGTGAATCAGCTGTCTACACCAGCACAAATATACCCTAGGACAGTAAGTCATGAATCAGTAATTACCAGAGAATTAGGCCCAGCACATTTTCTTTATGACTGTGTGTGGAGCCTTTAGAAATGCTTTATCCTCAACTCACTAGACTGTGTGGATCCTATGGTATGGGTATCTGTTACTCTTATTTTTAGCTATAGGTTCTCCATTTTCATGGGAGGTGAGAACATAAAAATAAAAATCGGTGAGTTTATTTGAGTAGAGCAGTTGTTCTCAGGGGACTGAAGTTCTGTTCTCATCATGAAATCCCGCATGAGTAATAAATCACAGCCATCTCATTAGCGTCAAGTGTAACGAGTTTTGGCTATTCAAGTGTCAGGTGAAAGAGGGGAATTCAGAGATGTTATGCCCTGAAGGGGAGAAGGAAATGCAAAGAGGATTTCATTGAGCCTTTAACATTGAATTTTGTGTGAAAGGCTCTTATGTGGGAAGCCAAGAATCCCTGTGGGCAGTCATTCTTACATTTGACTTCATCACTTGGGATGGTATTTGTTTCTATTTCTATCTGTGTGGTGATGTATATGACTATATTGGGTTTATGTGGCAAGGTTTGGTAGCAGGGCTTCTGTGAGAAGACACCAGGAGCTGCCCCCATGTTGGACAGAGCCAGTTACAGCCAGCTCCAGAACGGACTCACCTCTGGTCAAAGCTGAGCCCATGAGTGACGCTGGTGGCGGCTCTGTGATAATGTATTTAAGAAAGGGTGAAAAAGCTGCGCAGCAGCAGCTGTGAGAAAGGAGTGAGAAAAATGTGAGAGAAACAGCCCTGCAGACCCCAGGGTCAGTGAAGAAGGAGGGGCAGGAGGTGCTCCAGGCGCTGGAGCAGAGATTCCCCTGCAGCCCGTGGTGAAGACCATGGTGAGGCAGGCTGTGCCCCTGCAGCCCATGGAGAGAGTCCACAGTGGAGCAGATATCCACCTGCAGCCCGTGGAGGACCCCACGCTGGAGCAGGTGGATGCCCGAAGGAGGCTGTGATCCTGTGGGAAGCCCATGCTGGAGCAGGCTCCTGGCAGGACCTGTAGACCCGTGGAGAGAGGAGCCCACGCTGGAGCAGGTTTGCTGGCAGGACTTGTGACCCCATGGGTCTGTTCCTGAAGGACTGCACCCCATGGAACGGACCCATGCTGGAGCAGTTCGTGAAGAACTGCAGCCCATGGGAAGAACCCACATTGGAGAAGTTCGTGGAGGACTGTCTCCCATGGGTGGGACCCCACGCTGGAGCAGGGGAAGAGTGCGAGGAGGAAGGAGCGGCAGAAACGTGTGATGAACTGACCGCAGGTAGAAGAGTTAAGGAGTGAAACTGAGTCTGAGGAGAAAGGATTTTTTTTTTTTTTTTTTTTAGTTTTGTGTTTTGTTTCTTACTATCGTACTCTGTTATTAATTGGCAATAAATTAAATTAATCTTCCCCAAGTCCCCAAGTCAAGTCTGTTTTGCCTGTGACAGTAATTGGTGAGCAATCTCCCTGTCCTTATCTCGACCCACAAACTTTTCATCTTATTTTTTCCCCCAGCCCTGTTAAGAAGGGGGAGTGATAGAGCAACTTGCTGGGCACCTATTGAAAATGGGTTTTGTTAAAAGCTTTTAAACATAGGCAGTAAACAAGCAGCAGCACACATTGGCTGTGTTGGACATTGGCTGAATCATTGAAGGTGCGTCTTTCAAAGCAGATGGAAGAAGGCAAAACACAAATCAGTCATAATCAAACATATTTTCAGTCTGTATGAATCAAATCATAGTTTTGTCTCCTTGAGTAACCATGTTGCCTGGAGTCAATAGCATTTTAATCTACTTAGCAAAAATGGTTGCATGCTTTTGACTTGCTTTCCAAGCAAGGCAGTGCCCTTAAACAGATAGTGTGAATTACTAGAAGTCAATCAATATAAACTGGGAACTTGTTACCTTTTGGATAAACTTCGTATTCAGAGATTATGAGAGGGGCAGATTGAGGAGACTGGCAAGTTTTCAGATGGCCTTTGATTGGAGGCTCCTACATATCAGTGAGCAGGTTTGGTTTGATTTGGTTTTGGTTTTGTATGTCATATTTGAAGATGTCTCTTCATTAGTATGCACTCAAGTGAACTGCATCAAATATTTAACAGTGAAGGGATCCATAGGAGGCAGAGAAGATATATGTCCATAGCAGACTCTACTTGAGTAGTGTTTGCAGACAACTGCTCCCCCACAAAATAAGCTCGGACTACTGGAAAAAAAGAATCATCTCCTGTCTGAAGTAAAATACAAAATCATAATTATCATGTAAGGGACTGATGCTTGCAATTCACATTTTTAGATGTGTAATGTTACATGTCAGTGGTGAATTTGTTCACATATATAACACAATTATCAGATTCCAGGTGAGCATTGGTGTTTTTCTGATATTGCATGCAAGTGGAGTAAGAAAACACTGGGGCAGTTTGTGAAGAAGAGAAGTAGCTGAATAAAAGCAAAATTATTATCAAAATAATGCCTGATTTTTAAAGGTCTGATAATCAGAATTCTTAACAGAGAATTCTAGCTCTTAGAATTTTAGCATTGTTATTTGAAAGTATAACATACCAACATGGTTGTATCATGGAGTATATATTTATACACAGGCCAAGGCAGAGCTTGTTAGTCCCCTCCATCACACCATATTTGTGCTGATGTAATGCTGTTAAAGTCAGTTGAATTACCTGGCGGAGCACTAATGCGGAGATGTGAAGAATTAGGTCATACAACAGCTGATCTTTCAGGAGAACTTCCCTGAAAGTCTGAAAGACCATATGCATAAGAAAGGGCTTTGGTGTCCCTCAGGAGACCAAATTCAGGCCTGCATTGTGAGTATATGGAAACAGAGGTGTCCTCATTTCCCTCTACTTCTCCTTGTGTTTTATTAGGTGCAGCTTTACAACGTAAATGAGGTTAGACATGCACAACGGCTACACCAAGGCTTAGGCAATTTCATCTCAGTGCACCACCAAAAGGGGCTATCTTGCTGCTTTTCTTCCACAGGTTTGGCTCTCAACTGCCAGCATGATCCGGAGATTTAAGAAACAGAAAACTAATCCCTCCAAAAAGTCCCCAAGTTATATTCTGCTGGATTAGTTTTCCCAAGAGGCTCAGTATGGTGTCAGACAAGCACAAGGGAGATAATGGGAACTTGTGTTCACAGGAAAGGGAAGAAGCATATTGAGGCTGCCTATATTTACACCACCCTGCAATCGAGTTGGGCTGTTTTGATTCTGAAGTGGTGTAACCATGCTGTTAAGTGATCTGAAGTGTTGCACTTGCTTTATCCAGCATGCTATGCTTGGTCAAGAGATATTTTCCAAGAGAAGACTTGTCTGGTCTAAAAACTAAAATTAGTCTGAATTTTCAGTGGAAATTTTAATGGTGGAATGTAAAACGCTAAAACAACCCAATCCAGAAAACCCTAAATTCAGTGGCAAGCCCTCCTTTACCCAAGTAAAACAAATAAACAAAGAAATGGTCCCAAATCGCTGAGACATGAACATTTTAATTGCAAACTACTGTGAGAAGAAAACTGGGGGAATTCTAACCAAACCAAACCAAAAACCCTGCTGAAATTGAGAAAAATAGATAGTTCCTGAGAAAGTGCTTGTTCTATTTGGAGGAAAAAAAATAAAAATTGATGCTGAAATGTCAACTAAAAAGGATGAAGCTGCTGTGTTATCAGGGTCCATTGTGTCTGTGCTTTGTAAGACGGCAGAGGTCCTATCCTAAAGCCAGCTGAGGGACAATAAACTGTGCTTGTGAATGGATGGGCACAATCCTCACACTGATACAATGCATTTATGTTGTGGTAGTAGTAAATTTGTAAATGACAATGTAAAAAACCAATTGTTTTACATTTCTCCTCAATATGAAAAAACATATAACTTGAGCCTTTCTTTTAAGTGGGTCGTTTACTGCATGTGTTCCTGTATGTACATTTTTTGCCCATCATTTTAAGAACGCTATATTGCATGGGCAGAGGGACCTAGACTGTGTTTAGCCTGCATTGTATGATATGACTTCTTTTGGTACATGATTTAAGCACAAGTGAAATAACAGTATTGCTTTTTAAAGTACTGTTGGCAGAGGAGTCCACTGAAATGAGTGGATTAGTTTATTCTTCAGGGATATAGCTTCAAGTTCTCTGCATTAGTTATACTCTGTTCTGAAGATTTTCTTAGTAGCCATAATAGATGGCATCTTTTTTTCAATAAAAGAAGAACGAACTATTCCTAAGTGTTTGTAAAGCTGGGTAAAGGGACTTTAGAGTTTGGAAACTCTGCTCTATAGCTGACATTCAAAAGTAGACTTTGAGGGTGTAATGTCTTCAGTGAATAAACAGTGTCTCTGCTGTTATACCTCATCTGTACAATTAGAGTAATGAAAACCACAAAACACTTCTGTAATGTTCTGCTTACTTAATTTGTGCCTTTCAGAAGGGATAAACTCTGCACTTAAAGGGTGCATCTCACTTGTTAGACATCTCTAAAGTTAATGATAATTTCTTTTGGCAGCCTTGTCTTCCGTCTTTGTAGGGTCACCTTTAAATTAGACAGTTCCCAATGCTGGGACCTGGCAAGTTCAATGGGATGTCTGAGGCAGTGAAGGAGAGGCAAGACTGGGGACACAGAGCAGGGTGGCTTAACCTGGTAGAGCAATGAGGAGAAATGCTTGTTGAACTGCAGCATGGAGCTGTCATCCTAAACCTTCTTTAGAGTCAATGGACACCGTGGGAGGTGATCCAGCTGGTTTAGGAAGAGAGGACTTACACTTTGGAAATAACTGTTCTCCTGTGTAATGAAGAATAGTTTTAAAAGGGGGAGTAGGGGAAATGTGTGAACTTCAGGGGGAAAGAGGTATTACTTTTTCCTGGCTGGGTTAAAAAAACCCCTTCCTTGTGATTTATTCACATCTACTCAAATAAAAGTCTAAAGGAGAAAAATTGTCTGGGTTGGAAACTTTCATTTTCTGTGTCCATGCAGTGTTCATTAAAACAGATCAGTTACAACCTCTTGTACTAAAAGATTACACTGGAAATGAGATTAGAGGCTACTTGTGCCAGCTGCCACTGTTAGGAGGAACACAGTAGACATGAGATCATTGTCACTTCTGAACTGTTAAAAGGAATATGAGAAGGTAAAGATGTTGACAAATATCTCAAACTTTGCTTATGAAATCGTGTGTGATAAATTATAGATATAAGAAGTTGTTTGAAAAGTACCCAAAAACTATCTTTGCATTATTGATGCCAATTAGCATGTCAGGCTGAGCCTCGGAAAATTTCAAGCCTAAAGTTTTTGTTAGCTTGTAGTTCAGCTGCTTGAGGTCTAGCACAAAAAGTAAACTATTCAGCAAACATAATTTTCTTCCTTCAAAAAGCTGACTGTAGAGTTGGTGGCAGGTTTGATTTGTTGTGTTGTGAATATCTAGAAAAATAGATACAGCGCATACAGTAAAAAAGTTCACTGGTCCCTTCCCTCTGCTCAGATGTATTCTTATCAGACCTCGATGAATGTAACATCTTTTCTGACTTAATGTGTTGCCTCCAAAATGCTAGAATAGTTTGTGTTTCAGAGACTAATTTCTTAGTAGATGGAAGATTTTTCCATGCATTTACTAAAAAATGCCCACTAGAAGTTTCCTTCACATCTCATGGCTTGGTGGGGGCTCATCCCTCCCCCTCTCCTTCCTTATTCAGACTGATCATTTATCTTATTAGGGAAAAACGGCATATGTGGTTATTTCTGATTGTTATGCAGCAGTGGAAATCATCCAGCCTCTTCCCTCTGGCATGCATTCCCAAGGAGCCACCAATTACCGAGTTTTAACCGCTCCTCATAAATCAATGCTATTAAAATCATTAAACAATGATGTAATTTCAATCCAAAGTATAGTTTTATTGCATCTGATTATTAATAATTGTATCAAAATGATCATTTTCTCTTAAGTATTTTAATGGGCTTTTTTAATATCTGTGTCCAGCTGCACTTCATCACTCGGTGTATCTCCTTTGTGTGTCTTCAACCCACATCTGCTTACTGGATGGGCTCTTGACCATGCCGGTGAAGAGCCTTGTGAAGAGCAATGTAGCTATGGGAGTGGGGCTGGATTCTGCTTCTCTTAGTGACAGCACAACTGTCAGCTCAAAGCTTTCTCTGCAGAACCTGCCTGGCTAATGACAATGGAAGGGCCAGAAAAAAGTGCAGCTAGGGCTGCCGTTCCCAGGTTGGGATGGAAGCTCTGAGGGTAGAAAACTCATCTTTTGGCTGAGCATGTTTGATGTGGGAGATATTAAGAGGAAAATCAGCCTGTGTTCCCATTATAACTTTTCAAAGTTTAACTGCACCTTGATCAATTTTGACTGAATTTCCTTTTCAGGATATTCTCAAAATTATTCTTCACTTTCTTCCTTTGTCAAAGCAGAATCTACTCTTCCTTTAAACATACTAACTAAAGATGTTTTAATTCATTATGGAAGCCATGTATCAAGTTTAAGATATTTCTAATAAGAATGGAATCTAAGTCTTTTTTAGTACTAAATCTGCCTTGTAGTCTCAAGTGTACAAGGTAATTGTAAAAAGATGCTCTAGCACTTGCCAGTGCATGTGAGTGTATGCATATCTGTGTGTGTATATATATATCAATTTATGATTATGAAGTTTTGTTTCCAATTTCATACCTGTTTCTGTTCTTTTGTCTAATTGATCCTATTTGCATGCATATTTTAGTGAAAGAGATTCTAAAGAAATTTAAGAAAAATGTAATGTCAAATACAGAAAAAATAGTTTCCATCTAGATGCTAGTAACAGGACATTATAAATGGGGTTTATCTTAATTTCCCAGCTAGAATGTTAAAGCTGGTTAGTATGAAATCCTCTCTTTTCTTCTATCCACATAATTATTATTCTGTAGCTGGTTTTGCGTAACTTGATTATATTATGTTCTCAGGGCCGTTGCTGAAGTTGACGGAGACCCTGATTTAGTTCATATGGAAATCCAGGACCCCAGTGGAGGTATGCAGATGAAAATGTTATCAATTGATACCCTAGCGTATAGTCATTTCTCTTTGTTTTAGAGAGTACTTTTTGGATTGTTTTTAAAACTAGTTAGAAGAGAAATTGTGCAAGTCGGATGCTTCCTCTGTTTATCTATAGTCAGCAAAGCTGTCCTGTTATATAAAAATACAGTATAATTTAAAATTTACTTCTTTTCCACTCTAAGACGAATTGACATCAAGATGCTATGCTCCATTGAAAATGTCCATTAATAGTGCTATTTATTCTGGCAGTTAAACATTGAACATTTTTTCCTGATTTGCAAATAAAGCTGGCAAGGCAGTGTTAGTGCTGTGTAAGTGTCTGTTAAAGTGAATCATAGCATATGTCAGTCCTACTGCACTAACCACCATCTCCAAGAATTTCTCATGTTACAGTGTCCAGTATATTTTGAAACTTCAAAAGGAAAATAAACGACAAAGCAGATTAGCAGTCAGGATGTGCTGTACTAAAGCGTCACCATGATTCCAAAAGCTTTTATAGTTTCTTGTTACCAATTGTACTCTTGAAAGATAATTTAATTCCTTGAATCAGAGCATCTAAGTTCCTGTGCAGCCTTAAAAATTGATTGTAAAGAATGCACAGTTTGACTTTCCCTTCATTTCAGCCCTATTAAAAAAATCAAAATTACCATGCTAAAATCTGGATGAGAAAGTTTCTAAATCTTTTAGCAGTGAGATTTCTGAGACTTGGTGACTCCTACACAGCCCCATCAACTGCTCTGTTTAGAGACAGTGTAAGAAGATTCTTCAGGAGCTGGATGGAAGAAAGAATTTTTTTTATTTAACAGAAACAGCAGAAGAAGAAAAACTCTCATGAAATACCTCCTGGCTGGGTTCTCAAAAACTGACTTTGTGCACTAATGGTCAGTACAAGCCTTGCCATTGATTTTAGTGGAAACAGCATCTTTGTACTACATATCTGATGAAGAACTATGGTGCGTGTCATGTGAATTATGAATAGCTGCAAGACTGTTCTACAGCCCATTGCTGTGCTTCCTCAGATGTCCTTGTGATGATTTGGACATAAGCAGGAGAACTTGGATTGACTCTAGCTGCCTCTTAAAGAAATCCAGATTTTAAAATAAATATTTGTATCTAGGATACTGGTTTGGCCCTTTCTAATTGAAAGTCATGAAGTGTGGAATGCATTTCCTATCACACTGCAAAAGTAATGAAGGATGTGTATGGGGTGTGTTATTTGCTCTTTCATACTGTATCTGGAGCATGGGGAGAATTAGTGATCTGGACACAGGATTGTGTATATGACATTTTTCTTACTGCGCTTGGGAAAGTCACTCAAGTACTTTGTGCTCAAAAGCTTGTGAGGAATTGTGAGCTGTACAAGGACTTGATCCAGGAGAAGATCTTTGGGCCTCAGTTGGTGTAAGACATGATTATTGTCTCTCTGATAAGAGCAGATTGCATCAAAGATGCAGTGATGCTATTCTAACAGCCCAGGCAGAGAGGATATTCCTTGCCCATTGCTAATGGAAGAGGAAGAGAGAGGCCATAGCCTCCACTTATATAAACCAGTCCAAGCTTTTTCAGCAAGCTATTAACTCTGAATATAGAAGTCCTGTCCCATCAGAGCAGTTCCAATAGTGTGTTAACAGCGTGTCTTAACTTTCCTACAGAGCTTTGAAAACAGCTTTTAAAATTCTGCACACTGTCTATTAAATGGAGTCTGATTCTCTTCTCACTCATCACAGTTTTATACTGGGGTTGATCTATTGATTTCAGTTTTGTTGTGTCAGGCTGCTGTTTCTGCAAGTGAATAATTCAGCTCTGTGCATAGGTTAAGTGAGAAAAGAGTCTCCTTTTATTATCCCCACCCATGAATGTCTCATTCCTCTAACCCCTAATCTCTCTGGACCAGCAGAATTTGGATAATAACAGGCTGCCTCCAGGAATGATCTGAACTGTAAGCAGTTAATATATTCTCAGTACGCTGGAGATTGAAAAACTCTTGTATGAGAGTTTAATATAATAATTTTACCACTAACTCACCTGGCAAAGGCAATGCTTTCCCCACATGAATAACATTTTATACTGCTTGCTTCTTTTTCCCTTGATAGCCCTGTCATATGTTTCTGTCTCTCTTCCCTCAGGTTATCGCTACATCACTTGCCAGATTCAAAATTGCTCTGATAAGACAATGACAGTCCAGTTTGCTGGTGGCACTGATCGGGATTCCCTGACTGTGCAGGATGACTACATATTTCTTCAGGTACTGCCACTTTCTGGAGAGACAGCCCATTTTCAAATTCAAAAATAAAATTTTAAGCAGTGCAGCAACACTGTAACTGGGGAGAATGGAGAAACCTGTTCTAGAGTACGAATGATGATTTATGAATTTTTACATGCAACAAAGCATTCCTTTATCAGTCAAAAAAACCAACGCATCTTTAATTTGTGCAGCCTATTTATACAGTTGATTTTAATTTATCACTGGCCTAGTTTTAACTATATGAAAATTTTCAGGTGGATTGTGTGGTTAAAAGTTACTTTTTATAAATACTCTCGTGCGTTAGGCAAAATGCAACCCTTTTGTTCTTATGTTTGCAACCTCTTTTGGGTCCTTTCCAGAACCTCCATAGCACAAAAAGGTTCCCTGAGAAGAGCATGCAAGGAAAGCAGCTGACAGAGTAGTGGCTCAGCTTCGTCATATGGATTTTCCTCTGAAAAGGTTTTGCCGGGAAAGAACTTAGATTTCTGTGCTTAGGAAGCAAAAGGGTGAAGTGGCCATAGCTGGGGAGCTTGAAGCAAGTTAGAATAGAATCATAGAATCATTTAGGTTGGAAAAGACCCTTGAGATCATAGAGTCCAACCATAAACCTAACACTGCCAAGTTCACCACTAAAACATGTCCCTAAGTACCACGTGTACAACTTGTGATGGTCCAAATTATATTGGGGTTATTTCATTACCAAACTACAAGACCTGCCTGCAGAAACGTGGGCTGGAACTCCATCAGCCTTATGGCACCAGTACAGCTCAGGCACACTTGAAATTTTCATTTTATGTGCTTGGGACTGGTTGCGATTTGAATCTATCGGAGCTGCAAACCTCTCAAAGAACATCTATGCCCTCCCTCTTTTTTAAGAATTTACTAGGGAAGTTGCTTGTGGTTAGCTATCATTTTTTCCTTAATTTGATATGATTAGCTTGCTGCAAGGCTTGTCTATTTATTGGCCTTTGCAGGAAAGCAATATTGTAGCAATGGATAGGTCTCCTCACCACTGCCTTGGTGTACATCAGATTGGCTTCTTCGCAGCTTTCCCCCTTGTGGCTGTTTCTTCCAAAAGGATCTGTGAACTAATAAAGGCACAAAAGTTCTGTCCTTCTCTTGTTTGGCACAGTGGTTTCAAGGGCCTGCATGGCTTAGAACCTTTAGCACCACAAAGAAACAGCAAAATGGATTTGGGAAAGAATGTTTGAATTATAAAGTAGGCATTTTTCAGCTTAGGTCTAGCACTCATGGCACTCGTTTTGCTCAAATGTATTATTATCTGTGGCTCCCCCTAGGCACACTCTAAAATCCATTTCACGGTGTGTAGATGGTGAGAAGTGCTTCTCACCATGTGAACTTCCAGACTGCTGTGCTCAGCAAAACACTGGCTGCTTCCTCTTCAAGCATTTTGTTTTGCCAGATGTCTTGAATAATTGCATCTCGAGCTGTTGTTACTCTATCTCATGCGAGGCATGGGCAGATACAAAATGGAAATACATTCTGGAAATGTACACATAAAGTAATGGAGAGTTGCTACTGGCAAAATGGTGCCTTTGGTAATGTAGTTTCTGTAGATTTGAGACATGTCAATGCCAGTAGATGAGATGTGCATGTATTCCACATAAAGGGGAAACATCTCTAGTCTTTTCCTTTCAGACTTACCTGTGGTAAATCACAGTATTTAATATAAGTCTCTCTTATTGCTAAATTAGTTTACAGTTAGCCATATCTATATTACTGGAGGATAGAAGACAACTCTGGGATCCTATGGTCACATCTGAAGCGCAACCACCCCTGAGGTGTGATGCAGGACACTACTTACCTGTTCCAGTGAAACAACACAGCAGCTGCATATCTGAGAAACAGCATACTTTCAAAACCATGTGGAAGTTCTTTCATCACTGAACTAAAATATTGCTATATAAGTTAGAATCAGACCAGGGACTCCTCTTAATATCAAAGCAGTATCTGTCAGAATCATCTGTGCAAAAAGAGAGGAGAGTTTGAGACTGTCTTATTACCCCTGGCATCACTCACATCCCCTGAGCTGTGCAGCTGTGAGTCAGTCTTGCAGGTCCACACTGCTAATCCTGGCCCAAATCTGACTTTCACCATCTTAGGGGAAGATCTCAGACCCATTTCCTTAGTATGTCTATATCCGCGAAGATCAGGAACTTTCTAATACTCATTTCTTTTCCAGTTTGCAGTGACAGTCAAGACAGTTTCAGGGGTGATTTTAGTAGGAGGATTAACATTTCAACACTGTTTTCAAGCACAGACCAGGCTTTAATGTCAGTGAGGCTTGACACGACTAGCTGCTTCAACTCTGATTCTCTGCTGCCTTCCATCATCTTCAGTCATTTAAAATGAGTGACATGAAAAAAATGCATAAAGAATAAGAAGGCTATGAAAAAATGGATAAGACTGCTATTTAACCCTAATTAAATAAATGGTGAGGTTTTTGGTTTAATCCATTATTTAACAAATTACATTCCTAAAGGGCATCACATTCTATCTACCACAAAAAAGGGGAATTGGTTTAAAGAAAGAGTGAAAATGATTACAATATTAAGTACATTGATATCTTTAAAATATTTAGGCAGGTGGATCTGCTGTCATGCATCAACTCTATTTTTACCAAGCCAAGTCAAGTTTGCATGCTTCAAAATAGGCTGTCTTCCAAATCAGGTTCCCTTTTTAAACACAAAAGTTGAGGAGAAAAGCAGTAAGATTGGGGTAGGATTTTAAATGGATTTCCTAAGTCAAAGAAAGAAGTTGAGTTGGTCTGTGCTTCTGTTCCACAATCTGATTTGTCATGGACAACCAGAGAAAAATTTTGGACATTTCACTTCACTTTGTCCGTTTTCTTTTTTAGAATCATAGAATCGTTTAGGTTGGAAAAGACCTTTAAGATCATCAAGTCCAACTGTAAATCTAACACTGCGAAGTCCATCACTAAACCATGTCTTAAAATGCCTCATCCACGCGTCTTTTAAATACCTCCAGCGATGGTGACTCAGCCATCTCCCTGGGCAGCCTGTTCCAATGCCTGGCAACCCTTTCAGTGAAGAAATTTTTCCTAATACCCAATCTAAACCTCCCCTAAGCAGCACAACTAGAGGCCATTTCCTCTTGTCCTATCCCTTGTCACTTGGGAGAAGAGACCAACACCCACCTCTCTACAACCTCCTTTCAGGTAGTTGTAGAGAGCGATAAGGTCTCCCCTCAGCCTTCTCTTCTCCAGGCTAAACAACCCCAGTTCCCTCAGCTGCTCCTCATAAGACTTGTGCTCCAGACCCCTCACCAGCTTCGTTGCCCTTCTCTGGACACGCTTCTCCACCTCAATGTCCTTCTTGTAGTAAGGGGCCCAAAACTGAACACAGTTTTCAGGGTGTGGCCTCACCAGTGATGAGTACTAAGGCCGAGTACAAAGGTACAATCACTTCCCTAGGTCTGCTGGCCACAGTGTTCCTGATACAAGCCAGGCTGCCGTTGGCCTTCTTGGCCACCTGGGCACACTGCCAGTTCATATCCAGCCGGCTGTCAATCAACACCCCCAGGTCCTTTTCTGCTGGGCCGTTTTCCAGCCACTCGTCCCCAAGCCTGTAGCATTGCATGGGGTTGTTGTGACCCAAGCGTCGGACCCGGCACTTGGCCTTGTTGAACCTCATCCAGTTGGCCTCGGCCCATCGATCCAGCCTGTCCAGATCCCTCTGCAGAGCCTTCCTACCCTCAAGCAGATCAACACTCCCTCCCAACTTGGTGTCATCTGCAAACTTGCTGAGCATGGACTCGACCCCCTTGTCCAGATCATTGATAAAGATATTAAACAAAACTGGGCCCAAAACTGAGCCCTGGGGAACACCACTTGTGACTGTCCACCAACTGGATTTAGCTCCATTCACCACAACCCTTTGGGCCCAGCCATCCAGCCGGGTTTTTACTGGGCGAAGAGTATGCCCATTCAAGCCATGAGCAGCCATTTTCTCCAGGAGAATGCTGTGGGAAATGGTGTCAAAGACTTTACTAAAGTCCAGGTAGACAACATCCACAGCCTTTCCCTCATCCACTAAGTGGGTCACCTGGTCGTAGAAGGAGATCAGGTTAGTGAAGCAGGACCTGCCGCTCATAATCCCGTGCTGACTGGGCCTGATCGCCTGGTTGTTCTGTACGTGCTGTGTGATGGCACTCAGGGTGGTCTGCTTCATAATCTTCCCTTGTACCAAGGTCAGGCTGACAGGCCTGTAGTTCCCCGGATCCTCCTTCCAGTCCTTCTTGTAGATGGCCCTTCTTGTAGATGTAGATTTTGACCAGTCCATTCATGAAAAGCAGCCACCCTTTATAAACTTAGTGAAAATGACTGAATAGCCATTACCTAGCTGACCTTCTGGGGGGAAAAAAAGTAGAAAAAAATGTGAAATATTTAACAAAGGCTAAAACCTTTGCTAATCTCATCTGATGGTGCTCAAGAGGCTTAATTCGGAATGTGCGCATTTATATACCAGCACAGATTTTGTCATTACATTTCTGACTAGAAAAACCTAGGGAGGCTGTTAGTTAAGTGTTTTCATCAGTGTTTATTTAGAATCCTCCTTTTGGTATTTTGGAACAATATTTGCATTGGGTTTTTTTGTGAATGAGGTGAAAGTCTTAAAATGACCAGTGTATCTGCTATTACAAAGAGGAGGAAGGAGCTAATGGGTAATAGTCGTACAGTGGTGTGTCTTTCAGTGAGCATTTCTGTTGGCTTTCTTCAGTGAAAATCATAAGCCCTCACGTATTTTACATAAAACCTAATCTGTCTTCAGTTCCACACATGCAAGCAGTTGAAATACATGTTTTGCCTCTCTATTTAAGCATACAATTGTGTGTTCAGGACATATTGCTGACTTTCAAACTGACTGGCCAATGGATTCAGAATTGCATCATTATCCTACGTGTGGCATGTCAGCATCTTGCACTGGGAAATATTTTATCCTGTATAGAAAATAGTCAAATATAGCAAATGCTTTACATTCTGTTAGCGTGATTTATTTAGCCTTTATTGGTCCGCTTTGAATAGCGTTGTTGGAGTACTGCTTGCCCTTGAGGTACCTGGTGTTCATGGCCAGTGTACCTCCTCCCTACCTCTTACCTGGAGGGTGCTGCAGCCTGGGTTTCTACGAAAGGGCAGAAATCAGGGAGGCCAATGGGTACAGAGATATCAATAAGGGCTGGGGACAGTGAGATGCTGAAGTCTTAGATATCACCCAAGACAGCTGAAATGGCAAAAAAGGGAAGTAAATCACTTTTTTCTTCCTAAAGAGGAGGAGAGTAAAAGATTTTGAGTCTATTTAGAGTCTATTTCATCATGACTTCTGATTTATTCTTTTGGGAGTACACTCTGCAAATTAATCTCATGCAGTAAAAGTAATAGCTATGTATTTCAGTTGCAGGTTAAAAAGAAAAAAAGAAGTCTTCTATCACAGACTCTTTAGATTTAGTATAAACTATCACAGGGTTCTGTTTTTCCTTTGTATAGACAACATCAGCAAATCGGACCAAGTATTATGTGTCTTATCGTCGCAATGGCTTTGTACAGATGAAATTGCCAAAATATGCATTGCCAAAAGTAAGTATATACGTTTTTCTTTCTATTTATATATTTGTCGTCTTCTCCTTCTACCTAAACTAGTTTTGTTCTTTTCTTTTTTAAACCTCATTATTCTGAGTTCACAATTTCTCCTTGTAAGGATTTCTGTATTCCATTTGTGGTATATTCTTACCCTACTGTTTCTGTTTTTATTCTAGGAATGTAGTAGCTCATAAACCAAAGAGGGCAAGAACATACGATAGCTTATTTGTCATCAGTTACTACAATAGTTTTTGAGCCTTGCTTCCATGAAGCAGTGCTACACACCCAATGGCAATGTAATGATACTGAGCGAGTGTTCTTTCAAGAATCAATTATGGTTTAATTCCACATAGTGCTTTCTGGTATAGGTATGAATAGTAATGTAAGACAATTTTACCAGTTGATGGTGCTCTATTTCATTAAAGAATCCCAATATGAACTTTAATTACTTAACAGAATGGCAAGGCTTGTTGAGAGGTTCCTTCAGTCTAGCATATTTTTATAGTGACAGGTTTTCTATATTTGCATAGTAAATTAACAATAAAGCTCAGACAGATATTTACATACGGTCTACCTGATGCAATTGAATTTTTGTGCTGCACTTAATGTGTTTCATAACTTTATGTATAGTTAGAAGGCCTCTACAATCCTGAAGAAAAATGACTTGGAGGTTTTAAAGATGCAGCTGGATAAAGCCCCGAGTAACCTGGTCTGGCCTTGCAGCTCACCCTGCTCCCAGCAGGAGGTCGGTCTAAAGACCTCCTCAGGCTCCTCCTGCCTTTTCATGTGATTCTGTGTGATTCTGTCACTCACTTAGTAGAGAGCTAAGATGTTATTTTTGCATGTCTTGAAATGCACAGGTTTAATTCATTGCTCATCTAATGAAGGTTAGTGGAGTACAATATATTTCCTTCTTTTGTTGTTATTGTTCTAAAACAAAGAATGTATTTAATATTGTTTTTTCATCTTTGATTACTTTTTTTTAATCTAAGTGGTGGTCTGTAGTCTTCTAGTTTTAAATATACAACATATTAACTAAATCCTCAAATCAAATCCTCAGATATTATTTGGGATATGCTTCCAGTAGCACTATGGAAATAGCTATTTATTTATCTATTTTGGCAATAAATGTATAGCCAAGGACAGTTAAATATATCAAACCTTCCACATAATTATTTCAGCATTTTTAAGGCCTTCATTGTAGCCTTTATGGTTTCTTGGGGAAATTTGTAATTGGGAAAACAACAGGAGAATATCCAGTTCTAAATGTTAAGATGTGCACACCCTGAGGGACTGCAGCCCTTGGGCAACTCCCGCTGGGGGCAGGGACACCCCAAGGGACTGCAGCCTGTGAGTGACCTGCACTGGGACAGAAGAAAACAAGTGAGGAGCAATGGAGGAAGGCAAAGAATAAGCAAGCAGTGGCAGAAAGAAACCCTTCCCCAGATGACCCCAACCTCCTGCACAGCCCATTGCCTCACTGAAGTAGTTGGGAGGAGCCTAATTAAAACAAGGTGGAAACAAGGGACTTGAGAGTAGGAAGGGGGAAGAAGAAGTGTTTGATTAAGCTGATCTTGGAGAAGGGGGAGGAAGGATTTTTCCCTAAATGTTCAATTATATAAATACCCAAATCAGTAATTAAAAGTGTATGTTAGCTGGCAATAAATAAAATCACGTAGAGATCGCCATGTTGCAAACATTTTGCCCGCAGCAAATTTCCTAAAGAAGCGTCAGCACATTAGTGCAAGTCTTGACTATGCTAACTTGTGTGGGAGAATGTTGTCTGTTGGGAAATGGTAGGGCAGAAATCTTGTGAGAGAGACCTGGGCATTTCTTCCTTCTGCTTCTGGATGGCCTGTGCAGCAATCTGTACCTTTCCATTGCAGTTTCCTTCTCACTCCCAGAAATCTGCTGCATTTGGCCAACGCAGCACTGTTTGTCCTTCCTGATACTGCCATCACGTAGAAGATGGACGTACTGACTCAAATTTATAAGAGTTGCACAGAATGTTATAATTATAGACAGTAGTTCATGTTCCATGTGTGGATAATTACTCAAGCATTCAGGAAAGTGATTTATTTATTTAAAAAAGTTGGATGCATTCTATACGTCCTTAATGACACATGCCTCTGATTTAAATATCAATCTCACAGTACACTATATTAATAAAAAGCATGTTATTTGGGTTCAGATATAGCTGTCTGACACATCTCAATAAATGGGTGGAGGTTGTCAGAACTCAAGAAGTATATGAGACTGTTGTCTGGTAGGCATCTACATTTGTAGGCATCTACATTTGTTATAGGTGAGCTTGCATCAGTTGTGAACAGCAGCAAATACTATGGGAGGGCTGGAGGCACGGCACACAGTGGGTGACCTAGATCTCTGTTCCATGGAGCTTTTCTTGGCAGCAAACCAGTTTAAGAAGTTCTCCCCAGTCATTTATTTCTACCACTCTTCTGCAGTCCACAATGACCTGTGTTGTGTTTGCAGAACCACACTATAAACAAGATCAGTGCAGTCATCTCATTGAAAAATAACCCTGAAAAAAGTATAATTGTTTTTTCTAAAAGGCAGATCAAGAGGCAACTTGACTGCAGTGAAGGAACCTCCTTATGGAGAGAAAATACAGGGTCTTAGAAGCGTTTTGGTAGAGAAAGACACACCGTAGCTGGGAGCTGAATCCAGACACATTCAGATTAGAAACTGAGCTCAAGTTCTTAATGGTGTTGGTGATTATGTATTTGAAAAAGTGCCAAGGAAAGTGACAGATATTCTAGGCTTCAAATCATAACTGAGTGCCTTTCTGGGAGATTTGCTCTAACCCTATAGAAGTTACTTGCTCCTCCTGCATCTTAAAATATGCAGAGATAGTTGTTGGAAATTCTCTGGTTGAAAAGATAGCAGAGGGCGAACTAAGGGAGCAAATGATCACTTTTAGCCTTAAAATCCATTAATCTGCAAAGGGTGCTTAGTTTAGTGGCCATAGACTCTTACTGAGTGCATTTCTGACATACTCAAAAAACGTTAGTCATAAGTCACTAATATTTCTGTCATATGTCGTCTGGATTGTTTGAAATAGTGCTGCATGCTGAATTCTGTGTCTTGGAAAATATGGGTTTTGTTTATTTGTCTTTTGTTTTTTTTTCTTGCTAAGCAGATTAACTCCAGGCTTGTCTGAATAAATAAATTAGAAGTTAATGGTTTCATTTTGGATAGAGTCAATAGCAAGCTAGGAACAGGATGACTGTGTCATTTGGAAAAGGACATTTTTGTGTTCTTCCTAGTTCAGGCAGTACCTGATGAGTGGACTGAAATAAATTGTACCTCTTCAGCATTTTGATGATGCCTCCAAGAGAAGTTTCTTGGGTATCTGCATGCAACAGAGCTGAAAATTTCACTAAGAGGGCCTGGAAGCCGGACATCCATTAGAACAGTGGTGAATGTGAGAGATTTTAACCTCTTCTGTAAAAGATACTTTTTAAAATTTTTTTAAGTGATTTGGTACCTTCACATTACAGCAGAAATTTTAGATACTGAAGTAGATAAGAACACAGCTCTGAAATTTTTAATCACACCACATTTCTGTGAGAATCATCAGAGTGCAGTAGAAATGTATTTTCCAATCCAGTTTGAACAGAAGGGAAAAGATTCATATGAACAAATTACTGATGAAATTTTGCAAAGCAGCAGGATATCAGCAAAGACACTGGCACTTTAAGAGTACATCTAGAACACGTGACTGTGCAGTTGCTACTTTTATGGTGGTAGGAGATAAACAGAATGAAAGAATTTACAAAGAATTTGGGTTTTTTACATTTGATTAAAAAAAACAGCTTTTGAAAGAACTGAGTTTCAGGGCTTAAGTATTAGATTCTGCCTAACCAGGAGATGAAGTGGGTCAGAAATAGGCTATATTTCTTTTTTCTCAAAAGAATTGAATGAGGCTTCAAAAAAATCTCTTTCCAAGTGGTCTCTGTAAAGTGGTTCATGTCACTGGCCAGAGTTTTTGAGCAGTGATTGTATACAGGGAAGGAAAACTGTAGCCAAGTTAGAAGATACTATGGCCTGGTCAAGGATGTGTCTAACAACGTTAAGAGAGCTGTGCTGCAAAACCAGGCTCCAGCCTCAGGGAATAGTGCTGGGCTCTTCAGATACTATTCTTTTGCAACACAGATGTGTTTCATGGTGATTTTATACACGGAGATAGAATGAACATTTTCAGACTGAGTAATTACAAAATTTTATTGATGTCTCGTTTTCCTTTCGATATGAAGCGGTTGAAAATCTGCCCTTAAATTTGTTTTATATTGTTTGTATTTGCATTTGTGTCTGTATTTGTCCAAGTGTAACCCCAAAGAGAAACCTAGAAAAGGATAAATGTTTGTCTTTGCACATATCTCAAGGCCTCCTTATTTGTGAATCAAAGGCCGCTAAAAGCAGCTTCCAGTCAAGCTTTACGTGTGCTAAGTTTCTAGGCTCCAGCTCCACAGTGCCCCTTAGATCACCTTTTTGTAACACATCATAGCTCTGTATATGTACAGAGAGCAGAGCCGTTGGGGGCCATCTAATGAACAGAACTCAGATTTTTTTTTTTTTTTTGGCTTTTTTGCCTTCTGTTGAGCTATTATTTTTTTAGTGGCGTGTTTGATACTGACACTACATTGAATCACACAGCAGTCTCCTGCATTTGACAGGAGTCAAGTGCCGGCTGCTGCAGGCAGAGTGGTAGCAAAGGTTGGTGAGACCATATTAAAGGCTGCTCGTATGCTTCCCGAAACAGAAGAGGCAATTTGGAGTGATTGTTTTGAAACTGAATTGGCTTTTATACTATATCCCATTTTACCAAGATTGCTTGTCCTCTGCTGCTAAAGCTAGACCAGGAGTGAATAAGTTGTGGGAAATGAATACTAAAATCAAACCAAGAGCAGCAGGATTGCATTTGTGTCATGAGATGGCTGGCTATGTATGCAGGTGTATTCCAGGGAGATCTGGTGAGATACAGGGAGATCCAGTGATCCCCCTTGGGCTGTTTTGAGCCTGGAGCAGGGTCAGCTGCTGCTGCCACTGTGAGAACACGTCTGCCGAGGGGTGCAAGCCACAGCCCCATCTGGAGAGTCGTCACACTTGTATTGCGTAGAAGTTCCTGCATCTCTGATTGCCCTTGTCTGGAGAAGTGTGGTGTGGACGAGGAGTACATTGGGTTCTGATCCTTATTTGGGATTTTGAGTCATGCTCTGATGTGACTAACAATAAAACTGGGAACTAGTTAATTCTGACAGTTTAAGCAAAAAATCTGTTAACAAAATTGCTGACCAAACCAAGGAATCTGCTACAAATCATGGTAGTTTTACTGTTGCAATTTGGAAGAATTTAATTATTCTGAGTCCCCACCTCTGGTAAATAAACTCCATTGATAATGATCTTCTTTTATGAACTGATACAAGGCATTCATTGATTCTGCATTTGTTCATGCCAGCTACAAAATCTTAATAATGCGAGAGCTCTATTGTCTGTTATATCCTACTGCAATTCAGAAAGTTTAGTTCTGAAAAGATATGGTGTGGAAAAAGCTTTTTTCATCTATTTTGATCTCTGTATGTCTTTTTAATCTTGTCAAATAGGCAATAACGTAAAATTTTTCAGTTAACCAAGATAAAAGAGAGTACAGGGGAAAAATAAACAAAAGTAAAAGAAGAAAAAAAATCCTATTTCCTTAGAAATAAGTTAGTCTTTAATGTATTCATGGTAATATGAATCTCCTATACACACCTTCTATCATCTCCATGTATTCCTTTTATTTGATTATCCCCTGGTGCCCTTCTGAGGGGCTTGAAACAGGCCCACCTCTTCCTTGCCTCAGTCTGAGATATACATCACTATTTTAACAACAGGTTTTCTTCCAAACTTGTCCGTATCATCCAATGATAAATATAACACTATCAAGAGTAAAATATTTTGAGCAGCTTTACTTTTTCTTCCTAAATAGCCATCAATCTTTTGGAGCGTGCATTCCCTTCTCTGTCAAGCTCCCTCTTACCATAACTTTTTCAAGGATTCCTTAAATGGGTCCATTCACTAATAGCAGAAATGGCAGGAAAGGTTCCTGCAGCCCTTTTGTCAGTAAAGTTCTCTTGGGGGTCTGGTGGCGTGATGGTTGGATTACAAAGTACTGAGGCTATGGGAGCTCATTTAGCAAGGCTCTTAGTCTCCCAAGAGTTGTTTTTCTGCTTGGGTATCCCCTTTGCCACCTTTGCCGTCCATCACTCAGGAAGGCTTAGGCTGAGGTTGTTCCTCTGTGCGAGGCAGAAGAGCAGTTTGCAGCTGTAGCAGGACTACTTCTCCATCCTTCTGAAAGTTCGTTGAAGTGGCTGTTGAACAAAGAATAAAGGGAAACAAAATAGAAATACAGGTAGCAGTGGCATTTGATGCAGTAGAAGTATTCCTTTCCCGGGCAGTGTCACAGCACTAGCCAGTGAACCTGAGCTGTAGCAGCTGTCTGGCTCCTCGGTCGTACAAATCCATCCGAGGTGGATTCAAGGAACTGTTCTTTCCTTCACAGTGTAACTTGTTATTGATTTCTCCTTGCACCGTTTTACTCGGCCAGGCAAGGAAGATTAGGGAGATTATCTTTGGGATATGTGCCATCCAGTTACCTTGATTGTACTTAAGAGATTACAGGGGTATAAATGTGGTGCAACTGGAGGTCAAGGCTGAGACTACACAGCCTTGAGTGCTTACATCTGTTGTGCTTCTAATACTCTCCTCGTGATTCTCTGTTTAATTTATCACTTGCTTGAGGTTAACGTATTACCCAACCACAGCATTAAAAGATTGGAGAGGGGCAAAATTCTGACATTGGACTGAAAATTGTAAGGTTTGAAAAACAGGAATTTTGAGGTTCTTTATTTGCCTTATTGACTAAAGTGCCACAGTCCTGCCTGCGTAGCATTATACCAGCTATGCTGAACCTTGCCTACAGTGTTTTCACTTAATGATGTTTCCTATGTCATCAGCACATTTTACTACACAAAGGAGCACTGGCTTGCTGTACGATCCTTGTCATCTTTTATATCCTTCTGTCTTCAGGGTGTAATTGTATTTATTTGTGTCATAGCGTTTCTTATCACCGTTAGTAATACAGTAAACTATATTGAGCATTTCTTGAATATAAAATTCTATAAAGTATTAGCAGACTTACAGGCTGGTGAGTTACTAAATGTGGATGGTATGGGGCTGTATACAGTGAAAACAATGCATTTCTCTTCCCTTCCTCCTCTAAACCTCTTTCCTTCCTCCTTTCTGTCCTCAGCTCCCCAAAAACCCAACTCTTTTAATTGTTTAATGCTTTTGGACTTCTTGACTGATTTTTGATTTTTTTTTATTTGGTGTTCATTCAGCCTTCTGTGAAAACAGACTCAACTGCATTAAAAGCAGATAATTTTTGAAAAATGTTAGACTGATCATGTTGGTACCTCTGTGTTAAAAGTAAAAAAATAATTCTCAAGCAGTGTGGATGGTTTTAAGAAGTAATTTTTGATCATTACTCTGTCCTTACTGGAGGAGTTCTTAGGTGCTGGCTCTCCATTGCATGGCTGAACATGCACAGTTCTTTCAATGTCATGTGCACACCCTCAGACTCATTCATTTTGTTTAACAGACCAGGTCTGTCCATGTGATATGAAGTTTCTTTGAAGTGGTGCTCATCTTTTGGCACAATTTGGCCTTCTATACATGTCTAATTATTTCCAGCATCACTTTGAAACTGTCTTTGTGTTTATTTGAACAATTGTGTTCTCTGCTACTGATGTAAGGTACAAACATAAAGTTTGCCAGTCCCTGAGAGAGCAGGAGTGGTATGACCTGTCACTGGATGCCTTGTTTAATCGTACCAGTTTTTAATACGTGGTCTTTGATCACTTTCAGGATTCATTTAGCATTTCTGTAGAAAAGTAATTCTGATTCAACAGATTTCCAGCTGCCCTTAATTCTAATTCCACGATCATATTTTCATATTTGTCTGGAAATTGTTTACTTTTTTTAGCATAGTTAAGAAATTATAGCTCTTGAATTTAAAAAAAAAAAAAGAACACCAAAACAAAAAACAACAACAAAACCCAAATCCTGTCTTTTTAATGATATTTCTATTTGTATGTGTAACATTTCAAGTAACCTCAATAAGGTGTGGCTTTATTTTCCCCTGTTTTCACAGAATCATAGATAATAGACATGGAGAGGATCTTGAGAGGTCCTTTTCCAAAAGCATGGTCATCTGCCTAAACCAGTCCTGACAGATATTTGCCTAATTTACTCTTAACCACTCTTGAGGATGAAGACTGCTTTACCTCCCTAAGCATTTTATCCTCAGTATGTATGACCAGGCCTTACTGTAGAAGAATATTCTGATGTCTAACCTAAATCTCCTTTGTTGTGATTCATACCCAGTATTTAACTCCAAGTAGACTTAGAAGTTTATTTCATTTTTCTTGGGGTGGCTGTTTACATTATTTGAAGGCCGTTTTCTGTCTACTCTCATCCACCCATGGAGAAATGACCCTGTGGACTTGATTGCATAGTGGATTTTAAAGCACTTTGCAGGCTTGTTTGGTTGCACCTATAGGTAGACCTATCGCTGGCCCTGGTTTGGTCCACTCTCTTACTCACAGAATCATTAAGGTTGGAAAAGACCTTTTAAGATCATCAAGTCCAACCATCAAGCCAATAGCACCATGCACACTAAAGCTGTTCCAACCAGCATCTGAAATCGAGGCCGTGGCTGAGAAAAAATGTTTTCCTCGGGACTAAGTGCACTGTCTTGAACCTATGAGTAGTTCCACAGATTTTTAGTGATATAACATTACCCAGTAGAGAGAGGAGGATGAAGGAACCATTGTGACAAAGGAAGTCACAGAATATAGTGCACAAGAAGCACCTTAGCAAACAAAACAGAGAAATCTCATGGGGTTTTGGAGGTTAAAAAAAGGAGTTTTGGACAATACAGCTAGTAACATCAGAACTGTACAAAAACTTGCAAACTAAGAAGATGAGATAAAGTAAATGGAGGATACTGGTATTTGGGAATCACAGTCTATTGCTGATACAGATTGCCATTGGTGAGCTTTGCAAAAACAAAAAAGAGAGAGAGAAGTGAGAATGGTGAGAGCATGGATGCTTGGGTCAGCAAGATGTGGAAGAGAGCAGGCATGGCAGACTGGACAGAGCAAAAGTAAAGTAGCAAAGATGAGAGATAGGATGTCCATGGAGGAATGGGCATGCCACAGAGGAAACAATGTAGTTGTTGTGGCAAATCTGGAAAAAGATTCTGCCTTGGGACACCTGAAAGTGCACAGACTCTCTCATTTGAGCATGAAAATGAAAGGAAAGCACAAGAGCTCAGATTTTGAATGTATACAAAAAAGCAGCCTGGAGATAAACAAAAATCAGAGTAGTGACAATAAGGAATGTTCCAAATCCTGAAGACCTCTAACGTCAGTAAAGAAGATATTTATGAATTAATTTGAATAAATTGCATGTGAGTAGAATAATTACAGAAAAATTAGATGATCAGTGGGACTTTGAGTAGCCTGGAGAATGTGGAGAGAGAAAGCAGGAGGTCTAGCAAGAAGGCAATTGCAGTAGTCCAAGCATGAAATCATCAAAAAATAAATGCTTTCCTTACAGGATCTGCTGAGATTACAGCCTAAGGTAGTATCTGTGGCCATGAATTAGATAAAGCAATAAAAACTTGCATTCCCTCAATAAAGATATTTCTTCTTTCTCAGATGCCCTTACTAGTTAACTCTTTAGAAACAGTAAGTTCTGTCTAGCAATATTTGCTGACATCCCATCGTTATGTGCTTGTCATCTGTTGAGCAGTGGGGAGCTGGGCTGAAGGGGTGGGCTTGGCACACCCAGCCTCTGTATTTGTCAATCAATTTCTTCTTCCTCTTTTTAAATTTGGCTTTCCAGGATAGGAATAGTACAAGAGTGACATGACAGTTTAGCAGTCTGTCATCCAGGATTTTAAAAGATAAATAAGAATCGGGCATGAAATTTGCAGTTTTCCTTACTTTGTCAATTAATTTTTCCAGAGTATTATATCATGACTGGGCAGAAAGTGTTGTGTAGGATTATTGCAAGGTAGTATAACTGAAGGACTGGTTTGCTTCTTAAGGGAAAAGAAATCCCTGCGAAAGGAAAATAGCAGTAAGGCTGAACTGGAAATCTGAAAGTGTAAATTCTGAATGGAAGGAACAAAGTTCAAGGCAGTGGAAGGGCAATTTCACTTGCTAAAACCAGGATCTGTTAAGTGCTTGCCTCAAAAAAAATTGGCATTCAGCAGTCTGAGTGTACAAACCTCTTCCTTTGTAACAGTTGCTGCCAAGGGAAAATTAAACTCTCATTTGTTGCAGTAAACTTCTCCAGTTCAACCCCTCTTTCTTTCACCAGATCTCTCCAGTCTGGCCAAAATTAATCTTCCTGTCCTTCTGCACCATGTGTTTTGGCTCTTTGTGCGCTGCTTCTGCTGGCTCAGCAGCTCCTACCCAACCCCGAGACAGGAGAACCACAACTGTGCCCGTCCCCTCTCTTGCCTCTGCCACCGTAGGCCACCCATACAACTACTGCCGCCCCACCAGCGCTTGGGGCAAGGAAAGCGCCTTACCTACATTCACTGGGCTTTTGTGTTTGTTTATGGCACTGTATAAAGGTTTTATTATAGTAATGTAGATGATAATTCTGCTGAAAGCTCCTGGCATCACAGAAGAGTAAGGGTTTTCTAGAGGTTTTCACAGGGAAAAAAAGAACTGTTTGTTCACTCCTTGCTTCACCCCCCGCTTCACTTCCATCATTTCTTAGCAGATAATCACAGGAGCTTTTCTCACACTGCAAGGGAAAATTCAGTGTTAGATGTGGTGAATTCAGTATTAGATGTGGTATAATGTGGGCTACCCAGCCATATATTTAAGGCAGTGTTCACGTACATGTAAGAGGCTTTTTAAAGAACCCGTTGGGATCAGTTGCTGTGTTTTGCTGGCATTTCTGTGTCAGAACAGTTACTATTTCGTACTCAGAAGGAAAGAACTGAAGTTCCGCCAGACTTTATGCTTCTGAGTAATTTCTGAGTGTGAGAGAAGAGAGATCTATTAATGGGATGCGAAACAAAAATCTACTTTAGTACACAGTTCAACAAGAAAGTCTTTGAAAACAGCATTGAGCTGTCATTGATAGGAAACTTCACTTAGGTTCTTTTGTGTTGAGATGTGTTAGATTTGTAAAATTACTTTAAATTTGACTAAAAGATTAGTTATTTAATAACCATCTTTTGTTCATATTAAAAATCTTTCCATTGTATTATTTTATTTCTATGCATGTCCTTTTTTCAATCTAAGTGCCTCAATTGCATCATGCATGTTGCCTAAAGTGTAACTGCCATGCTTTGCCAAGTATTCAGTGTTTCTCAGCGTTACTCACATTTTCTTTAGTCTTAACTGGATTCTTACAGAATTTGTTTTATTTCTCTCTTGGAGTTCTACAAAGTTGTTTTCTTGATATATATATTTTTTAACCCAATTTTCCCCAACTCATATTCTCTTGACACTTTGGTAGCTTTATTTCATATTCACTCCGTCGCCTTAGTTATTTTTTCAGTAATAAGGTGACCAGAACTGTATAGCTTTATTTCATATTCACTCCATCGCCTTAGTTATTTTTTCAGTAATAAGGTGACCAGAACTGTATACAGTTTCTCAGTTCAGTACCAAGGTCATAAAGAGTTTACAAGCTTTCAATCTCCATGACTAGATGTCATTTCATATGTAGCCCCAACATCTGCCTTTATGCTGCCATATCCTATTGCAAACTCAAGTCCTTTTTTTTTCTGTTTGCTAAGCTTAGTTCAGTGTTGCTAGTTCCTGGTTTATTTCTTCTGTTCAATATTAGTGTTAAATTATTTTCCCCAGCTGCACATTTTTTGTCTGAGAAGTTTGGAGTGAAGAAGCTGGGAAAACTGAAAGCAAGCTGTTGCAATATCCACGCCTGAAATTCTTGAGAAATGAATGCAGAATGTTGACTCTCATGTTATTACTGTTGAATATTTAAGTGGATCTGTCTACATAGATAGATAAATTAGCATTATGTACTATGAGATATGTGAGCTGTGTGCATGATATGTACTACTTCTTACACATAACTGCTGTAAATTTTATCTGATCCTCTTTGTGCTATGTTATGCTTTACTCTGGACAAAATAGTTCTTAATTCTCTAGGTACCTGAGAATTATTTTTTAGATTAGCTTTGTTTATGTTGTTTCAGTATTTCATTGACTCTCATCCAGATCTTGGAAAATCATTTACTTTTTTTTTTTCCCTTTCCTTTTTTTCCTTCTTTTCAAGAAGTCGTTTCCCATAAAAGTCAAAACAGATCACAGCTTTTGCACATTCATGATTTTTGGTCTTCACTAAGCTGGTTTGAACTCTGATAACCTGTAGCGAGAAGGCAGTGACGGACCGCCTCGGAGTGCTGGGATGCAGCATGTTGATTAGTATTATGTTGAGATATTACTGTCACTGAACTTTCAGATGCATTTCCCTCCCTGCCCTGTATTCAACTCTCCTGGGTAGCTTATTGTTTGTAAAATAGAAAAGATGGGAAAATGAGTCATTTATTTTTCTACAGGATTTACAGATAATCAGTACAGATGAAAACCAGGTGTTTGTGGCTGTTCAGGAGTGGTACCAGACAGACACGTACAACCTGTACCAGTCTGACCCGCAAGGTGTTTACTACTCTATCCTGCTGGAGAACGTCCGGAGCACAAAACAGCCAGAAGAGAACGTCCTCATAGATATTCTGGAGGTAGGTCTTTCCCCCTTCTAATGTGTGTAGTCTGGGTGGAGTTCTAATTTTTTTTATTTTGAAAGAGTATAACTAATTTTACATTCATATATTTTCACAGTTCTCTTTAATGTAAAAAGGCTAGGATTTCTTTCTTATTGACAGTGCATCGTTACTACTTACATGTTTCCCTCTTGCCCTGCTAATATCCTGTTGGCTCTAAGGCCTAGATTCTTGGTATGGTGTTCCACGGATGTGCAACACCAGGATTGGCTGAGAGTTTTGGGTTTTCTTTAAGATACTGAAAAGTGAAGCTGGCAGTACAATTTATTATTGAAGAAAGAAGTTATGCAGCTGCCTACGTACAGCTTTTTTCTTCTAGGTGACGCAGTGATACACTTCCTGACATAGAGCAGGACATCTCTTAGCCAGTAGAATCTCAAATAGTAATCCTGCGAGCATTGTGCCTAGGTTGTGTCAGCTCAGACAAGTGAAGAACCAACAAAATTAGATATTGGACAGCAAATCCACTTGCTTTCAGTAGGTGTCTTGTGCCAACAGCATTTGCTATGAGACAAACTCTCCTGTAAACAAATCTGTCTTGGATTTAAACATCAGTGCACTTGACAAAATAAAAGACTGAAGATTATAGTGTTTTGGAAGAGTATCACAAACTGTTATCAATTCCGTTCCTGTTAATGATGACATTTAAATGTAATCAGGTGTACATATGCTCTGATTCTGTTCTTTCTTGTAGCATGTAGGACTGGCCATTAGCAGGATATTTTACTAATAGACCTTGGTCTGACCCAGGTTGGCCACTGTTACACTCAAATCTGCCTGGTGTTAATTTAAAAAAAAAAAAAAATTCATTATAAGTGCACCAGACTTCTTTGGAAAAGGTTTGCAGTAATTCTGGATACAAGTTGTACACTTACAGAGCTGTTAAATGACTGTAGTTAGACTCTTCTTGATGAAGCAAAATGATAGTAGTTTTTTCCCTCTTATCTCCTCCATCTTTGTTTAGCTTTTTCTTTCCAAAGGGCTGTAGTAAAACAAAAAGGTCTATCATTACCAATGATTATTTTCTAGACTCTACCTTTTTAGAAATGAGACTTTCTAATCAGTGAAGCTATACATTGTGTGTAGCTACATTCCCACAGGGTGATTTATTGAGAGCATTAGTTTGCAGCTCTTTGCTCCTGGTCACTCCTGTGGGATGCAAAGCTAAAAGAGAGTCAGGTGCAATCTCTACTGCCTGCGTCACCTGTAGCATGTCATTTCAAAGAAGTTGTACAGTGATGCCACCCCTGGCTGTCCTTTTGTCTACAGGAATTATTTACTTAATTCAGTTTCACTGATGATTTCAGAATTTCACAATGTTACTGAGGGCATGTTTGATAATTGCAAGAGAGAGAGAGAGATCCTAGATTATTGTGTGCACTGGATTAATTTGTAGGGTTGCATTAAAAAGAAAATGTGCACATGATAAAGAGTAATTGAAAGACAATACACATGGAGCCATACAATTCAATTTTTTAGAGCTATTTTTGGAATACTGTTGCATTAGAGGAGAACACTTTTATTTGCTTACAGTAAGAAAGCCTACAGCTTCCAGATAGCTTGTACAATAAATAATTAGTGTTATCTTCTTTACTAGAATGTGATCAAGTACTCATATCTACAAGCAATGTATGTGTTATTTACACAGTGCAAAATAGCTAATAAATATAACACACATTGCATTCCTTGAGGATGGGATTTTTTTGTCTAGTCTGGGTTTTCTTTCTGGGCATTTTAATGCAAGTATCCCATCTTGGGAAGAGGAATCTTCAGTGCAACACAGAGACAGTCCTCAATAGTCGACCATTTCTCTTTCCACCAGTGCATCATTCTCCTTAAAATTTGCACTGTTCATCTTCGTTATCTTCTGCTGACCTCACTTCATCTTTTACTTGTACATCTGCTATAAAATCTTTTATAGGTTTCTACCTGTCTGTGTTAATTTTCTTTTATATGCTTTATCTTTTTTTGTACCGTATTTCTTTTCATGTTGTGTGTGTGAAAGGGGAATAATTCCCAAATACTTGTTCAAAGAAGGAAAGAAAAAGAGAGGTAAAGTATTAAGTGATTGTCCAAAAGGAGCATGCCCTTAAAATTGGTGACTGTGCAAAAGGAGCATGTCCTTGAAATTGTATCGAGCACTGACAATGTGAACCAGTCACAAATTTGACATAGGCATATTTGCAAAATGGGTATACTAATGTAATACTTCTAGATTGGATCTTGTTATGACTCCTCATATGGGTAAGAGCTACACAAGTTGCAGTACACATTCTCCATCCTTTTTTTCCCACACAACAAATTGTATATATTTCAAGTTTAATCACAAACTTCTATTGTATACCTGTATTTTTTGTATTTCAGTAACTGCTGCTAATAAACAGTGTGGGGCCATCTGAACAGTGCTTCTTGCTACCGAGTAGTATAGAATATTGTTCGGCTGTAAAATCAGTGATGTAACAATGCAGCAATTAATGTGTCACAGAATACATAGTCATAGCAGAAAACCTGTCTAGAAAATAGGTTTATAAGGTACAAAGTGGTTTTCTAAGAGTACTGGGGAACCACTAACCCCTGAACTGTTTTGGAAAATAGGTGCTCCGAGAACTAATCCAAAAGTCCAAAGAAAATCAAAGCAAAGTTACTTTTGAATTTCCTTGTGTTTGTCTGTCTTGGGTAGCTAGTGGACTGCTCGTCAGAGTAACTGAACACTCCACAATATTGAAATGTCTTCTTTCTCACAGCACCTTATTATTAATGTGAATCTTTTTCCTTCTTGGTAGAAAGATACTAATCTCCTAATTTTAGATTAGCAAACTGGGTCAAGGAGTAGAAAGTACAGAAGAATTTGGGTGCCTTGGCATCACAGTTGAATCCAGAAGGTAGATTTGACGGACAGTATTTGCAGTATTTACAGAAAGAGTCAGGCGTGTATTTACATAGGTTACAGGACAAATAAGCTGCCATTTTTTAAACACCATAATTTTATATTAGCTATTACTTTTGAGGCTAATGCACCAGTCCAAACATCATACTACTGAACTTGCTCTGAAGATAGATGCCTGAAACGTATTTATTATTTCAAGCAGGATTTATTGCTTTCATTCAAAATAGAACTGCTGAAGTGCTGGTCAGCTTTTATCTTTTAGAGCCACAGTGAGAGAAGTTAACTGAGACACTGGAAGAATTTTTTTCATAACCTTTCTGTGTCTGACAGATTCAAACACTTATGTCTCATATTCTAGAGAGGAGAGGTTACCCTAGCACTTGGTTAGGTTAGAGACGGGAGTGGCAAAGGAGGAAAATTTTAGCCTGACTCCCATTGAATGATTATATGGAATGATTAAATATTCATTAAACAAGAATAAGAGAAAAAGAGAGAGGAAACAAAAATATTCATGACGCAGCACTGTTTCTGCCATCCACAAATGAAGAGGGAAACTTCAGCTGCAGTCCCTTATCAATTATTGTTTAAATATTTAATATTGTGTTCACTGGAAAAAGGACGTGCGCAGAAATTGAACCCCAAGTCTACCTTCCCATGTAAATGTTTGAACTGCCAGGCTTTTCAGTCGTATTCACGGCTGTGCCATCTCTGGAAAGCAGAATATGTAATAAAGCCCCAGCAAGATGAAAATGCTTTGAAAGTAAAGAAAGCAGGCTCCTAGTTTCTTCCCTCCCCTTTCTTTTCTCACCTGCACTGCAAAGTAGTTGACTTTTATGCTATGTTTGACTTGGAGGTGATTCTGAGCTTCCAGCATCCTGGCTAAGTAAGCCAAACATTCATGCATGGGGTTTAAGGAAGAAAGGAGCTCATGTGACAGCAGGGTATTAAAATATCTGTACAGAATTTGCTTATCTAAATGTAAAAATATTTCCAACTTCTAGACTGTTACCATAACCAGCAGAACATTCTTATTATCTGTAGATTTGGGTCAGTTCCTTAGAAAAAAGTATGCATTTATAAACAATAGGTATCAAATCTATAGCCTGCTGGAAGGGATGCTTTCTTTTCATCCTAAATGCAGACTTTCGTTAAATGAATGTCAAAGGGAGTTCATAACTGGTAGTTGGAAAAAAAGGAAAGAGTAAGTATTTCAGATACAAAATAAATAGTAAGTCCAGAAATGAATTATGTCAGCAAAAGGCAAATATTCTTGGTCATGCAAAGAGCTGGCTATCTTGTGCATTTAGTTGTAATGAATGATTTGGTTTTGTTGAATGTCAGCACATAAGCAGATTAGAGAGCTGGACTATGCTGGAAATGGTATATGAGTTGATATACGTTGTCAAGAATTTTTAAAAAATTCAAGAAGCCTCATAAATAATTGCAAGGGAAATGAGCACTCTTAAGGAAACATTCAAATTTAATACAAGCTTTTATCTCGTGCCATTGGGTGGAATACTAACATATAACGTAAATGTTAGGGCTAGAACTTAACATAGTAAGGTGCAATTACTGTTGGGTTGCTTCTAAAAATTATCCCCGTTAACTTTGACACTCTGAGTTGTAATAATTTTCTAATACAGATTGTTTTGAAATAAAATAACTAAGTGTGCCCAAGAGAAGAGAGAGCCTCTAAACTGTTTTTTTTCTTTCTCCTCAGAGGTTATACAGGTGAAGGAAGGCTAAATGTGTGGATGTAGGCTGGGTGTTGGAAGCACTACAGATGATTGAGAGGTTGATTCAGCCCTCACTGTTTCTTCCCCCAATGTCTGCATTTATTTCCTACAAAAGACAATTGCACTTCCTAATTCACTGTTATTTTAGAGGATATTATATTGTATTTTGTTATTGTAACCTATTTGTGTACTATTTATACGATGTGGGTCACATGACTTCAGTGTAAAAGTCAGGTTGCTGTTATAAATTGCTTACATCATTTGTAGAATAATATTTTAGAGATGTCCATATTTTAAAAAAATGCAGAGCTGTAATTTTGACAGTAGTGTACAGTAAGGCCATGTTATCGTAATTTTAGTATTATGCTGTATAAGCTACATGTGATTAGCCTTCTGACATTGAGAGAACTGTATATCCTTTTTAAATACATTTAGAAATACAAATCAGTTAGTAATTATCCTCCCTTTCTCCCTTTCCTCTTATCCTTTTGCCTTCCTCATTTTTTTTTTAAGGTATCACTCACTTTCCTAGTGGAGAAACTACCTGAGGTACACAATTCAGAGCCACAAAAAAGCAGCTAATCAGGGATAATCCTTGCTGAAAAAAATGCAGATGTGCTGGTCATTAACCCTCTCTCCTGTATGCTTCAGGTCAGAGGTGTAAAAGGAGTCTTTCTGGCCAACCAGAAAATTGATGGGAAAGTTACAACTCTGATAACCTACAACAAAGGCCGTGACTGGGATTTTCTAAAGCCTCCAGACATTGATATGAATGGCAAACCAACAAACTGCAAACCTGTAAGTGGTTCTTTTTACCCTATCCTTTTCTCTAGAGTGCACAAGAACTATTTTCCCGGTAGGCTCTGCAGTAGTTCTGACAGCCCAAGAGCTTTGCGCCAAGTTTACCAGCCAAACTAGTAGGCAAATCTTGCATTGCATGAGGAGTGGTTTCACAAGCTGTTAGTTCAGTCATCTTGTAGAGTGAGTAGTCATGACTCTCTGTTGCGCTGCATTTCTTATTGTAGAGCTTACTTTGACACAAAAAGGACATTTTTTCTTGTGTGTCAACCACACAACCCAGTTCAGAATAATCATGACAACAGTCATTTGTGTCTGGATATAAGGGGTACATCATCAGTCAAATAGAGCTTACCAATGCCTTTTCTCTTTCCATCTTTCATATTTTTGTTTCATCTTAAACCAAGGTAACCCTTGGTTCCCTGTCAAAGGGAACTCTTGACAGTTGCTTGGAAATAAACACCACAGTTAACTGCATGAAAAAGGCCTTTCTTTTTGTAAAATAATGTTATTTCAGTTTGTTTAGATGTCCCATAATATTTTGTTATTTGTGAGGCTGTACTGAAAACCTTGCATTTTTCTCACTGACTCCCTGCTCCTGCGGACTCCAGGCTGGGTGAAATAAAAGCTTTTAGTCCTGCCACTGCCATAGATTTGATCCCTCTCCATGTAACAGAAATGGAGGGCTGGAGCTGCTGGCTCCCTGGTGAAGAGTTTAAGACTGTGTGTGCTATGTGTCTCAAGCCTGCAGGGCCTGATCCGGAGCTCTCTGAGATGAGCGGAGGGATCACAGTGGCAGCAGCTCCCAGGCAGTGCTGGCAGCCTCCTCCTGGTAAAGCTCATGGTCAGATTGCTGTGAGCAACATGACCTTTGAGTGCCGCTGCACAAACAGCAAGCAGCAGTAAGTTGCTTAGCAAGGAAAGGTGATCAGACATGTCCAAAAGTCATTATGCTATTTTTCATAGCACTTTTCTTCTACAAAAGAAATTTCACTACAGTTGGTTTTATTCATCATTTTACCAGTTACCTGGGACCAAAAAACATGCAATACTTCTTGCTGTTAGTTATATTTTTTAAGCAATTGTCCTGTCACAACGGGTTTTTATACAATAATTTAATCCTGACTTTTTTGAGTTTGGAAATCTTTTTGCTGAGACAGTGGCAGACTACACATACATCACCGGAGATTCTTGTTAGTTAGATAGCTAAGGTTAATATTTCAGGCTGGACATTGGCTCCATGGCAAACAACCATTCTCTTTCTCTACAAAGACATACATTGCTGAAGCTGCTCCCTGTCTGTGCTTTCATTATTGTAGGAGCATAACTGTTACCAGTTGTTGGGTTTGGGTTTGGGTTTTTTTTGTTTTTTTTTGTTTTTTTTTTTAAACTTGTCGTCTTCTTCCCCCACAAGCCTGACTGCTACCTTCACCTCCATCTCCGCTGGGCAGACAATCCCTATGTGTCAGGAACAGTCCATACGAAGGACACTGCACCAGGGCTCATAATGGGGGCAGGTAAATGCATAAAATTATTTTTTAAGACCTGCAATGTGGCAGCAGTTCTTTGTAGATCTAGTCTTTTGATTTATAATGTACCAGTCAATATAAGGCTTTCCCTGCAGAATAACCCTTTATGAGATCTCTTGATCAAACAATTTAATAAAAGTTAACTGAAGTCCCAGAGCTGTGTCTTCTAGGACAGATATGCAACAGGATACATTATGCTTTTCTGTGCTGTATAGTATCTGCTTCCCCATTAGCGTGGTGTGGAAGAGTGACAGTGGCTGAAGGACTTGTCCTGCATTCTTTTTCTCTGGAAGTGTGGTGTAGGGCCTCCAACATCATGAATAGCCCAGCAAGTCCAATAAACTGATGTAAACAGTGGCCAAGCCTTTGTTCTGTGTGTTGGTTGTGGCTTCTCCATTATAACATACATATGGAGCCATGGTACTGTGAAGTGACATTTAATAAAAGAAATTCCATTGCAGTGTTGACTACTCATCAAGAAAAATATTTACATAACTGTTTTACTTTGTATCCTTATGATTCATCTATTCATTTAATTTAATTTTATGTTTCTTTGTTTCAAAATTGTTGAAATGTTAACTGTCCTAAGAGCTTTCTTAAATTGCATTATTTTATTTTTATGTTATGGATTATGTTTAGGTGAAATACACACATGTACTGCTTTTCTTCTCCTAAAAGTATATCTGTTTCTAATCAATAATGCTTTCTGCCTTAGCCTACACTAGGCTCTTATAAACAGCTTACTAAATTGAAAATTTCCTGAGAATATCAAGGTGAGCATAGTTGGTGTTGAAAGAGACTGACAGCTGCCATTACTTCAGTATAACTGAAGATTTCAAGTTTTCCCCTAGTGTAAATGAAGTTTAAAGTATTTCACTGGAAGCAGACCTACCTGGTGAAATGCTGCTATGTTTTTATTGACATGACTGAGACTAAGAATTTTTACAGTTCTCTTGTAGATACATTTCTATTAGGTGTTTAATTCACATTTTATGAACTGCAATAGTTCAAAAAATAGCTTCCATCTCAGGGATCTTCTTTTTACATAAAGGTACTCCTATTCTAATGTAGGTTCTTAATTTTAGCCTCACCATATTGTACCTGAATGCTTTCTAGTAACAAATTAAGCAATGAGGTTTAATTCGTTATTCCGTTACTTCTATTTCATTTTTCTCTGTCCTTGCATTATAATCTGGTGTGGTGAACTGATATTCTTTGAGATATTGGGTTGTTTTCATTTGGTTGGGTTTTGTGGAGTTTAAGTGCACTGTTCTCTGAGATGATATTCAGGATGGCAGGTTGGAGAATAGTATTTTTCCCTTAATTCCTTCCTAGAATGGGGTGAGATTTTTAGCACTGTGACATTGTCTCACCGTAGCCAGTAGGTAAACTTGTCAACAGCTTTCCTCAATGTGAATATTAGGGAGGTTTTTTGATGACATCCAGATACCATTAAGAACTGGACTGATGTTAAATTTGACTTGATTGTGGAGCGACCTATAATGTAATGGAAATTGTAGAGAGGTGCCCTTGCTCATAGCAGTTGGCTAAAAAGCTAGGAGGAATGGTGTGAAATTCAGAAAAATTTGCCCAAGAGTAGTGCAGTATGTCCTTTCTCTGGTAGAAGGTCATGTAGTTGCAAACAGAGCCAAGAGACTTATTTTGGAGTCTTAAAAATCTTGAAGAGCAGCTGCATCCCCTTGCCAACAGACAACCTGAATCAACTCTGATTTTGACTTGCATTTACATTATTTGGATGCTCAGGTCATCTGGATTCAGTGCACATGTTCAGTCTTATCTGGCAAACCTGATATCCTTGTAAACTTACACTTCTTATCAGAAATACTTTGCATACAATGAGCTTGAATTTCTTCTGGCCTGATCCTTGAAACTGATAATCCTATGCAAATCGACAGAAGTACTAGGTTCTTAGCAGATACAGAATCAGATTATTTGGGCCACATCACACACTATTGGAATTTTACTGTTAGATTTAGGGAGAGCGCATCTTCTGGAAATGGCTGAAGACAATAAAGATCTGTGAATGTCAGTTGATCACAGTGCGTCTAGGAACCATCAGTGCTTTGTGCTGTGAAAAAGGGAAATGTATTCTCAGGCTGAAGGTAAATAATTGCCAACTGAGAGAGGGAAATACTAATACTCTGGCAAAATACGGTACAGCGACATTATTAATAAGAATGTGTTCAATTCTGATCATCAATTTTCAGGGCCAATGAGCAGGTCCTAAGATGACAGACTACTTGACAGTTGATGGAAATAGAGAATATTTACAAGAGGAACCTCACTAGCTGAGAAAAATAAAGGACAACAAAGAATATTATTTTTTTGCTGAAAGTGTAACCATGGGGTAGAAACAAGTGATGTAAACAAGTGGGTAAGAACTAGAAATTAGAAAAGTTTCTAACCATAAAAGCCATGAAGTTCATCCTCTCACTAAGAGCAGTGTGGTTATCAATCAAAAAGGCAAAAAACCAAAAAAAATCTCTTTAATGTGGAGTTTGGCCACTTTACTGAAAGCTTATACAACACAGCTGCTTGTGGTAATGGAAAACCTAACCTGTGACTTAAGGATAGTTTTGATACTGTGCTTGAAAATCAGAGCACAGAGACTACTGAATATTGTTTTAATTTAAAAAATAATTAAATGGCGAAAGGCATTAATGCCTAGAGCATTTGGGAAAAATGCAATAATAGGATTTTAAAATTGCATCTTTTTAAACTCATATTTACAAATAAAAATTCCACTCTATTAAAGTTGCATAAATAGTTCTGAGGAATGCATATTTTTAGCTTATGTATATATATAAATTGTGCAGACAGAATATTAAATTTTATAGCTGCATATTAAAGTGTTCTTTTAAATAACTGCTTTGCTCCCTTTAGGAAATGTAATAGGATTTTGCATTGAGATTTGATTTTCATGCATTTTAATCTTGGCAACAGCTTCTATTACTCACAGCATCAGCTATGAAATGTGTGTCAATTGATGTGTAAATTTTTACTATAAACTTGTGAAGGACTTTTCTATGAAAAATGTTTAGAGAAGTGTAGACTTTTCAGGTGCTAGTTTACAACAATTGTCTGCTTAGCTTCCAATCCAGTTGGCAAATCAAGCAAGCAGTAAATTCTGCACATTAACAAGAACTGAGGAAGTGCTGGAAAGTTCCGTTTACTTTTTGTCATATGAGGCCCAAATACATTGCATACCTGGTGATAAATTTCTATAATTTTTCACAAAAGTAGCATACCAGGATGCTACTATAAAAAGGATGAGGTAACCAGGGACATGATTGAGCATTTCCCAGTGCATTTTGGAGTGAAGATGCTGCAATTCACTTGGATTTTTCTCGTGTAAACATGTTCCCCCATTCTGATGGTGTGAATCACTCCCTCAGCTAAACACATCTTCAGTTTGCCAGGCAAAAACTGTCTATCTGGGACATTTAAGCACAAATTGGTTGTTTGTTCTACACTGTGACTACAAGTTGACAAACCACAAAATTTTAGCTTATTGTGCATTGACTGAAGGAATGTTACAACTGTATTAATGACCAGTAATCTAGGCAAGGTACATCCCTCTTTTTGCAGTAGGTACCTGCCTGTATGCTAAACTTAGGTGGCTGGAAAAGATTTTCCATATTAGAAGGATTATTGAAGCATTGCATATGGGGATTATTTCTTCTCACAGTAAGCATGTCTAAAATCACATATAAAAATATGGGTAAATGCAGTGATAAGTAGCGGTTAAAACATGTAAATTAATAGTAAATTGTCAGTGGAAGTAATCTCCCATATTTGTGTGACCCTGTAGGAACCTGCCAAAACGCCTGAGCAAAGACAAACTTTTAATTACTCTCTTGAGAGCTGTATGTGTTTTTCACAGCTATACCACCTTTCCAGAGAGCTTGGCTGGCTACTGGTCGTCACTAAAGTGCATCGCTTTCTTTCACATCCCTGTGCTACCATCTGGTGAACTGTCATGTGCAAAGTTATGAATAGCTTGGAGAAATATGTTGAAGGGTAGTTAGTACCCCTGTATTCTAGTTTTTGGGACTGCCACCCCTGCAGGGATGGAAGATGAGATTTTACCCAGTTACTTTAAAATTAGCCTTTACTCAGAACAAGTGAAAAAGCAGATAAGGATTTCGTGTATCCCAAAGCACAGTTTGAAAATGTTTACAAGAATGCAAATAATAGAAATGAGAGACGGCTGTGCTTAATCAAAAAATCCAAAATGCAGACCAGAATGTTTCCTTTTGTTTCCTAAATTGAAGAAAAAAGGTGTCAGAACATAACAACAGCAGAGTCATACTGACTCAGACCAAGAGTCCATCTTGCAAAGTATCCTGCCTCTGTTGGTGACAAAAGCCTTTGGGGAAGTGTTTAAGAATTCAGGTGTATATGGGCGCCCAGGCCATGTTTTGGGAGAAGGCACACACATGGGACTGTTTCTGATAAGCGCTATGGTCAAGACAGCACCAGGTTTACCTCTCCTAACCTACACAGCCCAACGTACCTTGGCCTTCCAGCCTCAGATACATCTGTCATGATCGGGGGCGTGCCACACACATCCTCAGTTTCATCACATGAAAACACCATTTTCATGGCCAATAACATAACCCTCATGTTATTTCAGGTAATGTGAACTGGAAAAAAAAAAAAACAAAACCAAAAAACCCCCCCCAAACCTCACAAAAATACATCTTCTGGCCATGGTAGCACCACCTGGGGAGAGACAGGGCTGAGTGCTCTGTGGTGTGAATATGGTCGCGTCACGCCAACTGGGGCTTTCTCGACGAGTGGTCATCGCCCTCCCAGAACAGGCCCAGCTATGGTCTCCACTCGGCTGAAAGCCATTGCCAGAAGGAATGTGGCAACCCAGACAGAGCTGCTGCTCCGGCATGCAGCTGTCCAGGTCTCCGGCTGCCAGGAGTGCCTGAGCCTGTCGCTGGTGCCGGAGGCCAGGGGAGACAACGCCTGTGTGCGGTGGGACCAGGTGAACGATCTGCTGAGCCTGGTGGCAGAGCTGAAGGAGGAAATGGAGAGGCTGAGAGGGGTATCAGGGAGTGCGAGAGGGAGATAGACTGGTGGAGCCACACCCTACCGTCCCTGAGGGAAAGGCAGCAGATGGAGGCTCCACGAGAAGACCTCGGTGCTGGGGAAGATTATGGAGAGGTTCATCTCGAGGGCGCTCACAGGGCACGTGCAGGACAACCAAGGGATCAGGCCCAGCCAGCACAGGTTCATGAAGGGCAGGTCCTGCTTCACTAACCTGATCTCCTTCTATGACCAGGTGACCTGCCTAGTGGATGAGGGAAAGGCTGTTGATGTTGTCTACCTGGACTTTAGTAAAGCCTTCGACACTGTCTCCCACGGTATTCTCCTGGAGAAGCTGGTGGCTCATAGCTTAGGTGCACTCTTCACTGGGTAAAAAACTGGCTGGATGGCCGAGCCCAGAGAGTCGTGGTGAATGGAGTGAAATCCAGTTGGCAGCTGGTCACAAGCAGAGTCTCCCAGGGCTCAGTTTTGGGGCCAGTCTTGTTTAATATATTTATCGATGATCTGGATGAGGGGATAGAGTGCTCCCTCAGCAAGTTTGCAGATGACACCAAGTTGGGAGGGAGTGTTGATCCGCTCGAGGGTCGGAAGGCTCTGCAGAGGGATCTGGACAGGCTGGATCGATGGGCCGAGGCCAATTGTATGAGGTTCAACAAGGCCAAGTGCCGGGTCCTGCACTTCAGTCACAACAACCCCATGCAACACTACAGACTTGGGGATGAGTGGCTGGAAAGCTGCCTGGCAGAAAAGGACCTGGGGGTGTTGATCAACACCTGGGTGAAGATGAGCCAGCAGTGTGCCCAGGTGGCCAAGAAGGCCAACAGCATCCTGGCCTGTATCAGAAACAGTGTGGCCAGCAGCAGTAGGGAGGTGATCGTGCCCCTGTACTCGGCACTGGTGAGGCCGCCCCTCGAATACTGTGTTCAGTTTTGGGCCCCTCACTACAAGAAGGACCTTGAGGTGCTGGAGCATGTCCAGAGAAGGGCGATGAAGCTGGTGAGGGGTCTAGAATACAAGTCTTATGGGGAGCATCTGGGGGAACTGTGGTTGTTCAATCTGAAGGATACTCAGGGGAGACCTCATCGCTCTCTACAACTACCTGAAAGGGGGTTGCAGAGAGGTGGATGTTGGTCTCTTCTCCCAAGTGACTAGCGACAGGACAGGAGGAAATGGCCTCAAGTTGCGCCAGGGAATCACAGAATCACAGAATCACAGAATCACTACGGTTGGAAAAGACCTGTAAGATCATCAAGTCCAACCTGGAAAAAAAAAAAAAAAAAGTCTCCAAAGAACCCACACAAGCCAACCACCACAGAACAACAACAAGGCACAACACACCAAAAACCAACCCACCCAACACCACACAGCACCATGTCCATCAAGCTACATCCCACAATGCCACATCCACACGCTCCTTGAATACCTCCAGGGAGGGTGACTCTACCACCTCCCTGGGCAGCCTATTCCAATGTTTCACTACTCTCTCAGTAAAGAACTTTTTCCTAATATCTAGCCTGAACCTCCCCTGCCGCAACTTGAGGCCATTTCCTCTAGTCCTGTCACTAGTCACTTGGGAGAAGAGACCAACACCCACCTCTCTGCAACCCCCCTTCAGGTAGTTGTAGAGAGCGATAAGGTCTCCCCTCAGCCTCCTCTTCTCCAGGCTAAACAACCCCAGCTCCCTCAGCTGCTCCTCATAAGACTTGTGTTCCAGACCCCTCACCAGCTTCGTCGCCCTTCTAAGGTCGACGGAAGGTTCAGGCTGGATATTAGGAAAAATTTCTTTACTGAGAGAGTGGTGAAACTTTGGAACAGGCTGCTCAGGGAGGTGGTGGATTCACCATCACTGGAGGTTTTCAAGGAATGTGTGGATGTGGCATTGTGGGACGTCATTTATTGGACATGGTGACGTTGGGTTGATGGTTGGACTTGATAATCTTACAGGTCTTTTCCAACCTTAGTGATTCTGTGATTCTGTGACCTCAAGGCTGTAGGACAGTCTCTGGCCTTCCCTTATTTCATGTATGTGTGTTGTCTGCAATAATGCCATCCCTTTTTTAGGGACAAAGTATGAACCTCTAAAAATGTCTTTAACAACAATGTATTTAAAATTCGATAAGAAGTGTAGAAAGCAAAGTTGAAGCAAACATTCACAGTAATATGAAGAGTTTTCTTTCCTGTTCCTGTCATTTAGCTATAAAAAGAATATAAAATAAGACAAACTTGAGAAGCTTCTATATTACAGACAAAACTTCTTGAAACTAGATGGCAGAACAGCCCTGTGTCATGTGTTAAAGGAGTTTTCAGGCCATTTAGATCAAAAAGTGATGTTAAAATTATGCCACTTATAGCTCTGGCTAATATAGTCTGCAGTTGATTACCCATTCCAGATGCAGTAACTTTTTCAGTATGAACCTGAATTGCCTTCAGTGTATTCTGTTACCTTTACTAGTTATCACAGATGGATTTTGAGATCTAACACAGACCCGCTAAAATGACAGAAAACTTTCCGTGTTGTAGTGGCACACCTGAGGAGTTACTGCAGACATTTACAGCGGTAATAAGGAGCACAGATTTTGGAACGATTCACCAGGCAAACAGCACACTGGTGTTTGTGGGTGTGCGGTACAGCCTGAACACTTCAGGACGTGGTGGGCATGGTACTTACAAACTAGTCTTGGGGCTGAGCATAATTTGGCTGTTTCTCACCTTCTGTATCACTTGATCGCAATGTCAGTTCTGCCTATGTGTCGTTGGCTTCCACACTTACCACAAATAAAATTTGTAATTCCTCTCGGATATGGCATGGAAACTTTCAGGATGTTTCAGCTGTACTTTCTGAGTGTTCCTGGGACTTTGTAGTTGTTTGTTTGTAAAGTTGCTAATGTCAGGATTTTTTGCATTTCATTTGGTGTGAATTGGAGCTGTTGTAAAGGGGTTTATGGGGTGCTATTACATATGCTTTGTCTAGTTAGCTGGCTTAATCCAGTAACATGACACGCTGCAAGGTAGCTAGAGCCTTGAAGTAAAATTGTACACTTTATTTTAAATCTCAAAAATAACAGAATGTCCCAAATCTTTGAAGTTTTTTTTTTTATTAGACTATAAAAAATAAAGTTAAAACAATGTAATTCTTTAAATAGAGAAAACTCTTGTGTGACACATGTTAAATAGAAAGGTTTGCAAATAAAACTGTGGTGAGTCCGCTAAGTTCTTTGAAGGACTTAGTTTTATTCCAGTTCTAGTTTTTCAGGCTAACAGCTTTCAAAGATACCCTTGGCTTAAACTCATCATGCCTCCCTGTGTGTTCCTGTGGAAATTTCCTTCTGCTTGTCACCCCTGAGATGTGGCTGCGTGGCTGCTTCCCACTGCAAATAACCCCCTGCGCTTTGCAGGAGCCTCCCTGTCTCCACCGGTGATGCAGGTTTCCTGCTTGCTGCCTCACCTCCTTTTTCTTTCTGAATCCACTGACGCTGTTTTTCAGCAAGACGTTGTCTGCAGTACCCACATAGCAAACTGCAGCTAAGTTGAAAAGTTTTGTCCTTCCTTACAGAAAGCGTTTTCTTATGTGCTTGAAGACTTGAGTTTATAAAGTTTGCAAAATTATGTAATATACTTGCGTCTCCTAAAAAATCTGGAAGTAGTGGAAATTACAGCCTTCATTAATGCACAGAACATCATATCAGCAATCAGAAGTTTCTGCATGGACCACCTCTGGGTTTTCACCCTTGGCCTGGGGATGGACTACTTTCAAAGATCAAAGAGCAGTGAAGTCCTTTTTCCCAAAGCAGTACACCAGCCTTTATGCCAAGTTTGTCATCGGTTGTGTTTTTTGACAGAATGGCATTTCTTTGTAATTGTGATTGAATCCACCAACTCCTTTTGCTCATTTACCAAGAAAAGGCAATAAAGGTAACACCCAAACTAGGAGAAGTCATGTCTGTCTTGTTACAGAGCTGCAATTACAAAGCTGTTGCTAATATCTTTCAGTCATTACCATATCAGCTGGATATAAAAGGCTTTCTAATGAAGCACAAGTTGATGCTGTTTAGTTTACAAACTAATTCTCCATTAGCTAAGGCAATTTACCACTGCGCTCTTTAAAGTGCAGATCCATAGCAATTCTCAAAATAAAGATCTACTCATGTAAGCAGATTTCAGTAAGTAGTAAAAAGAGGTAGAATAAACAGAATTTATCCAGGAGCAAAACTAACAATGCATTCATTAAAGGTATCTGTGCAAAGAAGGGTGTAGACTGACAGCAATACTTCAGATTCTAGGAAGGAAATAAATATTTCTATCCCTTGCTATCCCAAAGAAAACATTCTGTGAGTAATTGCAGAAGCACAAGAATATACCCATTTGCAGAAACATATACCGGTGAAAATTATACAAAGGAAAGTAAGAATATCAAAAGTAATGTTTTGTATAAACAGCAAATCAAATCTCCCTTCCATTCCTACAACTCCTGTGAAGGTGATTTCTCATTCATACCTCCTTCTAGTGACCAGATTAATCTTTGCTACACAAAGCTGATGGGATCTGGTGCTACTTGCTGATGAAAACTGTGAGACTCAGGAAAATCAGATCATGTTTCCTAATCTTTGCTTACATGGGGTTCTAGGATTCAAAGGATAATGAACTGAAAATGGCCATAAACCAAATAAATTTAAATAAACTTGAATCTGGGGAGAAAATACAACTGAATACAGATGTCAAGCTTTCATTTTAAATCTGTCTCATCAGATAACATTCAGGACCTAATCATGTTTAATTGTTGGGGTTTTTTCTCTTATAGTGGAAGATCTGCCTAAATGAGCGCAACATGACTGTAACCAAAACATGTAATTTTCCAAGGACTATTGGACAGAATAAAACCAAAAGCTTAATCTATTTTGTAAAAAATTTGAACCTTGTGTTAGGCCTGTGGTCCTTTGTTCTTAACACTGATGATGTGGTTGTAACTGTCTGTCATTTCTGTCACAGAGGTTTCATTTTGATTGCTGGTATCACTAGAGCCTTTGTTTCTTAAAACTAGACAGCCTTATGTATAAATGATAACTCTTTTGGGAAGCCATATGATGGCTCTCGCTACCCTGGCTGCATGGACCAAGTCAGCAGGCAGAGTGGTGGGAAGGTGAGACAACGCACCTCCTGGGCAAGCACCCCGTGGCCTCAGTGCTGACTTAATGGTGGGCTGTTTTTGAAGATGAAGATCTTCGCAGGGAAAAAAACAGGGGCTATTTGGTCCACAGTTACCCATTTCTTTTTCCTTCCCACCTCACAGAAGTGCTGTCAAATCCAACAGTAGTCATGAGGGTTATGCCAGTGCTTTGAGTGTAAGCTGGTTTTGGCACATTTTTAATCTTACAGGTCTTATATCTACTTCATCCATACGAGCCTCGTTCTTAAGTATGTGTTCACTCCACATCACCTTCATCTATAGTGTGCTGACCTTATCAAATCTCCTCATTGCCTATAGAAATAGGGTCTTATTTTCAGAATGATATGGCCAACTAAATCTGTGCTGAATTATTTGATAAATGAGAGAGCATGAAGTGGGTTGGAAAGATGAAAGCCCGAGAAGGGGCAGTGGCATCTTCTGGAATGTAGGATGCAATTGAAAGAAATGACTGCTATAAATTCCCTGATTCAACATAAATATCCTAATCCTGTCTAGGCTGTATTTAGGGTTAAATAATGTAGAGTTATACCGTTAAACAGCGGAGCACATGCAATCTTGACAGTCCAAATAGAGTGTGTATTTTGGGCAGTGGATGCTGTCATTCCTCTCAGGAACCTTTCAGCACTGATGAGCACACTCTGCATAAACAGATCTGTTTTGGTGGTTAAAACCAGCTATTTATATAACACACAAGTGAAATTTCATACCGCTAACCTAATCTCAAGTGTTTTCTTTTCTCGTCTCTCCTGCTTAAGAGGATCTGATAACTTTGATCTTATTTTTACTGTAAAAACATGCAAACCGTATATTTCAGTCATATCCCCTGGACGATATCATTTAGAAGGAATATTGTGCTATGATTGCTTCTCCCCGAGAATACTGTAAACTGCCTGGTGGTTTAATAGTTTCCTATTTGAAATACTGCATGTTAAAAGACGGAGATCTCAGTATTTGGGATTGCATCTGCTAAGATCATCTTCCACAAGTTTGTTTTAACACTTCTGTTTGTTTTGCAGTAATCTGAATGCTAGCTGCTGCTCCTCAGTGCTTTTTGTCAAAATATTCAGTAGCTTCCTGGTCAATATTTAGGTAAATTAAGTAATTCTGCTTTAGATTCTTTTGTATTTACACACTTTTTCAAACCCTCTGCCCCCTCTTTTCAGTGTTACATCTTTCTCTAGATTCTAGATTTTGCTACCACTTCATAAAGTCTGACAGATAAAACATTTTTTATTTTAACAATTCCATTTCAAGAAGAATAATTTTACAGAATGTGATTAAGGTTAAGGTATGGCTTCTTAGTTCATGGGCATTTCAGACTTACATCTTAAATACATGTTCTTTTATAATAATTTTTCAGTATGCAGCAACAAAACTAAAATGTTGGTTTGGCCTCTGCATTTCAGTATTAGAATTAAGCCTCGTTACTCCCACCTATGGATGCTAGCAATGTAAAGGAAGAAGTTAAAAGTGTACGTATATGTGTTTAAAAGGATTTATCTGGTCCTACCAGAAATGAAGGAAGCCCGCTGATCATCTGAGTTTAGTTCTTGCTGTGACCTAGAAACTTCTCACTCTGACTAGCATCAGGACTAGATCCAGTCTCTCTCGCTTATGTGGATGCAACCTTTGTTCCTCCTGTTTCGTGACAGGTAACCTGGGGTCCCAGCTGGTTGAGTATAAAGAAGAAATGTACATAACGTCTGACTGTGGGAACACGTGGCGTCAGGTAGGAAATGGGAATCATCAAAGGCACCTGGAAATAATTTTAATGTACCCAATATTTTATAATGCTTAACTCATCTTTATATACCCACTCTTTTGAGGGAGGTGGCTATTATTTATCCCCATTTCTCTTGGAAACTGGGAGAAATTGAGGAGGTGATTTGCAAAGACTCAAATTGGTCGGGCTGTCAGGTTCTAATGAAACTCGAATATTGTGGTCTTTTTAAAGATTTTAGAAGTATCTTGCATAAAAAAACCATAGAATCTGTTTAGGTTTTTAATAATTTAAGTAATCTTTCTATGCTAATAATGAAGTGGACTTTGTCTAGATCTGGTAGTATGAATATTCCAAGCTGAAAGACATGGTTTAGGTAGAAAGGAAGAAATCCTTCTTCTTTATAGTCTGAAAACTGGTATTTAAGCTTAAACTTTGTTCCCCGTTGAAACTAAGGAAGCAAAAAGAGTTTGAAAGAAGCAATAGAACTTTGAATGCCTTTTAGTATGACTTAATTAATTCTGGGACTACAAACATAAAAATGTTTTTAAAAAAACAGTCTTGTAGAAGCTGTAATGCCACTTGAATTCTGGATGTCTTTTGCTTCCAAAGCCTAGTGTCAATTTAAACATCACACCTTTATTATGTATTTTTTCCTAAATTACTCTGTCTCAGCAATGTTTATTCATAGGGATATTTTCTTTTTGAGTGTAAATAGCAACAATAATCATCATAAGGTATAAGGAAGTTCTGGAATCTACTTATAATTTATATCCAGGAAAAAAACAAACCCCAAACCACCAAAAGTGTCAAAAAGTCATTTAATTTCAGTTAAAATAGTCTTTTAGTGTTCAGCTAAAATAAAATTCAGTTGTGTTACTATCTGAGAAGAAGTAAGTGTGAAAATGCTCTCACTAGTGTTATTGAGCTCAGGGAGTTTGAGATAAAAAAAAAGAAAAATACAATTTCTTCAATTGCTATTGTAGGGTGCCATTAATACTCCACTGAAGGACTTTTTAAAAGAAGTACATTATTTTTCTCATGATAATGTCCTTTGAGGTTTAAAAGATAAAATTTTATGCCAAATTTCTTCTTGAATTCTAGCAGATGATAAATAGGTGTTTAAATGCAAGTCGTTCAGGATTTACAGTGGGTACTGTGTTGTCTAATACTTCACAGAGACCTCTCTAATAATTTGTCATCATTTGCCAAAGTTCTATGGTTTTTCTGGGGTGAAAAATAAGAAGGAAAGAGTGAAGGGGATCAAATCCGTATTTTCACTGCTTTTTGTTTGTGAGACACTCAGGCAAATGATATGTGATGAAACTTGACCTTAAGATGACTATTCATGCTGTAAAAACAGCCACAAACTGATCCCTCATTATGACAGTCAAAATTAAAAACACCATTGCTAGCTTTATTTTAATTAAAACTGCTATGAGGCCTTTGAAAGAGCTTATTCAATCTTAATATTTGCCATCAGAATGAAAATGTAGATTATTGCATGTATTTTATGGCCTCATTGTTCATGATCAAACAGTTCTTCCAGAGGACAGTGCTACATTTCCTTTCTCTGTTGGAATTCATGCAACAAAAGACAAGGCTTCAGTCAGATGATATGGGAATTATTTAGACAGTGAATTACAGGTTTCCTAAGCTGGCAAAAGGAGAGCAAAGCTCATGTTTTCGCATAACTCCTCGGGTGGGTTTAAGTCACTGACTTGGAAACTTTGCGGTTGTCATTAGTGAGTGCCTGTCACCTTTCTCACATGCCACACATGATGTTGCAGAGCTGTCTACAGACTAGAAGAGCAGTCTGTGCTTGAGTAGAGTGACAGAGCAATGCAGAAAAATAAATATAAAGGACTTTGGAGGAAAGGCAGTTCAAGGAATTAATTAAAAGCTTTCCTGAAATAATAGCACTATTGGTTCATAGGAATATAGGACTGGGAGGAAGGTCAAAGATCATGCAATTCAACTGTATGCTTTGAGACAACATCAGACATACTAGGAACATCTCTAACAGAGGTTTGCCAGACCTATTTGTTAATCCACTGTAGGAGATTATGCAGTCTGGCTACATGGTGTTTCACCATTCTTCATAGATTTTTCTGAATATTTAACATAAACTGGCCATGCTTTTTGCTGCTGTTCTTGCCATTTCGCAAATTCTGGAAGCTAAATGGATTTCTTCCTGCTTTTGGAGAGGAGTGGTTTCCTGTCGCCTTTGAATAACTTTTCAGATGTTGAAAGGTGATTATCATGTCTACCCAGAGTATATGGGGTTTTTCCCTTGGAAAAAAGCAAACTCAAGTCTACTGATTTTCCTAACGGATAGAATTTCTAAAGTGTTTTTCCTTTTTGTTGCTCATTGATTGGACTATCTAATATGACATCCCTCTCCTGAAGCATGGTAAAACTGAGTGCAGAATTACAATTTTTATCAGTACTAAACAGAATAAAATGATTGCCCTTGATGTCTTGACATTACTGGCACCTCATTTCAGGAGATTTCTCTTCTTTGCACTAGCATCACATTGTTGACTCCGATTCAGTTTGTGATTCATAACTGGGACCAGCCCCTGAGTTCCTGAATTTGTAATACATTCTCAATTTAACAACGATCTACTGATCATTTTCTTTCCATAATTTCTTCACCAGCTGTATACACTTAAATGATTTCAACTGAACCTGTATTTCCATAGCTTGCATATGGTAAGGTCACATGAGAGTTCAGGAAGATTTACTATGGTAGGATATACAGCCAGTGTTTATAGGTAGAAATAACAATGCCCAAATGAGAGTTTTGTGAAATTAAGTAAGTAGTGGTGATAAATGGGAAAGTAAAAACAAGGATTCTGATTATAAGTAGCCACAATACCACTTGGGCTGGCTCCAGTTGTTTTTCTGCCTTTCTGTTGTATGATGCCTGAACTACTTGTTAGTATCTCTTGAAACCGTCGCTCCACTGCCTACCATTTTAAGGCAAACTGAAATTTGTGACTCTCTATTGTACAACATTGCACTGTAAATAGCAGTGATTTAGGAGCTGAGTGATAAGTAGCTTAAACATCCACACAGCAGCAGTGATCTGGCCTCTAGAAGACAGGAATCTCACCTTGACATCATCATGAACTACGTGGGCTTAGATCATCTTAAGTGAACCACGAAGAGGTAGCCTAAGGTGAACTCGTGAGGCAGATATGTCTATTTAGAAGATTTCTCTGTCTATTATACCAGGAAAACAATATCATGAAATGTGTTAATGAACATGATAGGAGTCAGATAGATAAATAAATCTTGCATCCTGGGAGAAATGGGCTACCTTTGAACACAATTTCAAACCATACAGGTTTTAAACATTTTTTTTGCCTGTGGGGACTGTTTTTTCAGTCATGATTTTTTAAATATTAGGATACTTTATCAAATGCCACGCATGAGCTTGTGTATATGTATGAGTGTGTTTTATTTATTTAAAAAAAAAATGTTTTCTGTTCACAGTTACGGTTGCCATTGCTATTTCAACAGCATCTGTTACCAGACTGTGCTTGAAATAGGGCAAACAGTGTATGAGAAAGGTCTGGCTTTCAAAAGAAATGGCTTAAAAGAAAGGAGAAAATCAGCCACAAAAAACCTTTCGACTCTGATCTGCTACCAAAGTAGCTAGTGTAGCAACAAAATGCTCAATTAAGATAAAAAGGTTACACAGAAAGTCTGTTGTATGTCTACAAATGGAATCTAGATCTCTGGAGCTTTAGTCCAGTGCTTTGTTTGTTGGAATATTATTTCTCTATGTCAAATCCATTTGTATCAAAGCAATTTGGAAAACCTTTGTTTAAGCAAGACTACTTGTTTTTCTGCAGACATCTTAAGAGATGGATGGTAACACCTTTAAGCACAACAGTAAAGGCTGCAATCCCAACCTCTCACCCCTGGAGAGGTCCAAGTGGCTTATTCTGTGTAGGAAAACTTCTGTTTCCAGATTTGAATTTAGAAATGGATGTCACTTTGTGAGAGAAGCGAGTGGCTCTGCGCATTTTTGGTTACTTTTGAAACTTATGTATCTCAGAGTAAAATTGTGTGGAGTATATTTCTCTAGGATCATTTAAACACAATTTCATGGAGCTCTCCTAATTGCTCCCAACAGATATCCTGACCTGAAATAGGTGCTGAAGTTTTTAGGAGACACAGGAAAAAACATGGAGAACAGAGGTAGGAGAGAGAGCGAGAGAAAATAAGTTGACATTACAATTGTAAAGCACGTAACATGCTCCAGAAATTGCAGAAGAAGGAAAACAACATAGAAATAGGTTATAAAAATCTACTTCTGTAGATGCTGGCTACCAGTAAGGATCGTAATAAGTTTATTACCTGACTTCAGTTAGTGGAGAGACATGTATCAGAATTCATGGCTGACTGTGAACATACATATCACTTGTTTCTGGGTTCACACTTCAGCTCTGACACTGGGACCACCTTTGCCTAAATCCTTTGCAAACTCTGTCTTGGTTTTGCTTCTGGAAAGCAGACATAAATATTTACTTTTGTGCTCCACAGGCATGAAATTGTTAATTCTTTTCAATATACTGAAGATGAAGAGTTGCTTTCATCAGGAATGTCATATATTTTGGTTATTAAATGTTTGAAACGTGTGCAAGAAGAGCATGAAATAAAGTTGGCATTAATGTGCCTGTGATACGTCCGCTGTGCTTTATAGTGTGCCAAGTGGATGTAGGGTAAAGCTGTGGTACTGAAATGGTGTTTGAGGAAGTCCCATGGTGCTTTTCTGGGAAAATGTAATTTGGGTAAGGTGATGCAGATACCAGCTTCCTTTATCTTCAGTGTGATGGTGAAGCTTTTGGAGACTCCGTGTCCCAGCATTTTGATTCATTTTTATTTGAGCAAAAGTTCAGATAAAGTTTAGAGGAGGATCAAAACTCTGCTTGCTTATCTGACTCCAGCTGATCTCATCCTTTTGAAGTGCATCTAAAATTAATTTCTATCCTTTACTGAATTCTCTTCTAAAATATGCAGCTGTGTGGAACAAGTAGATAGGACTGTAAATATCTCATATCAAGGTTTCGCCTGTAAATTGACAACAGTGAAAAGCTGATCAGACACTTGAAGCCCTAGGATTCCCATAAAATAAGCTCTTACTAGATGAGAGGAAGACTGAATTCTGAACCCAAATTAAATGCTTACTATTTTTGAAGTAGTTGTGAAAGCGCTGTAAGACACTTTCTCTCCCCTCTGGTTCAGTCTTGCTGATAAATCCTCTAAATGCAGCATTTAGTATTGTCAAAAAAAGAAGCATTTAGTATCGTCAGGTTTTTTTCAGTCACAAATAAAGCTAACCTTTATGTTTTTCACCTTTGCTTTGTCAAAGCGTGTAGGTGGCTGCATGTTCATCTATTAACTGCTAAGTGTGTGTAGTAACTCTCACTTTATCACCTACTCTTATGTTAAATGAACTTTCACAGGTTAATAACATGAGTAAACCCTGTCTTAAAACAGATTTCAAATGTAAAAAAGGAAAGATATTTACCTGTTCATTTATTTTAGTACTGCTGATGACCTCTAGAGAATGAATGAAAAGAATACAGGAAATTTTGAATCCTATATACCATTAAATCAATAGTACATGTATTCTGGTTCAGAACTCAGAGCGCCCTTTGTGTGAGATCACATAAAGTTTTAATTTAAATAAATCATTGACACTGGAAATGCAGAAAACATGCTTGCACCAATTATTTCAAGATCTGTAGAGTCTGGAGAACATGTGAAAAAGTCACAGACAGCAATACTTTTCCTATTTTTCTTAGAATTAGACTACAAAGCATTTTATTTTGCAAGATACATAGAATATGGCAAATACCGAAGTAAGGTGATAGGTCACTTGGTGATATATAATAGGAAGGAATGCAGAATGCATACTGTGAGAAATATAAGCTTGGGCTAAAATCATTTTAGACAGTTTAATCTGACTGTGATTTGAACCTGAACATTTTCTGATTCACCTGTTTAACTTTCTTTTCTTTTACAGCTGGGAGAAATATAAGAGTTAAACTGACTTTTATGTCCTCTTCAATTTGAAGTGCGGCCATTATAAAACATACAAGTCTTTTAATCCTGGTTTGCTCACACATTTTATTTCTGCTGTTTTGTGCATTTGCTTAGCTGGCCTTTTTTTGTCTGACTTGTAGGTCTTTGAAGAAGAGCATCACATTTTGTACCTGGACCATGGTGGAGTTATTGTGGCCATCAAAGACACCTCTATCCCTCTGAAAATACTCAAGTAATCCTACAGTCAATTAGAGTAGAGCTATTGTATATTTGAGACCTCAGGCAAAGTTCAGAGTTTAAGATGAGCATTTCAATGTGATCATATATGAAATGCAGGCAGAGTCAGCTTAATTTAACATTCATTAAGTTAACAAAATGCAGGTGGATGTTTTCTTAAAGATTACTTCATGGTGCTGAAGGTACCATGGCATAATCCATTGGTCATAACAAAATTTTCTTGCATGAGTGTAGATATTTTTGCTTAAAAGGCTATCCTGGAACTCTACAGTACAAGCCATGTTCAGCATGGTTGTCAGTCTGCTACTAGTTTACTCCAGCAGTATATGGCAATGATGCTCAACCTATGATGCATATGTGGCTTAGGTATCCAGTCAGGATAGTTCATTCATACTGTAATAAAGCTCTGTCCCCTCCAAGGGCCACAGTGAATGAAGACGTCGGAGAATAGCCCTGAGTTGCTCTGGCAAAAGCAATATAATGTAAACTTTGGGATCCAGTGGGAATAGGATTTATGTGTGCTTACATGCTGTGTAACACAGCATGCAAGAAGCCCAGTTCTTCTGAGGTATTCATGCACAAATTAACTGTAGTATGCGTAGATCCTGTCATATGGTGATAACGCAGCAAATAGCCTTCTCAGCTTGTTTGGCAGGAAAGATTTGCTGTAAAGCATTTTGTTATAAAATATCAAGTTTCACACTGCATGATAGTGAAGCAAAGTATGGTAACCTTATGTAATGGCATACAAAACTATCATCTTTGGCATAAAAAACATAAGAGATCTTTATCACTTGTGACTAGGTTCATTTTTGCATAATACTGTATGAACTAATACGAACTAGGCTATGTACTTGGTTAGCTAGAGTGAAAGCCATCATTAACCTACTAGCCAAAAGACCTGGAGGAAATGTACAGAAGAAAAGAGACTTTGATTCATAATTTTTGGGTGCACAGAGTATTTGAAATACGTTTTGCTGATTCATCAGCATCTTTGGAGAATTTTTAAGTGGATGGTAGCAGCTGTGAAGGGCCAGCATCTTGCTGCCTGCAGTTACCGCACCTCCCACATGTTTTAGCAATTGGGCTGTTTTGCCTCTCATGTTTCACTGACCTCTGCTTAACAGGTCTCTAGCTCAGAGTCTGCGAGGAAGAATGAAGTGTATATTAACTTGCTCTTGAACCTACAAGGTAGCAAGATAATTTGTTGACAGACCTCAGTTTTTATCTGCCTGAGAATTTCCATTGCTGTGGCAAATTTATTATATAACTTCTAATAAAGATGTGAGCCCCTGGATACATTGCTGAGAAAAAGGTCACATTACTATGATATACTGTCCAGGCATATTGTATTTTGGTGATCGTTAATCCTGCGCTTTAGCAGTGATGGGATTTTTTTTTTTGAATGAATGAATTCTGTTTTGTATAATAACAGTTGTGAATGAAAACCATTTCTGGTTTTTTACAGGTTCAGCATAGATGAAGGCCAGACTTGGAGTACACATAATTTTACCAGCACTTCAGTCTTTGTAGATGGATTACTTAGTGAACCTGGAGATGAGACACTGGTCATGACGTAAGTTTCTGGTTTCATCTCTTTTTTCACGGCTCTTTCTGCTTATGTACTTGAGCATATTTTTAATTGTGGATGTTTGAGATAGTCCTTGAGTCAGTGGCTTTTGCTCCTTGCAGTCACACAGACTCTTACACTGATGTCCAAACAGCCCTAGTATGCAGCCTGTCTTTGAAATTATCTGAGTGCAGTATTTCAGATTGTAAAAAAGAAGTGTTATGTTCACATGAAATTTCACAAAGTTACCACCAGGGAGAGTGGAATAATAGGACTGCAAATACAAATCTGAGAAATGTAGGTAAAAAAATAACTATCTCCTGCACTTTTTCTGTTTTCTACAGATTCTTAGGCAGACTTCAGAAATGCTAAATATCTATCCCTTCTTCTTATGAAAATTGTTCTCACAGTGTAAACAGCTATGTTGTCCTAGTAACTAGCATTGCAGTACTTTGTGTAACCAAACACTGTGCTAACAAGTACACGTTTTAAGTCTGTGCAGTGACTGAGGCAGATGCTGTGAACAGAGTTAAAAATAACCAAATTCTTCAGCTGAGGCCCCTGTTTATCTTTTTCAAAAGGGCCAGGGACATCTGGATCTGAACTGCAGGTTTTGCTCTGTCTCTAGGATAAATGCTAATATTTTAGAAGTGTCTGAGACTAAAAAACACCTGTCCAATTAGAGAGAAAGGCACATGCTGACTGCAGCAGGAAAGGGGGATGCAGTCAGAGATGTGCAGGTTGTTATGTGTGCTCCTATCAGAACAGCTTGTGTTATCCTTTATATTGGAGCTCAGTGTGTTCATGACAAGCTTTTTCTCCTAGGAGTTACAAATAGAGCTGCCTTTGACGTGTACCAGTAGCGTTTTTCCCAGGAAAAAAAAAATAGCCCAGTGTGGAGTTCTGTAAAGGATCCTCAGAAAAACAGAAATCCTACCCAATGTACTTAAAAGCATTGCGCCAAATTCGTAACACTGTACTGCACCAGAGTGAATTTGGTCTGGTAGTTCATTCGTTCGTTCTTTCTTTCTTTCTTTCTTCACTGTCCCATTTATCCTGTGTTATACATATATGACCTGAGAAGAACAGTGTTACTCCACCATCTTCCTCTTCTCTCAAGCATAGGATTTTTTAATGATATAATATATGCCACACGGAGTTACTTATGCCTCTGAATGAAGGATTTCCATTGATTTCAGTGGAAGTAGAGGGATCAAAAGCTTATCCTAAACTGTACTTACTGGCAGATAAAAAGATGTGTGATGACTATATGCCCTGTGGGCTTTTTTATTGCTAAGTATCATTAAAACCAGTGATTTTGCGAAGAGTACTTAAATATCTGGCTGAATAGGCTAAAGAGCTCATGTAAATAATACCTTTTTGAAATCATCCATCTGAAATATATAAAACTGTAGCTAGATTTGGTACATGAGCCCAGATTGACAAAAGACCATCATGTGACTCGTATGTTTCTAAGGGCAGAATGAGAGTCTGACTCAAGCATCTCAATGCCAGGCTTGTAGGATCTTACTTTGCAGCTAGTTCTGCTGAACATGGAGGACATCAACCACCTCCTGTCACAGACTGGCCCTGAAAAGACTTTGCAGCCTTCCTACCAGGCTCTAAAGAAAATGGGAAGAAGAAACATACAGTGTGTTTCCTTGTTGCTGTTACATCAGCTTCCTTGTCTCTCCTACTGCTTTTGATTGGGTTTTACCTTCAGGGTGACGTTGTCTGCCCAGTGGTGCTCCCTCTGACTTTATATCAAAACCTTTTGTCATTCTGTCTGGCTTAGGTCATTTTCTCTCAAAACTTCATGCTTGTACTGAGTTGCTGCACATGACATAATCTACAGTGATTTGCTGTCTTTGAGAAATGTCATCCACTGATACGCGCTCCCTGAAAAAAAAAGAATCAACTATGCCATCTTTTCCATTTTATTTGATAAAAAGTGTTTTTTCTTGTGGGTAGAACGTGGTAAGATGAACTTGTGTATGGTAATGGGAATAAATTAACAGTGTCTTCTTTCACCCTAAGGAATCCCCAAATCCATTACTAAAGACCTAGTCTGACATTTTTTACTTGTACAGGAATTTCATTTTCTCCCTTTGGTAGGGAGTTTGTTTGAGTAAGGACTTTGAGTAAAGAGTCCAATGTCAAAATCTGCACAAATTAGTAGAGATAACATAATTCTGATGTGGGAATGTAATGACTGAATAAGTGTACAGCAACATTGTGGAACAGAGACTGTTTTATTTCAAGCTCCTAGAATAAACTCACAGAAGAGTCAAAGAATGTTTTACTTGTACAGAAAGCAGCTGTTACTGTAGGGCAAAATCCTGCTTCCACTGAAACCAGCTTAGGGATTTCCTTCAAGGTTTTTAATTTTTATTAAAAAAAAAAAAAACACAAAAAGATTATCTGGGAAAGACATTAAGGGATCTGGTAACACTATGTGTAAGAGAGACTTCTCATTCTCCAGCATGGTGACTAGGACATTGACCTGACTCATAAGGGACTTCCACTCGAATTCCTGTTCTGTCCTAACTTAACCAAAATGAAGTGGTCTGGAAAGCTTTACTGAAGAAACAGGGAATGTGAAGCTGTTTGCCTCAAGTTTTCATTTCAGAAAGTCTTGTGTTTTGTCCAAAACAGAGAAAAAACAAATGTTGACTTGTCAAAAATTTTCATAAAACTGAGTTGTCATCTGCCAGTCGACATTAATCTAAATGATTCATCCAAATCCCCTGTGGTATTCAAAATATGTACACTCAAATGCCAAGGAAAATATATTTTATTCCATTGTGCTCTGCTATAGACCTAGTTAAGATTTTCAGGATTTTTAGGTGGTAAAGTATTGAAAAACTTTAGGAAACTTGTTCTGTGTAAAACTCAATTTCTAAATAGACCTAGTTAAGAGTTTTAGGAAAGATAAGCAATAAAGTATTCATAAAGTTTGGGAAACTCAATCTGTGTAAAAATAAATTTCTAAATGAAGAGCTCAAATCCACCATTTTTTGCTAAATTAATAAGTAAGGTTTGCTAAGAAATTTTCTCAACTAATTGATATATGTTCATGAAAATAGTGCATGGTCTGGGAGGCTTTATTTTGTTCTAAATTCTTTAAGAGTTAAAGTTACTGCAACCCAGTGTTATACTTAACAATATATTATATTTGGGAAAAATTACTTAAGAACGCTGGATTGAGTAATGGCCTAACTCAGTGGAAAAAGGAAGAATTTTTGTGTGTCTGAAATATTGATGTTCCTCTTCAGAGGAAGTAGTTCATATAACGAAAGTTTCAAACCTGTTAAAATGATTTCTAAATCACAGTTCAGCTTTTGGGAGTGTTTCCCAAACCAGGTTATTTAGCTTGCAGTGTAAAACCAGTAGACAATATAACCATGGTACTGCAGACCATGGCCCCTTTTAAAAGGCCAGTAAGAGGTTACATGAAAGGACTGGTTTTCTTTATGTCAGGTAGAATCAAAATCTTCCTTATGGGTAATTTTATTTTTTTTCAGACGGATTTTTTTTCTAAGGTCTCACAGAGTAAGAACTTAAGATGTTGCTGGGAACTTCATGACATCTCTGAACTGCAGAACTCCTGCATGTGCGTTTTGCTGTCTTGAAAGTCCGTTGCATTCCTTTTGGGTTCCTAGGTGATAATGGAAGCAAGAAAATAGTCTAGTTTAAACTTAAGCAAAACGAGGTGAATATGATATTAACAGGTGTTAGATATTAGAGTGAACCATCTGGATTTTTGCAACTGTTGATTCTACTAGGACTGTCAACCTCACCTTTAATGACATCAATAAGAGTAAACTTTACATCTAGTTTGTGAGGCTTATTGTTGTGCCACACATGGAAGCACATTACCTTTCCAGTTGTCTTTGAGTATCTTACTAGGTGGAGGTACTTCTCTGTGTTGTGAACTCTTCATTACTAACTTTCTCATACTGCAACCAGTAAAAAAGGTAGATAAATGGTAGATGAAGTCTCACTATGTAAGAGAATAGCTGATTTCCCAAGGCAAATTCTAGGTTTTATTTGCAGCTAGTTAATCTCTTGTTTGAGAAACATTGCTCAGTCATTAAATGGTTGTTCTACTCTCTGCATAATGAGGAACATATCTATCTGTCAATAGATGGAGGAAACATATAGAAAGACAGGAAGAGAATGGTGACCTTGATATAAGCATTGAAAAGTAAACTGGTTACTCTGTTTCAATCTAATCTAGATACCGACTAATCCAGATGTACAGATGCCTGTTTAATGGCAAGTCTAATGCTTTTGCTGGCATCTGCATGGACACAGATGTTAGCAGAGCAAGTCAATGCATTGTCCTGTCACTTCCAACCTGTGGTCATGGAGACAAGACCATGGGACTGCCCCTGTCTCTCCCTCTGCTCAAAGGAAGTCAAGTGTGTAAAGCTTTGTTTTTTCTTTTCTTTCCATAAAATTTACATGACATATTCAGAAGCATGGGAACATGATGCTTTCAGTGTCTTGCTAAAGCCCATATTTAGTACATTTTGAGGGCAGACCTGGAAATATATTTGAATAAGAGGAACTGAAAGTTTAGGAGTCCTTGTCCTATAAGAATCTTTTATTGCCTTGTCCCTATTTAAAGGAGGAGAGAAGGAGAGAAAAAGGGTGACATGTGACTTTTGTATTCAGATAGAGTCTTTGTGTCATTTTGAGCCCTTATCACTCAGTGGATGCCTGCAGTTGTGGTGCTCCAACTTCTCTTTCAGGGAGGCAGTTCCATTTTAGCATCTACTTCTAATAAATGGTGATGATGAGGTAGACATTGGAAACTTTGGTCAACAATAAAATTGTTCAAATATTTTACTTAAATTTTGGTGGGGCCTTGAACTCCATTTTGCTCTATTTTGCTCCCAGAATGAAGGAGCTACAGTTTGGGTGACCATAGGCTATTTACCTTGCCAGGTGAAGTCTGAATGAAGAATTTCCTACCTGTGACAAAAGAGATCTGATTGGTAACTATGTGAGTAGAAAAAAAGAAAAATTTGCTAAAAAATTAATTATAAAATTTTGTAAGTATCCCAAATATATTAGCTCTTCAAGTAAGAGGACAGCAGAGAGCTGAATGATGCAAAGCTATCCTTTATAACGTCATATATTTCTCCTTAAATTAATCCATTTTGTTCACTATCCACCTTGTAGTTCCTTCTACATAAAGAATCAGGCTAGGCACCAAATGTGCAATTTTTTCCAAACAGCTTACATGTTGAAAGGTTGTTCTTGGACAGGAATTTACGAAATAGGTTGAAAAAAGTGTTGGAGGTAATTCACAAACATCATGGAGCCACTGAACTTCGGGATAAAATGGGAACACGCTCATCCTGCTCCTCCACAGCACTTCTCAGAACCTAAGCATTCATTTCCGTTCTTTTTCCCCCAAAGAGTTGAAAGTAAGACCTTTTGGCATAAAAGAATGATTGGCAATTATTACTTTTTAGGGGCAGGAAACAATGAAAAAACATATTTTGGTTCAATTTCAACTAAATTGTTTCCTCCCCTCATTTTTCACTTTGGCAGCCAAACCAAAAAAAAAAAAAAGAAAAACTACTTTTTTCTTTAGTGCATTAAATATATGCATGTGTTTGTAGTTTAAGGCACTTAAATCATAAGTGTCTTAGCATATTTGCACATGATCTGTTGTGTACACAAGCACTGTTTATGTGCAGTTGTTTTATGTAGGCAGGTGTCTACTTTTGCACATGGAAGCATTCATCATTTCTGTAGTTGCGATTTAGGAAGGCCATTGAAAATGTGACCTCCGTTACATTCTTTTGGGGAATTAGAAAAATATGCAGAATTATAATCTTGATGTATAACAGACTGCAGTTTGAATCTTACATAAGTTTTATCCATTTTACTAGTATGAACCCTTTGACTTACCTAGTTTTTGTTGATTTTACAATTGTGTAAAGGAAGCAAAGACAACTGTTAGAAGCAAAGCATGTCTGTAAAGATTCATCTGCCATTTTCTTTTTGAAAATGGTAGGCTCTAAATAGCACTGTAGGACATAGTCATGGCTAACCCACTCTTCCAACCCATATCCCCTTGGAAAATCTTTCAATAATAATGTTACTATTTCTGTGAGCTAAGGAGAACACTACCTGTTGGCAGTGGTTACACTAGAAATGAAGTGCATCCTTCCATGCCATGACCTCATCACTTTACTCCCTCAACTTTGTAATTTCTTTACAGATTTTGGCATGGGGAAGTCATGTGTCCTGCTGTATGTTCAAAGCACTGTAATAATATGAACTACAACAGGCAAAACAAAAAGAAGATTGTCACATTTATTTGCTTTTTCAGTTATATTGCCATTATTTGTGGTAAAGGTCTAAGTGAAGCAAAGGACTCGGCTCTCTGAGCTCACCATAAATTAACAAGAAGCTTCTAACACACTATTTCTTTTAGGCAAAAGACAGCTGAGAAAGTTGCTGTTGTTTTAATGTAAATGGCCTCTGATATCTAGTGAACTGTAAGGTGGATTAAGTATTCAATCTGAAATTGCAATTGTGTTATAAAAATAATCAGGTGTGACAGTTAAAAGAATGCTTCAACAGTACAGTAAGTTCACTGACAATTGTGATTGCCACTAATATGATTTACTATAGGAGAGGAAGCCTTATAGGGGGAACAAGATCTAAATACCACTTTTTAGTATAGCTCTGTGACTGCTTCCATTTAGATGAATACTTTCCAAGAGACAGACTGAAAGTTGTTAAAATAATCAACTAACATCTCTGAGAGTTTGGTTTCCTTTCCTATAGGTTCTTCACGTGCTCACTGTTGGATTTTGAGCTTTAGAGCCACAAAGAATTTCAGGTACCTGCCTTTTTGCATATGCTTGGACATCTTTGCTTAGGTGCTGCCCAGAAGAAATTAGACGTGTTATCCAAGATAGAGCCACTGAGATTGGCCGTATCACCTGTATGTGGGGTCCTCAGTTGACCCTGATTCAAACCCTAGGTGTTATTGTCAGTAGTTTTATACATTTGAAGGCTCTCCCAAAAAACTAGAGATCCTGCTCCACCCCCAACTGGCATGTGAAGTTAGCAGAGTGTGTCAACAGGGCAGTACAGGACTGTGCAGACAAATTCTGCTATCGTGGAGCATGCCGTTTTGAACATCACGGTTGATGACAAAGTCATATAAAGGAGAGCAAAAGCCAACGCAGCACTTGGGAGATTAAAGCAGCATGTCTAGAATGAAAGAGGCATCTGATTTCAAACAAAAGTAGCTGTGCATCACGCAGTTGTCATCACTGGTCTTCAGTACGACTGCAAAACTTGGACAATTGAAGTTGCTACATTAAACATCTGAATAAATTCCACATGTGCTGTCTTTATGACAGCAGTACAGCAGGATCACTCCTGCCACTCTGAGGTCTTTGAGTGTTCTCAGATATTCAGCAGTAAAGCAAAACTGTTGCAGTTCAGCTATGCTGCTCTGAGGATCTAGTGTGTGTATCAGATGTCAGGCTGCTCAAAGCCATTGTCTTTGTCCGGAGACAATACGGCTAACAGCTCAAAGGCAAACCACCATAATATTACAAAAAGTTGCTCAAGGCCTGTCTTAATTTATATGGCATTAGATCCATGATATGGGACACTGTAACTAAAATCCATCTGCTCTGGCAAAGAATGTTTTGGTGCTGTGAAAGCCTATGAACAAAATCCTGATGAACATGCAGAAAAGCTAAAGAGGAAGGCAGGTGTAGTGGTTATAAAAAGATGTCTGTGACATTTGAGATGAGCAGTGTATTGTCAAAATCAGGCTCGTTTCTCCTGAATGAAGCCATGGAAGCTGAATGTTTACCTGATGAGTCTTTGGGAGTCTCCAGCTTTAGCACCATCATAGCTTCAGTCAGGTGGTTTGCAAGTGACACAGACAGCGGGCAACACAGCTATTACTGTTCATCTGAACTAAGAACAGCTATTGAGTAGATGCTCTTTTCTATTGAATAGCAACAAGAATTTCCTGGAAGAGATTATCATTGCATATAATTTCTGTTAAATTAGCTCCCCCTGATTATGAGCTTTATCAGGAACAGAAATAACCAGCAATCCTCCAGCAAATAGTTTAAATGAGTTAGCTTAAAAACTGCATTAAACTGTCTTAGCTATCAAATGATGCAATCAAATTAAAAAATGATGTGCTCATAAATGAACTAGGAACAAATGTACAAAGTTGTTATGGCAACTGAAACACTGAAGTTAAAATTATGGATCCCAAATTCTTGCAAATAAAAGTAAATTAATTTCCAAGGTAATTGGAATTTCTTTCAAAAATTATTTATCTCAGCATCATCTTTCATAGCTTGAACAGAATTGATTTGATGGCTTTCTAATGAAATATAATTAATCAAGAAGAAGATTTTAGTTGCTTATGAATTACTATCATCTTGATATTTAACTTTAATCATCAGTTACACTTGCTGCACTGTTCCCGTTTTTTCTATTCGTATGATTTTATTGGACATGCATATTTTGCACCTGAGCAATTAGATTGTGATTGCTGTTATGTATTGCTTTATTGTAGCTCATATTTTTGTCTAATCTATTGAATCCTACTTAAAGCATGCCTTTCTTCCTTACTTTGGAAAAATACTTCTTTTTAATTCTGGTGATATTTGGCAATGCATTTAAATGGGCTCCTCTGATATGTCTACAAAACCCTGTCCTCAATAGGGCAACAAGTGTCATTGCATCAACAGCGTTAATAATCATGAGGCCATGTTTTCAAACAGTTTGCTAAGCTGGGTGCATGTAAGGTGCTGGATTCCTTAGGAAATTTGCCCCAGGAATTACAAAGCTGTATGGCTGCATTTTTCATGGACACTTCCTCGAATCTCAGGGAATTTTACTTAAGCCAGTGGTGCAGTTAGTTTGCGCTGTCAGAACATGGGTTTTGGTCTGTAGAATCAGAACAGCCATAATGGAAATGAGTTTTTTGCAAGAGGCTGGACTAACAGGAAGAAATGTTTTTTCTGTCTTTTGCTAAAAATCCACAGAGAAGAGGCTTATAGTTTGCCCATTGAAGCAGTGCCTTTGCTGTATACACATATCGTTTGCACATAGCTTCCATATTATTCTAGTAGAATTTGCATAATTTCTAGAGTAATTTCTATAATTTTTATATAATTATAGGATGCAGGACTGGGCAATATCTCAAAAGTTTATCTAATCTCTAGCTCTAATCCTGATGTTTCACTAATTTCTTGCTCCGGTGAGGGAGAATAAACAGCCTCAATAGTGTGTATCATTACCATTATAGAATCATAGAGTCACAAAATGGTTGAGGTTGGAAGGGACCTCTGGAGGTCATCTGGTCCAACCTCCCTGGCTCAAGCAGGGCCACCTGCAGCCAGTCACCCAGGACCATGTCCAGATGGCTTTTGAATTCTCCAAGGATGGAGACTCCACAACCTCCTTGGGCAACCTGTGCCAGTGCTCAGTCGCCCTCGGTAAAAAAAGTGTTTCCTGACATTCAGAGGGAACCTCCTGTGTTTTAATTTGTGCCCATTGCCTCTGGTCCTGTCACTGGGCACCACTGGAAAGAGCCTGGATCTCTCCTCATTGCACCCTCCCTTCAGGTATTTATATACATTGATAAGATCCCTCTGAGTCTTCTCCAGGCTGAACAGTCCCAGCTCTCAGCCTTTCTTCTTATGAGAGATGCTCCAGTCCCTTAGTCATCTCCGTAGTGCTTCGTCAGACTCTCTCCAGTCTGCCCATGTCTCTCTCATACTGAGTAGCCCAGAATTGGACACAGTACTCCAGGTGTGGCCTTGCCAGTGCTGAGGAGAAAGAATTAGAGAATTGTGTAGCTGTATCTTTTAAGTTTATTGATCATTGTCTTTCCTCCTTTTTGCCCCTTCTTCAGGTCTCTTTGAAAACATCTCTTCAACCCATGGCAAGACTCTTTGAAGACATTTTGTTGTACTTTTCAGTTTTAACTTTTCCAGAGAAAAACACAATTCTTTCAGTCTTTCTTCATTGGTTACATTTTCTAAGCAGCTTATGAGTCATCCTTGCCCCTCTTCGAATTCATTTTTAGTGGGTGTGTAAATATGCATATAACATCCAAAATTAGACACCATATTCTTTCAGAAGCTCCACCAGTGCCAAGTTTATCAAAATAATTGCCTCCATGTCTTCTGTTTTCCATTTCTGAATACAACCTAGAATAGTCTTTCTTCTTTTGCAGAAACGTTACATTCTTGTTTTAATTCCCCAGAATTCCCCAAGCCTTTTCTTCGGTGTTTGAAAGTTATTCTCCATTTTGGTTTTTCACATTTGTTGTTGTGTTTTTCCTAGGAGTACTTTTTGCAGTTGGTTTTGGAGTATTTCATCATGTTGATTTCCCACCATTGCTTCCACCAGTCAGTGTCTGCCCCCTTCCTTCTGTGTTATCTGCAAAATCTTGTGTGTGTTTGTTATTTGACCACACAGGTGTTAATGAAAATATTGCCTGTGGACCCATCATATCTTTGTAATACATATCTCAAAATATTTCCCTGTTTGATAACTACTTTTTGAAAATGGATTTTTCTAATTGCATATGTACTCCCATTTCTCATTACAATGATTTTATCTGCACTGATGTTTTCCTTTTTAAGTTGAGACAGTGTCAGCTAGAACTGCGTAACAGATTTAACAAAGGTCAAAATATGCTACATGTTCTCCTTTCCTTTTTCCACTAAGCCAGTTACCCCGTAAAAGAAGGAAATTACATTAGTTTGACATAATTTAGTTTTGACAAATCCATGGTGGCTGTTTGTTATCATTTTAATTATCTCCAAGGTGCTTATAAGAGGAGAGCTTAATAATTTGTTTGGTATCTTTGTGGATATCAAAATTCATTCGGTAACTCTCTGGGCTCTGTGTTGTTGATTTATATACATGGTTATATATACACATATATACACATATCTATGTGTGTGTGTAAATATAGACAAAATGTTTCCCTTTCCATAAGCATCTGGAGTCACCCTCATCCTCTGTGAGGTTTCAAAGATGATTATTAATAGTTCAGAGGTTTTGGTTTATATTTTCAGGAGAATTTCATTATTCTAATCTGCATTGAACTCAAACAACCATCTCCTTTCTTTTTTCCTGACTAATCTGCCTGAGATAGGTAACATGAATGAAGAAAGTTTCATCTGTTCCATAGAAAATACTTTTCTGGAGGCAGGAGTGAAGCTTCGACAGGACTTGGCTCCTTGCACTTCAGCATAATTGTTGATAAATGAGTTAATAGCAGAAATTTAACCAATTTGTAAAGTTTTGTGGTGTCTAAAGAAGCATTCACTGAGGTAGGTAGCTGCATAAGCATATGGTGAAGTCTGCCTTATGTTAGTACCTTGTATGAAGAAAAAAAGATTTAAAAAAATAGAGGTACAGGTACTTAGCATGCAAAAGACACTTCATGCCTGTCAGCAAAGCCAGTCATATTGAAGCAGGCATGGTGGGAAAAACATGAGACCACCTAAGTAGTCACTTTATTGAGTATGTAACCACAAGTGAATAAGATTATATGGTGACAGAAGCTCTCAGGATCCAGCTGAACCAGAAGAAGGAACCAAACCTGTAGGTCTCGATGAGAGAAGTGGGACCACACACCTACATGCACATACAGCCAGGGGACTGAGCCACATTTTTTAGTTTTTGTGTATTGTTTCTACTTCAGAGCTATGGGTAGATTGAAAAGGAAAGTAAGTTAGATGGTCCAAGTCCTTTAATCTCAGAGCCTTACTAAGAAAAGAGGAAGACATGCAGACTAAATGCACGTTTGTGTTTAATTAAGTGCACTTCTGATGGTGAAGTCTCCTGTGAGCATGGATTGTTTGGTCATTATAGTGTGGGCAGTATGGGCAGTAATTTATAGATACCCACATCTCTGTGCTATGGCTGAGAAGCAAAGACACCAGAAAGGAAAGGGGGAAATCACTGTACATCTTTAGTCTCTTCAACTATTTTTCAGCCTCTTTGGTAGACTTCAGAGCTCTACATCCATCTATCAGGGAGGAGGCTTAGTATGATGATGTTGCCTCTGTGCTGCAGAGAACCCACCATTTCCTCACTTCTGATCTACCCTAGTTCCACTTTGAACCTGGTATTCAGGACAAGAGAAATGACTGTGCGCAGCAGAATGCTTTTAGCAAAACTGTACCATTCCTGCTGTGTCTGGATTTGAACAAAACTGAGGGCAAAACAAAAGGAACGAATTAGTTTGGAGAATGCTACTAAAGCTTGGAATATGAACTCTGTGCAGTATGAACTGCACAGAAATTGTTGGCTTCAGAATCAACCTTAAATTCTTTGGCAAGTAAGCCACATAAGTCTGATACTAACCACAAATACATTTGACTTTTGCCCAAATAGAGTCTTTATCCATTCTAATTTGTTGCTGAATGTCATACTTACCCATTTTGTTTTGGAAATAAATATTCTGACTAAAAATGTTGGCTGCTTTGAAAGTGCAACTTGGTTTTTATAGCAATGAGATTTCAATTTTTTTTCAAAAACAAATTTACAGTTTGTGACTGTTTTTTGTTATACATTGGACTATCTGAAAAGGAGTCTGAGAGTTCCTCAGCGCAATGTCTAGAATCAGTGTATTCCTTAGAAATGAATACAATTTTATGATGCTGCTGTGAGTTTAAACAATAGCAACTTGCCATCTGAAATCTGTAGAAGTTAAAAAAACCCAACAAAAACAACTGAAGAAGTTGCACCATAATCATAAGGAATGAGTGACAGAGCTGGAAATTCAACTCGTGATCCTTGGTTCTGCTCCCTGATCTGAGCTCCCTGTCAAAATCTGAGAGCTCTCTCTGTTTTATATAACAAGATAACAGACAAAATGTTGGGTTCCAAATTAGAAAAGGTAGTATTACCAATTAAATTTCTGGATAGCTTGTTGAGGAAAAAGAGATATCTAATCTATGAGCTGTATTTTTTCATTGTAAAGTTTCATAGACAATTGGTGAATGTTTTGTAACTAGACACATTGCATATGAAAAGGAATGAAAGTGGAAGAAAATTTAACTAGGAACCTTTTAGTAGGGAATCATGACCAAAGGAAAAGATAGAACTGCAAATTGAAATCTCAAATGTATGGTATTTCTTTCCAGTAAGATTTTACTTTTGATCTTTTTGTTCAGAGTCTTTGGTCATATTAGCTACCGTTCAGACTGGGAACTGGTGAAGGTGGACTTCAGACCATCCTTCCCCAGGGAGTGCACTGATGATGACTATGAATCTTGGGAGCTCACAAATCTACAGGTATTCACGGTCTTATGTTAACTGCCACAACTTTTCCGTAGCTTTCAGATTCATGTAGAACTGTGTGCTAGGAAAGTGTTTTCAAGTAGAAGTTGGATGCTACATCCCCAGCTTTGATCTCCTTATGTTGGTATTTGCTGATTTTACAATAGTTTAAAATTGGGGAGAGTTTTGTGTTCCCTTTAGTTGTGTGATCTGTGTCCTGGAAAAGGCGGAAGTATATCTGGTGGTCTGCCATAATAATAGGTGGTCCTGCTGGGTTATGAAGCATATACCATAAACTAAAGTGTGTACTATTGATTGAAGCAATTTCAACATGCAGTCATACATTCTGCCAACTTCCTGACCACATACTGTACTCATATATAAATTGCCCTAAGTAAAGCCCATTCCAGAAGTAATTTAGGATCTCAGTGGACCTATCATGTAATGGAGTCCAGTTGTTTTGGGCAATACCATTTCTGCAGTAATGCATTAAGGCTGTGCGAATCTTGGTGCTCTGGCCAAATCCAATTTTGGGAAGCTACATTCTCTATACAATGTGTCTGTTAAGGAGACCAATGTGAGAGGGTTTTTTTACATTAAATGGACTATGTCGTATTTATTCATAAGCATTCTGATTATTATGTTTGTGCTTCTTCCAGTACATGTGTTCTCTTGCTGTCTGCAGGGTTGGGGTTTTTTTGCATACTACCCTGTGTTATTCCAGCTCTCCAGCTCTCATTTTCTAGTTCTCATGCCTAATTTTACACTTCTTGTTTGGGAATGCTTTGTATTTACTACGAATGTTAGGCAGATCTGAACCTAAAGAGTAACAGTATCTTGGGATATTGGCATTGAAATGTCTTTCAGAAATTAGAAACTACTAAAACGACTTTGACAGAGTACTTGCAGCTGCCCAATTACCAGTGGAGTGTGTTCAGATAGTCTTCTTTCTACCTGTGTCCACATGCCTGGTGCTTCCTGTTGACTGCCAACACAAGACATGGTGATTTAGGTAGAACTTCAGCCATCTGCATCCACACTGAATTTTTAAATGGCCCGTTGTAGGGTTTGTCTAGATTGTGCACACATGAAACATGAGTTAAATTGCACTTGACTTTCCATGTACATCTTTGGATTTGTGCCTTGAAATACAGCATATGTTATAATTCTGTAATGGCCTGTTAGTGGACAGCAGTGGATATGAGAGCTTTGTATACCTATACATTTGAATATAAGAGAGTTGAGACTTGATACAAGTTTATAGTCTTGGCAGCAAGACCAACCTTTCTCACGACAACATAAGGTCACGTCTGTGTGGTGTAGGCTGTGGTGTGCAATAAGTGCGGTGCTTTAATGTTCAGGGTGATCGTTGCATCATGGGCCAGCAGAGGAGCTTTCGGAGGAGGAAGATTTCATCATGGTGCATTAAAGGGAGAAGTTTCACATCAGCTCTCACATCCAAAGTTTGTGAATGTGTGAACTCTGATTACTTATGGTGAGTCTGTCTGTGGACCTTTTGATTTATTGCTAGTAAATAGTTACTTAGAGTTTGAGATGGGTTTATTTTCCTCCTTTTGCCCCTTTCCCCACATAGTCATGTATAAACAAATAGGCAACCTCTTATTTGAATAACAGGTTGCTTTTGCTTTTGCCTTTGTTTAAAAACATTGCCATATTTCAAGTATTTGTTCCACCTGACTGAACAAATCCTGATGTTTTTCTCTATTGATTAAGACTTGAAAAATGACCATTGGATTGATTTATAAGGCAAGCAAACCCTTTCTATTTGCAAATGAAGCAAAAAACCCAGAAGAAATGTGTTGGTCTGAGTGGCAAAAGAAACCTTTTAAAAATCCAAGCTACCAAGAGAGTTATTTTTGCAGAACTGACAAAGTAGTTACAGCCCATTTTTCCCCCAGGTGTATACAACTCCCATTGAAATTAGACTTAGAACAGAACTGGCTTCATCAACTTCTATGTTTAGCTAATAGAATAATATTTTTAAAATCTTTTTACTCTTAAAAAAGTAGTCTCATCCACCCCAAATTAGACTGCTGAATGAAGTGGGGAAAGTAACACACTTGGTATTGATGTTTTTCAGTGATTATGGGTTTGAGCGCTCTGCACCTCTGAAGTCGGAGTCTAGCAAATGCTTTGCTGACTTTTGGTTTAACCCAGAAGCACCTCCTGAAGACTGCGTGCTAGGGCAGGCGTACACCACCAGCACTGGGTAAGCTGATTTTGTGTTCGACTGGCTTGCAGAGGCTTCCAGAGAGGAGGAAAACATTCCGACCAAGGGCCACAAAAGTGGTTTGAAGGAAATGTAAATAAGGCAAACTGTAAAAACTGGGAAATGCGAAAGTTCTGACTCTGACTTAGAGAACGTGCAGAACCTTCCTACAGACTAATGAAAGAGAAATGTTACTTTACATGTTCACAGGAGTTCAAAAATGAATCCATCTGAGAAGAGAGGGAGCTGTCTTGTTCACAGTATTTTTTGTATAATTTTTTTAAAGTGTTTTGTAGCCATTGTTACACTTCTGATAGGAATGTCCTTTCAGAGCCTTTTCTTTTAGCCCATTGCTTGAGTTCAGACCAATTTTCAGTTTGAATCCAATAGATTACTTTGAGGATTCAGTAACATCTCTCACTTCCCATAGTGGTAAGGAGTTCTGTGGAGAATAGATTCTTTTCCTGACCATATGGGACACACAGAATCAAAGGAAAGCTTTAGTAACTGTAAACAATACCGCATAGAATATACACTACAATGTAGTCTGACGTCTGTGCTGAGAATAACTTGCAGCTGGCATCTATTCTGGCTTATCATAACATCATCTCTGTCAGTTGTGGAGATGCGAACCAAATGATGAAGCGTCAAATCTGGCAATAGAATCACGGTCTCCGTGTATATTTGCTTTATCGAGGAAAATGATGCCTTTTGGGTTGCGGCTGACAGCTGTGATATACAGAATAGGAATTCAAAAGAGTGAAATCTGACTCCAATTTTAAAGGGCATTTAAAAATAGCATACCTGAGTGAAACTGATCTGTAAATAATTACTGTACACATCCAAGTATTTAATTATTAGTTCTTTAAAGGTTTACACTTTAAAGGCTTTTTACTCTTTTATACTGCTATGTTAAATAAATGCTTTAAGTGTTTTAAGAAACGCATAGATTTGAGAGCAGCAGTTCAGCAATTGGTTCTGGGTTAATGCAGAAGCTGCTTGGTCTAATTTCTTCCTGATCTTTGGGGTTTGAACCAAGGCCTCTAGAGCATTGAAGACTGTTGAATGCTAGGAAAGGTATGGCAGAGAGGACAGCAGACTATCTAGCTCCTGGAGGGCTGGTCAGGCATGTTTCTAAATTGGAAAAGGCAGACTCTTCCAATGCATACAAGTGAAATCCTCATTGTGCTCCACACCCTTTCTTCAACAGGTTTTACTCAGTAAAGGCGATGCCCCTCATCAAAGTATTTGCATCATGAGTTGGTTTTGATCATCTGCAATCTTGTCTGTTTGTGAACCCCAGGAATATTCATTAGCTACCATCACACTCGCATTCAGTGCCTCTGATGGCATTCTGCTCACCTCCGATTCATTGTGCTCGCTGCTTACTGTTTTTGCAGGTACAGGAAAGTTGTTTCTAATGTGTGTGAAGGTGGCGTAGACCTGCAGCAGAACTTAGCACAGCATATGTGTCCATTGATTGCTCCCAGAGGACTTCAGATCAGCATCAGAGAAGAAAGCCTGGCTGTTAAGCCTGGGGAAGACATCACCTTCATCGTCAGACAAGAGCAGGTAGTAATGAAGATTGGCTTTATGAAAGTTTCCTCACTATTTTTATGGTTCCTTCCTCTCCTACCTGCTTTGCTGCTCAGTGAGACTAAGTTGTGCTTGACACAAAGACGAATGACTCTCTAAATATTGAAACTTCTGTTTTCAAGTGAATCAGACAATCTGGTAAGCTCAGTGAACAACCAAGTTCTGTCCACAGAATGGGATTTGTCCCCTGAGCAGTTTAGTCAGTCATGATTCCTTAAAGGCATCGGCTTCTTGGAAAATCAAAGGAAATAAATTGCCAAAGTCTCCTTGGACTGGAAATTTCAACTGCTGTATGAAAGAACAGAAATGCAGAGAACATTTAATATTTTGGTTTAAGTGTTTTTGAGAATCTGCCTTTCAGAAAGGAATGAGACAAAGCAAATAGCATGGCGTAAGAACATTTATTATATATTAGTTGTGTTGCCAAAGATTTTTTTTTTTTCCTGTTTATGAGAGAGACAATGCCTTAAGGCTCTGATCAAAGGCAGCAAGTAACTTTTGGATGAATTGTTTGTCATGGGTATGTTTCCTAATGCTTGCTTTTTAGTATTAGCTCTAACTGTTGTGCTCAGGTTACTGGAATATTGTACTTCCTGGCTAACCCCACTGATTTGCAAGAAATTGCAGAAAGTTGACACGTTTTGGCAAACCCGTGCGATATAAATCGGGCACTTGGGATTTACTTCTGTAATGGAATCAAGGTTATGTGCAGAACACAGGGCTGCTTAACACTTTGCAGGCTCTGTGTCCCAATGCTTGCAGTGCCCCAACAGTTGTGTGGCAAGTTATGCTGCCTTCTCTTTCTAGAATTTGTTTGGAAATGTTTATTGTAAGAATAGAGCATTTGGTAGCAATTTGGACTCTAATGATTTTGATTGGCAGTTTGATATTTTTCCCTAGTATGTAGATTCTGAAGCTTTTATGAATCTCTGTGGCAATAGGTAAAACATTTAAAACTATTCAAAAATCTTCAGAAGTCAGGGATCTTGAAGGGAATTCCGTGCTGTGTTTTCTGATGAAGTTTTTGCTCTGTACATCAAACTGGAAGGGAGATTTAGAAGAAATGTAACAGTTTGCTGCCCCCTATGGCTAAGAATAATATTTATACTCCAATGTCCTGAGCATTTCTTAGGATTTAATCTATACAACAAAGTCTAATGAGAATTCATAACAATTACTGAGTTTAAGAAACAGCTCTACTAGGATAAACCAAAACATACCACTTTCTCTGCTGAACAAAATTGATTTACTAGTTTATGTGAATGCATGTTACTAGATGCAGGAATGCCAGATATCAGGGAGTAAAGAAAGCAGGCTTCGGGTATGTTTGGGCAGTTTGCAAGTGACCTTAGAAATATTTATAATTTATAGTTATAATTACTTTTTTCCCAAAGTCTGTTGGCTGAACATATGAAAAAATTATGTCATGGCAATCATCTATTTTGCATGGAAGTGGAAGCCCCAATTCCTTTTAAATTTAGCTGCCTTTTCCCTATGTGAGTCTTTTGTTATCTGTCCACTGCTCTCTGTCTTTCCTGGTCAGAGAGACAGAAGTGCCTTGGTGTTTTGAAGACAGCGCTCCCATCTTTAGCCTAGGGAAGCTATTAGAATAAAACATTAAGAGAAGCTTGCATCTACTGGCGTTCAACACTGGTTTCTGTCTCACCTGGAAAAAATATGCATGTATACGTGTTAGCATAAGAAAGAGCGAACAAGAACTGTTTGCAAGCTAATGTTGTCTAAAGAGATTCTGCTTACTGGCACATTGCTGGCAAGAAGACATCTCTTTTGCTTTAAACTTTAATAACATATTATCTCTTCTGCTAAATTCTACCCATCTGTTGTCAAAAGAAAGGTGTTATTTAGTGAAAAATATTCACAGTGAAGAAGCTTTCAAGGTCCTTTATGTGTGTTGAGATATGGTGTTTAGGTAGTTGATAACCCTACAGGTTCCTTATTGTGGGTATTCTTTTACATTATAAGCAATGCTCTTTCATCTGATAAAACACGGAAAAAAATCAACCAAACTGCAAAATAATAAAAGGAGGAAATAATAGTATGTTTTCCTTCCTTTTGTAATGCCATGGTGTGTAAGTTCTAGGCTTCGTTGCCTCCTTTGATTTTACATTAGTGCTGCCTTTTGGGATTAGATTTTGATGTAAACCTATTTCAGAGAGTGGCTTATGGGGAAATGAAGTGATTTTTGAATACTTCGATGGGTGTCAATCCTTCTCTGCTCTGATGGCCATACAGGTCACCTGACTAGCATATGGATGTATACATTCTTTTCCTAGAGGCAATGAAGATTTTTAAACCAACACTGTGTTTTCACAATATGGAGGATTTTCTACCAAGCCTGGCCCTGCAATCTGTTTTAAGTGCATGACTGTGATGGCAGTGTACTGTGGCAAGCAGGCAGGAGCATTTTGCAGAAGACCAAGGAAGCAGAGCAGCTCGCTAAGGCAGTGCTGCTAGTAGTATTGAGAAAGTATTGCTGCTCACTGCTAAAATGAATTTTCCTTTGACTCCATCCACATTGCTGGTCCATGTAGCACAGGCCTGACTTCTCTCCTGAGCAGCCACACCGTGACAACATGAGTGATGGGCATATGTTTGTCCTCTGATAGTAGTATCAGTCTTGCAGTGTTTTAGGCCTGAGTTTAGGAAGACCGTGTCATTTAAAGGAGCACTTAGCAGAAAGGCAATGAATTATAAATTCTGTGAGATGTTTGACGTGACAAAATTATTTGGCTGGACTTTTAAACCCTTTCCCAAACTCAGCTGAATAATCTGCTTCATTAATCATGCATCTAATTTTGCAGTGGAGCATGTTAGTTCCAGACATGCTGGTAGCTCTGTATAATGCAATGTGCGAAAATCCCAGCTTGGATGTTGAAGGCGATATGGTTGACACTCAGAGGGTATGGTTAGAAGGTGCTGTGAAGAATGTCTAAACAAATTAATTTTACTTTATAATTGTATAGGCTAGAAGTTCACTGGGTGAGTGGTAATTCACTAAAATAACAATGTTCAGTTGTTTGCAATCATATGAGCATCACTGCAGGACTTGGGGCTGCCCTGCACCATTATGTTAATTAATGTCCAGCTGCATTAAGACAAGAGTGATGGTTTCTGTATCATACAACTTGGTTAGTGGTCTGGGGTGTCTGGTTTTAAGGTAGCACCTTACTGTGGAAATTTAGTATTATCTTTACTAATGCACACAACATCTGCTGCACTAAAGTCTTTGCCATGGGCGTAGTGGCTTTACTGCAACTATTGCAATTGAGTAGAAATACCTGGCTGGGGCTGGAAATGCTGTTGTGATTCAGGAAATGGTTATAATCATGTGTCCTGTCTATTTCGGTTCTGGCCATTTAAAATATTTTTTATGTATTTTCCTTTTAGGGTGATATATTGAATACCAAATACCAGGTAGATCTCGGAGATGGCTTTAAGGCGATATACGTGAACCTTACGATGACTGGAGAACCCATCCGTCACCACTACGAGAATCCTGGGATTTACCGTGTCTCGGTGAAGGCTGAGAATGTGGCTGGGCATGATGAGGCTGTGGTGTTCGTCCAAGTCAACTGTAAATCAGCTCTTTGGTTTTCTTACTTTTGCTGCTGTGTAAAAGCCTCGTGACAACTATGAAGTAGTAAAGGAAATTACTAGTCACAATTAGGAAAAATGCATATTTTTTCAGTAACCTCATGCAGTCTTGCAGTGCTGTATGTTGTTAATGCAGAGGCTTGTAAACCTAATGTGTTAGGAGGTCAGAGTTAGTTTTGTTTGGATTTCAGAGAAGGATGGTGTATTAATCTTCTAAAATAGCAAGCATGCCTCAGTTCAAATCTCAGGTTTGATCCATCTTCCTGACTCAAGACCCTGTTGGCTGTTTTAGCAGCTAAAATTTAACACTTCAAGCTATGTCTTTTTAGGAGCTTCTAGGTACTGTGTGAAGCAAGTGAATAGACATGTTGAGAAACGTATGAGCTCTTGTAGGATTTTAAAAAAGAATCAAAATCTCAGTGTTTCTAAAAATCAGGCTACTTATTAAAGTACTAGAATCTAGATGTTAGGTAGTTAATTCTCACAAAGTTTTAGAGTGGTACTTGGGTATAACTTCATGTTGGCAGGCAGTATTACTTGACTTAGACTTCTCTCCCTCTCCTTAATTAACACCTAAAAACCCCCATCAAATAGATTTAAAAGAAAAGAATAGCACGGCACAGGGAATATCATGCACCATCGCAAGCTTAATGTACCTCAGTCATCTCATAATTGAAATGAAGATGGAAACTCATAACTGGAACTGAATTTTCCTCTTCCTTCGAGATTCAAGACAGCTATTGCTTTGCCTGTTTTCAGATGTGTCAAAAATTCAGAAACAAGTAACATCAAAAGAAAACATACTCATCTTGCATTCCCCAGGTGTCTCTTTCCCTCTGTTGTGAGTGTTGTCTTCCATCCTAATCCCAAAGCAGTGGAAATTGCTGAAGCCACATACAAGGCTGTGCACAGATCTGTGTGCTTTATGTCAGCCTGCCTAGTGACTGCTGATATTTATGTATTTTGCTAGTCAGAGTCCTTGAGTCCAGAGTTTCCAGTTCTGCTTTGATTAGCCATTAATCCTAATGGCCAATCTCCTATTAAAATCAAATGGAAAGGATCAGAATTGAATTCTTCGCCTCAGTTTCATTGTCTGTTTCTTTGTTGTGTTTGTTTTTTAAATCATTTGACAGCTCCAGAGAGCTCAGATAAATTACTTAGGGCTTCACCATTACTTTTTAGGAGCTTCTAGGTGCTGAGAAGTAGATTAAACTCTGTCAATCTGTACAAGCAACAAACAGCAAAACACTCTGTGTAACATCCTTCTCTCCGGGGAGAACAACTTCTTACTGTTCAGAGGATGATGCGCATTAGCAAGCCCTGACGGAAAGCGGAGCAACTGCTTTCTCAAAATGTGCTTCTGGCGTGGCCTACGTCAGGATAAACAGTAAAAAGAAAAGATGTCGATTGTGTTCTATGCAGTGGATTTACAAATTGCAGAAGCAGCGGTATTTTCCACAAATAAAATGACTGGTGTGTTAAGAGGACTTTGGTGCCAATGTGCAGAGGCAGCAGAGCACTGAAAGCAGATGTGGTCCATTCCTGAGCTTGTCTGTGGATGCTGCGCATGGTCTGGAAGACTCACGGAAGCATATTACCAAGCCTGCTTGAATAAATGCTTTCTATGCGATTTACTCTGTTTAATTTTTTAAGTAAATTACAAGATTTGAGGAAATTAGCTGGCACTAATTAAACTGCTATTTCTACATTCTAGAGAAACACTAATAGCGTTCAGGGACATTTTTCACTGTGGAATACCATAAAAGAAGAAACGTCCATAAGTCCTGCTTTCACTCTTTTCTCCAGCTGGTGTATTCCCAGGGAATTTTTTCAGGGACAAATGGTAAAGGGAATATTTTTTACTCGGGCCAAGTTCTGTTGCTATGGGATGCCCTGTAATGCAGAACGATGATATGAACTTTGGCCTGTCATCCAGATTATGCTTTCTGATCCAGATCACACAATCTGCGATTTGTTAATAATCTGTAAGAGAAATTAGAGCAAGTCTGATAGTATAAATGTGAATAGGTAACCCAGAATAAAAAGAACTAAAGAAGAACTAGGCCTACATTTTCTTTTTCAGGAAACCATAATCTCTGTAAGTGTGTGAATTCCTAATTGTGTACACTTCAGGGTGCTGTGAAGCTTGTTCAAATGCATTATGGAATTGTGTGACTGACAGAGGCAGAAGGACTCACAATAATTATTTTTAGCTCTTTACTGTATAGGAATGGCAAAATTGACGTAACAGTCATCATTCAAGTACCAAACAACTTCTTCTTTACAAATTTTGGAAAAGAAAGTAACCTTCTTCAGGAGCAAAACCGTATCTCCTCTGGGAAAATGTAAATTTATGGCAAAATCAAAACAGTGACACAGATCCCTCCAGACTTCTTTAGTTTGCCTCATCAGAAGGAAAATCTGTTTCTAGGATGAGCAGATTTGATGAAGTTCCTACAATTTCTGCATTTTCCTCCAGACAGCAGCAAGAGGAGGAGCATTGTAACTGTGTTTCAGTAAAGAAGCTATTGAAGAAACCATTTGTTTAAGCACCCGACATGTCTTGAATTCACATAGGTGGTTAAAGAGTCATCGGAGAAAACACAGAATGAAAGTAGAGCCTTATATATGGATGAAGCAGCACACAGGATGGTTGAAATGAAGTGGAAAAAGAGGGTGTGCACAGCTTGGACGACTTGCTTTCGGAGAATTTCAATCAGTTTAGTCAAAGTGAATTAGAAGTGAATGGGCAATGATTTAGTTAATGAAATAGAGTAAGAGAAAGGCTTTGGACTGGTGTTAATTACCTTTAGGTTTGAACTGAGATGAAAGACCTTTGAATGAGTTAAAAGATATTTAGAATAGAACAAAAAAGGATGGGTTAGTATTCATTCTGTGTAATGAATGCATGTTGGACCATACAGCGGTTTGGTATCCTGGATAGACGATGCAACTGAAGTTACGAAATTTTAGTCATCACATTATACTACTATAAAGCTTTTGCCTTCAGAGATTCTGAAAAAGACATACTCGGAAACCTCCGAGGGAAAGATTTTCTTCCAATAAAGGTATTGTACTATGAAGCAAAATACAACATTAAGAAGGAGATAAAATAATTATAGTGATGCATTTCTTTTATACAAATAATAATGCTCACAGCCTTCATAGGCAAAAGTTCAGAAAGGAACAAACTTATTCTAAAGGCATATTTTGGAGTACAGAGGATATCTATTTTGAGTTGCAAATAAATGCTCTCCTGATATACGCATCTATTTTAAAGCATGCATTAATGAGAGCTTATGTGTGGTGTGAGCCTAACAGCTGATACTTTACAATGAAAATGAGTAGTCAGCAGCATTCTTTTTCAGTTTTCTGCTTTTCCCTTAGCAGTTTGAGATTTCTTAGATTTCTATTCATTTGATCTTCTATTACTTAAAAAAAAAAAAAGCTGAGATTGACTTTTGCACTTTTTAACTTGGATATTTGCTTATGTTTTCTAGAATCAGACATACACCAAAAAAAAGTGCATCAGAGAGTTGCATTTTGGTGATCTATCACATTGCTCTAGGATTTTGTTTGTGGGTTCTTTTGTGGGTTTTATTTGGTTGAAACGAGTCCTTCCAATTATGCCCGCAGCTTTCAACACAGATGTAAAAGCAGGAGGGAGGGAAAAATAAATTCAGGACATTATGGTGCGCAGGTGAGAGGTTTTTGGGCAAAGAGGCATTAATAAATTGATGGATTCTTGTTCAATGATATTTTGGGAACTTTTTTCAGCTCCACTGCAGGCTTTAAATTTAGAAGTGGTTCCAGTTGTTGGGAGAAACCACGAGGTGAATCTGACAGCCATCATACTGCCGAAGAACCCTAATTTGACAGTCTTCTACTGGTGGATAGGAAACAATCTTCAGGTACATGAATGGTTTGACTGAGATTATTTTCAATCTCTTTCCAAAAAAGGTTGAGTGACACCTTTTACTTTAATAGAAAGACTACCATGTTGCATGACTCCTTTTAGACCATCTTTCATTCCAAATAGCCAGTTATATCTTGTGGCAAGCAGTATCTAACTTCCCTTGTTTTATCACATACATTTAAGGTGTTAATTTCCCTTTATTGGTACTTATGTAGAAATGCAAATTTCTCTTCTGGAATTGGTTTGAATTTCTAAACAATTTTCTTTTGGGGTGGAACAACAATTTATTCTCTTTCATTACCTGTGGAAGAAAACTTGTGGAGGGGGATGCATTTGGGATCATAGCACTGGTGAATGATGAAACTTGGATTTATGTACTTCCATGTTGATAATGTGAGTACTGTAAATTTAAGTGCCGTACAGAAATAGATATATATATTCACTGTAGAGATAAATATTTTCTGGGAGTCTAAAATAAACTGGCATATTAAAAATAACTGGGTTATCTAAAAGGATATCAAAACAGTGAAAGCACTCAAACAATCTAGTGATATTCATTTGGGGATAGAAAGTTAGATAAACATATCCTAGAGCAATGAATATCCAAGTATTTCTGTTGGGAATATTTCTTGTCTAACTGGGTTAATTTCTTTTAAGGTAATTCTTTCAATTACAGATAAGTAAAAAATTTTCTTTATGAGGGAGACTAAGTATGACAGAGGAATGCTTCAGATAAGCGCAATGAACTTTCTTCTTGTAAATGTGCTGTCTGCCATAATCCCAGCCTGTATCTTTTCATCATTACTGACTTTACCGTTGCTAGAACAGGCACTGCAGATCGATGTAGTCTTGTGAAGGGTTTTATAATTCATACAGATGTGGTCAGGGAACAGATTATCTCAGTTCCGCCTTGGAGGTTATGGTGGGCTGGTGCACTTCCATGGGTCATGCTCTAAGTTGGCAGAATTAATCCTTTTGACCTTGACTATACCCCACGTTTTTTGAGGCAAATGGCTTACTGTACATGATCTTGTAGAGGTTTGTGAGCCTCACTCAAAATCTGTTTATTTCAGTGGGATCTGAATGAAAGCCTAATGCTTGACCAATTATTCTAAAAGAAATCTTTGCCCCATCTGGCAGCTATTTTGTTTATAAACATTCTATTTAGGGAAAGGAACATGCTGTATTGAAAATTGTAATTCAACAATTTGATAAAATGTTGATTAATTAAATAATTGAAGTAAAACCTTTTTTGCTAATTGTTTGTAGTGATGGTCTCTTGACACTGTTCTTGTGGTTCTTAGTGAAATTCTATTTTCAACTTTTCTTTGTTTTTTAAAGCCACTCCTTACATTGGACAATTTTCTGGTGACAAAGTTTGCTGAGACCGGTGACGTCAGAGTTACAGTGCAGGCTTCTTGCGGGAGCTCCATGCTTCAGGACTCAAAAGTTGTCCATGTGTTTGGTGAGACATTACTCTTGTTAATTTTTTTTTTGTTTCACGTGTGCTTGTTTCTTACACCTCTTAAACCAGGCCTGACACAACTGAACCTTTTGTAAAACTATATCTGATGCCACATGTAATTGTTAAAATTAGAGGGATGAACTGTCACTAGGTAACTCCATGAAGTTGAACAGTGTGATTGTATGGAAGGGTTTAATCTGAAACGTTTTGTTTCCTTTGCTTACTTCAAATGTTACTGTGGTTCCCAAATGCTATATGTAACAATAGTGTTTAAGTAATATTAGGGCCTATGACTAGAGAGTTTCTTAGAATTTCTAAACAAAATAGTTTAAATACCTCTGGAAAAAGGAAAATTTAGTTGTGTATATACTCTCAGCATTAAAAGAAGTGTGAAGTAATTGCCTTTTATCACAGTATGTTTATTTGATGTTTATCTGAGAGTTTGGATCAAGTATATCTCTGCTGTAATTTTTGAATAACCCTTCAGCTCTTGTTTCACATTGTGCCCTAGTGTGGTGTCTTATAATGTGGTGACAAGGCATAATATACTGTGAAAAATGTAGTGCCAATGAATGAATTACATTTGTATTTGTACTGTCACATGTGGGAATTGTGATAAGTGAAAAAGCTTCTTTTTAATGCAGAGCAAAAAGCCTTCAGATATCATGACATATACAACATGATACATCTCTATTGTCAGAAGAAGATTCTGTTATTTTTGCTGTTAGTATCGTTATTAATTTAAAGAATGGTAAAAAACACACTCATGATAAATGCAGCTTTTATGAACCTTCTCCTTTCCTAAGGTAAATGGATTTAACATTTATGCTACCACTTATAAGTGCATCCACTTCTTTAGAAATCTTTAGAAGTGTAATGTACTGAATTAATGACTTTGGCTTTCAAACACTCCTTCTGCTCTTAGTGTTGGCCCATCCTGATACCAAGAGCAAGAAAGTGCTGGTCATGGGGGAAATAAAGAAACCTCTGGAAAAGAAAACCCCTTTAAAATACAATTCTGTCAGAAGCACTGGGGAGGCCAGTTTGACTCATGCATTCCAGAGGATCTCTTTCTCTGCTTTGCATTAAGTTCCCCAGGTGTTCATCCAAGGAGCCTATGTGGACAAAGGGAAGATTTTAGAGACCGTTTACTGGGGAACAGCCCATTTCTGGTATTTCAGATATTTTGGACAATATCCAGAGAAATGTTGTGGGTGTACCTTGTTTTTATTTTTTTGAAGAGGGCAGTAGTTAGCCTTTGGTATATCATTTCTCTTCTTATTTTCATAGCTAGTTGATGGAATACATAAAGTATTAATTTTACAGGAAAAACAGGAACATGTAACGGGCAAAAACCACATGTTTATGATTCAGTGAGAACAAAATCCATTGGTGCATTCCCATTACAAGTAAAAGAAACCAACCATGCCTGTGTGGTGTATTGTCCTAAGGAAAAATTATTGGGAAGGTTATGACCCCAGAGCACGCATGTAAATCTGCTTTGTTTATTTTTTTTCTTCCTGCTTTTTTATCTTTAGGCACAGTTTTGATGATGTTGATGAAAATACAGAAAGAAGTTGAGTGCCTGACAGGAGTGTACTCTTGCTCCATGCAAGAGTACACAACAGAGAGCAGTGGGCTTCCTAGATACTGCAGGGCTGCACGGCAAATAATGCCAAATACATATTTTCAGCTTTTATTTCTGCAAAACTGTTTTTGCAACCTGGTTTATTACTTGTTCAAAATTGTTTATTTTTGTTTTTCTAGATCATTTTCATGTTCTTCCTCTGAAGTTTACTAAGCACCTGGACATGTACAACCCTGACATAGCGGAGTGGAGGGAAGACATAGGGCGGGTAGTAACACGACTTCTTGCAAAGGTGCTCTTCCAGATTGCTCGTAAAATGTTCCTTCGCCAGTCGTAAAGCTTGAAGGTTAAGTTAATGCCTTCTCATTTAGAAAAAAGGAGGCAGAGCAAAATAATAAAGTGGACCTCATGAGCCATATATCAAATAAGTTTGAGCCTAGTGTCACTTTTACCTGCAGGCTGTGGATGATGATATTGTAACATAGGAAGTTTAGGTCTGACACAGCCTGATTGGCAATTAATGGTAAATATTGCTCTCTGGGATTAGGGATAGACATATTGGCAAATACTGCTGACTCCAAAACAGGAAGAGTAGCTTAAATGTGATATATTTAGAAGTTAAGCAACGGATGTTGTGTAAAATAAAAGACACAGGCTTTGTGTAAAAACAAAGCAGAAAGAAAAAAATTACAATGTCAGTCATGTAACTTTGAAATTATATGTAATATCTGGGCAAATAGTACAGTGATTTTTTTAGATCATATTTGCAAAAGAAATGTGGATCGGCAGTAGTTGAATCCTGTTGGTTAAATCAAGTACAAAGCCATGCAGCAGTTCTGTGAGATAAATAAAAGCACCCCATAAAAACTGTCAGCTGTGCTCTTCAGGTACACGCACTGCCAGCAACCGAGTGCACACACTGACTTTTTGTGAGGGCAGTAGCACTAAGGTGTAGGTTGATAATGTTTTGAAAATGCTTGTGTTTGAAATCACTTGACTTTTCCTGGATTTACAGTAGTGCAGATCAGGTTCTGGAATTTTAACTTTATACTTTTTCCTGCCTTTTTTTTAAGGGTCACATCAATTGTCAAATTAAATTCCCACTTTTTTCAGCTTAAAACCATTCCATAACCAGTGTCAGTCAAAAAAATGTTTTAATACCTTATAAAATTGCCCTTGCATTTTATTAATTACTAAATCATTTGCAAAAGAATATGAACAATTTAATGGAATTTCAGAATCTTTTGAGAAAGGAAGGCTACGGGAAGTGCCCAGGGTGTTGTAATTAGAATTGTGTGGCTGTATTATACAACACATAGAGGAATTTGGGACTATAGCAAAATTTGCACAAACTGTTTTGAAAAGGAATGCACTTGACTTTCAGTGGGGGCTGCAGGTATTCATAACAATTTAAGGAACTGAACCTAGGTGCTCTTAGTCTCACCTTGGAAGACTTCTCTCTGTCCGTTAAACACAGATGGAAAAGTAGCCTCCTTAAGCTGAAGTTAGCTGCAATGAATATGCCCTTCTAAGTCTACTAAGTGTCTGAATGGCCTACAAAGGATCCTAAATCACATAGGAGTTTTAATTTTTTTTTTATGTTACCCTGGAAATGCATAGCCATTGCAGAGTTTTGCTAAAACTGCACACCACTTCATTTTGCTTCTTTCCATGATGCCACTTGTTGTGGTTTAACCCCATCCGGCAACTAAGCACCACAGAGCCACTTGCTCACTCCCCCCTGCCCCAGCGGGGTGGGGGAGAGAATCGGAAAAGTAAAAGTGAGAAAGCTCATGGGTTGAGATGAGAACAGTTTAATAAATGACATGAAATGAAATAAAATAAAATAATTATAATTATAATAATAATAAAAATTGTAATGGAAAGGAAAATAACAACAACAACAACAAAATAAAACCCAAGAAAGACAAGTGATGCCCAGCCTGTCCCCAAGCAGCAGTTCCCCGGGCAGCTTTCCCCCAACTTTATTTACTGAGCATGACGTCATATGGTACGGAATATCCCTTTGGGCAGTTGGGGTCAGCTGTCCCGGCTGTGTCCCCTCCCAACTTCTTGTGCACCCCCAGCCTACTCACTGGTGGTGAGAAGCAGTGTGGGGTGGTGTGAGAAGCAGAAAAGGCCTTGGCTCTGTGAAAACATCTCTGTATTATCAACACTGGTTTTCAGCACAAATCCAAAACACAGCCCCATACTAGCTACTATGAAGAAAATCAACTCTATCCCAGATAAAACCAGCACACCACTAAATCTGTTTAATGCGGTAGCTGTTCCAGTCTTCAAAGAGCAGCTCACATTTCAGTTAATTTATGTTTGGCTTTGTTCATATTTTAGCTTCTGGTGGAATCCCCTCTAAATATTAAGTGTCTGAACACCAAAGACGAAAAGAGACATGAGGAGTTATTTATGTATTTTGTATAAAATATAAAGCAAGGTGTCCTATAATTTGCCATATGCCTTTGTCTTCACAGGAAACCAATATACCCGAAGAAACACTCGTAACAGTCGTGAAACCTGGTCTGCCCACAACTGCTGACTTGCATGTGCTACTACCAGCAAACCAACCAAAAAGGAAGAGAAGTGTAACTAGTGATAAGGTAACCAGAGCAATGTATGTCTGGTTGGGACAGTCTTCATCCTGTTTTGCAATCGTTGGCTGTACTCTCATTGTCTTTATGTGAAATTAAAAGGTGCTCCCTAACTATGTAAAGATCTCACTCCCACCTGACAAGAGACGTGTAGAAGCTAGCAACACCTATGACTGCTGTGTTTGACAGTGTATAGACCAGCATAATCTAGTGCTTACTGGTATTAGTGTATTTCTCAAGAATAACTAATATATTGATCTGTTTTTTAAACAGAAACAACGGTGATGTCTGTGAAGATCCAGTAGAGCAAAGAGAGTATTTAGAACACTGACATTTCTAAAGAGGGAGGAACCATCTCTGCACTGTCTTCAGAAGCGAATTAGATTTCAGGTTAAACAGAAACAGAACCTTAGTAGTTAACCTATAATGTAAAGAGCATCAAGCAGGTAGTTTCTGCCTTTATGAGCAAATGTCCTTTTCAATTGGCAAGAAACAAATATAGTGAACACAGGAATCAAAATCAGACATTAGTGTCTCCCTACTTATTTCCAAACCGTATTTCTTCCATAATAAAAGACTTTATGCCAGTTGAAAATCAGAAGACTGTTTGGCACTTGTAATTTATGATATTTGTCCTTTTGCTGTGATAGAGAAGGAACAGGTCCCAACTCTGTGCCTGTATCTTGCAGCAAGTCCTGCCGGTTACAAAGAATCACAATGTAAGGTATCATTAATTTTGAAGGGCATTTTACAACTTCTTGAGACAAGGTCACTGTATCCAAAGAGCTGGAGAAGTAGATAAGATGAAGCTCTTCATATTAACACAAAACCAGTAGATTGTGTTTGGAATTGATGGGGAGTACACTTTGGAAAGTCCAAAAAAGTATGTTGAAGTTGTCCAAGTACTTGAACGGGTGTCTTACTTTAAAATGCACAGAGTACAGTGTGACTGCACATAATTTTCTGCTTTGTGGCAACCCCAAACCCTTACTGCTCTCCCTCTCTAATCACAGTGGGAATTCCTGGGAGTCTGAAATCCTGATTATGTTGCAGGAAATGGTTAATTTTAACAGGTTGTTTCTATAGTAGAGAGCCATTAATGAACTAAGGCTTTTAGCCAGGTGAATATTACCACTTCAAAATTATTTGCATCTTTCCACTTCTTGAAGAAGCAAGCTGCAGCTTCTAAAGGAAATTCTTTATTCTGAGGATATAGGGAATGGACGTCTTTAATAATTTAAGGGAACTGGTGGTGATAGATTCTTAGGTTGTGCAAACATTTTATTTCAGTGCGAAGTGTTATGCATATTAGTTCCCTTTAAATCTCAACTGTTATATTAGTGCTGTGCTTCAGGGCAGCTTAAAGAATGTCATCAATTATAATCAATGCTGTCTGAAGGTTTTTTTCATGTTTGTGTATGAAATATTCTGTCGGTTACTCCAAAGTATAAAGAAGAACAATCACACGTTGCAAATGATGTGGAAAAATTTCTGTTCAGTGGGGCTATGGGGAAATTACAGTAGTTTAGCAGGGCACAGTTTCTGTAATAAGTAGTTCTCTGGTAAGACCTTGCAAAGGTTTTCTGAAACTAGAGGAGCACTGAAAGGTGAAAGTAATTGTATAATCTGGAGAATAGATGTACGTTTCTGACATTGTTAGGATGGACCAGGTCAGACCAGTGGTGGTTGGGGTTTACATGTATGGAAATACCAAATATGGTAGAACCTAGGCTTGGTTGGAGCAGGAACAAGGGAAACAGGAGCAATTACAGCGACCTATGCTATCCAATGATAAAAATCAGGTACACTAGTATCACATTTCAACATCAATTGTTTTACAGAGTACAATGCTGTAGAGCCAGTCTTTTAGTGCCAGCTATTTTATAAAAATTTCTATTTTTATATTATTGCTAAGGGACACTATCTTAGCTATTGATATGTGCATATAAATTTGTTGATTTAGAGTGGAATGGCACAAATTTTGATAAAATATGTGTTGTATCAGAATCCACTGTGACTCAAGAAGTATCCTGAAAATATAGCCTACGTAAATAAACTTGGAAGCAGTAACTGGTTAAGTCAACAGGAAAATACTCATGGTGTCACTTGTTTAAAGATTTGTTACGTTCTCCTCTGTTATGAGAAGAGAATCTTGAAAGTCTTTGCCATGTTTCACTGGAAGGAACTGCTGCTAGTGCAAGTTCTCAAAATTAGTGTTGTGACACTATTGTGAGGACTCTCCAAAGCAGAATGTTTCATGCATGTTTGGAGAAAGTGTCCCTGAAATCCTTAACTTAGACATAGTTATGAAATGTCTTCCCTTAAAGAGAACCTATTTGTTCTTGGCTGAAAAACTTTTTGGTTTGGGATGTTATGCGATTTCAGAAGGACTGTTAAAGGCAATAATTTCTTGGTCAGGCAGAGGACAACTACTTGGTGGAGTTCCTACTGGTGTTTTACACAGAGAGTTGTGATGTGATGCTAGTTATTAAGTTAGTGGTCTAGAATAGGAGTCATTGGTAAAAGTAGCCAGCAATAACAAAGATCATAAGTAAGTTGGCAGTGCAGTAGTAGGAACCCTTTGGATAATTCTGAGAGTTGGTTCCATTCTGACAAAAGCCCTTTTTCTTTCAAATTTATGCATGTAGAAATAAAAGCTGAGCGTGATTTAACCTGGCTTTAAGAACACAGCAATTTCAAAAGTATTTCATTCTAATCACTGACTCTAGAGGAAGACTCGATTGCTTAATTTATGCTCATCTATTACATGTGGGTGGAATGAGCCCAGTTGAAGGAGTCAGTTAAAGTGCATTTAAACTATAGCCTGGAAAGCAGTGGCTCTGAGGAGGATTTGAGGCTCTATCTAGACAAACTACTACATGAAAATTCCCAGTGAGTTGCTTTGGCAAAAAGGGCAAGTCAGACCCCCAGATGTATCAATAGGTGGGTAAGAGTTTGAATATTGTCATTATTTTTGCATTCTTATACCATAGTGCAGGAGCCAGTGTGTTCACATGCTCAAATATTATCATTGGCAAGGATGTAGAAAAAGAAGATAGAAAATTCAAATGGTGGTTTAAGAACCTTAATGTGGAGAGTCTGGAGAAGCGCTCCAAACACTGGATTTGTTTTTTAAAAAGTTGGAGAAGTGGCAGCACTGTGCTCAATGGATATCTCGGGGCAGAAGAAAAAACCCCATGAGTACTGAAACAACCATCAATCTAACAGTGAAATAAATAAGCCAGAACCTTTGGCTGGATTCACATGAGATTCAAATTTTTGACGTGTGGAAGTGTAGTTTGTATAGGCTTGGGTGGAAACCCGGGGTGGGGAGAGAAATAACGAACAAGTGGTAGTCACTTAAGCAAAAACCAGAGTAAATGCTGGGTTCCTCAAACAGCTGCCAGGAAAATATGAGGTATCCAAAGTTATGGGGCTCAGTAATTTAATTTACTGGCTGAAGGTCAGATTAGCCTGAAGTAGTGGTTCCTCTTGCATTGTATACCATGAACATGTGAATGAACCTGGACTGATACTAAGTAACTTTATTTCAGTGGTGCCACCATTACTTTAAAGGCTGCTAATCAATATAGTTGTCATATCCATTCTCTTTTCAGACTTTAGGCAAAAGGATAAATTCTTAGGAGCTATCTGGAGTAATTGTCTTGGAAAATAACTGAGGCCATGCTCACATCACCCTTATGTTGAGTCATTCCCCGCCCGCCCCCCCCCGCAAAAAGTAATAAAGTCAGTGGAATGGCTTCAGAAGTTAGCTAGTCCTCAATATGAGTGAGGATATTTGACTTTGAACTTTTGGGTAGTCTCTGTCCATAACATGAGAGAGACTACAGGGATTTCTATCTGTTATACTGCAAAGGCTTGTCGAAGATGAGCACCGTAATTGATAATACCATAAAAGGAGTTACTCGTGAAGGTTTCATGGATATAAAGCATATTTCTAATTTGGCATCCTGTGGGAAGTCGTATCCTAAATTATAAGGCATAGAGTATAAAACTAGCTTTGATCTTTTAGAAAATTACCCATGTTGAAGACACAAGCAAGTAGAAGGGAAAATTCAGACAATTTGTCATCTGGGGTTAGGATATGATGGTATATTTAATGGTTCTGCTCCATAAAAATGTGAGAGACTATATTTTACTATGCTCTATCCACTGGAGAAAAATAGGAGGAATCCCGATTTTTTCCACATGGATGGATGTATATATTTCTACAGAATATTGTTAAAAATTAGGTATAAATGGAATCCATCCCATTATATGTAAGGAGATGGGGTAAATTATGACATGCAGTTCATTATCAAATAGCAGTTACTTTTCATAGCAAGAAATCTAAAATGACATCGCATGTTTTCTTCTGATAGGTTAGAAGAATGGAGAGTTTTTAATATGGATTATGCTTTGTGTGAGTTATGACCCAGGTAAACCCAATAGTGCGTGCAAATGACATGCTGTCTGTCACATACTGGGTGATTTGGTAAGGCTTTGGTAAGCAGAAAGAAAGATTTGGCTCTAAAGTTTTGACATTTTCAGCTTTTACGGCTTGTGGAGTTTTGCATGATTTTTAAAGATGGAATTTCTTTAAGATTTCAGCTCATCATTGACAAATGCTTTCTGAGTTTCTTACGATTTAATGAACCAGAGGTTTTCCTTTTTAGAGCATTGAGTCTCTCAAAGTGGAATGGAGTGTGAGTCGTCTGACATTCTCTCTGTTGTATTTTCAGAGAATAGCGGCTATAAAGCAGGCCTTGAGTGCACACAACATCAGTTTCTTTCTGAGGGGAGGATACTGGGTCTTAGTGACTTTAGCTGACTCCAGTTCAGGTAAATATGTAAACAAAGCTCCCAACAGACCAACCTTTGGATGCCTGTTTGAGTTCTGATAAATTAAGGAGGAAATCTCTGTATCAATATGTGTGTGTACATATACACACATACGTATATACTTACTTGATACTTGCTCCATATAGGTACGCACATAAATAAATATGGGTATATATGTAAGTATGTAAATATATATATACACACATACACGCACACATGTATTTATGGATATATTTTCATTTGGTACTTGTTAACAATTACCACCAAATAAATATTTCTTACATATTTCCACTTTGTCATACCTCATGATTTGTATCAGAAGATTCTTGCTTTTTTCTGTGTAACCATGACATTAAGTAAATACTTCTGTTGTACAAAATAGTGCCCTGAAGGAAGAGCCAACCAGGCTTCAAAAAAACCATCTGATGAATTAAAGGCACTTTGGCTGCACTAGCTGCCAAGAAAGCAGAGCGTCTTTACCATTATATGAGCCATTAACTCTCCTGATGTAACTCCATGGGTCTCAGACATAGGCTTGCATCTCTGCCTTGTATCTCTGATCTTCAAATCAACTAATGTGAAGCTTGCTGTGGGGTCTCCACGTTGCTAATCCTGTCCTGAGATAAATTACATGTTTTTTCTTTGTTTAAAACAAATGGAAACAGGGGGGTTTGCATTTCCTGCATCTCTGGATTCACTGTGTAGCTGGAAACTGGTTGAAGAGAGTACGTGTGCATACGTGTCTGTATTTTGAACAGAGATACGTTAAAATGATGTTTTAACCGCAAAGTTCAGCTTTGACTTGAACCTTGTATTAGAATGTCCCATAATTTTTGTTTGTCTATCATCTCCCATAATACATCCTTCTTTCTTATTTCACGTGTTGTGGAGAACAGCTTAGCTGACCACAATCAATTTATGTAAATACCGGTGTGATATTTTTTCTGTCAGCACTCTGTAGAAGACAAAGCTCTTTTATCTAGTCGCTAATGTAGAATCATGCTACAGTCTCGCTGTGGTACCTCATCTGGTTTAAAGGGCTAACATTTGTTAGCCAGCACAAAAGGCTGGGATTGAAAGAAGACCATGTTCCTTCCAGCCTTTACCAAGGTACAACCTTGAGGAGTTCATTTGTTATTCAGAGCCTTAGTTTCTCCATTTGCGAAATTAATACAGCCCTGCTTTTGCAACGCATGTATTTAGGGTATGTGATAATTTCCTATGATAACTTTAGATACCCAGAAAAAAACTCACTGAGTATGCAAATAATTCAATTTTCAGGGGTTTGGGTTTTGTGTTTTTTTTTAATTGGTCCTCTGTCCTTCAGTCGCAAATCACCAATTAATTTTCTGTTGTTGCCTTTTTGAAGAGGCTGCAGATGGAGTGAAAAGAAGAGGTTACAGAAGTAAACAACAAATGTTTCTGACCTGACAATTAAATAGAAAAGAAAGCCCAAGAATGTGACTGATCTGAAAGAGGACGTGCTAAGCTGTTCTTTTATTTCGTATTTCAGACTCTCAGAGGATTGGAGGAGGCAGTGGCTACTGGGCTATTGTGGTTCTCTTTGTTATCTGTCTAGTCGCAGTTGGGGCTTTCATCCTCTACAAGTTCAAAAGGCAAGTAGACCTTAATCAACAACATACACATTTTAAGAGTTAGATTTATCCACAGATAACAAAACAGAGGTTTTTATTTGAAAAGGAGATTTCTTGAATTGCAAAAAGTCCACCACTTTGAAAATTGTGTTTTTCTGAACTTCTCAGACATCAAGGTACTGCACTGATGCTTGCTTTCACTTGCTGTGTTCCAAGATAAATAGCAGCAATATGGGAACTATGGAGAGTTTGTTCAGCTTGTCTAAATAATATCATCAAGAAATAGAGCTGAGCTAAAATATTATTCCTGATTAATTCCTACCATATTACTCCTAGCAGTTATGAATAAACAAAAGCTATCGGGACAAGGAGTGCATCTGCAATGGTGATTTGCTTAAAAAAGTAGTTTTATCAAAATGTGTAGCGCTATGGAGTTTCTCTTTGCACATGTTACATTTTAATTGCGGGAGCAATGCCACATAGTATGACTAATGGAAATAGATTAGCGTTAATTTGACACTGGAGTGTGTTGAGGGGAGAAATAATTCTGGAAGTGGCCCTTATGCAAGACATATTCTCAAAACTGACAAGGGAAACCAGGCCAGCCTTTGACAGTCCAATATATCTTTAGTCCTGAATTCATTTTAATCAGAACTAGTAGGGTGCTGTGCAATTCAAAGAATTTTGTTCTTGTTCATGAGTCTGTGTTATCATTGGCTATGCTCTTGGTATTTTTGTATCTCTGGGGCATTTAGAAGCTATTGGGTTTGAGCATACTGGAAACAAACCTTCATGATCATCAAATCCTGATGTCCTTACTCAGTGAGGATTCCAATTGATTTGTATTGTTTTTTAAAGATTGTTTCTTATTTGAAATAACCATGTTTATAGAAATGGGTGCGGCACTGAGTTTGTGATAGCGGTAAGCTTAGAAAGCATTTAAGTAAGAGCTTGTTTAGATAAAAACTTTTTAAGTCAATAGAGAAACCCCCTTTTTTCCAAGAATCTCTTCATTTTCCCGCTGCAGCACCTAAGTTTCTTAGAGCTCATAGTGACTGATTGCTCTAAAGGGACAAAGCACAGAATGCTGTATCAGACTGCCTACAATTGAATAAAAATCCGTTTTGCTATTTTAGGTGCCTGCAGCAAGGAAAAGCATAAAAATGGTTGATGTGATGTAATTATATTATTTCAGTAGCAAGACATGGAGGATTTGCTGTTTGTAGTGTGGGATCATAAAACTTGCTTGTGATATCTTTTGAAAGCTGTATGATGTATATCTTTTATTAGCTCTTAAATGAGAGCAATTAAATAACAGACACAATTACTGCATGGCAAAAGAAGTATAAAATATTCAAGAAAGGAAGAAAAAAATTATTTTCCTTGAGTTCTTTCTAAAATGCCCAATGAACCATTGCTTTATAAATAGAGCTTTTATTAAGGAGGAAACTGTAGTACAATTTGCAAATTGCAAGCTTTAATGTCTCTCACGCTTCTACATATAATTTGTGAAAATAATTTGCACTTAAATTTTGCAGGGCTTTAATTTAGGTGTGAGTGAGGAGAATTGTGAGATATATTAAAATGTTTCTCAGTAGCCTGAAAACTGCTGTTGGCATTGATGAATGACCATGCAGTAGTATTCAATTTTAGTCCGTATCATATCTGTTTCTGAGATACTTGACAGAATTATTTTTAAATATTCCTGCTAAGCTTTTCCAAGATGACAATTTTTTTTGATTGCATCCTTCATTTGCAATTTGATCTTCAAAGAATATTGAGCACCTAATCGGTGCTACATTTGAAAAATCACTTTTTCCCTGAGTGCTCCCTGTGAACTCCTCTCCCACCCAAATCTTTTCTGTGTTTATAAAGATGAATAGTGAATTGCTGGATCCCCATGGAGTACTTACTTGTGAGTATAGTCCCTTTAAAGTCAATACAGTGAGCATGTAAGTTTACAAACTGGTCCATAGGGACTGAGGCTGTGAAACTGAGTGTCCTTTATAGATACAAAGGTTGCAAGTTGTAATGCACGAAGGCAGCTTGTCAATATTATATGCCTGTATATTAAAAATTAATTTGCTGAAAGAATGCCATAGGCAACAAAAATTGTTCAATTTTAGGAGATAATTTCAGCAGAATAACACTGGGCCCTATGGTAACTCAGTACATGCAAATATAAATATTAATTATTTCCCCATAGAAATTACAGACGCGTATAAGGTGTTGAAATGTTAATACTGCCCATAATTTTTATGTATGATTCACAAAATTAAGGAGGAGATGGAAGACATTTGGTGGTGCTTTCCTTTCATTTATGTAAGTTGATAGTCAGATACTCCCTTCAGAAAAGGGTTGAAACTCCTTTTTTCCCCAAGTCAGAGAAATGTTTATTAATCTTGGTTTTATCACTACACTAACTGGGTCTTCAGGACTTGCAGTTGGCACTGGGGCGGAGGCAAAGCAAGTGGTCTGCAGAAGATTGCATGGACCTGCCTTGGACTATTCTCTATTTCTTTCTCTCTGTTTGCTGGCCCAGTGGACAGTTCTTTACTTAAGGTTGTTTGATACCTGGAAAGATGCAAGATGGAAAGACTGGCTTGCAGATAAGATGGTGGCTGGATTTGCAGGGAGGTTACAGCTTCATACATGAAAGCATTTCATCCATTTGCAATGAGCAGAGGCACTGTTCAGAACTTGTGATGAAAAGTAAAGAGAAAATAGTGGACTTCTGTGTAGACCATAGTACAGCTTCGATAGAAAATGGAGAAACCAAACTGCCCAATGGTTCCTGAGTGCCAAGGCCCCTTGTCCCCAAGCATGGTCACCTGCCCTCCCTGTCCGGATTATTTCTGAAGTTCATGTTGTAAGAACTTGGGTCTTAATTTACACTAATTTTTGTCAAGCGTAATTGCAAGATGAAAGACGGTGTTGACAAGACATCAGGGACTAATCTAATGCCTCTTTTTTATGAATTTTTCAGGGCAATCAAGACAGCTATGATGAATCTTACTGCTCCTGTTTAATTTCTCATTTTTTGAAAACTGCAATAGCCAGCGCTAAAAATTGGTGTCCCTCACAAGAAGTAAATCTCACAAAATTAGTCTGGGGGAGATCAGTAATCTAAAAATAACAATCCTGCATAAGATTCTGTGTCAGATGCCTCATATGCAGAAAACGAAGAGAGTATTTTATCTAATTAAGTAGGGGGGTAAGGGAAAAACAGAGGCATATTCATATAGAGGTAGTGGGATTTTGGCTGATTAGTTATATGCATAGTAAAAACCAACACCATCTCATCACTCCTGAAGGAATTCCCATTAAAAAGAAAATATTAAAATTGTTTAATTTCCCACTACTCTAATCAAAGCTAAAATTGTAGGCTCTGCTGGGTAATCAGAGCTGTCATGGCTGTCTAGCTAATGATTAGGTGACTGTAGGTTACATCGGTTCTGATATGCCCTCATCCCAAATACTTAACCACTGACTGGGAAGACTGCTGCCCTCTGTTCTTATATGCAGTAAATTGGCAAGCATTTATCATTTCATCTCCCCGCATGTGTGCCCCCACCACCCACTTTATCTAATGGCCTATTTGGGCATCCAGCCACTTCTCACCAGGAACATGTGCTCAAAAAACTGGTGCTAGAGTCCCTGGAGCGACTCCTGGCAATCCCGAGAGTGGTTAGTTGCTTTAGACAAAAAAAAAAAAAGGCAAAAAAGTTTTGAGACCCCCAGGGTTTTGAGCCTTTGTGATTACAGTGGGTAAGCAATACAGATTGGGACTATTTTCACCTGGTAAATGAAAAGTAAATTTTAAATGATAAATGCTGATGGTTTTAAAAACTAATTATAGTTGTATCCCACAAATGAGCAAAGATTGGTTTAGATAGTTTGGGGGGAAACTTTCAGCATGGCAGCGAGGAGTGAGAGGTAAATACTCCATCTGCTAAATCTGACTGCGGCTGTGGCACAAGAGGCAGTGCAGACAATGAACATGGATGGCGGGCAAGCCAAGAATAATTTGCCTTTTCTTTGCTCTTACTTTCTGAGTATGGAAATCACCAATCTGATGCCTCAAGCAAACAACATGTTACAATACTCACTAACATGCTTCAGTTGTTTAAGCATCCAGGTAAAATGGACTACAGCTGCTTCTTTTGACCAGAACAATATGAAGCAGCTGGAAAAGATTTTTGAGAAATCAGGTCTATTTTTTAATGCAGATCTGGGACCTGCATATGGTGGGGGGTTTTTTTATACCATACCATCTTTACTAAATTTGGTTCAGTAAAAACACACTTTGTCCATTCCCTTTGAAACAATGTTTATACTTTTTTGTGGGTTTCAAGTTGCCATCCAGAAAAGATTTCTTCATCCTTTCAGAGCAAGCTTCTATGGTGTGGGGTCCTGGGCAACAGTATAAAGAAGGCAAATAGCACTGTCTGCACTAGGCAAAGTGGAGGAAAGGAAAATTGTATTTTAGCCACATCACAGCTGCCACGTAATCATCATGTTACTAGTGGAAGATCTGAAATCACCCTTTTCTTGTTTTTCACTTCTGTATAACAGGATATTAGAGTAGCCAAACCAGAGCAAATAGTTGGCTTTTCTGCTTAGGTATATTACCTGCCTAATAGTAGCAAATTAGATTCTCTAAGAATATGAAAATCTTCGTCTTTTAATTTGTGTGCAAGCTACTGCCAGTGTACTTAAACATTGTTTTCACAGATCACCGTGAATCTACGTCAGCCAAATTTATAGCATTTTTTGTGTATTCCTTTTTTCCCCACTACTATGAAGTGCCACTTTTGGTAAATGAACCCCCTCCTGGGTCATTTCCACAATCTGGAGCAGAACTGTGTTATCTTTCTGCCTCATTGACTTACTATCTCATTTTCAGTCTCTGAAGAAAAGCTATCTTTTTTCGCCACCTTGCTTATACTACTTTTATGTTCCATGAGAGCAAATTTAGTCCCAATCCATGCCATTTAGTTATAAAAAAAACAGGCACTAATTTAACGATGCATAATATTTCATAAAAACTTCCTTAGAAATCAAAGTAAGAGCATGTAGAAAAGATTTCGGAAATGAGAGAGGCAAGTAAATCAGGAGTGCCTTAAAGCACAAAGAAGTCAGTCATCTGAACATTAATCCAAACATAATAAAGCCAACACCACAATAAAGTATTCTATTTAATGGATTATTATTGTTGTTAGTTTTATTTACGTTCCAAGAGAATGCTGCATTATTCCGTATCCTTTGCCATATGAATCTGTTCCTATTTTTTATACTAAACAGAATCTTAATCAAGCCTCTGGAAAATGAATGAAGTTGCATAAAGGCCAATGAATATTGGCTCCACAAGGAAGGAATTGAAAGCCAGATAAACTAGAGAGTTCAAATGAGTGGGAATCAGTATCTCATCCCCCTCCTGCTGTTCCTTACTGCTGAACATTTTTAAGTGCAAACAGATTCGGGTATGAACTGATTAGAATTTGTGAATATAGGGAGGAAAAAAATACTTTCTGGAATATTTTTTAAAAGGTGTGGGACCTGGAGAGCTTGGTGAAAGCCATGCGCTGTGATGTTCATTAGTAGTTCTGTTTAGAATTAAGTCTCCAGTTCTTATTTTTATGGTCCTCAAAGCAGGCATGAATATTTCTTCTTCTTCTTCATGATTGAAATAAAATGCTACAGAGAAAACAAAAGGAACTAAAAAAGTAAACCATGGAGTGCTGTTCAGCAGAGGTAATTGTCTCCAGTGATGGATGCGAAGCACATGCATTTTGCAGCTGAAGAGTAAACCCCCAAAATAAATTATTGCATAATCTTTTTCTCTGTTCTTATAAATGTGCTTTCAATTTTCATATGGCTGATATAAATCTCTTGGGTCAAATTTCATGTCTTGTCATGTTTTCACAGTAGTCTTTTATGTAGACCCAAGCATTTCAGCTCTGCCTACTTCAAACAGTTACATTGGACTCAACATAAATTGCTTCCTTAAGAAGAATAAAGCACATTTGGGTACACAAGAGTTTCTCTCTGTATAATTAGGGGTAGCAGCTTCCTTCCTACGTGTTAGAGCAGTAACGAGTGACTGGAAAATTGCCAGAATCAGGCCCATCTTTAGCAAGGATTCAGTATCCACATCCTGTTCCACCCCACAGTGCGGTTGTCCCTTATAAACAGAACATCTGGCACGTGTTAAAAATGCCTCTTGAAAAGGCTTGGACTATCATTTTCTTCAGTCTGGTTAAGTCTCTTCCTTGTAAAACTGAACCAATATGAAACACGTAGAGATCTCTATAATGTATAAAAGGTCAAATGCCTACCAGGTATGCCTTCACAAGACCTGTAATATTCTCCTTCCTCCGATCCATACTCCATGTTACAGTCTAAGATGCTCTACTCTGTAAGTGTGAGGAGCAAAGGAATGTATGGAGGAGTCACTGAGTACCTCAGCTTTATACCTTCCATGAAGCATTTGTACTTAGCAGGATTGGGCTCATGAGGTTTAGGTGAGTGAGAAATAACAGCTTATGCCTTTTCTCCTTTTGTCTGTAACCCATAAAGAAGTGCTCTTAACAGCAATACGTTTAATCATTATTTGTGAACGTGTGAGGTTTCTTCATTCAGGAACCCCTTAATATGTTTAATAGTCTGTGTTGTGATTGTTGTGATCTCTAACTAGTAAGTCTTACCAGAAACGTGAGTTGAAGCCTCAGGATTTACATTAAAGGACAGACCTTGTTGACCTGGTTTCAGACAGGTCCTTCAGCCTGGGCAGACAACAGTTAGACTAGCAGCTCTGCTCCCTTTACTTAACTGCAAAGGTCTGATCTGCCATATGGGTTTGAGATGGGTAACATTTTTATTATGCCAAAAATATTTTGATAATGCCATTGATGCTTCTACAATCTGTCAGAAATGCAGTTTTGAGACGGTCCCCTAATTATTGCAGAATCGTATGTGCTAATTCTGCAGATGTGTTGCAAAGACATTCTTCTGGGTTTTGTTTCCCTTAGGCATTTGGTGGTGGACTGAAAGTGAGCAATTTGACAGGTTTGATACAGGTCTGATTGGGAGGGATACTGTTTTCCACATGACCAGTTTCATTAGCAGACACATTAAAAACAGTCTGAAGTTACTGGCCCTAGAGAAAAAAATCTAAATTAATTACCTAATGTATTTGTTTTGGTAATGAGGAATGTCCTTCCCCCTTTCAACATGGCTTTTTTCATCCATTTAATGGGAGGAGAGTGATACAGGGCTTGGCTTTATGTGTATGTTTGTGTTGGAGGAGCCCTCGGACCTGTTGAAGTGGCCATAATAGCACAGCATTGTGCTATCAGACCTTCTTTCCATCCTTGTCCTTTGCATTTGATTAGTACTGTGCTTTATTTACTCCATGCTCACTGAGATACAGAAAAGAGCAAGAACAATCAGATTTTTCTTTGTTGCTGCTTATAAATAATGGGATAAAATACCTGATTTATATATATATATATATAAAAAATTGTGTGTGTGTGTGTATACACATACCTACACAGATGTGTGTGTGTGTTTACGTATACAGGTATGTAGGATGCAATTCATCTCTTGGATAGTTCAAATTAAAGGGAGGAGATCCTCTTCAGTCATCTTTCACTGTTTAGCAATTTCTATTTATTCTGATTACTTTGATGCAATGAAAGGTGCTGTTCAAAATAGTTCACTGCAGTAACTTTTTTCTCAGACTAAGATGGTGCCACCTGGTAAAGAACCTTTCTTCTGAAATGACATTTAAAGACAGGTCATCTTCAAAAACCTAGATAAAACAGAGCAACCTGTGTATTTATCCAGCTTTCAAACTGCTGCCAGAATATGGAGCAGAAGACTGTTGTTTTTAGAGAAATGCCTAAAAATTAGTGTCACTTTTTCCATCTTCTCACTGTCTGAAGGAGGTCAGCAGAAACTGCAGCTTAACATCAGCAGTTCAACCCCATTTTCTCTTTTCTTCTCGTTGTCTGCCCATTGCAATAATCTGTGTTTAAGCACAGACTTTGACAGCCATGATCTGCTGTCATGCTGATCAAGTTGTCAAGCTGCTTCTTGAGGTGTAGGAAACAGAGCTTACAACCTGCAACTCCCTAGTCAGAAGTGTCTGCTTGGTGCCTAGGATGTCCTTATTCACCTTGCAGGTGAATGCAGCTACAGCAAAAGGTATAGCTCTTGAGAAATGTTTAAACCATAAATTCTGTTGCAAAGTTAGAAGTCCCTGATTATTCCCTTTGATTTTACAAAGTCTAATTTAAGTTAATCTAGTTAAGAACTCTTTATCAATACTGAGTCTTAAGCCTCCCAGTCTCAGCCGTGGTGCTAATTGTTCATTAGAGCTGATAGAGCCATTTAATAACATGCTTTTTGTTTTTCTAGATTCAAATCAGAATGAATAAATTAAATGCTGTCTGCTATAGATAGTTTTGTCTAATTCAGCAGTGCCCAGTAGTCCTGGGCCAAGCTTTACACTCTGTCTCCTTCAGTGCTGCCTGCTTAACTTCAGCAACTTCCCCTGTCTTCTTATTTGCCCTTATCGATGCCTGTTTACCTCCTTACTCCTTACCGCTTGGTCCTCGCCTCCTGGTTCTTCACTCTCTGCTCCCTTTCCATTCCCTGTCTCCTGGATTTCTCCTGCTTCTTTCTCCTCAACCCTGATGGGAGTATGAGAGTGCCAGTTGATGCTATCACCCTTCGATGTCAGCCCACCTCACCAAGGAGATGCGATGATGGTTGTGACCCAGCTTAATGTTTGTGAAGACACCTGGAACCAGGAGTGAATGCCTGATGGGCCTTTCTATTGCTTGAGCTCTTAAAATAGTTTTTCTGTGGTTTTAGTAAATTTTTTTCAGTATTGTTCATTGTCAATCTTAGTCAGAAATTGATGCTTAATTATTATGTTGTTATGAACATCGTGATAAGGCAGTTACGTAAAACTGTGACTGAGAATAACGAGTTGATAAGTTTAGGTTGTGAACACAAAATTAAGGAAGGGTGGGATTGGTGCTGTTTTGTGATTCTGGAATGACTTTGCTCTGCTGGAGCTCTGCTCTGATGCCAGCATGTGCGTGACATGAAGGAACTCCATCACAAGACTTTTTCTCCTTGTCCAATTTAGGAAACTGCCAGGCAGAAATGTCTACGCCCAGATGCACAACGAAAAAGAGCAGGAGATGACAAGCCCTGTTAATCATAGTGAGGACACCCAGAACATCATCCAGGGTGAGGAGTTTATTGATGATGATCTGGACTCTCAAACACTAGGTAACGCAAGAGGTAACTTCATTTTTAGTTTATAAATGTTCGTAAGTAATTGATTTTTAATTGGTACTTGTTTTCATTTTAGCTTTTTTTCATTTTTGGCTCAGTCTCAGGAAGAAGCAAATAGTACACCACTAACAAAGGGTTATCTCTTTTTTTTTTTGCTTGCTTGTGATACAGGTTAATGTATGGATGACATGCTATATAGAGCATGAGTATAGAGATAATACAGTTTAATGTCAGGAGACTTACTTGGACAATTTTAGAGAGAAATTCTATTTGATAGAACAGGATATAATAGGTAACAGTTGAATTAACTCAGTAATCCCCTGAATTAGTGGAAAATGGAGTTTAGGCCAGAAGGATTTGTAGAGGCAATGTTGCCATGATTTCAAATGGATTGTATCTAGATCCATTGCTATATTTACCATCATATTCTAGAGGCATTTAAAGTTTTCATGATTAGAAACATTAAATTTATTCCTGTATAAAAAGTATCATGAGACTTCCCCAATTTAGCTGGTAGCTTTCTAGTAATCATCGGGTGGTCATAAGGAACACATGAGGGAAACTTTTTGAGAATATCTCTCAGTGCAAATGATTTCAATGTCAAGTGGAAGTGTATATTTCCTGGCACCCTGTGGTTATTTTTAATGAAACATGGAGTGCTGATCTATAAAGTTCCTTTCTTGTAAAATTTACCATTGTGTTCAGACTGCTTTCAGGTCACAGTCTGAAAAGTGTAGGGCAATGGAAAAAGCTCCCCAGTTCCATTTCTACACATTTTGTGAAAATACATCAGATAACGCAAAGCCTTTGGGATTTGTAGCAGTAGATTCATGGTGTAACAGGCAACTGTAATGCCTTCATGAACGCACGGAAGAAGATGTGTTTTAGCTGCACCAGAGGTAGCCTGGGGAAGGACAGAACTTTGTCAGAGGAGAGATTTCTTTGTCTTGGATCTCACCTTTATTGTTCGTTGTCTATGTCTTTATTTTCATTTTCTGAACTGTGTGCTGCTTCTAGGTTCTTGGAGGTGTTAGCTTTGAGCACACGGGAAGAATCCAGCCTCCTGCTTTGCTTTGTGTGTTTCTGTCTTTTCTTTGACAACCTTTATGTATGAGTATCACCAGGTTTTCATTCAGATTTTGCAAGACGACCTTGATTACACTCCTGACTTCACCAGAGTTAGTTCCAAAAACAAGCTGGCAAAACGGAGTCTATGTTAAAATTGTTTGATCAACTGATCTCCAGGGTCTTTAGAGGAGAAGGCTGAATGCTAACAAAATCCTTGCAGGCATGCCTATTGAAGCGGAGCATTCAAACACCTCTAGTAATGTACAAAAGCATAACTTCTTTTAATGGCAGAAAATCCCTTATGGCCTATTTATATAAGGCAGCTTGGGATGCTGGAATAAAGAAATGCTACCCTGATTTGTAATGCATTCAAAAATAATCTATACTTGCCCTGCACTCCTTACTCAGAGAAAAAAAAAATTCTTCTCTCTGAGTACAGCATTATTAGGGTTAAACAGTGCAAGATCATGATGTTTCAATGTGAAACTTAAGACAGTTAGCAAATGCAGATCTCGAGGTGATTTGTGTTTCTGCCAGGTTGTCAACACCAGCAGCATTTCCAGCGGAGTAGAGAGTTCATTTCTGTGGATCATAATCATCCGTATTTGTCAGCTACTGTACAGCTTTTAGACACAAGACTTTTTTTAAGACATAAAACTATACTTCTGTTCGCTGTACTGTTTTGTTACTTGCAATACTTCCACTAGCTCCGGTATTGCACAGTACCGCCAAGAAAATATTCCTGTTAATGATACTCCTCTATTTTATCTGGCTAGAGTATGAAACATGTTATAATCCCTGCTTTATATTAAATTCTGTTTTGCGACATTATTTGCAGAAGGTTCCTATGCTATGGAGATCCCTTCTAGTTCTGGTGAGCTTTCTCCCTCCCTGGTGGGAGATGTCGGTAGCAGCCTCCGCTCCATGCACAGCAGGGAGTTACAGGCCTGGGTTTCTGTTTGTTCTCTCTCTTCTCATAACTTTTGAATTTCCACAGTACAGTATTTCCAGACTCACCCATCCACTTTTTTTGTTTTCTATATATTTTATGTTGCCTACTTTATCGCAACCCCCACCTTGGGACTCCTCAACACCATTACCTTGCAGTGACTCCTTCTGGGAGAAGTGGCAACTTGAACAGCTACAGAGTTCCCTTATTGCTGATGCCGGTCAGTGTCCAGTCCCAGGTCAGTGGCATGTTGAATGGACGCCTCAGGTTCCATTCTCCTCCCTCACCTGCACCCCTCGAGACAACTACACCTTTTTAAGCCACAAAGAGAACCAACTTATGCTGTCACTGGGATAGAAACCCTAGGAATTCGCCAAAATCCACCACCATGAGCAAAAGCTTTGCGCGAAAGTATGCTGTAGGTACATGGAGCAGTTGCACCAACCTTCACCTGACCTGTTGTTTGTTAAAGCCACTCTCTTTATGTGATTGACTTGTCCCTGCAATAAAAGGGGGATTTATTGTGAAGTGCTTGAAATACACTAATGCTGGCCTTTTGTTTCTCTATTTTCGTAGGCAATCACTCAGGCGTGGTTTTGAGCATCAACTCCAGAGAGATGCACAGTTACCTGGTTAGCTGATATTTGCAGCTGAACACAAAAACCGAAAGACTCTTCTCTGTATCATTTTATTTTTCCCTGGTGATGTCACAAAATTGCAAATATGGCTGTAAATGCTGGTGGAGAGGAGGTTTCTTATCAGTCCGGTGGGAAAAAGTGTCCATCATCAGTTACCGAGGCAGAAGGTTGATACATCTTGTGTTCACGCTATGGCCTGGGAACTCGTTACAATTGAAACTCAAACTATGGTAGCAAATTTGTAGCCCTAGGCACCTTCAATGCCACCTTATTTCTTTTCTGTATATGCTCTAGTTCTTTATGTTTATTTTTAGAAGGATTGACTGTAACTTTTTAATTATATTTTTAATTGAGGTATTCAGCAGAAGGCTGGGACTCTTCAGCCCGAAAAGGTGATTTTTACACAAGCGACTAGACCAGAATGGATGGTTGGTTCATCACGATGACATTTTTTTAAAAGGCCAAGTGTTTCTGTACTGGGAGAGGACTGAGTAAGGAGACAAATGCACTCCTAGTCGATACTTAAGCTCTTAACTTAAACATGTGTGAGACAATCTAATGAATTTAGGCTTAGGCCCTTCTGTGGATTAAAGGAAGTAAAGTGTTAATTAAGATATCTCATAATATAGGATAATGCTTTTGTAAGTGTAGCAAGTCCTGACAAACCATCAGCACCAGTATCTCCCCCAATCCCACCCCATGTCAAATAAAAACACCAGCTTGATGCTGTTTCCAGACCAGGTGCCTTCACTTGCGGACAGTCATTTCAGTTGCTCTCTGCTTGTCTCCTGAGCGACTGCCTCTAGGACGATGGCAGCTGCCGGATGAGTTATCCTGTAAAACCCCATGCTGGTGGCCTGTCTCTTCTTAAATTTCCAGAGAGTGTAAATACCTCTTCTAAGTCGCTTTCTTTGTACGGTTATTTTTTCAAAACTTCCTATTAGGGCAGAGGTGCCGGGTAGGTCAGAACTCTCCTCCGGGCAGGACTGGGGACCACACCGCCATCCCCTTCCCACCCGCACCCTTCTTTGGGATTTTCCCTGGCTGTTTGCCCTTGCAGGCAGGGGTGGGCAAAATCTTACCTGACCTTTTCCGCTCGGGTTGGTTTGACAATCCAGAGGGCCGTGGGGAAGACGGGCTGTGATTTAGGGGTTCGTATTTTCTTTGCATCACCACAGGGTGTCACTCAGTCCCTACCACCGCTGGCCCCTACTTCTGCAGGGAGGGCGTTGGGGCTTCTGAAGGAGCTGCCTGCAGAAAGGCTTATAGTCAGGTCAGAGTTTCCTAATCCCAGTTTTGTGAGTTGGGTCAGAGTTTCCTAGTCCCGACCTCTGCATCCCTAGGGAACAGCAGTGCAGTGAGTCCACACCCTACTGGTCTTTTCCCTGTGGTTTATGGAGCCATGTAGGAAATGGGCTGTGGTGTGACGAGTTTAAAAATCTGGCATCCTGTGTGTCACAGCTGCCAGGGATTAGGATGCTTCTCTGAGAAACTTATATAATCTCTTCACTTTTTGCCTTTGATAGAGAATAAATAGCTCTTTACTCACTGAATGTCATACTGATGCTAGTGGCAAGCTCGCACATCACCTTGCTTAAGGAGCATACAGATAGCTAACTACATCTTTCTGAATAAACAAACAGAAAATAATGAATGCTGGTAAAACAGAAGAGGACTGTCTTAAAATTATCATATGCATTGGAGTCATTCTTCCATGTAGCTGTGGATATCCTAGAGCATATTGTCATCAAATGCAACGGACTGGGATGTAATAATTCGGTGTAGTACTGTAGGCTCTCACAAACCCCACAGGATGTATGTGTAAAGCACAAGAAAATCTAGATTATAAAGTTACTGTAAGGAACTAGGTGGAAAAGTTAAAGTGAAGATTCTGAAAAGTGCTTGCAAACTGCTCAGGAAAATAATTTCAAAAATTGTTCTAAAATTTCTGCCTATTTAGTTGTAGAGTGCAAACTGATTTACAGAGAAGCAATGCTCTAGCTGACTGTTGTGTGCCAGACTCTGTAGAAATCCAAGGTGTTACATGTATGTGAGTCTGGGTTTCTTGAAGAGGAGTGCAAATAAAAAATGTGCTGTGCTTTGGAAGCTCTTGGGATCGTTGCATCAGAGGCTTTCCCTCCTCGCCAACTGTTAACGCTTTTTCTGGTGGAAATGAGCTGGAGCAGAGAATAAAATAGTATTGCAAACATCTTAATTGTTCCTGTGAAATCTGAAGTGGGTTATTTGTATAGGGCAGGTAAGTGGCAGATTAGCCTCATGGACAAGGGATGGGATGGAAGTTTTAGCTTGAGGTTGTTCTCCCATGGTTCGTCTGATTGGCAAAAGACACTGTTGGAACTAGGAACACATCTAATCTATGCTTTAACAGCTACTTTTATACGTTTAATACAGGGTGATTTGTGTCTCTGATAACAGGAGTCTTTTGGAACACTGTAGAATATTTAACCACTTGGTACTCTAATTAACACTTAGCACAATATAGTGCCTGTAATAATGTTTTTTGATGCTTATTAATTTGATTCATGCAGCACTCCCGTGAGGTTGGTTTGTCATGTCTTAAAAACACTTTCTAAAGAGATGTCAGTATTGCCAGCAGATAATAAAGAAAGCCTTTGAGTCCCTGGCAAGAATAACTTTAAAATGAATTCTTTTAAAACTGAGAAAATACCATTACCATTTTCCCATTCATGGTGTCTTGGTTTATCTTTAACTGAAAAGTCTCACTAGTGCTAGGTTTTGAATCTCTTGAACTGCGTCCATGACATCATAGCATTTTATCCTTTATATGTATCTAAAATCCTGATACATGTGTATACAGAAACACAGAGCTGTTTTTAAGCACAAACGCTAGTCACACATGCATGCACATGCAGTATTTGTACATGTTCCCGTTAAATTTGTTAGTGAGGAAGGGTGATTTGATGGCTAAGAAAGAGAAGATGGCTGTCAGGTACCTGGATTCTGTACCCAGAATTTGGGCAAGTTACTTAACCTGGATGTGCCTCAGTTTCCCCACTTGTAAAATGGGGCTAATAGTAATTACCTACCTCACAGGGGTATTGTAAGGCTACATTAATTACTGTTTGTTCAGGATCTTCAGAGTGAAAGAATTTTGTGAGCATAAATTATTAATAGTTTTGCTTTCTTTGTTTTACTTGTAATTATCGCTGTTCTTAAAGGAGAGAGTGGTCAAACATTGGAACAGGCTGCCCAGGGAGGTGGTGGAGTCACCGTCGCTGGAGGTGTTCAAAAAACATGTAGATGTGGCACTGTGGGACATGGTTTAGTGGGCATGGTGGTGTTGGGTTGATGGTTGGACTTGATGATCTTACAGGTCTTTTCCAACCTTAGTGATTCTGTGGTTCTGTGATTCTGTGAAACCAGCTGCAATTATGTATAAATGTAAAAACCGCATAATCCAAAAAAGGTACATCACTGTTAAAAAAAAAAAGGTAATTTGATTTTAAAATGTTACATGGTAGCATTGCAACATTGGCTGTGATTTTGCTGTTACACACTAATATCTTAAACTTATTTTTCTGCAGTGTTACTTGGTGAAAAGCCTTATAATAATGGGTACAGTGATACTTATCAACACTGATATTGAACTGTACTGAAACCAACAAAGCTGGTGGTGTATTGGCCTCATTTACATCTTTTGGCCTTAAACTCTGATGTATTTGCAATTTCAAAAACACCCTGTGCTTTTCAGAGTGCTCCAAGCAGTACTGATTTGAAGCATTCTAACAGAGGCATTAAGATCTACAGCTGTTATCTTTGCTTTCCCTTTTGACATTGAATGTTTTATATGGCTTTAGAGTGGTCCATCCACATCAAGTGCTCAGAAATGCTCAGAAGACATTTAGGGAAAATCCACACATAGCGTAAATTTATTTCTCAAAAATAAAAGTGATATAAACCAATGTATGTTTTTATACCCTGTAGAAGAGGGTGGTGGATATGGCTGTGAAGAAACAGAAGGTACCACCCTGAGGCAAGATGTTGTTATCTCCAATTCACATCCAATTTCTTTGAACCCTTTTAGGATATTCTCATTGAATTATATCCTTCTTGATGAGTTTTCTGCTTTCAGTGACCAGTGTAAAGAGGAGTAAAGTGTTTATTCACATAAAGCAGATGATTTGTTAAATTACTGTCTTCTGGACAGACAGAGACAAATCAGTGCTTTGCCATTGGTAGTTCCTAGTGCAAAGCAGATTTCATCTGACATCATTATGACAGTTGGCTGTGTTTTAGGTCCAACGAGACATCCCTTTAGTGGGAATACTCTACTACTGTATGCTATCTCTTTAACAGAGGTCAGTAGAATGGACCTGCAGTGGTTTCCATCCTCCTTACACAAATACATGCTCAAAGAAATGTGGGGTTTTTTTATGATTTTAAACAAGTTAAATACATGCATTTGTTAGCAGTAATTTTTTGATGATTAACCAGTGGTTCTGATAAGCTTTGTATTTCTAGTGTTATTTCAAGTCGAATAGAGTGTTGCTAAGTTGATAGAGTCGATGACAATTTCAGTCGTAAATTTTTCCTATGTTTCCTATAAAACAATGTTTTGTAATTTTTCATTAATGAGACTTTGGGGGAAAAAGAGAGACTGAAATTTTTATTTCATTGCACAGTCCCTGACAGTTGGAGTTGTTATTGTATATTGATTGATACCGCCGTATTGTTTCCATCTTCAGTTTTATTTCAGAGTTTTAGATGTAAGTAGGTGCACATTTCTCTCAAAATATTGGCTTTCCACCAGGAAGAAATTTATAAGCATTTACATTTATAAATATTGATTTTTGAGATGCAAATTTTTGTTGTGTCTTCTAAGTCCATTGAAAAAGCTGCGTCCTGGCTCTGTTCTAGTCCCAATTTCACATTGCTTCTAGAGCTTTCTTTATGAGACTGGCATATAGCCTAATCTTACTAGTCTGAGAAAGTCTTTCTAAAACTTTCATTAGAATAGCATTTAATTGCCTAGACGTAGTTACAGGATCTGCTCAGACCATTTTCCTAATGTTACATCTTTTCATGTTCCTTATTTCCTTTCAGTATTTCGGTATTAGTCCTCTCAGTGCCATTTAAATGCGTATTTATTCCTGTCATGGATATATATGTAATGTTTTTCACTTATTTTCAGACTATAATCATTAAAGTGACAAATTTTGAAATAACTCAGACTCCCAGTTAGCTTTTGCAATTGAAAGCCTAACTCTGCAGTCTTTGGGAAATGTCAAGCTGTGCACTCCTAATTTTTTCATCTTCTTTCCTAAGTCAGCACTTCTACCTGACTGATCACCTCAACAGCTTTTCCTCCAATTCTTTTTGTAACCTCAAGCTGGAGGGAGTGCGGAAGGGTTTCTCAGTGTCGAGATGGACTAGAACAGCTCATTACCCAAATCTGAACAGGAATGTCGTGTGGACAAAGTTTTTATTTTTCCTTTCTTTTCAAGTATGTTTCATAGAACAGAGAGGATTATACATACCATCAGGGAAATAAGGGCCTGTATTGGTACATCGGGATGGTGTGAAGACTAACAAACACATTCCTCTTAGGAGTTCTTTTTTTTTTTTTTTTCCATGAAATTGATACATACAGCAAGTTTGTTTCATGATTTTTTAATATGTGAGATCTCATTTCTTCAAGTCTTCAGTGCTAGCTTTTTTCCTCCTGTTAAATGGAGTAGTAAATTACTTAAAATATGAATTGTGGAGCCATGTATGACCGAATGAAGGATTTTCATTCTTTTCATCTCTTTTTTTTTTTTTTTTCCCTTATGAGAAGCTTGCCAGAATTACTATTTTCAGCTAGTTTATGTGCTGGTAGCTGAGATGATCTTCTGGAATACAGTATCTAAGACAAGAAATACGGGAAAGCTTAGAAATACGTACTCTGAAGTGCAACTATACAGCTATGTGAACAAAATCCTTATCAAAGACCTGTTATGGTTTGTCTTAAAATACTTTTTTTAATAATATCTCTAAAAATACACATTCTTAATTGCATAGTCTTTGTGTCTCTCTCCTTCCAGATTGATTTTCTTTCAGGGGGGACATTTACTAGCCCTGAAAAAAGTGGATTCTTTCCCTTACACAAGTAATTCTGTTTAAAATTATTTCCTTGCATCACTTGAAAGCATTACACAAACTTGAGCTTTATTTATCAGACTTGATTTCTGAGTTTCTGTAGAATTTGAATCTTTACGCTGATTTGTTGCAATACGGTGGACATAAAGCCCTGTTGGGCAGCAATAATACATGCAGCAGTACATGGCGCTACCTAAATAATATGCCTTTGTTGCACATATTTTTAATGGTATAATGAGTATATTAATCACCAGGAAGGCCTAGGTTCCAAATAACTTTCTTAGCATGTCTTACATTTCTATGTTATTTGTTGCTAATTTTAGCCAGCTTTTGATAGTTATATTTAGTTCTTACTGACAGCGTCTGCTCTTGCAGACCAAAGGGCAAAAACTGGCTTATTCTCTTTTTTTAAAAAAGTATTAATTCACACCGTTTGCTTATTAATTAAAACAGTTTAAAAAGGAAATCTTTCTGAAATGGTGAAAGAGATGCTTTTTATTGAGAACAGCTCATATAGGAAACCAGCAGACTTGTATCCGCACAGTTCTTGAGACATTCTTGTTATGGATTATGAATAGGAATATGACTATGCAGAAGGAGACGTGTACACCCCAAACATTAGTAACATGCACATAGGCGGTTTGCAAATGATAAAACTAGTATAAAGGAGAGCATTTTAATACACCACTTATATGTCCCAGATTCACAGAAGGGCATTTAAATGGTTAAGATTACAGAACATCATCACAAACATAGGAAGATGTCCAATTCACTGGCTCCATTTGCTTGTAAATACACTCCTCTCTTTGAGGTTAATCTTTTGAGATGCTGAACTCTTCAGAGAAGTGACCTGGATTGTTTACTGCCTCCAATTTTTTGCTAAGTAATTGGTGACACTTTATAGAAAAAATTTTCTGAATTTCCATTCTCTTCTGTTTCTTCCCCCCTCCTTTTTTTGTCCATTTGTTCTTTTTCATTATTGCTGCTGTTCATTGCTCTGCCTTGCCTGCCTTCTCCTTCTGATGACAGTTCTCTACAGTCCACTTTTTTCTTCCTTGCTTTTTGTTTTGCTTTATGTTCTGTTTCTATCTGTGTTTTTATTTGGATATGCACCCTACTGTGTCCTGAGTGATAACAAGAAAAATCACAATGCCTTCCCTGTCTCTCCTCTGAGCTCTGCTGTATTATCTGGGTTGATGTAGTTGCCCTGTGCTTTGTCTCATGACAAAGGGATGAGGGGAGACCTTATCTCTCTCCACAATTACCTGAAAGGGGGTTGCGGTGAGGTGGATGTTGGTCTCTTCTCCCATGTAACTACCGATAGAACGAGAGGAAATGGCCTCAAGTTGTGCCGGGGAAGGTTTAGACTGGATATGAGGAAAAATTTCTTTACTGAGGGGGTGGTCAAACATTGGAACAGGCTGCCCAGGGAGGTGGTGGAGTCACCATCCCTGGAGGTATTTAAAAGACTTGTGGATGAGGCACTTAGGGACATGGTTTAGTGGGCATGGTGGTGTTGGGTTGATGGTTGGACTTGATGATCTTACAGGTCTTTTCCAACCTTAATGATTCTGTGTGATTCTGTCTCTCTGCAGTCCATCTTTCCTCTTTCTTTCATACTTTTGGTTCTTTTAATCCTTTCACTTTTAATTTTGGCTCTCATTTTCTCTAAATCTTTCTGGAACTCTTCCCTTTTACCTGTTGAGGACTTCTCTCAGCTGCTTGTCCCAGAGAGCATATACTTCTAGTCTGAGATGTGGATGAGTGTTGTACTCCGTGGAAGAATAAGTAACTAGCATTTTGACCTTGCTGTCAGTCTGCAGTGGAAAATACATACTTAATTGACAGCTATATCCCATTATCTCCCAAATGGCTCCTTCTGGCTCATTTTGGGTTATGGGGATGAGACACGGTGTTTGCATGAGTGTCCTGGATCACAGCAAGGGCTGGCTTGCTTTGCCAGCCCTTCAAACTGGCAGGTACAGAATTGCAGCAAGGCTGGGCAGAGCCACCTTGCCAGACCACTGGGCTGCATTTGTGTTTCATCATGGGAAATACTGAGGCCCAAGCTAGTACATAGCCTTTTAGAGAAACTGTTACAACCTGAAGCTGAAGAACAGGTGAGGTAAAGAGGGTCCATTGCTAACAGCAGCGCAGGACCAGGGATCATTCCTCTTGGGAGCAATTTGACTTGTCAGGTTTATGGGATGGGTCTGTATACAACCTTTCCTGGAGGCAGAGGCAAATGGCTTGCTTTCAAGTTCTATAAAATACAAGTTTAAGCAAAGTCACCAGATAGGTTTGGCAGAGTCTTTTTCTTGGAGGAGCTTGGAAAAGTTGATGGGGGCAAGATAATTGAAAAGCTCAGCGGTATCTTTGAAGGGTAGAGCCTGTGTTAGAGAGGCAGTGTACGTGAAAGAGTTGCAGGAAGAAGAGGAGCACAAGACTAAACAGGACAAGGAAAAGCAGGGAGAAAGTCAGTGTTACCAGGGTGTATCATTTTGCCACGAGTTGTTGATTTTGTTTTGCTTAAGCCTTGGAGCTTACTTTAATTCGTAATGGCAACTATTTTCATTTTCATTGGTTGCATACAGAGGCTTTAAACCATGAGTCTAAATTGATGCAGCACCAGGAACATGTGAAATTATCAGCATTTCTGCCTGTATTTTAAGAGGGGTCTGACTCACAGCAACATCCCACTTGAGGTGCATGGAAAAGAGGTTGCTTCCCAGGAGCCAGGATGCATGTATGTGTGCTCCAGAGGTAGCTCTAATGTAGGTTTACTTCTGAGATGATTGTAGGGCATTTGTTAATGGTGTTCCTCCTTAGCACAGCACTGAGCTTGGAGGCAAGGGAGAAGAATTATTTTATAGGGTCCGTGTCCTGGATTTATACTCCTTAAATGTAATTTGCTAGGATCCCTGTATGAGCTGTAATTTTATAACGTTTAGAGAGGATGAATGGAGTGGGTGTAGTATTCCTGGGGGTAAACACCAGCCACTGGAATTTAATAAACATGTGACTTGAAATTTTAATGTTAGGAACACAGAGTTTGTCCATTTCATATACACACCAGGCATTAGAGTACAGCTCCTTTTTTTATTTGTCACTGACAAGCTATGATTTATTTCCTCATGGGTGTATGTCATGGGCTGTGCTTGCTGCAGTGCAGAAGGCTCTGGAGGAAAAACGTAATCAAATGGAGAAGTATGCTTGAATTCTCCCCTCTTGATCCTAGTCTCTTCTGAGTTGCTTTTCTCTGATTGTGGTTCTGCCAGTATGCTGGGTTGATGTCAAAAGGCAATTAACTCATTTTTATCCTCTTCTCTGTGGCTGAGAAATATATAAGCAAAAATCTGCAGAGGAATAGCACATTGGAAGAGGTGGGGAACTTAATGAGCTGGCAGGGTGCTTTGGGAAGCTTCCACTTCTGTGCTTTACTTACCACTTATTTTTACAAATATGTACAGCTACTGTGATTTACCTTTCCATTAACCATAGATATGTTTCTTTGCAAAAGGGGAGGTGGGTCTAAAGAATATCACACCAGTGCATTGCAAGTATGGTTTTAGGAGATATCAACTATCACCCTTCCTCACCTAAATGAAATTATCATAGTATCATTGCTCTGTATTTATGAAGCTGCACTAGGAATATTGGTTCACCCTGGATTGAGTATTGGAGGAAGATTTGGAGAGATAATGGGAGTTGGAATAGGAGAATTTTCCATCTTAAGAGTCAAGGATGGATACTGGCATATTTACAGTGCATCTGTGGCTGTTTTAGCACAGGTGGGTCCAAAATCTCTCACTCAGACTTGGACAGGTAACTCATATAGATTTTGCTGCCATTATCCATGTGAACAAAAGGAGAAAAAATTGGCCTAAACCAAGCCCTAATCTAACTGGCTAATTATGGCTACAGCTCTTGGTAAAGATATGAAAGCCAGTGAAATAAAAACTAGACTCGACATAACTTCTTGTGAGGATTCACAAAGCATTTCTCGCTACCCTGTTGTTCATGTGGAGCATTGTTTATTTGGCATTGCAGGGCCAAAGTCTACCCTAATTTATGACCATGCAGTTCCATGGATTTTGTCAGTTCAGCTCTGTGTTACGGAAAAGGTGTTCACCGACGGTGAATTTGAAACGTAGCTGCAGGCTAAAATCAGTCATCATCTCGCTGCATCCGTACACATAGGTGACGGGCTGATTTTCACCTGTAATTCTTATTCCCATGGTTAGCAAGAGAGTATTTTGGATAGATGTAAGCTAATTACAACCAAGGTAGAACTTAGTGTTTGAACTACTTGGAACTGCTTTTCCAGTATATGATCAGCAAATGCTTAACATTGTGTTTCCAACTGGATTTCTGACAAAGGGGACATTTCAATCGTGTAAAGGCTCTTAGCGGTCATCAGTATGCTATAGTCCATACCTTTAACATACATGACTACACAGTCCTCTCCTTTTGCCTTTGCACATTCCAGTATTCGTGAAAGCAGTACATGTCTTTTCCTAATTTTGTTTCAGGAGACCTTGACTTTGAGCAGGTTTCTTTGTATACAGTATCAGGGCTCAAGGGAAGAATGAAATTAATCCATAACTGGTGCATTGTCATAAATGGGGAAAAGTGTTATTTGTATATTTTTGTAAATATGTAACATTTAATGGCAGTTTTGTAGTGACGTGCTGGTTTTGAGAAAAAAAAATCAAATATATGTTTGAATATGCTTAACGTAACACTTAACTGTGATTCAATTGCACAATTAATAGCTTAAGCAAAAGTCTTGTGCAATATGTAGTGCACACACATAACCAAGTATCTGTTAGTGATCCACAACCAAGTTTTTGGCAACTTTGGATGATGGTGATGAACTGTGCAGTACAGTTTATCACGGTCTCTTTCAGCTTCCAAACATGTAGCAGGCAGACTACTGTATACGTACCTGTGTACTCCACTGCATCCAAAGGTATGCATTTGTCCTGAGAACCTGCACTACAGGTTTTTCTTTAATAAAATTTGATTCTAAACTATTGTTTGCTTCGTTTTTCTTGTGAAGTATTTAATGGGATTTGTGGAGGGGAAATGGTTTAACCAGTCCCCAGAGTTTGTGTGTGTTTTGATTTGTCAGTAATCGCCAGCGAACTCCTCAACTTCAGCAGCACTGAACAGAACAGCTGAAGCAAAACTTCATCCTCCTCCACTTCAGCTACTCCACTTCACCCTCCTATGCTGCCGCTCAACTCCCCTCCGAGGGAAAAAGGGAAACCTTTTTCCCTCGAGTGGAGTTGCTGCAGTATAATTGGTGGAGGGTGACACTGTGTGGTGAGACTAAAGCCATGCAACTGCAGTAGAAGAAAAAGAAATGTTCTCCTAGACCTCTGCTGAATCAAAGGCTGAATATTTCTGTCTAGCTAAAGAATTAAAGAATTCAGCAGGTTTTAACCTTGATCTCCCTGTAAGAAACCAGCCATAAACAGAAAAAAACTATGTGTGTTCTTCTGCCCTTCCCGTGTCTTTGTTCCAATCTCTTCCATTTTCTTTTTCTTCCTCACACAGTACTTGCTCCTGATTTATTCTTTTTTTCTTTATTAACTGTCTTGTCTTTCCTGTATCCCACCCTCTTCCTGAAGAGCTGTCAGTGCTGTGTAGAAGCTGCATCCTCCTTGCAAAATTGAGGGTTGTGTATGTGTATGTTCAATGTGAAGTCTTACTAAACCTCATATTGGAACAAAGCACAACATAAACTATTATCTACCAATTTTTAATTAGCCATAGAAATTTTATAGACTACAAAGAAGTTTTAATGGGACAACAAAGGGATTATTTATTCATGGAGTGAGTGTATTTTGAGAATCAGAAGATGAGCAACTAGAAGGAACAATTTCCAAAATATAAGTTTAAACTTCATTTTTTCAGTCTGCCCTAGTACAGCACTTTCTCGTAGCCACTGCTGAAAGACTTAGCGGCCAGAGGAACCCCACGGTACGGGCTATGTGATCCTACCCTGTGGCACATCATGCTAAATGTGAGGCTGGGTTCAGAAATTAAGCTTGAGGCTTTCCCTACTTGCGAAACTCAGCTAGAAAACATTTTGATGGTTGTCATTTTAGGTTCTCTAATCCTATATTGTGGCTAGTTGAGACTTTTAAACTGCAATTTATTACTAAAAAAGCCTCCTGTTGAATCTCAAGTGGCTACATTGCATTTTCCAAATTTAGTGCTCTGATATAAATAAAAGCAAAACGAAAAGAAACCCTAAAGTCTCTTACTTTTAATGATATTCCAATCGCTCCTTCAGAGGAAAGCTCCTGAGTTGGAAGGGCAGGAGTGAGAACAAGACACGGACAAGCTGTTCCCATAAATGAGACACGAAATGAAACGTGCTAATATTTAACCTGAAGGGCTACTTTACTTCAGAAACCAATTTCCATGGAAAAAAGAATAAGATAATCACTTCACTTCTGTTTCCTTTGCCATCCTCATCAAAGCTATATTAATTGCTATGCTATTTTGAAGCCTAACTGGTTTCAACATCATCATAAATTATGTCTCTGGAATAAAATTTCTGAGTCATAAACACCAGCCAATATTTTTTTCCTGTTTTCCATTAAGACTGATTTCTTTTCCATTTTTTTCCTTTTGTGATTTATGCTTTAAAGATGCTTTGCTTTCATATGAATCCAGCTGCTGTGGTAAAAATGTTACTGTACTCTGACCCTCATGTTTTCAAAAGCTAAAGCAAAATGCTACAAATGCTGCTCAGTGTATTTTTAACTTGATAAAAGGATCCGTTCTCACCATTATAGCATCATACCACAAGCTGACCTCCAAACAAATCAGAAGCAGCAGCACATCCTAAAAAAAACAGGTTAAAAAAGTAGTAATTCCAAAAAATAATTCCGTGACAGCAATTATCAGTCTATTTAAAAATTAATAATGAAACCAGGAATGAAGCTTTTCACTGAAATTCAACTCAGGACTGTGTAGCTATAATTCTACTGAGTTATGATTCGACAAAATCTAATAGGAAAATAATTTCCCTGTCATCACGACAGATTATTGAAGAGGAATATCCTTGGTGTAATTTAATTATTTCAGTTATCTAATATATTGTGAAGGAATGCCATTGCATTGTCTTGATCTTAAGACAGATGCTTGCTTTAAAAATCGAATTGAAAAGAAAATGATACATTATTTTACAGGAGAGAATGCTTTTGTAACTGCTGGTGGGAAAAATTAAATAGTCTTTTATGAAAGAAACCAGCTTCATTTATCCGTAGCAATATGGCAGGGGAACCGGGGGAAGCACATGAGGACACTTACCCAGTACGTGCTTCCATCCACCGTGGAGTTGGACCTTTCTGCTTCGGAGCTGGTAGCTCTGTGCTTAATAGCCTTAAGTAACTCTTTTCTGCCATGAATTTTCTTTATTGTTTATGGACCTGTATAAGCTTTTAGCATCCATGAAATTCAGTGGCAACAAGTTCCATAGCTGAATTAGGCAGTCAGTGAAAGTACCTCCGTGTAGTTGTTTTGAACCTGCCTCATCTATTTTGATACCCTCAGAGTTTGTACCATTAGTGACAGGGACTATTTCATTCCCATGTCACATTCTGCTGCTGGTTTTTATAACCTTTTAACATATTCTTTCCCCTCCTCAAGAGGTTTTTTTCACACTGAAAAACCCTTATCTTTGTTTTCCCTTTGAATTTAATTGTAAAATCAGTATTATTTTTCCCTGTATGGAGAGGTTTCTGTATTTTTGGATCTCTTTCTTGCTCTTGTACCATCACCCGTATGAATTTATCTATTTATGACATTCAGTGCCTGGATTTTGGACCATGTTCTATAGGTCCTAAAGCAGACGATGGAGGTATCAGAGATGGTAGGCGGGTGTCCTTCTTCTACCACTTCTTTGTACAAGTTCTTGTGCATAGCAGTTGTTTTAGTGTGAGCTCTACCAATGGAGGCATTTGGTGCCCTGGATGACAGGTATTATTACAACCCAGGACGCTTTGTTGCTGAGAGCGTACGCGGTGATGTTACCTGTGGCTTGGTCAGGCAGGGTCTAGAGCTATTTACTGCATTTTACATCACAGGGTATTTGCTACAGGTTGTTTTTTGCTTTAGGTTTTTTGTTGCCTTTTTTTCAATTATTGTTACTATGCAGTACATGGATATTTTCTTGGACCTCACTATTAAAACTCCATGATCATCTTTAGCTGTAGTCAGAGCTATTTTGGTGCTCGTAATTGTCTAGATTGGTTTTTTGGAATTTTTTTCTTCTTTTCTTACCACAGACAGTTCTTTCTACATTTATCTACATTGAATTTCTCCTGACATTTTAAACAGTGGTGAAGTTGTGAAAGGTATTTCTGGAAATCCTTGTACTTGGCTTACTATCCTGAATAAATCAGTAACAGCGGATTTTTCGTCTCTTTTTTTTCCCAATTATTCTGGTATGCACAAGGCTCAGACCCCAGCCATGTGGGATGCTAAGGCCACTGGAAATAGCGAATTTATGCCCTTTTTTTTGTTTGCTTACCAACCAGTTGTTATCCTATTGTCCTTTCCTTTTCTCTGGTAGCTACTTAAGCCTCTTTGGTGACGGACCTCGTCAAAAGTGTGTTGAAGAAATCCAAGCAGAATGTGTTCTTTTCCTGGATGCTCATTAACAGCCTCACAGACCTCTTTGCACTTCATGAGCAATGACACCCCAGTATAAAACCTGCGTTGACTCTACCCCAGTACAGTAATTTGTCAGTCTGTTCACTAATTCTTCACTTGATTATAGAATCTGTCAATTTGCCCAGTACTGCGTTTCCTGATTTTTTCCCTCTCCATTCAAAAAATGGTGTCACACTTGGCATCGTTCATTCTCTACCAAGGAGCCCTTCTTTATAAAGCCCTGTGCTTAAGTACTGTAATGAGGGGTCTGATGATGCTCAACTTATGCACAAATTTAAAACCCAAATAAACAAATAAAAAAAAATACAAAAAAGAAGAACTTAACATTAAAGCACTGCAATGCTTACAATGTGGGTGCTCACCAGCAAGAATAAACCACAATGGAGTAATTTAGGTGTTGGTGGGGTCTTTCATATTGAATGCCTTTGGGATGCAACTGGGTAGACCAAATATTAAATGTAGTCTACAGAAAAACACTAAGATCCTCTTTAAGGCTTTTTTAGGCCATAAGCCTGAGTAACTTAAGGTATTCATTTTCTAATTTTGGCATATATACTATTATACTATAATAATAGTATATATTATATAGTACAACTATTCTAAATGTATATTTTTTTATATAACATATGTTTATACAACTTGTCCTATATATATCTTTTCTACGGACATTCTTTCTTTCTCTAGAGAAATACTAATAATTTGCTTTGCCTTTGAAGGCTTTTTAATTGACAAAAGGCAGTGAAGGGTTATAAGCTTTGACTGAGTGGACAAAACGCTGTGTCTACTTGAGAGACAATTTATACTAGTAATACCACCATGACATGTTTTACATACACTGACCACCTTTTTCTCCTGAGGTCAAGGAGGCTGTGAGTACAGAAAGGAAACCAATTAGACTACTTTATAATACTGCTTCCCTGAGCTTGGTAAAATGAAATGTATTTTCTATTTAAGCATGACATTTGGTAATAATTTTAGTGTAATGGGAGCAAGAACTAAATCTAGGAAAAGCAACAAGGAGTAATTATGGCTTATCAGTTCTCAATCTAATCTGTCAGTCATCTGTAAGGAATTGCTATATTCCTAGTTAAGTAGCCTGATAATTAGCTCAGTTTGAGCCACTTTAATTTCTTAGGGGTAATTTTTAATGTTTTACAGTTTTTACATAATTTATTAATAGGGTTGAAATCTAAGCAAACTGATGCAGTAACACTCAATAAGCAGTAACTTCTGCTATGAGCTCTGAATACACTGAACTTCCATTTTCCATTGCTGGACTATCCCTTAGATAGATTGCATTCCAGTTGCAGAAGGTCATCAAACAGTTAAATGGGGACAGAACTGACACCAAAAAAATACCAATTCTAAGCTGTCCAAGCATTTTTTAACAAACTGGCACGGGAGAATGGTACTTGGTGGAGGGGGACTATTGTGGGTGTCCTGCTAAGGTGCCACCTACTTATTATACTGACAAATACCAAGAAACAACAATGCAAATACTTCTTTTTCGACAGGTAACTTTATTAATAATGGTCTTGGATCTGTCGCACCTACCAGGTGCCAGTCTTTTTTCACACTCTGCAAGACTTTCTGAAGAATAAACTAGAAAGGCATAAAGTTAGTTGAAGCTACTAAGACACACATTTGAAGGTGGATCTATTTTGGACTTTTTTTTTTTAACATGAATGTGTGTCAACAAACTTAAATACATTGAGAAAAACAGTAGAAAGACTGTATTTACAGTCAATTATAATGGGCACTGCCAACATATCCAATAACAAAAATAAAACAAAAACTTTTTTCATGTTTCTTTCATGCTTTTTTTCACAGAGATTTTTAAATATGATTTTGCTTTTTAAAAAATACAATAAGGAAATAATTACATTCTTAATATGAGAACATTATCTTACAACATACAGCCTGGGCCAATTAATTTGAAAGTGTGTTTAACAAAAATTGATACTAAATTAAGTATTCTCCATTTGAAAAATCAAATTGCTACAATCATCTCATTAAAAAAACACCTTTGATCCCCCAAAGTTATGATCTGTTTTTTTTAAAAAAAGCATCACCCATAAAAAAACAATAAAAAAAGCACCTGGTACAGTAACAGGAGTTTGTTGAGGAAGCACAAGTGTAACATTTTCTTAAAAGACATAGAAATGCAATGGTTTAAAATACAAGAGTTTTCCTTTAAAACAAAAGTCATGCTGCTCTATTGCTGACTTTGCCTGGTGATCCTGAAATCTAAAAATGGTGAAAATACACGCTCTGTCGCTTTATAAAAAATTGTACAGCAATAGTACTATTCAAGAAAACAGAGTACATTTCACAGCACCGAATGTGGTCTATAGAGAGGCTATTTCATGAGGTTGGTTGTTTTCCTCCTTTCAAAACTTTGGCCACTATATAGAATAGACATGGCACTAATGCAAAGTGTGATGGTACCAATGTACTTAGACATTAGAGACATACAATTACAGTACGTGCTGGGTTGGGGGCGGTGGCGGCTTTATGGAGCCTTTGCTGGAGGAAGGGCGAAAGATGCTTAGTTTTGCCGACAGCCCCTGCTGCAGCGGGCGCTACAGGTGCCGAGGGCACTATAGGTGCCGAGGGCGCTATAGGTGCCAAGCGCAATTGGTGTCTACGGCAGAGCAGAAGACTTTGACACCAGGGCTGGGGTTGTGTGCATGGCCCCAGCACCACACAGTTTCTGTTTGCTTGAACAGAAGTTTGCACACTTCTATCTCAGGCATGGATTAAAATCTGTCCTTGCCAAGGATTTTTGTTTTTTTCCCCATGGGATATAAGGGTGGAAGATACAATGCCAATATTGGGTAAAAAAGACAAGTGATTTGGCTTTTGACTACTCTGCGTTACTTGATGTGGGACCACTTCTTAATGGCAAGTGATACATCATTGCAAATGTTGACTAGAAGCCTAATTTGCATCATAAATATGTACAGATATAAATTAAATATTTATTGAAATATACAAATAAATAACGTAATTTGAAATAAAAAGCCTAAATGAACTTACTTTTTGCTTCAAATTTGCTTCTGCTCATATTTATGGGAACTTGATACTGTTTAGTCCATAGTCATACCGCATAGAATGTGCCCTCCACTTACAGAGTTAGTAAGTAAGCAGCTGACATAAATAACATAAAAAATTCCTGGTTTCAGTGAAAAACCACACTGACACTTGTTCCCCTAGGGTATCTGCATTCCTGCGGCACTTTCTACAAAGCATAGTCCCAAGAAGCAAAGAGCCTTTTCTCATTTTGGGCCCCATTTTTACCCGGCTGAGGTCAATGGGATCTCTGGCACTAATTGCATTTGGGAAAAGGACCTGTGTCTTATCAGCCATCAGGTCTTTCAGATAGCTCTGTGCCTTCAAATCCCACCAGCTCCTGCAGGAAGTCCTCTGGCATCCAGCTCAGCTGGGAATCTCAGTGTACCCTTCAAGAGTTACACACACCTATTCCTAAAGTTAAGAGACAAACTATAGGCTGGGCCATAAAGGGATGTGATCCTTGATATCTGCTGTGGTGCCAACTTCTGTGGTTAAGACTTCTGCAAGTCTTAACTAATTATCAAGACTCCAGCCATAACATCTGTGATTATCTCAAAGTATGAGTACTATTTTAATTTTTTTAATTAAAGTGATTTTCTAGTCCTCACAGCTGAGGAAAAAAATTAATCATCTGGAGAATGTGATTGAAGGCTCTCCAAAGGCTTAAAAAAAACCACAGAGAAAAAAATTAAAAGAACCCAACTCGTTATAAGGTTTCTTTCCCTCTGTCTCTTCTGATTTTTTAAAGCCAATCTTGAGATTTTGAAGGACTTTAGTTGGCAATTTACTGCATGTAAGTTCTCAGGAGCGACATGGATGGAGCCAAAGAAGAACAGATTTCTATGATTTTACAGACTAAAATGCAAGACAGTTTCCTAGTAAACAGAAATGGACTCCTGTCTGAGAAAATCCCCAATTCTCTGTAGAATTATTTATAAAAGAGTCTGGAAACTATCATCTTTTCAGTCCATCTTCCTCAAAATAATAGCTGAGGTCTGAAAAGATGAAGAAAACTAAATACAGCAGTGTTCTATAACTCAAGTTTAACAATACTATATTATAAAAAAACAAAACAAGACTGACTGCATAAGCTATTCTGAGTTGCCATTATCTGTTGAGGGTTAATTTAAGTTACGTTTCCTTTTTCTTTTTCTGAAAGTATAGAAAAGAAGCAGTATCTAAAAATACCTTTTGCCTTTAAAAAAATCAGGAACAAATAATAGTTCAACAACATGACCTTTGAAAACGACTGGTGCTTCAGAATACTAATAAAGAGAACATACTAAAATGCTTTTTTTTTTCCCGAAGTATGGCAGCTTTTTATCTCCCAATGACAAAAGCATCTGTCTAAACAGTATCCAAAAAACGCTTCACAGCTGAGTCATGTCATCCCACGGTCTCGCACCAGCGTAGAGGACAGTGGCACTGAAGAGCTCCTGCCTTCCCGGCCAAGCAAGCCATACCATTTCTGTGAATACATTTCTTCAGTTTTCTTTTGCCATGTGAACTGCTAACAGCAAGGCGACTGCTAATGAGCAAGATTTCACTCAGCCACCTCTGTGGCAGACCTAGTAAAGTCAGATTAAACCTGTAAGAGTACTTCTTATCCATAATGATTTCACATCAGTCTTAATGCACCAGTCTTCAGTGGTGTTCAGGCCATCTGATGTGGTGTTATTAACGTTGCTGGTCTATGCTGTTTCAGCAAAGTAAACTTTCAACTGCGACTTTATGCTCCTTTTTCCTTACTATGGTGGGTTTGGTTTTTTTTTTGTTTTCTTTACCAGTGAATTTGGAAATAAAGAGTTGCAGCTAATAAAAAGGGGCACACATACTTACACAGCAATACAGTAGAGGGAATACAGGCAAATTAGCGCCAAGCTACCATTAACTTAACAGAATTATAAAACCTCTTATGTTGTATCGCCTGATACCACCTTTCAGATGAGTCTTTTGCAGCCTATGTCTTGGTCCATAACAGGTAAGGCCTTTATGGAAAGTGAGTGGTTTTGCTATATTTATGTTCCATTTTTCATCTCCCATTCCTGGAAAGGGTGGGGAAAAAAAAAGATATGGAAAATGTTAGAGAAATCAGGATATTTCACTGATGTCATCAGATCTGCTAAGCCAAAGGCAGCTGAGGTCAGTAACAGTTTTTCCATTAACTTCACTGGATCCAGCCTTCTGCCCACAAATTAGTTAGGGAATGCTAACAAGTATGCCCTGATAGCATCTGTGTGCAGCTTGCACCCCTCCGCAACTATATACAGCAACATTTTCTCTAGTGCAGTGCAAATAAGCCATGTTTATTTTCTGCAAACGGTACTTACGGAGCAAATTCGCACACCGCAGTTGTGTTGGGGTCTAAAGCACTCAGCTGGAGCTGAGTAAGATAGAGGCTGATTTAGCATATAGGGCTTTCTAACTTACTTGCATGAGACAGCAGGAAGCCCTCAATATCTCTCATAGCTGACACCAAGTGATTGCTTTACTACTCTTCAATTTATTATAAAACTCATGGTAGACACACGTTTCTATGGCTAAAAAGGGCAACTTACTGAGGCAGAGAGACTTACAAGCAGAGTGAAGAAATACAAGTTGGTTTACATTGCATTTGTTTCCCATATACATAATCTAAAAGTTGAACTATTGCTCGGCAAGTTAATCACTTTGCCTTTCTGTGCCTCAGTTTCCCCACCTGTTAACTGAGGACAGTGACACCTACCATCCACAGCAAAGCACATAATCTCTACAGGTTTCATACATATGTCTCAGAGGAAGGTATTGCTATTTCTTCTGCCACATAAGTGAAAATCGTGAGATAGCTATAGCTAAACACCCAGTTCAGTCGAACTTGTGGCTATTGAGTGATACCTACAGTATTTGCTAATGGTACATAGGAGCAGAAGAGCTGGAGAGGGATGAGCTCAGCCTAGGACATCTATACTGCACCCACTCCCTGAATCACACCCTTACAGCGATCAGAAAATAATGAAGATACGAAGGAGTTGGCCTCTCACTGAAGTGATCCCCGTGGAGCAGCTGCCCAGCTGTTCCTAGCCAGGCACTGGGGTCTACAGATTCCTCTCCCACCCATCCACAATGCAGAGATACTCTGCAGGCAGCCTGCTGACTTGGCTCCCAATCTGAATTCCTGAATTTAACACTCATTCCATAACATTTAAGAGCTCTGACTGAAACCTGTTACTTAGCCATGTAAATATCTTTTTCTGCTGCTGAAAGCAGTAATAGCATTAGCTTGGCTGAACAGCTGCATGACCATGACACCTCTTCAACCATTGTAAAGCAACAATAAGGTCACAGTTGGTGGCTGCTTTAGCAATATAAGAAAAAAAATATTGGTTTTAAAGCAGGTAGGTTTTTTTTTTTTTAATCTTGTGGTTTGGTTTTTTCTTTTCCTTCATTTAAATGATACTTTTATTAAAATAAAATATATTTTAAATATTTAGTTTTGCACTTCAGATTATGGTAAATGTAAACTTAAAACACAGTATTGGTAAAAACTAAATTACTTTAAAAAATAGATATTAAATGTATATTCGCTATGTATATGCTGCCAAAGCTCTAAAGGAAGTCGTTGGCTAAGCAACTGGGAGGAGAATTTTTCTATGATGTGTTAAATAAGCCTTGAAAGCAGTAGCTTCTTTTGCAGGTGCAGAAGGAACTTTTTCTTTGTTTCCATTTCTCCAGCAGGTTCTCACCAATGAAAGAGTGTTTAAGTCAACACTGAGAGCCTGACTGGGAGCTGGGACACTGGGAGAGCTCCTTTTCTTCTCCAGTCCCTGAACATAAGCAAAATGTAAGCTGCTGACATTCACCAGTCCACCAGTTTTGAAAACAGATCAGAAATACTCATTGCAGTTTCTTTGCTACACATAACAACTTGGTTTTAGAAATTAATTTGAAATGTGAAGTATTTAAATAATAATTGTTTTTCTTGTACAGCAAGGATATTTGAAGTATTTTACTTCTCTAAGAATATTGTTTTCCACGTTTAATACAGTCTCCATTTCCAGCCAAGCAGAGATTAACAAAATTGCAGTTAAAATGCCTTCTGACTTCTTAAAAATATGCATTATGACTTTCTGAAAAAAATTAAAAGCATACCTTACAAGCAGAGAAGTTAAAAAATCCCAATATATGTATGCATATATGTGTACATGTGCAGTGTATGTCCTAAACAGTCAATCCCCAAATTGCTGCTAGTTCTTAGACTTAACACTAGATCTGTCCTCTGGTGTCTCTATTTCCCTCTCACGTCAGCGCATCTGAGAGGAGAGGAGATTTTGGTGGAGCAGCTTCCAAACCTGCTGTCTCAGGCGGCTTGCCTCCCCCCCGGGGCATCGCTGTGCCACACAGCTCTGGCAGAGCCGGCTGCACGCCCTGGCAGAGAGCGGCGCAGTGCCATGAGCTCAGACGGTGACACGAGGGTGGCTGCAAACACAAGGCTGGCTGGTGACAGACTCGGCATCCTTCATGCAAGGAAAGAGCAAGAAGGGCGGCATTCAGTGCGTTCAAATATGTATCGCTGGAAAAAAATAAAACTACATTTTAAACGCTTATACAACTCCCTCATAACATTGGGAGATTTGCCAGCTGCTGAAAATGCAAGCATTAGCATGGACGTGAAACCTGTTTCACGCCCACGTTACACTGACATCCATGCGTGGAGAGCCAAGCCAGTTCTGCTCTGGGATACTCACGTGTGACGCCCTTTCTTTAGCCACATCTCTAAGGCCTGGGCTCACGCATAACTGCAAAAGGCCAAGAGAATTAAGAGCCAGGTTCCACCCTCGCACACGTGCAGTTAACTCCCCCGGAAAGCGGGGTGTGCTGCAGATGCATACCTGATGGCAGACTTTGGCTGCAGCTCCTTGCAAATGGGCTGAGTACAGCTTGGGTTGCACTACCTAATTCAGCAAAATTTCACTCAATAGTTGGTGCATGAGGTTTTAGGAAAAAGCTGTTAAAGCTGAATTGGATATGCTGAGTTGTTTTTCCCAGGATGGGAAATATGCTTAGTAGCTCCATATCCCTTCCGATTAGCCTAATCTTAAATCCAAGATTCCTCTACAGAAGAGCTTGACCAACCTATCGTGCTATCCAAAGCACAGCAATATCAAACAACACAGCGGGGTTTTTCCTGTACGGTATATGCTGAGCATAAAAAATGTGCTACAGCTGGAAGGTATTCTTTACACCAAAAATGTTTAGGTTTTTATAGTGCTTTGGTTTCTCCAGCTCTAAAGATTAAATGGCTGGCTTTAATGTGCCTGTCCAGAGCGTAGCACAAATCCACGCTCCCCTTCGTAAGGGGAACTGCTAGAGCACATTCCCCTGAGTAATGCTGTGCTAACATGCAAATCTAAGATGAAGTGTATAGTTAGGGTTGATATCTTTATGAGACAAATTAGGGTATAATTGGAATATGCAGATAAGCTTCAGAGCACACGAATCCTTCTTCAGCTTTGAAACACAAGCAGCAAACTTCAAAGTTAAATAGAACTGAAACCTATTACTCTGAGTTTAATTATTCTTAGTTGAATTTAAATGAATCAGGCTAACTGGCAGAAAAAGCAGTTCGTGTCCATGGAAAAGGTGGAAGAAATGGTGGTAGAAGAACAGTGAGAAGGCTCTTGCATAACGTACAGTGGGAGAAGTAATTCATGGCCTGGGCAATGTAGAGAGGTTAAAGGGGCTGGGGGGAGGAAACAGAGAGATTAGGTTGAGCCAGAAAACCAAATAATTTGTTGAGATGATGATTTTTCAGTATCTATTCATTACCTTTAGGTGCCAGGCTCCTGCTCAGTCATTGTAAATGTATATAATCAATGAAGACGTAACAAAAGTTACTTAAAAAAATCCCTATACAGAACACTTCATTGTTTTTAAAAAAGAAATGGACTGCATGATAGACAAATGTCTATGATTATTATTGTTTATAATTACTATTAGCAGTGAAGTACTAAATCAGCAAAAGCTTGGGCCAACGCTATTACTGTCACCCTTGGCTATGTGCTGCCCACATGCTTATGTTGCCAGCAAATTTAGCCCAAAAGAATGGTCATAAAAATCTCATTTAACTAAAGCACAAAAATTAGTAAACTCTAACAATACAAGAGGAATGCAAACTTCAGCCTGCTACTTGTGACACTACATTAAATTAATTCTATTTCTACTTTAAATGTACATTAAAAGTAGATACTTGCACAACACATCATTGTCAATTACTATAATGTAGAACTATTCTTTTCTTGTACCAGCTGGCAAAGATCAGACGCGATCTTGTGTTGTTTCAGAACAATTACTATAACAGTGCTCTTTTAACCACTTCTCTGCTACACAGATTAGTGTAACTTTATGAATTTTAGATGGACTGTCTACACCATAGACCACTTTTACCTCGCAAATTAATTCTATAAAGGAACAGAGGAAAACGGAATGAGAGAGTAGAGTCAAATCTGTCTCCCAAACCACTTACCAATTCTTCTGCAAAAGGTTCCCCAACATCAGCAGTATTTATGATGTAATACAAATAATTTAGATATGGCACATTCTCTTCTTAAAGCTAAATTCCACCCACAGAAGCAGCAGGAACCAACTTTTCCCTCTCTCCTTCTCTGTCTCGCCACAAACAAATAAGATTTTTTTAAAAGTAAGAAAAAGGACAGACAAAGAAAACTAGACATAAGTCTTCTCACCTTTGCTTTTCGAAGGACATGGCCTCGACACGGAGAATTATTTGACGAGGGAGGTCGCTTCAGAGCTGCTGCGCTGTTCACAGGTATCGAGCATTCGGTATCACTGGTATCACAACTGGAGATTGGAGAGTTTTCCAAAGTTCGATGCTTGAAAATTGGAGACTAATAAAGAGTGAAAACCCTACATTGAGTTTCCTCCAAATAGTCACATGAGTAATATTTTCTATCTAGACTTAGAACTGCAGATTTTTTTTTAAAGAAACCATATTCATAATAATGATGGATAAATGAAAAAGTGGTTACAACAAAAGAAAACAAAGCAAAGTGTGTGTTCTGTGATGAAAATTAAAGTTTGTTTTCTGGGATTGAACAACATCGGGTCATCTGGGGAAACTGATACATCCCTCTGATCCTTCTGATGCAGCTACCCAGTTGCTTCTGACACAGATCCATAGCATGAGCCAGGGCTGCCATGCTCCATCGTGAATATGTGAGGTGCAGCCCTTGCAAAGGGTAACAGGGACTGATAGGGGACTGACACAAGTAGGTCTCCATCACTGCACGGTGAGTTGGTGCATTTAAATCTCCCTGGGATGGAGCAATGTCTCAGTTCACGCACTTTTACAATCATTGAGGACAATGAGGTATCAGCTTTTGCACATCATCCTAACACATACTGCCTGTGATTCCCATGTCTGCCTGCTCCCTGTTGCTGTAGAAAGTACATCAGGCGTAGGTGAAGAATGCAAATAATTCAGAAAGGCATTTAGTTCTGCTCTTATTTCCTGGGCTTAATAAACCTTTTGAAAACTCTCAGTTCCCACCCATTTTACTGAAGCTGAGAAGCTCATGGTACTGGGATTTGCATGTTCAATGGCTTTGCCTACCTGTGGGCTTGATGTTCCTGACTTGGGCTCAATAGCCAAGCCCAGTGTGATGCCACCAGCCAAGGCTTTCTTAAGGCTCTCCTTCACCTCAGTCAGTTCTAGCTCCAGGTTCACACGCTCAGCCTCTTTCTGCTTACACTCCTCTTCCAACTTCTTTAACTTGTCTTCAAGAATCACTTGGGTCTTCCTGCCTGTCATCCACAGCGATTTTATTATTTCAATAAGAAGCTTAAATTGACACTTACAGAAATTATTTTCTTTTAAAAACAGAAAGGAACAAAAAAATCAGTGACATCACAAGAAAGTTATGTACTTTGGAAAAAACTTTATGTAAAAAGTTTAGCAACAGAAATCAAATGCTTTCTTTCAGGTCCCTTCACTAGGTTTCTCGTCCAGTTTCAAATCAGTATTTGTTTTGTTATTTTTCCATGTCATGAAAATATAATTAGCCAGTCACAATAAAACCGTTCCCATATTTTGCTTGTCTGAAGTCCCCATCAGTGTAATTTCATAGGGGTGTGTGTATATAGATACATACATATATATAAAATATGTATGTAGAATAAGTATATACACCTATATATATATATAATTTTATATCTATATAGACGTTATAGAGTATTGTTTAACATCAAAAACAAACCTCAGGTGGTGGCATGTCTTCAGCACAGAATACAAAGCTATTTGGATAATTAAGCCTACCCAGGGCAGAACTGACCGGGTACCAGCAATTGACTCATACCAGCATTGACTTCAATGGCAGCACGTAGATCTTTTCGTTCTTTTCGGAGCTGAGCCAGCCTATTCCGAAGCGCTTCTTTCCTCTTTAGCAGCTCCTCCTCTTTGCTTTGCAACCTCTTTGCATCTGCCTCCACACGATTCTTGCCGTACTTGTACTGCTCCGCATCTGTATGTATTGGATTTTTTATGGTTAATTTATGGTTATTTATGGTTAAATTAACAGTAAACTCTAAACTATTCCCCAAGACTGAGCATCACATGAAGCATTTCATGGTTTGAGAAACTGCTTTACCATCCCTATTCCACCAACTTTTTCTCAAGGTCCATGATTCCTGGTGAGTTCTGAAGCACAGCTTTGGAAATGATATGGGATAGACAGTTTGTTCTCTACATTTAGACGGGGAAGATGAGAAATACCAGTCACCTTATAGCACATTGGTTTTGAAAAAAGGCCTTGCCTTTCTATGTAGTTCTGAAGAAGGAAAGGCAGCTCCTCTTTATCTCTGAATCCTTGATTTTTAATTGGAAGGGGTCAGAGAAAAAGCTACCTGTTTGCCCTTTTTGCCTGGTTTCCATTCTACTTCAAGTACTCAAAGCACACGTCTTTTCTCACCTGACATAAGAGATGATACAAGATGTTCAAAGATACAGATGATACAAAGATGTTCTCGCTTTTTTGATAATTGAGACCTTTCTTTTTCTTTTTTTTAAGTTCCCATATAAATGCTTTCATTTCATGGCTCACATGCATCTGTGGTCTAATTTATATCACATCCCCTTCTACACCTCTGCTCCAGTTGCAGCCTCAAGAAAAATAGGTCAGCTAACAGATCACCTTGTCTGTCTGCGTATCTGAAGGCAAAGTCAACTAAACCATTCCGGACAAATAGTTGTCAAACCAGTTTTAGTCGGTCTTTAGTAACCGAGATGCCTTTACTCCCACAACTATCTATTCCAGCACCAACTGACCGGCATGGTTGGAAAGATACATACTTTTTTCCTGAAGTCTAACCCAAATTTCTCTTGTTGTCATTAAATCCGTGACTTCTTAAAAATCTACCACGGGATTAAAAACCCACATTCTTTCTTTCTCTAGCAGAAGCTGTATTTTTGAATCCATATTTATAAAATAGGATTTTTTTTTTTTTTTTTTGTCTTTTCTTCTGAAAGCAAAGCAATCCCTGTTAGGGATTTCCTAGAGGCAATTCACCTGCCCAGAAGAACCCTCTTTCTGAACGTGCCGCTCACCGATTGAAATCTCCTCTCTCTGAGGAAGCTTTTGAGCTGTGTGGTTGTCTTCATCATTTTGTTATACCTTTTCTTTTTCATTAGTGATGAGTGCTTCCACTTTTGACCAATACAGTGTTCTCACATCTTTCTCAGCTCTTCACATGCCTCTTCCAAGAGGAATACAGAATTACTCTCTGCCCCAAATGAAGAATCATTATCCTTTTTTTTTTCCCTACTGCCCTCATGACTTTGCAGCCACAGGTCCACAACTCATATTTACCTTTCTCTGTATGACAACCCTTTATCTCGTGGCATGGCTGGAGTACTAATGAGTCATCAATGCACACAATATCTCCTATTCAAAGTCTTGCTGGGCATCTCCCGCTCAGCCTCTCAGCCACAGAAGAACACAGTGGTTCTTTATCTTGTTTGCTAAGAAGACAGCTATTTTGGGTATCCTCATGACTCCACTCACAAATGAGGCAACAGTGAGGAGATACACTTACTGGATGCGGTGCGCTTCACGCATGACACCGATTCAGATTTCTTCGGCTGGCTATTTAAAGTTCTCCCTTTTCCGGTGATCCCATTAGCAGTCGCAGGAGGCTTCTTGCCTTTAAACTGTTTGAAAACAAAAGTACAAATGGGCTCCAGCTATTCCTGTGCCATTGGCATTACAGTCACCCTTTCATCAAGGGCAAAGCTTGACAAAAAGCCGCCTGCTTGGAGAGCCTTAATAAAGTGCATTGATTGAGCTGGAGACGGCGCTTCCTCCAAAGACGTCGTCTCTGAGAGCTGCCTACTCAGCGGGAGCCACACCAGCAATCACAGGAAAACAAGGGGGTGAACTCCCCATCTCTGGTGGCATCGCAGTCTCCAAGTTATTTAAAACTGTGGCATTTACTGTATTAAGAAGGCCACTGCAAGGCAGAAAAGTTGTACCTTTGAACAATTTTATACAGTGAGGGTTCTTGAAACACAGGTTGGTCAGAGTTAATTTCATGCAGAAAAACCCAACAGGGTTCGCCACACAAAAATTCAACACTGTTTCTCATTTACTATATGACCTTGCCATCCTTGTGGTGCATGGATGATTTTTTTTTCAAAACAATATGATTATTACACATTTTTAAATGTTAGGAGTTAACATATCAATTTCCTCTTATACAACCTCTAGCTACTAATTAAAACGTTTTCTTACTTAAAAAAACACTCTCATAATGGCCAGACAAGCTCACAAGATTACCAAAACCAGCACATTTTATGTCCAAGGGGTTTCCATTTAGAGGGCTCCCCTGCAACGAACTGAACCCCAGGAAGAGCAACACTGTCCTGACTAATCATAGTCCTTCCATGGGGGATGCCTTAGCCGAGCACAGGGCATACGTGTGCCATGCTCTGGTCACCTGCTGCCAAAAGCTTTTGAGGACTGAACTGGGAATGCAACGAGAAGCCTGCTGCTGCAGCCAAGGATCAGGGCAATTTATTGCTTGGGTCCACCTCCGATTCTGCAACTTCACTGAAATCTAATATTCTGATAGGAAGTTTTTATAGCGGTTAAATGAGTTAACACGCAATATGTCAGGCACCTTATTCAAGGGAACCATTTATCTAACGAACTGTTCCATTTCAGATTAGATTGAAAAAACCCCCATCTTTGCGATACGTTCACAGGCTTATGCCGATGACCAGCTTTTGGAGACTGGCTGTGGGCTCTAGGGAAGGTCCCTGGAGTGGCTGTAAGCGAGGTTTGCTCTGCTCCCCAGGTGGGGTCTGCCTGTCTGCTACTGAGGCTGAGCATACAGGATTTCATTTCTCTTTAGCTTCACTTTCATTTCAGCTGAGGTCCAGAAGCCTGAGGCCATCCTCAGAAAGTAGCATAGACATAGGCTTAGGTTTTTCTCCGGGGAAGAAAATAACAAGCAGTAATTTAACTATGGTGTGTACACACTATATACAATACATTTAGTATATATATAATATATGTTATTACATATAAATTCACAATATATATAACCATAGTATATACAATATACAGATTAGTAAAATTCTAGACAGGCAAATTTGCTGTCACAGCCAGGTCATATTTCACTTTTCTTTTTTTTTTTGTCATCATGGCCTAAAGAGACAGAAGGCAGCTAGATGTGCATTCAGGTTAAGTTTGGAAGGTCACATCTATTTTTTTGTTATTATCCACAGTCTGTAAATCATCAAGAACTTGTGGGGAAAGCCTTTCCCAGGTGCCAATACTTCCACATCAGAATTTACAACTTCGCAAACCTGTTTCATCTGCAATGGACTCATGACTAAACTCCAAGCACTTCAGTACTAACAGTAAGGGACTGAAATAGCCCAAGGCCCTTAAGATAACAACCAGATAAACAGAACAGACAAAAAATAAAAAGCTTTGTTAAGTATTAAATAGTACAGTACCTGCGAGCCAGATCCCCTCCCCACAGCAGAGGTATTAGTGACAGACTGAGCAGAAGACAGATTGGATGAGACAGGGTATTTGTAATGGTTAGAGGAGAGTTTGTCAGTAGATAACCTATTGGGTTTTCTGTCAGCTGGCGGATAGCGCGCAAAGATTTTTGGAGACGGCAAGTTATCGTACAGGCCTGCGTTATCATAAAGCATTTCTTCTCCAATGTTCCTGCTACGAGAAGAAGGAAAGCCATCTTCTGGTTCCCACTGCAACACATACACTTTGGCAGTTAGTAAACAATACACCATGCAGAACCTCCTAAGTGAAATTAAAACTTTAGTAATTCTTTCGACCATAGCAAGCCCTCGGTGCTCAGCAAGCATATGCTTATTGCTTACACTTCAGCCAATCTATTTAGAAAGTGGGGGAGGACACATTGTGGAAAGGAAGCATTGCATTACATGGCTTGTAGCCTCAGTCCTGTGCATTTTCTGTAGTATGAGCAAACCACTACTATCCTATCACCCTTGCTGTTTCACAGGCTGCACCTTCAGTTGTTAGCTCTAGTACTGATGGGGCACAAGCAGACTGTGTTAACAGGGGGATAGTCACAGGCTACACAGAGGAACCTGTGGGATTATACTGGTATCTGTAATATGGCCTAACAGTTAGCAGAAGCCAAGAGTGTGGGTTTTTTTTTTCTTTTTCTTTCTTCAGGCTATATGTCTTTCCAGTGAATACCAGCAGCTGGTATGCCAGCATTACATTTTATTTGCTGGAGAATTATTATTCTGAGCTAACCAGCTAAAACAGCTACAGGCCATTCCTTTTTTTTTTTCTTTTCAGAAGAATGGAAAGCTCAACAATACTCCAGTGACTCATTCAATTAATCTTAAAAGAAACCAATCTCATTGCCAAATATCCTTCCTTAATCCAGCCTGGCTGTGGCAGTACACTACTCATACAAAGGCTTGAGCACATCCAAGAACTACGCATACAGACTACTCACCACACATGTGGTTGTGTGCTGTTCCCAAGAACGGCTTACTACCATCTTTCTGACATTACTAAAACATGACGGAGAACCGAACTTGCAGTCTGCTTAACACTTCTAAACGCTGAATTTCTCTTGAGTTCGGCCTTAGTGGGAGCCTTTATGAAGCAGCCAAATTAAGAGCTGACACGGGCTGTAGCCCGCCTGTAAATCTTCCTGAGGACCACATATTGCTGTGGGTTAACATCCACCATGTGTTAAACCCTATTACCATCTGCCTACAATCAGCTCTGCAATTTATGAAGATGGAAGTGACCACTGTGGTTCTCCTTTGGGACGAGCAGTACCTGCTGTCATGAGGAATGCAGCCCCAGGCACTAAGTGTTTGGGTTTCATTTTTTTTTTCAACAGACACCAAAAAGTGCCTGGTGTAAGTGAGTCCTTAATTTTGCCAGGTCTGGTGTGATCTAAAAAATACCCTCCTCAAGTGAGTATTATGTTCAAGGACTTGGCAAGAAATCATCAACAGGTAACTGCTTTCTAAATGCACGTTGGCTCACATGCAGGTTAATGTAAACAGTATGTCCCACACCCCTAATACTCTGTAGGTGTGAGAGAAGTTTGCAGCCCCAAACCAAAAAAATAGGAGTTCATTTGGAAACTGCCCAGTGGAGCTTTTTAGAGAATATAATTTTCAGATGTCCATGCATTCAACACATGCAAACCATTTGTTCTGTGCAAATTCAATTCTTACCGATCCATTTATGCAGGGAACATCATCATAATGAAGTGCCATTCCACTCGGACAGGCGTAGCCATTGGCAGTGCTTCCCCGATACGGATTTGTAGATATAACTCTCCTGTTCATAAAACTGAATAAAGCAAAATAAAAATAATAAAAACCAGCACTTGAACCTAGGTCTAAATGATGATTCAGTGGTATGTTCCCTGTATCTGATTATGTAGCCTGAAAGCACATATCTTCTCACTTTCTGCAGGAAAGCTGAGGACATTTTTCCTTCTTTTGCTACTCACATGTTGCTGCTAGCAGCCAATATTACAACATATGTTCCTGTACTCCATTCTTACAGTGAGGATACGACTGTGTGAAAGCCAGGAGGGCAACAGCTGTAACTGCTCAGTGGCATGTTTACATGGGAACCTGCTGATCTATGTTATAAAGCAGCTTGCCAGTGTCCCATAAAAGTTCCCTTGTTGTCTGCACTGGGGAGAAGCAGGTGTTTCTGGCTGCATGCACGTTCAGGGGGGATGCGACCTTAGGAACTGGGAGAAACAAGAATCAAACCCAGCAAAAATTTGAAAAAAAAGAAGTGGAACTTTGATGAAATCTAAGTTAATGTATCTATCAAAATTTGCTGAATATTTTCTTCCTCAAAAGCTGGGAATTTTTCATTTCCATGAGAACTTTTGGCTGGGTACAGTGTGCACAATGGTACTATGTCTCCCAACTCTCCTTCTGGGTAATAGTGCATGCAAATACTCTATGTTCATTCTTGCTCTGTTTCACACGGTGAATCTGAGCCCTCTGGATGCTTCAAAAGGGAGACAGATAACTAGATAGATAGATAGATAGATAGGTAGACAGACAGACAGATAGATGGATGGATGGTTGGATGGATATGTTTGTTTGTTTCCACCGTCCCCAAAATCAACATTGCAGCTTGTTCTACTGGAATTCTGCAGAACACATGCAAGAAAACAGAGCAGAAAATAGCAGAATTAGGCCCAGTAGTGATAATGACCCTAAGGGTGAGTTTTCCTTTGTAGCAGCTGCTGAAATTGAATGAGATGTAGAGTGAGATCCCAAATAATTCCTATAGCTTCAGGTGTATGTGAATGGGAAAACAAAGCTTTCCATCCCAAACAATGGAACTATTCAGACTCTGTGCTGACATTCATAAAATATGATAAAGCCCTACTAAAGCAGAGAGGGTCTTCTGTAGCACTGGCTGGAGCTCAAGAATGCTGTGGTTTCAACAGTTGCTTTCTTTTGGCTTTGGAATAACATGGAGTCCACTGAATTTCTCATTCAGAGGGAGACAGACCTCATCCAACTGTGGCTCACCTGAGCCACGGGAGATCCGGGCTCACCGGAGGGATGAACCAGCCCAGTTTGGTGTGAACCTTTCAGGGCAGGGCATGGGTGGAATAATCGTTAGACAGAAGCTTTTCTTACTTCAAACAAACAAACAACAAAAAGCGCAAGATAAATTCCACAATAAAAATGTTTTTAACTTTATCATATCTCACACTTCATTAGACATTATTAAAGGGCTGCATTTGTTTACTGTTCCTCTTAATGAAGAACATTACTCAAGTGTTTCTGGTTAGTCTGAAGGACGGCGTTTGGAGCCGTTACTGTATTTCTTTCTATTTATGTAAAGCGATGCATAATAACCATGTCTGAAAACTGGGTTATTCATTAATGACATCTGATGCACCTGTAGTATCTATTTCCACCACAAAGGAAGAGATTTATCTAAGTATCTGCAAACACTTCAAAAGCATTATTTCACTAAGCCTCATTAATCCTGTTTACAGATGCATCCATGTAAGTTAATTATATTCTGAAACTGCTAGATGGGAAAGCAAATGGAGAAAACCTGCTTGGAAGCATTTTTTCTTCAGCCTTTCCCAGATACCTCATGATTTAGATGAAGAAAATTGATGGGACTATTAATGAAGAGCCAATCGTTTTGCAAAGCATCAGTCTCAGGAAACGAATAACCAGTAATCCTGAAGTGACTGCGATAATCAAAGCTTTAATGATAACTGCAGTTAATTTGGAATACTGATATTAATTCTATAAAGGGCAGCAATAGTATTTTATTAAATACTTAAGTACACTTAAGTATCATTGTCATTTCTCATAATTTTCTAGGAGTAGTTGAAAATCAGCAGACAGCTACTCTAGTTGCTTATCAACAAGCTCTTACAGTCTTTTAAAGACACCCAGTGAATTTTAACTAATTCTTAATAGGGGAATTCTGCTATTTTGCAAGTTGTTTGACATTCCTTTCTAAGATGTGGTCTAGTTGCATATGTTTTTCAACTTGGCTCCAATTAATATCACATTTGTTCAGCGAAGTAAAGCCAAGCAGTATTCAAAGGAAAAGGTTTCCATTCTATTTCTCTCTTAAATGTGGTTATTGCTAGATGCTGACTGAAGCAAAAATACATGTCAGCACAGGATAAACTTTCTGAGCCCTATTAACTTCAAAACAAATATTAATGGAAGTCTGTAAACTAAGTGCATTTTGATTCTATCAAAATTATCTGGTTCTTACAAAACTGGGCTTGTGGTAACACTTTGATTTCTATCAGAAGTCATTCAAACTAGATTCTGAATGAAGTTGCCCATTTTCCCTTGTTAAAGCTCTCTCAACACCTGGCTAATGGCAGGAGAGTCTTCTTTTGGAAAACTCTGAAACTTTTGCCTTTTTTTTGCATTTTTAGTCTGTTTAAAGTTATGATGAGCAGATGGGGTGTGAGTCTCTAATATATTAAGTCACATGAATTCCAAATTTGTGGGAGTAGGCTCATTTTTGCAGCGAGATGAGGGATGACGCCTTTGCCAGCTGTCTTCTCAGGCCACCCCCTTTCTGACCCCGGGAAACCACGGGGTACGTCTGCAGCAGGGCATCCCGCCTGTCCCAACTGCTCCTTCACTCCCGTTTCTAAACAACCACCTCATCTAGCCAAGGAAAAATGACAGTCTCTTCTCACCAAAGACTGCTTTAATGCCTAAATTGATTTGAACATGTAAATCACTATATATGCTAAGTATGCATTACTTTTCTTAGCCCAGGATGGCTGATGGGGAATTCGCTGTACTGATTCACAATTTAAACAGTTTCCGTGCTGTGCCCTAGACACCTTCCCAATTTCCACCTCCTAAATTAAACCCCAGAAATCAATTGGACTGGTGTGAGCTTGATGAAGTTTTTAATTAATCAAAAAAGAACTTGAGAAGGAAACACTGAGAATGTGACTATCCAAGACTTAAATTTGCTGTGCATTTTCAGTGTACAGCACATATTGGCCAATATATGCTGTACATATTGGCTGTATGTACAGCAAATCCAGCCAATAGATAAACATGAACTACGTAGTTGCATATTTATTTAATTTTGAGCATATTTGTCCTCTTCCAGGGATAGTTCTAAGTCTTCAGGCTAAATAAAATATTAAAATATAGCATTTGATAGGGAGACTTACTGAAAATATCAGTAAAGATCTGAGTAAAGTTGGATGGTGTCTGCATCTTTTACAGAGCTTAGCAGGATGCCAACACGATAATCATAAACACATCTAACATGCTGCGATGCTGCAACACTCCAGGAGTTCAATATCTGGCAAAAGGGGGTGGATTTTGATAAGCCCTCTTGGCACCGGAGTTAACATACGGATATAAATTCTCACAGTACTGGAAACACCCGGGTAGCTGAACGCCTCTCACCAGAAGGTCTGTTTGGCAGCCTGGATGACGCTTGCCGTCATTTCCACGTCGATGTAGTCGTAGTGCAGAGCTCCGGGGTCTGTCGAAGACCCTGTTTCCGCCAGCAAAATTCCTATCCATCTGCCCATGTCTTCGGAGGAGGATGCCTGCGAGGAGAGGGCAAGGGCGTACATCAGGTCTTTCGTCTGCCACTGAGCCGAGCACTATTTCAAAATGGCGCATTCTTCTTGGCTGACAAATTGCTACCACGTTGTCTGAGAAGCTCTGGTTTCTCTCTGCTTAACTCCTAAAACCCCCAGGATTTCTTATTAAATCTGCTTTGCTAAAAGGAGTGCACTTTAAGTAAGCTATGGGCTCATCCGTTATGATGTAATACGAAGTGGGCGATCTCCAAAAAAGAAGAAAAAAATAATCGTTTAAGGCTAGTGGATTTAGATTCAAGTCATGCTTATTTTAGACTCCAGAAAATTGAAAGCTGTAACAGAATTATTTTCCTATGCTAGGCAGGGGGATTTTAGTTAGGATAACGCTTAAGAAAATCTTAGTTCTAAGTAGAAACAAGGAAAAAAAAAAAAAGAAATAGTAGAAGAAATTTTAGTGTTGGTTTTTGAAAAATTCCAATACATTTGTCTAGATGATGGCATTTGTATTCCTAATGGCAGAAATACAAACATGAGTACTTTTAAAATAATTTTTAATTTTTCATATTTTATTTCAAGTCACCAATTGCAAAGTTAAACAGTAACAAAATAAATAATGGGAAAAAAAGGGGAGGGGAAGGAAACTGCGGTTTCTAGATTTCTCATTCTTTTTAAATATTTCATTGCCTTCCACAGTTCCTTGAGCTGCTTTTTAGTTTTTCAACTTCTCTGAATTGCTCACATATAACAGGCTGGGTTGCAAGGACAGGAGACTAACGTGACCTGCAGTTGGATAGCTGAAATGGCGAGTGTCCATGCTGACACCGAAAACAAAAGGTTGCCTCCTCCTGTATCTTCATTATACTTGGCTTTAAGCGTCTTCTCATTTCAGCTTTCAAAATATAATTAATAAAGCCCCTCAGAAAACCCTGACCCACCTAACACAGATGAAGGTATGGCCTTCGTAGAGCCAGGATTGTGCCAGGGTGTACACACGTGTGATGTGTCAAGAGACTCACCAGGATGCTGGCACACTCTATTTTCTTCCTGCAGAATTATCTTAATACAGATACAGACTGAGCAAAAGTGGTTCACATAAGTAGCAGACAAATGAGAGTAAAGAGCTCTAGAGTTCCCATCAACAGTGATCCAGTATTTAATTATTGCTAAGTTATTTACCCAAAGTAATTATATCCCTGATGTAAAAGTGTGTATAGAGTAGGAGCAAAGATATTTTAGTAACAGGTCAAGGGAAGGTCAGTGTAGTGAAAAGCATCTTACTGTGAAGATTTTCTGAACTGCATTAAATTTCAGTTCTCTCTCTGCCTACAACTCTTTAATATTTTTTTCTCCTTCCAGTATTTATTATCCAGCTCTGCAATAATATTATTCCAAAGATTTTTTTTTTAATGGCCAGGCTGTATGAAAGTGCTTCTCTAATTTAGCTGTGGGTGTTCCTACAAGTCATAACTATTAGCAACCACCGCACCTCAAGCACAGCAACCTCCTGCCCATTTCGGAGCAGGCGGAAGGTCAGGGGATGCTTCGAATCCAGTCCCGGGATGACTTCGCAGCCACGGAGAGGTATAGAAACAATGTGTGTCTTCAGATCTGTCCTATCCTTGTGGAAAATGAGTTTATTATCTTTCACTCTGCACCAGCGCTCACGCCAACGGTTATTTGAGAGCACGTTGAGATATCCTGCAATAAAATGAAACATGAGATATTTTACTCCTGACTTTTTTTTGAAAAGAAAAAAAAAGAAACTTACTTTTCAGTGTAACACTAGCACTTAAACAACTTATCCTTCTTATAATAGAAAGTCCAGATGGATTTTAGGAAGACTAATAAATGACCCTGCCCCACTTCTCTTAATGAAAACTTTCACTGTGCCAATAACCTAGACAAAAATCATATAAAGATGTGATCCCGCTCACGTGCAAATGGCTGTTCTGTGTTAGTCACTGCAGCGGCTGGATGAGCAGGAGCACACTGATCCCCAAGACTTTAGTAAGAATGGGAGAGGGACGGTGATAAAAAGGTACGTACACAGCCAGTGTGCTCACACAGAAGACCCCCCTTCTCCACGTGTAATGGCTTTGATAACTGTGGCTGATTAAAATTTTCTGGGAAAATCACAGCTCATATTATACAATTAGGTGATGAGCCACCTTCTGTAACATCCAAAATCAGTGTTTTAAAGACCTACTAAGCATTGATGTTATGTGTTCTGATTTCATTTAGAAAGAAGAATGCACGTTTGGTTTGCAACTTTTAAAGCAGAATTTAAGAAATCGCTAACGATGCCAAAAAAAAAAAATTTCGTATTGGTTTAAAATTCAAGAAGTAAAATGTATATGAAATGTAGCTAAACTTTAAGACAAAAGCTTAAACAAAGAACTTTTTTTCCCAGGGATAATACAGTACCCTTACAACAAATCAAAATTTCATTAACAAATTGCCTTTAAAAAAAAATGCTTTTCTTATCATGTTCTATATTGGATATAGTGTCTAGACATATAATATCATTAAATGGGCAGTGTTTTGTGTTTTTCCTTCTGTGTCCCAAAGCAACAATCATTCCATACTCAAACGCTAAAATCAAGACAATGACCAATTTTCCTGACTTATTTAGTTGGGGAATGAAAAAAAAAAAAAGATCTTTTGCTTCCACATTACGAATGGTACATGAATTCAGCATGTTTCTGCTTCCAAACAGGCTATGAAGAGGGAAACAAATGATATCTTGCACAGGCCAGAATTTATGTAAAAAAAATGTCTTCTATCTCAGGTCTGATTTTCATTTAATCCTGTTGGATAGCTATCTATCTCTTTGGTTTTCATTAAAACTATGACTTATCTTTAATTTTTCTGGGTTTCCCTTCCAACATTATGGTTCCAATGTCAAAGCTTGATCCAACAGGATATAGCAGATCACAATTGCGCACATCTTGGAAGGTACCATAAAAATAGGAGAATGTGCACAATCCTCTGATTTTGGCTCCTTGTGATGATCACACTCTCCAGCTCTCCTCCCTCCTCCTGTAACAAAACCCTGTATAGCTGTGCATTATAATACAGTCCCTAGAAATGAGAAACCCTTCACGTTCAAGCCAGATGGCTTGTTTTGGAGTGAGAGTCCTTTTTTTGAGACAGCACTTTTTTTCCCCCCTTTGCTCCCAATGCACCTCTCAGAAAAGCTCTTCCAAACCCTCCTACTTCATTTGAATGAAGCAGGATCCCATGCTTTTCCTCCCACATATCCCTACTTAAAACTTCCAACAGCTGACATGACCAAAATGCCTTGAGTGTGTTCCCAGTTGGGGCATTAGCACTTCAGCTTAGCCCAGGTGGTCAAAGACCAGTGCTGCTGTAGGGAAGAGCCTTGCCATGACTCTTGAGTGCAGGTGGGTTTCCACTTCCACTCTAGCTGGGTGTCCCCTGCAGCCCCGCTGGGGTTTTCACTTTGTTCATGGGAGGTAGAGCCTTTTAAAGTGTAAAAGCCTTCAACTGTGGAGCAACCTCCCAGAGGGCATTGCACTGAGCCAAATTTCTGGTGGTGAGAAACTCCTTCTGCAAAGACTTCCTGCAATGACCAAAGCCTAGACACTTATATATTTTCCCATAAAATCTGCAAGTGGTGTTGAGTAGAGCCAAATGCAGGCAATAGTAATGGCTATACTTCTGTCCATATCCAAAATAATGATAGAAATACTAGGAATTAGATTGTACAGCTGCAGTTAACATCTCACATAATACAGAATAATCAGTGGAGTATGAGACCCCGGAAGTTTGAGCTTTTATGGAAGCCAGATGCTTCAGACAATGCATCTGGCTGGACACAGCTTTTCCCAGCTGTTCTTTTGGTTGATAAATCACATCTGTACTTAGCTGATGTATGGATATATATACACACACTTATTTAATCAAAGATTTCTTATGTGAATGATTCCCAAAGCGTGGCTTGAGAGCCACCTATGATCTATGAAGTTCTCACTGGTGGTCCATGGGTCTGCTTCTTTCACATCGGGCAAGCATCTATCACACTTCATGCATCGATGAGTTCTGCCAACTCTGCCTAATGACAGATTTCTGGGTTTCCCAAAGTTTTCCTAGTCAATTAAAGAGGAAAAGGCAAATCCAAATTCAGAAGCTGGTGCAACTGCTTCACAGCTTTCTTTCTATGGAATTTTTGGGTTCAACCTTATTCACGTATGGAATTGTTACTTAATACTGGAGCACCAGAAGGCAAACAGGAGAATGTAAACACATTGCATTGTTTGAAAATACCAGAGCTGTGAGGACACCAGCTAAGTGCATTGCACAAAGTCCTAAATCATGAGCAAACATTAACAGCTAAGATACAAAACATAAGTATTTTCTGCATGCCTTTTTATATACTTCCTTGGTGCTGCCAAGCACTACAGCTGTCATATGGAGTGATTGACATCAGGAGTTAAAAGATCTTACTAGAAATTTGTTACTTCATTCTAGTTTTGCCCAATATGAACCACTTTAAGAACCCACAGTTAAACTCCAATCACTTTGGCTGAGGCGAGTCAACTGCTGTCTTGATTGCTATCCCATAAAACCTCACCACGATCCATCATAAAAGACTTGATCCCTTCCCAAGAACCTTCTTCTAATTCCTAGCATAAATTTATTTCATAGTCCAGCCTATATTCATTTTATAGCCATTCGTTCGAAAACAGCTCTTCTTTCTTTCTGCTTTTTGTCCCCACTTCTCTTCCCCCTCACCTTTGCAAAGAGCAACGATATTCCTTCTGAGCATGTGCAACCATTTTATTTTAAAAGTCAAGTACTTTTAGTCTCTTTTCAAACGATAAGCTCTTGATTACTCTAATCCTCTTTCAGTCTGAGTGTGTCCTTCTGATGTTGGGGGAAAAATTGTAGCAGTAAAAGCAATTTTATAGGAATTTATAGGCTAGAATTTTATGACGTTTTAGTGGCAATGTGCGTTTAAGACTCAAGGAGAAAAATCACTTACCACATGTTGGAACATCTTCTTCAGCTGATGAGGTCTGTTCATCTGTTGATGGCTTTTTCTTTCCTAAACCAATGATCTTTGTTATTTTTTTCCCCGTTACTTTAGTCACAGTGCCCTTGGCTTCTGTTTTTGAACTTTTTTTCCTCTTCACTATTAAGAAAACAAAAGTGTGTATTTTAGTGTGTTTAAATTAACCAATGAATAGAGAGAACCTGAATAAAAATAGTAGTTCAGACAAACAATCCTGTACTGCATGAATGTTTGTACAAAAGTTGCAAACTGCAATGAGATAAACATTATATGCCCTCTCTAACGCAGATGCATATAAATAACCTCTGTGCTATAAAAATCATGGCATTCAGAAGGCTAAGAAAAACAAAAATCAAGCTTCCAATTTAATTTAGTCTAATCAAGCTGAAAGTCTCTTTCCACAGCAGTCATCTTCTAATTTATCAGTATGACTGAGGTACCTGCATCTAAATTTAGCTCATATACACAAGAATAAAAATCCAGCCAGACGATCCTTCATTGTTCCTAAACATTTATCTCAAAGTACTTCAACAATTAAGTACACAACAATGACAGAATATGCTTGCCTAGCAAAGATACTCCTGCCATGTTCAGGTATCTTATCACAATGGACCTTTTAGAAAGACAAGACTTATAAATTAACTACTAACAATTAAATTAGTGGGATCAGTATGAGCAGTCAATGGTTAGAAGTGGGCACTTTTCATGATCGTGAGGGCTTGGAAAGAAAAAGCTCTGCTGAAAAGAGGTATTTTGCTAACATCCAGTCTATGCTTCCATTAACTTAATACCATACTAGTAGTATTACAGCTCTGTGCACTGAGGCATGTTGAGCTGCTGAACATATCATGGCAAGGACTACGGATATAATTTTTAAAAGTGCCTACCTGACTAAAATCCTAACAAATTAAAAAAAAAGTTTCTAAGATTAAACAGAATCAGAAAAAAAGACCTTTTATTTGCAAAACAGAACAAACGAAATGAACTTTCAGAAACTGCATTCAGCGGCCTAATTTGGATTCCGTCAAGAGAGCAAAAGCCTCTCTGCTAACTGAAAGGGCAGCAAAACTATCCATCAGCTTGCCCTCACACATGATTTTGATCAAAAGTACAGTTAGGATAGTTACTGATTGAATTGCTGTAACTTTATCTCTGACACATCAATTCCCTTTGCAACAGGGAACATTTAATGGTTATGGACTTGTGTAAACTGAGGAAAAGAAGAACACAATGTTCATATGAGAAATGACTATATGAATTGATGAACTGGGAAGAAGAATGCATGGAAAATAGAGAAGCAGTTTGGGACTCACAATGGGATAATTTATCATATTTAGTTTAATTGTTAGGAATCATGGAACATTATTTAGAAATAGTATCCGTAGCCTGGACTGTACACATCTGCTGCATGTGGTGCTGAGGGGGAAAGGCAGCTTTTCAGGCGTGGATAGCTGTTCACCAGCAAACTCCAATGCAGCGACGCACATGTGCAAGCAAAGGTCTAATTCTCTCTTCCTAAGGGAAGGGTGTTCACAACTTATAATGTGCTCTCTAAACGTGCAATGAGCTCCCGTGTTTGAGGGAGGAAGGCTGCCAGTTCCACCTGCTCTGTCACCCGCTGCCTGAGGGAAGACCCGAAGGCAGCACCTGCCCGCAGACAGGTTTCCGTCCCGCGCAGCGGCAGCCCATGACCGGCTGTGGCTGTTGAGTGGGGAAGAGAGGAAAAGCACTGAAAAAAGCCAGAGATTGAGAAAAACTCATCTCTCTGAGACAGAAGCCCAAAGGAACCATTCTCAAGAGCATGAACAGACCGTGGAATAAGCCCATTTCCGTGCTTTTTTGTTTTTCTGTCCTATCTGCCCTTCACACTGCTGTTTTATTTTCCTGCAGAACTGAGAGGCAGCAGAAATAAGGCCTTCATGACTTAATCTTTCCGAGTCTAAAGGATATACTGATTGCCTGCCTGCCAGTGATTTTTGTCACAAGAGCCTTTTCTTCTCATTTCCTTCCCCACAGCAAAACGAGCAGCTGGTTAAGAGCGGAGTAGAGGCTGGCCGATGGGTGACGGCTGGAGATGACTGCTCTCCGGAGGGTCCCTTCCCATATACTCCCGTAAGCGTTTCCTATCCATTGTTTAAAAAAATAGTGTAACTTCATCCAGAACCACTTAAAATGATGCCAGGGCTATTTTAACATCCTTGCAGTCATTAATGCCTATTATTTTTATCACTACATATTGAAGGTCACAATTTTCAAAAGCAACTGGTATTTTTAATTACCTTCCTTGAGAAATCTAAGGTGGGCTAGTTTTCCAGCAGCACATGCTCCATCAGCGTGCCTCTTGTGGGGCACCTGAGCCACCAGGCACTTTTGGACATCATGGACCACACAACTTTTGGGTCACAGATATTTCTCAGCAGGTTTCAGAAGCTAAAACAGTAGTGCACTTTTTGAAAGCTTAGTAGAAGATTTTATAGGGTGAAATCTAACCATGTACCACAACTTCTAGAAACAACAAAACCTGGCGTTGTTCTATACTGTTGGGCACGTCAGAGATCTGTATAGTCAGGAAATGTTGGAAAACGACCCAGGGAGAAGATAAAGGAAATTAGTCAAAAGGCGAGACAGCGCTGGCACCAAGGCCAGTATTGACATTGTGCTCACTGCAGCTCACATTACCCTTCAGCTTGACAGCTGCAGAAACACGTCTTATCTAAATGATACCATTGCTATATGGCAAGTTAACAAAGTCACAGAATTTCTTCCGCTCTGGGGAGCAGAGAGGGGGGTGGGGAAGAGAGCATACGGGTTGAGTTTTTTAGATATAACTCAGACAGAATTCCCTCTGGGTTTGGGATGTGCCTCTGGTAGATTATAAGGACTACAAAACATGCATGGCTCCAAAGCAGCACATGTAAAATTATATACATATATACTCACAAACCCACTGATAATACACCATTATATACATTTTGGTATGTTATTATAAATAATCATACATAATAGTTTATATATCTGTATCTGTGTATACACACACATATATAAACTGTGTATATGTGTATGCATACATAATATATACGTAATGCTCATGATTCTTTCCTTCTAGTATTCAATGATAGCTTTTTTGCTTAGAAGCTATATACCCACTATTTATGTTGCCACTGTACAGTTTCAGTTACTAAAAGCAACAGTTAGTTGCCTATAGTGGTCGCCCAAGCATTAAAAAACTGTACTTTTGAACACACAAAAGGCCAAGTCAAAATTCCTATATTCTGTTTCCTTATACTAATTATATTGATTTTACCTGCACAATGACAACGTCAAATGCCTTCTGTTACTGCAAAATTTTAAGGATTCACTCTTGACATAATTCAGCTTTCAAGTTAAATTGAATCGTAATAAAAGTATTCAAAAACTTTACTGCCTATTTTTAAAAGACAAAAGCCAGGTATTTCACTACCTATCGCTCCCTATATGCACATATTATTTACACCAAGCATCTCTGGATCTGAGACCTACCTTGTTCTTTCCCATTGCACGCGGTAGTGATGCCATTTTCCACAGCACCCTCCCCATCTGAGCTTGGCCTCTCAGATGACAACTTCTGCAGGGACAAAGAGGTTAGCTGACATGCAATGTTGGCACCAAATGAAGTGTCATGAGTCAATTTAAAAGTATGCTCACTGTGAAATAAAACACATTTCAAACTCTCATCCACTTGGAAGACAAATAGAAGATAGTAAAAAAAATTCAGTTTTAGTGGGTTTTTTTACATTGCCATATAGGCTTTAGAAAAGCACAGAAACCACAAAATAGGTCTATATTTAAAAGTACAATCAAAACATTGGAATAATCATAAATCAATACCTCTTATTACACAATGTATTTTTAATTGATTTCTAGGCTCTAAATCTTGCTTTTTATTAATCTGCTAAGCAATGAACAATTACATGGCTCAGACAAGAATAATTTTAAAATTATTTCTTTAAAAAATGCTTCACATATGCATTTGCATTCACAGCTTATCAGAAAATACTGTGGTCCTACATGGTGCTTCAGTAATTTTAATATCTGCAAAAAAGAGGCTTTTAAAATAAAGAAGAAGATATACAGATTATCACAAAAAGAAACGAATGAGTTTTGCTACCCTCCTCCATGACATACGTTTTAGAAAACAACTGTTCTATGACACTTTCAGTGCAGTCATGCAAACACAACAGCTTTTGCCTTGTGAAATCAGGAGATCTGAGCTGTCATGGAACATGCTTTGCTCTTACTATCCCAGGTGCAATGCAACGTAACGCTACTGACTGTAGTGTCCTTCTGCCACGGGGGTAGAACTTGCAATCAGGAATATGGTGATGAAACCTTTGTCAGTGGGACTTTTAAGTGGGGTCTGCAGAGGGGTCTGCTCACATGGGTGCCTTAACAGAGCAGGGGCTTAAATCAACGCTGGTAACGTACTGATCGTTCACTGCAGGATTGTTTTTCCTAATTCTTGCTCTCATATCCTGCTGAGTCAAGGCAGCAGAGACAACCACATGTGAATAGCCAAGTTTCTGTGTTGAGGCACGAATGCTTGAAAGGGTCTGCCAAAACAGTGACCTCAGCATGCCCAGGGAGCTGTTCAAGAACTAAATTCTCAAAAATAAAAGACTTTCCCTTAAAATTTTTGTATAATCTTCAACTATTCTTCCCCGAGGGTCACATCCCTGCTTGCTCTTTGCACTTGACAGAGAGCGTCTCTGCAACACAGCACATGGTATCAGACCTGCTTAGTCTGCACCCTAAATGGCTAAAGAGAAGCTGCTAATAGATACAAGCCAGCCTGCTGGTTGGTTGTGACCAAATGAATAGACATGGCAGACGTCTTAATTCTGCAGGATGTGTGCACGTATCCAAACAAACAAAACTGACACAGGGGCTAACAATCTAAAACAGTAGCACAAGTCAGCAAATAGTTGTTGGAGATTGCCCCAGAAAATAGTCTAACATAAAAAAGTTAATACATGAAATCCAGAACCCAAAATCAATTTCAGCTTTGTAGTCTGAACATCCCCTAAACCATGCAGTGTCTAGCAGTGCCTCTAGAATAAGTAATCACAAGGAATTTTGCATTCATCATTTTGATAACTTTACCTTTTCCAGCTCCGTCTTGTGTACTGGAGAACTAGACAACGGCCCATCAGAGTCTACCACTCCTGTACAGTTGCTGCACACATCTTTTATAACCTTAGGAGACAAGAAAAATCTTATTAATTATTCATAAAATACAAATCAGAGAAATTATATATGAACGTGAAGGGAGATGGGAAGGAGAACCCCACAGACATTTACTAGGCTGGCAGGTGTCAGGCAGGCTGCCACTACGCCAACTTCTCCATGCTGCCTCCTAAAGCCATTGCATGTACAACCTGGAGGAGACATAATGTCTAGAGGTGGAAGGTTTCAGTTTCTAGACAAGCTAAGCTCCAAGGCTCTCCTGAGTAAAGAAACCAACAGCGCTGCTGATTTCCATGTGCTAGTTTTGCAATACGAACTCAGCTGACATCAACAAATTAACTTCATTATGATGACGAAAAAGTGGGATTAGATCCAAGGTCCTGCGTGTCAAAGGACAAGAGTTTTGCATAATATACTCCCCAACTGCACTTTTTTTGCTATTGGAGAACTAATGAAGTGCTGATGGACTTACAGTTAATATTGCACAGTGGTATTTTGTGGTATTTTTGTATTATACTTGCACATTGACATAAAGATATAGGTCAAAGTAATTGTAAATGTGTTCTCGGAAATGGGAATTGCATTAAGTCTGCTTTTAAAAAGTTAAAGAAAAGTCCAGAACCAAATTCACTGAGATTTTGATAGAATTTGAAGAACTTCAAAGCCTGAAACTACGTAAATGGGAAAACAAGTGATGAGTAAAGACATTTGATGATTTCCTATGGGCATAATTAAGTTTTTCATCTCTCGTGAGGTTACCACCAAGCCATTATCAGTCTGAAATTGCTTGTGCTGATGAAAACAGGTCCCGACTCCCCATCCAGACTCATGCCGAGGGGGGGCTGAGCTCCACACCACTGATTACAGCCTTGCAGCCACACAAGGACAGCAGAGCCAAGCAAGCTAAGAGAGCAAGCATCCTGCTCTCCTGAAGGCATTACCGCTAGACATGCAAACTTTCCCCTTTACATGTACACGTATGTATTTACACATCCAGCTCCTCCCTTCACACTGATTACAGCAAGCCCGGCTGGCAGAGAGGAAGATCTGGCCTGAGAACTCCCTGTTCCAGGTAAAACAGCAATTAGCTAACTGTCAAAATCCAGATTTCTTTAAAGGAGAGGAAAAACAAAACAGCAAACGACATCTTTTCAGTTTAGAACTGAACAATTTTGGTGTGGAAACCATTAAAGAGCTAAAGATGGCACCAGTCCTTTCACAGCACTGAAGTTCCCTTTAAGGGTGAAGCTAAACAAATCAAATGTTTATGGGCTTACACAGACCCTATTGCTACAACTCATGAGCACATCATAAATTACAGGCACTATATGCCGTAAAGAAAGAAAGAGCACCAGCCCCATTTTACAGATGGAGAACTTGGGAACAAAAGAAAGATTAAATCACTCACTCAATGTCACATAAAAAAATCTAAGCAGAGCAGGGAAATGAACCCACACTTTTATTTCTGAGCTAGTATCTTAAAACACTTCAGCACCCTTTCTCGACTGTCTGAACTTCCCTGTATCTTATCCCAGAAACATAAGCACAGCATTTCATGGCACTTGGCGTCCTTTGTAATAGAAAATTTAGATGCATCCCTTGCAGAGCATTTGCACCTCAGAGTTAAACATAGCCCTAAATTCCCCAAAGTCCTAAGAATTTTTTTAATGTGTGTTGTTTTATTTTCAATTGCTGTTCCTCAGTATGGTGTAAATACACTGCTGTTTTCTTCCTAGAGAAATGTGACCATGCAGTTTCTGGGAACATTCATTTCTGTCTCCTGCATGACCCTGATTCAATGGCTCATGTTTTCAGCATCTGCTCACACCACACAGTTAGTTAATTTTGGCAAAGGCAGATAGTAATGGGAGTTACAGACAGAACAGAGGGAAATGATTTGGCAGCACTAACTGAATAGTATGTGCAAAGTCATGCACTCAAGTAAATCCGGTTCTTATCATACCTCACATATTTAAGGAGAAACTAAAGTGTTTAATTGGGTTGTAATTAAATTTTGATTAAAAAAATTACACACTATCAAATGGAAGTTCATGGCAAGATCTGAAGTAAATGCATATTCAAGGATCCAACACTTCATTTGGGTTCAAGGGGTTCACTGGCAAAGACTTGCTCATCACCTTTTATGTGCAATATATTTGTGTTCGATGCACAGCATAAAACTCATACTTCTACAGCTCACCAGGAAGAAATGCCTTTAATATATAATGGTTGCCTGGATGCACTCTCTATAATTACGTTTGCAGACAGCTGCCATTATAAATGTGGTTTTCACATGCTTATAGCTTTAACTCAAAATTGTAAGGATAAAACATTCCACCAGTGTTGCCAACTTGCATAATTTCAATCACAAGACTCGGTGTTTTTGTCAATTTTTTCTGTGGAGTCTCCTGGAGTCATATGAAAACAAAAGATCATTATTTTCATTAAAAAGTAGTTGTGAGTGAGAGTGGGGAAAGGAGGTCAGCAAACTTTTCTCCATTGCAATGAAATATGGGAAAATATGAATAAATGTATCTCAATGGCTCCAAAACTAGAAAGCAAATAAAAGGAATCCCCAAATGTGTTATTTTTAATAAAATGGCATAATCTGGAAGCCTGGACTGAGAATACTTTGTAATGACGCATACTCCATTAATAGTTTAAGTTTTCCCACACATTAGAAAAGGGAAATAATTCTCTTTTTGTCACCACAAATGCCTTTGTACATTACATACACACACACACACACAGGGTGATCTCCCAGGAAAATCGAACTGAGATCATAAACAGACTATGTATTCAAATATTTAAAATATATAAGCAAATGTAATCAGAAAACTGAAGACCTTTCATTTCTTTGGATAGCTTCAAAACTAAATACATTTAAAATAATCTTCTCTTATTCCATCACAAGAATTTTAAATACCACAATTACCATTACAATGTTGCAATCAGTAGACTTCAGAACTGCCTCTTTCAAATGCAGACCTGGAAAAAGCTTGTGCAGCCTGAACTATATTATTATTCCTTATTTATGCTATATAAAGGTCTTGAATCCCCAGCTGGATCAGGATATACACCAGTGTACCACACTGACTGCAGTGACATGAGGAACAGAGGGGAAATATTTGCAGGTACAAAGCTGGAAGGATTCCCTGCCCCAAGCCATTGACAGTGACGGGTGAAGTCAGTGGAATTTCTGCCACGTGGTGTGTCTGGAATAGTTTTCTCTTTAAAACTATCTTACTACACAAGCACTAACATTTACTATAAAACCTTCATACATGCCATCACCTATACATTTCTATAGTTACTAGATTTTATTTTAAATGACACACCATGACTGGAGGCAAAATACTTACTCTACATGCAAGGTCAGAAGAATCAAATTAGATTTTTCCAGCTACCTGCAAAGACCCAGGCTTCAGACAAAAAGCACAGGCTATGCAGTAAAAGCAGAAAGCCAGCTGCTTGCCAGACAGACCCTGCCACACAGAAACCCAACAAATCCTGAGTAAAAGTACTAAATTTGTAGCTGGCTCCTTGCAGTTGATCTCTTTGGGCCTGATAAGGAATAAGACTGAGTCTTCTGTGTTTGAGGAGCTTCCAGACCTCTCTCCTGGTGGATACCATGGGACGAGTTCAGGCTACAGGTTGTGTTCACCACGGGGATGCGATTACAGCATCTCATCTCCTCTCGTGTTTTAATGAAACTCACAGGAGAAGCTCACACTTTTAATATGGTCGAGTTCAAAAGTGATTAGGGAGAAAGCTGCTTGCCTAACTGCACATTTGCTTTACTTCTGTACGTAACCAGGATAGGAATCCATCCAGCCAACCCACCCCCTCATCCCCATCCACCCACATGCTTCGCAAATTGCTAGAAATGGGATGGGCTGAATCCCCTGCCTCTTGTCTCCGCTGCTTAACTCTGAAGATAGGAATATGGTAAAGCTGAAATCTGCTTATGCACAGCACAGCAGAGGGAAAAGGGTTTGGCTCCAGATGCAACTCAGTATTTCTCATTCCTGAAACACTCCTTTTTCAGTGCTGGAGGAATACTGACTTTCTGGGACTCTTCATCATTTTGGCATGACTAAATTCTCATTTTCTCTCTTTTGGACCCTTACACACTACATACATTAGCATCAATCTCCTCCTCCTTAAGAGAGCACCAAAACTCTCAGCATTTTGCAGAGAAGAAATGCCCCAGGGACTTTACCTAGGTAAATTAGAGGAAAAGCAGAAATTATTCACATCATAGCCTATGCTTTAAGTCTCAAAAAGAAACCCCCTTTACCTTCTGTACTAGAAAACATCATTCTCAAGCATCCCCTAGCCTGAAAAGATTCATCTTTCTGCCTTATTGCTGTTTGTCTGAGCAAAGTGGGGAGGAGATTCTAGCAGACGAGCAGCCAGCAAGCCTATCTTTAGTGCCTGTCTATCCCCTTAAAAATACTTTTCTGACATATTCAACCAAGACAATCCTTGTATCCTTTCTCCTGCGTTATTACCATGAAGTCTATTGCCATATATGGCCACTGGATCGGGTCAGGCCCAGGGAAGGAGGCGCTGGGTGGCCGGGGAGGGCGGCTGAAGGCATTGCTGCTGCAAGGGCAGAGGTACCCTGCGCAAGGGAAGCTGCATCCCCAGCCCAGGCGCTGCAGAGATTCCGACTGCACTTTAGGCCGTAAATCTGAGCTAGGTATGATTTAAATAATTTTCCATCCAAAGCTGCAAGTAGGAGAGAGGAGGAATACTATCTTGTGGTGAAAGCAAAGGATCAAGTCTCAGCCCTCCTGGGTTCTGCTCTGAGATCTGCTACAGCTTGCGTTTGTCATTTTAGCCAGGAACTTAAAGGAAACATATCCCTGAGAAAACAAGCAAATAGGATGCTTGTGGTTCTGTATTCACTGGTGGATTTTTTTTAAATTTACATATGCATCTGCTTTTTTTTAAGTAATGTATTGTTTTCCATGGTGCCAGTCACAGAAACACTCTGGTTCACAGCCAGGATGGGGTCCCCCGGCTGTGTCAAAGCAGGCTGGCAGCAGCCCTGCAGGCTGGTCAGAGCTCTCACAGGCAGCTCAGTCTGCCACATCTCCAGATCACGCCCTGAACAGTTCTTATGCAAACATACCGCCCTTGACGTGGTTTGTGCCAAGGTATTTAAAACCATCTCTTTGAGACAATAGGGGTGTAAGTTCTGGGAGGTTTAATTCAGTTTGCAAAGCCTTCACTGCTGGTGATGATGTGCAGTGGAGAAAGAACCCAGCCTGACTGTCCTGGGACACAGTATGTTTCTGAAGTTACTTATAAACTAACAAACACTATATGGAAATCACTTGTACCGAGTATGCATTCCCAAAAGCACTTTTTCCACTCAGTTTTAAGGCATGATCATTCAGCACTTGACTCTACTCAGCTACAAAATGGAGATAATAACCTCTTTGGGGATCATTACTTAAGCCAAGAAAGTAATGTTCAAGTGTTTTGAGATCTCTAGCTGGAAATGCCCATAGAAAGTAAAACCAGCCACACAGTGTTTACAGTTACAAGCTCAGTTTTGTGCCAATTTAAACTGGCAAAAGATGAGCTCTGTCAGTAGCTTATTCTTCAGTAAAACTCAGTCCACATTAGGACTGGAGCCCAGAAATTACTTGACTCCCCTCACTAAGCAGTGAAAAAAAAGATGTTTTCAAAGGCTTCGACGAGAGACAACACACAGTTATCAGAGATGGAAACTGGGTAGGACAACCAGATTAACAGACCTGCAAGGAGTGTTGCAGGGTGTTCGGATAACTGGATACAGTCACAACCTTGATTTTCTTCTCTCTTCAGGGCAAAAAATCCCTCTTATTACAACAAGTTCAGAACTGACTGAACATTGTCAAAATGATAGATGCAGAAATGTCTGCTTATGCCTGAAAGATTCACTGCTCAATTACAGACCCCCAACTGAAGAGATTGCTGCAAAATGGCTGCACACTGTAAAATGAAGAAAAGTTAACAAAGAGTGCCTGACGTTAGGGAAAAAAGAAAATCAAGGCCAGTACTCCAAAATGATAGATTACTTCTCATGCATGACAAATCAGAAATACATTTTTGCAGGAGGCAATGCTAAGAGGACGAGAAAGCCTTGGGACCAGACACCATGACCATTTCCTTCTTCTATTGGTCTTCTACAAGAAGCTACTTCAGAACTTAATTTCTTTGGCATCTATGTATTTTTAATATTAAGAGCAGTTTTCTGTGGCCTAGTCTGAAGGTCCTGCACACAGGACACATTCATCTATATGAATGAAGCCACTAAACAAGCATCTTCTTGTAATGTCATGTTCTTAGTAGTCCTTTTATTTTTAATGCAGTATTTCCCAGGGATGCTGACAAATAAATGTAGTTTCAACCAGTCTGTTGGATGTGCTGAGACAAACAGGCAGATTTAAGACCTTACTTGACCACAAATGCACAAAAGCGCACACAGATGCACATACAGTCAAGCACGCACGGAAAAAGCTCATGTTTGGGTCTGAGTGTGTAACTGCACACATTTTTTCATGCACATTTTTGTGGGAACATTTTAAGACTCAAGTCTGGAAAATTCCACCACTTTACGTTGCACACCATATTACTGCTATGATCTCAGCTCTAACCTGAATTTATATTGGTTACACTCCTTGCTCTGAGAGCTTGACAGGCTCTTTGGTGACATCAGCTATCTTTTTTTCATCAAGCATTTCTTAGCTGGTAAACCTGAAACTCCCTTTGTGGTTTCCAGTCTAGACTTCAATTTGCACTAAGTTTATCAGCTGGGTTTTTTTGGTGTCATCTTTACAAAAAAGGTCTAAAATAGTCTGCATTTATTTCACACTTGTCTTCCAATACATATTTCAAAATTATTTGCTTAAGTAAATGTATTTTATACTGATTACATCTGACTTTAAAAAAAAAATCATCTGGTTTAGCTTCCATGGGAAAATCTGGCCTCCAAAGCCATTTTGAGCTTTTTAGGCTCAAGAGTAAAGCTTTAATTTGACATTACATATGAGTCCATGAGAACCTGTTGTTCCTGAGTGATAACCTGGCTCCACTGGCATGTATTGGTCAGTATCTTTGACAGAGAAGGTATAGATATAGAATAAAAAATATGGTTGCAGAGACCTTTCTCATTGTCAGTCTCTGAATCTGCCCATTTTATTAACTACAGAAATCACACGTAGGTGACAGAGCTGGGGGTGACGCTGCCCCTCTGAGTGACAGGCAGGGAAAGATAAAACTGCTTCTCCCAAGACAAAGCAATGATCTCTTTCTCAGTATAGAAACTTCCTACACAAAGCCACATATGATTTTCGGATGCTTATTTTAAGTAAAGCTTGAATGACATAAAATAATTCTTTTCCTAATTAAAAAAACCCAAATGTAAATTTTCATACATTTTTAAAAATACAAAACCCAACGCTTTTTATCTCACAAAGCTATACTTCCTATTGAAAACACTGGAGCTGTTGCAAGAGCTGCACAGACCATTTTTCGTTAGCTGTTGGATAGGCAATTTATACTGTTCAGTACAGAGAGTGCTGCAGCAGTGCTGAGGACTTGGAAGTTGAGCGTACAGTAGCGTTGCATGTACTTGAAAGAGTTTTATTAATAGAGAGCTTTGCAGCATGAAGGAACTAAATAAAGTGCTGTCAGACTGTCTCCAAATGCTTTGCAGGTAACACACAACTTTGTTAACATGCAACTCTACAAATTCTTTTTCTTTTTTTTTTTTTTTAATTAAAGTAGCAGGAATGCACCCGGCATATGGAAAAATCTAGCGCTACTCTGTCTGCCTGTGTGGGGAGTGCTCTATGTACAATTAAAAAAAAAAAAACCCACACAATTCTTATGAAAGAAAGTCTGATAAATGCCAATGAATTCAGCATTACCAAACCCAAGTTTAGAACAACACAGGAAATAATGGTGCAGTTACTATGATCTAATTACAGCGGAATTCCCTTGGAAAAGAATATGACTTATGAATTTATTTTCATTCCAATCAGTGTTTCTGAAACTCTAGGTGAGTTAGTGGGACACTTGGATGGTGCTAGACTTTAAAACTTAAAACAAGATACTGATGTTAGAAGAAGCCTAACAAATACATGGTTGTGACCAGTTTCTATCAAAGACAATAGAGAGTGCATTTTCTAAGCTAAGATACAAACTCGCAGTGAAAACCAAACATACACACACAAACTGCAAACCCCCAAAAGGTATATTCAAATATTGCCAAATAGGAAATTACAGATTAATTTTCCATTTAGTAAATGAGCCCACAGCAGAACTTATACCTCTTAAGCTGCATTTTATGTCTCCCTCTTCTGCAGAAAAACTATCTGCCGTCAGGAAATTCCTATGTGTTTAATTCAATTGTATTTGGAAAAATACAATTTATTGTTAGAAAAATAAGCACCATATAAGGTTAGATCAGAGCGCAGCATGGAGAATGCCTGATGAGTCTTATGCATTCAGATTTTTACATGCATTTAAAAGGCTGGATTTCAAGGTCTTAAAACGAGCTACTGAAACTCCAGTGATAGTTTCCCACACTACTTCACTGACCTCCACATCTGAGACTGGCAAAGTCCAACATAAATACTAGTAATCTGGTTAGGATCTAAAACTGCAACCCTTGCATTGGGATTTTCCACATTTGCAGACACTGAACAGAAAGGAGTGGATTCTCAGAAGTCTGCATTCCCAGAACAAACCATAACAGATGATATTCTGCTAAACCAGGATTAGCAAACTTGAATTGACTTCAGGAAGCTGAAGGATTTTTCTCCATCCAGACCAATTCAAACAGGTATCTCCTCAGAGATCCTTCTTTCTAAAAAGGTGACTGCGATGTTGGTATGCCCAATTTTTGCAGCCTATGGCAGTTAAGCATATATACCACTGCAAAAAACAACCTGGGTATCAGCCCCCTTCACCTTAGGGAATGTGAACCTTCAGCTCACTACCAGTGTGCCCTAACCACCAAAGCTTTCTGGAAAATGATCTGGAGATGACAATGGAAGGGAATTTGCCACCTCTCCTCTTGATGCCAGACTATTGTGCAATTAGCAGTGAAAACCCTATGCAGCAGCAGCAGCAGCAGCAGCAGCTGTGTAATATTGAGCTGCTGGTTGCCCAAGGAGTTGCTTCGAGACCTGAACATGAAGTCTGTATTTCTGCAGTCCCAAATTAGATGGGATTTAAGTGGTCTGGATTTGCCAGAATATTCCTGTCTGTATCTCAGTTTTTAACAGCAACTGAGCCGGCAATGGAAGCACTCTGTGGGTGGAAAAGCTCCTGCTCAGAAATCCCCCCTTACCTTTAGCCACTGTTCCGCCTGCTCTTTGCTCTGTACTGCCAGAACCAGGGCATCCGCTCCTTGGTGTGAGATTTTCAGCTCATGCTTCTTCTTTTTGCTGTCTTTGGGAATGTACGTGATGCTGCAGTCATTCAGGAGCAGCTCCATCTGGGGCTGCTGGTCCTTGGAACTTTTGTAACACTAAATAAATGTAAGGAAAGTTCAAAAGTTAGGTAATCACCTTTCTGAACCTTGGGGGAAAGCTGTTATTACATAGAAATGCTATTTTTTATTTTTTAATCTTTTCTGCGCACCCCTTTACCACATACCACAGAGTTCAGCCAACGCCAACTTTGCATTTGTCCTCCTCATCCCCTCTGTAAAGCAAAATTACTTCCAGACTGACATTAATAGACATCTTTTATTGCAGGACAGGTACAACATATGGAGAGCATTAAGCTTCTCTGCGTTATCCTTATGACTCAACCTTGACCTTGAGCAGGTAGGAAGAGGGTGATTTAGGATATCTATTCACATGTAGCAGCAGAATAAACTTGTACAGTTCACGACTTCTTTGAAGCCTAGATGCTTACCCTGCCCTGCAGCAACAGCCCGGCCTATCAAGGCGCTGGCACATGCCCTGCTCAGATGTTCTGTTTCTTGAGATAAGTAAAAAAATTGTCACACTGTGGAAGGGGGGCAAGGTTGCAGGACGGTAACTTTTTTAGCTAATTCAGTTTAATCAGTCACTGCACAAAACCGCATAAATCTCTGCACTAGTTTACTCTGTAAGCTCCTGGATAAAACTGTATGAGTTACCCAATGTTTTTTCCCTCGGTAGTAAGTGCTGTCAATGAACAGCCACTTCACACTGGATCACTGATGACCTGCTCTGTGTTTAAATTGGTGACCTAAAGATTAAGGGTTTCACATTACATAACTTGTCCTATAGACCTAGTCCCTATTCCCAACTTCTAACACATCAGCATAGTTGAGGTTCATCAAGCTGTCATAGAGTGCCAGGGTACAGAACAATGTTTAATTCTGTATATGAATACCCAGTTATTTTATATACTTATGTAAATTGGGCTTTTACTCACACAAATAAGCACAAAGGCTAAAAAGGTATCTGATAAGAAAGAAGACTAATTAGTATATGCATACATAGAATAGTTGAGTATAAATGTGAACAGAGAAAAGCACATGAACTTTTGCATGTCTGCGGCAGTATTCATGTCATGATGCAACTGTCAGGAAGACAGTAGCTGTTAAAAGTATGTTATAAACACTACCACTTAGGCTAAGCAAATACAGCCACTCTAAACCAGCCTCTGCAAATCACTCATAATCCTCCTTCCCTCTGTGACTCAAAGTTTCTCTGGCTGGGTCACAGATTTTAAGTTTGTAACATGAAAAAAATATTAAGTTTTCAAGCTATGAAATCTTGAAAACATACAACATTAGTCACTTTAAGAAGCAATAAACAGCATATAATCCCCTTTATATTAACTTAAATACTTTATTTATAATTATACATTACTAAAACTTAAGTAGTTATGTATTAAAGGACTTTAAGTGAAAAACGATTCCCTACTAAAAGTTATTTCTAATGTCTAATTCTAATTAAAATATTTTGGTTTTATGATGACAGCTGCATTTATAACACAAGCAATTACTAATCCCTAAGAACATATATTTGTTTTACTTGCATATCTCATAAGTTAAATGTCTAAGTCCTCCTTGAAACAATAAACCAATCTTGTGTAACTTGGTTGTTAGACTCCTATTGTGATTTTTATTTTCTTAATCCCCATTACAGAATTACTGAAAGACAATCTCTATAAGGAAAAAAAAAAAAGGTTTTCAGGCCACACATGTGGCTAAAGGAAATGAAAATAGAAAAAATAACATATTTCTATACAGAACAACAAACGCAATTGAAGAAATATTGTGTGACTTCAGAGAAAATCTGTTTTTCCCCCTCTTTCTTCCTTTTCTTCAAGCTGTTATCAGATGGTCCTGAAATTTGATATGATCCTGGTATATGGTGATAAAAAGGTGGACTAAGCATAATGGCATTATAACAATGTAATACAAACCAAATTTGAATCAACATTCTTTTTGACACTTAAATAAAGGAGGATAGAAAAATTAAATCCTCGGTAACCATTGAAAACTGGCAAATGAATTCCAACTATATTTTCAGAAACCTCTTACCCAGATACCTCTATTTCATATCCTGTTATTTCCTTTATCGCCACAAGCATAAATGTACTTGGAAAATGAACACATCTAAGCTGTATTGTAAGAGTGTAGAATAATGAGGTTCTACAGAAAATGTTCTATCACCTGTTAATCAGCTTTTAACATTTGGGATACTGCAGTAATTATTAGTTATATAATTAGTTATGACTGTTGGAAGCACACCGGACAGGAAGACACGGAATGCCTAAGACCCCGACTTATTTATTACTGTAAGCATTAGTTCGTTTATAATGACAAAGAAATGAGTGTTTCCCTCAATTCTTTTCAGAAAACAATAAGACATCTATGAGCAGATAATAACTTAGGGAATCTTTTACTGGTGCCTCAATCAGAAAGAAATATAACAGATATGCCTAAGGAACCAACACATCCACTTGTTTCTTTCCTTTCTATAATGCAACTGTGCATCATGTGAATACTGCATCTGTAATTACCACAGAACAGATGGCAAAGGTTTAGTTTAAAGTGTGTACATTACCACGGCATATGCTGCCAAGTGAATTCTCAGTCTAACAAGGGACTTTTCTCTCCAGCGGTCTGATCCAACAGTTCATATACAACGCTCCCTATGAGATTTTTGGTCCTCAGGGAATGAAAGATTGGATTTACAGTTTCAGCAATTTTTTTTTCCAAATGAAATATATTAGAAGCTAATTGGCCAGACTTTCTTTCCAATATCAGCGAACTGCCTGGGTTTAAGTTTAAGTGCATAAAAATCAAAGTTCTAAGTGGCTAAATGATACACCTAAAATTTCAGTGCTTCTCTGCTTCTTGTGTAAATCATGACCAAACTCTTTCATAAGGTTACTGTAGACTTGGCCACTGTTTGCAGAACATATTCCAAAAAACAGATTCCTGTAAAAATAAATACATCATCTAAAGATGTACAAAGAAATATAGCTAGATAAAAATAAAAATTACCAGTAGTTTACTTTCTTTGATAACACACAGTAGTTTGGTCCATTGCCCAAATCGCTTCTTTCTAAGAAGGAAGGCACAGATTTTGGCATCCTTCACCAGATCCATAGAGGCCTCTTCGGAAGGCCATTGATGTCTCATTTTCTTCCCCTTTCCATCCTCCTCCTCTTCATCGTAGGATTCGTAAGAGCTGCTCATAGCATCTGAGTCATAATCTTTAAGAAAAGCGTAAAAGTGTCAAGTTAAAACACTTAGCAATGAAGCATACTGAAATAACTGAAAATCTCAACAGGGTTCATTTTAAGTTAAGGCTTTTGAAAGTCAGCCATGAACAAATTACTGTTTCAGTGCTTAGTAATATCAATACATTAAGTTAATTGAATAAGAGATGCTGTTCCATTATGAAATTTTATAGAAGACCCATACTGATACCTTGGGAATTTTAACTGAAAGAATGAGCTGGGAATAAATAGTTAGAATTTCAGGTAGTTTTTTATTATCTTCAAAATATTACTTAGCAGATACCTTCATCTTTTGTAATTCTTTTACAGAAAAACATCTTCATCTTGTCCTACTGCATAATGCAAAATGTAAGCACAGAAACGTCAATATTAGTACAGCATATTAAGAAACAAAGACTGAATATGACAATGGTCACAAGAGTAAATTATGGGGCACTATCTACCTATCATAACATTTCATACAATTCTCAAATACAGCACCTGCACTGATACAATTAGCTGTTCCTTGAACTATGGATTCTCCTGGAGTTAAAGGCATTCTGCGAAAAACACCTTGTTATGTTACCCTAAACAGTTTAATCCTGCTTTACGTTTGGCGATGTAATGGCAAGATTCCTTTTTAATTAAGAATCTTTGTTCAGGTCTTTCATTTGCAACAATGCAATCAGCTCTAGCAGTCCCCTCAACTACAAAACTAATTTGCCATTATCACAGAGCCTTCTTTTCCACCATCCATACATATTTATTTGTTTATATGGGTGTATAAGCAAAGCTCCTCAGATAGTAACACCTGAAGGCATGCATGTTATCCACTAGCACATGGTCCCATGGAGACTTGTTGGAATAATTTCATTAGCTGAAATTTCATCCAAACACTTCAAGTAGACTTGGGTATATTTTTAGGCCAGAAGGTGGAAGAAAAATCTCTCACTTGCTTTAGCTAGGTATTTAGGACACAGTTGCGATGTAGGAAGGAGACCTGGGAACACTGGGAAAAGGACAAGAGAGTAGATTGCTAGAAAGCTCATTCTAAATCAGTTCCTCCCTACGTGCAGTCAGAATGGGATACACCCAGACCTCACATCTCTGAATCAAGACTAGATATTCTGATCCTATCTGTGTTTTCATAAAAGTGGATAGAATAGTTTATCTTCATTCCAAAGTGAAATGAAAATAGAATTTCAAGCTCTTGAAACTCTTTTTTTTTAATTTAATTGAATTGCCATCTTCTGGTCAATTCTGCTACAGAGTGTTTGGTTTGGGACAGCTCCATACAGGCAAGTGGTAAAAGCCTCAGGTGATTAAATTAATTGTAGGAAATGCTGATTGAGACTTCAAAGTAGAGATTGAAATCCTGCATGTTAAATATCCTACAGGTACTTCCTTTGTGGCTCACAAGCAGCCCAAGTGCAGATTTCATGTCAGCAGTAAGTTGTATGATCAGCAGAGGGACTGCTGGCGCAGCAGTTGCAGGTTCATCCAAATCTCTGTTTATAGGAGGATGAAAGTCAACAGGAGCTTCTGAGGCTGGCGTTTCTGGACTCCCATCCTCACACAGCCTAACGGGATCTCTGGGGACCTGTTGCCATTTGCTGCCCATTAACTACTCCACATGTTTCTCTTCTCCTTGGGTTGTGGGGCTCTTGGCCAGAAGAAGAGTTTGCTGTGTGACTCGCACCAGGAAGGATGACCACCCTGGTGTACTCGTATCATCTGGGCTGAAACCTTTGCTGCTCTTTGCCACATCCCGCTGCTATTCTTTGTTTCTCCAAACTGCTGTATCATGACCAAAACAAGGCTTTCAGGCTCTGGACACCAGCTAGCTTCTCTTCACATTGTAAAGTGACTATTTTAACATAAATGGGATAGGCAGCCTGCCACCCATACGTAACAGCTTTAGTAGACATTCAGAAAGTTATGCAGAGAAATCCAGCATGTACATATAATTTCAAAGGGTTTTGAAGCAGTATTACTTCCAACTAATATTCACTGTGAGCTGAATCTGGGAAGCAGTAAGCTTCCTATTAAAAAATGCTACATTGTGGAAGCAAACTGTGTAAAGGTAAGTTGTGGAAAGGCTACTAGTGACTAAATCCTGTTGTCTCTTATTGTCTCATCACAACGGGTAATGAAACAGGCTTGACAGTAAACTATAGGTAAGATCTGAAAACTTCTTGTGTGTATGTTCAAGTCAACACACTCTTTTGGTCTTGGAGTGGGGAAGGGGGTGAGAGAAGGGAGAGAAATACAACACGTGTAGAAAAAGTGAAAAGTGTCTGTCCAAAATAAAGTTATTTTATTAATTCTCCTGAAGTCTCAGAGACAGATTCACTGATACAACACATTCCAATGCTGCTGATCTACATTTTTTTGCATCTTCTGCATTTTCTGATTATTCTAGTTTCTTTTGACATTGGCTTTTCACACTTATCTTCATCAAAATTTTCCACTGTTAGGAGGTGAAAATCACAGTCGACTTCCACGTTATTTGTAACAGCGTATTCCAAAGATTAGTCTGTAATAACCTAGGCATATTGTACAGACCAGTAGGTTTTAATAAAGAGAAAGAGAGTTATCAAAGAATATACAGTCTTCTTTTCATCTCCATGCAAGTGTTCATTTACAAACAGATTACAGGGACTTGGGGAAGTTACAGATATTTCATTTTCATGATCTATATTCTACAATTTTCTTCTGCTGCTGTTCCCCTTCATAGGTAGGACACATGGTATGTAAGCCTCCTTGCTATTAATGACATTACAAAAATATTCCATAGGAATATTTACTTAAGATAATGATATCTATCCCAACAGTTTTTTAACGGTTTATTCTTGCACTTCCTATACTTTTAGTCCTTCTTTGTTATGGTCTTCTCCACCTCCAACAGTCTGAACAGCTAAGGTTACATCTTTGGTTAGTACACTGCTTTGGTAGCTTATTTTAATTACCACACATACTGGATTTAGTGGAAGTTTTGCTTGAGTGGACATATATTATTAATGGCATATTGAATTTAAAAGCAACCTTATTACCAGTGAAGAGCGGAATACTTTTAACACAAATTAAAAGAGATGATAAGGAGTTCAGGACATAGGAAAATACAGCAAAATCACAGCAAGTGAGATGGTAAGTTATACTAATGGAGATTTATATGTCTGTGTATATATATATATACTTAAACTAAGGAATTATTAATGAACTTTTAAGGCTGATATCCTAAATATTTTTATGGAGTTGGATGGTTAAGTACAATAAGAAAGCAGTTTCGTATTTTGTCTTTTTTTTACCTAGGCTATCCTTTAGCAGTGCTATTAATACTTGTTCTATTAATATTTTTCTGCCTGAGCATGGCTCTTGTTTAATGACAAAACACGAATCAGCAATTCACTGGATTACAGGGTGTAGCAGGACCACCCTGCAGCACTTCCAGGGAGGAAATTAATTTTATGATTTTGCTGCTCTGCTAAGACTGTGTGTTCCTTCATTTTCTTTACAGTATATGAAACTCTTTTTTATCTTGAATTTCTTAGGTAAATTAAGATAAGCTCAGTTTGTGCAGTGTACAAATGAATAATCAATATTCTAAGGTGACTCTTATGCATGTGTTTTAAGAACAGAAATATCATTTTATTCGTTTCAGTTCAAATAATAAAAATGGCTATAAAATGGGGGAACGTATGCCTTTAATCTTTGGGCCATAGCAAATAATGATTAGTGACAAATCAGCCATACAGAGGTAATAAATTACCCCAGCCAATAAAAAAGCAGCAAAAAGGAAAATCTTTGCAATTTTTTGGTACATAATGTCCTGTTGGCTGACCCTGTGTAAATGCTCACAGCAGTCATTCATCAGTTCATCAGTGTGCTCTCAGCGTAGCTCCACTTAAGTGCACAGGTCTTTGGATAAGTGTCTGGACGTGAGAAAGAGCATTTGTGTGTTGCCGAAGGATGTTCTGGTGGTCAGTTAGGAGGCAGCCCTCTGCCTTTTGCACTAAACAAGTAGTCACAAGAATACTGTCATGTGCATCAAACATGTCTTGTGGGAGCCAGTATGAGTGATTTATCTGTATCCACAAGGTGTCATCAGAAATGCTGCAAATCACATCTTTTCAATAATTCCTGTTTTCTTTTCATTTGTCTACTTTAGCAAGTAATTCAGTGCAATAGAGGCATACCAGTAGATCTGCAGATCAGCACCAGTTTCAGAGACCTCTACACTTACAGTATTGCCAGTTTAGAGGGGTTTACTCTGGATGATACTTAACTCTGGATTCCTGGTCCAATGTCCCCACCACGTTCGTGGTTCAAAGCTGTCCAAAAGACCAGTGGCTGATTTGGACCCTCTGTCGCCAACAGCAGCTGAAACATGTTTAAGTGCACCTAACTTGAGCTCCAGGTTTAGTTTTCTCTAAAAGGAGCCTGGTTTGTGCACGCCAAAACAGTTCTGCGAACCAAATCAATGCATGGCTAGTGAGGGTTACCAGAACCATCCCCAAATGTTCAACGCTACGCTTACAACATGTCACCACAGCATTAATACAGATGTAGGTATTGAATACTAAAAAACCTGAAAGACACTGGAATTACCAATTGCTCAGGAACTGGTCTGGATATAGATTACTCACTGGAAGTGATGTACTCGGGAGCCTTTCCAGGACTAAGTGGCACTGCCTCTTCATAATAGCCTTCGGGAAGGGAAGATGTTGGTAATGGTGGAGGCCCATTATCTGGTGGCTAAAAAAAAGAAAAAAAGGAAGAAAAAGAAAAAGTGAACATCTATCACTCATGATAAGGAAACAGAACCTTCTTGCATGTACTCCAACTGAGTCCTTTGGGGATATAAACACAGTACAATCTTACTTGCCATTGTTAAGGATGGCAAAAACAAGATAACAACTGCATTAAATGAAGTCCTTTCTACAACAGCTTTAAGTGGTAAAATGTTGAAAAGATATAGTTCTCTATGTAAGAACTAGAAACTTAAAGGGTCTATGTAGGAAAGAGATTTCTGTGCATAGACCATTTTACAGTGTTAAGGCTTATGTATTGGTATCTTACATCTAAAATAATTTGTATTACAGCAGGGAACAACAGTTCGGTCGGACAGTTTAGAAAAGCTAAATAGCCTGGGCTGCCAGAGATAAAGGATAGATAATTCAGATCATATTTTCATAATGTATTTTGTTATTCAATAGCAAATCAATTCTTAATATAGACACTATATCGGGGGTGTTGGTTGACGAGAAGCTCAACATGAGCCGGCAGTGTGCGCTTGCAGCCCAGAAAGCCAGCCGTATCCTGTGCTGCAAGAAGTGTGACCTGCAGGTCGAGGGGGGTGATTCTCCCCCTCTACTCCGCTCTTGTGAGACCCCACCTGGAGTACTGCATTCAGCTCTGGGACCCCCAACATAAGAAAGACATGGACCTGTTGGAGCGAGTCCAGAGGAGGGCCACGAAGATGATCAAAGGGCTGGAGCACCTCTCCTATGAAGACAGGCTGAGAGAGTTGGGGTTGTTCAGCCTGGAGAAGAGAAGGCTCTGGGGAGACCTTACAGCAGCCTTCCAGTACCTGAAGGGCGCCTACAAGAAACCTGGAGAGGGACTTCTTACAAGGGCGTGTAGTGGCAGGACAAGGGGTAATGGCTTTAAACTGAAAAAAGGGTAGCTTTAGATTAGAAATTAGGAAGAAATCCTTCACCGTGAGGGTGGTGAGGCACTGGAACAGGTTGCCCAGAGAAGTTGTGGGTGCCCCATCCCTGGAAGTGTTCAAGGCCAGGTTGGATGGGGCTTTGAGCAACCTGATCTACTGCAAGATGTCCCTGCCCATGGCAGCGGGGTTGGAACTAGATGATCTTTAAGGTCCTTTCCAACCTAAACCATTCTATGATTAGTTTTTAAAATGCTCTTTCTACATAGTGAAAACTGAGGTACAACCAAGGAAAAGTTTGGAACATCAAGAAACTATTATATGATAAAATAAATACTTCAAATACCAGGTCAAATACTAAAATGCTTCTTTTCTAAATATAAACCTGTTTTAAATTTAAAACTGACCAACTGCTGGTTTGTTGATATAGTAACAAAGTAAATTTAGTACTGTATGACTTCTTCCATATGACTTTACTGTTCTATTTCCTCAACAAGTACCAAAACAACTGTATTTTATCAAACGCATTCATATTTGCCACAGGTTTTTAGTTCCACATTTTCATATTGGAGAAAATACTGAAGTCTTTTTCCAACACCAGTGGTTTATTGTATGATTACAAAAATATAAAGTTGTAAGCAGAGTCTCATTTCTGCAGTAACATTTTTTTAATACATCTTTCTCTTCTTCACGTAACGAAAAAGATGTGACGGTGTTTGTCTGCATTGGACTGATCCAGTCTAAACTCAGTGAACTAACAAAGATAACGACGTAAGAAGCTAGTCAGGGTGGGCTTTGCTCATGGTCAGATACAGACACTTCTGGAGTGCAATTCAATGGGCAGAACAGTTTAGTAGAGGCATAGAGACTTCTTCCACATAATATAGATGAAGCCACAGTGACTAGACTCCTCTTTTGCTATAGACCTAAAGTTATGCGGGGGGAAGCTGAGCTTTAAAAACATGTGGCATTAGCTGTAACGAAATTACTTCTGTGGGCACTTTCAGGGCTGGATTCATCTTTGCAGATTTCAGAGCCAGACATCCCCAAATCTCATTACTGATGACACACCTATCCCGGACACCTAATTCTTAAGATCAGCAAGACGAGTGCCACCCTTAGTGTGCTCTGCAGTTAAATTCATATCAAGTAGGTTATTCCACCTTTCAGATAAGTGCTTGTGTATTCCCGATGTGCAGGAAGGCAAGAAGCTAGCGAATAAACCTGCCCTTCAGCTCATCTAGCGCTGACTTCCCTTCGTACGCTGAGTAAAATCAGAAACTTCCTCACGAACAATGAACCGATTCGTGACTGAACACAGAAATTCATGGTCAGATTGAGATTTACACTAATATTACTTCTATATCAAATGATATAGCCAACTTCATATGTCACACTCAATTACAGAAAAGAGATGGCAATTACTGTTATCTACAAGGTGAACCAAACAAGTTTTCCTCACAGACCAGTTTTGCTAGAGAAATCATCTGTCAAAGAAGCAAAATAATGAAAAAATACGACTTTTAGCATCGTTTCCCTGTGATTCTGCTGAAAAAAACCCCAAATTGCAAATCTGCACATAATCACAAAATAAATGAGTCTTTCCAGGTTAGCTGCTGCTGTGCAACAGGTGTAAGGGACATGAAAAAATATTACATGTTCATTAATATTGGAAAATTGACAGCACATTATGAATTTTGCCCAACACACCTGCAGATATCAGCTCTGTGTGGCCTGAATGCTAGACACAATAAGGAGAACTGCCTCCAAAGCGTTTGTATTTTCCCCCTTCACGCAGGTGGGCAAAGCCTTGCTCAAGTGAGTCAGGGTCAAGGTTTGTTCCTGGGGCAGTGTAGATTCCTACCACCCCTTTCATAAGACAGATATATTAATATCTTGGTCTAGCCTTAAACAATTTTCCCCATCAGGTATATATATGATATATGAAATTCCTATCATTATTAAACCTAATTCACCCAGGAAATACTCATCCTGAGAGTCATTCCAATTTTGACTTGACACAGCACCAAGGTTTCAAAGCTATCTTTTATCCAGAAACAAATAAGAGATTCCAATAAAGATCGGGGGGGGGAAAAATCCTTGTTTTTAGACAAAATGTTATTCAGAAAGAAAGAAAAAAGGAAATGAAACACAAATGGTGCTTGTCTGAATTCGACCCTGCTGGAGCACCAGTTACTTCATACAGCTGGGGCGGGCTGGGCTGTGCAGCCAACGTCAACACAGATGGAATCCATTGCTGAATTAACCAGGCCCTCCTTTCTGAAATGCATTTTGCAGTGCTTGCCATAACAAAGTTGAAAACAATTATAAAAAAGATTTTAAAAACCCCCACAATATTGGGAGAAACAGAAACATCCAACATTAAATACTTTCTGATTAAAGCAAGGATGCTTTAATACCGAAAGAAAATCCAACTGATTAAATACAAAATAAAAATACCTCACTCAAATCTGTACCATAAACAGCTACATCTTTTGGGAGCTATGGAATATAGAAGAGTTTGAGCGTCAAGAAATGTAAAAAGTACATCTGAGCATTCTGATATTACTTACTAGTATTTACAGTGCTTTAGGTTTTTTACTATTGCTAGTTGTATTGTTTAATTCTTTCAACTTGGCAATTTTTTAGTGGAAGAATGTTGATGAAGTTATGAATTATGAACTGAAATAATTCTCAATTCAGTAACTTTTCACTAGTTTACCTGAAAAATAAAAAGGCCATACAACCCCCAAAACTATTTACATACCCTATAAAAGGATTAAATCCCAAAAAAAGCCTAGAACATGTGTAGTTTGAGTGGTATCAGGAGGAAAGACCTGGCAACCTGCAAAGAAGGCATTAGCATGAATTCCTACTTTTATTTAGTTTACGACAGGCCACAGGGAAGAAAACTAGAGAATGCTGCCTTTCAAGACAAAAAACCTTGCTCTATCACAGGAGTAAGAACTGAGTTAGAAAAAAAATTACCATTATTTTTACCTCATTGGAGGAAAAGGGACAAAGATGAGTGAGAGATTGTTGGCCAGAATAATACCAGTAATACTGAAACAATACTGATAAAAGTGTTTATCAGGTGCTGGGTCTGAGACCAAATAAGAGATGCTTTATTTGAAACGAAGAAGCGAACAGGGCGATAATTACACTACAGAGTTGAGATCTCCGAAAGACTGGACTGTGCACGGGATGCCCAACTCTGGTTTAGAGGAGGGATGTTGAGAGAAAGAAACAAATATCTCCAAATAATAAGCAATATTTACCTGGAGAGTAAAACTCATTATTCTACTGGACACTATGAAACAGACTTAGTGGAAATACTCATTTTATGGCATATTATGGTCTTTCCCTCCATCTGCCCCTCTGTGTTCCACAGGCCACAAATAAACTCTTTCTTTCTTTGTCCAAGGAGAGAAAAAACTTTATTTCCCCCTTCTGTCCAAGGGTACCTACCAAGACAGGCACTAGCTTTTTTTTTAGGAATAGTCTAGCTGATATCTGCTGACAATATGGAAGTATATAGTGTGGAAAGCAGTATGAAAGACAGAGGAAAATAAATGTCATCGTCTAGGGGCCTGAGGGTATGAAATCACTCTACACCCCAATGAAGACTTACACTACGTGGGAAATAGAAAGAAACACCTCCCTTTATGCAATGATTTAGGATGTGGAGATTTCCAGTGACTTTAGCAGAGACTGTCAGTGCACCCGTCCTGCAGGCAAGGGCTGCCAGCAATTCAAGGGCCATGCTCGCACGTGTGTTATTAGATCAACCACCAATTCGGATCCAGCCAGATCGTGGAGCCAGCTGCTACGTAACCCCTCAACACTGAAAGCAGCAACATGAGACTGGAAAAGTGGTCACACGTCGGTGATGCATAATAAAGCTATTCAGAAGCCAGCAGGCAAATGTGGGCTGTCAAGAAGAAACCTTGACACATGCACATACCATTTGCTTTGGAGCAAGCTTAGACCTGACCTCTGTACAACCCCACGGCATCCTCAGCCTGGGAGAGGGAACACATTTATGATCCCTTTCCCCACCTGTAAAAAAATGGATGTCCAGAAAGCAAAATGAATCAACAAACTGAATACCAATACAGCTGGCAAAATTACTGATGGCACATTTCAAGCAGGCTTCTTCATACCACTGTAAAGGCTGGAAATTGGGCACCAGTACTTGCCACACACTTGGTATGAAAGCGTTTAGATAACCTCAAAATTGCTAAGGTACTAAAAAGAAATCACCATTTATTGCCAGCTATTGAGGACCTGGACAGACCTTGGATTTATTCAGGACAAAAGCGCTGACTATGGGGGATGTTAAGACCATACTGAGCTGTGCAGGAGTGAAATACTAGCCTGAGCGTAGACAAGCAGAAGCTGAGAAGAAGAATTCATTTGACCTCAGCTCTGTATTCCAAAGTTATAAATTTCTCAGCTTGTCAGCTGGACCCTACAAAACCGGGAGCCAAATAACGTGAAAGAAGTCTAACGACTTCTCTTCTCAGCTTCTGAGCACATCTGACAAAAGACAGCAAACCAGACAGACGGACACTAAACTCAGCTTTTTGGAACAGAGTAATCCTGTCAGTCCCACCACAAGGTGGGTAACATGGCCGCATGACAGTCTGTTGGTATAGTCCCACCCAACCGCCGTTGAGTGTACCCAAGCAATTACAGCACACGCCTCTGGGACACCAGTGCTACCAGGAAAAAAAACAAAAGGAATTGCCCAAGAAATCAACAGCCAGAGTCAGACATGATGGGAGGCCCAGCAACCCCCAGCAATCCTATAAAGAGTTGAAGTGGGAACCCACCAGCTCCTACTGCACTGCTGAAGAGATGAGGGCAAGGAGGAAACGCCAGCAAAAGTGCCTACCAGGCAGAAGATGAGTGTAAGCACAAGTGAAGCTTTTCCTTAGGGTGATCCTGAACAGTGACTTGAGCAGGTTTAAGACTAAGAACAAAAGGTACACGCTTTGCACGCTGTCTTCCAGGGAGTGGAGGTACATCTGACACAGCCTAAGAGGGTGTCTACTGACTCAGGGGTGAATGCCTAATTAAAGGTATCTCTGGAAGAGTGCTTAGTATGTACAGTATAGTGACTACAAACAGATCACAGCCTCAGAAAGCACAGCCTGATGATGGGAAAAGGATCTGAACAGACTTGCTCTCATTTAAAGAATGAATCAGGGCGTACTATGGCTCCACAGTTTGATCTGAAGATTGTCTGGAGAGCATTTACACAAGAACCTCACCAGGAACTGAGTTACCATTTCACAAAATACAGCACACCTGAGTTCTGCTTAGATTAACATGATAACCCCTTTACCTAAGCAACAGGAAGATAAAGATGGCAATGAAGAGGACCAAATGCAAATGGTAAGAAACCAACACAATATATCGAGTGAGCAGAGAACCCAGTTGGTTCTTCCATCTCTCTGATGGCAATGTCAGCCTGCGGCAGAACCTAGGCATAAGCTTAACTCTCAGTTCTTGCCATTGTATTCAATTAAAATTTGAGACATTAAATAAAACTGAAAAGACTGGAGCACAGAATGCACCACTGAAAGGACAGTAGCTGGAAGGAGTTACACCCAAACTCTATGGAAGACAGAAGTGGAAATAAACTTCTGACTCCATGGAAGTAACAGAAGATCTAAGGAAATAATTAAAAAATGAAAAAGAATGAGCCATAAACAAAACCACAATATTTCTGTATCATTCAGATTTTATAATAGAAGATTATTACACAGCCAGTTGGAAGCATCACTCAGACAAAACAATAGAGTTGACTCATATCAAGCAAAGGGTCTGGGTGTACCAAGAAGAGAAATGGGTTTTAATTAATGCTGGGGAACACCTTCATGTATATTACATGAGAAAGATTAATCTGAATTTTAAGCAGCATGGGGCCCTCAGTCAGAGGTGGTTATTGTAACTGTGCTCAAAGAAGTGTCTGTATTCCCCAGCAAAGGCAAAATCACCTTCCTATTCCAGGAGTTAATAAGCTCATCCAGGTCCACAACATGACAGCGTGGTCATGACAAGGCAGTACGGTGAGAAAAGTGTGGGCAACACCATTTCTACCGGAACAATATTTTCTAAGGGCCTGAGCACTGCATCAAACAAAAACAAGAAAAGACTTTGGTACTTGCTGGCCTAATTCCCTTCCCATATGATTGTGCACAGCACGTTAATGAGGGTGTTTAGAAAAGTAAATAGCGTGGTTCCTAACTATCAGCACAAGGAGGGTGTTTTATGGACATTATCGCATAGAAACGAGAAACCAAAAATCTGAGGGACCATGTTATGAAAAATAGTGGGACAATAACTTATCAGACCTGTTGTATTATTAATTTAATAGCTTTCGTCTGTGGAGGTCAAAGTCAATCAGCATCTAGTAAAGGCAGAAAAAAGGGCATACAACTTCCCAATGATCATAGAAAGAATCTGGTAAAGCAGTTCAACCCTACTCTAAACCTGACCTGAGCTCATCCAGTTTAAATGCAAATTTCCAGCTCATTCTGGCAGCTGAGAAATGAAAAAAGCTTTGAAATACAGCTATGTGCATTGTTACAAGTGTATAATACAAGTGAACTGAGAAAGAAATTATTTTAACTCAAACTTTTCTGTGATACCATTTGCAAATGGGAAATAAATAACTAACAATAAGGCACCAACCCCGCCCAGGGGAAATGGGAATAGCAACTACAGTGTCCTGCAAGACATGACCAACAAAAAATGGGCTGCAAACACCTCTTTGTCCTAATCCTTATGCAATCATGTATGATGACCGAAAGTATTCCACAACCAACCACACCATGTTGAGAATACTCTGCTGTTCTGCTCACTCGTGATTGAACTAGAACATGAACCTACAGCAGGTGCATAGGAGAAATACTGATATAGTTCAATAGAGTTAAATTACAGCTCAAAATGAAACTGATAGAGCCTTTCTTATATGCAATGGAGTGAAATGAAGCCTGAGAGGAATATGATTGCGATTTTAAAGGGTATCTGAGGCACAGTTAGCAAGGTGGGGAAAAAAGCTACTTAAACACAAAGACAAAGGCTGGCAATGAACACTGGGATAGTGGAACAGCCCTTCAAACGGACTGGGTTAAAGAAACCTAAATGCTAGTAAATAGATTTTGCTAAGTTTATGAAAGGGTTAATATTTTATAATTGCCTGCAGTAGGAGTGGCTGCACTGAATAATCAAAAAGGCCCCTATAGTTGTTCCTTCATTATGGAAGAACTTGTTGAGATTTGTTCAAACTGAAGCTATTAGCCAGCTCTGAATGAAACAATTGAATTTTTGTTGAATTTACTTTTGTTGCTTTTAAAAATTTTCTGCAAGGAGAAAAACTCCAAGGCTAATACTATCTCAAGATTATCTTTTAAGAAGAACAGAGAATAACAACTGCTTTTCAGTGTTGGAAGAAAAAGCAAGATGAAATAAGGATTCATAGGTACCCACCTGGCACATGAGCCCCTTGCTTTGGTTATGGCACTAGTCTCACTGCACATTTTAGAAGAAGCTTTAAGACCGGCACTTTTTTGGTTGTTGTTCAAAGAATGATTAATGTAATTGGTGATGTATCACCTCAGAAATCCTTTTGATTTCAGGATGATTTTTTTCTTCTCCAAGGACACTGTCTCCTTTCGGCATTTTCTAATAAATATCTAAGAGTATATCTGACAGGCAGCCAGATAAAGGGAGGCTGTCAAATTGCTTCTCCTCAATAGGAAACCCATTTATATGAAACACTCCCACAGAGTGACTGTGTACATTGCAGGAAAGGGTTGGAGGAAGATGACCTCTCCTTTTGATTTATACCTACAGGGGTTCTGGCATCTTACTGGACGCTTGTTGCGGTTAAATAATTATTAAATTGTCAATATTCCAAGAAAAATAAAACATTTACTCAATTTTTCTGTGAAAATCATGCAAAATAGCTAAGTGTGCTATTTGTATTTGATTTTGTTGGACTGCACAGTGCATTGAAATCACTGACTGTTAGATGTAATATGACAACCAAGTTCTTGGAGGCTAGAAGTATTCTGTCACTGTCATGCTGTGGATAATTTATGCCAGTAATCCTCAGGCGCATCCGAGCAGCACGACACACTGGATCTTATTCTATTGCCTCAGTGGAAAACGTGGTGATAGCGCAATGATGGGATCCCAGGTGTTAAACCACCAGCAGCACTGTGAGGTACACAGAGCATTGCCTCTGCTATTCCTCCAAACCCATCATCTAGCACTGCTTCTTGCCTGCCAAGCGCGGGGAAGTATCACGAACGTGGCAGCTGTACATCAGCATGGATGGAGAGAGCAGGCTGAAAGACACGAGCCCTCGCAGTAAGCAGGTTCAAGAGGGGCGAACCAATATGACTCTCTTTCAAACACGGTGATCTCCTCCTGTGCTGCTGACCCAGGCAAAGCTTCCCTAGCTGCTGGCACTGTATTCAGCATAGCAAGGACATATTAAGGCACCCAAGCAAGTGGTGTTTCAGTTCTGCAGGAGGACTCTGAGCTGCCCTTAAGCTCACATCCTCTATCTGCAGGTTTTTACTTTGCCGGCCGTCTGAAGGAGCTGTATGCACAGGCTAAAGCAAGCGAGGATTTGTGCTTTCTAAGCCTGACAGAAAGTCTGCTAGACCAGATGTATGCAAGAGAATGTATACAGAAAAAGAGAATTGCTAAGAGATCGTGTGCGTAGTGATTCACTTTATTCAAGTATACGCAAGGTCCAACTTTGTCCCTCGATTTTAAGACCTGGTCCAAAGCCCACTGCATCCAGGAAAACTCTCTGTGTTTTAATAACTGGAGACTTCATATAAACTATTAACAGCATGTCTCTAAATAAAATTAATTTTATACGCTTTGTTCATCTGATACAAGATTTGGCCTGAGCAAATATGCAGGTCTATTTACAGATTTACAAAGGAAACCTTGCACAGCACCTGCCCACACATAGTTCTGGCTCCTGGCACTACTTTAAGGAGTATTGAATTCCTTCCCACCCACACATCTTTACATAAGTAAAAGCTTAAACATAAATTCAGACTAAACATTTTTGAATGCAGAATCCCTTGAGTGCCGTAAAAAGAAACAGTGGTGTAAATGAAACCTTAATTTCCATCATGCTCAATAACTGATGTGCTAAAAACATAGATTTTAAAACAGTGCAGAGTTTATTTAAAGTTATTGATTCCCACTTCCAGTAAATTCCTGTGTTCCAGCGGCACACTGTGTTTCCACTGGAGGCTGAGACCACCACTAGATGTTTTTCAGCAAGTGGAAAAAGTTTCTATCCTTAATGGCTGACAAAAAGGGGTGCCATACAATACGACTTCCAACTTGCCATGTGAAGAAGGGCAATCTGGAGCAGAATTTACTAGCCTCTGGTGGGTCCAGGGGATTTCTTCCACTCGACTACGAAAGCATGGTCTATGAAAAGCGGCTAGGAAAGGTAGCTCAGTTATTTGTGTCACCGAGCAAATTAATTATGTACAGTTTTTATGGAGACTGGCATCATCAGCAACAAATTTTTAAGAGTCCATTGATTCAGGGTAAGTTGAAAATCACCATGCAGGAGCATTAATGAAAGGGAAAACCAGATCTTAGCCAGTGTCACTGATGTCCAGCCTGGTGTAAAAAGAAAGATAATATGACAGTCTCTGACCATATCTAATAATAATGAGGGGCTAACAACGAGGCATCTAATAGAGAAAGGTTTCCAAAAAACAGCTAATGATCAATTCCATTAGTTCAACATGACTCCAGGAGACATCTCTGAACAGTCAGACTGGGGTCTGAGCTTGCCCCGGTGTTCAAAGGTCAAAACGCTGATGGTTTTGTCCTTCCCTCCTGACTCCACCTGGTCTTTTGCAGGACAGCAGCAGCCTGTCATCTTTTTCACAAATTACGATGTGCTACTGTCTTAAAATAGCACAACTCATAACCCGTATTTGGATAAGGCAGGACAAGGAGAGGCCTGGGACATTTCCTGGCTGATCTCGAAGTGGTACTGACACCAGAAACGGAGGCAAAAACCACCACTGCCTGACAGCAGCAACAGAATTGCAGAAAAATTGGCAAAAATCAGCTTCCGCCACTATGGAAAAACCAGCTCAGCTTCATCACTTCAGCGAGATTAAAGCGTCTGCAGCGTTACGGGCAGGTCAGAGGGGAGGGCCATGTTCAAACTCCAGTTTGCCAGGCTCAACATGGGAAGACCGCACTCCAGACCAGCCAGCTCTAACTGTGTCAACTTCCATGGTAATTCCCACTGTATCTCAGAGAAATATTTTTGTTACTCCAAAATCCAAACTGAACTACTGCAAAAACCAGTGTTGACCTCCTGGACCTAGTTCATACTTCACACCATTTCACTTGCTGCAGCTGTACCAACTTTAAGGGAATTTACACATTAGTATAGGAGAAAGGAAAAGTAGGTCAGTTGTCTTTAGAAAAACAACTTGAGTCTTCAGAGCCAATTTATTAAACTGAACCTATATAAATATGAAAGAACGAGGATCTCAACTGGCTTCAGTTTATGAAGGTAGCACCTGAAGTCTGCATTTCAAAGGCATGCGCATTTTGCATAATTTTCCTGCTTCTCATCAACCCCTTCACTTGTAATTTATGCTATACGCATCTTGAATTAAAGAAAAATAATTAATTATTTTCAGGTACTGTTAACCATGAAATGGATTCTCCAGGTTTCACTGCATGTTAATAAGACCACTTTTGCATCCATTCAAAACTATGCATAATTATTTTATAGCATCTGTTTTAGTTCAGTTTTGCTACAGTATACATACCAACTCTGGATATGAATGTTTCTAGCATAAACAGTCTCCTCCTAGAATGATTTCAGTGTATCTCATTACATTAGGTAGAATTAAAATTAAAAAAAATAATCTTGTTCAGGTCACAAACCAAAAGCTGGCAGCACTTAGGGAGAAACTATGATTAAGATAGTCTACATAATACATGTTTGTTGGGTTTTTTTTACTTTGTTCTGTGGTACATGGCATTATTCACCATCAATTAAAGGTTATTATGAAAGGCTGGCCGAGAGTTTGATCTGATAAATTAGTTCTTATGTTCATAAGACGCTACTGGCTTATATATCTCTTTGAACTGGGTATAAATGCGATAACAGAGTAACAGACTAAATGAAGCAGAACATCAGTCATCCAGTTGTTTTGCCCCCGTAAGCTGCATCTGTATTTCCTGCTTCAGCCAATGAACACGGGAGTCCATGGATTGCCCTTACCACCATGCACGAAATTTTCCAGAAATGAATAAAAAGGTGGATAATTTATCAGTATTAGGGCTAAGACTGTGTTCACCTTTCAACTGGCTAAACCATGAGTTGTTTATGCTTCTCTAAAAAAAATGTTGAAAATGTTTTCTTCAAATATACTGTAAAGTCAGTAACAGAGGAGCATAAAAACTTGTTTGTAGTTTGTTCTGTAACAAGACAGCTGCTCCCAACTGGAAGAATTGAATTACAGACCTCAGTCAGTATCTTTGCTATAAACATTTCCAAGAACATACACTTCTACTTGTTCTGCAGGGAATTTCCTACCCCGAGACTAAGCACAGAAAGGCACTAAAGACTTTATAAAAAAGGATGTATTCTTCCTTCATTTTAAAACTCTGTACTTTCTTTTCCCAGCTATCAAGAGGCATTCTTCTCATGAGGCTTGTTCCAGGGAAAGCAGATCCTTAAAACCGTAAGAAACTGCTGGGACCTGTGGGCTTGGCCAGGCCAAGCTCCAACACAAGGCAGGTCAGCCTTGGAAGTTAAGATTAAGTTGCTCAGGCTTTTGCCACTTGAATTCTGAAAATCGCCAAAGATTGCAATTCCACAGCCTTTGCAGGTGACCTGTTCCCGGGCTTATTTCACCATAGGGAATTTTTTGCTTTCTCTTCTGCAAATTGAACCCAATTCCCTGAACCAGAGCGGAGCTGGGAGGAATAAGCATTTCCCTGGACCTGCAGGCTCCCCTTGTAACCACTTCTGTTAGTGCTCATCACAAATATATTCTATCTTATATATATTTATATATTTAAATTAACACTCACCAGCCACTGCTGAGGTATTTCTGGCAGAGGCATTTGAGGAGGTGCTGGCAAACTGTTGGCAACTTCTTGCTTCTGTACATGTTCTTTTATTTCAAAACCTGTGGAAGGGCAACACACATCGCTTAACACTTCAGTGGATGCAAATGGGACATTTTTTCCACACGTGGACACCATGTCTGACTGTCATACACTGCAATCTGGCACGTGGTGCTGCTCACAACCTACCTCCCAAGCGCAGTTACTGAGACAGGACTGGAAGAATGCTGGGAATTCAGGAATTTAATCAAGCAGAACAAACACATACTTACTCTATATGATAATGACATATATGCTATTTGGATCAACAAATACCAGACACAGAAAAAATTTACAGGAAATCACTCTGAACTGCCTATCCATCTGGAACTGAAAGACTTGAACAGCTACAATTCAAACACGTTGCCAGGCGTCTACCATACAGATAAAACCACTTATGGGGGTAGATACCACACTTGCGAACGTCTCCATGGCACCATACAGGGAATAAAACATGCTCAGCCCGTGGGCAGTACGTGGCTGGCTGCCTTTTACCAGCAGAGACGAGCAACAGTTGTTCCCATGGCACATTTTGGATGGGCAAGGCCATCATGTAGATATGAATCCAAAACCACCTTTCATGCCAAAAGAGTGGGGAAGAGGGCAGAAGAAGAGACCCTGACTCTCTCCCTCCCCTGCAGCAGTGGTGGCAGTGCCCACGTACCCTGGGCTCCCTCCTGCCACCACCATCTCTGAACATGGGGCCGTGGTGCGAGTCTGCACAAGTCCTGGAAGATGCAGGATGCTACACCACCCCAACACGGAGCACACTGCTGCTGGGGGTGGACATAGCCCTAAAAAACTCACCATTAACCGAACCACACACTGCACATGTTTTCTCACTCTTTCCTTCTTCCTCTCATTTTCTTTAAACAATCCCATGGTTTTCCAGGTGAATTTGAAAAGGGAAAAGGAGCTGAATGTAAAAGCTGCTTTGAGGGTCCTTTGTATCACTATTGCAGCTCCCTCCCAGGGGGAAAGAGGAGTGACCCACTCATTCTGAGTTTCTGCTACAATAATTTAAATCCCAGTTGAACTCACTTCATAGGAACATGATATCGTTTATTTTTCTAAATATCAAAAGGGGGATTAGGGTGCATCTCCTCAATGTTCTGGCAAAAATTCAGTCAATGGATTGTACCCTGCTTACCCCTAGGCTGAATTTAGCTCCTAGTGCTTAGTTTAGTTTTTAAAATATATATTTACATAGTCAAATGGATGTCTTTTGGTAAAGATCATATAATTCTCAATAATGTAATCAATGATGAAATGTTTCTTGTCATAATAACCCAGTCCCACTGGCTGTGAAGTCATGGATTGTAAAACAACACTAATAAAATAAACTGGCTCTAAGGGCCCAGATTCTTCTTTCCTCCCACAAATCAAGAGGGGGATTAGTCTTGGGAAACATTCACTTTTTTTTTTTTCCCAGTATAACTTTCACTTGTTCCTCTTTATGTAGGATGAATCCATATTATGACTGCTATCCATATCTAAGTCTCCCATGCTTTCCATAACAACCAAAAGTCAAATATGAAGGGATTTTTACTGAAAAAAAAAAAGTATTCCAAGTGAATTCTATTGACTCTGCAAAACTAGTTTTTCCCCAGTTTTAAACTATGTGTGTTAAGCAAGAACCTGCTCTAACATTCATTTTCTTCTACCAAATTACACAGCAAAGTCAGCATTTTAGGTTTATGGCATCAGGTCCCTTTAAGAAAAACAGGCAATGTTGACAGTCACATTAAATGCCTAAATCCACCAACAGTTCTTACTCCAAAATAAACTGTTTTGTATCTTTGTTTTTTAGAAGAAGGTCTGAGTTTCAGAAGGAAATGCCAAGTGTTTTGTTCAGACCTACAATCCACTGGGCATGCCAAGGCTCAGGAAGAAAAATAAAGTTTATAGTTTTGCCAGCTATTCAGAGTAACCACTGGTTTGGATGTGGGGCAGGTCGAGGCCAGGCAGCTACGACCTGAAGAATACATCTGCCTGGCCCAGTTCTTTCTGGCTGATAGATATTAAATGAAGAGAACAGTGTGCATTTGGGAGATGCAACAAAACAAGGCAAAAGATTTCTAAAGAATTCCCCAAGTAAGAAGTTACTGAGTTTAAAGTGTTTTACTAAAAGCCAACCAGCCCATTATAATAATTTCCACACCTTTACAAAGAAAAACATAATTGTTCATTTCCAGATGTTATAAAGAACCTAGCCAGTTCCCAGTTGCACAGATCCTTCATTACCGGTCCCCACTGATCTTAAATGGTTTGCTCCAGCAATCGAAATATCCTGTTGGATTCACACAGTTGGTTTTTGCAAATGCATATAAAGAGTCTGAACTCAGCATAGTCCTCAGGCCTCTTAAACCGTGCCAGTGACCCAAGAGCTCTCGTGGAGTTATGTGGGTGGAGTAAAACAGAGTTTGTTTTGAAAAACAGACTCCGAATGACAGTTCAGCTTAGTTACAGAGTACTGTGGCTTTATGCATCTTTTATCGCTTTTAATTTTAATGAAGAGATGAATAGTTTCAAAGGGATGGGAGTACTGAATGTTACAACTGATAAAAAAAGCAGCAGGGTCAGCTCCAGTAAAGTACATGACTCCCCGGGTAGTTTCACACACACTCGAAGCCAGCACGGGATGGCAGAGCTCCCAAGGAGGCAGCTCCGCTCCTTCCCTGCCTTCTTCCTCTCCCTGCACCAACCTCTCCTTTGTGCCAGCGTAAGCATGTGTATGGCCCCAGGTTGAACCAGACCAGGGAAGTGACATTGGTTAGGACTAAACCAGCAAGAAAAAGCAAATAATGCTTGTGCTAGCAGAAAGGAAGATGCAATACATGATGAGCAAGAGTAAGTGGCTTGGGGAGAGAAACAGGATGCTTTTTTTAGAGGCCATGCTGGCTTAAACGCTATTTAAACTGCAGTTCCGTAGAGTTTATAGACACATAAAGCATAGCCCTGTGACCTCTTGCTTAACTGAACTATGGGATTTCCTTGAATTAATTCTTGTTTGAACTAGAGCATATCTTTTAGCAAAATACTCTATCTTGATAAAATGCCAGCAATGGCATGCAGACCTTACGAAGTTCTTCCATTAGTTCGTAACTTCAGTGCTCAAAACATGTGCTTTATTTCCACTTCAAAACAAACATTCCGCCACTGAGCACTGCTTTTTGTTGTGTAAGTCTAAGAGCTCATTCTCAGTCATTCCTTTCCTACTTCAAGTTTAATTATGATACCTTATTTTGGATAATTTGAAGGCATATTTCTGAATCCTTTAATCATTTTCATGTCTTTTCTTTGAAATGTCTAAATTTTATCTCCTTGAATGTAGGCTCTAGAAGCGGGTATAATGTTTCAGTAACAACTGCACTGAACTAAGCTCCACCACTTAACATATAGATCTTGTATGGATCTTGTTAATGGATGGATCCAGTAATAGGGTGTAAGGATCTTGTTATAGATGCTGTATCAGGCTTTAAAACCTACACAGTAGGTGCTGAAAGGTAGAAAGCTACAGTCCTTGAGCCTTTTTATCCTTGGCCACATCTATAGTCATAAATTAAACATGCCTGGGAAGAGAAATTGCTCTGGTATGGAGAAACTGATATCCATACGGTTAAAATCTGTCACCCCTCAAAACCGGGGTGGAGGGTGATGATTTTGAACTGTCTGTTGGGAATAGACCTTTGCCTGTGCTAACTCCCAAATCATGCCTAGGAACTGATGGAGGAGATGAATCAGCTCAGGCCAAACCCATGCCAAGGACCACTCGGTAATTTAACAGCATAAATAATTGAGTTTCAGGGTCCAGAAACATACCCAGCACTGTTTAATTTACTAGTAGAGCTGTATCTTTTGTGTCTTGAAACACCATCCACAATCCAGAAGGAAAGGATATGACAACCCTTCCCTGTGTTTGCAAAGTTGGCAACAGAATGTTGTCCGACTTCTTGAGGAAGTCAAATGTTTTTCTTAATAAACCTAGTTGAAAAGATTACAAGAAGAACATGCAGTGTCAGATCAGCATTGCTGAGGTTATTTTGAACTCCTATAAAATACAGCTGTTTCTAAACATATCAAATTGCAGGTTCTCCCCTGCAGATTTTGGTTTTGGGGAGTTTGATGTATTTTGATTGGCTTCTGGAGCATGAAGCCTCCTTCCACAACACGTGAAATTGGTGCCTGCCTCCTTCTCTCAGGAGGAAAGTAAAAATAGTGATGAGTCTTTAGGAATGTCAAAACTGAAAGGAGGACAATCATTATTTTCAAGTTGATCTCCTTGGACTTGAATCCTGTGGCAAAAATGGTTTCTTTACTGAAAGGGGGAAACACTGCATCAAACAAGACTGTATTTTTTTAGCACTGGAGAAGAAACAAATCATGAGAAACACAACTGCTCACAATGTGGCATTTTTCTTCAACATATTCTGGTATTTTTAAAAAATCTAAACACTGAGGGTTTACACTGACAGTATTTCTGTCAAATGTAGGACAGACAGAGGTCTTACAGCCCAGATACCACTTCATACAGAAAGGTGCTGTAAGGAAATATAAGAGTACTGTTAGAAAAAATAGTGAGGAATATTCTTCGTATAAGCTCTGTGGACAGGTTGCTGTACACAGTGAATCATTTATATTGCATTCAGTTCTATAATCTTGATGGAGACAAAAATGATTGTGCAATCAAAATGGTTTTAGTTAGGAAAAAAGGGGAAAGCGAATATTACCTTAATTGCAAAATGCAAAGCAAACATGCTGACAGCCGTCTCCTAGCTCTGGCTTGGCACTCCTGTATCAGCCATGCACCAACTCAATTATCAAGCCTTTTGATAGATTTGGGTTATTTGACAGAGATGCAGCATGCAGCACCCACGCACCTCTAAAATGCTGCTGTGGCCAGCACTCCCTGCCGCAGTATTACTTTTCCATCAAAACTCACAAATAGCATTGCTGCCACAAATAAAATGAAGTATCTACTATATCAGGAGAAGTGAAAACATTCTATCTAGCACATCATTTTGTGGCTGGATTCACCCATGTGCACCCAAGATACTTCCAGTATGCCTTTTGCTGTATTTTATTGCTGAACATGAAGGAAAGCATTCAGGAAAGTTACACTTTGGCTTCACCCCGTCTTTCTGTCTTGCTTCAATTTAGGGCTTGTCTTTAGCCCTTAAAGCTATTTCACTGAGCACAGACTTATTCTGTGCATTCTGCGAGCGAGAAAACCCACCCTGACACTGACCTTTTGATGACTGTATCCTCAGGAGAATGTTAGTTATTACCGCCTTCTTCTCCCTGACAGTGGAAGTTAGATATTCATGGTCCAGAAGTTCAAGAAACAGGCGCAGCTCAACTATTAACTCTTCCATGGCTGAAAGACAAAAAAAAGAGAATTACTTCTCTAAAAAGTCCCATTAGGAAAAAGGCAGAGTTAATTCTCATTTATTCACATTCCTAGTTATTTTCTAGCATTTCTTAAAAATGTGTGGTCCTCCCTGCTGGAAACAGACTGCATTCATTAGTAAAACCATCAGCGAGGACTCCTGGCACTTGTAGCAGTTACCTCGAAATTGATGCAGAGAAGACAGTTCTTTTCACATACCACAGCATCAAGCCAGCACCAGACACAAGTAAGGGCAGGCCTGGTGACCATCTGCTTTTCTAGCAGTGCCACTCTGGTTCCTCTCCCTTTAACAAACAATTTCTAACTGCAGAACAAAATTATCATTTGGTAAAGCTTCTAGACAAATTGATATTTTCATAAATCTTTAGGGAAAGTCTCTCTTTCCCTCATCTTATTTCTTCTGTTTGCTGTGGGGAAAAAGGAGCAGGTATTCCTTTTTTACAGTGATTCATGTTCCTAATAACTTCCAAAGACAAGCTCCAAACCCGTCGCATAATTTCGTACTACTCCCCAGGTTCCCGATGATGCACTTCATATTACGTCCTTTTTCTACTATTCCAGATCTCAAGGCTTTCCAATTCTTTCTAGAAAAAATGACATTCCTTCTCCGTATTCCCAATGCTTCTCAATTTTTTTATCAACAAACTTTATGAGCACATTTCTACTTCTTGCCTTTCAAATTACCTCTTATGTCTTGCACTGTCTTGATGACTGCAGTAGCTCAGACCATCCATATAAACACATTTGTTACAGCTTAATCGTAGGATACCTATTCAGCAGATTAGGAGAAGTCCATGGTATTGAACCTCATTCTCATACTTCAATTCCCTCTGAGACTCTCTGGTCCCTTCGCTTAAGCAGACTCACTATTTTTAGTTTAAGTTTCATCTTGGCTATAATAGTTCACGTCTCCATACTTTCTGTATCTGATGACATTATCCTCATTAGAAGTTGAGGAGAAACATCCGTTTCATTTCAGAGCCGCACCTAGGAATAATCTCAGTGCTATCCTCATTCCAAAATGCCTTTACTTAAATTTTTCTCTACTTATTCACATTTGTTTTTATAATCTTTTGAAGGCCTAACAGGGCGACTGCTGCTAAGCCTTTTCAGATCTCGAAAGAGTACTCCCTTACTAGCTCTTCCCTACTTCTAAAACCTTTTCTGATATGGTTGTTTATCCAAGTGAACCTGGAATCCTTTTCTCCATTTCTGAGAACATGACTGGATGTTTAAACAACCCTTGGCCAAGATGCTTTTGTTTTGTCCAACACTTGAAAACAGCACCATGCAGGGAAACCTGCAGATGTCAGCTATGGTCCTGCAAGGGGCTGTTGGCCCCTTCTCGTCTCCAGTGAACGAAGATTTTCCCATTCATTCCCTGACTGTACCTGCCCGTACGTTCAGGCTGTTCTGGCAAACCTGTCAGACTCCTAGCAGGCACAGAAGACATGCCAGTTTGCAGTACTAAGGCGTGATGGCATCTTAACAAAGAAATCCCTGATAAGAAAGAAGTACACTTGGGCAAATCTTTTCTGAAAGACACCATTAATCTGCACATATACATCCACCCTGCCCAAGTTTTCTCTTGGTGAATATGTCCTGTTAACTGAGCACTAGCACTGCCATTGTATCAACTGTCCACATTTTCAGGAAATATGTTTCCCAAAGATTTTTACAATATGTCGGCAGAAAGAGGGTATCCAAAATGTCAGCAAAACTGCCTACATCACTTCCCAGTGCAGCTCATCAAAAACGTCCCATGGCTACAGGTCTTTTTTTTTTTTTTTGCCATCACGCTTATAGCTGTCTAAGCTGTCTAGAAGTCCATCAGAATCCAAAGTATTTCATGACAACCCTATTACTTCCAGTGTTGCCTGCATTATGGAAAAACAATATACATACCCACAGCATACCACTTTCTGAAGCAAAATGGTATAGGTTCAGATCTGCAAAGTGGTAAATGATCACAAGTCTCAAGGAGCAAAAAAAGAAAGAGGACCTATGACTTAAAAAAAATAATAATACCCAAATAATCAGCTCTGAGTTATTTTGTAAATGACAGATTTTAGAAATAAGATGCATATTCCATTAAGTGTACAGTGGTCTTTCACTTTTAAGTATGCTTTGAGTATAAGATGTATTAATATTGTTGTTATGAGCTTTATTTTAATTATGGAATTTATAAATCTTTACTTACTTATTATATTACATGCATTTCAAAAGCTATCATTAACATAGAATCTAGGCAGTCATTGTGAAATCTAATCAGTATACAGTATTAGAAATGTGTCTTTTTCAAGTAGTTCTACAGGCATATAAATTACCATCAGTAACTGCACTTATTACTGCACTAAAATTTCTTTGCAATGGCATGTTTTCTGGATTCTTTAAGGCAAGGGACTGTAAATAAGCTGAAAGGGAGCTCTCCCTTCTCTTCACCAATGAATACCCTGTGCCACAGAACCTTCACTTTGGGGAAGGAAGAGAGAAAAGGATGAAAGCAGCAGATGCCATTGATGTGCAGTGTGCATAACTATTTCCAGTTATTAAAAAATAGAAGATCCTTCTACTCAGGAGCTTGTAATCAAATATAAACGGATGAGACTTGAAAACAGAGCAAGAGGGAATTACGAAGCAAAGAGACAGGGAAGGAACAGAAGAGGAGATGGGAAACGGCTGCTGGAGAGACTCCTGGGAGCTGGCGTCAGCCCAAATGTCTCCTGAGGCCTCATCACATAAACGTGTGGCCTTCTCCTCCTCCTCCATGCCTTTGGAGGAAATCTGCCTTGCACTCACTGGCGACCACAGTTCAGTGACCTACAATGACAAAGCCGCCGAAGTTACTGGAAGCAGTTTAACTGCACCCAGCAGAGGACTGAAAAAAAAAAAAAAGCCTCAGTTAGGACAGATAGAGGATGACAAGATGAAGCTGATACCAGTGAGACAATGCTTAAAAAATCTCGCAACCGCTGCCTTAGCAACATGTTCACTGCAACTGATTACATTTGGCCTGGCGTCCAGCACTGTGGTTCAAACGTCTAATAGTGCACCACAAAGGAATACAGCACGGGAGAAGACTCGCTCTCCCTGCCTTTGTAAGCTTACAGGTACATGACACTGACTTCAAGTAAGCAGTTGTAAAAGCTACTTTAAAATGTTCCTACGACAACAGAATGAAATTGTTAGCAGCTGTTGTAAATTGCTAGGCATAAATACTTAGACATGGCTTCTCTTATTTTTCTACCAGCATTAAATTGGGGTTTTATTTTCTTTTGTGGGAGCTAATAGCATCACAAACATCAAAGTGTGAAAGAAGGACGTTCCGAATTTCACTTCATGTATATGCAATGATGTCAAATATCCAAAAAGAAAAAAGGGAAACCCAGTTCTCAGCTAGTAAGAAACACTCTTTCCATGTATCTTAAAAATGCACTTTTCCCTTTTAGTACTTTTGCTGCTTAAGCAGAGAACAGAAATACTGCCACGAAGTGCATTTAAAGTATTCAAATAAGGAACGGAAACCTCTTTTTTCTAAGATGGTAACAAATAAGTTGGTACGTACTCGGAAGAAAACAAGTTTGCCTGTTGTCAATCCTTGGCTTATTTTCTGGATTAAAGAATCTTCTCTTCTCCTTCCTAGAAATGTAATCATGTGCTCACAAAAAGTAATGGAATTGAATAATAGAAAATCCACATAATGCATATTTTCAGTAAGCAATCATTACTTCTGAAATGGAGACTAAAAATGAGAGGGTGATGCAAGTCCCAAAGAAAAACATACTCCTCCAGTGAGAGATTGCCCTCGGAAATCTGACATCACCACAAAATAAGAATAATAATCAGAAGGATCTCAAACAGGGGCCAATTTATTTGACAGTTTTGGCTGTATTCTCAGTGCCAAAGGAATGACTTGTAAGTGGCAGGTGGTGAAAGGCAGGGTGGAGCCCAGGGATGGTAATCACAACAGTAAGCAGATTTCAGCTCGACTGAGCAGCAAAATCACATTCCATATTAAATGATGAGAAGTCCATTCTATGCTCAATAGGAATTATAGGCCCCTAATGGGCTGCTGCAATTGCCACGCACAAATAAAAAACAAGGATACATCCAGAAGGGTTTCCAAGACTGGATCTCAAGAGTTTTAAAGTTTTTCAAAGGACAGCACATAAAAACTATATACACAAGCCAGCAATGGAATACACCAAGGTAAAAATAATCAGAGGAAGGCAATTACATCACACTGTAGTTTTTGTTCCAAACCAGAACTAAAACCAACTGGGATTGAAAAAGCATGATGATGCAATTATTCCAAATCTACATTTATGGGTACTAGCCTATAACCATTTTTATAGAATATAAAGTTTTCACTTCCAATTGATTAAAAAAAACCTGACGAGCAGTGCTATATCACACACGTGATTTCAAGGCTGCTTAAACCAGAAGAAAAGACAAGGATGAGCTCATTAAAAGAATGGTCAGATTGTTTTTTGGTCACTCACAGCAATTACAGTATCTCTTAACCTTGCTGTACCACAAATGACCCAAAAGTCTTTTCCAGTTGATTAGTATCTGCTGAAGAACTTTTAAAGAAAAAGAAAAACAAGTCCAGGAAGGATGACAAGAAGTATTTTTATTCATTCTTGTCTTGTCCATACAAGGCAAACCCCACACAAAGTAAATGCAGTTCTATGCTTGTGTGTCTATTATAAATGCAAGTATATAAATATGTCAGTATACAAATCTATCACAGAAATTGGAATTAAAACTGAGCTTCAAATATTTAGAAAATCCTCTTGATCAGCTCCTTGCACATTGCCAAATCAAATTTCTCTGGGCTTAAATCTTCCGTTCTCTGTCCAGTTTGTCATTTACAGATGTTAAAGGTGAGAACAGACCATGTCAATGAGATCCACTAGAAGAAAGCACGCAGTCTGACTTTCTGTACAATACAGGCCAGAGAATTTCATCTAGAGGAGCTACTCCTCTGTTAGTGGAGAGACTTGTATTTACCTAAAGCACATCTTCCAGGAAAGCCAAAAATCTATGTCAGCACTTTGAGCCCTACTTTCATGGGGAGGATCCCATTTAACTGCCTGAAACAAATCTGATTGATTTGATTTATGGATAATATTGATGCCAATTTTCAAGCTATATATGAAAATCAGGTATTGCGAATAGGTGTGCTTCAAACCAAATCCAACCCAATACAAGCGCACACGTGCACGTGCACATGCGCGTGCACACACACACACAAGCACTATATTTGGTAACCACTAAGAGGTTTTCAAAGTGGATGTCTCAGCCTTAACCTTGCCTTTACGGTTGTTTATTGCAAGGCTATATTAAATGAAATACATACCTAATCCTATAATAGTATTTATTCTCTGAAAAATGTTCATGCTGCAGTGTTGTACTACATAAAGAAGATGTTCTCTAACTCACACCTCATACACAACATGGGCCAATTTCAATGCATCTATGTTCTCACCTATTAAAAATCTAAGCCTCCGTATTCTGTAAGCAGTACGATACTTTGGGACTTTCTTCAGAAAAAAGTTAAAGTTGGTGATGGCTGGCTGGCTGAAATGATTAAAAATTATTCTGTTTCAAAATCTGATTAAAGCCTACTAAGATCCCATGTGTAAAACCTTCTTGAAACAGATGGACTCTCCCGCCCTGCCAAAGAAGCCTCATTGGCATTTGGGTACACAAGCAACAGTGGAGAAACCAGTCACACGATCTAGTTTTGAATCAAAAACAGAGTGTGAACTGCATGTTTATACCCATTTCTATTGAAATACTGTCATCATCCTTAGTTTTGGATGTCATCATTTGAATATTTTATTAAAAAGCTCATAACAAAATACTGCTGGGGAAATGTCTGTATTTTATAGAGATATAAATGGGCATGGTGGTGTTGGTTGATGGTTGGACTTGATGATCCTACAGGTCTTTTCCAACCTTAGTGATTCTGTGACTCTGTGATTCTGTGAAATATCAGAGACATTATGAAGAATATAGAGCCACCAGGAGATAAAAATCTTTAAACTATGAAGAAAAACACAAAACCACTTTGGCTTGCTTCCACTCAATCCTATAATGCAGTTACAAAAATCCAGTAATTAACAAAAAAGTTCTTCTGATGACTACATTATCATTATCTAGGCAAAGAATTTCGCACAGAAATACACAAAATCTGTAAGCAGGCAGCAGTAGTATATTTAAGCACTAGGAAAAAATTTTACTTCCTTCAATATGCTACCAGGAACTAGGTGACATATTTGAAAACTTTATCAAAATCCTATCCAAGAAAGATATGAAAAGGCATGCTGTTTGAAGAACACAGAGTGAAAAGACAAGACTTTTCACTAGAAGAGTTTTCTCCTGGTTGCACTGGCCTTTCTTTACTGTCCTATTAATGATGGTGTATGAGGCGTGATGAACTCTACCTGTTAAGTACGCTCAAGACTTGCTCCAGAAAGTAGAGATGATCATCTCTGATGGGGGTCCATGGTATTACAGGAAGGAATGGTCAAAGTGTATGAAAAAGGGGTGAACCCTAAATCGCAGATGAAGCCCTAAAGATGAAGAATTAGCATGGAACAAGTAAAACACATCCAAGGATTGCCACCTGAGTGTTTTAACATAAAAATAATGATATTTAAGCCTCTCTAAAAACTCATAACAATAATCTTTTGTTTAAAATTTGGAGGTCCCCAGACTGTCACAAGCTCTCTTGCCAGACAGCTTGGGGCAAGAGAGGCAAAACACAGCTACTAAAAACTCCTCCTGTCTCATGCATATTTATGATCAACCTCAATGAGTGTCAAGGGATCATTTCAGCCACAACCCACATGTATTCCTCTTTTCCTTTCTTCCTTCTGCTTCAGTTTTCAAGGAATTGGCTTTTACAAAACCAGCTTTCCGAAAAAGCTATCAGAGCTCCAAATGCTGCTGTTGCAATACTTGGGCGATAAAGCAAGAGGTGGGAAAGCATTAAGGAATGTTTGGACAAGAAACAAGCTGCCAAAAATCCTACTCAATCAGCTACAGACGTGCAATGAGTGACAGCAATGCAGGAGTGTAATCCATTAGCATAAGGCAGATGGATAAAGAGTTTATTTTTTAAAGTCCAAACCAGTGTTTAAGCACTGCCACAGACTTTGGAGAGGAATGCCTCCTTTTAAGCAAGTTCACAGACTCATAGAAAAATTAAAAAAGAAAAAAAGAAAAAAGAAAGAAAAAAGAAATAAAAAAGAGAAAAAAGAAAGAAGAGGAAAAGAAAGAAACAAAAGAACAAAGAAAGTAGAAAAGAAAAAGAAAAAGGCAAAAAGAAAAAGGCAAAAAGAAAAAAGAAAAAATTAGTAATTAGTATTACAGGCATTTATTTTTCTTTATGTATTAATTGTCTACATTGAACTCAAAATATGTTAAAAAAAAATTGCTGATAACTAACTACAGAAACTTACAGTGGACTTTTTCAAGTTGCTGAAGGCTTTCTCTGAAAGTATATTTTCCACATGAGGTTTCTTTTGTTCCCAAAATAAATGTAACATACCTTGTAAAGCAAAAGAACATGGATTTCACTCCAACTGCATGCCCAGCAGCCTGGGCAAGACTCTCACCCTCCTGTCTCTGTGCTCACCGTGGGCATTCAGGTTGAGTTTTCATTCCAGACTCCCATTACCCTACTAGGGCAGAAAATGGGAAGTTCCTTCCATTTAACCATCTCCAAATGACATCATCTCATCAGGACAAGACATTCCAGGTCTTGCTTGCTGGCTCCTGCATTAGCTCAACTCCTCCATTACTCCAAACCACAAAAGATAAGCAGCCACTGCAGAATTAATAAACGGGCTCCGATTCCACAAAAGAAAAGCAGTTCCCTCATGATGCAAAAAGGAGACAGAAAATCTGCGGTAGGAGGTGAAAGGCTGCCCCAGACTCCAGGTCCCAGGAGGAGATGGGGCTCAGTTAAGGCTGAGACACACTGAGGCAGATAACCTGCGGTAGCAGAAAGAAAGCGAAACGTTGCGGTACACCTTGTGAGTTCTTCACCCGGTTCATCAGCTGCACACAGATTTGGTTTTAGGTTAGGATTTCTTTCAAAGTTATGAATAATTACATATCCAGCAGAAATGTGAGACAGCAAGTTAATGAAGGTAATGGAATGGAAAAACAGAATAGTAAAACAATGACAAAGAAATACAAATATGGCAATGGTAGGAACTGCAGAGTAGCATTTGGTGTCTTTCGTATTAAGCAATACAATTGTTATTACACATGTCAAACACCAAGAAGTCCCGAGTCTGTTCATGCCAGCCATATGCGCAGTACAATCCAAGAATAGTTTGCACTCTGTGAATCTGGTGCTCTAGGCTTCCAGTTTGCAGCTAATTTAAAGCCAGAAATGAGATAATATTGTGTTTTATAAGAACAGATCCAGAAATTCTCAGATTTGTATGTGAAGATGGAAAAAAACCCGCTTTTTCTTTGTATCCTACACCACTATTTTACACCATTGTTCTCACTGCTGGGCCCTCTATGCAATGAGTAACTTCTACCATACATTGCTTATTGTCTGATGCTCTTCCCAAGGAGAGATGCATGTTCTGCTTTTCCTGTCAGGCTTTTAAAAATGTCTTTAAAGAGATGTACACATTGATACAGATTTATCTTAAGAAAATAAGACCAAAGAAACATAATTTACACTGATAGAGAGTAGAATGGTGAGAGCTGAAATCTCTCTTCAAGTGGAAAATACATCATGCCCCACCTCACACCAGTGCCCCAAGAAGCATCTGCCTCTTTTACTGTCACCCTTATTCTTATTTTGGAGAATTTCGTTATGTGAGAGGTAGATCGTAGTCAACAGAAAAATACTAGAGCTGAAGGTGGCTTTGAAACTCAAGCCCCATAGGTGAAGAACCATTAACAGAAAAATGGAAATCTTATTTTTCAAAAAAATCTGTAGACAATGCTCCACAAGGTTTCAACAAATCCTTCATGGCAAAAAATGCTTGAACACTGTGAATATCATGGATATATATATAGCAGTTATTTAATATCTTGTGCACGCTGTTCCTTATCCAGGCGTGGCTCTGGGCCTTAGGGACTTCACACTCTTTTACGTGTTGCATGGAATGCAGAAATATTACTTTCCTTATGAGCTTTTCAATGGCATTTACCCTTAGATTGTCCAAGTGATTCACAAATGAAGTTTGCTACAAAGCACAATTGCACAGGCAGTATCACCTCATTTTAGATAAGGAACAAAGATAAAGAAAGAGTAGAGATAGAAGGAGCTCCTGATTCTGGATCTTGTTTGAAATACCCAATTTTTCAAAGTGCTTGAAACCATGCAGAACGTGACTCATGCAGGCCCAGCTCTCCTGGACACCAGCTGATTAGGAGTGCTCCGCACTTCTATCAGGTGGCTCACAGGACCTTGATTTCCATGGGTAGGGAATGAGGAATACCTGGTCACTGTCAGCCTCCTGGGAAGTCAAGTCTAAAATGCTTGGCTCATCATGCAATACTGAAACCACAGAGGATCCAGTCCTCTAAAGCAATGCTAGACTGCCAGAAAAACAAGAGTATCCTTTCTCTGCTGCAATTCTTTGCCTCGTTCAAAAATCTGGAGGGCACACAAACAGGTGCCCTGAAATCACCACCTTCTCCCTCCTATGCATGTTGACTCATTCCTAGACCTCTGTTTTGAATAAGGACATAAATGCAACTGAAATTTCATAAAATCCCACCATCGTGATAAATATCACCATAAAACTTCCCAGTTAATTAGTCTGTACCCTTGGACAGATTTTCCAGGCCAGAAAGTGGGCTTTGCTACATCTCCAACATAAGACTTTTAGAGACCAAAGGGAGAAGCAGTTGCAAATGTACGGGATCTTAAAGGAGAATATCCTGCATCAAGCATCTTCTTTCACCCAGCCCTCCCTCACAAGCACCCATCTAAAACAGCTTTTCATAATTTGATGCTCAAAAAGGAACAATGTCTGAGAAAAGTTGTCCCAGGACATGGTTTTATGGAGAACTGGAAATTAACACATTGAAACAAGCTCAGAAAACAAGACACAGTCAAGATGATAACAGTAAATGAAGTGTTCACAAAGAAGCACATATAATGTAATAATAATAATCACAGACTCACACACAGAATCACAGAATCACTAAGGTTGGAAAAGATCATCAAGTCCAGCCATCAACCCAACACCACGATGCCCACTAAACCATGTCCCATAATGCCATGTCCACATGTTCCTTGAACACCTCCAGGGATGGTGACTCCACCACCACCCTGGGCAGCCTGTTCCAGTGCTTCACCACTCTCTCAGTAAAGAAATTTTTCCTAATATCCAGCATGAACCTCCCCTGGTGCAACTTGAGGCCATTTCCTCTTGTCCTACCACTCGTCACTTGGGAGAAGAGACCAACACCCACCTCTCTGCAATCCCCTTTCAGGTAGCTGCAGAGAGCGATGAGGTCTCCCCTCAGCCTCCTCTTCTCCAGACTGAACAACCCCAGTTCCCTCAGCCACCCCTCATAAGACTTGTGCTCCAGACCCCTCACCAGCTTCGTCGCCCTTCTCTGGACACGCTCCAGCACCTCAATCTCCTTCTTGTTGTGAGGGGCCCAAATCTGAACACAGTATTTGAGGTGCGGCCTCACCAGAGCTGAGTACAGGGGCACGATCACCTCCCTGCTGCTGCTGGCCACACTGTTTCTGATACAGGCCAGGATGCTGTTGGCCTTCTTGGCCACATGGGCACACTGCTGGCTCATATTAACAATAATAATACAGTATTCGCTACTTAGCCCCTTGCAGTGGAATTGTGTGCTGGCATCAGATCTGACACCAGTCTGCAGTGGAAAATAGAAGGCAGGGTTTGAGGCACCAGGCAGGTAATGAAAGTGAGGACCTACTGTTTGGTGAGACACAGATAGGGCTGGTGGCAGAGCCTATATGCTAAGCAAATCCATCAATGGGTGACGTGGAACAGCTCTCCTCCGAAGCTATGCCTTCAAAGCTTTTTCTCCAGCATGCACACACACAACTTGTATCACTTTGCTGAACTTCTTTGGTGTACCATTCACTTCACAGAATCACAGAATCACAGAATCACTAGGGTTGGAAGAGATCTGTAAGATCATCAAGTCCAACCAAGTCCACGTGGACCTGTCTCTGACACACATGATCCGAAAATGTAACTATGAAATATGTTCCCTATTGAAAACAGCAATATATGCATTTCAACAGTGGATTCAGCTAGCTGTGACAAAGTAGGAAAGTTGTAATTCTAAAATGGGGAATTTCAATTCCCTTTGTCCCTTGTAGCCCTCAAGTTAATTCTCTGAAATACATCAATGTCTCTCTGATTTCTGCTCTTTCTAGTTCTCCTTCATGATTACTACACAGACAGGAAAATGAAATAAACTTTTAATTTTATAGCTTCTGACCATAAAAAAAAAAAAAGTCAAGCTCAGCTACCCAGAGGCAAATTACTCCTTTCAGTTCCTTCACTCTGCGCACCTCTACATCGTGCCAGATAAGACTGACCAAAGGTTCCCTACGTAACCCCACTGTGACAACCGGCACAGTGAGTGCTGGGAGCCGGGACTTGGTCCAGGTGCCTCTGGGCTTGGACAGAGACTGCTCCAAAGGAGGGCCACAGCAAACACACTAACTAGAGGGAAGGGATCAGCCAAGAGTGGAATTCACACTTGCTAATGGAGCTCCACAGAGCAACCTTCAAGGCCCCATTTTTGTCACCATAAATGTGTTTGTAAGGGAAGGTTACACTTTCTCTCTAACAGCAGATAGTTAGCAAGCACCTTTAAGAAATCTATGAAAATTTAGGTCCCATAAATGAAGTTATATTTCCTTAAAATAGGAGAATTAGAAGTCAAAAAAGTGCATTTTTACATATTTGTTAGAAAATAAGAGGTGCTAAAGAACACACTAGTGATAAGCTGGTTCAGTAAGTCAACAGATATTTTGCCAGTTGAGACAAGGACTGTGCTGGAATTCAAAATGCTGTTTGGTTACAAATCTCATACTGCCAGCTTTAAAAATATGCAGAAACTTCCTCATTTAAATATTCTACCATAATGCTGGAGGTGCCTGTGATAGCTTTAAAGAAATGCAGCATGTGAGGTTCACTGCCCTGGCAAAACACTCTGGAAGACTTTTCATGGACGGATTTAGACCCCACAAATATGATGTAAGAAGTTGTCACCATGTCACCAACAGCCACGCAGTGAACCATATGAAATACACTAACTGTAAAGCCAAATATTTTCAATAACTGGAGTACTGATACATGGTGGTTTTTGCCTCCAGCACTGATCAGGCAGAAAACAATTTTACATTTCAAAAGACTTGAGCATTTCATGGCATGAAACACAAACCATGAAGTCCTCCTTTAAAAATCAGTAAGTGATACATCATTTTAATTACTGACTGTATCATGTGTCATAAGATGGACAGAATCACTGAAATTAGTGAAGTTATTTCTTCATGGTAGCCTTCAAAATGCACAGTCAGATCCCTGAAACGTTAAATACTGGATACTGCACAAGGTTTTAAAGAAAACTCCGTATTTCTCATACTACCAACAGTTATTCTGAAGACTCACGGTGAGCTGGATCCACAGAAAGATGAAGTGAGAGGCCGGACACCAAAGCGGACTACAGCACTCTTAATTCTGTTTGCTGGGATATTTCTTTAGAGTACAAAATTCTAGCAGAAACCTTTGCCTTAAAAAATGCAGATTCTTACAAACACTGGGATTTTTATATACTACCTGTCTGAATACAAAACTTGGACTTAAAATTCAATTTCCCTCACCAAACAAAACAAACATTAATCTACATTTATATTCTAAAGATACAGAATAAAATAAACAAATAAGCAAATTCCCCTCACAACAAAATAGAAAAAAAACCTGATTAGAAACTTTGGGTCCTTATCTGGTGTAGTTCTCATGGTTTCAGTGATGCTCAACTAATTCACTGCAACCAGGATATACAGCCAATACTCGTACGTTACAGAGATTTCATTTTAATTATAGATGTGCTTTGAATTTATCATGAAACCAGAAAACATGTGTTTAACAAAAACTAATAAACTGCTGCCAGCACCTTTCTTGCAGGCTGCTCCAGCACCTTTCCTCTTCTATGCGATCACCCTTGCACCTCTTTGGAACACAGACTGTGCTAGACAAACTTACCTACAAGATCTCGGGGAAAATTTACCTCCATGGTTTTCTTTCCCCTTGGCCACTTTCTGTTTTCTGCACATTATCCAGGTTTTCTACATCTGGTTACGCTGCCTCATATGTTTGGAACAGCCTCCCTTCTCCCTGCCAAGCAACCTCCCTCTCTCCCATGAAATATCTCTTTCTTTCAGCAGTCCCTTCAACAATAATCCTCACATTCCCCCTTGCCTAACAGTTGCGCCGTGTCTCGTCATGCAGCTGGTTTTTTTATCTACCTTTAGGCCAGACCTTGCACACTTTTCCCATGGTAAAAAAACCAAGTCCCAATCCTTCTGATGGGTTTCACTAACCACAACAACAGGATGAGTTCAGAGAAAAAAAAAGATCCGTGTTTTAGTTATTAACATCTAAAAGGCAAAAGGCAGTAATTTCACTCCTGTGCAACAGCAGCAAAGTAGACAAACAGTCGGATGCCTGTTCATCCTGCCAGCAGCGGGAGGATGCAGCCCGGAGGATGGGAGAACGGGGCCGCTGCCGGGACGTGCCCTGGCACCAGCACGGGTGCTGCCCGGCCAGCCGCGCCTGCTCCATCCTCCCCGCTCACAGCTGGCCCTTTCCAACAGGGAGTGACAGTTACAATTCTTCTCCCATACAAGAGCATTTCAAAGCTCTGAGGAGTGTGTCCAAAACGTTACCATTACCAGAGGCGTAGCATAGCACTCTAAGCACTTGATAGCTAAAGACGCTGACACAGCACAGTCCAGGGTAAAAAAATCATTCTGGGAGGACTGTAACAGGTATCAGCCCATGCTCTTACTCACCCTGAGGCTGGGTGCATTTTTTGAGGTCAATGAGCTAATTTACCGTTTATAACATGTGCTGCCACAGAACTGAACAGCACAAGCAACACCAGCTTCTCACTGTTACAGGATCTAAATACTTCGTATCTGGCCATGAGAGAGAAAAAATGCACTTTACACATATCCTCAGCATATTCTCCTCATGATTGCCTGCTTGTGTCAGCTGACAGATACCATAAAGAAAAAAATGGACCATTGGATCCAGAACAAAACCCTCTGTTCAAATTACACAGCTATCTCTGAGCATACTTCAGCCGTATCACTTGGGCAAGGAAGCCACATTTTATGACTAGGAGGATCACTGCGACTCCATTTGTCCTCACCAGTCCTCTGTCGCAGCTGAGGGAATATCCTGATCAACATAAGCTTCACCAAGGGTTGGGTGTGCCATGGATCTCCTGCCTTGTATTGCTGGATAGGGCCCTGGATGGCTTGTTTAACAATATTTGCCAAAAGGTGCTTCCCAGTTCTTCCCGTATTCCTGAGTAACAAAGAAGATGCACTGCCAAATATCCTCCCACTGAGATCTCAAAGGCAAAAACCCAGCACCCTCCCCCAAGAAAAAAAACCAGCAAGGATTTCAGTTTCTAGCAAGTTTGCAGATTTTCCTGAGTTTATGATGTGCTTCGTTTTGCACAGACTCATAACCTAACTAGGAAACCACAGACTGCTGCATCCGTTGGTCTCAGTTATTATCAAAAATGTGCTGACTCTATATAAAAGATATCCCATTGCATCATAGCACAAACAACCCGTGTCACGCCTGCAGCCGTGCGCAGATGAGCCCTGTGCAGCATCCCTCCGCAGCCAGGCTGGGGAAGGACCAGCTGGTGCGGCTGGGCAGCGACCGGCCCGCCGGCTCAGCCCGCCATCGGCCACTGCCATTACACAAAGGTGAAAGCTATCGATGGCAAACATTTGCATCCTTGCCTCATCTCACCATCTGCTTCTGCTGCTGCTCACTTGAAAATTAATACGGCGGTTGCTTGAATCAGAAGCTAATGCTACATCTGTCTTCCTTAGCATTACAGATAATTATTAGGATACGCATGCAACCCTTCTTGCAACTCAAAATGGGGTGACAGTAGCCTCTAATCTGACAGGATCCTTCCTTTGTGAAGAGAGATCAACATGCTTCATTTCAGTGCAACAAATCGGACTGAAGCTTCCTCCTCCTAGTCTGTGCTCCCTTACTCTTCCTTCTTCTTCTTCCCCCATACACTTTCATCAGAGCTAAAAAGTAAATTAATAAAGTGTAAATATCTTTCAAAGAACATAAAAAGGTCTTTCACAAGCAAATGTACAGAAAACCCTGGGCTGGTATTGCTTGTATAAATTACATCTCCTAGCCCAATTTCTAGGGGCTGTTTGCCAATCATGGACATTAAGGAAACAACTAAAATTGCATTTTATCATCTCGATCATTTATTCCTAATAGTTTCCTATTTGCATCTGATTTGCACTGCATGAAGAAAAGCAGAAGAAAAGCAGAAATGCGAGAAGTATCAAGTATATACTGCCAAAAAAGTCCTTGACATTAGCATATTCATACAAATCTTAATTCTGTGGCCTTTAATCCACACAAAGTCTCAAAGAGGTATTCCCTATATATAAACTGCAACATACTGGTTTTAGAGAAGGACTAATTTCACAGGCTTCAGTGGAAAAACTCTGAGATAGATAGAAATCTGTTCTCTTCTTTCCCATGTAAGACATGCTGGAAACTGCTTATAGGAACATTTATCAAACTGGATGTTTTTAAAAGCCTCCTAGTAAAAATGATTTTACCCTACATGTACTTTTCATCATGCGAGTTAGAAATTATCTACAATAAGAAGGCAAGTGATCAAATCCACTTTGGTATTTTTTAGGGGGCTCTAGAGAAACTTATACATCTAAAAAAAAACAAAAAACCCCTTCCCTCCTGTTCAAAGCAGTTTGAAAATGCAGCGAAGAAACTTCGAAGAAGAAAGTGTGTAACCATTTTTTTTCGTAAGCTACACTTTGAGCACTGTGGTTATAGCAAATAAGCTGCTAAAACTAAAAAAAAAAAAAAAAGAAAGGATAAAATGCATCGTATCCTAGTCCTTTCCAGTTCTGTCCCCCTATTTGCAGAGGCTCACAATATATATACACATCAGCAATAAAAAAATGCAAGATGACCTCCTTCACCTCCTAGCAGCAAGACAATGACAGACAATTGGCAAAAGGCAGAAAAGTCCAGTGGAAAAATGGAAACTATTTAAATGAGCCTTTGTTTTGGGGCATTTGAGAATGGCAGAAAGGTGCTTCGAAAAGGCCAGGCTGTCCCGTGGATAGGAAGGAGCATGAGAAGAAAAAAGAGAGAGAGATGGTCATTCGGAGTCCATGAACCTTAACAATATTCCTTGAAGAAGAACAAAAAGGTTTATCTCAGTTAAATAGCTGGTTCACAGGAAAGATGCAAACGTGCACTTGCGGTAAAGAGTTTTCTTCTATGCTGCTTTAATCCATTTTCCCAGGATTACACTTTTTTGCCCCCAATTTTTCTGAAGAGACATACAAAGAAAGGCAAAATCATCTTACACTTTCTTTTCATTCCAGATGGCAAACTACTGAAAACTGCCTAATAGCCAAATCAAGAAATGAGTTATGATGAAGGCATGGATTCTAAAAAAAACCTTTGCAATTTTTCAAGTGAAAGAAGCAGGAGAGCAAATATCATCACGTAACTTTTAGAAAGTAATTTACATTCTCAAGGCACTGTAGGCCCATTAACTATTTAATTTTCCTACCACCCTTTTGGGTTAGAAATAGCACTCTCTCTGCTTTACAGATGGGAAACCAAGGCAGGCTTAGTACCACAAAGACCTTCACGGAGCATAACTCAATGTTGCCACCAAAAGGAGCAGCCGCACGTACCCTTCCCAAAGCCAGGCTGTCATTCCTGCCTCTTCTCTGGGCTGGCATGTGTGCTTGTGCAGCCACGGGACGGACTGGAGCAGGGGACTGATACAGTTATTAGGTGCAATACTTAGTTATGCTAGAGTAACTTTGTGGTGGAACACCACCCTAGATGTACTTGTACCTAAATCAATGCTCCGTGGAGCTCCATGGGGCTGTAGTCCCAAACTCAGGCTGTTTAGAAATCCCTTTTTCCGTAGGATCAAGCAATAGTGGGGGATCTCAGCATGAAAGAATCAGGCGGTCTTCTGTGACCGATCTCCTGACATATCACAAGGAGAGATAGGACACATGGAGGGCTGGTGTCCCATCCACACTGCATGCTGGAGCAGTTCCGTGCACATCCTGCAGCAGGAATACCTGATATTTCCCTCCTGTGGACACCAGCAAGAGGTGGGGAAAATTGCACATTCTGCAGTTCTCTAAATCTACAAATTTGGTGTCAACATCATTTCCATGCTATAACAGCAAATTAGCTCTATAGACCAAATATATCCATGCTGAATGTGTAACACTGAAAGTTTGAGAGAAAACCTCAGATCCAAACAGCATTTATCTAATGATTCCCATTAATGGCAAAGGTCTCCCAACATCAACGGTTGCTGAGATAATCTAACCCTTAGCACATCTGAAAATCCAAATCCAGCTGTGGCCCTCTCAAGATAATCTGACTAATTTTGTCCTTTTTTGACAGTGTTGTCTATTTTTGTCTTTGGCTTTTGTAATTAAAGTGTGGATCTAAATCATGTGACCTGGATGCAGTGGAAAGTCCTTAAGGACTTTCTGAAGAAGACATAAGTTTTCCTTACATCTTAAAAAAGCCCAACCCCCTATATAGCAAATTATTAGGTATTTGTATTAGAGAATTAGAAAAAATTGTTCAACGCATATAGAATTTACTAAAATGCTATTAATAACTTCAATAGTATTTGATTTTATCAATAAACTTCTACACCACTTTGCAGGTTTCCGGGACATTGCAGGGCTGTCCCAGCACCCCAGCCCTGCGGATGGGGGCAGACCCCGCTGGCAGGAGCCCCCCCTGCGCATGCTGCAGCATGGCTTGACCAGATGCGCAGATGCTAATAAGCAATAATAACGATGATGATGATGGCAGACCCATGTAAGCATTCATGATTTTCTAGTTTCCAGCCTCTCCTCGATCTGTAATGCCAAACTGCCTCAGATGGCTGGCGAGAAGTCAGACGCTGACAGCCATCCTGGCAGCGCTCTCAGCCCCCGGGCCCCTCACCTAATTAGCCTGACATGGAGCAGAAGGATGCTGTGCCTCTGCCAAACGGGGAGGCGCGGGCTCAGAGGGACACCCAATTTCAGCATACGATGCTCCGCACCGATCCCAAGGAGTCTGGCCTGGGAGGACAATCACAGGCCACTTGGGCCCCCAGATCTGCATTCCTGGCTTGCACTAGCCTGCAGGCAAATGGCTTACCTCAGTCCAGGAGTAGTGAGGAAGAGGATTGGATTTCAAGCCAAGCCAGAGATTATTTGCAGCATGGATTAATGAAAACTACTCGGATTTCACTTTTTATCCCCCCCATACTGAGAAAGAATAAATGCTTCAGAATAAAAATGCTCAGCCACGCCAATACATCTGCCCCACCAATGCCACCAACCGACTGCTGCCCGTGCCAGGGCGCAGCCTGGCCCGAGGCAGCTGGTGTAATTCCGACACGATGACACTGACAACAATTATTTCACAGGCTGGTGAAACTGTATCCCACTGTATCAGCTTAGCCTACAAGTCTGAAACAAGAAGAACATGGAGAAGTAAAACAAGAGGTGGAAATTGTCATGATATTCAAGCAAACCACATGCACAACTCCGAAACATTCATTATAAAATTCCAAGCAATGGCCTCAATTCTGCGGCACAGAGAGACTATATTTTGAAATAATAAAAGAGCAAGAGTGGAAGGGGGCTTGGAGTACAAGTCAGCAGGTGTGATTATTATTTGGAAAATTCTTATGCACTTTTTCTTCAGAGCACTGCATGAATATTCATTAAGCCTTCAAGCTTAGGAGGTTTCAGACTGGAGTGTTGGTATCTTCCCTTTATGGAAGAAAGAACAAGGAATAAAAGCCCAGCTTCAGACAGCTAAGTGGACCTTGAGGACTGTAGTTTCTCCATAGCCTCATCAAGTCTTTTACCAATTATCTTTCTTTAAGGTAAAAAGAGCAACAACTAAGTGACTGCGAAGAAAAGCAAGTGCCTAAGACCACTACGAAAATAAATGACAAAGCCAGAGATGAATTCACAGCTCTGAAAACTCAGTCCAGTACCCCGGTCCTTTGGGAACCTTTGGGAAGTGTAGCAAATCATGAGCTAATATCACTCTTTCGAGCTCTGGTAGCAGTTTCCCGAAGCGTGCTCTGTGAGGCCACAGTTCAATGATCCCTGCAGCTGATCAATGGAGCAGCGCTGTCAGCAGAGCTTCAAATTAAAAGCGAAAAGAAAAGGGTTCACTGAGCTCTTAACATAAATTTTAGGTTGAGCAAGAGTGCCTCAAAAACACTGCTCTTCAGCTAGTATCACAGCCAGATGGCATTTTTCAGAAAATATCTCAAGTTTGGAAAATAACATTTTGTTAGCAAGCCCCATATATTCTGATTTGCAGTTGGGGACTACCACAGCAAACACCTCCCCAACCGTAAGTTAGAGATGGGCACCTATGTAAGTGTAAGTTAGAGAATCCACATCCTTCAGCCAAACACTGGGGCAGTTTTGCTTCAAGAAGTTTCAGTAACATCTCAAAAACCTGTTTAGAGGAGAAACAATCCTGGCGCTGCAAAGTCTGTGTGGAAAGCCTAGGAGGTAGCCAAATGATATGCTGTGCCCCAACACCTTTGCTCCCCAAAAAATAGAGGACTAAAAGGAAAATACTAGAGGATTCAGTAGACCCACTTCTGGTCCTTCATGGACCTGTGAGATGCACTGAAGCAACTGATATCTCCTCTCTATCCTCCAGGTTCCCCATCATTGGAGATAACGATAGTAATGTTAATCCCTTTTGTTTTGAGCCTTGACATCCGCTAAAAAGTGTTAGATATCATTATATCACATTTTTTTAAATACACATGTGAAAGTAACATATGAATTCTTGCATATGCCATCTAACAGTTTAATGGTTTTGCAACCACACAAATCTGAAAGCATGACAAGAAGAAAAAGTGCTGCAAGTGTGGCTAACCAGAGTATGATACCAAAGGTCTGCCAGCAAGCAGCCAAACATATCTGTCTTATTTGTTCAGTCATTTCTAACTTTCCCTGCATTAGAAGAAAATAAGTTGCTATTTATCCACATTTACAGTACATTCCTTTGAGTAAAGGACACAGGAAGGGTCACTGGTACCCTGGCAAGGTTTAATCTTCTAGGTGGTCTAAGTAATGGCAAAGTTTTTCCAAATGAACAAATAAATCTATATCTTCAAGCCTTTCCCACTTAAAAGTAAACAGTATGACTCTAAGTAACATAAGAACTTTAAGGAGAGTAAAAACAAATCAAAGAAAAAGACTGAGGCAATACAGATGGTAGAAACCTGAAAAATGTGAAGACTGGGAAGGGGAAAATTGGGAAGAAAGTTTAGGAAGGAGCTCTGAAAAGCTGCTCTCTACACTGCATTTTCAGACAGGGTGCCTTAACCGTGGCCTTGCCTGATGTTGCTGGGAAAGGTCGCTGCCATCATTCACCCACGAGCTGACACAGAAACCAAGAAGTGCCCATTCCCACCAGCTCTGAGGGCTGCGGGCTGCCCCGTCGCTCCCTCCTGCTCGTCCTCAGCATGGCCCACGTGGAGGAGAGAGCGCCATGTCACTTCTTCGTGACACGCCTGCAACTCCCGATGTGCCCTGCGGCCCCTCCCCAGTCCCTTTCTGTCCCTGCCGTCGTGATTCCACACTCCATCCCGTGTGACAAAAAGGCAAATTGAGTGAACACATCTACTTCATGTACCATGACCAGCAACAGAACAGGGAATGTATAAACAGCGGGACAGAAACAACACTAATTTTTATAATGCTACACGCTGCTTACAGAACCCATGATGATTAAAATGCTTAAAAGATCAAGCAGACTCGCTTCAGAGAAAAACCAAAACCGTAATCCATTTGTCTTAGGAAAGGAAAAAGTGTAAAGATAATGATGTAAACCAGGACATGGGGATTCTATTTACTCCTCTTAATAATTAAACAGCAAGAAGATAGCTAAACTGAAAGACCACAGATAAAAGGAAATTATACAAAATTGTCACGTGAAAAGTATGAATATAAACGATCAGCAAGGATGCACAGAATGTATTTTCTGCTAATAATTCTGGATGACTGGGTAGGACAAAGACCAAACAGGGTTATCTGTTTCTCAGGGGTTAAGAGGAAACTTCCCGAAGGGCAGGTTATACCGAGATCACCAAACAGATGGGGTGAGGCATCCTCTTGTTGTGCATTTGTTAGATGAGATGGATCTCTGGCAGCAGTGCGCTCAGACAAGGACAGGTAGGAGGAAAGTGTTGCATTTGCTTTGGGACCATTTTAGCAATATTTGATTCCATCACCACTAAATGTCCCTGTTTCTGCCCCTACACTTGGAGCACGCCCTGGCGCCAGTGAACCAGCGGAGAAGACAAGGGGGAGGCTGAGTGCAAGGAATAGTCTGGGCCATAGTTTATTTGTTTATTATTTTGTGTTTCACTTAATTCTATGAAATTCTTTTCTAATTTGCACATGTTTTGCAAGGGCATTGCCTCTGTGTTTTCTTATAGATTCTGCACCTCTTAACGAGCTTCTTTGCTGCCTTTTGGTTTTGGACAGGCTGTAGCCTTACCTCTCTTTGCAAAATTTTATTTATTCTCGTTGCAAAACCTTATTTATTGTTGGACACTGGTAGTGAGATCAGTCTCCTCAGAACATAAGTGTGGATACCGTCCAAACCCCCGTAGAGTTTACAATCCAAACATTCACTCAGCAGAAAATCCTCGTTAGCTCTGTTTTCATCCCTGTCTCCTACTCCCTGTTTATTTTGGCATTGTAATAGAATATGCTGTCTTCTTGAAAACAGAAGTCTCTTCTATAGTGGGATTTAGGTACATTAAAGCAGGTAAAGTGTAATTTTGACAAACATTTATGTAAGCCTGGTGGGAGTGCAGCTCTTCAGCTATGCTCTTCACAAAAAAGAGATGAACTGCATGTGATAGCCACCAGCTTCACCATGGCAGCAAGAGGGATGGAAGAAAAGGAGCCCCATCCCACAAATACGAAGTTTCCCAGTTTGTAACATCACATTCCTGTTAATTGAGCAGTTGTGAGACCCTCCAGTGAACAACAGTTGTATATAAGCACATACACATTAGATCACCGCCAAGGGTCTTCAGGAGCTTCAGAATCATTTGAATTCAGCCTCACATCCCACTCTGATGGAGGTATTTCTTGGTGTACTAGAAGAAGGAGGTTGTGAAGGGTTACATGACCATTTTGTCAGCGGGAAATGCATGCTGTGACAAGGAGCAGGTGATCTTCTGCACCTCCTCGACCGACCTTCTCTTCTCCTCAAGAGTATGAGGAATTGCCACACCAGGAGGAGAGATTTGCAACATGCCCAGCGAGGTGGCGAGAGGCCCCCTCCAAGAACCAAAGATCTGTTCAGAATTCTTTTATCAGGACAAAATAGAAGGCCCCACCAACCTGACGTACTGAGATAGAGTCAGAAGGTCCCCTCATTCATAGCCGGTGCTCCAGAGCCATTTCTTCATGCCTTCAAGGCACAAGACCATTTTATTTCACCTCAGAATAATACAGTATTAAATGTTAGAAAAAGATGCTCTGGAAACTTACCATGTAGGTTACCAGCAAATACCCACTTCTTGGCAGCCTTGTGTATTTGGAGAGGTCTTTTATTTAGTTAAAAAAAAAAACCCAACAATTTTTTACTAAATAAACATACACACTTTATTACTGACATCCAGAAGGAAGTGTGACTTTTCAGGAAAAACGAACTTTCTGCTCAGGCAGTTTCCAATAAGAGCCCAGAAGAATGAGTATGCTACGAGTCAGATTCATTAGAAGTAAATTAAAATCGTCTGTCATAAGAAACATCTTTTTTTCTCCTCTAAACCTTTGTTCTGAAGCAGAAATCAATTTCAATTGTACTTCAAAATAAAGTAAATAAAAGATTTTGTAACTTGCACTACCTCCCTAATTGTAGCGTTTATAACGAACAGAAGTTATTTATTTTTGGACAGTAAAAAATGAACATTCTGGTATTATTTTTGGCTGTTTTGTGCCTTTTTAATGGCAATGCATTTCATTCTTTTCAAATGCCTACTAATTTTTGGCATTACAATAGCTTTAGGTAATTTTGTAAATAGAAAGATACTGAAGTCTGTGTCTTTACATCACTACTTTATATGTATTTTTAAAAATTAATCTCATTGATTCATTTTGAAATTCCCCAAAAGTTCAAAGTCTTCAGCACTTTTAAGAACTGGCCCCTAATATCAGTTAAAATATCATTACATATTAACCTGTTTGGAAACCAGAGCCTCTCCACTTAATCATAAACACTACAGCTAAAGTCCGACCTAAGTAATCTGCCAAATGCTGTGCAGGAGCTGGTGCCAGTTAGGAAGATAATCTAATTCTCTCTGTTCCCAGAGCTGGGCTTTATCCAGGGGACAATTTTTTCTTTGGGTTGTATTTTTTTTAAGCTAATTTGGGGCATTTTGCCTTTGGCTTGGAACATTTTCTAAATAAAATAAAAACATTAATTTGGACATAGTATTAGTGCCAATACCATAATGTACTACTTTTATATGGTTTAATGCAAAAAAAAAAAATCCCCATGACATCAAAGAGACGATTATAATAAAAGATGTAGTCTTAAAAAGCCTTCTCTTTCTTTCAGGCATGTGGGAAATGTTGCTCTGAACAGATCTGCAGAACCTATAGCAAACCCAAAAGTTAACTTGAATCATCTTCCTATGGCACATCTCCCTAGAAACACAGTTCCTTGTTGCTCCTACTCCAGTGTGATGGGGGGGCTGCTGGGAGAGGATGGAGCTGCTCTGCCCCCCACTTTCTGCTGTGAGTTACTGGCTTTTCCCTGCATCACGGACTAGGCTGAGCAGTTGCAGAATCCCTCGATTCAGTGCAAAAGGAAGGATTCCTTTCGCTTGAGTAAGAGCCATCTCACCCCACAGCTGCACAACTGTCAGATCTGGTGCATCCATCGCAAACCCAACCAAGCCACTGGTAAAGCAATCCAGTCAAGTGCCGTAATCTTCAGGGCCGCTGACTTTAATTTTACAACAGCTCTGCTGCTACTCAATTTCCAACTGCTTTTTGTTCTGCTTGCTAATGTCTTACTCTGAAGTCAAGAATGCAAGCTTTCGATGGTTGGGTTTAATCACAAAACCCATTTATACTTAAAAAGGGCATTCCTCCAATATTTGTTCAATTGTACTGTCCTGATTTTCGTTAGATAATTTACGACAGAGGGCAGTTAAATTTTGTGCCAGAAGCAGTTCAGCAGGTCATTCTTAATTTAAAAGAATGTTTTGCTAACACGGATATACAGAAAATTAGGAGCTGTCTTCATGGAACTGATTTCTGATTTTTTATTAAATATTTCCTGCTAGCAGTTTTATATTAGGCCACTGTCTGTTGGAAACTACAGGCCTGATCGGGTACAGGTTGCATCTCCTGAGGCACAAAACAACTTTGCCAGGGTCTGAGCCTCTCTCCTACAGATTCCTCTGAGCGCTCTGTGCACATCCATCCATAGACCAAGCCATGCCTGGAAACCACCCTTGGTGCTGCAGGGCCACTGCTTGCTTTGTTTCTAGTGCGGAAGTAGTTAAGGAAAACGAAAAAAAAAAAGGGCTTCTAAAAGTGAAAAACATAGTTTCAAATTAGAAATAGAACTAGACTTGAGATGTTTTGGGGAAGAACTGCTGGGGGGTGGATGGCAGCTGGGGAACCTTCATCTTTACTCTCTGTTAAGGTTTGCTCCTACAAGATACTAAGCAAAATACACCAGACGCATGCGTAATTATCTAAATTCATGGGACTAGTCACTTTTTTCAGCACATGCTCCTTCTGGACTCAGTTACTCAGAGGTTAACCCCTTCTCCTGGGTCCTAAGAGGGCTGGTACATGATCTGGCAGGAAGGCATCCTTTCATCCAAGCGCAGCAGGACACATACCGACAGAAAATACCCGCCCCCAGACAGCTAATGCACCAAATATATTCGCATGGTACTCACATCTTAAACAAATCCATCACATCTACACTTCTCCCCCCAGGAGCAGGAAGCGCTGGCCCGGAGAGCCTGAGGCAATCAGATGCTGCCCGGAGTTGGAGACGGCCAAAACTCCCCATCCTCCCCTCCCCAGCCCAGGACTGAACTGCACTGGGCGGCATGGATTCCCCCTCACTCACATTCCTGGAAAAGGGTGAAGCTGGGGAGCTGCAGCCTTTCTCTGCTGTCCCAGCACTGCTCCTGCTCAGTCAAGGAAGGAGGCAGTGCCTGATGCTATAGGTTTTCCCCATCTCCTCGAGGCTTGGTGGTTGAGAACTGCTGCAAGACTCTTCCACGTGGTTCAGTCCTCCCATCCCATGCCACAGAATGTCCTCAGGCTTAATACACTCTCTCTACATCACTGCTATTAGACTATATCTGTATGCAAAAATTTCTCTGTAAGTTGAATGAAATACACATCCAATTTGTAAATCCATTTTCCCTCTACCATCTATGGCTGTAAAAGATCCCATCCTGTTCACAGAATCACAGAATCACTAAGGCTGGAAAAGACGTGTAAGATCATCAAGTCCATCCATCAACCAACACCACCATGCCCACTAAATCATGTCCCGCAACGCCTCGTCCACATGTTCCTTGAACACCTCCAGGGATGGTGACTCCACCACTTCCCTGGGAAGTTTATTCCAGTGTCTCACCACTCTCTCAGTAAAGACATTTAATTCTACATTTTTGCAACTACAATGGCAAATGCATGAGGTTTTTTTCAGTTTAATCTGTTTAAGTTCACTTAACTGAATACCAGTGATGGGCTGTTAATTACAGACGGAGATCTTTCTGCAGAAGGCTCATGTCCTCAGAACAAGCCTTCTGATGAAGAGCCACAGGCCTCAGTAACGTTTGCTGACAGCTATAGCATATTGACAATACTTTCATTATTTTCATTATGCTAATACCCAAAAAAATTGCAAAATCGGGTGAAATTAACTGAGGTTTTGTTATAGCTAAGAAGACAGTAGCACTACTTGCAGGACTGGATGCTCAGTTTAGTTCTTCCACATGTAATCTCATCTGCCTCTAGTATTTATTTTAGTGTTGGGAGAGAGTCAGTTCTTACATCCTTTCCATTCTGGATCAAGGTTACATTCAGACACAGTAATTATAGAGAGGGTTATTCTAGTGTGTCTGAAATGTACCTCAGTTGTGAGAACTGCAGTCTTCTTTTCAAAAGCCCAGCAGGTATAGCATGATAACATAATGGAACACTCCAGAGGATGCTCCACTAACAGACCTCAAACATGATATGGAGGAAAATTTTTCTAGGTGAAGAACTTTTCACATCCTAGGAAGTTGCATTATTTTGTTATTTATGTATTTAATTACACCCACTAGAAAAATATTTTCTGCACCAGCTGCAGCAAAAGCATTTTACTATAGATGCCTATCAATAACTGGATGAGATTTCCAGCTCGTTTCACACTAGCTGGAAACGGCCTCAGCCATGTTAATGACTTTGAGGTTGGCTGGATTTCAACTAATAACCTAAAGATGAACAATCCTATGTACCCAATTACTAACTGAGCCCCTTCAAATGGACACTAACTGGATATTCACCTTTGTATTCGAAGAGAAAAAAGGAAAAACTTCTTAGCCAGGCTGGCAGAAATTATTTATTTGGCAACTGTCTGAACTAAATAGTAGATTTCTTGGTTTAAAGAGTAGTCTAAGTATTAGAATTGCCATGAAGTCAAACACGCATGAAATTGTAATCTTATTCTGAATTTTGACTATAATCTTTCAAATTACATGCCTGACTCAATTTTCAAACCTTAAAAGTCCAGGAAAGGCTTGGTGGCCAATCAAAAAGATATTCAGTAAAAGCAAGTTGTTACACAGGATAATAATCGTAACAGTTCCCAGTGGTGGCTGTGTGGTCCAACTTTCCTTTCTTGTTCTTGAGCATCTACTGAAAAAGTGCACAGACTATTTCACATTCTGTTTTGATACAAGTAAATAATTTATGAGTAAACTGCTTTAACAGAGAAAGCGGTATTTGGTAAATATGAATTGCAAGAATGAAAAACCTGTAGAGATTGTTTATGATGTGAGTGCTAGTTAAAATAACTGCAGATTATATGGCACCAAAAAGAGAGTAATCAAAACTAAAAATACAACAAAAACAAAGAGATGATGATCTACTATTACATATTTTAAATGATAGGTTTTGAAGTAAATACAGCTTTCTTTAAATACTAAAGGTTAGTCTAAGACTGCTTGCTCTTCTGTTTTCCCCAACTTCTTTGTTTCAAATTTATGAGTCTGTTGCTGTTACCAGACCTATTCCCTTCTTAATGCTCCAGTGATAACGTGCTTCCTATCCTGCAAATAAACACACTCTGCGAAGACACAGAAGAGTACAAACAAGTGATAAAATAATCACTTATCATCACAACTGGCCTAAAGGAGTTAACAATTTATGACACAATACGACTGAACAAACATTGACTTTCCCTAGAGTTCTGTTAATTCTAAGAGGAGAAACCACTCCTCCTTATTGCATAGTTGTGTTCGTGCACATTCATTGTTCATGAAACACGTCCCTGCTGCCTGCCTTCGCTGTCCCCGGCAGATGGGATGCCTGCTCTGCACACCAGAATGCCGCAAGTGTATTTTAATCATGGTAGTATGCGGGAAGGTATATTAAACCCTGAAGACATCTTGTACGTGTCCCGGTGGCATACATATCAGCCAGATACCAGATAATAATGAAAACAAAATCTCAAGGTTTTTGTTGAGTCTCAAGGTCTAACAGAGACAAAAAAGGATCCTTTCTCTACTGCTCGGGGTGGGTACGAAACAAGAATTCAGTGTAACTCCAACTCTGCTTAAGCTAATGTAAAGGTGGAATAACGCTGCTGCATTCATGGTGGTTTTCAAGATTTATTCCTCTATAAATCAGGAACCAGTGGTTTCAGTGACCAGGTAGGGGAGGCTGGAAATTTAGATTGCAACATTTTAGTCTCAGGTTCTTCACGGTCTTCCAGTACAGCCTATGTTGACATTATTTAAGGGCTCTGAAAACACTAACACATTGCCACCTTCTTTCCGCAAGTGTTGCACTCTGTTGAAATCCTGTGATTAAAGCAAAAAGTGGTCAGACTGCCAATATGCCCCTTCGAACCATCATGTTAAACGTTTAACACAGTCTGCTTTTCAGAAAGGACACCAGAGCCAACCTACTGAACACTAAGTTCTACAAATAGAATATTATCCAACAGCTCCTGTACAAACAGACCCTCACGTGCCACATTAACTGGTATCATGGAGTAAATAAACCAACGCTTTTAACACACTGATTTTAAACACATAATATTTTGTTAACATTGATGCATTTACTCCTTGCTTTACTCCCATCTATGAGAAGATCCAGCTATATGCCTAAAATCCTTAGCACAGTGCAGTGGCAGCAAGAAACCAGTTCCTTGTCCCGTTGCATCTGTGTGTTCTTTGGTTCCTCATCTCAGCACTGCTGGAAAAGCGCAGCACCAGTGACAGATTCTGCTTGTCGGGAATTGTTAATACTTACTACTAAAAAACACACATGCCGAAAAAAGTTAGGGAACAAATTTAATAGAAAAAACATCATGTTATTTATGCCAAAATCATGTAGGCCACATTAAACGTTTGGACATGGTGGTTCACACTGACTTTTAAATATTTAAGAAAGAGTGGTGAGATTTTTTTGATGTTATTACACACCCACAATTTCCTGGGAGTACTACATACCTTCTTGAACCTTATATTAAGCATACAAACTCTATCCTAAACTGTCTCTCAGTTACTTCCCTGAAAAACTAAGTTTGGGATTAGAAAACTGGTACATACTTATCATTATTTTTTCTAATTTTATAAGTAAAGAGACCACAAATTTTTGCAATCATTTCCAACTAAATTTTTCTAAACAAAGATATTAACAAAACAGTTCAGTCCAGTTCTGCCAAATCAAATCAAATCAAATCAAATCAAATCAAATCAAATCATCCATCTCCACGTAAATATAAGAAAAATTAAGAAGTCTCCCCATGGAATCCCCAGCATTACCCTTAGAAAGCATCTATCATTTGAAAGAGAAAGAAAAACTACAGGAATCTCCTAGAGAGTGAATAGCCTCTAAATATTCAAATAAAAATTAGAAAGAATCCTACTTTTTGCAATGCAGAAGAATTTATTACTCTTACCTCATTATTACTAAGACATTAGCACAGCTTTTGTGAAACATTCCAGTGGCCTTCCAAACTGCAAAACCTGCCAAATTCTTTGACTCAGTTGCCATAAAACGTTTCTAAATCGCTGGAACCAGATCCAAATTTTGTTTTATAAAAGTATAAAAAGGATATGAGTAAAACCGTGGGTTGATTCACTGTGAATGTAACATATGTTAAGGGGTTTCCGGGTCCTGTTACTCATTATGAGAAAATAGCGATCCAGATACGCAGATATATTATGGTGGCTCCACAGATTTAGTCTCATCCTATTGTTTTTGGTAGTTTTCCCTTTCATCTAACCATCTGCATCTGGATTTTCCCTAAGCAAATCCATGTCCTCCAAAACCAAGTAAACTAAAGCAGTGCCATCAATAAAAGTGTGTACTTTCTCTGGTAATACACGCTTTCCTCTTCGTCAACAGAGCAAATTAGATCACAGAGAAAATGATCCTTTGGACTTCTCAGATATTCAGCTATATTACTATGAAATCTGGAGTATTTTTATCCTTTAAGAGGATAATAATGTAACTTAAAATTTAATTTATACTCAGGTTGAACAAAGAGCTAGAAAGGATCCTGAAGTATTTTTTTAAACTCTCACTCAATGTTTCAGTGAAGTTCTCTTTTTAAGTTTAAGCAAATCTTTAGAGGCTGTTCAGTAGTTAATCAATTCCATATAATCAACCAACCAATCATCATGAAACCCATACTTAGGTATGTGCTAAAACATGTCTTTTGCTACAAGAAAATCTGCCGTACTGCTCAACGGACTAACCTGGTCAGGTTACCTCTTGCCTTTCCAGAAGGGTTTTGCAAGAGCTTCTGGGAGCCTATCTCCATAGGTTCACCATGTCCTTTCAGGCACATATAGGAAATTTTGGGAATGCACAAGAAGAGTAACAACTTGTCTGTAGCTTGGCCCCTATCCCCACTGGGAAGAGGCAAGAATAGCAGCCCGCATCAACGACCCACTCAGCTATTAGCTTATCTGCTCATGTCGACCTGCTTGCCTATACTGAAAGCAGCACCAAGCTCTATTCAGAGGTTTTAAAGCCTGTTTGGGAAGTGAACTAGACAACTTCACACCTGGGTAAGAGTAGGAGCGAAGTCAGCAGAAGCAGCAGCAGCTAATTCATGTCCATCGGTCCTTCCCAGAGTCCGAGCAGTCCCAGAGCTGCAGCTTCATCAGAGGTAACACAAGGCTTAATATTACTGGTTGGCACGGTTACTTTTTGTCAAAACTAAAGGCTGGAATTACAAAGACAGCTATAAAGCAAGCTGAATTCTTACTACAGCTTGTGATGTTCATGTAATGTGCAACTGCATTTCAGGATGCGTCTTTTAGGGAGTTCAAGTCTGGGCAGTGCCGGGGGAGTGATGAGACTGTTTGGACCTCACTTGTAAGAAAAAACACTTCCATGCTTTTAGTGTCAGTTTTCAAAAAAGCAGAGAGTGGGGTTTTTTTCTTTTGGGTAATTTCTCTAACTTTCAAACAAAGACTGAAGTGATCCATTACTTCGGAGGATGGTGTGGGAGGGAGGTGTTTTAACATCCCAAGATCCTCTTTAAAACTAAAACCTGCAATCTTTTCTGTCCCATCACTTATGGGGTTTTCTGCCTGCATGCTGATTTTTTTTTAAATTTTTTTTTAGTTTCTTTTTTTGACTTTACTGTCAAACATCAACATAAAGCAACATGAATTGTTTTGCTGATTGTGTCCCTTCCACAACATTTTTTGTTTCTCATGCTCACCGCTCGTATCGAGCTGGTTTTAGGCAGCAGCACAAGGAACTTCAGGATTTCACTTAATAGTCAGTATTCCTCTCCCTAAGAAGTGAAGGGGTCCTATTTCAGCGTTTGCTTTGTCTTTCACGTTGTCATGCATCTCCGTGTGTTTTTTATGACACAATTTAGGCAGAATCTGTTTCTGTGGGGTTCAGAGTAGGAAAAATGCACTTTTAGCAAAGCCAAAGAGGATGACAATAGGGCAAGGTGCAAGAGCTAAAGAAGCAAAACGGGAAAATACTTGTGAGCAGGGTGTGATTCCCACTCCAAATACTTTTCAACCCAAAATTGTTTATAAAATGTGGAATCTTCATCTTAGTCATTATCTCTGTTTTTTGTTTTTGTAGCTAAGTGATTATATTTAACACAGCTTGAAGCCGGTTATGTTTATACAAGTGTGAGGGTCTAACATGGAGAACCAAGGTCTGCCAAAAGTAATTGAACCATAAAAGTCACTGGAAGTTTTCATGTTACACCAGAGGGGCAAAACCACAGGTATCAGTGCTGTATACTAACAAGATAGCTGAAAAAGAAAGTTGGACATTTGCTGGTCACATTTTCTTAGAAATGGTGGTTCCACAATACTTCAAAGAAAACCTTTTTTGTACTAAAGCCACTTGTAAAGCGGCAGCAATCAGAGGAAGCAGGATGAGACAACAGAGGCGGGGGAAGGAAGGGCAGACCTCAACACCAGAATGAGACATCCCCTCAGTCAGAGCCTCTCTGATGTTCATTCCATGAAATGCTGTTGGATATTTGCCTCCTAAGAAGTTAGGCTTTCATAATCATAGATTTCTATGTTACTTTGAATGGACTGTCTTTTGCAAGTCGTATGCCTCAGAGGCTGCTTCTCCTACGGTTGAGTGGCAGGTTGACTCAGGACAATGACGTACTCTCATCAGGGAGTGCAAAGTGCCAGCCACTAAAACTGAAAGGAGGGGACAGTAAGCATGTCCCAGCCTGACAGCAGCTTCATCACACAGTTTTCTCCAATTTCTGCCCATTTCAGAGGCAAATGGGAGGGAAAGAAAGGGAAGCTATTGCTGCAGAGAAGAGGTGACAAAGCAACTAACCCTGCAACTGTTATCAAAGGTGAAAAGTCTGTGTCAGATTTACTAAGAATTGCAGAACTCAATTTCAACACAATAAAAGAAGAAAAGAAAAAAAGAACAGAATAATTGCAAATATAAAGTTAGACGGAAAAGCTTTGGGTGAATATGAAATATGGCAAGACAGAACTAAGGATATGAAAGTGAAGCAATGGTATTTAGCTTCCTCCAAGATGTCAAAACCATTTTGCAGTAGTTAGTTACTGTATGACCATCATGCTCTATTTAAGATGGAGAAATAGAAGCTGTCAGGTCATCATCTGAAAGGAGCAGCTAGAAAATCCAAGCTACCAGCATGAAAAATGTTCTTTACTATGTTTAAGTTTACTTTGTTTTATATCATTAAGCATTAGCCTGAGGAAAGTCATTACTAAAAAACAGAGGAAAAATTGATCTTTTGGGTGGAAGGGGGTTAGAAAAATATGAGAATGCACACAACATAAATAGTTCTTGTTCAATCAAAGAATATTGAGGGAGTCATGCTGTTCATCATTCTCATCCAAGGTGAGATCAGCTATACCTATCTCATTCCTGATGGAAGTCAGTCCAAGCTTTGACCTTCACTGGCAATCAAGTCCAATGTTCAACCATTGTTAACATAAGAAAGCGTGTTTCTTACATACACTGTCTATCTTCTTTTACTGAGTTTTAAGCCTATTTTTTCTGGTTCTGTCCACAGAAGACATGAGGAACATAGTCCCTTTCTCTCTGTAGCAGCCTTAACATATTTGAAGACTATTATCATGCCTCTCCTCAGTTTTCTTTCTGCTAAACAACTGAAATCCCATCACCAATCTCTCACAGGTTGCATCTTCCAGCCTCTGACTGCTCCTGCTGCTTTCCTCTGCAATCTCTCCAGTGGTCCATATTATCCCTCACGTACAGTGCCCCACGTTACACACTGCTCCAGCTGAGGCCTTCCCTAGGTTATTTGGGCCTGGGCGATTATTTCACATCTCTTCCAAACAACACTCCCAGTAAAATGTTTGCCTGTTTTTCTGGCAAAGGCATGACATCAGTCCTTCAGACTTGGCCAAGAGGCAGCTGTCACATCTATGCATCTTGCAGTGCATACAGCTGTTTTGTTGGAAGAGGAGCAAAATGGAGCGAAATGGAGGGAGGGGCAGGGATGACATTTTACAGTGATACTGGCCTTCAGCATCTGCATAAGCAACGCGAAAAAAAGTCTGCAGGGTTTCATCACCAAATTCATCGTACCAAAGATGAAAAGTGAGGGGGGAAAACTCACCCTAATTGCCTATAATAATAAATCCTTTTGTCATCTGGGCATGAGACAAGATGACAAAAGAGCTGTAAACGTCCCAGCTGGTAGCTGTCTGAAGACCCTGCTTTGCTCCAGGTTGAAAGACCTCTTCCCACATGCTTTGGAGAAGACCTGCTAAGTCCTCCTCCCTGTTATAAAAGTCGGTTTTATGAGAAGCAGAATGATGGAAAGAGGAAGGATTGCAAACGGATGATACAAATGAGGTGCTTAGAAATCCAGGAACAGCCTTCAGCCTGGACTTGCTACTTTTCTGCTTAAGCAATGTTTGAGTAACAGTGTCAGCACTGGGGGAAAGAACATGACATAATCCATCACCTCCTGCTATTACTTCACATCATTTTAATCAGAGAAACAGTGTCTGTCTGAAGTATTAACAGTGACAATATATACATAGCCCAGCTGACCTTATCCTTTCATGATAAAAAAGGTTATGATGAGGAAACATTGCTTTGCTAATGTAACAAATGAGTAGGTTGTAAAGAAGTGGACACAGGACAAGGCCTAATTACAGAGTGGAGATAGTAGGTTGTAGGCTCCTTTCTGTCTGACCCGAATTGTTACAGAAGTTCAGGAAGGAGGAAAAAGAGGCAGAGTACTTACAGGATGAGACACTATACAGGCCCTTCAAAATCAGCTCATCTCAAAAGAATGACGTGGGTCTCTTAGGGCTTGGACATACCTTGGCACAGTTGCCAAAGGTATCGCTCTCCCTCCTCCCCAGGCACGGAAGCTGCACCGGTCTTATTTCAGCTGATGAGCCACTGTGGCTGAAAGAGTCGTGTTAATGCAAAAGATCCCTATTTCTGGTTAGTATTTAAATGCCACAACAGATCAGCAGCTGAATCACAAGTAGCCCAGCCCCGCACAGGTAGTACTAGCTTCAGCTGGCCATGAAGGGTATGCCACAGCTCTTAACCAAGCAGGGTTTGAAAGGCTCACCAGTAAAGAAGCCTGCACAGAGCTTCAAGTAACTGATCTTTTCCTAAGGCCCTCCTCTTCTTTCTTGTTAGTTTATCACATGATACAATTCTCACAGGAAATAAGTGTTTCTCATTAATGATTTCGATCTAATCAAGCCGAGTGCAGTTTATCTAGGAAGAAATCAAGTTCTTAGGGAATCTGTCTGATGCTTTTCAAGGAGTAGCAGTTATTTAGACATTAGCTATAACATATCCAAATAATAAACCCAGAAAAGTCAGAAAAAGGTAATTTTGATATTGCTAAGAGTTTAAATTCAAAAGGTATTCATCTACTTCTCTTTAGATTGGCATCAGATAAATAATATACTCTGTGAGAGGATGACATGCACAACTGAACATAAAAAATTCCTGTTGATGCTCTCTCCACCTCCCTCCTTCCCTTCCAAGATGCTCACGGGGTGCTTTCAGCTTATCTATTTCCTCATTAGAGAACTTGCAATCCTTAGGTCAAGCTGGATGTTCTCCTTAAAACGAGTTACCAATGCTCTGAGAAAACAGTAACTGGAGAGTCACTTTCTGAGATACTAGGAATTCTTTCAGCGCAGTCTGTACAAGTGAAAAAGACGCATGTACAAATGTGCAAATATGTTTGTGTTTCAAATTAGATGCTTATTTCTGCTTTTTTTCCTCTCTGCCTTTCCTGCAAGCTGTGGTTTTACAAAAACTTTTAAGTTAACCTATGTCTGGGCTGCTGCTGAGAGGGGCTGATCTCGTCTCTGATCCCTCATTTTCATGCCTTCCTTTGGGCCAACACGCGCATTTCTGGGCAATGGGGTGAGCCAGAGGAGGGCACGGAGCCAGCTCACCGCATGCCTGCAGGAGCTTCTGCCAGTGCCCAGGCAGGGCAAGAGCAAGGAAGGGAGGATGAGTTGGATTGTCTTTTTTAGCAGCAGCCTGTATTTAGATCTAAAGCTATTGCGAAACGAGTCTCTGGTGCAGATGTCACACAACAGTTAATGTTGGAAGGGACATCTGCAGATGGTCTAGTCCTATATATATGTATATATATGCGCATATATATGTGTGTGTATATATATATATGCACACACACAAATATATACGGACATATGTGACCTACAGCATGTTGCTGTGGGTGGAAGCACGACAACTATCAGGAGGCGAGCGGTGGGAGAAAACATCTCCGTCTCACAGGTCGGGCACTCGGGGTATGGCAGGAGGGCTGCAATTCACCTCGAGCTTCTCAGAGAAGAGTCCCTATTCCTGTGGGGTCTCATTTGTTTATCTGTAGGACTCAGTAGCTATGTGGAAGCAAGAATAAGGATGTTTTTGTTATGCAGTATACTCAGCTTCTTGGAGCACACACGACTCGGACGTAGAAATTTTGGGCTCCATAGACCATATTGTAAGAAAACACTTGAAGGTAAAAACCGGTATTTATTAAACACATATGCAAAATACTTGTGTGAATTATATGTGAAATAGACTCAGGCACTCTAAACTGCTGAAATTACTGGAGGCTATGTCACCAATAGCCTAAATGTTGTAATTATTTTCCAATGAAAGCACTAGCTGCGAGGAGGCTCACCTTTAGCTTTCTCCTCCCTGGGGCAGTGCATTCCTGGCAGGGGTGTTATCCTGCATCTCTGTGGAAAGCATTAGCTGCTCTGATAACAATGCAGCTCTGTGCTTTTAAAGACTACAAAGCAACTATGAAAAGAGTAGTAAAGTTCATTCTGAATATTTCTGTGAGAATTAAACAGCCCAGTAGTATTTCATGTTTTACATTAGGGAGATGGTTTATTTTCCCTTCTGAAATTTGTCTTAAGGTCAATAAATACGACATCAGTAGAGACCTTTTTTTTTTTTTTTACAAAAATAATGAACCAGTGGGCACCACACTTACCCTTTACTTTTTATCCTTTTTACTTTGTGCTCCTACCTGATAATTAAACAGAAGAGACTGAAACTGGATAAGCAAATGTTATATGGAGGAATGCACACAGTTATTCACATCCTTCATTTCAAGGGGACCTAATTCATTTTTTGATGTATTTTAACTCTCAGGACATTGTTCTCCAGATGAAATTGAGTACAGTATAGTTCCTTATACATTTTTTTTCCCTAGAAGTATGGTGCAAACATATTACTCAACCCTTACAGAAGCAGTAATAATAATAGACAATACATAACATATTCTTACACTGTAAGATGAATTTAATAAAACTATTTATTGGAAGAAAAGCTGACACTTATTTTGATTTGTGCTGACACGTAACAATCAAAAGAAGTCAGCATTTCTAAAGTACCTCCTGGCAAGGTTTCGGAATCCACAAGTAGCATGGAAAATGAATGCAGTAAATAAATAATCAATTAAAAAAAAAAAAGAAAAAAATCAATCACACAAAAAGAACCCATACCCTTTAAGGATGGAGTATGGAAAGGTGGAAAGCTTTGGTGCTTCCAATATGTGAGAAAATGGAAATGCATCTGAAATGACAGGAAGAAATCTCTCCTGAAGGCATTCTGAATTCCACTGCAACAGGTTACGTACAATATTGTATTTCTAGTTGCTCATCAGCAATCTATACTGCTCATGCAGTATAGATGCATGCCATAGTGTTAATACAAGAGACTACAAGCACATGCATTCGTATATAAGACCAGCTGTTCTTAACTGTGTCTTTCCTATCCCACAGCTCAAGCTAAAACAGTTCATCAGTTAGAGGCACTATCTAACTTTACTTTGCGTTTGTCCAGCAAAATCCCACAGCTCCATCATGGACTCACGGGAAGTGAGGAAGCTTGCCTAAATTAAGAGGAAAAGAATCAGAGCCACTGCAAAGACCCAGAGGATATATGTTACTCAGGAATCTCAGTGCCAGGGATGAGACAGTGCAGCGCAAGGGTAGACACGAGATTCAAGAGTCATTTCACAGCATGGCTTCTCTCAGCCATCCTTCACTGACCCAAGAGGAGGCCCTGGAGTATATATTTTTATATATATACACATACATATTCTGTAGGACATTGACAGTGGAATAGCAACAGAAGGAGGACAAGTGATGGGCACCAGCTAGTCATCTAATAAGAAGCCAGGGCAAATTCTCCCCAAATATTTTTGTGGTCAGCAAATGAGGCTGCTTGAAGAAAAACCATTTAGATGCATTCACCCTCTTGAAACTTGTACTCTCTTGATGTAGGCTTATTGAACAGTATATGGTTTTATTCCAGAATCACACTTGCAATACACTTTACTAGATTACTAGGTCAGACCTCACTACTCCCCAGGGGAGAAGACTATTTTCAAATTAGTTTTAAGTAAAGAAATTGTATTTATTAATATCCTCATGAGGTGAAGAGGTATAAGCACCTATATACTATATGGTTGCAGGTACAAACCAGTTTCTTCCAAATCAAGGTCAACAGTGAAAGGGAGGCATCTCCAGAAGGTTGTGCCTTGCACTTAAATTCTTAATCCCTGCCCAGCCCTTTAAATTTTGTTGCATCTAAGGTCTTTGTCTGTAAAACATATCACCAGTTCTCTGGAGAGTAAGGTAAGGAGGGTTGTGCGAATATGTACTACAGATATCTTCTACCAGCGTCTGCTGCAACTGGTTGTATTTTGCTAGGGATCTGGATACAGTTTCGGGGAAAGCATTGAAACATCTACCAAGGTTTGATGCCCTCATTTAGCTCTATCTTGCCTTTGTGGTTAATACAGAATGTTAACATAAACTCCAGCTGCTCAGCATATCATAAGCCCTTGTAAAGAACATGTAAATGCATGCTTGCCTAAACTAAACAGCAACCATGTGGTGGTCTACGCTTGAGTGAATGTGATGTGTTTATGAATAGCCCTTTCTAATAAATGCTCTACCTCTCTAGCTCTTAATAATATTTAACTTATCTCTTTCTTTCAACAGAAATTATTTAGTTAAAAGGATACAGCAATAATCATCACATTTCAAACAATAATGAATCTTTCTGGGAGGTCACCTACAATAGGTAATATAAGCAAGATGTAGCCAGATATAGCAATTATTCAGCCTGAAGCAGTGATGAAGAACTACATTCTTTATAAAAACAGCTCCAACTATTTTTAAGTCTTTGAACTATTTTTAAGACTTAAACAGCAACAAAAAGTCAGACAAAGGCTGATACCAGTAAACACATGTCAACAGGAAAAGACATACAGAACATGGGTTATGTACACTGTCTGCCTGATGGGTGAAGTTAACCCCAGGACAAAGGAGCTTCACAAGGCGCTCTGCATCTTCTAGGTCTGCAGTTTTATCTGACATTCTGGCGCGTTGATAGATGTATTTAAGTCTCTGAATTTTCCCATTGGCTTTGATGCAAACACACACATGTGTAAAGAACTTTGCTTGATTGGGTCTCACAGGCAAACCCCTACTTCTATAGGTGTTCATTTCCTACTGGAGTCATTTGAGTAGTGTTGCATGTTTACACTTTCCAGCCATCTCTGTGTAAATCTCCTCACTAAATTCTATGGAAATGATTGCTCTACTAAACTACCTGAGAATGATACATATATATAATATATAGAATGTATTTAATATCTAACAGTATATAGTATATAATAAAAACCAAAACAAATAAAAGTTTGGTTAAAAAACAGCCTTTAAGGAGATCAGCTTGCAATACAATACTTTATACATGGATTTCTGCTAAAGAAATCCATATTTCTCAATTATCTATATCTACACTTCCTGTCTAAATCTGAAGTATACTTACAAAAAAATCATGTTTCGGTTATAAATTCAAGCCACTGGTTCTCCCTGGACTTCCTTTCAAAATCCCAAGTCCCTGACATTACTCAGATGTAGAACTCCTGTCTAAATGGACTGGTAAATTATCAATTAAACCCAGATGCTTCCCCCTCCCAGAAATTACGGCCTCTGATGTGCACCTTTTCTAAGGACAAAAGCAACGAAATTTTCCCAAATTCTAGCTGTAGTTTCCCATGTACCTCCAAGCGATGACTCCCAAGCCACTACACAACCAGTTTCTTTTCCACTCTTTCTGTGATTTGACGGCACATTTTTTTCTGTTTTAATTTTAAATGGTGGTAATAAAACTAATTCTTTTTGTTCTATTTAAGATTAAGAACCTCAGTCAACCAAAGGCAAGACATCTTAATTAGTGAGGCACTGAGCACAGCAGACTAAATAAAAATCTCACAGCTGAATGAACCAACATTTGGTATGTGAATGATCTTATATGAGACCAATATGGCATATTTCTCATAAAAGAGAGACCTAGTATTATGCAGCAATTCTCAGAAATACGCAGCTAAAAATTTTATATCATAAAACTAATTTTCTAAGAATCTGTCTCGGTCATCACTCCTGCATTTCCAGTCTCTTTTCATGGATGTTTTCACTGAATCCCTTGAGCCTTCAAAGCACTGAAGTAGCCACACAAAGATGTTGTGACAGCCTTTATTGTAAGCACTGAGTAAACCTAAATTAAGAGTACAAGTAATCCACCTATCTATGCAAATCCAAAGAACAATCATCTTGGTTTAAACCTCCTGAATAAATTACTTCAGAAGAATTACTCATTTCATATGGTTGAAAGTAGGGAGGCAGACCATTTGAGCTTTAGAGGTGACATTCCTCTGACCAAATGCAGACGTTTACAATGTAGTCATCTGTATTTCAGCTAGTTGCCCTAGGCTCGATGCGCAGTCAATAGAGAAATTTAGGCTTCCTAAAATAGACAGCTAGAACAGATCACATTAATTACATCCTAGAGAAGCAGATTTCTGTCCCCTGATTGTGAAGGAAGTCCTCAGAGAATGAGCTCAGCTGTAGATCTGTTCTCCCGTGTGTGGCTCGAACCTGGCAGGATGTATCCCACTCTAAGTGCCTATCAGCTTTCACATGCATTTAATTTGAAAATATGATCCCATGTTTACTAAAATGGAAGTGAAAAAGAGCCTTCTTGTTACAGTAAAGGTATTTAAATATAATAAAAAGGTTGTTTAAATATAGACGTGTTATTTTCACATGCATATTTAATAGTGCTATTATTACTTCACATTTTTATGCCATCTTTTACCTGTGCTCAACCAGTTTTACTGAGAACAGAAGTAAGAGAAATATCTAGACTTACATTTTCTGAAGCACACATTAACTGGCACCATTGGGAGCCACAGCAGAGCTCACACAGAGTCTCCTCAGTCTCTGACTCACTCAGCATGCACATGAGGCTGCTGTTAGAAGCACCAGGGACAGGCAGGACTTGTGAACATATGATGACACTTAGCTTCATATTCCTATTTTTTCACTACAGATGGTCCAAGTGAGTGCTTTTCTTAGTGCCTTGCAAGTACCAATAGTTGAGTCCTAATTTAGAAGTGAATAGATTAAAACAAACTGTTTCTCCTCAGTTAGAAAGCACATTTCCAAATGCTAATCTTCAAGATTAGCAAATGTAACATTACTTCATAAAAATGTATTCTCATTCCACTCTAACTTTGGCTTCCATGCCATCCTCCTGTCACAGCGTCATCACGGGTCTTCTTCTCCCAGCCTCAAAACTCTGGTGTGAAAAACATTATAGATTTGACATACGAATTAAAGTCTTCATCCCACTGTCCCAAGAGAAGGGAGGAGGGAAAGAATGCACTTCTGGCTCGTAGCAGGCTCCTAAGTATCAAGAACACCCAATGCGACAGGCCACCACGAACATAACGAAAATCATTTTAACAAACGGGGTACCTATTCCCTCAAGTCCCACGGATAAGCAGGGTAGGGGTTTGCACTGCACTCCCTACCTTTGCTTTTCCTAACCTATCAACACAAGTTCAGCTGTGTCGATGTAGCTCCAGCTCCCGCAGTACACTGAATAACGCAGTTATATATCCCATCACTACTTTTCTATATCCCATTACTACTCTTCTACACCTAATGTAGATAAGCATCAATGCATTTATTTCACAAATCTTCTTACTATTGGACATCATTCTCCTCTTCAATCAATGTCCAAGTTGGTTGCCCTCTGCTTCACTTTGCCTTTGGCTGCACGTCGGGTTGCATTCAGTCCTTGAAGTACAGTGATTGAAAATAATCTGAAATGAAACCCCCTACATAATTTCTACCCGTGGTCTTTTGGTAAGAAAGCAGACCCAAACAAATTCCCATTGGCAAGACCCTGTATTCGGGACTGAAAATCACCACGCAGGAGCACCTTGGTCTCATTTCTTATAAAGAGGGACTTTCTTACCGTTTGACAAAAGCAATTTGTCAGGATACAGACTCTATCATAATCTCCTCTCACATGGAAGTTCACAACAGATGCGGGTACCCGATCAAATACAGAGTAAGGCAAGGCAAAAAAAAAGGATGGCAGACAATCATGTAGAGGATAGGGTACCATTCAGTCATGAATGTATGCCAAGTCCACGAAATCTCCAGTATGGGGCAGGCTTTTGCTTAAGAACAAGCATAAACATAAATAATAATTAATATGATTATTTTGGGGTAGAATATTTACAAATGCAGTGATTTCAGTGTGGAGACAAACCCGTTTAACGTTCTCCAAGTCCAGTAGAAATATTGTCATCTTTAGACGATGCAGTTAGATTGAGCTCACCCTACATTGTAAAATGCCCTGTATAAGTAGATGCTGACAGATGGTTGTTTGGAAATGTGTTTGGAAAAGCAGCTATCAGTCACAATCAATACACCACTTTAAATTTTCCCTTCAGAAGTTAATATTTTTAATCTGGAAACTGATAGCAATCTGACCTAACAAGTATCTTAGTAAAAATCCTACAATATGATACAGTAAAAGAGTGGTGACACATTATTTATTACTTATCTTACAGAATACACAGTTCTTCCCTTGAAAGATTCTGAAAGTGGGTGCACATATGAAGAAGGCAGAAACATAATTCTGTGAAGATAAACAAGGTAGTGCAACACAAACCCATCCAAATCAATCCCTTTGCAAGTCTTAATATACATTTTGCAGTTATTTAGCTAGCTTAATAATGCCATTTCTTAGCCCTCACACTTGGAACAGATGGGATGCAGCCCTCTGATCCTTAAATTAAAGAACATGCAACTTTATGCTGACGAAGCTTTTAATCATCCAGGACACAGTCTACCACCGCCAGAATTTTAATTCAGTGACATAATTCCATGGTGCCATCAGATAAAGAAAGGAAAATAATGGTGTCCTCAAAAGCCCACATTCTAGTAATCTTCACTACTAGCCACCAGCCGGCAGACAAGCTGAATGTAAAACAAGATAATGGCAGCAGACAATGAAAATTCTCACTCAAAGGGCTCGCTGCTGGCCTTCAGTGATTCCCCAGCAGTCCTATTATTAGGGTCCCAAGTCCCTGATCTTCCTCTTATTAGTCAATGACAAAAATTCACTTGCCTACAGGCAGAGGACGAGTCGTAGGCATGGATGTTATTTCTTAAGCAGAGGAAGAAAGAGGCATCACTGATTATAATGCCAAATTAAAAAATGAATAAACTTATTAAATGCTGTATTAGGTTTACTACAGTATAAATAATAATTCCATAGGAAAATGCATTTTACATGTGAAATCAGCAACCACTGAACATTTATTTTTCCAGGTGGCTTTTATCATTCTGTTCTTAACTGTTTGAAATGGCATTTTCCCCTTCTGCTTTGGACAACTTCCACTGGTGAATGTGGAATATCTGTTTCCTCCTTACAAAAAGCTCATTGGGAAGAAATTCTCACTTTATTAAAGAAACAATGAGAAAAGAAATCTAACATTTTCCTAGGTAAGCTTACCTGAGAAAATGTCCAATAAATACAGTTTTGGAGAATTATGCCATTAATAACGATTTCTCCATTCCAAGGAAAAACCTTCTTGTCATGCCCTTTCTCTGCTTCCATGTACTTATACCCTGACAGACACTATTATCACACAGGTACGGTTGCTCAATATTATTCTGTGCCTTTCTGAACTATGCAAAAATGCTCTTTATCATTGACTGTAGCAAAACCACCCTGTGAAGTGCTAAGGTACACACAGAGCCAAGCTTCGTTCCACCCCTCCCAGAGCTGACAAAAGCCTTCAAGAATTATACACATACTTTTAGTTTCTTCATTGCACTGGGTGCAGCTGAACTGAATAGGGGAAAGGTTATTTTGGCAGACTACTGTAATGAAGTGAACTGATCCAGGATGGTCATGACCCCCTGTAGCTGACCCTAGTGAACGCAATGAAAGAAAAGTGCACGTATGCGTGGAGAGTACCAGCACGTCTCACATCAGTGAGGTAACTTCACAGAATCACTAGGTTGGAAAAGACCTGTAAGATCATCAAGTCCATCCATCAACCCAACACCACCATGCCCACTAAACCATGTCCCACAATGCCACATCTACACGTTCCTTGAACACCTCCAGGGATGGTGACTCCACCACCTCCCTGGGCAGTCTATTCCAGTGTGTCACCACTCTCTCAGTAAAGAAATTATTCCTAATATCCAGTCGTAATCTCCCCTGGCACAACTTGAGGCCATTTCCTCTTGTCCTGTCACTCGTCACTTGGGAGAAGAGACCAACACCCACCTCTCTGCAACCCCCTTTCAGGTAATTGTAGAGAGCGATGAGGTCTCCCCTCAGCCTCCTCTTCTCCAGGCTAAACAACCCCAGTTCCCTCAGCCGCTCCTCATCAGACTTGTGCTCCAGACCCCTCACCAGCTTCGTTGCCCTTCTCTGGACACGCTCCAGCACCTCAATGTCCTTCTTGTAGTGAGGGGCCCAAAACTGAACACAGGATTCGAGGTGCGGCCTTACCAGAGCCGAGTACAGGGGCACGATCACCTCCCTGCTCCTGCTGGCCACACTCTTTCTGATACAGGCCAGGATGCCTGTCCTGGAGCTTCAGGCTCTTTTTCCTTTAAGGATTTTCTTTCAAAAGTTTTAGAAGTTTATGTAGTTAGTGATCTGCTGGGCTACTTTGAGATGTAAAACTTATAGAATTGGTTTTGCATTAAAATATAAAAGAAAATCAACAGACATCAGAAGTAATTAGCATTGTGCTTATGAGTCAATTAACTAAATCCTTCACAAGCACTGTGAACTCTTTGCTATATTTGCTGAAAATTTTAATATTTAATTACTAATCTTAACAGGACACATCATTTCCATTTTCTTTGACTATATGTACAGGAAATATTGATACAGACATATAAGCAATTCAGTACAGTATTTAGCAGGCTGGTTTTCTACATTCTCTAAGCAAGTCTGCTTCCAACAGATATTTAGAAACTGTTAAAGCTGCAAAACAATTTCCTTTTTTCAGTCCTAGGCTGCATGTAATATGCTCCATGTAATTTATCACAGAATCACAGAATCACTATGGTTGGAAAAGACCTGTAAGATCATCAAGTCCAACCATCAACCAACACCACCATGCCCACTAAACCATGTCCCACAATGCCTCGTCCACACGTTCCTTGAACTTGCACGGTTCTTCTCCACTGGCTCACTGGGAGAAGAGTGCAGCCTGTAATTTTAATAGCAAATAGTATAGCATTACATGACACTGCCCACGTACGGAGGCCGGGGCTGCAGAACAGCAGGTGAGATCTTTGCTCCATATACTGCTTGACAGAAGGGGCAGGTGAGCAAACCCCTGTAAAGTGCGATTCGAAAGTGGTGTGACAAATGGTCTGATGGATATAACACCTACCATTATTCCAAAAACTAAGTTTCCCGGGTAAAGCAGATAAATGCTTGTTTATCCCAGAGTTTAGGAGTGTTCCTAAACTCATCTGAGTTGCAGGAGTTAAGATGAAAGCTTATAAAACAGGGGTGAATATAGCACAAAAAGGGAGAAGATACTATAGGATTCTTAGACGCTTCTCTCCCTTCTATGTACTTCATTGAAGTGAATTGGATTACGGTTTTGTACTGAAATCTCAGGAGTGTTGAGGCACTAGCAGGGCTGATGAAACAGATGACCAGTGTACCAAAATCCTTACAACTTTGTTATGCATTTGTTTCAAACATTCAGGGAGATGAAGTCAGTTCTCTCCTTCCCTCTGCACCCCGAGCAGCTGCCTTTTCCAGTTCCTACTCCCCATCCCATCTCATGAAGTCATTAATTTTTTATGAGTTATTAACATGTAAACAGCTGCTCTAGGGTACCAAGTGCTCTCTAAGTCACTGATGACAACTTACAAGAAGGGCACGCACTTCTTTGGCTATACGTATAGCTCAAGCTATAGCTGGAGCAAGGGCACATTCCTGCTATGTTGTCTCTGGGCAGCTTTGGTCCTGGCTCAGCCCGGTGCCTGGACCATCCAGGCGATGCCTCCTGGCCAAGAACAGCTCCGCAGTCACACCTAGGAAAGCTGCGTACCTTCATTTCATGTATCTTTACTTTCAAATATTTACATTTAGATCTTGCTCTGGGTTGCCCAGATCCTGACTCACAGAGGAAAGCACTTAGACCTCAGTAGGAAGCAGCCCTTCCCTACAGTGATGTACAGGGAAAGGGCTGGACTCTTTCATAAATACTGCTTCCAAGTCACCCCCGAAGGGAAAGAAGACCTTAACAAGTGTAAATGCAGAGACTGAGACTACTTAAAGCGCACTCAAACCAAGCTAAGGTTTGATCCCTATTTGGCAGAGTATTTTTTCTTTATTTGGTTGTTTTTCTTTAAAGCTGGCAGAATGACAACCCCAGAACAGCTGGTTTTTTGTAAGGACTGGTATGTCAGGAAACCTAGCCCAAAAGACCCCAAGTCTGAAAGACTGATTTCACCCTTTGCTCTCATAAAGTACAATAAACTTCAGGGCAATCTGAGTTTGCACTTAGATCTTGGAGCCCGTAGATGTGCTGACCATAAACCAAAAAGGAATCCCCAAGTGCAAATACAGCAGAGCTAGTCCCATAATACTTAAAAATATGTTACTGTGGTAGGAAAAAGAAGTTGAAGGAGTTGAAAAGGGTTGAAGAAGTCTAAAAATTCCCAAACATCATACCTCTTCAAGACAGCTTTTGCTTTCCTTGTAATTTAATCAATATTTTAGTTGTTTCTTTGGGGGAGACAGTCACGTGGGCCTCCTACACGTACCTGTAACTGCCCTTAGGTTGTACGGAGAGCTACTGTTTACAGGCAAGCCTTCAGTATAGCTTAATTTTAACCCTCAAATTACTTTTAAAAGTTACATAGTTGGACTATAAGCAAGAGGACAGAAAAATGAGAGATCTGGAGAAGATGGGGTCAAAGGGGTGACAGCTCTCAGCAAGATTTTCCACATGTGCAAAATCTAGACTCAGCATTTTGTAAACAATAATAAAGGAGAAGATCCAAAGGGATGTGAAGGAAATTGCAGCATTGAGAGGCTGGGAGGCTCAGTCATTGCAGACAGACAGACGGCAACAGCAGTCACCAAGAGCCTAATTGGGACTTGAGTCAGGTTAAAATTAACTGTTGCCTCTTTTTGGCTTGTTGGATACGGTTTGATCAGATCAGCTCCAGGACCAGGCTCAGGATGTGGCTGTCACAAGGTGGAAGGTGTCTTGGTGGCTCCAAGCCGCAGCAGTGGAGGTCGGTGGGAGGGCTCCTTGGGGGCAGAAGGGTTGATGTGGGGTGGGCTCTCACACACCTCCTGACCTGACTCCTGTCCACGGGGTCTCCCGTTCAGCAGAGCAGCGTGAACACGCGCACAACCCAAAGCGCTAATCTCACCGACATCAAATAAGATGATTCATTTATTTACAGCTGAGCGCTTGCCTAAACACTTCCCTGAGCTGCAGGGAAAGAAGTGCAGGAGAGACCAAGAAGCTGCAAAAAGTGAATCAAGGACAGCAGAAAGTCCCAGAGAAGATGAAAAGGTCAGAAGCCACAGGAACAGACAAACTTTCCCAGAGAGGGAACAGCTCTTCCTTTCCCCAGAGGACACTTGTTTTGTTTATCTGAGGTTTTTGGTGTGTGCTTTCAGCTGTCTGCATGTTTGGGGGCTTGTTTTCATTAATTTCTGAAGTGAGAGACTTTTAGGTTTTTTTAGGGTTTTTTTTTTAAGGTCTCCAACTGTTTTTTTTTCCTTTTAAATGAGACTTTACTAGTTAAATAGCCCTTTTTTCAGCAGAACTAACTAACCTTGGAAATCGGATTGTTTTTGTAACCAGGTGGGGTCCCACCCATCTGCACTCAGCATTATTCACGCTGGCCCTCGTCCAGAATTTTCCCCAAGACTCTTCAGGGTGCATTTCATTCCTGTTAAGCTCAAAACAAAATTCTGTGGCCTGACCTAGCCTCTATCTCCTTTCAGCTCTCCTGGTTCTTCCTGCAGGACCCACCATGCACCCATCATCCCCTATCCAAAGAGACTCGCAGCTTTTCATGGTCCTAACGGCAAACACATGGTGCAGATAGAGGGATCAGGCAAGGAGAAGAGCTCGCTGTACTCACAGAAGCTCCTCAGCCTGAATATTTTTTGTCCCCTCCACGAAGCAGATCTTTTCATTTTCCAAAGGGTATTCTTTGATAATGTTGTGTGTTTACAGAATTGAAAATCAATTAGCTCCTAACATTTTCAGGTAGTTCTGAATGCAGCCAGCGACAACATCCAGTAAGCGTTTCACTCTATGCCCCAGCACGAACTTGGCTTACAAGAATAAATCTCACTCTCCACAACGGCAATTTCTTTCGGTTTGACCTACGCTAAGCCCCAGCAGCCGAACTGCACCCAAGAGTGGCCCCTCTGCAGCTCAGCTCCCGGCCACCCCCACCCCGGTGACACTCAGCAGCCCCACTTCGCCTTATCTAACGCCTTTGCCTTTTACGTTATCTATCTCATTTTCAACTCCTGCCATTTTTTCATTTCCTCATTGCGGCCCACCCTGCTTGCAGGGCTGAAACGTCTTTTCGTTCAGTCTACGCCAGCAGCAGGCAGCCAGCTGGTCTGCTGTGTGCTCCTGAAGCAGGAGTCCCCAAACGACAACGCAGGAATTAGCTCCCAAGGCCAATTCCTGCTGGCAGCTTCCCCTCTCCTCCTCATCCTCCTGCCGGAACGGGACCGCTTATGCCTTTGGCCTCTTAAAACCCCTCTACTAAGCAGTTGTGCAGCCGCGGTGCCTGGCTGCTGGAGCTCGCGGTCCAGAGTTTCAGCCCCTCCTGGCCCCGTCTCCTGCTGGGGCAGAGATGCTGGGCTGGGACCCAGGGGCTGATGCTGGCTCCACAGCGAGGATGGGCACCGCTGGCACGCAGCGGCTGACAGCACCACCTGGAACCACGCAAGGATGTCTGTCCGTCAAACCCTTCCCCTCAGCTGCCAAAATCCTCAGGGACAGCCCCAGTGTTTGAAGACAGATGAGGAGCAGCATTGTTTTGGGCAGGCTCCTTTCCCCTCAGGTTTGCTGGTCTCTGGGGCAGGGGCTGAGAGCAGCGGCCGCTGCGCTGCCTAGTGCCAGTTCAGCAGCTGGGGCCCTAAAACCTGTCAAACTGACACGGCACACAGAGAGGAAAACCACAAGAGTCATTCTTTCCATAGCCAGCTAGCCCATTCGTATGAGTTTCTTCCTGACAGAGTAGATAACCATTTTGCTAAACGTATTTTACATTTTACGAGCATTTTCCCTGCACCTGCTGTTGCACATATCTTAGGGCATTTCAAGCTTCCTTGCCCAAATCTGGTACCAAGGCAGCTTCTACCAAGAACTGGCTGGTTAAAAAAACCACAAAAATTATAGATCATACCACGCTCTTAGCCACCAACATTACCAGTTTGAAGCTCGGGGCCTTAACCTTTTACTTGATAGTATAACAGCAAATATATATTTATTAGCAATCAGCCATTTACATATACACTCTCTCTCTCTCTTTTTTTTTATATATATATATATATATATACAGCTACATACATATCTGTATGTAGCCTATATACACATGGACATATGCCCATGAAGGAAGTTAGAATTCCGCACTTGCAATTCTGCTTGTCCCCGTTGCTTCTTGCTCTCCCGTTGACCTGTTAGCTAGGGCTCCACCTGCAAGGAAGGCAGGCAGGTGAAGTGACAACCTGCCACTAGACTGAGCCCTGGAAAGGAAGGCAAGAAAGTTGTACTTACTGCAGCTGGCAAGAAAAGGAGAGCAAAGGAATTTGAAAAAGGCAGTGAACTCGGTGCAACAGTGAAAAAAAATCTAAGAGCACAAAATGTTTTAAATTTCAGTAAAACTCCAAAACCAGACCAAGGTCAGCAGGGAAAACCAACCAACCAAACACAAAACAAGCAAACAAAACACTTACAGGGTGTTAATGTTTTGAATGCTTAAAAGTGGGATGCTGCGGCTGATCGGCTGCCCTTGGCCACTACGTTATAAACTTGCCTCCAAAAGAGCCCTAGGGTAGCCTGCGAAGGCCCACATGTTCCCACCAAAAATAGCAAAGCGCTTAATCTGAGAAAGCTACGTTACTTCATGTAAGAATCAGGTAAGTCCAAAAACACTTCTTTATTACCTAACATTTATGCGTGCAGAAAACACCTAAAATAATCTAACTGCACGAACTGCTTAGTAAAAATAACGCTTGGGATTAGAATGAGACTGGAGAGCATCGAGTGCGAAAGGCTGAAGCTGCAAGGGCTTGCGAACGATTTGCCAATGCCATTGCGACCTAGTGGAAGCCTCTTCCACTGCTTTACAATCATCGTATTTTATTAACCAGCCCAACAGCACACAGGAAAAATCGAAATCTGCCTACAAAGCTGGCACATATGGGAAAAGCTCACTCCTGGTTGTTTTATTTTAAAAAACCCCTACAGTAGCTCCCATTGTTTGTTTGTTTTTCCCCCCAGACTAGACAGCATGTGGCTTATGAGCCACACTGATAGATGCGATAAAGCTCCTGCCAGATCTGATTGATGACTGCACTAGGAAATGCTGTGAAGGTCACACTGTAATTCTCTGTCTGCAGCTGCTCCTGGTAAGAAATGCTACAGCAAAATAAAATCTGGATCCACTAATTGCTAGCAAGAGGGCAATTCCCTCCTTACCTTGCCTTCTCTTCTCTTCCAGTTCTGAACAACAGGAATGCCACAAGCATGTGTAACTGATGAGAGACCAGATAAGTTTCAAAGAGATACTTAAACATACTTTAATGGACAAAAACATCCACCCACAGCAACCGGCCAAATATTGAGCCTTTATACATTTGAAGACAGCGCACAGTAGTTTAGCATGAAAGAGGCCCATTAAAGAGCTTTTCCTATTTGCTTCTCTTCAAAACTGAGACAACCAACGACGACGCATTCTCTGTGAAGGAGTGCCATCTCTGATCATGTGAGTACATGAATTAAGCTCCTTCCCAAAACTCGTTCATTTTAGATGAACCAAGCAAGCACGCTCATTAAAACCGGCTACCAGCTCAGGATAAATTCAGTGAGCCAGGACATCAGTCAATCAAGTAGGACACCAAATCTTGTTTTCCAAAAATGTTTAGATGTGATTAGGACAGTGATAAGACACTGGGGAATTCACAAACATGATATAATGACAGTCCCCTAATGAATAATATATAGTTAGTGCAACTCATAGCAATTACCTCACATACACAAAGTGCTGTATTTCTTGGGGGTAAAATGCTGTTATCTTCGAGACATCAGCTACATTACAGATTAAATTTGAAACCACTTGTGTACTCTTTTCTGGCACTTATTATTAATGGATGGGAATATTTTGATTCAGCATTTTGTACTCATAAAGATTTTGGCACAGTAAGAACATTACCAACATTTATCCTAGAGAAAGACAGCCTTTATCACTCAACTCAAAAATACATGATGGCAGAGAGATGCTGGCAGCAGAAATCCCCCAGACAGATAGTTAAAAAATCCCACCACTATGTCACCATGAAAGGAATAATGCACCGATGCTTTTTTAAATGTTTATTTCTTTTTCAGCTTAAGAAAGAGATTTAAAGAAGACAGTCCTATGCAGTTCCGCTTATTTTACTGCCAGACATACACCATCAACTTTTAAGATACCACTACGTGTAAAGAGCAGTACCTATACAAAACCAAACCTATTAAAAAAGTCCTCTTCTTAGGAATTTCTTTCCCAGATTTCTTGATGGACAGTGATAAAATATACAACAGATATTGACTGATCCTTTTCACAGCCTAGTGTATTATCCCAGGGCTACTCTGAGAGAGGTGATCACCATCAGCTCATTTGGACATTGCTGGGCGTTAAGGGTGCTCAGCACCTTGAGCCGTCAAATCTTACTACGCACTGTATGTCATGAACGACTTCCTGTCAAGGTGGCAGAGGGGTAATGGATGGCAAAGAACTCTATTTTTCTGCCATTCAGGATTTCATTTCTTATCGTATCTTTGGAAAACAGGGCTTGTGTCCCATTTGTTATCTACTATGAGATATGCCCCCTTCCCACAAACCCTGATTACGTTCCTGCAATACTATTCATTAGCATTACTAGCATCAACAGGTGTTTCATGACCTGGCGAGTCGAGAGTTAACTTCAATCAGAGAGTAAGAGCAATTTCATCTATACATAGTATTTTACAGTGCTGTTGCATATGCAATACAAATACAAGACCTTCACGTATAGGTAGATGGGTAGGTGTAGTCTGACAGTCGCGCTGGTTGCCCCCGCCTGATGGCAGCTGCATGTTTTCCTACCTGCTCATGGTGTTGACAGGCTATTCTCGGTATTGCTTTGTACAGGCACTTCCCCAAAAGACATCTGGTATGATATTAAAAACTTACATTTGCTCTAAGGCCAGCTTAGGATGCCTCATAGTAGGAAAGCTAATTCCTCCTAAATTTCAATAACCTTAATAGACGGAGAATAGGAGTACATTCCAGACTTAGCTTTTTCAATCCTGCTTCAGAGCTCACAGTATCTCCATAGTCCTTTGGTTGACATCCATTCTTCTATTATTTTTGGGGGGTTGAGTCTTAAAGTTCAACTGTAAGCCTAAGAACACTTCATATTAGAGTATATTAACCTGGAATAATATTGACTGAGTGTGTAAAACACTCACCTGCCCAGCCCAGACAGTTCCTGTGCCAGATGAAACACTGTATTTGTCAACAAACTGATGAATCAGAGGAAATTCACAGTCCTACCAGTAGCTAGGTGTCATTCACATGTAAAACAAGGTGAATTGCGTAATCAGAAGGGATGCATGAATTTTTTGAAAAGTTGACACAGTAGGCTTTTGTGCGACTGACAATAATATAGAGCGAACTACACTGTACGGGAGTTCGGAAGCCTAAGTCCTTGCATCCCACCCTCCCACTTCTGCAAGAGATGTCTTGCGAGTGAATATAAAGCACATCCATCCCTCCCCCTCGCCCCCTCCTCGCAAAACAAAGAGCGCAGCTTTGAACAATGCAGTTAACCAGGCAGCCTCCTGGATACCATACTCCCATTGACTGACGGATCAGATACAAAACTTTTGAAAATGGCCGGAAATTAAATCGGTCGACTCCGGATTGCATAAACCAGCCCTGAACTGCTGGCTCTTTGTCCTGGGGCAATGTCTCAAGGAAGTCTGCAGTACGCAGCAGGGCAAGACAATTCCTGATCTGCCCTTACAGCAGGTTCTCTCTGCACCACTGAAAGGAACAGCACAATTAGTCATATGTGTACCAATACAGCCTGTCCCCACTGAGATTTCAATATTTATATTTCTTTTAATGTTTCTGACAGTATCACTTCAATTTTGAGAGCTTCAGGAGATTAAAAACCTCTCCACTCAGTTGTAAAATTTTAAATACTGTGAATGACTAACCTACTGAAGCGTCTTTGCATTTTACCCCTCCTTGCTTCAAGAAACACTGCCATTTCAATGCCAAAGATCTTCCAAATCCTTTTATCTAATACCTGAGACCCAGGAACACCACATAACTGTGAATTTTGCTGACATATTTCCTGGGAGACACCAACCAGTGCTGCGTATTAGCAAAGGCAGTGAATACCTGCTCATTGTTCTGTGCACAGGCTTGTCACTGCCATCGCTGGGTATCCAGACACACAAAGAAAACTGTAGGTGCTTCTTTTCAGAATCTATGTCAAATTCTTCTTAAACCCATCTGGTGCCCTATAGCCGCAGAAAGACAGCCGCAGACTGCTCTCTCTCCGGCTCTAACGCAGGATTCGCTCCTGTTCCACCCCAGTTCCAAAAGGAAAAGGGAATTGTTCAAAAGGAGAAAGTAATTGTGCAGCTCTTCCTATGGAAACCACCAGGAGGCATAAGGGATGACTGAAGGGCACCAAGTGCCCATATAGGAGAGCGCTGATGGATGGATCCATCTGGCTGCCAAGCTGTTCCCTCGTCCCCCTGCACCGACCCTTCCCGGAGAAGCAGAGAAAAAGAACTTCCTAATAACGCTATTTCCATGAAAGAGAAAAGTGGCACTGTAACACTTGGAGCAAACAGCGACAGAGCACCTGCGAGGGCGAGATACTAGTTATGGAAAATACCTCTGAGAGCCAAACCAAGTCATGCTGTGACATTTTTTTCCCCACGGAACAAAACAAAGAACTGCACAAAGAACAGCAGAATCCGTGGGCTTAGGACGCCCCAGAGTGCAGTACAATACTTAATTAGATCTCTCTGGTTTTGAGATGTATTATTTTATAGTCAGATCTCAGCTGAAAAGATCAGTCATTGCAAAGGTATGATAAATAAAACAGGCACAGACACACCAGGTGTTTGCGTCAAACTGATCATATAGGATCCAGAGAAGAGATTAGCCGAATACTTCTCTGTTCCTGACATCTGTCTTGTCTTGCCTTTCAGAAGTGTGTGTTCATTCATCTACGCTGCCTTTCGGGGCAGGTGAACGCCTGGGTTCCTGAGGAATGCCTGCCTGAATCCATCCACTGCTCCAACCCCAGAGCTTGTCGTTTATAAAGCGACGTCTGCTTCTGGCTGTTTATCTGGCTCTTTTGCCACCTATTATTTTCCTACCGGCTAAATCTTCGGCAAGCTTCCTCTATCCCCTCCCCGCCCCAGGCACAGAACGCGCATAGAACCAACAAAGTTAAAACTGAGTTTCCAAAAAAACCCTCAGTGGAAGAAATCAAAATACGTCGCAGTGAACCGAACCGCCGCCTACCAATCGCAGGCTGCTTTTTGGTGTGAACCTCGCTGTTAGACAGGAAATAAAAAGGAGGGGGTCGGACGGGGAAGCCAATGGGACAGAGCTGGAAGGATGGTTCTTTGCGCCTTTGCCCTCACTGAATCCAGGACTGTAACATGATGCAATCTCTCCGCTACGATGAAACGGCTTCAAATGGCAAAGTCTGGAGAGAGACCACCTCTTCCCACCCTAAAAGGCAGAGAATAATTAAATTCTCAGCGGTACAAAGCAGCAACCCGGGCTCTCCCGGCTGCCAGGCCGCTGGCATTCCCGGGAAGCGATGCGAGCTTCGGGGTCGCAACCAGAGGGTTTCACTCCGGAGGACCTCAGCCGGATTTCTGCTCTTTCAAAGTCCGGGCACGGGCCGCACGGTGCAGCGGTGCCGGGGCCCGGCGGGGAGCCGAGGGGGACGGCAGCCGCCGGAGCTGCCGCCGCCTGATGCTCGGGCTCCCTCGCGGCTTTTTCCATGTGCTTCTCCCGGCCAAGAACACGAGCGAGACTTTGGTTTTTTCAGGCTTTTCTCCAGTAAGCCCACAGCTTTGCTAGCACGGGGCTGCCTGGAGCAGCAGTGGAGCCTCGGCAGAAAAAGCCCTTTTCTGAATCCAGCCCTTCCCCTCCCTCTTTTTCCCTCCGCTACTCCCTCCCCGCCCGCGGAGCTCGAGAGAGAGATGCTGCCGGGAGCGAGCGGGGGCCGCGGGAGCCGTCCTACCTTTCCGGCCGTCCTGCCGCGGCTGCCGGCACAAAGCGGGCTCCGCGCAGCAGCGGGGGCGGGCGCAGCTCCGGCCGCGCAGCGCAGCGCCGCGGAGCGCAGCCAGCACCGCGCCGCGCCGCGCCGGGGGCGGGGAGAGGCGGGGACGGGGCGGGGAGGAGGTGCCGGCCCGCCCGGTCCCACCGCCCCCGGGCCGCGCAGCCCCCGCCCCGCGGGGAGGGGACAGGGGCGAGGCGGAGTGAGCGGAACAAAGGCGGCGGGGGGGGGGAGGCGGGGCGGCCCCGCAGCATCCCCCGGGAGGGGTCGGGGGTGCGGCAGCCCCCGGGTATAGGGCAGGAGGGGCGCAGGTGTGTGCGGCATCCCCCGGGCAGGGGGGCTCCGGGGGCCGCAGCTTCCCCCCGGGCAGGGGCAGGTGAGCCGAAGTGACTCCCTGCGAGGCAGTTGCTGGCAGTTCACACATGGGCTTCCTGCCCCTGAATAAAGCAGCCTCGGTGGATGGAGGCTTCTTCCACGAGTAAATGCTGAAATACTGCGGTATCACAACTGGGCCTTCAGTGCTGTCCATCCCCTTCCCATTCGTGCCCGGGAGATGCTGTCACTCTGGCATTCAGCGGTGGGGGAATAACCCCAAGCGTGGAATTGGAGCACACGGAGCATGTTGCCATTCATCTAAAGTCACAATGTAAGCCCTTTTGTTAAATGGTGTAAAATCATGCACAGACCCAACATGGATTTAAAACAGGGTTCCGTCGCCTTAGTTTATACAAGCCAGCTTTAAGTCAAGAATGCAAGGTGAGACACTTCATGTTGATTAAAGCTTATACTGATTAAAAGTGCCCTCTGAGAGCTTAAAGTAGGCGCCAGTTTTCAACAAAATTGCAGTCTGAACCAATGCAAACTTGCATGTGGGCAAGGTGGGTAAACGTGTTCCAACTTTGACAAGTTCACGTAGTTATTTTCTTCTCTGTCCATAAAGAAATTGGAAAACTGAGGTCACAGAGGAATGTTACTAAAGGAAGAACATCTGTTAAGGCAACAATATTTCTTCCTCTTTAGTCCAGTTAGGTGTTGAAGCATCTTTTCTTTTACCTCCACTATAACAGTTGGATGCACAAATGTTCTCGTGTAAGGAGTATTTGTGGAGCTTTCTACATGCACGTTCAGCATGCTGTACAAGCTCATAGCTTATATTGTTGTGCATCTTAGAGTATACAACTCATCTTTAATTTTGGTGCATACAATTTGGTTTGATCTGGCCAGGTTTAATGTGGTCTTCTGTCCTGTTTTATCATCCTCAGACATTCCAATACAGTGATGCCCAAAGTAACAGATTCAACCAGGAAAATTTCTATTTATTCAGCATTTACACTGCATGACCCGGTAGGATACGCATGAGATCTCTGTAGCCTAAACCAGGAGTGCCGAATTCACAGCCCAACGTTGTCAGGACAAATTACTTAGCCTCAAATCTCACTTCCAGACGTTCTCTTTCTTGTATGCCTTTGGGTATGGGCAGGGAAGGACTTGCCTACTGGATGAGCTCTTCTGACAGCAGCAGCTTGCTCCTACCTGCCTTTTTTCATTCCGCTTGTTGGGAGCTGGCAGGACTGGGGTTCGGAGTAGTTAGAAGTAGTGATTTTTCTGGCAATATTAAAGGGCTTAGTTGGCCTTGAAAAATCAAACCGTAGCTCCTCTTCTCCACAGTTCAGTTGCTTTCAGCTGTTGCTGTCTTAGAGCTACTTGATTTGTATCATGACCTGTAAAACATGATCGCTAGAGAGAACAATCCAAAAGTTTGCTGTAAAAGCAGCTCTTGGCTGCTCTGACGCATGCAGTGTAATCTGTGCGTAGCACCACTGATTTCTATGCTTGCAGTGAGCAATTCAAGGATTTGGTGGCTTTACTGCCTCCGGTTTGATAAGTTTTAATGCCTGCATTACATTAAATAACACTTCAGTGTATAGCCTCTGCCTGCCTTAAGACATTGTGTGGCCCCTCTGCAGTCTGTAATCAGGGTGCTTGGTTCTAGCAACACTGCAGAGTATTTCTTCCACAGAAATGTCCTGAAGATGTTAAGAAGCTGATCAGCAAAGAAACACAGATGAGAAATAGTCATCACAAGACAAGCAAGAAAATAAGCACTTTATGCCCTATGCCAGATGAGAAAGTGAGATAACAAGGGGTTTGTCCTTAGGCTGTTGGAGAGATTGGTAAGGACTTCTTGTCTTCTGGCGGTAACTCCACAGGGACTGAAGAATGAGCCATCTATCACAGAGACAAACATCAGATAGCACAAACAGTTCCTCTTGAAGACAAACTCTCTCCAAAGCTGAAGGGCTCAAAAGAACTTTTTTCTTATTCAAATTCTTAGATTCTACAATGCTGCATTTTAAAGTGGCATTCCCCCCCCCCAATTCTGAGTTTGGCCATATGCATTCTGCAAGCTACTTCAGCTGCAAAATAGAACTTGGTGATTCAGTGAATTTATTTCCCATAAGTCTTAATGACACTATTTAAATACAAATTCTATTTTATAGAATTAAAAGGAACAGCATATAACTCACCTCAAACACAGTATGATCAAAATAAATCAATTGATAACTAAGGAGTTTCTTGCATGGAAACTGAAGTCACGTCATTAATAGGAAACCTGTGGTTCACAGTAACTGTACGTCATACTTTGCACCCAATAAACTTCTTAAACTAATCATCTTCTAACAAAGTAGTAGAAAGCAATTTTATATAAATCTCCCTATTTGAAACACACGTCCTCCATGTTTGACAAAGCACCTTCTAGCTTTAAGACCAAACATCCACGCAAGGTTCCAAATATTGTCTTTGTTCTCAATAATTCACAATAAATTCCCACTCTATCAAGGGTAACTTCACTACTGCAGAAACAGTCTTCACAAGCTTTAGGCATGACTTGATGAAGCTTAGCCATAGGGATGCCCTTATCTTCATGTAATCTTCTTAGTACTGGTTATCACAAAAAAAGAAAATAATCAGAGCAAAAAAAAAGAAAATAGTTGAGTAGTCCCAGCAGTAAGGTATCCAAATGTAGTTGTTTACAAGATTGGGACTTTAACCATCAGATAATCTCCAGCGTGTTGAAGGAGAGAAGTCATGACAATGACAGGCCATATTTATTATCTTTAGGATGTGCTTAGAGGAGTTATTATGCATGTTTTAAGATTTTTTTTTCCCTTGGAAAATCAACATTGGATGAAATCTGAGAAACACAGGCATGAGAAAAAAAATCTCCAACTATTTGTTGTGATTTATGTCTTGCAAGGAACTCCAAGCAATTTGGATTTGGCTCACTTAAATAATGTAAAAAGGCAGGAAAACAGTACTTTAAGCAATTAAAAGTATGGGTCAGTTTTTAAAGATACACTCAGTTCCATTTCAAATCTGCCTTGGACTGAGTCCATAAGCAGACAACTCGCTAGTTTAAGAGGCCCCAAAACCTCAGCAACATCCTGGTGGGAAAACAAGTACAAGAAAAGCTATTGGATGATGTAAGTGACGATTGGTATCACCTGAAAGTCTGCTCAATACTTTTCAGTAAGACTTTTCAAGATGTTTCTACAAGAATATGGGGTTTTTTTTTCAGTATCTTAAAGTGAATTCATAGCTGTAAGAAAGAGTCAGTATGTTCTTGTCATTTGGTACCAGAAAGGCTGTCAACACAATCTGCTTCTTCGGGGTTTTTTTTTGGGGGGTTGAGGGATTTTTGTTGTTTGAGTAGACACAAAAGCCTACAATTCTCAAAATGTTGACTTCCTGTAGAGACCAGGTACTGCCCCGTGCAGAAGACACTGGTGTGATGGGCAGGGGAGATGAGGGCTCCCTGGGGCGAGCCTTGCTGCGACCACCTCCCGCCGTGCCCGGCCTCCCACCCTCGCATTGTGTTGGCATGGGGGGAACGGATGGTCTCAGGGAGTATTGAAAAGTAGGCAAAAATACAGCGTGACCTGGGCTGTCAAGAGGTGGAGTGACATTACAGTAATTGCCACTCTCTTCAGTAAAACATAATGATGGCAGGATTTCAAAAACAGAAGGCAACTTACGGCTTTTTAGAACAAAAATCTTCTGTTACTTTGAAACTGTGATTTTTCTGTAAGGAAAACATCAGTGTTTCTACAGCTGTCTCAGACGCTTGAGGCATTTACAGACTAAGAATAAAAGTCTTTTACCTACAGCAGAAAGCTCTTGATAAAGGGTGTTTTTCTTCCTTTCTTATCATATACTATGATCCTGTTACTGCAGGATCTATTGCTATTAATACTCTAATACTCAGCATCTTTCTGATTTTTTTTTTAAGAGTATCTTTTTGAAGTATCTCTTTAACGAGTTGTATTTGCTTGGGTCCCACATACTTTCCAGGTTCACTGGAGGGAAAAAAAAAATCATACTTTAGATATACTTCTAAAATTTGTTTCAGGAATCTCACAGTGCTGATTATATATGTCTCCCAAAAGGACTTCTTATACAGGTAACACTTGCTTTTATAGAAATGCCATTCACCTTTCTGCAGAAAGCAGATTTGAAAAAGTGTGCATTACAGAAACTTCAAGAAGAGGGATTATGCAGCTTTTACAACATGCACGGCCCTCTTCTTACTCTCTACACAGATAGGTCTTCTCCTGTGTAACAGAACTATTTGCAACTATCTTCTCTTCACAGATATGTAAAATATCTTAAATTAGGTTCTTCATTCCACTGCTAATTGATTTTGAATCAGGGTGAAGGAGGGAATACATACAAAAGGATAATATATCCTTTATAGAATCTTAATGTGTAGCTAGAAATGGTTACTTCCCATTCACATTCTTCTGTTTGAGCTAAGATATACAATCCCTCCTTCTGATTTCAGTTTTAGAAGAATTTCTATATAATCTGAGCTCTGCGGTCTTGTGTAGGTAAGATTGCCAGTGATTTCAGTGGGCTTAGTTAGCATTTAGCACCTGACATTTTCGAAATGCTATGCTAACATCCTTTTATTAGTTGCACATTAAACCCCCAGCATGACTGAAAAGTAGCTCTGCCTTTGGGTAGTACAAACTTCAAAGAAAAAAAATCCTAGTCTCATTATTTTTATTTTTGTATTAAGGTTGAACACACTGGGAGAAGATTTCCCATAAATCTCGCCTCCTTGCCCCTGCTTTCTCTGAATTCAAGCAAGATTAGGCCAAAAATGGAAGCTGAGCCCTTCCCTGCCTCTTTTTCCCCTCACATTGTTCAACAATGTATGAAACTCAATACCTTCCTTCTCCTTTGTCATCAAGATCAGGGAACAGCCCGTTCTTAAACGTACCATCTGTCAAAGTAATGCCTCTGTAATTCTGTTGAAAATCTCAACTATTCTGATAAAGCCACTGTGTTGTTTTACTTGTGCATTACTTTGCACTTTTTCCTACAGAAACACACTTACGTAAGCACTGGAAAAGCTACTTCAAGTTACTCCTTATTTACACCTTATTTACTCTTGAGTTGACTCACTGTGATACAACGTCACTTTTTCACATGAGTAATTTTCTTATTCCTTCAAGAAAGCTCAGCCACGTTTGCTTTTAATGATATTTTCACAAGTAACAAAGCCATACTTTTTCTGCTCCAAGACCCCTTTCCAATATTTCCATTTAAGCCAATGAACTAGAAGGATTTTGAAAGAAAACGACCTTATTTATGGTTGGGCATGTGCTACTTTAATGGTTGTCTTCTGTACAGTGTTTGGAAATCAAGGTCTGATGATGCAGAGTAAGTATATTTACAAGGTTTGTTTTGCAAGTGTTAGGCCTCTTTATTTCTCACTGAATTTCTTACAGTAGATGTTTCACCATTTTCTAGTAAGCAAGATAGGGTTCAAGAAGATTTTCATAAATACTTTTAATTTCAGAATAATAGCAGTGTTGCCAAACTGATACTAGTATAGAAATACCAATTTTAGTCATCTCATGAGTATAGAAGGCCCAAAATGTGCTAAGATATATGTGAGCCTATTTCAGAGGTACAAAGGTAAAGTAAATGTGAAAGCACATAATCTGATATTTATATTTTTATAGAATATTTTCAAAAACATTTATAGACCCTGGAGGAAAGTGTCTGCCTTGAAATTTAGCACCTCATAAGAAGCTACAGCAGCAGAGCCCTCCCACTAATGACAACAGGAGTACATTCTTCTGTAGAACCCTTTAATTTTAGCCCCACCTCAAAAAAGAGATACTTTTCAGCTTCTAGTAGGTATTTATATTCTCTTCTGTGCCATTTAAAATGGAATAAATTATTTCAGTAGCCTTTGATTATTATGTTATTTTTATTGCACTGTAAAAATAACCAGTTATTGCACTGAAAAAAAGGATTAACGAAAAAAATGCAATTTGAACAATTTGATGCCTATACAGTGACTCATGAAGTCCTGCAGGCACTGCCATCTATCAAAAACTAGCTGGGAGGTGAAAAATATCTAGTATAAAATTGGCAAAAACTGGGGAGCCCAAAGTGTCTGTATTCCAGATCCCTAACTTGAGAGAGATTTGTGGGTTTTTTTTAAAGTCTGCCTAGCAAAATTGTCAAGCGGCATGAAGGGTATTAACCAGGCTCCACAGCTGAATTATTCCAGGCCAGAGAACTGGGAAAATTCGGACGACCATTAGCAACTTCAATTGCTTAATTTGCTGTCAATCATATACCTATTTAATTAGCAGTTAATAGAAAAAAGTATAGCTACTAGTGTGAAAAATTAAAATGACTCTTAGGTCAGAGTTCAGGAGCATGTCCACTCAGGGGAAAAAAAACCCAACAGCTTGCAGTAGTGAGAAGAGCTCTAGCAGGGCTTCAGCATAATGTATATTTGTGTTAAAAAAGTCAGTCATTCGCACCTTTCTTTTTCCCCTGTAAAAGAAGATGTTGTAATGTTAGACATAACGTGGTGAATATAAAGCAAATACTGTAATGCCTTTATTTTGTCAGACCACCTCCTGCGTACAAGATACAATGGGCTGAGAGGAGCTTGAAGAAGAATTATCAAGGGCAAAGAAAGGTTTTAATCTCAAAAGAAATTGGAAACATTGCAATTTTTAGTGGAGAAAGAGTTAGAGGATGTAATAAAGGAGTGCATCATAGCAAGTGGAGAAAATAGGTCAACAGCAAATCATTCAGCACACAAATGGAACAAGATTCAGAAAAAGAAATCGAGGCTATCCAGACTTCTAACAAATGGTAAATACATCATAGCTGAGACAGTAAACCTCTTCCCTAAAGCCTTGAATACATTTAGATATGTGGGACACGTTGCTTTTGTCTGTTTTTGGTTTCCTGCCGATGACTCTGGAGCTGCTGCTGTTGGGCAGTCTGGCACAGAAGGACTACTGGCTGGTCCAAAGTGCTTGAATGCTGCATAGATTTGTTCAACCATTTAAAACAAATATGGTACCTACCTACTTACAAATACCTGCGTGCATAGTAGCCAAGGTGTGAAACACTGAGTGGTAGGAAGGAAACGTGCTAAATCATGAAAGTAAGAGCACTTAGAAAAACACAAAACTACTTACTTCTCTTAGCTGTAACTCACAGAGATGGTGGTTGTGAGGAGGGAATAACAACCAGCTGCAATAACCCACCAAACTTCAATTTGCTGTGTGTGCTTCATTAGCACAGAATTAAACTATTACGATCTAATGTTTCAAAGCCATGCATTTTTACTGAGTACTACCTTTTCTAACATGGCTTTTCACAGAATAGAAAAAGTGAGAAGGGATGCGAAGACTCCAAAAGCCTCAGCCAGCACCTCCTGTGAGCCTGTGAGGATTTGGCCATACCTCAGAGGTGGCCTGGATATAAAGAAGAAATGCAAGCCCCCAGTGTAATGTTACATGTACAAGAGGGTTGCAGTCTGTCATTGTGATATTAAAAACATTCGTCTTTTCTCTTCAGATATTCAAGATATCTGAACAATGGTAGCCACGCCTGTGAGCTATCAACTAACCACATTGGTCAAGGGTCAGTCTAGATCTTAGGAAGCTTAGAAGAACTTGACTCTTCCTCACACAGGAGTCAAAGGGACAGGAGAATATGAGGACAGCCTGGAGCCCGCACACCACAGAGATGGGAGTGTCTGGGACCTCACCTAGCTCATCTGCAAGTAAGAGAACAGCATTTTCCTGCAGATCTGTGAAAGGGCTAATAAAATTAATGGTCTGGCTTGGTCACGCTTGAGAAATGTTAAATAGATGGCTCCTCATGAAAATGGGGAATGTAAGACAAGGCAACTCTCTTGGTCTGAACGGTATCTTTTTTGTTCATGTATAACTATCCTTGTCTCAGAGGGTTATTAGATTCCAGGTAGCTTCTCACGACTATGTCTTTTCTTGTTTCTGCAATTCCAGTTTTCAGAATTCTCCCCTGAACCACAAGGAAAAGAAACAGCAGAAGGTCAAGACAAAAATGTCCAGCCTTCCCAGACAGCTATAATGGTAATCTGGCATGCCTGGTTTCCTATCTGGAATTGTTGGTCAGATATTCCTCAGCAACCACAAAAATTCATGTGTTCCTTTGTCTCAAAGACTATGATGATGAAACAAGTTGGCTCTTTCATTGCTGTGTTTGAGACATGCCTTCTTTAAAATACATGAGGTTATACATCAGGGTTGTCATGAACAGCTGAGACATACACTTCAGGTCCAAGTATGAAAATGAAATCTCTGACAGAATTCCCTTGCTTCTTGTATACATATCAAAACAGGTTCCTTCACGAGCTATATTGATCCTTTTGAGCTGCATAGCCATATCCATACTTACCAAAATGGTGAAAGATAGTATTTCATTGAAAACAGGACTATGGAACAGTATCTTAATAACTCGAAGGAGCATTATCTAAAAAACAGCTGATGATTTGTCGAGACTCTCAGTTTGTTACTGCCAATGCTGGACCACACTATCAGATGGAATATTCTGGCAAAGATCTATCCAATTACTCTGAAATGCATTTTCCATTTCATAATGCTATTTAAGATTAGCATATGGAACTCTAGAAATAAACCAGAACATTGATTATGCACATGTTAGTCTATTCACATTTAATAAGACACTCTTAAGTTCCTGAAAGAAGACTACATGACTAAAATTCCAATTTGCAGTTTTTGAATGGAGAAAATACGATGAATTTTAGGAACAGAAATGTTGTATTCCTTGGTATGCCATGTTCTGATTTACAGAGTTTAGGTGATGCACAGAAAACTTAGCAGTGAAGTGAATTACAACACTGCTCACTTTATGGCCCTTTTACACTGGCGCATTTGGCTGGTGCCAAATCCAGCATACAATATCATATTGTAAATGAGACTTTAGTTAGGCTAGAAAGCATAACTAAATAGGTCCCTACATCATATGACAGTAGATGCTTTAAATATAGAGTGATACACTGACATGTATCATCTGAAAAACAGAACTGCTTATTGAATTATGCCATCTTTGCACAGAACAGACATCTACAGACCATTGCAAACTTTCAGGAAAACGGAACAAGAAGGACACACAAGAGTTCTTGTTCATCTAACGTCAGCAAAGGTTTTGTGTATGGAAGCCAAAATTCCTTTTTGGTTTTGGCTGGTAGTAGGAACGTAAGTTGATAAACTGACTGTCTTCTAAAACATTTTTGCGTGTTTGGCATCGAATACACGCCTGTTTGGTGAATAGTATAATGAACACAAAGAATTACTGTGTTAAGGCATTTTGTGAGAACTGTGCAATTCAAAGTACTGTCCTGATGGCTTGAAAGTGATTTGGCAACATGGTCTAGGAACTGCCAATGGTTGCAAGACTGGTATTCCACCAACTTGGTAAAATCTGGCTTATTATTTTCATTTGCAGACTGTAGGCATAGAATTAACTTCATCTAAGATTAGATAGCTTGCAATGTATAATTCTGCAGTTGGATTAGCTTTCTTTATATTCGTGGACAGAAATATGATAGGTGCAAATCATGTAACTAGTTTTGAACATTAAGATGTGATTGAAGTGCTTTTTTTCTCTTCACTGTCCATAAAAGGGAGCACAGAATGACACGCTGACTTGTAAGGAAATATAAATAGATGATGGGGTACCACTCCTAGGTATAGTTGTGTGTTGTGATAAGAACTGATGCTCATGAGCTAAAACATCTACATGGGGCTATGTAAAACAAGAGTTGTATCTGATTGAGCTCAGGTAGGACAAGGATCTTCAGGAGACACTTTTAAGGCAGTTGATATTATAACAGACTAACTGGCTCAAAACAGCATAAATGGGTCAAACAGAGCTCACGCACTCTCACTGTCCTCACTTGTCATCAGCTATATAGCTGCATAATACAGTACAGCAGCATGGAGCTGTTGATCATGTGTTGCTTAGTAATGCACATTTTCCTTGCAGCATAGATTGAATCCTACACCGGTACAATAGCTGCTGTGGGTAAGCAATTTTCAAATTATTTGTGAAGATCCACATTGAACCTGATCTGCACCGGTAAATGGATTGCTTTGATCAACCTGCATTTTTTTTACTCATGGAGAAGATGCCTGTAATCAATCTGATGTCCCAGGAAGGTGCAGATGAGAAAAGCGATCTTCACCAATGTCAAACTTACTCATCATCGTTCTCCAAGCAACTGCTCTCCTGGATTTAGATCTTCATAGTACCAATGGACCTTGCTGATCACATTTTAGATTGGCCCATTTCAGTGCGCTGCATATGTAGGCAAAATGTAACAAGCTATTCTGAGGTTGAAGAGCATTATGGATCCAGCCTACAGGTGATCAGGAGCTCTCAGTTAAGACTGGCTAACGGTTCTGTACACTGAGGATCACCAGCGAAGCAGCTTTTGCTTGGTGAGATGTGCCAGTTGCTAGATAGATTGTTTAAATCATGATGAACTTTACAGTAACTTGACATTCAGAGGTACACTTAATGCTCTCTTCAGTGAGCAAAACTAATGCAAATTACATATTATTTACATTAATATCATGGGAAGACCCTATCCAGAGCAGCAGTGCAATCTAAAAATTATACACACGTTAGCAAAGTCATTCAGTTATGTCTTTGTTTTAATGACTTTTTTAAACATTTGTATCATCAGACAAAACATTTAGGTCATGAGAAAATATTTATTTCCAACAGCATGGATTTTGAAAGTTAGTTGGAAGAAGGCATGTTCAATGCTATGGTTTTCCCAATGCTGGGTCAGTTGAAACAGTGTGTTGTAGTGCATGTATTAACCAGTTACTTTAAGGAAATGCAAAAAGACATAGTGAAGTAGGAAGTGAGTACAAACATTCAAGGCAGTAAAAATGCAGAATACTGACACATGGCTGAAAAATGTACTTTTTGTAATGCTCTTTTAGTATCACACAAAACTAGCAACTCACTTTAAAACATTCTTTGTCAGCAACCATACTTCTGACCATATGAAATTATTAAATTTAATACAGTCTTTCAGCTGGAAGAGATATTAAGGTCTAACGCTCATATCAAATGCTTAGGTTTTGTTAGCTTTGCTTGTTATTTAAGATAGTTTCAAGGTACTGCACCAGTATCACATAGGGTTTTTTTTCAAATTGATTTGTATAGAAACATGCAAATAGTAATGCATGAGGGTTTTATATATTTGATTATAATTGGATGTATTATTGATAGAGCACACCAAGCTTTTTTTGTTACATTTTATGCTGAACTGTTCCATTTCTACACCTACCAACTGCCATCACAGTTCTCATGGCTTACTGTGTAAAGCCAGAGAGTGGATAAAGTAAGAATGTCTTTACTTAGGACATGTATTAATGAAAATAATTCTTTTATAGATAGATATATCTATCTACATATAATTAAGATTACATGGTATTTTTATCAGCATGAAATGTAAAAAAAAAGTTCTCCAAACACCCCAAACTAGTAGGAAAACACAGTTAACTGGCACAATACACTCTTAAACCAGTTTTGTATAAGGCTACAGTTTTCCTGATGAATGGGACTAAATTTTTACGTAGGTCTGTATACATTTTAGTCATTATAACTGTTTTATGTTGCAATATATTCTTAATAAAATAAAAACTCTTGTGTTGTAATTAAAGATAGCTAGTTACCTTCTAGACAAATACGACCTTTTAGAGAGTAGGCTGTGTCTAAAGTATAAGAAGTAGAATTAAGGTGCTTCCATATTTTTGCTTTCATTCTTAAAAAGTACCACACATAAACAATTGCAATAACTGCTTGCGGACATGCTTTTCTTTGGCTTTTACCATATCTTTAATAGCATGTGATCCCCCACTGGAGAATTTTATATTCATTACTTACTTGATTTTGTAAAAATTGTGTTGTAAAACTTAATGGAACAAAATGTTGGATGCATTTCCTTTGTCACAGCTACACTTTTTCTCTTCCTTTCATAATTTCCATTTGCATCAAGCAATAACTGCAAGCAACAATAAATTTAAAGCTAGATTTTTTGCACATTGTAAACTGGGTAGGACCAGGAGTTACTGACAAAACCATCTGGTCATGCAAGATTAGCAAATTCTCTGTGTTCCAACACGTTGCCATCTAATCTGTCCTGTTTCCCCCGACACATACTAACACAATGAAGCTGGACAATGGTTCAACAGCAAGTGCATGTGATACTTCTGGCAAGACTATATTTGTTTTGATTAAGCACATATTTTATCCGGGAGGGGCTAGAAAAGCAGGGCCTTTTTCTTCAGGTCATTCCGCTTCCAAAGTGCCAGACGATCAAATTCCTCAATGCTCATTTTGAAGACTTCCTGGAACTCTTCAGGGGACAAATGCCTCTTGAAAATGAAAATACAAAAGGTATCATTAAGTTCTTCTGTGCACAGAAATGTTTCTGCCCTTCCTAAGTTTTAAAACACACCACAAAATAATGCATTAGGATTTGCATTTAAATGCCCAAATTGGTTCTGGAAAAGACTGCATCAAAACCAAAAGAGCTCAGAGTAGCTGGGAAATGAAATTACTGATGGCAGTAGTGACTTCTGAAAAAAAAAGAAATCTTTTCACTATAGTTCCAACTGAGTAGAAGCTGTGGTCTTCGGGAAGAAGATGTGTTTATACATGGTGCTTGATGACAGAGCACGCTGAGACAAATTTAAGCTGTTCCAGGACTTTAAAGAGATTGATAACAATGTAATTTCAGCATTGGATTTGTTTTGCCTTGATCTTTAATGAGAGTGGTGGACGCCACACTGGTCCACTAATAGCAGCCTTGTAACAAAGGAGAGAGCACACTGCTAAAGTCTTAAATCCAAAATATGCTTATCCATGGGGACAAGCTCATATCAGAAGTCCAAGTTGGATAAAGTGGTTTTTTTTTTAAATGCCAAGAACTAGGCTTCTATTTGATGTTTTCATGATTCAATATTAAAAAAAAGAGACAGAGAAAACGGGGAGAATACCAACATAAAGAATTAGAAGGAGGTAAGATAACAATTGCCTAACAATTATTAGTATACACACAGAAAAGGCAGAAGAGAGAAATGTGTGAATTAGAAATTAATATCATGTAAAATTCTTCTGATAATTGTGGACTAACTCTTGCTCAAGCATTTCAGTACTATCAGTTATGGTTCTCTGTTTCTGATGTGTTAAGCACACACCGTCTAAAAGGGACAGATTCAGTGCAATAAGAAGTACAAATTGCAATTTTTAAACGTGGACTCTCCTCTTCCACAAAGATTTCCTTGAAACCCGGGACCAGCCCTTCAATCTAACTCTCTTGTCCCCAACCAAGCTTTTGACTTGAAGTTCCCAAGGTGCAGCTCTCCTTCCCAGCACACCCCAGCAGCCCTGTCCTGAGCACCTTGGTGCCTGCTGGAGCACCACCTGCATCCAGAAACGAGGTCCCCCAAAGCTGCTAAGTAGAGGAAGTGCTTGGACATGCCTCACACAGCAGAATCAGGCTCATCACACATTAGACGACTGCATTATTTCAAGGGAAGGGTATTGGCCTTTTCCTTTCATCTCACTGCCTCCTGGTTGTAGGACTTCCCAGAAGGTGAGAAACCTGGGTTCAATGTCCTCGTCACTTGGAGGAGGTTCAAAACTGCCATTTAGTCCACGTCACTCATTCCCGAGACGCACGCCAGTAAGCCAGCCAGGAGGGCAGTTTTAAAGGAGATACAGTCCTCATGAATGTGAATAAGGCTGCCTCCAAATGCTGAGTGCAAGATGCTGACAGTAGAGGGGAAGGGGAACCACTGGGTCCTTTCGACTATGGTTTTTACTGGTAGTTCAAATAGGCCAAGGTTGTCTACCATTTGAACTGGGTCCCAGCATTGTCTGGAAGAGCGCTTGCTGCTATTAGCCAAAATTGTGGCACAGAGCATGCTAACATGCCCTGGTAATCCCATGATGGTTTACCTGACCAGGATGGACACAGCCCCACTGGCCTACCTTACAAAGCTATTTTTTGGAGAAATTGAAAGCAAAATTTTACTTTCCTCTTATTAACAATGCGTTTATCTTTGTAAAGGAAATTACTGAAGGAAAATTAATGAAATTGTTTATAAGAAATCACTACATTTAATTACCCTGAATGGTCATTATGGGCCCTTGTGGTTTCTTAAAAAAGGACAGCCTTGGTTTTCTTCCCTTGAGATTCCACATATTCAGAACAAGAGTGACTAAGAGTTTGGAACTGAGCCTTCATTTTTCATTTGACCAATGATAGCAACCCACCATAAGCACTATGCATAGCACGGAACAAACACGCCATGCATATTTGGCAGAGGAGATCCTTTTTTCGCATGGAAATGAGCAACATCTGACAATGTATTTTAGAAACAATCTCTCACTGACAGAATTTAATTCTACTGGGTTTGGAAAGAAAAAGTAACTTCTCCCTGCATTGACTTTTTTTCTCCATTCCTTCCTGGTAATGCAGTGGACAAATGTGAGCAAGCTTAACTTCAGCAATTTCTCACAGCAAGGAACATGTCTGTAAGTTGTGGGATTGGAAAAGAAGTCTGGATGAGCAAAGTGTACTGTACTTTGTTTTATCTTGCTTTCTAGATTGTGGATAAGACTTGAGATGTCCCCTCACTCAGGAGAAAGCAGTGACAAACTGTAGTTCATACTCAAAGAGAAAATCAGAAAGCCGATACCCTGCAGGTAAACCCACTTTGCCAATCATCCAAAACCATAGGAAATGCAAAACTTTAAAAGGATTGTTTTCACCATTTTTTTTCTTGAGGTAAACGACACTATTTCTTCCTAGAAACTGCTGTGGTCTCATCAGATCTGTTTCACTACAGAAGGTCAATGGAGGGAGAGACAGCAAGCCCTACGTCAGGCCTCAGGCCTCTTCTGCAGGGTGTCGAACACTCGCTGCACTTCACCTCCCGAGGAAGCCTGCCACCAATCCCAGTACAAGCTCTGCAATTCCACCCCTCCTCTCCAAGGCCGTACTCTGCCATTTGCCATTTTGCTTTGCCCTCAGGCTTAGCGAGCTTTCAGTCCGCATGCATCTATCCAAGCCAGTATGAATTAGATGTGCGCTCTGCTCTGCTTGTATCCAGATGACATCACCTTCGTTCCTTGCATGTACTCATTTTCTAATTACACCGAAGTTTTGGTTTCCACCAGCACCATTTTTTTTTCCTCACAGCAGTTCTCAGTTGGTGCTGCCTGGTCCAAAAGCAGTTGAGAGTTTCCAGCCCAGGGATGCAGTAGCAGAGATTGAGATGGGGAAAGCACGAGCTCACTTATTTCCACTTCAATTCCCCTAGGCAGTTTCTTTGCTATTAATTCTCCTCCACATACTGTCCCTCATCTCAAGGACTAACAACCAGACTGCAATATTAGCAAAGATTCTTACTCCATCAATGCATTACCCACATGCAAAATTAATTCTAGTAGAAGGGAACATGTTCCCTTCGGTCTGAACCCTCCCTGAGGACACCAGTATGTGCCCAGTGTAGCATAATTCCCACCATTTTCCCTGCATCTCAGAAACTTTCACCATCCCTTTCTTAAGCATCATGGGCTCTAGCTTTGGGACCGACCCTAGAAGCAGCAATGATTACAGTTCTGTCTGCAAATTTTGGAATAAACCTTGATCCCAGAAAGATGTCATCAAACTGGCAAAGCTTCAGATAAAAGCAACAAAAGTAATCATGGGTTGCAGAGTTTGATTTATGAGGAAAGACTAAAAGGCCTAAGTATGTATAAGCTTAGCCAAATGATGACTAAGGGAAAATATGGTAAATGTCTACAAGTATTTGAAGGGTCTAAACAGCATGGGAATAGGCCAATGTGGGAAGTTTATGTTCATACTTTTCTTTGTATGTGTGATATTAAATTTTGTCTGCACTATTGTTTCCTAAACCTTATAGCTTTAAGACCTAGAGCTCTTCCCAAACAAAGGCAGGGAAAATGCACCACTAAGAAATCTTAGACTGATTTATCTTTCTTCTCAGCAATTTGAATATTAATTTGTCTTAACTGAAGCATTACCTTGTCTCATTAGTCAAACAAAAGAAGGGAAATTGAAAATTATATGTAGGGAATAGGGAGGATATTCATCTTGAGGTACAAGAGAAGATGTATGTGTACAGCTATGCTTTACAAGGCCAAGAACATGATTTCTTTTTTTTTTTTTTTAGGATTGAATCAGCTTAAAATATCCAGCTATGTTAATAGTGCATCATTGGGCCATTAAAGGAATAGCCAAGCTTATTAGCAAAAGTAACATTCATTCCTTTTTTTTACTAGTGTTGGCCTTGTTTACATAGGAAGTCTGGGTGTTTTACAGTGTGCTAGTAACCGATTCTTAATTCCCCTTGTGACAGTTTGGCCACATTCAGGCAGCTTAACTCAATCTACTTTTCTGCTCCGCATCAATGGCAGAGCTGGGCACGTTGCAGATGCTGAGGAGAGTACAGAGGACCAGATTAAGATCCCCTTCTGCCCACACTCTGAACTGACCGTATTTAAGCGAGCTCAGTTTGGAAGCTGTATAGTGACGTTAACGTGATGCTACCTGAAAACCTTGCTAAAAGGCAAACAGTTTAAAGATGGTTCTTCACTAAAAAGACTGCTATACTGGAGCTCACAGCATCAGAACATCAGCATTTTGGATATATTTAAGTGTGAAATTGCCACACTAGAAAGGACTACCGCATCATATTGTTTCGATAAAAATGTATTACTCTGAGGCTTGTAAAGTCAATAGTGCTCAGTCTTTTTTTCTGGATAGCATTTTGTGTCAGCTTGCATGGGAAATCAGAAAAAGACAGTGAGACTCAAGTTCAGTAAAGTGCTGAGGATCCACCAGATGTGTCCATGGGTCACAGCAGTGGCTTTGGATGGAAGAGGAGAGTTGTGTCTCCAGAAGCACAATCTCTCACCTGCACTCACAGCATTTTGGATTAGAGATACAGGATCACAACCTTGGGATCCCACTTTGGGAAGCCTGAAGGTGGCCTGCAGCTTGGGAACCGAATGCTGTTGCTGTAATACCTCAGCTGGATGTTACCTATAGGGCACAACACTGTGTAAAGAAGGGTCACCACCTCTTGCTGTAATTCTGTAGCTAGCTCTCCTAAAACATACAAATGTACAACAGAAGAATTAAAATGTAAATGTTTCTTATTAAGATATATGGAACTAAGCAAGGGCTGAGCTAAACCTCTCTACTGTAATGGAAATCCTCATGCTCTACAAAACATGATCATTAACATGAGCGGTACAGATATGCGCTCATTTTTGAGTCTCTCAGTACAAAATTAATTAATTGCACATTCAAATACTTGCCCCACAGTGTTATCTCAGAAAGAAGTGATGTTTTTTGCTGTAAATTAATGAGGCTTGTCTCTATTTTTCTGTGGCCTGCTAAAAAGCCACTAATCATTCTAAATAGAGTTATCATGTTTATTTAATTCAATGAGTTTTCTTTTCTCTGAGAATACTTGTGCTTTTAATGACATTCAGAGATCTTCAAAACTAATACTTAGGAACATGGCATTAGTGTGAGTAAGTCACAGGAAGGGAAAATTGCAATTAACCTACAGCTGTACAGCAGTAAGCTGTGACCAGGTCATGCTGCACAAGCATGTTTATTCTGTGTCAGTAATTAGGAGAGTGTCCTCATGTGAAAACCTGCTGATATAGGAAATTCAGAGGATATCATGCTTCCTCATGAGTCAATATTGAACCAATGAACCAACACAGTGAATGGCAGGAGGTGATGAGTTGAAGACTAGAAAAATCAAAGTCCTAATTCCTAGAGGTCATTTAAAACCTCAGGTTTGTTTATCTTTTGCTTTTTGTTACGTTATGTTCATAGGAAATGACAGCTGAGCATTACATTGCCTTTGCTTGAATCCATAGTGTATCTTTCAGCTAGTCTCTCCCTGAAGCACTACTGTGCACTCTATTTTATAGAGTGTAATTTTAAGTAGTTGTCCACTTCAGTTCATTTTTGTTCAGAGTCCCTGTCACACTTCCAACCTCTGATCCATAAAATCCGGATGTAAAAGGTACAGGATCTTTTCCAGAGTCTTCAAAATGCAAAAAAGTCAAAACTAAACCGGGATTTACTGGGAAAGGTTTATCCACAGGTAAACGAGCATTCATGCAAATAACCAGAACTTAGCTCTTGAGGGTAGTTAGTGCAGAGGCTTTGCTGGTGGGACATTGTCTTTTCCTCTATTCATTAGGATGTTAGAAGTATCTCAACTGCATACTTTTGGAACAATAATAACCTCCTCCCTTTTCCAGTTTTTCTTGTCTCCGTTCCCCCCCCCCCCCCCCCCCCCCAGTTCCCTTCTCCTGTGCCTCTCGAAGTTAGCCCAAATATTACTTTCGGAAGCCCAATCATAATTTTCAGGGAAATTTTCTCTTTTGTCTACTGAATTTTGAATCCTCATTTTGCTTTCACAAGGTTTGCACTCTTCCCCTTCTTTCTGTTGTACTGCTGGGGCTCAGCAGGCTTTTCAGAGGTTTCTTCTAAGCCTAGTGCATGGCTAATTACAAAGCTGTAATTAGCCATGTGCCACGTTCCCAAGGGAGTACTGAATGCTATGCTCATCTACAAAGTAATTAAGTTTCACGCTCAATAAATATTTCAAACTATTAAGTAATTACTTGATGGGGAGGGAAAGTTAAGAAACAGCATGAGTTGCCACCTAATGAACTTCAAAAGGTATCAAAAGATAACTAGAGCAACTTCGCTGATCAGGGGATGAGGCAGTAGGTGCTGCAATTGTGGTTACGCTAGATGAGGGCACTTAGTCACAACACCGAACAGCACTTGTGCAACCGAGCCGTGGCAGGAGGTGTAGAGCCCCCTCTCTCCTCTGCTTCTACATAGCAATGTGGGTCCCCAAAAAGGCTCCCAGGAAAAGCAGTGCAACAGAAGCAGCGAGGAAAGGAGTCTGAAACCCCTCCCCGTGACGATGTCACCCCAAGCATCTACACAAGGCTCCTGGATCTGTGGATATATCTTGTTTAGTATCTCAGGGTATCATGAAACTTCACAGAGAAGCTGCATTCCACTCAGCACTACTACTGTGGGGTACTTACAATCCAACCTCTTGTGAAATATCACAAGACACACACAAAATATTCTGTAGTAGCATTGTACATTCAATATTTTCCCCAGCTGAGTCATCCATAAATATGCAAGAAGCTGAAAAGAGAAAAGTCTTTCTCTCAGGGATAGCGATATATTACCTACAGAGCGGTACACATAGAACATCTCTGAGGATAACCTGTGCCATCATTCTGCCATTCAACCAAATGAGCTTTTTCCTACTGAGGCTGACATAAATAATTGTCTTTGGCAGACTGCTGATAAAAATATTATATAATTAAGAAAAGAAATCATAAATAAAACTATGAATTCATAATGAGTTATGAAAATATGCAGAAGATTTTGAGTTTCAAAAATTTCATTTGATTTAGGTACAAAACACCTTATTCTTAAAGCAGATTTTCCAGTTTCCCTTGGTTTGGGCTTTAGTGCCCCTGCAATATGAATGCTCCACATCTAATCTCTGTTCACTCTCACAGCATTTCCACTCTGATAGGAATTAGCTTTCATACATATTCCATCATTTCTAATGCATATTTTCATTTTATAATGGCTCTTTTCATAAGGGCTTTGAAAACTGATATAGACATCTAGCACTGATCACAACACAAGCATATGCCTAGAGTAAGAAACATCACACAAACATTTTTCAAGTTAAACTGTGTGAAGTTCCACTGAAGCCAGTGCCCTGCACTTCTTCACTCCAGGTTACGAGCTTCATCGTGAAGTGAGCCCATAACCTCAAATCCAGCCCCAAACTACAAACTGCACTTCCCCATGTTAAACCACAGAGCATTCCAGTTGTGCTCTGATTTTCCCCATCTGAGCTCCAGAGGAGGTGGGACACGCAACATTACTTGTATGAATGACATCGAGGACCTGGGGCTGTTATAAATTCAGGCTCAATTACTGGAAACCAGTCCTAAAATGGTTGCAGCCCAAATGGCTAGAACCCAGGGTGACTGCTGAAGAAAAAATAGTGGAAAAAATGTCATCCCTAAAACAAATCCAGACAAGCAGTCTCAGGAGGAAAAGTGTGTTTGAATTAGTGAGAGTGCTCTGTTCAAACAAGACCGCACCCATGTTTAAATCTCTCACTTCTGTTTACAAGAGAACAAGGTGGCAGATGAAGGTTTGCTACTTGACATTCCAGAATATTTTTTTCCTTAGCAATTGTTTCAGTGTATCCTTGTTAAACAAAGAATGAACAGGCTCAAACAAAAGTGGAATAGTTTACTTTCTACTGTATTTGACAGGCATGAATGAATAATGCTTTTAACTCTCTGACATTCAAAAGAAAAGGCTAAAGAAACTAAGATACATTAAGATAAGAAAATCAAATGAAAACACTAAAAGATGGTTTCCAAATGGAAGACTCTAACTATGTTGGCTTTCAAAACTACCAGCCTGTGACCACAAAAGAAATCTTATACTCTGTGATAAAAGCAACCTCAGGACAAAAAAAAAAATATCTATGCAGCTGGGCACGAACCATCAATTTGGATGTGCAAGCACTGAATCACATTGCTATGACTGAGTAACAGGCAAACAATACCCAATCTAAGATAAAAGTATCAAGTGCTTGCTTTCAGGAGCCCAGGGCCTAAATCGTAAAAGGTATTCAAGTACATAAAAGAAGGATGAAGATTTTCAAAAGGGTCCATAAGCCCAACTTCCTTTGGAAAAAAACCCAGGCCATGTGGAACACCACTGGGAAACCAGCAGGCAAGGAATGTGCTACTGTGTACCACTCAAAGGTGATGTCTTAGTCCCTGGAAACTCAGGACTTAAGTTGTCCAAAATAGGGAAGTTTGCTCCAGGACACTTATATTTAAGCCCCTGCATAATAAAATGATCCTTTTGATAAAATGTTCCAAGATAGACCAAATTATTTTTCAAATGCTATTGCAGCAAGAGCACCAAATAATCCTATCTTGGAATTATATTATGTAAAGGCTTTGTCTTCACAGAATACACCAACCTAAGCAAATTAGGGATTTACGGAGGTCTTCAAAGCAGGGCCAACTTTAAAATTAGACCACATCCTCCAAGGCCATGTCCAGCTGAGTTTTGCATGCCTCCAGGGATGAAGACTCCACAGCCTCTTGGGCAACCTGTTCCAGTGCACCATCCTCCCAGTGAGGAACTTGTCCCTTACATCTAATTGTAATTTCCCTTCCTGCAACTTGTGACTGTCGCCTCTTGGCCTTCCAGTGCCTACTTCCGAGAAGGGTATGTTTTCCTTCATCACCCCTTTACTGCAAAGGTGCGCTGCCGACACGTGTTCAGCTTGTTTTCCATCCGGACCCCCAGGTCCTTTTCTGCAGAGCTGTTCCCCCCATCTTGTGCTGTTGAATGGCATTATTCTGTCACAAGTGCAGGAATCTGGATTTACCTTTGTTGCACGTCATGAGGTCCCTGTCAACCTATTCCTCTAGCCTGGCCAGGTCGCCCTGAACGGAGGCTCTGCTCACCAGAGCATCAACTGCTGTCCCCCCCAGTCTGTGTCATCTGCAGACGTGGTGAGGGTGCAATTCCCCGTCTTCACCCAGATTGTATAATCCAATCCTGTCGCACTGCCTTGTTGTTCTGCAACATTATCTGAATTAACTTGTTCTTCACCATTTCCCCTTAGAATAGCTCACGGGAATGCTGTTCTGTTCCTCAGACGTTAGAATAAACAGCCCTGTCGTAGAGAGAAACTTCTAAAAAAATTCCTGAGCCAAATCCTTATCTAGTGTAAATTCCTTGCATTTCTTATCAGCTCATACTAAACGAAGATCCAGGCTACTCATTCAAAAGCCAGAGTGCCAGTAACATATTTAAAAATTTGCAGGTCGTTTATTATAACTAGTTCTCAATACTGCATGAATTAGTTCACTGTTGGCATAAACATATCCTCGAAGAGCACAAAGAACTGAGCTACTTCTGCCTCACTGCTGAGTTAGAACAAGCAAACAAAAACATGCCGGGTGTTTCTATGCTTAGATACATGTGCTTTGGAAGAAAGAATTCGTATTATTTGAATGCATTTATTACCAGCTGAGCCTTCCTAATCTCTAGATACCTCTTGGGCTTAGAAAAATAGGCATTTTTACAAGAAAATATTTTAAAAAATCCTTAAAATAAATTTCTTACACAACAGCGTAATCTAAAAAATACTCACAATGGGAGCAAAGTTAGGAAAACACTACCACCCATTAAAACCCCACCCTCCTGCAGTCCTTGACCATTAGCTGAGGCCTTCGTTGAAGCCTCCCTTAACTTGACCCAGGGAGATAATACCATTTACTTGAGTTCATTTTTCATGACAGGAACACTCAGTATAGGAGACTTCCCTTGGAAGAGGGAATCAGAGACAAACATCAGTGCCTCTTCCATGACATCTCTGCCGGATCGTTCAAAGTTCACAACAAACTTGCACAAACAGGAACCCACTTCAAGTCAAATTGCAAGAAAGCTGTTAAATAAATCTAGTTCATGCAGATTTAGTCACCTTATTGCTCCTAAGTAGACCAGGAAATCAGAAACATCACATGTGAGATATTCCAATCACACTGGACAGGGTAAGACCACTTTCAGGTCAACTGATGGTTGATATAAAAGACAACGGTTCTAGGTCTCCTTTCACTGACACCACCTGTACCCTGTCCACAGCGATCACACCCAGGAGCTTGTTCTGATTTGCAGCAGCGAGAGCAATGTGAGGCTTAGCAGTGCTGTCACCTTCACCAGGGTAGGCACAATCCAGCCCTTTCACGAGTGACACTGGCTGTGCAGGATGAAAACAGAGCATCAGCTGGCAACCCATTCTGCTCGGAGAGAGCACTTGCCTCCTACAGATCCATGAGCATCGCATCATACACTCTAGCAAATGTGAAATGGAGCTCAAGAAAAGGTGAAATCTAAGCTTAGCACCTGCTTCCAGTATTCCCAGGGTTGCCCCCAAAAGCTTGAAGATACCAATGTATGCTAAGAGGGTCCTCTACTAACAGATGGTGTGCCTGTGTGTGTGTCTGTGCGTCTAATCCTGGTCTGTTCCTGTGCAAACCTATAAACCCATGTAGTCTTGGGCTCCCTGAGTCCCAGGTCTTGCCCAAGCCTGAAATCTACTGAATGCACAAGTCAGCAACGGTTACAACCTTCCACTTCTTCTGCCAGAAGAGGAAATAATGATAAACTGCTTTTCTACGCAAAGTTACTTATTTCCAGCAATTCTGTAATGCAGAAGGAAGGGACGGGGAGAAGGGGAAGAGGCCGGCAGGGAAGGCAACAGTTTGTGCCTGTCACTCAACTCTGCATATGGTTTGAATGTGTAGATGAGCTGCTGCCTCCGGTTTTCCAGTAGTTATAATCCTATTAAAACGCTGCTAATTTAATTGTTTAAAAAACTACTGATCCCTAATAAATGTAAGATGGTCTACAAAGGAGTCCTTCCTGCAGTCACACATGTTTAACATAGTGCAGCGATCAGCAGGATCAGCCTGGTCCCCTTATCGCTTTCCTGGTGCAGGTTTGAAGCAGGTCTTGTTTATTGTTCTTTTTGCAACCTCTGTGAGATCTTTGAAGTGGTCGGGCTCCGTGAGCCGTCAGGCACTGGGCTGCACCTGGGGCGAGGCAGACTGAGCAACTCCAGTGTTAAACAAACAGCGATCCCAGCTGAGGACAGTGAATGGGTTATGGATAATGGCAGCTGGGACAGGCATGATCCATCCAAAGCAAACTATATGTTGCCTTAAAAAAGCAATTTGGAGCTGCATTTGCTATTCAGACCAGTCTGATGTGTTTAAACAAAGACTCTATTCTTTAATATACACACACATAGATATATGTATATATATAAAAGAATCCTTTATAGGATGTGTCCAGATGAGTATCCCTCCAACGCTCTGCTCCTTTTTCTGGACTCATTATGCTTTTTATTATTGCTATCATACCTTGCTATACCCCATGCTTAAAACAGCACACGTTTGAGACTCTTTTTTCCTTACAATCAAATCAATACCACTTGCTGGGTAATCAAGTGACAAGCACATTGAAGTATTTAAGAAGATACACCATTTCCAAAATACGCAACATGTATAAGAATTTGGTAAGTGAATTTCTTAAAAGAAACTTGATCTTTAATGAGGAACTTTCTGCTACTTCATAGTTTTTCTTCTTTTTTTGCTCTAAGATTAAAGTTTCTTTTTTCTTTTCTTGTAACACTATCAAGTTAAAAATACAGTAAATTTATTTCAATATAAGTCTTCCCAAAGGTCCAATATTGTTAATCACATCATTTTTATTGAACTATCTCTTCTTCTTAATACAAAGGTATGTTAGTTTAATAATTTAGGTAAGTCTTTATTAAGTCCTGTCATTACTCAGTCAAAAAAATCAACCTCATGAATTCTGCCTGAACATCAACTTCAGGATTCTGCCATTACAAACTAAGCTTTCCTTTATGATAAATTGTATCTGCATTTCTCCAGCTTATACTACTACTCTTTGAGAGAGGTGGATGATACAGCAAATTTGCAGCACGGTGATCATGGATCACACAGCCAAAGGAGAAGCTGAATAAGACAATGGACCAGAAACATAGGTCCATACATTTGCAGGATAGATGGAGCTTTTTATAATACTCAGGTTATTCTAGGAGGGCATTTTTAATAGGAATTAAAAAAACAAGTTTCTACCTGCACCATTCCAACTTTCAGTATTCTGTATAATCATCCAAAACTAATGCGTTTCATCAGTATCTTCACAGATACACAGTTTGGTCAGACATTTGCCAGGGTTTCGGCTATTCTTTTTTAGTTAAATTGCCTACATACTAGTGTTTTGAAATAAAATGTAATGTATAATGTTATTCCTCTCTTCTTTCATTGCTATTACTAGGCACAGGAAAATCTAAGATGGTCAACAAACAGGACAAAGACTTGCAAAACCATCAAGCAAATATCATTCCTACCTCCAGCCTGGTCCTGTCCACATCCTTAGGCAATTTCACACGAACTCGGTTTGTTACAATAAGTGTTTCGTAAGGATAAATCTGTTAAAAAAGACAAGAGCATATGAACTATAGGCAAATCTGATTCTGATGTGTGGAAATGACAGTGTGGGGAACTTACTAATTTAAATGGTACATACTTGCATCCTGATTTGACAAATATTTCACTGGGACAAAAATTAAAAAACAAAATAAAAAAAGGAACACATGTAACCTTGCTAGGAAGTGCTGAATCTGATTGTTCTTCCAGTGGTGGAAAAGCCCTTCTTACCTTGTATTCTGCAAGAGAATGAGAACAGGTTCACAGTTTAGAATTTATAGGCTTCTTTTTGATTCACCGCAATGAACATTTAGGTACATCAGCAATTTGTTACGCTACAACATTTCTCTCTTCTCAACAGTTGTTGGGTAACTGCATGCATAGTAAGCATTTGACCCCCATGCTCTGAATGCCTATAACACTGTCTATTACCAAAGCAATAGTCCTCAAAATCAAAGGCTTATTACAGAAAATCCATCTCCTGATGCTACTGGGCTACACAGTGAGTATGTCTGGCAAAACTTGGAATTTCTTTTTACAGGAGGCTTTTGGGCTGAGCTAAGTCAGTCTGTCATCCAAAAGTCCTGCCCTTATTGTACTTCACTGAAAATAGTTAAAATATATGGATTATTACAGGAATGTCAGTTTGGGAACATACACTGAATTAATACTATACTCCAAGATGCCAACATCCTGCACTTGGGCTGACTGCAGTGGGAATAATGATAGTGAAGAAAAGATTATTTGGGGGTGTGGGGACAATGACTCCTGGATCTAAACTAGCAGAAGAGTATTCTAGTTAGGTCAGTATATGACTATATATGATATGACTACCACAAGGTGATCTATTCACAACGATGATTAAATGCAAGCATGATAGCCAGTATGTTTTCATAGACCTTTTTATGGTCTGAAATGAAATCAGAGATAGGTCTACTTTTCAAAGTCTGTACTTTAAACTATTCAAACATAGAGACAAAGATTTGTATCAACACAGAGGCATGAAGTGAAGCATTAGAGTAAGATTTTAAAAATCAGATTAAGTGCCTGGGAAACAAAATCCTACTCTTCCCCATGAGTAAATGCATGTTCCTAAATTGCTCAGCTCTTTTGAAAATTCCAACCTAAGTTCAATATTAAGTTGACAGTCCACTTAAACTGTAATGAAAAAAATGAATGCAAATAAATTCTGCTTTTTAAATTCTGTACAACTTAACCACACTGTAGCACAAACAAGAAGCACAATGGACTTCTTTTTTTTTAATAAGATATGTCTTGAAGGAGTGATTATCTTAAATTTCTTCCTCTCTTTAATATGAAACCACCACCACGGAGGCTGTTGCCACATATTGATGATATTGGGACTGAATCAGCCTGGTTGTCCCATTTTATGATGCAGGACTTCAGTCAGGCCTTTATGCTTCACTAGATAAAAAGAAGATTCTCTGTGATAAACATGATACTGAGCTGGGTCTCTGTCTAGTCATTATTACATGAACTATGGGAAGATCTCGGAATAGTAACCTTTATGGCAATACGTTAACAAGCATCCTCAAAGGAAGAAAACATGAAGTGGAGTGGAAATGATACTGCGACATACCTTTCATCCCCCAGCTCGCCTCCTGGTCCGTTTCATATTGGCCCATATTTTCAGGCTGAAAGAGAAAGAAAGAAGCAATGTAGCAGCAAAATACACCACAAAACCACTCTGTACATTGTCAAGAGAAAAAAGAAAACCAGCTGGTACCACACAATCAAAATACAGATCCTCGCGAAAGAGAAAGAGAATAAAGTCTCATTTGAACTTGACCTAATTGCTCAGAGCAGGCACCCAAAGCACTCACAACACCCATCGATCTGCGATTGCAGAGATGGAGCTCTGCCTGTAGAGAAGGATGGAGTGTCAAGTGAGTGCCTGGGTCCTCGGAGGCACTGCAGGTGCAGTTCGCTGCCTACGCCATGAACTCCCACAGACCAGCGAAAGCTGGAGCTTGGATGTCACTCAGAGAGGCAATTGCAGTGTCATATCAACCCACCTCACCCTGAAGCCCTTTGTATGTTTTCAAGCTCCGATTCCTCGCAGCTTTCAGTGAGGCAGAAGGTGCCACCAGCCACCCCCATCTGAAGACCTGGCAGTAAGGTAAGACTGAAATTGTCACATGCCTTTCCCTGGGACGCAGACGTCTTACTGCCATTGTCACAAATCACTTATGCTGCACTGAAACTTGTGTCATTCTGCTTTCTGCTTCACACTGCTGATGCCACTAAGACCAGGGAGAACTGTGCGTACGTGCCACAGCTTTGTTTGGCGCACTGCCTTTTTCCTTTGCTGGCAACTGCTATGATGAAAAACATTACAGGAGATCAGAGAAGCACTATTATAGGATTTTTCTTCCCGAGTCTCATTTTTGCCTCTTAGGCTATCAACGGTGTGCACAGCTATGCTCAGAATAACCTGCAAGGCTCCTTATTGTTCAGATTTGGTTTATTTTGTTACGCAACACTGGGACGGCTGATGAAAAATAGCAAACCACAAAAGCTGGTATGAACCTGCAACCCAAATAGAAGACATCCATTCTGAGAAGAATTTTGGCCTCGAGGATTTGCCCATGAGCAACCTTTTCAACTTTCCTACAGCTTTCGGCGGTGAGGTTGGAGCCCGCAGGCGGGACAGCTGCTGCCATCTGCTGCTCTCCTATCACATCGCCCGGCTGCAGCCCACTCCACTGCTGATGGAGTTTGCTTTGGCCTCATCTGCCTGAAGCCTTCTGATGGCTTTGGTGCCTCAGCAGCGCAGTGGCTGGGCGCAAGTCGGTCCCTCGCTCGCTTCGGGTTACTGGTAGCAGTTATTGTGAAAAGCCAGAAAAAAGCTGCTGACTCATAGGTGGGGACAGGTTTATCTAGACCCCTTCTAATTCCTAAATCTCATCTGAGCAAGTTGCAGTGCCACTGGTTCCTTCAGAGCGGAATTCATGCAGTCAGGTATTGAAGCAACGCAGGCACAGTTAGTCTTGTCACACTAACTCAAAGGGATGGACATGTCAGTAGCTACTGAAAAATTCATTTAGCTACTCTCTGACAGCTGCCTTCCTGCAGCTCCTTCCAATGACCTGCACTTTGACTCTTATCACTGGGGAAGTTTAATCCTGCTCACGTACTTTTGCAGCTTCCACATCTTCCTTTGGAGAAAGGAGGGAATTTGAATGAGGTCCTGTCCACGTAATTTAGACACAAATCAATCTTCAAAATGTCAGTGCCCATGCATCTAGGTATTGCCAACTCACGGCTATTAACCATAATGGGTCTGTACCTAAAAATATAAGCCATGAACTGAGAACCCATAATGCTAGATGCCAGAGAGAAAGAGAGACAACAGTGTCAAAGATGCCCTTTTCCTGAAGACTTACAAAAATTATAAAAAAGGATTAGGAAAAGAACGCCTAGTCTGATCTGATCATAATTTTTTTATGCATTTTGCTTTCTAGATTGCTGCCTGCCATTCTCGCTGCATTGCTCCCTCCCTGCCTTAAAAGTACGATGACTGTGTGTGTATATATGTATACAGGACAAGAGGAAATGGCCTCAAGTTGTGCCAGGGAAAGTTCAGGCTGGATATTAGGAAAAATTTCTTTACTGAGAGAGTGGTGAAACACTGGAATAAGCTGCCCAGGGAGGTGGTGGAGTCACCATCACTGGAGGTATTCAAGGAACGTGTGAATGAGGCATTGTGGGATATGGTTTAATGGGCATGGTGGTGTTGGGTTGACGGCTGGACTTGATCTTACAGGTCTTTTCCAACCTTAGTGATTCTGTGATATATATATACACACACACATGCATACTGGAAAAAAACAGAACAGATGGTTCAAGAAATGCAATGGATGTGGGCTGCTCCACCTTTGCTCTAAGATCATTACTTGCCTAATTATAGGTCTAACCCTCTCAATTCAAGCTATACTGTGATCTATTAATATGTGCAGCCTTATTTGTTTTGGGAGGAGAATCAAGATTCCAAATGCTCATGATGCACACAGTTAAAAGGAGAAGCCTCAGTCTATCCTACTCTTGCAGACAGACAAACTGTAACCCACATAGGGTATGAATCTGTCAGACAGGGCTGGCAGCCAAAACACCTTTGAAGTGTTATTACTGTGTAGATTTTCAGCTAGCTACTAAGCTGCCTATTTATGATACGCTATTGCCTGGAGAACACGTTTAAATGTATACCTACCTGATGTAAGCCATTCTTTCCATAGCCAGGTAGAGAAGCAGATTTAGAATATGGAAATCCTGTAAAAGACATAACACACAGCTATATTTTTTGTAAATCCTTTACAGCCTACTAAAACACAGAATTCAAGAAAACATCCAGAAACAGCAATTACAAGATCAATATGTACATTCTATTAATGGGATGAAATATAACTGAATAATGCTCATCTTTTCTCCATATTTAATGTACATGAACACTTGTAACAATGTCTATAAATAACAGCACGCCAGGATGCAATCACCTTACTGGGCATGACATGAAGGGAGTTGTGGGACTCATGTTATAGAAGCCGTATGCAGGTACGTGATACAAAGCAGATTTGAGAGCTTGTGAAATCTCTGCCCTCCAACTTGGTGTTAAACCATGACTTGAAAATGGGATTAAAGGTACCATCATTTTAGAGTTACCTCACTTCTGATTGTGATGTATGTGGTCTGGTTTTGGTTTTATTTCTTAAAAAAGAAGGGTTGATATACTACGACTTAAAAAAAAACACTAAAAATTTTTGCTTTCTTTAAAACTTCTACTGCTTCAAGTGGAAAAAAGCGTAAATGAAGATATGGCAACGGGTAAAGTAAATCAGTGAGAGTATAAACACTCCAGAGAAAGAACATTTTAAGATAGACAAAATTGGCAAAGTGGTGTTACCATGAACAAACTGGATGTAATATGGTGATGAAACTGTGCGGTCACTATGAAACAACTGAAGAGCCTTACTTTTAATATTGAGAGTCTAATAAGAAAGTTTGGAAGTTTCTTTTCTCAGTGAAAGGACAAAAACTGTTTCAGATTAGGTTTTGGTTAACAAAAATAATGCTGTATAGAAGTGACAAGCTGAATCAGTTTAAATTAAACAGAAGATGAACAAACACGTGTGTAATAAACATTCTTGATTCCAGTATGGGAAACTTTGATAAACTGATGCAGAGAGTTACAGAATTCAGTACATGCTTCTTTCTGTCAAAAATGTTAGCAATCTGTGTCCAAAGGGGAATGCAGGAAGGGAATCCAGACCCCACTGGATTGATAAATACCCTAAGGAGATTATTAGGAATAAGCACACAGAAAGAAAAAACAAAAGATGGATCAGCAAAGAGCTCACGATGTGCTGAGATAAAGTGAGAACTGCCAGAAGTCAAGCTGAGTTAAACACTGGAAATGATATTAAAACAAATAGCAAAAGGTTCTCCAGCTATCCAAATAAAAAGAGAACAAGGGAAGAAGAAATGGGATCACTGGGAGTTATGCTATGTCAGTACACAGTAGAGGTGAAAGGTAACCTAGGTAGGGCTCCAACACTGAAGGAGTATTTCACCTCCGTTTTTAGGAACAAAAGGTAGAGTACTGAGCAAGGAGGGAAAGCTAACGGAATAAGGGTACACCAATGAATCACAGTCGTGACAGAAACATAATTCAAAGCACTTAATGTACTTAAACAGGGAGCAATAAGCTCACACTGAATTGCAAGTCCAATACCTCTTACCATTGGAGAACAGCAACTACAGTTTTTGTATTTAAGAGGGGAAAAAGAACTATCAGTTTGCTTCCAACAGAAAACTTAAGGAAAGACTGAACAAAAACATCGAAGCAAACAGAAAATCAATTATAGTCACACAGATTTTAATTGGTTTGACATAAGTTAAAGACACAGTGCCAGACTTGCTTGGTAGCTTTCTTTGTTAAGAGAAATGACTTCTGCACAACATAAATTTTATTTGATCTCATTAATGTCATATCATTAAAGTGTCTGGTATGTTGCCGCACATGGAATTAAATGCAAATCTGGAGAAGATGGAGTTTATCAGAGGAATTATAGGGTCAGTAAGGAAATAATGAAATGTAAGAAATGGGTAGTGAGAACTGAGCAGTGCTGATAGAGAAAAGTGTCAGCATGGACTGGTGCTGAGTTGAAATTGCCTAATGTTTTCACTAATCATCTGGACACCAAAAATAGCAATGGGCTAATAAACTTTGCTGTTGAAACAAAGTTATAAAGCACTGCCAATATAGAGGATTGGGATATCATAAAGAACTGGGATAACCTTGAATGTTAGAGTAATAGAAATGGGATAAAATTTAATAATTCATGGCAAAAGTCATGCATTCAGGGACTAAGAAATACCCCAAACTTCTACTATTTAATCTGAGACCTCATTATTTGGAAATGATATGGAAGGCGACAGACTTAGATAAACAGCTTAATCAGAAGATGACCTTGAGTTGCTAATATAAGTATAAAAAAAGGCAAAAGTTGGAAATGTCTGGCTTGATACATGTAGTATTTTTGGGCAGTGACAGGAGATCCTGGAGGAATCCTTTGTGCTGTTCTTGTTCATCAGTGTTCAAGTGGGTTAAATTAACTCCACCATATCAGTGGCCTACAGGAAAACTGGGGCAATGGAAGATCATCACAGGAAAGAAGGCTTGATAAGCTTGACTTATTCAAGCTAGTAAAATGAAGATGATCTATAAAAGCAAGAGATGTTTTAGAAAAATAAACAACCACCATCAGAGGGGTGGTATAAACTACGAGCAGAATTTCTGTTGGCCTTGCAGGAGGTTTCCACGTCTGATACAGGGACATAGTGATGGATACTGAATTAGATGGATCACTTAACCTATTCCCATTTAGAAACTGGAAACTTATCATTGCTTGTTATCTGAATGGTAATGACACCAGAGGGCACAGTGTATATAGAACTTTCGAGACAGAGCAAACGGATCTGCAATAAAATTGTCATCTCTAATCCTGCCTGGAAAAAGATGCTGGTGTTGGACATCAGTGCGGAGTTCAATTTCTTGGTCTCTTGGCTACAGAGAAGATGGGTGGGATGGTTTTGTTCTATTGCCAAATAGCATTACTCAGCTACCGGGGAAAAATGCACTAAGGTAAAGACCACGGTTTGAAAAGACACAGGACTGATTCCGCAGGCAGCAGCTGCGGAGCTGCCTCCCGGCTGCCGGGACGGAGCCACGGCCGCGGGCACAGGCGACATCGCGTGGCCGCCTGGAAAAAACCCAAGGGTGAACAGAGCCGAAATGGCCCAAAACAAGCTAGTAAGACCCACCGACTCCAGTGGGAGCCGTATTTCGCTCAGCTTCTGTTTCCCGTGAATGTAGTTGCAAAGTTAAACATGTTTTATTTTGCTGCTGCTTTTTTTTTTAATATAAAGAAAAAATACAACACCAAAAGCCAACAACCACATACTGCTCATTATCACATCCAACTGCAGTTGTACCGTTACAGTAAATTTGCTGGAGTAACTGGCCAAGATAAAGCAATCTTCCTCTCTAATTAGGCAGTATCTGAACATCAGCTACTCTCTGCATGGATACGGCTCCTGCTTTTTCCAGTACAACATTCACTCTAACCTGGATACTCTGAGGTTGGTTTTCAGCACATCAGGGACACATGAACAGCAAGGGTTACACAGCTCACTAGATGTCTGCTTTCCTAAATATGTTACACTTAAAATAATGAATTATGGTAAATGATTAACTATTAAACATCTACACATACAGAAACAAGACACATTTACACAGGCGGATATAAGGAGATGCAAGCTCCACTCTAGATGCCTGCTAGTTACACAAGCCTCATACTGATGTGCTTTGCTGTTAGATGTATTCCTCTGGGCATATAGCTAATATAATGTGGCTAAATATCCTCTAGAGCAGAATAACCCTTCTGTGGTTTGCTCAGAGGCTGGACAGATGAATGCAGGGCCATTTGCACAGTATGTTTGGACATAGCACCAGAGATTTGCAGTCTGATGCCTGCTAACCCCTCCGCTCTGCATGTAACTACTTGGCACCAAACCTATACCTGAAAAGTTTATCTTCTCTGATACTCACTGACTATGCCACAGAGATGGGGCTGAATGTCTGAGTTCTCAACCATAAGTGCAAGAGGCAGAGAAGCTACTCTTCCATGGCCAACGGGGCATGTGACAGACTACAAGTACTCAGAACTAAACAGGGAAACATTGAGTAGACAAGGAATTACGTAGGACGTCCACGGGTAATAAAACAATCAGGTAGCTGAATAAAATCAGAAAGAAAGGAAAAAAAAGAAGCATGAATGTCAGGAAAACTTCCTCAGTGTCATTTCTGTGTAGCTGCTAATTGGGTAACAGGCCCAACTTTCACAAGGGACAGAGACATGCTGAGAAAAAACAATGGAAAATGAACTACACAACTGACATTGTATTGGCACAGAGGTGATATTGACCCTAACAGAGGTGTGAACTATCTTTTGCATTTCTAGTTTTGATAGCTCCACATTCCCAAGATAATAAAAAAACATAAAAGAAATGCTGGTATAGAAGAGTGACAGGTTTAACAATATTCTCATGAAAAAATTGACATTGTATGTTGTTCCTGTGTAACACAGTTCTTGGTGTGCTACTTACTTCTCCCTACTTAAAATTTGCACACAAGAACTATTCTCTCAGTACATATGTAGAAAAGCATCAGATCAACTCCAGAAAGCTTCCAAACATACCCGACGTGCACATTACAATGAAAGGTTTAGGTGTTCATTTCTGGGCAATGACTTATAGATGTTACGTGTGTGAGGTGGTCAGACTTGGTTTCCCCTGCACAGGGAATCCTACAATACACCTTGTGCACATGTATGCAATGTCTGGTGAGGACGAAGGAATCACATTCCTTCAAGTTAGATCAGTGAGACTGAGGATCCAAAATAACCTTTCTTCTTTATCTTGTTACAGCCTTGTGACAGACTTTGTAGCATCTGGTTTTCTTCTTCCTTGCATAGCTAAGCCATAATTTCCTTAATATAAGTTGATGGAGCCAGCTATCACATTACCAAAATGCCCACAAGACTGACATCCTAGCCCCACTGCCAGACATGCCTTGCATTGGATGCATTCTTTTGGAAAACTGCTTTCCCAACTTGTTTACCCCAGATGACCTGCTGCTGCTGAATGGTGTGCAGTGGAGGAGGCAGGGAGAGGAATGGCCCAGTTATCTGTTAAAATTCATTGAACTTCTTTTTGCCATTTATGTAATCTAAATGTAAAATTCAGACCTGATTCTGATGACTATTTCCTTCACCTCCTGACTTGCTGAAATGTTGAGTAAGAAATGTGTAAAACGTGCTTTTGGTAATGACAGCTAGCATGGGCATATGGTCTTCAGACCCGTATTTAGTAACAAAATTACCCCATTATTGCACCTGGAAGATTTCTGTGAACTTATAACTGTGAGCGATAACAAAAAATGCCTATTCTAAGTTAATCTTTGGAGCAAAGTGTTCTTTATGTTTATCACGATACAGAAGAAATGGCTCTACCAATATTAAAAATACACAGTTTATATCAAGGAGTAATTAGCGCAGGTCAACAATCTGCCTGATATTACAATCCTATCTATTGAAAACAGCATATAATAAATAGGCACTTACATGTATTAATGAGGCACAGGTTTTTGTGGTAAGGAACCTCTGGTCTCCAAAGAGACAATACAGTTTCTTTACACAAGCAATGACTCTTCTTTCTCTAATATGAAACTATAAATAGTTTCACTATCAAAGTCTGAAGGCACTGAACGCTTACACGCCACAGCAAAACAAACTGACAAATAGGTGCAATTATGATAGAGAAATGAAGCATAAAGCCAACTAGAGAGCTACGTGCACGAGGCTGCAGCTTCCCTTGCCTGCCTACTCGACAGCACCGGTGGGCCAGGGGATGCAGTACTCACGGGAATAGCCGGCCGTTGTGCCCTCCTGTGCCCTCGGGAAGTTTTCTCTGTCGGTTCCAGCAGTAAGAGACAGGGAACGCGTGTCTGAATCTGGGGAATTAGTTCTGGTGTCCATATCCCCTTTCAGAAAAAGCCAACTAGTCTTTAGCTGGAGAGAGTAAAAGCCTGTTACAAGATTCCGGATTTAACATTTGAATGCAGTTCTACTTCACCTTTCTAGGAAGTCCTGTGAACTGATGGTATGTTTACGCTCACTGCAACCTGTACCATCCTTTATCAAATTATAAAAGTTGACTACATCATGACTTAGACATCACAGCTACCAAAAACTTTCAACTTTCAGCTGGGCTAACGATAGTTTCTCTGTTAATTAAGCTTCCCACTGCACCCCACTTCAAAGGATGCACTATGTAATTTTCTTATAATTAATCTGCTGTTAACATTTTTCTTGTATGTTAATATGCACCCTAAGTAAAAGTCCGCAGGCTTAGCAACATCACCAATGTATGTATTGAGACTGAGTGAAAATCCATGAGTTTATTGCTCTTAATCTCAATATGCCTATTTCTTTCTCTACTGTAGAATGTAGATTCTGAACCCTCTGGATGAGAGATTAAGCTTTTCTGTATCTTATTGGAAAGACCTAAAAGTAGTAATGATTATTTCAGTTATATGAAAGAATACCTTTATGTATGAACATGTTTTAAAAAACAGTTGCTTCAAGAAAGATCAGTAAACTACACCCTTTTGTTCTTTCTCATCATTACCTTCTTACTGTCCTGATCCAAGCTTCCATCCTCCCCTTCTGATCTTCTTGCTGCTGGAAGATTAAGTTAATTTTAAAAATTAGAACAGATTACATCTTTTTTGTCTTCTGTTTTGACTGTGATTATGTTCCAAATATTTTTAAGGGGGGAAAAAAAACAATTTAAAAAAAACCCAAAGCTGGGCAGAAAATTTGATGTGTAGAGCTATGGTTTCACAGAATTACTGGAAATAATTTTGAAATTATTACAGTAATACTCATCCTTCAGGCATACAGTGAATTTAGACAATCTATTCCTGCTGGATTTTGAACCTATCTTTTTAGGAAGAAACTACTTTTGGGGAATGATTGGTGGGAAAAAACCTACATCATAACTTAGGGACAGATTTACATGGTCACTGCACACAGAAGCAAGTCATTTCTCCATTCTTCTGTGTTACCATGACCATGGAAGTACATATGGTTACATAGATATTTTGTAGTTTGCACACCTGGGCCTCCTACATTCCCAAAAAGGATGGCAATGATGGTAAAGAAGATAGGAACAAATTTGGTATTACCTCTTCATGAAATCTGCAAAAGAGGCTGCGTCAGACTCTAAAATTCACAATTCTGTGACCAACCACTTTTCTGACTATATTGCCCTCTTAAAGAGTCTTTCAACTAAATAATTGCTGATATTTTACTGTTCGTTTATTTTCTTGTAGCTTTCCAACTTGCTGAGAAGAAAAACTCAAAACTGAAAACCTAAAAGCTATTCATTAGATAGTTCCCAATCATCAAATGTGTTTTTCCCTTGTCTTCTACGTCCCAGAGTATTGTTCCAGGCACTGAGTTACACCTCAGAATCTTACAGAAAGGTTTTGTGCCAAATTTCACATAATTTCAGATAAATTCCCAAAATTCGAGTCCTGCTTGCCTTTGTATCACTCTATGTGGTTTTGGGGAGAGTTTAATGGTACAAAACTGGAGTAACGCAATGATCTAGCATAATTTTAAGCCCATGAGAAGTCTGCAACAAGGGGGTTGTCTGCAATGTCTGAATAAAAGGGCAACACAAGAGCCCCAAGCAATGCAATGTAGCCAGAAAACATATTTACTAATAATAAAAATAGTACGATAATACAAAAGTTAAGGCTCAGATTAGACTCTCAGAGACAGAGGTGAGGACGAGATCGAGTTGCACCGTTAGAAGTGCTGCAACACTCCCAGCAAGTTGGGAACAACGCTGCCCTCTCCGTTTCCCCAGCCAGCATGTTTGCAGAGGATCTGCCCTGCATCTAAACAACATGGGCAAAAGGCCACCACCATTAACATTTCAGTGTTACTCTGTTTCATTGTCTCGTGTCATTACACAGCTCACATCCAGACCTTAACTGGTGTTGTTGAGGAGGTGATATTTAAAAAATGACAAATTGCAGTAAGGAAAAAAATCTATGGGTTAGAGGTGAAAATGTGTAACTGTAGAGGTTTTTTTTCTCAATTTAATGTGGCAAAGCAAAGCCGGGTCATAAAACAAAAACTGCATTATGAAAAAACTCAAAATTTTCAGTTAACTAATAGCATCCTGACCAGGGCATTTTCCCGAGATGGCAAGCTGCTTCTCTGAGAAAGAAATGGAAAGAAATATCCATATATGAAAGATGAAAAATAAAGTCCCTACACTGCAAGAAGGGCTTAAACCTGGTTCACTGATATTTTGGGAGCATACCCTAAATCACCAGTCAAGGAGCTGCTCCAGGTTATATGCATGGATCTTGCTCTCACTAAATCAGAAACCCATAAAGAGAATATGACGCATATCTGGAAATTGTTTTTGTCTCAAGATGCTGATGTTTTCAAAGGAAAAAAACAAGTTTAATCCAAAGCATTATTCAGAGATTTCAGATGTTCCACGGGATCTCAAGAGCATCTGACTTCAAACTACTTAAACACCAAGGTTTTATAGAGATCCAGAGGAGTACAACCAGAACCAAGGGGGGCCATGAAGGCCTGCCCCTCCCAAGTTCCTGAGAGTCCTTTATACAACCCATCGTTGGCAGATAAATCCAAGTAGCCTGAATTTCATCAGTACTGGGCATTAGCTTCACTGCTACAAGGGATGCTCAGTTCTGCTGTGAACCCCAATGTGAATCGCACGTTTCACACGGATCACTGCTAATACTGCTGAAGAGCAAACGTCTTCAATTTTTTTAAAACTTTGAACGATGTTCAAATATTTCTGAAACATGAACATGCACAAAAGAACGACCACGCAGAGTCCCACACTCTTCACTTTCCAACCCCAGCTCTCAGCCTGATCTCTCATATGTCCCATTTTTCCCCCACCTTTTTTTCATTCTGAAGTTGAGTGTTTATAACAGAAACACAGAAGCTGTAGCTACAGCAAATCTGTTGGGCGCTGCTGTAACTGAAACCTTTTAAAGCCAAATGTTTTGGAAGAGCTTCTTGCAGTTTTTGTTTTAAAGAACATTTTTGTGCTTGTTTGTTCAAACTTGGTCTCTTCAACGAAGGAATGTTCTCTGGCTCCTTTTCAGCATGTATCAGTTCAGTGTCCTGTTAGCTTGAGGAGCTGAATCATCAGTTGCTCATGTGTTCACGCTTTAGCTGGGAGTTCTTCCAGAATAAAAGGTAAATTTTATTTATTTTCTTATTTTTCAATTTTTTTTATTGGAAGGAAAGCTCATTGACTTTTTTTTGTTTTTTTGAGTTACCGTAAGTTATGTTTTGCTCTTCAGTAGAAAAACAACGAGCATGTATTTTCAACACAACCTTTCAGAACATCTATAATCTATAAAAGAAAGTTCAAAACATATATCTGTGTTAACCTATAGAGAATGCTGACTCAATAATTTAATTTTGTGCTCACTCCAGTGAATATGAGGAACAACTCCGTAAAGCAGTGCAAAATTGACATAATCCAGACTTTGACTGCATATCTGATGGACAGAAAATTGATATGAAAATGCCTGGCCTAGAACAAAAAAGCTGCTGCTTAGAATCCTATTTACAAACCAAAAATATCTATAAAATGAAATGACACAGCCAGGATACAGGACATCGAAGCCATATCATCAGCTTGTGTAAATCAGTGAAGCCATGCTGATTTACACCAGATGACTGTAACTTTGCATTTGCTCGTGGTCTTTCCAAACACTACCGTAATATTCAATTTCTTCCTTTGTCAGTAGCTTTTTTTGCTCAGCCTGAGCAGTTGCCTCAAATGATTTGCATGTCTAAAGACAAGAAGGAATTAGAGAGCTTGGGCAGACTATAAGGTTGGCAGGTTACATTAAATCAAGCACTAAACCAAACAGATACTATCTTTTTGCCTTAGAGGTAACATTAATTTGTCCAAGATTAGGACGTTGTGAGCAGAAAACGTCTATCAAAGACCGATACCTGAAGCACACTTAAACATCAGCAAGTCTGACTTGGTTCAAAACCATACCCAGAAAAACCACAGAGGTTATCTAAATCTGGATGATTTGAACGTGCAGTTACTTTAGCATGAAACACCAGTTACCGTGAATGTGCACAGGCTGACTCGCTCAGTTGGGAGACATCAGTTGACAATTTTCTTTCTCCTATTACTGTATCAGATCCAAATTAGAACTTCATCCAAAACAGAAATGTCGTTTTCCGTGAAAGATAGTATAAAAATGATAACTACATAACAGCATAATTTTTTGGACTAAATGTTAATTGAGTATTTTAAAATGAGTTAAAGCCCCCTATCACCACAACAGAAAAACATGTAAAATGTATTTTCCTTGTTCTGTCCATGAAGCCAGTGATGTATCTGCAGTTCCCTAACCTTTGACTCACGGAAAGTTATCAGCTATCAGCCAAAGCCAAAGTATGTAAGAACAGACACATGGAGCTTTCCCACTCTTATACACAACATGGGCAGTGGCCTCTGTGCGGACAGTGCTGCAGCAGGTAACAGGATGGGAAGAGTGGCTCCAACAGAGACACTGCTCACAGGCACAGACTGGACCTTCCCTTGCCATGAGGAGTGGCATAGCGTCGTTCTCCCATCTGTACCCCCAAAGATACACGCTTTCATGCCCAAAGTGCCTTAGCTATTGCTCACAGTGTGATGAACATCTCTCATATCTACTTTATTCTCTTGTTCGTTTCCTTCCAAGCAGGGGCACAATTATGATTAAAATACAATTTTTGGTTTGGGGCAGATTTATATTACGCATTTTATTTTTATTTTTGTCCTTTGCTTCTGAGTACAGGAGTACCCCAGTCATGACTTTTAATCAGAAATGTACTTCGGCACTTTCTAGGCACCGTAATGCAGCAGAATGCATACATATTTGTTTCTCAAGATTACTAATGGAATTCAGTTTAGAAAAATGAATTCCGTATTCCTAAGCCTGTATCATGAACCAAGACCATTGTCAAGCATCATTGAGAACACACAGGCACTGACATCAACATGGAAATTGCATTGATGTTAATTAGTTAAATATACAGCAAAAATAGTAATAACAGAATGCAGACTTTATATTTCTATTTTTTATCTTAAGTCAGATCCTCAGTGGCATAAAACATCATGTATTTCTTTCTGTTGTTTAGAAACTCAGACAGCAGTCTAGTTGCTGGGTCTACCAAAGGTTTTCCAATCATATCTTGCTGATGGTATCAGCTACTGAATTTGTTCCTAACTGCCACGGTGTGAGTACGTTTGTTCCTGATATTTTACAGCTTGAAGAACTTGCAGATGAAAAGTAGATATTTCATACCTACCACTTATCAATGAACATTTTTCTTCCCCGGCAATGTAGAAGTAAGAATTATTTACAAAAACTAGATGTCCCAAGGCATGGTCTGAAAACAGGAGAGCAACCTTCTACACTTACATGTTTTATATCATTCCGTAAATAAGAAAACTGCTTTGAAGTTAGTATCAACTCTGAGTTACCAAGACAAATCAAAATATCATTATCCCAGTTTTAGAGAACTTACTGAATCCTTGGACAGCATGTTATACAAAATGCTATTTAATCTTCATGTTACTTTTTTTCCTTATCTATTTGAGATTATAGGGACATAATGAAATGCAAAGACTACAGCAAACTAATTTGGAAGTCAATATGCATTTCTTTACAAAGACATGTAGAGAAAACTGCAACAGAGAAAAGCAGACTGTACCATGCTGTTTGTAGATAGGAGGTTTCCTATAGATGTTATCTTTTACGCCAGTGTCTGAGGAAGAGGAAAGAGAAAGCAAAGAATAAAAGAGTAAGCAAGCAGTTCAGACCATGCTGCTCTTGTCTCCTCTCAACAACACTAAAATGCAAACACTTGAACAAAGACTACCGATTCATTCAGTGTTTTGTCATTCACTGGCTATTACCAGAGAACAGAGCCTTACCTTTACATCTTTATGTATTTAAAACATTGGCTACGCCTACCTATGCAGCATAATCCCCCCTAAGTCCCTCAAAATGCTTTAAGACACATCAAGTGGCATCCGTTTGCTGAAATGTAGGTGGTTACATCTGCGCTACGAATGTATGCTTCACAGACAACAAAAAGAAACTGGCTACACTTGTCACTACTTAAAATTCATATACCGGTTCAACAGACTACTGTAATAGTCACGCTTGAAAAGGGACTTTCTCCATTAATTATGAAGAAAGCGTACATGTTCAGATATGCATGCTTATACTGGAAATGCCCAATATTCTTACAGGAAGTCCTATCGTTTGTCTATATTTTGAGTTGTATAGCTAACTTGGCCTTCCATGAATTTTTTGAAAGCCGCCAGAGCCATAGGCCAGGGTTCCCACATCATGTTGTACAGACGTCAGATTTACTTAGTACTACAGACCTGAGCTAATACTATTCCTAATTACGATGTGTTTACAGAAATGTTAACCCCAGCAGCAAAACATAAATAAAAAAACTATTCCACTGAGCGGGTAGATGTGCTTAGCAGTCAAAAAGCTAAACAGTGTGGACATAAATTTAATGTGCTTGCTGACTGAATGTGAACTTGAAAACAGTACAGTACATATGCAAAGACACAGCCACAGTGAGCTTCCTGGAGTTGTAAAGTCTTCCAGCTATTTTTAAAGTCTGTATTAATATGACTTTATAATTCAGAGAGTAGATGGATAAGGAAAAAAACAAAAGCAAAAACCCCTTCAGAGCCTTCCCTCCTGCACACGAATTCAACATACCTATGTGGCCATGGCACTACAAAGAATTGTATCTTTGTAGGCTTAATAACATTTGTCGCTGTGTGCCTCCTCTAACTCATTTTTGGTTTATATACATAAGCACACAGCTCTCTGACTCCTTTGTTTCTGAGACAAAGTTTAACACCTAAGAGATCTTCACTTATCAGACATTTTCTTCTCCTGCAGTTTGAAATTCACAAATCAATGGGAAAAAAAAAAAAAATTACATTCAGAAGAGAATAAACAGGTGCCAGCAATTGAAGATCAAAAGCTAAGCAGTGAATGCCTACCTGGAATATGGAAATGCCTAGGAGCCTGCTGATAGACAGAAGGTGAAGATTTGCTGTCTGAGTACATGGATAAGCTTGGAGTGCTCCGACCACTTTCACTGCCTCCAAGGGGAAGAGCAAAGAAAGCAGATAGAAGAAAAAAAAATGGAAAGCGAAGTAGAGTATTTCAAGCATAAAAGCTTGTTCAGAATGACTTGTTAATCCAACAGTTTTAAATACAAGTTTTTTGTAAAAGCCATTATTTTTCAGCACAGTGTATTGGCTCAGTCTCCAAACATCTCATCAATAATTAATATCTGATAGATAATATCAGATTAAACTGCCCCACTTTGAAACTAAAGCTTCTCTTTTAACAACACTTTAATGAAGAAAATAAAAGGAAAAGGACATCCACAATCTTGTAACTTGTTTTGCACAGCCTTAACTTAGTAATCTATCAATCAAGTTTTTGAAAATTTTAATGCTGCGGCTCATGGCCTGCCCCTGAAACCAGTAATGAAATAATTCAGCAGTGTTTAAATTATCTCAAAGCAGGACTAGACCAAAAAACAGATGTTACGGTGAAGTCAAATACTCCTGCATATATCAGTGACAAAAACGGATGTTGAAATTTGGTTCTTAATTGCAAACTTTTCCCACAGGTAACATGCCACAGCATTTTATATTTATGCAAACAAGGTTGGATTATCAAGTCATGGATCTATAATGCCATAGTCACTTTACCAAATTTCAAGATATACATAGGATTGATCCGTATTCATTTTTCCACTTGTTTTGTCAAACGCTCATTAGATGCCATTCATTTCCTCTCAGCTTATTTCCCCAAAGCACACTCTATGGCATTATAGTGCTGCTCAGCAAACAAAAAAGTAAAGCTCTACTTTTTTGGGACTTGTAAAATCCAATTAATTTACAGCACTGTTAAGCAACTGGAAGCCAAACATGACATTTATTCTAACATAAAATCGTTGTTAATTCGCTGTTATTGTTTTAGTGCGGATGGAGCACAAATTTAGTGGCTAGTAACAATGGAATTATAGTAAGTTTTCTTGGGGTAAAGAAAGTGCAGCAGCTCAGAGCACTAGATCTGTAACTGCCTTCAGGTAGGGGAAGTTTTATAACCATAAAACTACTGGATTACCATAACTGTCCAGGCCAAGCCCACGGAGGTGATCTCTGTTGACAAGCAGTGGATGCATGGTCATCGGTCTGTCACCAAAACCAGCCTTGACATGCACCACTGAAGTCAACTGGGTAGTGCTACTGAGTTCAACGGGAGCAGAAACAGGCCAGACAAGGTCAGAAGAGTGTGCTGTGTATCTCATGACGATACACTAACTAATACATTCTAAATTTTGTGTCTGTTATTTTCACAGTTGGTGAAAAATTAAAACTCAAAAACTATTCACCCATTACCACTGTGTACTCAATAACAGTGATTTTGCATTGAAAAAAATGTAATCAGAACAGCTGAGAAATTGAAATCACAACTGCACGTGATCATAGCCTTTGGTCCTTCCAAAAAGTAAGGGGTGAATTGTGGCATTAGTAAAAATCTTGAGTGTCACCACCAGCTTACAGTCAAGTTGTCCTCAGACAAGGAACCAGATGGTTATCCAGTTTCTTGATTCCTGCTTTGCTCTTGGAAGGAAAGAAGTGGTGACAGGTTTTAACTGCCCGTTTATTAATTCCCTCTTTCTTTGCTGCTTGCTGCACAGATGCTTGGCCATCTCTACCAAATGGAAGAAGCCTCAATGTCAATCCAAGTTTGAATGCAAACAGCAGTGGTAGACACTTACTTAAGTAAGACCCTTTACAACTAGAATAACCTTAAAATCTTCATCCCAAAGTGATGTTACGATTGGAATTTTTTAATTTAAAAAGAAAAGGAAAGTTTTCAAGTGATTTTCACAGTGTATTAATTCCTCATTTACTTAAAATTAGTATATTATTAAACACATATTCATATATGTCTTGCATGAATAATTGCATCATTGAGCAGTGACCCCAAGGTGCTGGCATCGTACACGCATAGAGAGTCATTCTTCAGGGATAAGGTAGGGTGTCAGTGGGGAATCAGGAGGAAGCACTGATTAAGAGGAATAAAATTGTAAGAAAACAGGATGCAAGCACAAGTATCAGGGGACAGCAAATCTGTGAACTGCTCAATGCAAGGATCACCTGGGTGGAGCAGTTTGCAAAGCCATCATCTCTAACTTGCTCGAAAGGGAAGAATTAAGGATGAAATGAAGGAAAAGGTTCTTCTTTCAGCCCACTTGTACAAGCTGATGCACATTTAAATTATCACTCTGCCACCAATTTGGACAAACACAAAAGAGCAGTTGTGTTTCACATTTTGCTTATAAAAATAAGTATTTAATAGTAATGCAAACTGAAGACCCACGTAGAAAGTTCATGTGTAGGAACTCCAGACAGTCATTTAATCTAGCCTATAATAAAAAGCTCTAAAATGAGACTTTGCCAAGAATTTGTCTCTTTCAAGGTCTGCCTGGTATACACTGAAGAAGAACTTCAAATACGGTCACAGAGAAAATAAAACTACGAGAGAGAGGTATTTTTCAAACTTTTGGTTTTGACTTCTGCCACAAGCAGCTGCAGGCTGTGATCTGCTCTGCTGGTCAGTGCAGAGCGAAAAACCAGAATCTTGAACTCTTCCCTGGATTTTGTTTAACTTGGAAAGCATCTGGAAAGGTTTACTTTGAACTTGAGTGTCAACCACAAAAACTTCCTTGTGTCTTTTGGCTGCTGCCAGGTTAGGCTGCTCTTTTAACCTTGTGTGTGCAGAGCCAACTAACCAGAGCTCAGACCATGCTCCCTTTTCAAGGGGTTGTCAGAAAAAGTACCCCATTGTTTATACCTCCTTCCTAGTCAGCTTTTTTCTTATCTGGGAGGATGGGAAATTTGATAACAAGTTACAGTAAGAGCTGTCTAAGTTTGGGATTGAACAACAAACAGATACCACTGGCCTAATGAGGGAGATGTCAGAGCCTAGTCCCGAAACTAGATCCTTCAATATTTCTGCACCTGGTGCATTAATTTTTTGAAGTTTGATGACTAATTCTTTTCAGGCTTTCAAAGCCAAATAAATGGGCTTTGGAAGCTGTGCTCCTGCACTAGAAAGGGAAGATACTTTCCACCACATTTTAAGGAAGCATTTTTTAGTAGGGCTCAGCACAGCCTGTACACTCACTGACTCCATCACCTCAAAAGGAAGAGTTACATCAAGTGCAGATATTTGGAACATCACGCCCCATGATTTGCAAGGGCATGAGCTTTGAAGCTTTCTCGAAGCGAGGCTGTCACAAGATTTATTTTGAAGACGTTTTGAAGACAGAAGTCCTTAAAAGAGCATGACCAAATAATTTGTCTGCATGATAAAGAATAGCTCATCCTATTACACTTCATGGGAGCTAGACTACAGTAAACTGAAGAAAGAACAGGAATTCAGTAATCATATTTTGTGCTGGAAAAATGATGAACCATGTAATTCTCAGGATGAATATGATGCAAACTTAGTGAAGTCAAAAGGAAGATTCTGCCTGTTCTAATTTCCCTAGGGTAGTAACATTTCTGTGTCCTGGAAGCTTAAAGAAATATTTTTTATGATGATTGGGGAGTTCTGGTTTTACAAAGATTACTGCTCATATTATTAACCGGTGTATTATTTTTTGATTTAATTAAAAAAAATTAAATGAGCGTGATTTCACTTTTTTAAAACTGAAGTGGCAACATTAACCTTGGTCTGGATACAGAGGAACTATTTCTACAATCCTACTCTTCCCACACTAATCACTTTGAAGAGAAAAAAATAGCACATCGACGCCCTCAAAAGGCTTCTCAAGACAAGGAAAAAATACAGTCTGCAACTCAAGAAAAGAATTCAGAGAACTGAAGAGGATGGGGGCAAATCTTACTCCTTTTGGACTGAGACATTAACTCAATGTAAAAAAGTGGGTAATCTATATGACCTCTGCAGGGCTCAGGATTACCTATATAGGAAAATTATAAACAGGCTCACCTGCCTCACAGGAGCGCTGTGAGGCGCTGTAAGCTACTGCTTGCAAAATATTTTAGCTCCTTGATAACAAGTGCTGCAGAATTGCAAAATATTATAATTTTGATCACACTACTAATAATTATTTGGGCACAAGGAGCTGCCACTTGAGGATTTCTTCCTCCAAACAGCAGTACGAAGTAATTGCTGCCGCTCTGAGCAACAGCAGGTAGCACTGAACAGAAACTCATTTTAACAGGAGTGCTGCTAAGCAACTGCAGGCGGGCTTTCGAATAAGAGCTTTCCATACAGTGAAATTGTGCACTGCAGCACACTAAAGAGGTTTTTCTTACTCAGTACATCAGGTTGGATGATATCATCCAAATTTAGGGGACAGATCAAAAAAATGTTCATGCAGTGCCTCAGGGAATACCGGGGAATACCTTCCAAGAAATGCCAGAGGGAGTGAGTGATTGTGGGTGTGGGAAAGAACTTTCCAGGTAGACTTCAAAATGGCAACAATCAGTTTAATCTCATCAGCTTTCTCCTCCAAAATTTTCTCTTGGGGATCACATTTGGAAGACTCAAGCCTGATTCTGTTCCTGTTTATACCGGTGAAATTCAGCTGACTTTGGGCAGAACTGTTTCTGGATGCATTAGGTCCCAATGAAGATGCATTAGTTATTTTTCCAAAGGCAATGAGCGCCTGCTATTCATTTGAGTTTGCATGTCAGACCTGTTCATAAGTCTGGTTCTTGCAGAGGGTCACTTCCTTTTCTGTAATGGTTACGACGGCAAGAAGAACAGTTTTGCTTTATTAAATCAAACAGAACATGAGAGTCAAGGAACAGGCACTGAAAATGTTTGGCATTCATCATTCATGTCTCCTCCTCACTCATATTGTTACTAGCGAGAACAGACTCAGGGGAAGACACATGTGGTAGCTGAATGTCTTCTCTTTCTGACATTTAACTAACTAGCTAAAAAAAAATGGCCTTTGCTCAAAAGTTCTTGGCATTTCTTATTACTGTCTCACATCCGCGACATGGAGGTCATTAAAAGTTAATATCCGCTGCAAAAAAATTTAATGGCAAGGAAACTAGACTCAGTTACTCTGTTTTATAACATTATTTGCTCATTAGTGCAGGTATATTGATTTAACCAGCTTATCTGGCAAAATTTTTGGTAATGTTACAAATAATATGAAGAATCCCTAACTGTAGGTTAGAAGGTTGGATCCAACGTATAGGCTTGTTATAATATATATTTAGCGTCACCAAAATAGGGTAAACACTGTATTTTAGAACAAACAGATTTTTAAATTATTTCCCTCCCTCATTTTCATTAGAAAATCTAATTCCTTTCCTCCACCCCTTTGAAAAACACTTAACACTCACTGAAAAAAAGCAAAAATAAAACAACCCATACCCACTCAGTTCTTAAAACTTACACAGTACATCAAGAAAGCACTTGCACAAAATTAAGACAAATTTTATCCAAGTGGAAGCCATGCTTGCACAGACATAGAAGTGAAACACATCTGAATAAGTCTACAGTACCACAGCACGGTTTTGCATTCCTGGACCTTACCTTTGAAGAAAGGGATGTAATGATGTCTGAATGTAGATGTAGGGCTTGGGTGTTGGGGCAGGGAGATGCAGCTACTGGTACCAAGACTCTGAGTACCAGCTGGGGGCAACAGAGAGTAAGTGAAAATAAACTATTTAGTTCACTTACTGAAAGCCACAAATTACAATGCCATCCTTTTTTTCAGGAACATTTTCCTCCTTATGCTTAGAAAACATATAGTTTATAGTTAAGATTTCATCTTTCTCTGGTTATTGCTAAAAACATCACAGTGGCCATACTATGCGGTTGGCCAAGGGACATAGGCTTTCCACAGATAGAAAAGAGTATCATAAAATGCCAATAAGGTAACGCATCAGAAAATATTCCAGAAAAGGCACCACAAAAAGCATAGCTGCACTCAGGGGAAAATCTGCATATTCAAAAGCTGCAAGAGGGAATGATATATGCTCATAATGGATCTAATGAAATGAAATGGGGAGAGCCTTGTCTCTGCTGAGAACTGTGCTACAAGTGGGTCCAGTTCTCCCTGCCATCAGTGCACACTGGTAGGATTTAGTTCACAACGCACCAGGGCACTCAAGTGCATGGCTAATTTAAGCATCTGAAGAAACATCCTGAAGTTATCTGAGCTCTGAAAGTTAGACATGTTATTAAGTACTTTGAAAAACGTTCTGAAAGTCATCTTTGTTTGCTTTGTTATAATAATGTCCTGAAAACATATTTTTGAGGAATAAAGGCAATTATTAAAAGTGGAAATTATCATGACTATCTTCTAAATTTCAGATGAAGCTGTAAAACATTAAAATTAATTTGAAGTTTCATTCATCTCTCCTCCTTGCTTTAACAGTGTGCAGCTAAGCTTAAGCATGACACAGCTGCCAGACCTTCAGCGGAGACTAATCTTTCCTCTCTTTAATAGATCTTTGATACTCAATCTCATTTCCACTTTGTCAAAGACTTTATGTAGTACAAATACTCAATTCCTGTAACAACTGTTTCTGTTACCCATAAAATGTCAATTTCCACTGGAAAGATTAAGAACTCCCAATTTTGCAAACTAGTTTATCATTATCATGTACCCCTAATGAAATTAGAAAACACCAAGAAAATAATGTAAATGCTCTGTGTTCACAACCCAAATGATAGAGTGGAGAAAAATTAGAATGAATTTTGAGTCATTTAGTTGATTCTTTCCGAGGATAAAACCCTGTACAGTGCCCAAATATAAATGGGCTTTTGTAAGGGACCCCCATGCAAAGATCAAAAGGAAGCGATCCCTCCTCTCTGTGTGACAAGAGCACTAACACAGCTGCTACTACAGCCCAAAGCTGCAGTAAACATTGCTGTAAGCTTCTCAACTAAAGCAACTAGGCCTTCAAAATCCAGCCATTAGAACCACTAGTCACTCCTCCAGCTCTTGCACTGGGGAGAAGAGACACGGACCATAACCCTGCAGTACAGGAAGGGATACAAAGTCACTTGATCACCCTCTTGGCTTTCTGTGCATTCACTGCTACCATGCCGCGCTGTGAAAGAGCTGTGGACTGAATGTGCAGCTTCAGGCAGGATGGGACCAGGATTAAGTCCTTTAACTGTTCTGTCTTCTGTTTATGGATGCATAAAATCAATCTTTCTAGCTGCCTTCGTTTCCCGAAGCACTTGTTTCCTTTCTCCCCATGGGACTCTGTTCATAGTAAATAAATCACTGCAGTGAACTGCTACTCTACCTTAAACCCCTGCCTACTGGAGTCTACCTTACTTACAATATAAGACAAAGTAGTGGGAAAATCTAGAGAATAAATAAGGCTGTTTTTCAATTACCTGGTCTGCTGTAATGCTGAGGAGAATGGGAGGTTGGAGTGTAGCGACCATAGCCCAGCGAGCCAGCAGAACTAGGACTTGATGTCCTGTACTGCTTGAAAGATCTGTCATCTTGGTCACCCTGAGAGGAAGAGAGGAAATACATGTCATTAGGGAAGAGAAATAACTCCCAAAACAGGCAGAATATGCCATTTTGCATGTTTCTGTGTCGTGTTGATGCTGTTGTAACACTCCATGCAATCCCAATGAAATGAGGTGGCTTTCAGCCATAAGCACCTCCACCGCAGTGTGACTGAAGGAGCTTTGCCAAGTATCAGAAAACGGTCATGTTCCCAGGAAAGTCAGCACATACATGAATTTAAAAAGACAATATAATTTGAAAAGAACGTAAGACTCTAGATGTGTTGTTTCAGGACAGTGTAATTCCCTGAACATTCACAGGTGTGTGGAAGATGAGATCAGGTTAGCATGATAGTACTATGGTCACTTTGTACCCATACGAATGGATGCATAATGGTTACAGGCAACACAAAAATCAGCATTTGTTGGCTTCATTACATCACAGAAATGACAGCGTCTGCTGTATTAATTGCCCAGTGTACCATATTACAACATGGTCATTACCAGCTAGGTAACTGATACAAACACTCATATCTAGCATTAGTATTAATACTGCAGCATTGTGCAAAGCAAGTCATACAACCCATTTCCCACTAAACCCTTAGCTTCAACCACTTAAAACCATGTACCCCCATTCCAAACCCCTCACTCTCTACAGCTGGTTAAATTACAATTGCAATTTGCATGTAGTGTCTTCTTAACAGTAAAAACATTACTGAGTGATAGATGTGGAAATTCCTTTTTGTAATGAAAGCAAATTCAAATTTGTTTCTTTTAAGACAAGTGAGAATTGGCTTGAGTTAACTTCAAATTAGAACAAATTAATGTAACTTGCAGATGCACCCTTATGGAAAGTCATACTCCATACTCCATGCCGCTCTCCTATTCCAGTAGGAGTGAGTGAAGACAGGCTATACCATAGCAGGTGTCATTCACTTGTCGTGAATACTGGGACATCTTTAGGCATCTGTGTGACTCCCACTGGATCATTCATCATTTAAATGCACAGGCGATCCTACTTAGCCCCATCATCATCTCCCAGATTCCTATCAGGACAACTTAATTACATCCGTTCATTCATCTTTAGATGAATGTAATTTCCTATTTGGCTTCTCTAGGATTATCCTTGACTCCATAGAGATGTAGAATGTTCTCCCATCATCAGTTTTTCTCCTCTGGTTCAGGTGTTCTCCATCCCTTCCAACTCACCCCAGACTCACTGACTGCATGTTCAAAAATGGAAAATCAATTTTACATAGTGGTAAGTAGCATTATTGCTTTAATATCCATTTCAGAAGAAATTACACAAGAAAGTGAGAACAACTGATGCCTTCCCAAGCATGCAGCGTTCTGTAGGCATTCTGCTACCTACTCTTCTATGCCCAGTTTGAGATGTTTCCCTCCCAAAGTAGCTACATTACTTAATATCCACTCTAACCCTTGTGAAGAGATTTACAAGCAGTATAGCAGTGTCTCTAGAAAGTCTTGTGATGGTATTTAAATATCATAGGAGTGTTAGCTAATGGTCTATGATGCGTCCAATTGTATGACATAGTTGAATTCTCCTCTAATAAAAATCCCTGCAACAAAACTGGTGACAAGTTTGCAGATGATGATGCCTGAGCACCTGACCATAGAATCTTTAGAGAAAGACAGCATGGCAAAGCTGGATAACCTGGAGAATTCACCTAACACGAATCATGGCAGCACCAACCTCCACACCAGCGTGACTTCTGGAATTTAATGACTGCTTGCGAACTGATACCTACTTTAAAGGAAATTATTATAATCTTCCAAAACACCAAGATTATTTCAGACCTTATCTTTTGCGCACTTTGTGTCCTGTAAGGAACAGTCAATCAAGTTCATGAAATCCAATATTAAATTAAAGCACGTTTTTGTTTTTAAACTATCAATTAAATTACATTTCTATTGGCTAACTTTTCTGTTTAACCAATGCTCACAGTAACAGTTGGTGATTTACAATCCTTAATGAAAATTCACAATTCTCCACTGTTACCAAAATTTTGCAATACAGTTCTCGTAACATAAAATTGGGATAATGGAGAAATTAGCTAGGCCTGTGATATGTAATTGAGTTACTATCTGGGAAGATATGTGAAAAGCTTTTGCAGCTTCCAATGTGATGTTTCTTGAAACAATGACTGGCTTTGATCATTAATGCTCATCAAAAACCACAGACCTAGATGTTCAGGTATGTGCAAATGATTTAACAGTATGTGTGCACAAATAGTGTAAATAGTTTAACTATTTGTGGAATAAAAAAATAAAAAGAAAAGAAAGAAGGGAAACCTATCCCAAGCATTAATTCAAGTCAACTCATGCTGGCAGCTTTAAACGTAAGCACAAATCCTATTTCGAACATAGTTTCTTTCCAAATGTAATTTATTTAGTATAGTTTGAAGAAGTGACCACAATTCAACCTTTATTTTGGAAAGCAGAAACATGGATGACAGTGGAGATAAATGCATACAGATGACAATCCAGAAGCAGAGCATGTATTCAACACAAGTAACACTGTGAAAAACATAAATTATAAAACCCCATGCACTGTAGAGGCAGGAGGCAAACCCCACATTTCAGACGCTGCTGGTTATCAATATGACCAGGTTTATGCATCACAAAATGGGTCAGAACAGGAGAACACAGGAATTGGGGATTACCTCAGTAGGTGTTGGAGAGAGCAACTGAGGTGACTGCAAACAGCAACACACAACAAATTAGTGATACAAATTCATGCATGATGTTACTTGTGAGAAGAACTACTCTTAAAATACCAATATCTGTGTATAACACATGATAGTTACAGAAAACACCTGTCAATTAAGTTAGGGCAATTTTTCTTTTTATTTTTTTTTTAAAAAGTAAATAACTTACTAATTATAATTTCTAAATAATTTCATATAAAGCTTTTGTTGATTTCTTTCCTACAAAATCCTAGGGTCTGGTGAGGCCAGTACTGTACCACAGAGAGTGCTGCCAGTAGGGAAACTCACATTTAAAGCAACTGCCTGAAACTAGATACAAGCCCTAGTTAAATCTGCATTGAAGCAGCTCCAAAATCTAGACTAGAACTTTGTTGCTCAGAGTTGGCTGTTTTAAGGGAAAGAAAAATATCTGTACTATTTAATTTTTAATTAAACATCATGTAAATTGAAAATTTGCTGTTCATTCACTTTCCTTTCAAAATCAAAGGCTAAACTCAGCTGAGCAGAAATCTACTGAAACTACTGCGGCTGCAGGTGTAGCCAGGATGCTGAAATCTGGAAGGCAGGATACACATATGTACAAATTGTGGGACAAGAGGCTGGAGAGCAGCCCAGCAGAAAAAGATCTGGGGGTTTGAGTTGATGGTAAATTGAGTATGAGTCAACAGTGTACCCTGGCAGCCAAAACGGCCAACCATGTCCTGGGCTGCATTAAGCACAGCATAGCTTGCTGTCGAGGGAGATGATCATCCTGCTCTACGCTGCACTGGTGCGGCCCCACCTTGAGTACTGTGAGCAGTTTTGGGTGCCTCAATATAAGTAGTACATTAAACTATTAGAGTGTGCCCAGAGGAGGGTGACCAAGATGGTGAAAGGTCTCGAGGGCAAGACTTACAAGGAGTGGCTGAGATCACTTGGTTTGTTCAGCATGGAGAAGAGAAGGCCGAGGGGTGACTTCATCACAGTCTACAACTTCCTCAAGGGGGGCAGCGGAGAGGGGGGTGCTGATCTCCTCTCTCTGGTGACCAGCGATAGGACACGAGGAAATGGAATGAAGCTGCGTCAGGGGAAGTTCAGATTGGACATTCGCAAAAGGTTCTTCGCGGAGAGAGTGGTCGGTCACTGGAACAGGCTCCCCAGGGAAGTGGGCACAGCCCCAAGCCTGTCAGAGTTCAAGAAGCGTCTGGACGATGATTTTAGTCATATGGTCTAGTTTTAGGTAGTTCTGCAAGGAGCAGGGAGTTGGACTCGATGATCCTTGCGGGTCCCTTCCAACTTGAGATATTCTATGATTCTACGCCATTTTTTTCCCCGGCAATATCAAGGATGTAAATATCTGGAGCATCATGAAAATGTGCATGTTGGATTGCAAGCACAGCCCAAAATCCCCTCCTGGCTTAGGCACCTAGAAACAGATGACTCCACCGCACTTTTTTATTTTTTAAGATACCGCTGAGGTCTTGCTGACACAAATGCCTACATCAGCACAGACCTACCTGAGACAGCGTTAAGCTGGTGGTGCAAACACTGCAGGCGTCTCCTACAGCCCCAAGGGAAAAGGACCTCATTCACGATGTGGTCCCTTTTATCTTCTGTTAAGTTACATGTGTACTGAAAAAGGCAATGACTCCAGTTGTCCCAATAAAACCCTCCTGTCGTGGTCTCATCACTGAGCTACCCACTAAAAGCAGGTGACAACAGCTATACCCTCTTTGCTGTGATTTTATTTCTTTGCTTGGCTGTTTTTTTCAGAGCTCAACTGCAACTACCTTCTATCCCACTCCTGAAAGTGCGATGCTGAGGTTCCCACAGTTCACAGCTGCTGGGTCCCAGCAAAGGCCGGGCTGCCACCAAGACAGGCAGTTTCACTGCACCACCAGGAGGTTGTCCTGTCCGCAGGACCTCCAGCCTTCGAGTGATGGCATGGAGTCAGATCACACCAGGCGTTCAGAAGAAACTTAAGCCCTACCACAGCCACATGGATGCTTGCTCTGGCAAAGGAGAGGAGCAGAAGCAAGTGGCCAAGGAGATGCTGAGGGCAGACAGGTGGAAACTCCCTCCAGCAGCAGCACAGACTTATGCTGTGTGTGATGGTTTCATACTGGTCTTCCCATGAGCTGGGCAGAAGGTTGTTTAGTCTATGCACCTCTGCCAAGTCTAGATGTAAATGGGCAGTTGAGGAGGGCCACAAACATTATCAGCACCTGCAAATTTTGACGTAGAAAGGAAATGTTTATACTCCATAAGTTCAGGGCTAGCAAGCAGCTTTCAGTTTTGTGAATTCAGAAACCTAAATACCATTTAAACCCTTTACCAGATACAATCTTAATTCCTTTAGCATGCATTATAATAGAGCTACTGTGGTTCAGCATTGTACAGAGAGGGTTTGGAAGAGAGTCTGCAAGATCTAACATATGTGCTGCACTTTACCTGAGACTAGTACTGAGACTTTAGTAGTAGATTAAGTGTAAAAGGTGTAAGTGATAGCAGGACTGGGGCTATTATAAACAGTGTGGCTATTATTTATAGTATTTATTTCTACCCATTCACTTACACCTATAGAGAACAATGCAGACTTCCATCCTACACCATATATGTCTTGATAATATACCTAGTATATATAAGAGGTTTGATTTGTAAAAAAGTATCTAAAATTATAAAAGAAATCAGAAATTCAAACAAAAGGTAGATATGGTTAGGAAAGAAAAGCTAACTTGCATGACAGGAGTTATATACAAATATGCTTCACAAAAAAGAGAATTATTATTAGTAAGATTATGTTAAATTAGATTTCATTAGCACAAACTGCATAATATTAGCTCTGCATATGAATAGGTTGAAATGCATGCATGACATGAGGATGAACTTTAGTAAGGGACAGTTGAAAGAATTTTGTACATAGGAAAGTGATACCATTGTTGTGTTACCAAAATAACATGGTACACTTTAAAAAAAAATAAAAAAACCCATGAAAGACATTTGGCTTTGCTTCTGATTTTTGCATTATAATTAGCAATGGCTCCTGTTTCCTACCACATGCATGTAGAACTCTCACAGAAAAATATATTTTAATTACATGTCATCTGTTTAAAAAACGATCACAGAAAGCAATTCTTTAATTTCCACTAACTAAAAAGTGAAATGAACATCTCACTTGTTTTTGGAAGGCTAAAATGCCTTATGAATGAATGGATGACATGACTCAACTGAAGTTATAAACATTTTTTTTTAAATTATGCACATGTTTAAGAGTGTTCAGCAGCATGTTTAACAATGCACATAAAATCTCAAATTCATAGTAAAAAAAAATACCCATGTTTCAGTACCTCCCCGTAACTATGCCTGTCATCTGAAGAGTAACTGATATATGGAGAATAGGAGATCATATCTGGGCGGTCAATGTTATAGATGGCTTTATTTTTAGGAAGAGCAGCCAAATCCCTGTAGTCAAGAATTTCATCTCCAAGCTTTGCCTAAGAAAGGGAGGAAAGAAAGCAGTGAGAATAAGAAAGAGCATGATCAGGATGCAATCAGAAAAGGACAGATTCACATAGGTAGAAAAGTCATCATCATAGTAACAAACCACTTTTTCTGTTCGTGTGCATTTAAATCTCTTATATTTGCTACACAATGCTAAATATTACCGCTGTTTTCTTTTTATATACTGGTGCCTTCTACTTTTCTTTGTCATTCACATTGGGCTAATAGGAGTACCATGGCATCACTTCAGTTCCCTTGGTTATATCCTGCTTACTGCTAGCTCAGAGAGACATGTGGGACAGATATTGTAGTCTTTTTCAGTCAAATCGCCCTTCATTTTAAAGTGGTTTTGGTGTGCAGGGTTCCCCTACCATAAGCAGTACTGATTAGTCAAATACGTATTTCCAACATATACTCTCCAGATGCTGAAAAACATTAGTCAGGTCTTTAATTTTTCCCATTCAGCTGTGTCCCACAGCTTCACCTCCTTTCCTGACTATGTCTAAGTACCCCTTAATTATGGGTCAAAACCCAGCAAATGATGGATTTGCACCATGGTGGATGAGTTGGAAGATCCCAGATGCCACTTAAGTCAAGTTCAAATCCTTTCATGAGACTCAGACAGCCAACAGAGGGAAAGGGCTGTATCACTCCCCATTCTCCTCTTACTACGCTTATTCCAAAAGCATAGTTATCAAAATGCCACATTTGCACAGATTATCCTTAGGATAATGGTAACTTGCACCAAAACTGTATCCAGCATGTACTGTCTTGTAGATACGACGACAAGTCGGCCACATGGAGAGTGGAGAAATGGGCAGCATAATCGTCTCATTCCCAGTTGAGGCTTTGCAGAATGATAAGGTCTTTGTTGGCAACAAAATGATGAGTTAATCTCACTGTTCTCTGAAAATCTCAGTATGATCAGCTGTAAAACTGTAATAATGTTTTCCACATGCAAAAATATGAAAGTATCCAGGATTTATGTGTGCAGTGATTATATTTTTTCTTAGTAGGAGCTAAGAAAAGTTCAACAGATTTTCTGTTAGGTTATACAGGAACAAGCTAGTGTGACAACTTTCATTTATTCCTTTTCCTAAAACAATGTATGAATTTGTGCAAATGTAAGCAACACGGAAAGGAGGAAAATTCCTCTTAACTAAGAAAGCGGAACAAAGCTGCCATAACCATCACTTATTCTCATCCTCAAAACCAATGAAAAAATGTGTTTTAATCAAATATGTGATTCTTCAGTGATCTACAGATCTCACCTTCCTTGCAGCAACTTTAAGAAGCTAAAGAGCAATGAAATAGCCTCTTAATGAAAATAAATCTCTCCCTACTGAGAAGCCAGTGGCAAGCTCTGATGCAGGGACAGGTGATGTAAAGATAAGGAGTCTGTCCATCAGGTCTGTTCCAGGAAGACTTTAGGCAGCATTGTACCTACAAGGAAGGCCAAGGAGGCTGTGATAATTTCTTTGTTAAGGTATCCAGGATTGTGGAGATTACTCTAGTGAACCCAAAGTTCAGAACCGGGAATATTTAAATGTGAATTATGGTAATTTTAGCCCCTATCTCTCCACGTAGAAGGGCAACTTGAGATCCTCCCACTAGACTTCAGAACTGTCAGGAGTAAAACTTATCTAGTTACGTAATTCCTTTCAGCTTAAGTATCAAAATGTAGGCAAATTTGGATGAAAAAACACCTTAAAGATACAGTGCTTTCTAAACTCTTAATTCTACAAACATTCAGCCTACATTGACTTGTATTTTGTTTGTTTCACCTACTTTCAAATATGTGAGTGGAATTCAAATATGCTAGGGAAGGCTTAAATTACAGCTAAGAGGCTTTAAGCCATTTCTTCAATAATCTGGTATTTTGGATTCTGTTAAAACCGTGCTCTAAGTTTAGAGTATCTATTTCATTTGGAATATGTAATTTTACAATTGTATAATTTCAAATATGTTCTCTATAAAAATACAATGTGATTTCTATTCCTAGTATGAGAACACACAACACAGCTGTGTAACCTAACCTAAACCTTCCAGTTGGATATATATTTGCAGGGAGCACCTAATTCTCCCTTCATAAAATTTAGCTAAGTATAAGAAGGACTTTTATTTAAGCCCTATTTAAAGGCATAATTTAGAAATGAACTGATTTTTAAGTGGTATTTAGCAATTCTCAGGGGGTGTCAGCACTGGGGTAAATTTCAGTCTGGATATAATGAAGCCATCACTCAAAATCATGGAGAAATGCCCATTAACTTCAAAGGGCATTGGCCTATGCCAGCCCTCGGTGCGAGAAGACACCAAAGTCTCATATCAACAGATGAAGAAAACATGGTATGGCTTTAGTTAAACTGTCTGCATGAACCAATTCAGGTTTAGTCAAAACACGCTTTCTTCATCTTTCCCTAGCTGACCACTCAACCATGACCCAGGAACACATCTCCCATGAGATGGAACGTTGTTCAGAATGGCTGCGTTGCCCTGTTTGAAAGTATAAGCACCATGAATTAACAGTTCCTAAGCTTTAACTGTTTCCTCTAAATTCTCTTTTGTCCAACATGATACTTCACAGAGCTCACCAGTTGTTAAGGTACAGTTTCATTATTGGTTTTAATGATCCTAATCAATGCTACTGCTGAAAGTGGCTGTCCTGTGTGCACCTTCCCACTCTGCTCTGGCTTCTACATTAGCATTAGAGACATGTAGATGGCTGGGTCTTTTTTTGCCTCTCTGGTTGGCTACAGGTTTTTCCTGGGTTATTTTTTAGCTGAATCTGGTCTCAAATGTGACTGATCAAACCTCTGTGTACCTGCTAGTACTAGCACCAAAGAGGAGATGGGAAGACATGGCTGGAGAGGGACAGGGCCACATGCGAGTGGGACCTTCCTTTCACTAGCAGCATGAATTTAGGTTTGGTAAAACCAAACGCGAAAACACCTAAGACAAATCTTGAGCATCTCTGTATGTTATAACACTCCTGTAATAGAAAACAGATGCAAAAGATAGCCAAAGAATAATTTTGATAATATAGAAGTCCAATAACATGTTTTTAATTCTCTTTATTTTCCTCTTCGTGAAAGCCAAAATAGGATTTAATCAATCTCACAGCTTGGACAATTCAGCAGTCAGAGACGAGACAGACATAGCAAGAACTTGCACGTCTCTGGGGAATCTTTTTTCCTAACTGGCTCATATTTGCTAGAGAACTTTATTCGTTCACAGTCCCAGCTGCCTCTGAAGTATATTACAGTAACAAACATTAGAGTTGTGTGCTGATTTAATGATATCCTTGGAAAAAAAAAACAGAAGAAGAGATTGGAGGTTTGTCCTTGACTTTTAACAGCCTGTGAAGCATATTTAAAGCTGTAATCACAACCATCAAGAAAAACAGTACCATCCAACTGTTAGATAAATGTCCCTAAAAAGATATAAATCTTAGAAGAATGCTCACGCTTATAAAAACAATGAAGTGGTGCATGGCTGGAGAGATAGAGACCATTGGGCCAAAGAAAGTGCTTACATGATAAGAGGCTCCTAGCACAATGAATTGTCTTCATAGCAGTTGTGGCAATGACTTTTTTTTGTTAGGAATATACCACTGGCATCTACCAGCATGGAGCTCTACTGAAAGGAGAACTCAGAAACACTGATGAGGATTTAGATAAGGGGCAGTTCCTCCACTTCTAGTTCAATCTTACTCAGATAAAGAGTGTACTGTGTTCAAAATAATTTTTACTTGAAGAAAAAAGACAAGTGTGGCTCCAAGACACTCTTTCTTGTCTCAGTGTAGTAGATAAAAGCCCTTAATCTTTGTATAATAACCTCTCCGGCAGTCAATCGCACCTCCAGCAATTTCCTCTGCATATGGTCCTATCTGATGAGAATGACCTGAGAATGACCCAAGGGATACTTGGACAGGACGAAGAATAGCCCTGGCAATACTGAAGCTCTCCAAGAGATGTTTGCATGGAACATGCCACACTTGTGGATATTTTTTACCTATTGGTGGTAGCCTCGAGAATTTGGCCATGAACATTAGCTACAGCAATTATGACAAGCAAGGTACACCTGGTATTGAAAAAAAATACTCAGCATAAGCTTTTATCGTACTTGTTATTTTAAATTCTCTCTATGAGCTTTCCAGAGCTAGCACTTCTTAGACCATAAGCACATCAAAGGTCCTCTGAGGTTAGGGACTGGCACTTGCCAAGGTCCGAGTCCTGCAATCACACACACAAGTGTTTTCATAAGCAATCAGATGCAGGCTCAAGAGCTCGATTTAGACAAGTTGTATCCAAATCTAGGCTTGTAATCTACCTGTGGGCTGTACTGTTTGCTTAAACTTTTCTTTTTAGAAAGCACTGTGGTATTTTGCATGCTTTGGCATAAGCCAGCTCTAGTGGTAAAGTAAGTGCTATAAATGCACCACAAAAAATAATAGGAAACTGCCAGAATTCTGTGATGGTAAATACAATATTCAAACATTTTAAACGTAAGAAAGTAAATTCCGTTTTAGAGGAATCGCCAGCTGCAATGGTTTGGAGACACTAGCTTTCCACACAACGTGCTAAACTGTAGGAGGAAGCATGGGGTTTTCCCCATCCCCCGGTACGAATTTCACCATGAAATACTCACATAGATGACACGGCTTGGGGAACCTGATGTACTTGAAGCAGGTACAGAAATAATACTCTCAGATGAAGTCCTCGTTTCCTATAGCAGGAGAAGAGAAGTGAAGCAGATAAGAAATAGAGGCGAGCGAGAGAAAACGTAACTGTTACTTCAAAAGGAGTGTGTCAGACATTTAATTTAATTTAACCTTTACCACTCAAAAATGGCATATTAGAGTGAGCTCAAAACATACAGGCATACCAAAGAGTTAAAAATAAAAGAACATCTCTGGTCAATCAAATTGACCTTTGGAAATGCAAAAATGATTTTACATATAACTTCCATTTCCCCTCTGTTCAGAATGAAATGGCTTGGAGCACTTCTGAAGAGCTTCTGGGATTACAGAACAGCCTTTGGGCACTATCAGGAACAGGTCAAGTTACAGCAGCCCTGAGTCTAGGGTCACAAGATGATATGTTGGCGGCATTTTTACTCTAAGTTTATGTCATCAAAACAATCTAGGTTGCTTCTGGAACATGTCAAGCTACCATGCCATTCACTCCCATGACATCCTCAGAGCATCCTGAATCAGATACCCAACAGGTTAGCTTTCCCCTCTCTGATCATAACACTACCAAATTAATTTTAATACTCAACTGGTTTTGCTCTGTTTTCAGTCATTCTGGCATTCAGAGTGACAGACCTTTATTGTTTTCTTTTTGGTAGATTCCTTTATGATGAAATAGATAATTACTTTTAAATAACAAAAGGTTGTGAGACCAATGATATTAACCAGGAGCGAACAGACCTGACATTCATAACTGGAGTTTAAACAAATCTTACTATGAAATCAATGGTTTTATACCCTCTTTTACCCAGATATGTTAATTCATTATAAAACACTCTTTCCCATCTATGGAAAAATCTGTCCCTGATTGCAAAAGGTACATATTTTTTCCATGCGCTTTCAATGACGGCCATTTACTGTCTCACCAAAGGCTAGCACTTCTCGACTGGAGATTACAACTGTTCAGACCCTTAAAAGGATTTTAGCATTATTAAGCTGTCAGGTCAAGGAATCACAGAATCACAGAATCACTAAGGTTCGAAAAGACCTGTAAGATCATCAAGTCCAACCTTAAAAAAAAAAAACACAAACCAAAAAAAAAACAAAAACAAAACCAAACAAAAAAAACCCAAAAAAACCCCAAAAAACCCAAAAAAACCCCAAAAACACACCACCACAAAAAACAAACCACACCACACCAAAAACCAACCCACCCAACACCACACAGCACCATGCCCATCAAGCCACATCCCACAATGCCACATCCACACGCTCCTTGAATACCTCCAGGGAGGGTGACTCTACCACCTCCCTGGGCAGCCTATTCCAATGTTTCACTACTCTTTCAGTAAAGAGCTTTTTCCTAATATCTAGCCTGAACCACCCCTGGCGCAACTTGAGGCCATTTCCTCTAGTCCTGTCACTAGTCACTTGGGAGAAGAGACCAACATCCACCTCTCTGCAACCTCCTTTCAGGTAGTTGTAGAGAGCGGTAAGGTCTCCCCTCAGCCTCCTCTTCTCCAGGCTAAACAACCCCAGCTCCCTCAGCCGCTCCTCATCAGACTTGTGCTCCAGACCCCTCACGAGCTTCGTCGCCCTTCTCTGGACATGCTCCAGCACCTCAATGTCTTTCTTATAGTGAGGGGCCCAAAACTGAACACAGTATTCGAGGTGCGGCCTCACCAGTGCCGAGTACAGGGGCATGATCACCTCCCTGGTCCTGCTGGCCACACCATTTCTGATACAGGCCAGGATGCCGTTGGCTTTCTTGGCCACCTGGGCAAACTGCTGGCTCATCTTCAGCCAGGTGTCGATCAACACCCCCAGGTCCTTTTCTGCAGGGCAGCTTTCCAGCCACTCGTCCCCAAGCCTGTAGCGTTGCCTGGGGTTGTTGTGGCCAAAGTGTAGAACCCGGCACTTGGCCTTATTGAACTTCATCCGGTTGGCCTCAGCCCATCGATCCAGCCTGTCCAGATCCCTCTGCAGAGCCTTCCTACCCTCAAGCAGATCAACACTCCCTCCCAACTTGGTGTCGTCTGCAAACTTGCTGAGGGTGCACTCTATCCCCTCATCCAGATCATCAATAAAGACATTAAACAAGACCGGTCCCAAAACTGAGCCCTGGGGGACTCCGCTTGTGACCGGCCGCCAGCTGGATTTCACCCCATTCACTACAACTCTCTGGGCTCGGCCATCCAGCCAGTTTTTTACCCAGCGAAGAGTGTACCTGTCTAAACCATGGGCCGCCAGCTTCTCTAGGAGAATACTGTGGGGAACAGTGTCAAAGGCTTTGCTGAAGTCCAGGTAGACAACATCAACAGCCTTCCCCTCATCCACTAGGCGGGTCACCTGGTCATAGAAGGAGATCAGGTTGGTCAAGCAGGACCTGCCTTTCATGAACCCGTGCTGGCTGGGCCTGATCCCTTGGTTATCCTGCACGTGTCCCGTGAGCGCCCTCAAGATGAGCCTCTCCATAACCTTCCCCGGCACCGAGGTCAGGCTGACAGGCCTGTAGTTCCCCGGATCCTCCTTCCGACCCTTCTTGTAGATGGGCGTCACGTTGGCAAGCCTCCAGTCATCCGGGACCTCCCCCGTTGACCAGGACTGGAAGGAAGCATCCTTCCTACTACTCCAGTCTTTGCTGGAGCTTTACTAGCTTTTAGAAGCAATATGTGAATATATCTGTACTGCACTGTGTTAGCAGAGCAAACAAACTCAATGATCACAACTATCCTCCCACAGACCTTCTTTAGCCCAAATAGTCCTATGAACTTCTCCGAGACAGTATGTGGAGATACTTGTCCATATAAAAAGATTGAATTTAATTGTTTTGACATGTCTGACCAGGATTTGGGAATTTTCTCTCTCTTGTTTCCAGTTGTCTCACTGAGGCTCTGGATGAACTCAGAAGGTCCAAAGGGACCATTCAATGGCAGAGTATTCTCTGAGAAATACTTGTGGCTGCCATTGAGATGATCACTCAAACAGACAGTGTAGTTGCATTGATCTTCTGCACAGTTAAAGCATATCGAATTTTCTAGAACTTGTGTAAATGACATGAAAGTGTCATCAATGCACTGATGTCACAGGCAAACCATACTTCTCTTTCATTATGTCCCTACAGGAGGTCCAATGCAGTAGAGAAAAAAACCTGAATAAAACTACACCATTTCAATGTTTTAAACCCTGTTAAAGTCAAATGACAGGTTTGGATTAACCTCAGGATTCCCTACATAAAGTTTCAGAGCTTCTTTCTGTGTGATGTGCATCAGTGGAGTATGTTTTAAGATCACACAGCGTAGCATGACCTTAAAACGCCTAACATACCTGGCTGAATATATTTAACAACTCTTAATAAATTCCTGGAGTTTTTTCAGGGACTTTCTTCAACTTCGAGGTGCCATCTTGTTTTTAAGAGGAACTACAGTTCATTAAAATGTCAAACTTTTGCAATCAAAGTGTAGAGTCTCATCGTTCTAAGGTACTTCTGCAGATTGCTTCCGTGCTTCCCTATGCTATTCAGCTACTCCCACAAATTGTCCCATTTCTCCTCCTGGTGATTAAAACCTGCCAATTCCACATCTCACACCTGATGCTGTTTATTCTCTGCATGATCCATTACCCCTTTTAGCATCCCCTGTCCGCGGGTGCTGCACGTAATCTCCTAGCTTTTGCAATAAAACCTCACATCTCAGTTGATTCCATTGCTTCTGTTCAGTTCTTTTCTCCACACTATGCATTTTTACTCTCCCTCCACCTACCTCTTTTTCCTTTATGCCTTTTGATAATCCTTATTCTTTGTCTTGCTACTTTGATTTCTTCTGTCTTTTCCAGCTTCATTCCTCCTGCTTACAATCTCACTCTCCCATCATTTTTCTTTTTGCTGTCACTCTCTTTCACAACTTCTTTTTCCTTTCCACTCCATCTCCAAAGTTTTGGAGTGTGCTGCCACTTACTCCTTCTGCCTTTGTCACCTACTTTAGTTACATGCTGTGCATGTATCTATATAAATATATAGAAAGATAACTTTTAAAAACAACAAACTGCAAAGGTTGACCAGAAAATTTCTCAACCAGTATATCCCATTCCCAACTTTACAAGTTATGTTGAAAAGTCTGTTGCTACCCCCTTTAAAACAGCATCCTTTCTTCTTGGTTTATTTTTTCAATAACGAGCATAAAGACCAAAAGAAGAGGGAAAACCCAAAGAAAAGGAAAAATTACTAGACTTGGAAAAATTCTTTGAGCTCCATTCTGATTTTTTCCCTACCCAGCAAAACTCCCACTGACTTTCAGATACAGATGTCTTCCTCTCTGCTGGGGAAGGGGCAGACTCCCAGCGCTCGGAGAGATGTGTTATAAATGAGTCAGTATCTTACAGGTACACTTCCCTTGCCTTTGTGAGGAAAAGGCAGCCAGTAGGAACCCAGTGCAACCTCGTCTGCTGTCTTTCTTTGAAGGAGAGGAAAAAAACCCCAAAACCCTACTACATTCTTGGTAAATTACAGGGGGTTTTAGCCTTGCAATTTCAGTTACTCAGCCAGAATAAAATCATGAGGAAGCCTGAAACACTGCTTAATAGTATTAGGCTGAATCAGCAGCAATTACTAAAGTAAAGTATTTTGACAATTTTAAATACACGTGTAGTAAACAATACATTTTATACTGAAACACTACTTATTTAATATTTAGAACGTGCCATGAAGAACACCAGAGCAATCACTTCCCAAACACATCGGTAGAAAAAATACAGCCAAGATCCCTCAGGGTAAAGCTCAAACCACATTTTTTTCTAAACTGTAATTTAGTCAAAGTTGTATTTGCTAACACACCAGATTTGTAAACACTCTTTTTATAGCTGCTGCCTGGTGTTCTGACTTGTCCCATGTGCCTTGTGTCCAAGCAGAGCTTTTACAAACAAGGATAGCAGGGTACAAGGATACAAGGATACCACTTGGAGCATCAGAGAACAGCAGAACTGAAAAACCCCGTATTTGGCCTCCGCATTAAATGAGATAGTTGCATCTCAGTCCCACCACTTCAGAGAAATCATTTCCCCAGCTACAGATTAATTCTTCGTTTCCTAGGGGCAGCTTATTCATCTGCTAACCTTGTAATTATTCAAGTTGCCAGAACTCCCCCCTTTTCCCCTTGCACACAGACAGATGCACAAATCATCCAACTTAAGGAGGTACTTCAAGCCAGAGATTAAATTAAGTTGGGGCTGCCTGGCCAACATTTTACAAACAAATAATAAAAAAGAAATTCCAAGGAGAGATTTTTTTGTAAAAACAAATAAAGTGAAAGTCCTCTGATCTTTTAAGTGCAGAACCACATAAAAAGAGAAGAGGTCATGCACTGATCACATCATAATCAGGCAGAAGTTAATTTTTAACTTTTTTTCTTATTCATATTTTCACATTTTTCCTTATTCAGCTTATATATATAAATCTTAGGTCAGCATTCTCCTGAAGTTGTAGCTTTAATCACTAAGTAAAAGCAGAATATTTAAAGTGCATTACTGCATTACATTAACCTACTAGATTTCTGTCGTTTAAAATTCAGAATTACAGTAGTGAAAAAAATTCCAAATCCTGCCCTCTATGACCGCTGCAAAAAAAGGGATAGAGAATAATGTGACAATGGAATAACACTAGGTAAAAAGTGAGGGTTTTTTACCTTGTTTTTTTCTTCAGCCTTTGCAGCCTGTCTACAAACTGGATGCCAAATCGATGTACCTGGAAAGTAAATTTAAAGTTCTGCTTAATTCAGTTTCCCAAAAGAACCTTAAAAGGTTTAAAACAAGAACCTTATTAAACCTTCCTATAAGGTTTGATAAGACACAGCACACTGACTGATTCCACTGCAGTCACTATTTCATGGATATTTTCAAATCTAAAACTGACAACTCAATATCAGTGAGCCTGATCACATGCATATTAAAGACTAGGCGCACTTCAGAAAGCTACATGGACTTCAATATGTGAGATCAACATCAAAACCTGAGTCCTAAGAAGTGTGATACAGGATCCCTGGAGCTCCTCCAGCCCAACCTCCGGCTCAGAGCAGGTCCCGTTACTGCAGGCAGCTCAGGGCTGTGCCCAGTTGGGTTCTGCATATCTCCAAGGATGGAGATCCCACAGCATCTCTGGGCAACCTGTTCCACTCTCATTGTAATTTTTTTTTTCCTTATATGCAGTCAGAATTTCCTGCACTCTTACTATATGTATTCTAGTAATAGTCTGGCCCAGGTCATAGTAAGTAGCACACTGTGATGGGACGGAATAGCATTGTGGCATTTAACACTAGCTGAAAATCCAGTCTTTCTTTCTGAATTACTCACTGCACTGATCTTGCACTTCCTATAGGTTTATCTCTCATAAGTCAAATACTAAAGACCTGCATAAATTCAGGGGAATACCCATTCTAGTGGCAGCAGGAAATACAGAATGAACCAATTCTCTACTGCATATAGGTACTGAAGACAGGATTATGAACTCCAGAGATATAAGTAATCACAAGTGTGAGAAAGAAGCTTAATAGTTTTGCATCAGTCACAAAGAAAAAAAATCCCTTTTAAAAAGTTGAACATAATGTTCAATATTTAGTGTTCAATGGAAGTGGAATGTGTGTAACTATATAAAATAAAATAATTATTTGTAAATTTTAATAGTAAAAAGGAACCTTTACGTTCATGCCAGTCTGAGCTCGGACAAGTCACAAGCTAAAGCTCCACGCAGTGTGAGTGCACTGCAACTTCTGCCTGACTAAATGGGAAGTTGAGAACTTTTGTGTTATAAATATTTAATGTTTATACTGGGTGGAGAGCACCAAGAAGATTTATTGGAAATGCTTTGTTTTCACTGCAGTTTGATAGTTTTCTAACCAGTGGATTTTGGAAACAAGATAGAAACAGAAAGGCTATTTCCCAGAAGACAGATGGAGATCATTAGAATTTATTTCACAAAAACAACCCAGATAAACACAGACTCAAGCAGTAAAATAATATCTGTAAGTACAGACCGGATAAATTACGTTTACTAAGTTACTGAAGTTTTTTGGGAGCGAACAATTAAGAAATACCTTTATAGCACCTCCAATTTCAATGCTAATTTATCTTCCAATTAGGAATGGGTCTGAGCTTGCCCACTGAAAACGTTTGACCCAACTGCTGCATAAGTTGATGTAAATCTTCCCAATGGTTTTAAGAAGTATTTAGATCAACTTTTTTTGGATTACTCCTATCTGTGGTCAAGCAAAACTGGCTGGGAAACTTCTTCACACAGAAGGAAAAGACTCCTTTCACCCAAAAGTCACCTGCTGGATGACTGCTGACGACTCAATTTCTGCTAAGGAACATGCAACACCTAAAGGAACTTTACAGTAGTTTATTAAGAGGATGAAGAACGAGTTCTAAAACCCTGGGCTCTGACATTTTTTATTATGTAACGCATCAGGTCAGGCAGTCCAAACACCTAATCACAGATCTTTCATGAAGTTAACACTAGTTTCTAATGGAAACTGCTCTTCATGTGAACACAGAAAGTGTATGATTGTAAGCTGGTATGAATGTTTCATGCATCAGAAAATAAAGTGAGTAAGATGGGTCCAAATTAGCAGGACCTGAGCATACTTTGCAATTATTTGAACTAAAAATCAGCACAAAACCTAACAAATATCCACCCTTATAACAAACTGAACTTAAAAAGAAGATTCACTTGCAACCCTGTTTCAGAGGGTTTAAAATCTAGAAACAAATTTGTAGTTTGGTATCATTTTAAAGCATTGATTTCCCAGGGGATTTTAGTACTGCTAAGCTTCTTTGCAATTGGAAGAACCACAGCATTTTCTGGCTCCTGAGGGAGAATCCATGAGCACTGACAAGGATCATTATGTCCTTTAATGAGCTAGTTCTTGTTGCAAACCAAAGTGACAATAAAATTGTCATTTTAAATAACGTACTAAATTATAATTAGATCTTACTGAGACCACTGTTGTGTTTTAAATAAAGACTAACTTTTCCAGCTTAATGAATGATTTCAAAGTATGCTTCTAGAAAACTGGACAACTGCAAATCTGTAATACAAAGCTGGGCAAGCATGTGATTTTGGGATAAAACATCAGCCTTGCAGTTTCCACATCCTACTGAGTTTCTCTTTCCTGTCTTCCTTTGAAAAGATACTGCCAGTCAAAGACATAGGCAAAGCCTTCATCTTCTCTGGTGTCTGACCCTGTATTTAACTGTGTAGGCATTGTTTTCCTCAATCAGTTTAGCACAGCTAAAAGTTGCTGCATATGAAATACAGATTTTAGCTCATATCTATGTTAAATAACTTTTTTGTCCATTGAATAAATTATAGTTCAAGTTTTTCTCTATTACCACTGAAATTCCCTGACAAGAAAGACTGAATTTCTCCCTGCATAGCTTTCTCCTAAGCGATGCAAGCTTATGGCTGCATAAAACATAGGCATATTGTCTGGTAAGGGCTTCAGCTCCATGGCATCCTCTTCTCCACCCTCTGAGACGCAGTTAGGTCTGACTGAGGGGAGTTCAGGTAAGGACTTTCAGATTTTCCCCTCGTACCCAAACGGACAAGGGGTACAGAACTGGACTTCAGACTCCTTTAGGGAAGCTGCTGTCCCATATGTGTGTTAACTTTCATCTGGGCCATTTATCACTGCAGAAAAATCCACATCTTTTTAGTAAATGGAAAATTTTATAATCTTCACTGTCAAGTACTTCCATCTGCAGGAAATAACTTCTACCACTCATCCTTTCTGTGATTCACACTTGCTATTGGATTTGAACCGAGAGGGAAGTAATAGTGAGTAAGAAGCAACAAGGGTTTGTTTTTGCTTTTCTTTAGCCTACACGTTGGATTCTTCACTTTCTTTGGTAGTTATGAAGTGAGAATATGTGCAAAACAGCTCAGCCATGCTAGCAGGTATGGGCAAGGGGGCCATGCTGCCAAGTGTAACTGGTTCGGTTTTAGGGTTTCTTTCTTCGTTTGCTTGTTTTTACCTTGAAGATACATTTCTTCTCCTTCTGCAAACATCTGACTGCACCTGACACATCGTGCGCACGTTGGGTGATAATGTTTTTCTCCTGCCTGTTTGGGAAAAAAGGTACAGATGATTAAGTACACTGATCAACTTAGCAGCTTCACTATGAGGAGTTTTTCTTTCATCCTCTAGAATATGACTAATTAGAATAAATCAGTTAATGTCAATTAGTTCAACAATCTCCTACAACCACAATGCTTGTTTTTTAATATAGACAACGCATGATTTAAAATGTAATTATGGTCTTGCCTACACAAAAAAGTTAACGTGCAATAGTTAAGTCTCTGAATTTACAGAATGGAAACAATTCTATATAGAAACACATTTTCCCTGTAAACAACCATACCGTGCACCAAGTGCAAAGCAGCTTAGGACTCACCTGCGGAAGGAAGTTGGGAGGTCATAACCTTGAGCATGCATTTTCAATTCACTGTATGTTGTTCTTCATGATCCCACTGAACATATACTCTTAATGCACAGCAAGAACCATCTGGTTCAAAGAATGTTTTTATCTGCTTTGAAAGTGGCTTGCAGGTACTAAAGGGCTTCCATGAGGAGTGTCTGTGGCATGCCTATAGTACTGTAAGTTCAGAGCTGCCACTTTTGGGTACTGTGCACTAAATCCCTCATGTAGACAAGCCAGGAACTTTGCGAATTGTTCTGAGATTAATCCTCATAATTTAATACCACCATTTTCATTGACTGGAATGAGAATAGGATTGAGCCCTAAATTTGCTCAGAACAGCTTAGTAGCTCATGAATTTTTATAAATTCAAATTTCCAATTACCTTATAACCCTATTAATTTAAACTGTTTCAGCACTGACCTCAGTGTGTTTTTCAGGAGACATCTACCTGCTAAAAGGAGAAAGGACCTGTCTATGTCAGAACATCAATGTGTAACACAGACAAGGGTGAAGTTAACCTCAAATGACTATGAGAAAAGAAAGCCAAGATTCTTGGATCATGGCAAGATCCAGGACTCAATTTTGGTAGCTTGGCCAAAATTCAGTTCTATGGCCGACTGTGGGCAAACTTGTTAGCTCTGGTTCCCACAGGCAAGGACAGCAGTGCCACAAAGCAATGCTGGCTTGAGCCAGTGACAAAAATAGCATTCAGGGAGTTGTGCTCTTGTGAGTGAATGACGCAGGCCAGCCCCTCCAAACTGCACCCCTACCCCATCTTTCACATGACACTCACAAAACAGAGTTCAACAGCCCAAAGCCGGCTCTTGCACATGCTCCTAGTTCTCCTCACTCTTCAAAACCCCTGCAGAACTGAAAGCCAAATCTTGGCATCCCCTTCCTCCTCTTTGACCCCACGCTCTTCTGTGATAGACAGAATGGCCCATGGTTTAAGTGGCTTAAGGTCAATGCCACTTCCATTATGAACAAAAACCAGGAGACAAATTAACTCTAAAGCTTAGAGCTAAGTTAAACTAAGTTTAACTTAAGGTTAAGCTAAGTCTGACCAGTACAAGTGCTCTTGGAGTTAAAAATATGTAGTTTTTGGTCCATGTAGAATGTCTCATAACCTGTTTATGTGGAAAAAGGTTGAAAGGACATTGTGTGTACCTTTAAGAAACTATTATCAAGTATTGCCCCACTGTCTTCAGCGTGTAAATATGCTCTCACAGCATTGCACTGTAAATCCCCCTTCTATTAATCTAGAAATTTAAGACTGTTACTAGAGGGATGACTTGTCTTACTCTTTTTCATTGACTGAATGTTGAAGCCTTAGGAAGTATTTATACTAAAGAACGTAATTTGTGTCTGGGGGCTATTTTGCCATTCACAATATCAAATACAGGAGTGCGATAAATTTAGGTTAAAGAATCTCTGGGTTTACTTCATCACTGTTAACTTAGTTCACCCCTGAGAACCTGTTGTTGTATTTTAAATCAGCAATAAGGAAGAGCAATGCATCACATCAGAATTACCATTTTGAAAACAGCTTTGTTCCAGTTCACTCTTCTCTTTATGGTGTCATTTGTGCAGACTGCTGGGTGATTTCTGCAACTTTAGACATGGAAGATGGTCACTACTACCTATGTCGACACCTTAAAGTATCAGACTGTGAAGTATCAGTACTGGGTTTAAACCTCAGGTTTAAAATTGCTTGACTGAGTGTGGGTGTTTAAGCACAGAAGGTTTTTTAACTATCATGAGATAACCTTAAATTTGGAATATCAAGCTGAAAAGAAATATAATTTCCCTTGGAAGATTTGTACTGCACAAGCATTGCTAATGCAATGCATAGCCTCAATAATTCAATTGATTTAGCACAGCTGATACAATTCCCAGGCTAACACTCTCTAGGGGAATTCAATTACTCCTTTGCTAAAATAAACTGTCAGAACACATTCTCAGATAACCTGGATGCATCACAGAATAAAATCTATTTCCCTAAATTTAACAGCACAACAAATACATCATTTTAATTCACTCTGTAGAGTAAGTAATATCAACTAGCTGTAGAATGGCACAGAGAGACCTCTTTTTATAACTTAGATACAATTATAACAGAAAAATCAGGGGGAAGAGGTGTAGTGATCCTTTTGTTGGTGCTCACACCAGCATAACTCCAATGGATTTTGCATAATTACCTCTGAATTAAAATGGGACATACTCAAACTCTTCATATAACTCTAAGTGCTGACAGTCGTCTTTGTTCCCCTGTTTTAAAATTTTTTTATGATGTCCCTCTTCTAAGGAAAGCACAGAAGACAAGACATGGTGGACTCTTCATCACTAAGTATTTAAAACAGATCACATCACACACATCACCAAAGGAGAGGTAATAGCTGAACATGAGGCTAGGGACTTGATGCAGGAATTAATTAATAATATTCCCCAATATGTTTATACAGTTAGCCTGATTAGATACCATAAATTACATTCAGACCTCAGTCTGTTGGGTCTGAATACGAACGATAACCCCACTTGGGTACATGCCAAGGAGGCTTTCATCAGTGCCCCTTTCTCCTCTCTCTTCAGACTATTTCAGATGCTTCATCTCATAGATGAACAATCAGTTCCAGCAGAACCCAAAAATTTTATAAGCTTAGGGCAGCAATTGTTTTATGTTTTCAGTTTAGTTGTAATGATGGCCTCATTATGTTTTTCTTTTCTTGGTTTTTCTTTTCTTTTCTTTTCTATTGACGTGAGGGAGTTTAGTGCAGCAAACAAATTCCTAACCATATGGATACTTCTTTGCACAGTTTGAAAGCTTAGTTTGACAGATTGTTGTCTCAGTGTTTAATAAAATATCAACACACTCATAGCACAGAAGAAGCAGCATTCATCTCTGAGAGAGCTCTTATGGTACAAGTGGTAGATTGTAAGAAATCTTCTCAATATCCTACATTTGCTTCAAGACTGCACCAGGTATTTGTGCCCAGGCATCCAGATGTGAAGACAGTATTATTATGAAGATCAATTTAAAGATTAATTCTCAGCTGAGATTTCCTCAAACCTGAATAGCAAAGCGTGTCCTTAGCAACACAGTACATTGCCAACAGTTTAATTTCTCTCCAAGTGACTACACCAGCTTTCCACAATCACCGAGTCAAGTTTTGGTGTGTAATTTAAAGGTAGAGTCAAAACAGTCCTTAACACTGAGACAAAGTATTATGAATTACTTCACTCCCTTTAGGTATGAGGGACTGCTCTGAATGGTAAATCTCGGTATGAGGGACCTCTTTGAATGGTAAATCTCCTCTGTGCAGCAGGCAGAACCTTCTGGGCTGGATCAACGTGAGGAACATTCTCCCAGTGGAGCCGAGCACCTCCCCACACTCCCTGCCCTAAGCATCGGGGGTACCGCAGTGCTGCTACCTGTCCCCCCACAGCAAATCGAGAAGTAAACTCGTGTTTCACTTAAAACAGGACCAGAAAGCTCTGCAACAAAGTACATAGCTTTTCTCATTTCTCATAACTTCAGGGCTTGAACTAGATAAAAGAAGAATAAACCTGATGCAACAAACGTGAATCACATCATTTAAAGCACAATTTGAAGACAGAAAGCGGTGTTATACTAAAGTCTGCAGAGCAGTATGAACACCAGGCCTGGGAAACATGCAATGCTAGCAAAACCTGAGTAATTCATACCAGAAAGAATAACCTTAACTTGTTAAGGTTGAGTTTTAAATTAGCTGTCATCACTCAGGAAAAAGATACTACATTATTGCAGACAGCTCAGCGAAAACCTCCACTCATTCTCTGGCTATGGCTGCAATAACTGATGAAGTGGTAGAATATATAAAAGATGATATGTATAATAATTGTAACTCTATCACAATGACATTGCTTGTCTGGTCTCTCATGCCATTGCTAGGAGTGTGATTGATGTTATTTTTTGCTGCAGTTGATGAGCGACAACTGCTTATGGATTGACATATGAGGGATTGAACCAGAACAGCCTAGAGCTCAAAGCACAAGCTGAGTCCTGGAAAGAAGACACAAGATTTCTGACGATTCTCTCACCAGTGAGGTCTAAGTACATCCTATCTCACCGCATTACTCACTTGAAGTAGCTAGTAAATCACAGAATAGTTTGGGTTGGAAGGGACCTTTAAAGGTCATCTAGTCCAACTCCCCCTGCAATGAGCAGGGACATCTTCAACTAGATCACGTTGCTCAGAGCCCCGTCCAACCTGACCTGGAATGTTTCCAGGGATGGGGCATCTACCACCCCTCCGGGCAACATGGTCCAGTGTTTCACAATCCTCATTGTAACAAATTTCTTCCTCATATCTAATCTAAAACTGTCCTCCTTTAGTTTAAAACCATTACCCCTTGTCCTATTGCAACAGGCCCTGCTGAAAAGTCTGTCCTCATCTTTCTTATAAGCTCCTTTTAAGTACTGCAAGGCCACAATAAGGTCTCCCTGGAGCCTTCTCTTCTCCAGGCTAAACAACCCCAGCTCTTTCAGCCTGTTCTCCTAGGAGAGGTGTTCCATCCCTCTAATCATTTTTGTGGCCCTCCTCTGGACCCACTCCAACAGGTCCATGTCTTTCCTGTACTGAGGACTCCAGAGCTGGACGCAGTACTCCAGGTGGGGTCTCACCAGAGCAGAGTAGAGGGTCAGAATCAGCTCCCTCAACCTGCTGGCCACGCTTCTTTTGATGCGGTCCAGGATATGGTTGGCTTTCTGGTTTATGAGTGCACATTGCTGGCTCATGTCCAACTTTCCATCCACCAGTACACCCAAGTCCTCCTCCGCATGGCTGCTCTCAATCATCCCCCAGCCTGTTGAACCTCATGAGGTTCAGATGGGCCCACTTCTCAAGGTTGTCCAGGTCCCACTGGATGGCATCCTGTCCCTCAGGCGTGTCAACCACACCACTCAGCTTGGTGTCATCTGCAAACTTGCTGAGGGTGCGTTCAATCCCACTTTCTATGTCATTGATGAAGAAATAAAACAGTACTGGTCCCAGTACAAACCCCAGAGGGACACCACTTGTCACAGATCTCCTTCTGGACATTGAGCCGTTGACCACTACCCTCTGGATGTGACCATCCAACCAATTTCTCATCCACTGAACAGTCCACCTATCAAATCCATATCTCTCCAATTTAGAGTGAAGAAAGAAAGTAGACAAAATAAACTCGTAACTCATAAACTCGTAACTATTTGATTCCTTTCCTGAGAATGAATAGCTTTCAGTAAATTTTTTCCTTAAAAAAAATAATTTAAAAATCCATCTCGTTATCAAAATGCACAGTGGTAACAGACATCTTTTACTGCTGGGAGTAAAGAATTTGTGGAAGTGAGAAAAGGTTAGACTGCTGCAATGATTCTATCATATCAAAGAATATTTTCCATTTTAAGGGTATAACAGTTTGCTGTAATAGTGCATTATTACCACTGAGTGTTATTTGTTGAGGTAGGTCCAAATCCTGCCATCCTTATACTCTAAAAATCTCCTAACTGTATTCTATCCTGAACAAACATAATGGAAGTCAGCTGACAAAACACTGAGCCTGCTGGTATGCCAAGGCATGGTGCAGTTGCATGACCCAGAAACAAAGCCAACAGAAGACTGGTATAAAGCATTCTTAGTTAAAAGTTTTTCAGATGGAACAAATTTGCTGGAGAGTTGGGTCATCACCAGACAACCACCTGTTCAAGCAAATGGAAACAGAATAAAGCACAAAACCAACAACAATCAATAAGGCTTTCCATCAGGAAGCTTCTCACCCTGAAATGAAGGACTAAAGCTCTTATGAAAGACATATGACTTCACTGCTGCTATCTGTTTAAGTGGAAGGGAGTTACTATTTGTTTGGGCTGGGAAGGGGAAAAATACTTAGGTATTGTAGTGATAAGTTTAAAACTTCAATTAGATAATAAATAATTCTCTTCTCTATACTTTGTCTCCATTTCCTGAATAATTCTCATTCACATGGACATTCACATTCATTCATTAAAGGGCATTGAGATTTCTTCGGGTGCACTTTGTAATACAGCTGATAGTAGAAATATAATTCAGTTTAAAGTCAGGAAGTGTGCAAGTGCACCACAGAATGACAGAATAATTCAGGTTGGAGAGGACCTCAGGAAGCCATCTAATCAAACCTCCTGCTCAAAGTAGGGTTGACACTCAGTTCAGACCAGTCTGCTCAGGTATTTGTCCGGTCAGATATTGAAAACATCAAATGATGGAGACTGCACAACCTCTGGGCAGACTGTTCCAGTGCTTAGTTATCCTTACAGTGATTTTTTTTTTTTTCTTTTTATCCAGTCAGAACTTACCCTTTTTTAATGTATGATAGTTGTCTCCTGCTCTTCCACCATGCACCTTGGTAAGGAGCATGTCTCCACACCCTTGAAAGCCTCCTTGTAGGTATGGCAATGCTGCTATTAGGTAATCCTGAAGCTATCACTTCTCCAAGCTGGACAAGTCAAGCTCCCTGAGCATCTCCTCACAGGAGATGTGCTCCAGCCCCTCAACTATCATGGTGGCCCTCCACTGAACAAGCTTCAGTTAACCAGCATCTTTTGATATGGGAGGGCACAAAGCTGGATGCAGTATCCTATATGTGGTCTTGCAATTGCTCAATAAAAGGGGTTTCCTTCAATCTACTGGTTGTGTTCCTGTTGAAACTGCCCTCTATGCTGGTGGCCTTCATCTCTGCCAGGGCACACCGCTGTCATGTTTAGCCGACTGCCCACCAGGATCCCAGATATCCCATATGCATCTCCAAGCTCTTATAATTGAATATAAGACATCAAAATAAATAAAGATGTGATTGATGTACATTACACTGAAACAGAACATAAAATCAAGACATAACTCCTTGAGACATGAATCCCCTACCACTTTCAGCTTATGTCCATGGATTCATATGAGTAGATCTGAGGAGAAAAACATCTTGACACTGGGTAAGGGAAGTTCATTATCTATCATTTTAAATTCAACATTGAGGAGTTCGTACATTGAGGGAAATTTTTTCAGAGTATGCAAATCAAAAAAGGTGGAAAACCACTGAACTCCTCTAGTCGATATTTAATTCATCCTGTTTACACTTCCTTATTCATTCCCCAAATCACTATTTTTACTGGGGTATTAAACTATTACATGAATGAACTGTTCTTTTTCTTAGATGGCAGAAATGTACAGGAAACTGATAATGAAATACAGTTATAAAAAGGAACTCCAGATATTTATCTTTATGAAATTTAATAAAGTTTTTGAACGAGATACAGCATTTGAACTTTGAATGGCCCAACCAGTCACTGCACTGATTTATGGAGGTAAATTCACAATTTCTGTAAGTAAATGCAGTTCCCTGACTTTGGCTGAGCTAAGATTCTAGTTCCTTTAAATTTAAAAGTTATTATTATTTAAAAACTCTCTGACCTAACAGCACAGAACTGGCCCAGAAAATCTTCCTATCAAGTTATTCCACCTGCTAGGCTGAAATCAGAGGTTGTTCCTGCTTATTCCCACCTGGTTTTATAACCCTCTTATTCTTGGCCAGTGCTTCAACATGAGGTTGCGCGATGTGGGTTTAATCCTAAAGGCTGTGTAAAATCTAGGGCGCAGGTGTTTGTCTTTCTGTCTTTATCTCAAGAATACCCCGGCGAAGGTGCACAGCACGGCACCATCACTCATAACTCTGCCATTGCATCCACATAGTGGCATATTTGTTATGTGGACTACACTTGCTCCATAAACTGGATACTATGGGGTATTTTCCAAATCGAGTGATGATATTCAGAAAATCACATAACCTTTGCTGCTTGGATTAAGAGACTGTGCTCAGTTACCAGCTTTAAGTGTAACTGCATAAAACCTCCATTCACATTCATAGCAAAGCCAGAGTTTTGCATATGCTACAGAAGAACTTGAAGGATTACTCAGTAATAGTTGTATACAATGCTGGTTAAGTTAGTAAACAGCTGTCATGTCATCTACTGGGTATGAAGGGACAGGCAACATTATCAAGGCAGAGTTATTTGGCAAAATATCTATTGCTTATGTACAACAGTGCTGAGGAGAGAAAAGTGTGAGAGCCAGGAGACAAAGAGAGAATTATGTGGAGGAAAACTTACTAATTCTCTTAGTCACAGTGGACCTGACTCACCACTGAGTCACTTCAGCAATGTGCCAGGGCAAATGAACCGTTTTCAACGGGGTTTACACCAGCATAAATGTAGTGTAATGTTTTGAATCAATCCTTCTCCTCATCTTCTCCTTACTGGATTCATTTATCATCCCAGTAGAAGCCAAGAAACAGTCATGTGAAATGTTCAATATATGCACCTGCAGCATTACAGCTTTAGCTGTCTCACATGTACGGTTATTTCGTATTGCCTTGGTTCTGGCTCATCCTGCTGTACTTTGCAGAGCCTTGAGACTTCCCACCCACATTTGAGTCATTTTTACTGCCTCCCACACACTCTTTGTTCTTCCAGGTATGAAGTGCAGATCGAACGTACCAATGGGGACATTTATTTCAGAAAGATAGTAACTTTCTATATACTGGACTCTCGGAGAAATTTCCAATGCTTGTGGGAGAAATCATAAAATAATTAAAAAACCCTAAAGGCAATAATTAAGAAAAAGAAAGACTAGAAAGAAAGATCAGCACCATTATAACTGTAATCTCATTCTGTGACATCTGCAAACAAGTTCTGACTCAGGAGCAAATTCAGCCCTGCCACAGTCAGGCAAAAGCTGGAAAAGGCCAATAGTACATTTTTTCTACAGAATTTGGTACATGATCTTGTAAACCAAAATGGTCTGTCATGTCTAAAATCACTGATTTTGCACTCAGTTGCTTTTGTTATGCAATCAGTGATCTGCCCCTTTTGTCTTTTTCTTCTCAGCTTTGCAAATTTTTCTTGCCACCCACTGAGACTGGAAGAGGCTTCTGTTTTCTGTTTGCTCAACAACCTCCTTCATTTTTTTTCCACTTTCCTCTCCCACTCCTTAAAACCCACTTATGGTCCAAGACAAGCTGCAGCTGGCTCTCACTTCTGCCGTCCCTTGGTAAGGGAGAGGGAGTGAAGAAGGAGAAAGATGACTTGCAGACATACTCCCCTTCCTTTTCAACACTGCAGCCGTGGATTTAGCCCACCCATTTCAGATGGGAAGAACGAAGCTGCAACCAACACCAAACAGCCCTGGAGAGGCAGCATGATTTATCAGATGAAGCCAGCACAGCCCTTTTCACACTGGTCGTGGTGATCCACGCTGCAAACATCTGAGGACAGAAGCTGTCTCTCATTCTCTGCTTGAATAAGGACTGATATTTTAGATCCCCAAATTTAGCTGGGACTGGAAATGCTGCTGTCACATGCAGAACTGACATTAATAGCCCCTCCTGGAAGTAGGAAGCTGGAACTGTCAGACTTGTGCACACATTTCCAGTTCAAGGTACCATTCAGAAGTTTTTACTTTGGGGGGAAAAATAAATTTGAGGAAGCACAAAAAATGCTGAAGGTTGGCAGGATGAAAAATCTTAAAGATACAAGAAATGAGTCACATAGGCTGCTTTCCTGCTATCAGCAGACACACCGAACCATTGTCACATGGGCCAGAGCATCCTGGAGATACTTTATGAACAAAGCCAATTGTCACTAAGTGCACTTACTGCTGTACCACTGTCATGGTTACGGGAGAGAGCTGGAGGGAGGCGCTTGTGCTGTTGGCTGGATCATGGGTACGTACAGGGCACTGCAGAGCAGTCGTCTGGCCGACCGCTGCATGCCCGAGGCATGGGTCAGAAGACCACCAGAAATTAAAAAAAGTTATGCAAAGTAATAGGATGAGGAACTGAAGACATCCCAACAGTGCAACGTTTCACATTGTCAAAATACTCAAATGCCAGCAAATAGTACTAGATAATAATGCATCACCACAGCAACACATCGCTCAGAAAGGCATAGTAACTGGCGTACTGTACGCTGTTTGTGTCTGAGGCTCAGAAGGTATCAAAGTGACTACTGGAAACACTGCTTTGATGCTTTAATCAATCAATCGAGTTAGTTTAAGATAGTTAACTGGTACTACATTTTTGCATAATGGGAAAAGGCAATGGACACCATTCACCTCTCTGCCAGGCTCAAGAATCGAATTATGCACTAGAACTCTAACACATACAAACCCACACAGGCACAGATGCACAGCAGCACTACCGGGGACCTTTTCCATACAGACGAGAGAAATCCTCAACAGAAAAGCAAGCAAGCAACTCAAAAAAACCCCCACAAAACCTGCAATAGTCATTCTTTCTTCTCTATCAACCAGTTTCCCTCAAATTCTGAACTTTTCTTTTGTGTTATTCAGAAATAGTTTGCAGAATTTTTACTTTGGTAAAAATATAACAGGCTTAAGCTATCACCAAATGCTACTCAGTGCTCTTCCTCAGTAAACCTAAAAACTGATTTACAGAGTAAAAACTATGCGAACAGTTCCTTTTAACATGTACTGGTTTTTCCTGACATGTCAACAATTGTGAGTTTTTAACAGTTCAGATAGTAAATATGGATAGGCATAGCTCTGTAACTCTGGAGAGAAGTGGTTGAAAAAGGGAAAGGATGAGGGTGGGAGAAAGATAAGGTCAATGCATCTAAAACAATACAATTGGGCTACAGAAAGGGCTAAAAGCTGTGGTCAAAAACATTTGCATTGCTATTTACATGCTTGTTGATAGTATTTTTAACGATGCCTGTTTTAAAGCAGAAAGTCTAAGTCAACTGTCAATTAACACTTACCCAGCCAAGTTCAGATACTATGCCCTGATGATTAACCTGCCTTTGCAAATCAGCAGCCCCAAACAAATGCAAGTGGCACCAAAACAGAGACCGTTCTCAAGCTGCAAAATGCCTTGCATCTCTGCAAACACTATGCATTGAAAGTGCTAGTTAGTATTTCCTACCTTAGGTGGTTTCCTTTTGCAAGAGCTAATGCTGATTTATTTAGAAGAATCTTTTCCAACAGTTTTCCTTCTTCTCTTGTGATAGGAGAAAACTGGCGTAGAGAGCAGTTTCTAACTGAAGATTAGTACTGACATTTGGATCCTTTTGCTGCTCTGACAGCCTTCGCAAGGCTGCCCATGCTACTGGAAACCCTTCCTTCATATAGACGGAGCCGCTTTTATTGCACGTTTCAGTATTAATGCCTGTATTATATGCTGCTCAAGTACCTTTCACACATCACTAGGTTTTGTTGTTAGCGAAACAGCAGGGTAACAGACATTTCAGAATGAACCATTCTTCCACACTGCAGGCAGAAATTTGTACACCCCGCTGTAAAGAGTTAGTCTCGTCTCTCTGCTATACCAGGACTTTTGCAAAGGGAAAAGCAATTGATTTACAAAGTAGACGTGGCTGCAAACAAAAGCAGATCAACCCTAGAGCAAAGCAAAAAACAAGCTAAAAAATATAATAAGATTCATGTTCTAATTAATAAGTCACTGAGGTATAAGTGGCATTTAATTGACATATAAATAATTGACATTTCTAGTCTCATTCCTGTCTAGTGCCTACTGCATTTGTTCCCTTATTTTAAAGTAACATACAGTTATGATTAATAGATTTTAAAAAAATATTGATTATGCTTTTCTAGACATTTACACATACATGTAAACCAGAAAAATGTTAACCCTTTCTTTCCCCACACATATCGAGTGCCATGCTGTCATGTTAGTATGTCAGATACAGCAGTTGGACCCATCTTCATGTTTAGTAAGTGATACAGCTGTTTTCACCAGAACTTGTAGGACACATTTACACCACAGCCATGTAGCTGTAAATCACGGGACAGTTGTAAACAGAAGTCTAGTCAAGTGCTGAAAATACCCCTCAGTGCTTACAGAAGCAGTTGGGTTGCATGTATATACGCCCCAAGAGACCTTTCCAAAAGCATAACTCCCAGCATGCCACACTGTCAACTTCTATTCACATAAATTCAAAACACCAGCTAGTAGTGGCAGAGATGCAGTTTGTTCTTCAGCTACCAGTAGTGTTGGTCGTGGAGGCCTGCTAAGAGGCAACTAAGCCTGTCCATCCCTGGGCTGCAGTTGCCTATCCAAGCAATCACACCTGATCCCCTCACCACCTATACCGCATTTGCCATCAAAACATCCCCAGGAGGTTATCTTTGGATAGGAAGGCTTCCTCTAACAACCTAGGCGTCCTCCAACAACATCAGTAGCTGAAACAGCAGATGAAAAGAAACTCCCCCCCAAGTCGTATCTCGCTACAGGCTGTCAATGTTAATGAAGCCACAGAAAATAAACCACACTCAGTGTGAGTTATACCAGGGAAAGTACTTTCTTTAGAAACAGAGGAAAGGGTTACTATCACTGCACAAGGTAGTCGTGAGGCATCTTCTGGAGTACAATGTCCATCCACGCTGAGAAGGTGGTTCCAGTGGGATGAGCCGGTGAGAAGGTCCACCAGCATCACCAGAAAAGCCTGGAGCTGACTTTATAAGCAGAGGAAAATTTGGCTCATTCAGTTTTGCAAAACAACAGTTAGGAGGAACTAAGACCGTTCTCGAAAAATTCTCCTTAAGAGTTCATCAATTAAAGGGGAGAAGATTGAAAAAGCTAAAAATCAATCTGTATCTGAAGAATTAATAACTATACAGAGACCACTTACAAATAGAGTGTTTGCTGGAATTAAGTTTCTAAATATCAGATGTTAAGGAAACCCAGGCATGTTCCCCAGGAGGGGACCACCAGGAAGACTCACTGGCTGTCACACAGCTCCTCCACGCACCTCAACAGCCTTCCATGCCCCTGCATGGCTTGTCATGTGGGAAGGACCGGGAGGCAGGCAACCCTTCTCCGCTGCCTCCGAGCAAAACACAGCTAGAAGACTGATTAAAGTTCATGAAATGAATGGAAAGTGTTTCCTTGATTGAAAGGGGTTTGTATCAGGCTCTGAATTATCATGCAAAATATAGTATATTTTTAGAAAAATGGAAATTACACTTATTTTGTCTATTTTTATGATATGCTCATTAGCACAAGTTGTGATTTTAATTAATAAATAACTGCTTGTGATAGAAAAAGAGAGAAAAATATTTTTAGTGCCAAATGCAGGGAAATAGATTGCAACACAACAAAAGGGAAAAGGCTGGTTATAAACATCAACAGCTTGTTATTTTAAAATGTGTTTATTTTCTGTGTTATTGCATGATTTTAGCTATTGCTGGATTGGGAACAGAGCTATAGCATAAGCACTAAAATAAACCCTTTTTCTCCCTAAAGGTTTTCAGTCGCACTGCATTTTAAGTCAAACTATAAAGCAAACTCCAGCCGCCTCTTGCTCCCCATTTACGATGGTAGGTTTATCAATATATATGGCCAGGGATAAAACACAGCAAATTCTAGGAGAGGACTGATGTTGCACTGAACAGTGCTCTATATGCTTCACAAGCAAAGCAAACCTTGCCCATAAAAGCACTAGTGGGCAGGGTTTTTGTGAAAAGAACAGCAAAACTGTTGCCTTTAAAAGCAACGGAAGAATTTATGGTCTCCGTAAATTAGCTGCTCAGCCCCTTTTGTAGCTTTTCCAGTACAAGTTCTCTGGGAGACTGCGGGCAAGCCAGGGTGGACTGGAGGGGAAGAAAGAAACAAGAAAGGAATTATAAACAAAGCTATCCTGTGTTTAAGCCCATTTACTACATGGAATGAATCTGGCCCTCAGAAAACGGGCTGAAGGAAGAATTTAAGTAACTAAATCATCATTGTATTTGGCTGGCAACCTACAAAAACAGACATATTTTTATAAGTTATCAGTAACTCACACTAGTTGACTCTCCCTTCCTCCTCTGCTGAATATACACTTAAAATGAACAAGGGTTGGAAAGGGAGACAATATTATAAAATCTGGGCACAGAATAATTGTGGAAGCAGCTGTCCTCCTGACATTATCACAGAAATCAGAGATGGAAAAAATCCTATTAGGTCATACAGTCCCTCCCTTTGTCATCGCAGGACTGTTTCCTAACGTAGATTTTCCAGTGCCTTGTCCAATCTTGTTTTAATATGATCTAAGTGATAGCTTCCAGCAGCTCCCTTGGGAGACTATTCCTCTGCCTAATAAGTATCGCTGTCAAGATTTTCCCCCACTTTAACAGCAATTTGCCCTATTATTCCTGTGTATCTCCAGATTATATTCAAGATGGTAAAAAGAAATACTGAAGTTTTGAAAAATGTTTCAGGATTCCAGACAATTCCACAAAAAATACATCTCACAACAAAAAGCAGCCATGGCTGCTTTTTCTTTTTTCTGTCCTCCTGACCAGAGATACACAAGCATACCAGCAAGCTAGCTGGTGACAAACACACAGCGAGTTTGCTACCAGACAGATGGAAGAATCAGCCCCAATTCCAAGCCTTTCGGACAAGCCTGTCTGCTGCAGATGAACAACAAATGACTTAACCGGACGGATATGGTCTCTGCGTTCTTTCAAATCTGTTTGTTTAGGTCATGATTTTTAGTCTAGCTTCCTAATGAAACGAGGTGTGCATGCTACCTCTTCATCTAACTGCTCTCCACTGTCAACACTGAAACTCAATGGCCATTTAAAGTGATCCCTTACAGAGGTCCAAAGGCTCATGGATATCAGAGGCTGATCACCATGGAAGGAGGCTCATGTTGTGTGTCACCTCTTGACCATGTAAACAGGCAGTGGAAATGTAAAGAAAGCTTTCGCGATATTTCACAGGAAAACAGATGGGATGGGAGCAGGTATTTTGGGAGACGTCATGAGGAAGAGGACCTATCATGACAGCAGAATGCTAGGACATAGGACATTTACCCATATTCAAGCTTCATTAATTTTGTTGCACACAAAACAACAAATTGTTTTATACAATCTTATGGAAAAAAGGTTATAGGCCATAAAGTTCCCAGGTTATTGTAACAAGCCTCCAGAAATTAAATATCACCGTATCTGTTCAAATCCATTGCCTGCTTCACACTAACTGCATCCTAGCCTTCCTATTTGACAGCAACACTGACATGTCTGTGCTTTTACAGATTGCGAAAGTCCTTTCTCCTCATCTTTTTTTTTAAAAAGGTTTCAGAATCATGCATCAATATTTTTCACAGTTAAATGCCACAGACTTCAATCAAAGTCGCTCCCAGCCTGCAGCAGTACCAAAGAAAGAAGAGAATCAGTGCTACAGCACTGCCATCAGAGCAACACTGGGGAAGGGGAGAGGAGGGGGGCACACATGCACTAACCAAAAACATCACCCAGAACTACAATGACAGACGTAATCAGTCATGGTAAAATTCCCACAACAGCTTTAAAGAATTAACTGTTCTCAAGTTTGTTATTGGTCCATCTATAATAAAAACAGGGAGTTCTCCTCCTGTTCAGTACGCTCTCACCAAGCAGTTAGAAGAAACAGATACAGCCACATGTGCCCCCAGATTCCACAAATCCAACTCAGCACTGTTACTATGCAAACCTTCTTTTTAACTTTTTTTTCTTTTCATCATCCACAGAGACAGTAAGGACCCAGTTCTTAATCACATCACACCACATGTTACTGTTTAACCACATTGCAGGTAAAATATTACAAAATAAAAGGAGTACAGACATTTGTACAGACATTTCCAGGAAAGAACCATGACAGAAAACCACACTACTGTGAAACCAAGAGTCAATAGAGAAATTGGAGCTTCTGTTCTTCTCCCATCTTAGTATTAATCACTCCCTGTAACCTGCTATGGGTAAGTGCGCCCCAAATTTGCTATAGCTCTTACCATGACACTCTTCTCTCTGCATTCACCTCTCCCTTCTTTATCAGATCGAATGTAAGTTAATTAGCTTCATCTCCAAAGTCCTCCTCCTCTTACTACCTTTCATTCAGTGTCAAAGGCTGACATCTCTGAAAACATATAGCAGCTTCCACTGGTTGCCCCCTACATTTTTTGAAGGTTTTTTAATGTTTTCTTCTGTTTTGCCTCTCCCACTTGAGAGAGACGTCTGTAAATAGTGAGAAAGTTGTCTTTATACTCTTTGAAATCCCTTATTAGAAGTCTGTTTTCTGAAATGCCTGTAAAAACATTTGATAATGGAAAAGCCTCCCATGCCTAACCCTACCATGCCATTTAGTATGGACATCTAGACACCATACCATGCCATCTAGTATGGACTCACTCTTTCCTTCCACTTGCTTCTCAGTCCCTTCCATAACTACAAGTGTCCACCATTTGGATAGTTAAGTCTTTGTACGACTCCTAGCAGATCCTTCTCTGGTGGAAGTCCTTTGGGACTTCTCCAGGCCTTCTTAACTGATGAAGAGAAAGGAGTGAACTGAGCGACCTGGGGAACCTCTTCCTAACTCCAGTACTGCTAAGGCTTCACAAGATACAGGGAAAGGGCAGAAAGAAAAAGTGGATAAATGGTAACACTGATTGGCTAAGCATACGCTTAGATAGAAGGATAGATTCTATTTAGATCAAAGGAATACATGCATTTCTGACCCTGGGTCAGTTACGTGTAAATCTCTCTTGCATAAAGTATAAACATTCACCTACACTAAACAACCACCTTGCTTTTTAAAAAACCAAACTCAAAAAAACCCTGCAACATAGCTCATTTCTGGGTGCAAAAATACATTTCAAATGATGCATTTTAGTTTTTCAGCAGCTTCATCCTAACTCTGAGGAATGTAAAACAGAATCAAAGAGCAGAATTTACAAAGGAATTTAGTGTAAGTATTAAAATATGCCTGATAACCCATTCACTTATTACTTCTGCTACCTTAACGTTCTCCAGTACCACGAATATCCATTTAGCGCGTATGTGTATTATCAAAACATTAAGAGAAGAAACAGAAATAATTCTAGAAAAAGTTCCTAGTATTTCACAAAAGTAACATTAAACTGCTGCATTAACACTCATTTGCGAGCATATGACTAGACCCAAAAGAGCAAGTCTCTTTGTACACTTTGAGATGTGTTTGAAGAACAGGTTCTCCTTACCTCAAGCACTCTTCCTGTGATATACTTTTCACAATTGTCACATCTGATACCAAACTTTGCATGATAGTCCGTTTCGCAGTATGGAACACCATCCCTACGGAAGAACAACAGGCCATACAGAGATTGCTTTAGGTAGGCTTACAGGTTTACTGGGAGATTATACAGCTAAAATTGTCAATGCTTCAACACTTCACAGGGTGTTTATGGACTTTTCCCCCTCCCAAAAACTTGTACTTATTAATTTTGTAAAGAATTGAATAGTTAATGAGCTATTCTGGCCCTTCAGAGTCTACCACAATCCCACTTTCCTACTTTGTCACTGAATTCAGCCATTGCCTCTCCCTCAGTCACAACACTCGGTCTCTGAGACTCTCACACCCTTTATTTTGATAGTGTTACCCATTAAATTCTTCCATGTGTTTTGCATTCGGGAAAAAATACTTATTTCTACATATCATTCTTTCCCTTTTTATTTATCATCTAATTGTACTTAGCTTAGACTACAGAATAATTTCTCAACTGACTATCTTGACTGTAAACGAAGTTTTGATTAACACTTAAGTCTACTGACATTCTTGACTGGACTTGCTTAAAAGCAGTCATGGATTAGCCAACTCAGGAACCTGCTCTGTGGAAGCCAGTAATGAGTAAGAGACTTGAACCTGAGCAGCAGAAGAGATCTTGAAGTATGTTCATGCATGATGTGAACAGGTATTTCACCACCACAAGTGATTTAAGATAATGGACAATTTAAAACTATGCAGAATAAAAACAGGAGACGTAGCTTGTATTCTAAAAAGTCAGAACCAGAACTCTGGTGCTATTGCTCTGAAATGAACCTATTTGTTAATTTTATATTTAGATCACAATTTTAGAAAATTTTACGTTTAGACCACTAAACCAATGAATGAAAATAAATTACTCAAGAAGAAACTGGAGACTCTTCTCCTGTTTCAAAGTACAAGTTAAACATAGACTCACAGAATCATAAAGTAGTTTGGGTTGGAAGGGAGCTTTTAAAGGTCATCTAGTCCAACCCTCCTGCAATGAGCAGGGACATCTTCAACTAGATCACGTTGCTCAGAGCCCCATCCAACCTGACCTGGAATGTTTCCAGGGATGGGGCATCTACCACCCCTCCGGGCAACATGGTCCAGTGTTTCACAATCCTCATTGTAACAAATTTCTTCCTCATATCTAATCTAAATCTGTCCTCCTTTAGTTTAAAACCATTACCCCTTGTCCTATTGCAACAGGCCCTGCTGAAAAGTGTGTCCTCATCTTTCTTATAAGCCCCTTTTAAGTACTGCAAGGCCGCAATAAGGTCTCCCTGGAGCCTTCTCTTCTCCAGGCTGAACAACCCCAACTCTTTCAGCCTGTTCTCCTAGGAGAGGTGTTCCATCCCTCTGATCATTTTTGTGGTCCATATTTAACACAGTTAAATATGTTTAGTGTGCTATGTTAAAACAGCCTATGATCAGACAGATTTATTAGTAGAGACATAATTTTATTGGACGTTTCCCTGAAGAAACATAAAAATTAATTTTATAGCATACAAGTTGTATTGCTTAGAGACTAACCTTTAAGTTATCACAATAATTAATTGAATTAATTGAAGCAAGGGTGTTTCTTCTCTTGAGTTATTTTGTTTGGCATTTAGCTTTTTTTAAAAGAGGATTTCACAATAACTATATCTTTACAATTTATGGGGTTTTTATTATTAAATAACAAGCAAAAAAAGCACTGTACCAAAATATAGCAGAGTAGCGTAACATCTGAGATAATGCAAAACCTTATTTAAGAACACCCTTTTATTAGATATTGTTTTCTCAGCCTCCAGTGCAAGCTGTGAAATTAGATGTTATACTTGTATTTATCTAAATCCACAGAACTGTTGAAAGTCAGTGGGACATCGGTTCTGAAACTCCATCATCTCTGGGCACTGGTGATTGAGTTACTTAGCTGTTTAGGAAAATTTCATCGTATCAACACACTTCTCTGAAGCAGAAATTAATCCCAGGTGCCTTGGCCAGTGAAAGCCCTGTATCTCACCAGACTGATATGAGTGTTGACATGGGACTTGGTTTGCGTGTGTGCTTTGTGCTGCCTCTCATTGCTGTCATCACATTCACTCTAAATCTGACAGAACGAGGGTCTGGAGCAGTGCAAAAGCATGATATGTACCTCCTTAATGAACTTTTTGAGAACATTTTTGCTTATGTTAAACACATGGAAAGGATATCATCTGCTTGTTCACATTACAGCCTCGCATAGAGCAAAGTCAAACAGAGATAACTAAGGGCATATTCCACCCATTGCCTTTCTATAGCTTTGGCAAGTCCCATTCCAGGCAAATGGACAAATTCTACTTTTCTTAATTTGAATTTTTTGCATTTAATACAATTTAGATAATAATTTAGGTAATAATCTCTAATCTTTTATGTATCTCCAAACACTGATAAACACAAACTGAAGGATATGCAACTTGGTACTACAAGAATGCTGAAAATGAGTGAAAAAGCTCCTCCACTCAACTTACTTGCTGATGTACTCTGCATTCAGCAGCTTGCCACATGTATTGCACTTAAAACAGCCCAGATGCCAGTGTTTGTCCAAGGCAACCAATGACTGCCCGTTTTTTATTTCTGAACCACAGCCCCCACAATCTGCAAGAGAAAAATCCAACGTGAGTGAATCACAGGCTTTAGATGGTCATGCAACAACACTGGTTACTGCAGCATGAGGATCCATCGGTGTCCTAGTAACAGCTCGTGCAGGTTCTAAAGCTTGCTGCTGGCTGCTCACCAAGAGATGACAAGTGGTGCTGCCCTAATATTGTCCTACTATTGCTACAAGACATGAATCATTCAAAGAAAAAAAAAAATTACTTAGGTTTCCTAGTGACTTAGGTTTTACTTTAATTCATTTATACTGTGTTTAAAAGATACAAAGTTTTGCTGATTAAGTTTTCAAGCATCATAACTCAGCCCAATAAAATTAATAAAAAAAGACCTAAAAGTCATGCGATTAAAACAAAAAATTGAACCTCATATTAGACTTTGCTTCTGGGTCTGAAAGCTTTACTCATAGTTCAAAATTCTTTTTGCAGCTGTGGAAAAAACTCAGCTGAAATTCTGATGTGAACTTCTGCAACCAGGAGAAATACACCAATACTTGAGAGGCATTACAAATTCCTGAGTAGTAGTGACACTGCAACATGTGAAAGTGATGGCTAGCTACTCATTTGTTATTTATAGAAATCCATTTATATGAAGCTCCAAAAACTTGTAAGGGAAACTGAATGCAAAACATGTCATAACTGGTAACATAAGCTAGGCTATGTTGGTTAAACAGGCTATATGTGAAGTAGCTATACTCCTCAGAAAAAGTAATTGAGGACAAGACTTTTTTGGGGGGTTGTTTGCCTTTTTTTTTTTTTTTTTTTTTTTTTTTAATGATGGATGCTTTTGATTATGGTAGTAAAAGCCAAATCCACTCTTAGCTTCCATGTCAACAGTCCACCAACGAGGGCTCTGTTTAGGGAAGCTACACTGTCATGGGATTTGAACCTGATTCTCTGTATCCTTAATGAATCCTCTATTATCCTACGGGGTCCAGCTCTCATTCACTCTTCACTCTCTACAGATTCCGACCTACGTATAATTTTCTTACAAGATGTTAAAATAGTAATAATATGCAGAAAAATACGGATAAACATCAGTAATAAACTTTTTCTAGTACCAGTATCTCAGTAACCCTTCTAATCCTCTGTATGATTATATCTTCCATCTTATGTGAAAACATGGGGGTTTTTTTAAGGAATTCTTCATGTATACCAACAATTTGCCAGAGAAAAGACAAATGCTGAAAGACATTTGAAGAGTCATTTAGAGACGCCAAAAGAGAAAAAAAGCACACCAATGTCTCGCATGGAAGAGAAAGATACACAAAAGCATTAAAAAAAAGATTTATCTAGTTATTAAGAAAGAACTTCAAACACAGGATCTCCTTAAAAGATTTAAACAGTCCTCTTAAAAACTATCTGATGTAAGATTCTATTTAGTTGGTTACGTGACCCTAATAGATGCTCTGTTAGTGCAATTGTAAATGTTTAATTTCTGAATGCACAACAATAAAGGATAGTTCTTATTTTCCTTTAGTGGATTTGGAATGGATTAAGGGAGTAATAATATGTCTCTCTAACATCACCCTGTAGAACACCAGTATGTGGAAACAAGCCCAGCACAAAAGCGTGTGCACCACAGATCTGAAAATTTGAGTTTTGCTAACAAAAGAGAACATCTGGGTGTGTGCCTGGATTTAGTCCCCCAAGACAATAAATACTGCGGTATCTATTCTTTAACTGCAATCAGAGTATTTTTTTGATCTCCCCTGCACCAGGGGTTCATCTGGTAATCTAATTTAATCTCACTGCTTAAGGGTTTGTTTTACAAACTTAATACAACACTTTGTGTTCAGATGTCACTCACCTTTCATCTGGTTTAAGCTTGGGTGAGCAGAAATGCAGCATTTTGTGAGCTACTTTTTTATTCCTAACTGCTGTTTTCTCTGTTAAGTTCCAGATAATTAAAAACAAATATTGTGGTTGCTATGCCAACAGTGCCTATTGATGCAATGTCCTTGTCTTCCTGTCTTGGATGCAGCATCCTTTGGTGACTCACCTAATTTCAGCCAATAACTGTGCAGAACACATCATTTTGCTGCTACATGTTGATATTCTTCCCCGAGTACTCTTTCAACATCAACACTGCCGCAAGAGGTTTTCACAGCTAGCATTTTATAAAAGAAACAAAACAGGCAGCTAGGTATTTATATAATAATAAAAAATTCAAGGACTCAGGAAAAAAGCAAACATTTGACATTCTTCATTTCTTTCAAATGTAATGCATAAAGGAGGTCAAAACCAAACTGGGAGGATGAAAATAGAAGGACTGGTCAGAAGGAGCAGCGATGTTGGGAGCTCAATGAGTCCCAGGAGATCTCCTGAAAGCATTCTTGAGCTCAAGTCAGAGATAAATAGGCTGACAAATAACATACATAGTACGTATCAGGCAGTTCTGAGCCAAGAGCAAAACCAACATAACAGTGGGTCAACATATTACTTGATCCTTGACTCAGCTTGCTTGAAGCCATGCGTTTTTGTGCACTACTGTTCTTTTATAAAAAGAATTGTTCGTTTAAAACATTAAGGTCTTTTCCAAGAAGACTGTTGTTAAAACAAGGAGACGCTAATGCCATTTATTGCTTTGTGTAACACGTAGCATAAGTACAGGCAGCCATTCTGGACTTTCAATTTTCCAGTTCAACCAAGATGTCTCTGACAGTGCTTGTTTATTCCTGAAACACTGGTTCTAGCCTAAGGATTAGTAAGAGCTTGGAAAACAGCTGTTACTACACATTGCTCTTTCACATATTACGTATTAATCTGAATATTCCCCAAATTCTTTACTGCCTTTTTAGATATTTGGTTAATTTTCTGTATATTGTCATTGGTCAGGCTCTAACATATCCTGCTACATATACATGCACACATCTCCATGTATTTGTGGCTGCAGTGCTTCCCATTGACCCATCAAAGCTCTACTCCCCACACCAAGGAGGGATTCTACCATTGCTACCCAATTTCCTGAAGCCCATGAGCTCTGGAGCTCCTGGGCCAGCTGGGTGCTGCATGTCACCACGAAATCAGAAGATGCTGCCCTGGAGCAGCACTGCAAGAGACTGGGGAAATGCAGCAAGGAAGAGATAAGAACGGACGTAGTCTACACAGGTAAGGAAGATATTTATCTGGGATCCTGGCAACATCATGGCACAATTTACCTGCAGACCAGATATGGACCTCAGCTTGCCCTTTAAGAAGCCATGGTATCTATCAGCTCACCGACATCACTACACTGTTGAGAAGGAGAGCTGATAAATCTCAGGTGAAGACCAAATCAAATTATTTTAGAGGTCCAGTCTACAGTGTGGCAGATATCCAAGTTTGAACCAAGACTCTTATCTGAATCCACTAAAACCTGTAACAAGCAAGATCTCCTCCATTTCTAATGAGTTTTAAAGCAGACCTGTATTTGAGGTTTAAATATTGCATCTGTTAGTGATTTTATTCAGGGAAAAGCTAAACTTTTGTTTTCCAAGGTCAAGTTTTGCCACAAAGATGCACTTTCAGTGCTCCTTCTCTTTGAGGCAAGTGGTTTGCCAAGGTTTGCAGGTACCCGTGCACTGGGCAGGCTTGGTGCAGCGACCTGAGAGAGCTGGGGAAATACAACACAAGAAAAACTCTGTGTGTGTGTGTGGGGGGGGGGTGTACAGAGAAAGGGAATGTAAGTACATTAAAGGATTCTGTATCACAGATAATCAAATGAAGTTGTTCTGTCAGTACTCAACCAGGCAAGTAATTTTCGTTAAAGTCAAAGCCACTTTTCCGATATGACACAGAGACAAGCAGATGATAGGCCATTAAAGTATGGATCTGCAAAATGCAGCCAGACAAGACAGCTGAAGATGATCCGTCTCTGCAATAAGTGACAAGAGAAAGCACCTAAGAGAGAGGGCCATCCCCTCCCCAAAAGAGAACAGCATTAGCAAGACAGGAATCAGCAGCGCGTCTCTCACAGCAGCTTTTGCTGACAAACTGGAGAAAGGAGATGGTGAAAACTTTTGTAAAAAGAGAGATGTGGGGAAAAACAAAGAAAAAGAAAAAAAGGAGAAATTTCTCCCTGAAGTGAGCTGGATTCCTTGTATACAAAGAAGAGCAATCTGTGGGGTCCTTTCTCAGCCATGCTGAATCCAGCTCCATGAGATATGATAGTCATTAAAAATATGTCTTTGCTGTTTAATTGAATTGCTGTTGATGATGATGTTTAAATAGGTATAGGCGGTGGATGAATTTTAAAGCATGGCAGCTCCTCATGAACAAATCAGCAGAGGAACGTTGTTCAGAGCAACAATGCCACTCTATGATCTGCTGCAAAAAACACGTTATGAAAAGACCACATTTCTTCTCTGCAGTGTTTGTATCTTCTGATAGTACACAACAGTACAGAGGTCAAGGCAAATGTCCCTCTGGTCACATTGCATACATTAACCCTTCCTGTAGAGTATTTAGCCATGCAGCCATGTCACTGATATTTTCTGAAGCAATCCTGGAACACTTACAAATGATTAAATATCATGCTGGATTTTATTTTAGCTGGAGTTGGACTAAATCCTCAAAAATATTAACATCTATATTATGCCTTTCTCCAGATAATTTTATTTACTCCAGTTTTAATCAAATGTTCTGGGAGGTTCTGTGTATTGTTAACCCTATAATGGCACTCTTTGTGTTTCTTTTTAATATCAGAACTTCTCGGAAAACTACCGTATACTTTTTCACATGACTACGTTACATTTCTTGACAGCTTTTATGCAGCATAGTGGTAGAAGTTCCAGTTACACATACTGGTGTAAAATTGTGTTCTTTAAACCTGTGCAGACTAAGAAGTACCAACAGAAAGGAGCAGAACCCCCTACTTACTTCGCAGGTTCTGTACGGGGAAAGAGCCAGTGCTACTGGAAGGGGGCAGGGAACATTTCTGGCAGATGCACTCCTTCCCATTGAAAGTTACCCTGTCGCCTGCGGGAAAAGGCAGCCTACAACACAAGAAACAAAAGAAAACAGGTTACAGTCTCACACCTTTATTGAAATGAAATCTTTCCATAAAGGAACTGATTCTTACTCTGGTTTCTTTTTCCCTGCTTGCCCAGTTCTCATTCATGATTTTTCAGCCACTTGGAGGCTGAAGTATTGAAGGGACATATCAAACAGACAATTGCAAATGCAGATGTTACAGCTACTTAGGAAAAAAATAATATCTAAAGATACAAAAACACACTGAGCACTCAAGTCCAAATCCTTGTGTATCTAAGAAATGTAGTATCAACAAGGGTTGATCACGAACAGGATCAGTTACAGAATAAAATTAAAATTGGCATTACAGGGAGTTAAGTACAGGCAAATGCAGCTGCTTTTATGTTGTTAAAATGACAGTGATGACTTTTATACATTAAAAAACCCAGCACTTGTCCTCCCAACTTTGATCATATTAAAGTCCTCTTAATGTATATGCTCAGAAGGTAAATGTTGGTGAATTCTCACAGGAGAAATATATCCCAGTTATAAACCCAAAGTGTCTACATTACTTGTTTGCTCTCCTCAACAACAGCTCCCCTTACACTTAATTAAATCCTTCCTTTTTATCGATGTCCTTAAAACAAAAAGCTTTCTGCCGAGATCTCTGTCTGGGCACAGAAACCACTAAGGTTTTTTTCTCTAAGAGGACCAGATGGACAAATCACTTCATAATGCAGCAAAGGATGGTCGGGGTTTAGAAACACATTTCACTCCACCCAAAGCTCATGTCCAACTAAATCCCAAGCGAGCTATCAAAATATGGCTTAAGTGGGGCACAGGCCTTCTGCCTCATGGTGAAGTCCATCTGATCAGTTTATTTCATTAACATTTCATTAAAACTCTGCATGACATGCCCCCACAAATGCTATCAAATTCATACCGAGAGGTTGTCGTCACTACAAAAGCTGCACAGATACTTCTTCCTAAGCATAAACATTATTTTGCTCCCTAAACAGCCCAAGAGTGGCTTATTCTACATTTGTGTTGTATTTAAAAGAAAATGTTTATTACTTAAAAAGAGAACAAAAGCTATGCTGTCCTTTGTTTCTAAAGAATGTTACTAAAATCTATCTTAAACTAGACAAATAAGGGTTCAACACTGTCACCCATTTTGGACCACAGGCACTACTTTAAAAATCATGAGGACACATGGAGTTTAAATATTGTTACATCTTTGGATATCTGATGATGAATTCTGCTTTTCACCTGTTTTTTTCCCCTTCACTAATAACTTTATACTCCAAATACTTGCTACCTTCTTACTTACCTGACATTAAGACAAGGAAAAATATTTTATGGAAATAGCCTTTAAAATTGTCTTGCTTTTTGACACAACTAAATGCTCCATGTGTGATTCTGGTACAAACGGGTCCAATGCCGTGTTAGTACAGATCCAGAAGTCCTAAATTTCCAGCTGTTAAAGAGAGGATTTTCTACTGTGAATTTTACTCAATAACCTGATCAGAAGACGACAACACTGCCTCTAGTATAACAGACACGACGTGATGGAGCTGCACTGCTCCAGTGAGCAGCAAGTCTGTCCCGTCCTGCAGCAATCTGGCAGCAGCAAGCTCTGTGTTATGTATTAAAAAACCCCAAATGTTCTTTTTAGGTCATAACTGTTATTTGCAGTGGATTTTTATACTGCTTCAAGTCACAGAGTCCTCTAATATATGGAATAATACAAGGGTTTCATGAACATCCCAAACAGTTGAGGCTGGAAAGGACCTCTGGAGGTTGTCTGGTCCAACCCAAAAGTTAATTCAAATGAACATATGTATATTTGAATAAAAATTAGGAAATGTGATACGCTTCTATATAGATAATAAAAATTAATGACTAATTACCAAAAACTGCCTCAAAAATGGAGTGATATAATTCAAATGCTGTCCTAGTTTTCTACTGCCAATGTGAAAGAAACCATTTAATCATGTTTTCATTTTAACAAAATATTACAAAATGAAGTCTAGAAAGTACTATTGATTGACCTGGAAAGGCACAAGTCAAGGAAATACAACTGTTCCAGAACAGAGACAAGAACTAGTAATAGACTTCCTACGTGTTTTTAGGAAGACATCTCATCTTGATTTACAGATACCCATAGACTTACTATGAACACTGGTAACCTGTTCCAAATTAAACCCCCACAAAAATGGTAACCTGCTCCACAAATACAATCACACAACTACACTACCATACAACTACCACGATATCTTTCATTCTTACGCACAGTTACATTCCCTGGGCAGGATATTACCATCAAGTATGTTTTGCCATAGTCTTTATGGGGACCAAGACTGGGACTCAGCTAACGATCCAACTGGACTCTCATGAGATGTCTCAGAAAAACGGCAGGCTTTGCACCGTTAATAATCCTGGAGATGGTGATATACTGGAAGCCATGAACGATTCACTGCTCTGAAGAAGTACCATGACTACTGAGCATTCTTTAATCTAGTATATTATGAGCAGTAGCCAGAGGGAAGGTTAATGTATTTTTTTGACTCGATGATTTACCTAACAAAAATCTAGCTGAACTTCCAGCTGAATACAGAAGCCCATCTCGAACAGCTGGACCAAGCAGCAAGTAAAGTAGAAGCAGGGACCAATCACTTTGAGTTGGCTCATCTACATTAGGCAATTAGACAATCTGAACGAAAGTAAGTTAAAAGTAGAAGAGAAGAGGAGGACAATTGACCTCCTATGGCACAAAGACAGAGCCAAGTAGATGACACCCACAAAACAAGCCAAAGCTCACAGGCACCACAGTATGCCACAGAGCCTCCTTAGAGTGGAGAGCATGCGGGGGCTTTCCTAGCCCTTAAACATATCTTACTTGGTTTATTTTCTCAGAGTTTAGTAACTAATCACAGTGCCCTTCCATTCAGATGGGAGAGGGCAATAAGTTCAATTCTCTATTAAGTTTTCCACATCTGCAAGACACCTTGCTCTAAAAAACAAGGGAAATCCTCCTTGGAGGTTGTCCACCCAAAGGTATAGGCAGACATTTCCTTCCCTCGCTGATCTTCTAAACGCGTAATTAAGTCTTGGAGTTTGCTTCACTATCTTGTTCATCGGGTATCCAGAATTTGTACACAACATGTTTGGCAGTATTTCTGTAACATCTGACCTCTCCCTTTCACAAGCAGCCCTGCTCGAGGATTTTGATGCCTGTATGAGTGAAAGCACAACAGAAGGTGGTAACAGTCAATTAACAAGGTTTCTGTTTCCGAGCTCTTTAACTTGTGAGCAGGAATATATATAGCATTGTAGGTTAAGAGCAGCGTATCTGCTTTCGAATACAATGACATCTCACCACCAGTCACCCACTGAACATTGCTAGGTATGTGTTTTAATTAGCTACTTACTCTTTTAAAAATATTCAGTGTGATTTTCACAGTTGGATAATCTATTTTTAAAATGAGAATTAAGAGCATCTTTAAAGCAGCTCTCCAAAATTACTTGTAGGATTTTAATACATCTTGTATGATTCATTTCCCAATTAATTTTGTTTTATCCACATGCCTACAATATTTGTAAAGCCAGAAATGACTGGAGCTGACCAACAAAACCATTGATTGTAAACCATCAGCCTAATCCAGGGTAACTGCATGCTGACACTGAAAGGTCTAGTCCTGGTCTTGTCCTTCTCTGCACCATGCCTCAACCAATGCAGCTGTGAGCAAGTCACTCAAGCTTCCTGGGCCAAAAGAAAATATTCAATTTTTTTCAGAGCAGACGGATGGCCTTCTGTTCTTTAAGTTGCTGATCTGACTCTGTGGCTGAACAATCAACTAAATTTGATAGAAGAAAATTAACAGAAGCATATGGTCAGGGTTCTGGGGAGAGCAAAGCTATTCATTTCAGTAGCAAACTGCTGTTACACTGGGTCAGGTGTAATGTCAAACCGCAACCTAAGGACCTACAGGATCAAATTCTGTTCTAACTTGCACCTGGTATAATCCCATCCCTCAAGGTTGCTCCATAGGGACAAATTTGACCCAGGGTGTTAAACCTGATGATAAAAGTGGACATTACTTGCTATCTACTGTCTACATGAATTTCAATGAGGGCAAATGCTAGGTCCTGCACCCAGGGAGGAATAACCCCATGCACCAGTACACCTTGGGGGTCAATCAGCTGGAAAGCATAACAAGATGTAGAGGTCCTGCTGGACGTCATGTTGAGCATGAGTCAGGACAGCGTCCCTGCAGCAAAGGCAGCCAACCACATCCTGGGCTGCATTAGTGTAGTCAGCAGGTCCAGGGATGTGATCTTCCCCTCTGCTCGTCATTTGAGAGACTGCATCTGGAGCAGTGTGTACCATTTTGGGCTCCTCAGGACAAGATTTACTGGAAGGAGACCAGTGGAGGTGGCTAGGTCCAGAGCTGGAGCACAGGACACATGGGCAGGGGCTGAAGGAGGTGGACCTGTTCAGCATTAAAATGCTCAGGGGAGATCTTACTGCTGTCTAAAACTACCTGATGATGTGTATATGAAATCAGAGCCACGCTCTTCTCAAAGCTACAGAATGAAAAGACAAGAGGCAGCAGACATAAGCTGGAACATGGGAAACGTCAACTCAATATAAGGAAAAAAAAATTACCATGAGCATGCTCAAATGCTGGAACAGGCTGTCCAAAGAGCCTGTGGGATCTCCATCCTAGGAAACATTTTAAATGAATGCTGTCAGCAGCCTGCTCGAACTGGACTTGCTTTGAGCCAGGTGCTGGACCACAGGACCCCCACAGGTCCCTTCCACCTTACATGACTCTAGGGCTATAGGTATGCTCCACACATAAACCTGAAGAGCAGGGCAGCAAGACTCCTTTGTTCAGGAAGCACCATATATTAATAAATATTTTTGGTTTAGAATCAAAATGCCAAGAAGAACACTCAGTCTGATTTCAAAACTTCGGCCTCAACATCCAGATGAAGAAGACTGCTTCATGAGATGCTTTAAGAAGTACCCAGTACTGCTTAAGTGGGAACCGAACCCTTTCAAACTTCAGCAGCACTAAAAAAAGTGAGCAATTAAAAAGATCTAGCATATTCAAAAGTCTGACGTGATTGCTATGTTTCAGAACAAACTGAATTTTAACTTCTACTTTTCAGTATTGTCTTAATTTCTTAAGACATACATACACAAAAGCCCTCAGCTTCTTTCTAGAAATAGCAGTGTTATACGTAGGACTATGAAAAACTTTGTTGGGAAAAAAAAAAAGTTTTCAGTTTTCTGAATTTTTATATTCAACTGCCTGGTCACAGTGAATTACTTTCTTGAAGATAATAGAAATACAAAAGGATTGAGAGAATTTTAGATCTGCGTTTGGCACAAAACCCCTTGAAGAGTATGTAACTGCCTTTTGCCCCTCCACACATTATTCACCTCTACATGGCACATATTCAACTTCTGTCAATATGCTGTTTCAAGAGAAAACTTCCTAAATTCAGACAAAACATAGAACTTGGATATCCAAATTTTGTAAAGCAAACATGAACTTGTTTGGTTACTAACCCGGAACATACGTACTAATTTATCCCCCAGCTAAGAGTCAAATTGTCCTTCTTTCTTCATCATTTACATGTCACAAAAAGCTGTATTTTTCCAACTTGTAATTAAAAGAAAACTGAAATTAAAGGGGTAAAGATTATATACATTCCTCCAACTGGGTGAATAACATCCCCCCCTCCCAAATTTACCAATTATATTAACCCATAAAACTAAACCCCAGATTTTTGATACCCTATGTACACTATGTTTCAATAACATTGAAATAAAATATAGAGTATATGTATAGTACAACCTTATGCAGACCATACATCTTACGTATGTAAGATCTGCATAGATGTATTAATACATCTATACAACTTACCACACTAAGACTTCTCCTGAAAATTCCATTTTCAAAAGTATTATCACAGGTATGATGATTACCCACTGCTTTTTGAAAGACTCCATTTCCTGTCCTTTCTCATCCTGCATAAGGCAGTCCTGGGAGCCACACAGTCCTGTCTCTGACAGCCAACTAAGAACTACGTGCACGGTTTAAATAAAACTCAGCTTCTGTTACTACAGATAGCCTTAATCTTCTCCCTCTTTCTATTTAACTTTTACAAACACATGAACCTTTTAGAGGAAATGTCTTTGGCAGCCCTCTGCAGGGCACAGTCCCTTCCAGTTAATGAAACTGTAAGAATGATTGCTCACCCAGTTGCCGGGAATTCAGAGTAAGCAGTTAATATGCAACATTTTTCAATCTACGTTATTGTTATTCTGCTCATTCCTAGTTTTAGGCATTATCAATACAAAAACACAACAGCAGAAAACAAGTTTCACTGGACTACGAACAGCACTGGAAGAAGAAGGGACTAAGCCCTCAATCTTTATACCAGCAGAGCAAACATGCAATTAAAACCTGAATTTGTTTAAAAGCCACCTGGTCAATGCAAGATAGAGAGAAACAATCACACAGGACGACACGTTATACTATACTTTTAATAGTTTTTCCCTGAATACGAATTCCTTTTTTCACACTTTGACCTGTGGCAGCCCTGGACAACAGCATCTAAGTCCCAAGGGATGCCCAGGGATGAGTTGGGTTTCTGACACGCAAGGTTTTTCGCAGAGAAGGGCAGCAGCTTATCACGGCAGTGCAGGGGGCACCAGGGAATACAGCTTTTTTCTCTGACACTGGGCCACGTGGCGTTGAAAAGTAGTAATACCAGGAGCTCCAGAAAACGAATGGCCTTGTGTTACAGGCTTTTTCTCACTGCTCCAGCTAGCTGCATGCACATTAGAATTTCTCACTGATTTTACCATCTGAAGCAATATACACTTCCCACCAGTTTCTATTCAAATCTTATCTTCTCTAAAAATAAGACAAAAAGGAGTTGCTACTGTGACTGGTTTACTACGCAACGCAGGAACAGTTTAAAAGCGTTACTTCAGAACTACAGAAATACAGGTTATAAAAGCGCTTATTTAAAGCACTGAACGATTCTGCACCGCTCTGCAGACCCTTGTCACAAGCGCAAAGTGCCTTCTGCTGCCAATGTTTTCCTGCTGAAGCTGGTAAGAGCCTTGCTTGCTTTCCATTAGAGCAGGATCAGCCCCACTGTCAGGCAGTCATCACCTCTCAAGTTCACACCGTTCTGGAAGTCAGATTTCTAACAGAGCACCCACATTAAAGTCCGGCTGTAAAAGGCAACGTCAGATGCCGTTTGCATGATCAGCCAACTGCCTCAGACCACATGCTTTTGGCCCATTGTTTAAGGTTTCTGCCCATCTGTAAGAAATGGGGACACAAATGACACTCCTGACTCTTCCCACCAAAGAAAATACCAAGGTAGACTGCTTTACAATCCTGTATCTCAAATCAAATGACTCTAATTTTTTGCCTTTTAATATTTACTTTTTTCAAACAACCAAAAAAAAAGTTCTTTTTTCTGCTTAAGCCACATGTATTTACAGTCTACCCACCTTATTTTTACTGAGGATATCACTCAATAAAATAAATGCTGATGATGTTTAGATAGGACACTCTTTCCCATAAAAAACATAAATTATGTCTGGCTTGCAAAGACTGGGGTAATTGAAGCAATGCTGATTTAAAGCAGTTGAGGACCTGCTCCAGTGTTTTTACTATAAACAGATGACAGAATTCTTCTGTTGCTCTGCACCACAAGTCAGTGTTACAACCCCCCTGGGAGACACTAATTGAATCCTGCTAGTCAGCGGGGCATTAGTTGGCTCTGATGAAGACAAAATGAATTTGTGTGTCCTTCTAAGAAAAGCAACGGAAGCAAATCTGGGTCTTTCTACTGAAGTTTTAGATAGCAGCAATTAGAAACTTCGTATCAGCGAAACAGCTTTTAATCCAACTATTGAGTTATACAGAAGGTGAGGGAACATCTCTGAATTTATTTTTTTTAATATGAAATACTGTTGTATCAGGAACTTCACTTTTAAAAGCTTTAGCATGTCTTCAGTACACATGGTATTTGTAGCATGTTCTAGTGAGTATTTTCATTGTATTGCAATTCAGCTCACCTGAACTGTTAAGCACTTAAGAATAAATAGTTTAGTGATACAGAAAAATATTCCAAATTTCCAGGGCGACAAGACAAATTGTACCACCAAGCTCCAAACTATTGTAGAATCATAGAATAGTTTGGGTTGGAAGGGACCTTTAGAGGTCATCTAGTCCAACCCTCCTGCATTGAGCAGGGACATCTTCAACTAGATCAGGTTGCTCAGAGCCCCGTCCAACCTGACCTGGAATGTTTCAAGGGATGGGGCATCTACCACCTCTGTGGGCAACCTGGTCCAGTGTTTCACCACCCTCATTGTAAAAAATTTCTTCCTCATATCTAGTCTGAAGGACTGACTAAATACAGCAGGAGGTTAGTATATCCAACAGCCTGACTGAAACCTAAGTTAGGTACCAAGCTGCTAAGTATAGAAACACACAGGTAAATAATTTATGTCTCAATGCTAAACCCTAATGGTGTGGCTGAGGATGTAAGCACATTTAGCAGGAAAACAGAATCAGCCAGCTTTTATTTCTTCTCTTAACTGAAGATGTATCTCACTTTACAGAAGGTACTAGTGCTAAGAAGAAAGGTATCAAGAATTAGCTGTGCTCATCTGCAGAAGAGCTGTAATACTGACAGGCTGCAGGCCAAGAGCACTGCAGCCAGCAGTTAACTCATGAGATCCACAACTAGCCAATTAACGATTTTTTCTTCCTATTTAAAAAAACAACATCGCAGACGGAATTTAATATGATAAAGGCTTGTCAGTCTCAGAGTCTTCCCCTTAACATGGCTATTTAATTATTGCTGCAATTGATATATTAAATCAAGATCCTGCCATGAGCCACGGCTGTTCTGGAATTTGAAGTCCTGCTTCTGCATCAGCGCAGAAGGACATGTGAGCTTGGCAGCCCTACGAGCTGGGCAGATTTGGCTGGCAGATGGCCACAGAGACACGGACACGCTGGTTTTGGACTGCACAGTCACCTGAATGTGGCACCAGCACATATAGCATCTACAACATGGTGCATCAGTGCCCCGTTGTGCTTTCCCTTTGGACGTGGGGTTACTTTTCTTGTACTGCTAAAGGCCCAAGTTTAGCCAGAGAAATGATTACAGCATTTCCATTTACTCTAAACTGCTGTAACAGTGCATTTCCTGAGGGTTTGGTGGACTTAAAAGTCCACTTCTTCCCGAAGTCTTCAACAGATTTGTTTGTGCTATTTCCACAGAAGATTAAGATGCAGGTCAAAGGGATGTCAATCGCTCGTACTGCGGAGTCTGCAACCATCCCCACCAACACTGGGTCGCACCATTGCACATACCCACGTGGGAAATGATCCCACTGAACTCCAGCGGGTTGCTGGGGGTGGGAGGAAACCTTGTGTGCTGTGTCACTTGTCACATCCACGGCTGCTGGAGACCCTCGGTGAAATCCAACATATACGTAAGTGTTTGCGAGTCCAGGACCTTTCTGTCCTACTTTAAATGACTATTGGAGTTTCTGGGAAGCAGCACTGTGAAACTTTGGTTTAAATCTACTAATACGGTATCCACTCAGCTTGCCGAAGACTCAGCCACTGGCATTGGAATCCTCTGTAACTTCAGTCACCAAAAGACAAAATAGCAGACACCAGAGAAATAAAGCAACATTTGGGGCTACAGGTCTGTCAGTAGAGGCAGTGGCAGTTTCTCAAGTACTTTGAAAACCTCACACATAAGATACCATAAAACAGAAAAAGCATTTGAAATAAAAAGAGGCACTCAGAATTTGCATAATTTTTTTTTAATTCTGTTACTTTTTAAGGAGTGGATAATAGAAACCAGAACTATTTTTTTTTTTCCATCTATAGGCTGTAAGTTTGAATGTCTGGCATTCATCTTTCAAAAATCTCGTTTTTAAATGAAACACAACTTCATGTAGAAAACATACCTGCAGACAGCACACACAAAACAGTCTGGGTGATAGGTTTTGCCCAGTGCTGAGACCACTTCTCCCTCAATGAATTCATCACAACTGAAGCACCGTGTGCCATAGAGTCTCTGGTAGTCCAAAGTACAGATGTAGTCTCCCTGTCTCACAAAAAATCCTCCTTGAGCCAGGTCACATCCACAAGCTGCAGGAAGAGAAAAGGCAGACTCAGAAGGCTGGAAAAGGAAAACTCGTTCTCTAAGACGATGCTGATTTTTCACCTATGATCAGTATGGTTCCTAGTGGTGTATTTAAGCACTTCAATATATAGGCTTATGATAAGAGAACAGTTGTGCATCTGAACAACACTACTTTCATAGTAAATTACATCAGTGATGTATTTTGTACACTACTAGTTTGCATTTATTCCATGTAAAAATATTAACCTCAGTCAGAGGCTGCTACTACAGAATTAAGCCTTTAGGAGTTGAGTTCAGGGCTAGTGTACACAACACCAGTCATATTTAATAGGTTAAAGGAAATGCATAAAGGATACAAACCTTCAAAATCTAAAGCACCAATGTTATGAAAAAACGTCTCTGACAGATTACAACTGTCTGATATTCCTCCTGGACACAAAAGTGGTTAAAACACTGCTCCCTCTAAACACGGGGTCTGATGCACATGGCAACTGTCTTAAACTTCCACAAGTTTACAAGATCCTTTCTTTTAGATCAGATCTTACATTTACCTGATAAACATCACTCACCAAGCATGAATTGGAGGGATCTCCAGAACTATCTGCTCCTGGCAAAAGCAGAGTTTTTAATCCTATCTGTCAATTTATATTTTTTAAGCTAAATCTGTAGGAAAGGGTTAAAGTTGATTAACCAAAGGCTTGTGAGACTTTTCAGGGACTTTCTCCACTGCACCAGGGATGGAGCTAGGCTGGCATTTTGAGAACATGTAAGATGGGAAAGGAGAGATACAACAGTCTGGCTGAAGTCATACAGAAGTAGACAGAAATGGAGAAGATCATCCTCATCCATATTGACCAGGATCTTTGAAAACAGACTTGAATTGATTTATAAGGAGAACTGGAATTCAAAATGGTGATTCTGCTGCTGTGCTGACTACTACTTTACTCTAAGGCACAGCATCACACTTGTTACTACATACTTCTGCTCCTGGGGATGCGCATGTAGGGAAGCGCTTCCAGCAGCAAACAGTGCTTACAGTCAAATGAGGCTGAACAGACGACTGTCGCAGTGTCACTACTCGCATGCAGCACACAGAAGGAGTGGGAATGTTGTGTATCAGATTTGGGTTGCATGTACAAAACACTGCAGAGCTGCTCAGTGCCTTGGTCCCAAAAGAGCAGAGGTACCTAAACGTTTAAAGTTCAAGACTGAGACTTCTGCTTAGGTACCTGAGAGTCCACAAGCACTTTGGTTTTTAAATGTAAAGCCTCCCAATTCACACCAAAGCCTGCTTGCAATGCCAGAATCAGTCATCTTGCATCTAAACTAGGAGAAACGAGGCTCCAGTAGGCATGCTCAAGGCACAAAATAAAACACACTCACAGCACAGAAACCCTTAGAATGCATAAGATCCTGTCACGTTCACTCAAAACCACATCCAATCACCTGCAATTTTTTAAGATCTCTCTTAGTAGCTACAGACCACAGCACAAGAAGCCTGGGCTCAAGGCCCTCTTTAAAACCTGAGTGGGCATTTAAATCCTGATCTTCTCCCTGGAGCTGGCCCCAACCACTAAATGACAGAAGATGACAATCATGCTGAAACTATATTAGTATATGACCAAGAACTGAAGAACCATGGGTTAAATTAATCTTTCTTATTAGTCAAAATAGTTCCAATTATATTGCATGTCATGGACAACAACTACGGATTAGATGATTTATCTTGCAATACATTGTTCATGTCCTTTATCTCACAGGCTTAACACATTCACTTCAACATTTTTCTTTCTCACCCTTGCTCTAATTTTTACTAAGGACATGCTTTTTGAACAGACTTTTCAAAAATATGGCATGACTTGCTGAATCTTAGGAGTTTCTTTCAGTCTATATATTTCACCGAGGTACGTACTGGTGTGACAGAAGCACAAATCAACTATGGATTTAAGATGATGCTGAACAGCATGCTGAGCTGATACTAATGATGCAAGTTTAAACTTGCGGAGTGGCTCATAGGAGAAAAAAGTTAAAGGACATCATTGGGTTTCTGAAGTGAGCAGGGAGGGGTTATGTCCTTATAGAATATTTCTTTACGCCAGTAGTGGCACATCTTACTGCAGTGCACCTGAACAAAGCCACCAAGAACTGCTTTGAGCTACAGGGCAGGCACTGACCCACACATTTTGGTCTGTGCCATCCAAGAGGAACCTGGAGCTGGGCTTCCATAACGAGAGGAAGATGAGGACTTGACAGCGTACCCACAAATTATCTTCCACTGCGCTGTCGTGCACTCTTGCCACTACTCACCTGCTAAACCGAGCAGCAAGCACAAGCAAATCTGTATGTTTTTAATGCTGACGTGGTTCCTTAAGGGAGGCCAGGCAGGCCCTGTCTCACTGCTGCTAACAGGGCCCCGGTGTGAGGTTCAGGGCAGGCGGGGAGGGCGACAGCCCTGCCGCTGGCGTTTGGCAACACTCTGTCTCACCCTGAAGGCATCTGCCTTTCTCTCTGCTGTCACCGAGGCTACACTTACTATGGCTTGGTGTGTGTTACTCCAAAGCAGTTTGCACTAATGCACTTAATCCTGGCTTCTCAGGAAACCCTGCAGGGAAACTGTTCACCCAAAGAGAGACAGAAAACCAAGATATTTGGACTTCAAAATAAAAGCTCAGCTTGGCATCCTCTAATCAGGCCCCTTTCTGCGTGGCCATCACTTCAGCCTCCCTGTATGCAAAGAGCGGCTGAATTCAGTGAGGAACACAAATTGCTCCGTGTTCATTTGAACGGCACAATGAAGATTAAGAATTGTTTTCTACCTAACTTGTTCTAATACCTGTTACTGTACTTTCCAATAAATATTAACAGCCTGACAGTCATAACAGGTACACTGCAAGTGAACTGCATGCCAAAATAATGGATTCTTCTAGTGGCTTTCTCTACATACCACACGATGGTGACATTCATACAAGAAATGCAAGAAATGAAGTGGACCATGAGAAGGAAGAAAAAAACTTACCAACATACTTGCTTCACAATACAGTCAATGATTCCATTCCTGCAAAGAGCTATTTCAAGATACACGACTTTCCAGATAAACAAAGTGCTGTAAATCTCTACCTGTAGCTCTAGAGCAACAGACAGGATAGAAAAAAATTAACAAGATAAGACTGTAATTAGGTAATTGGCCAAGGAGGAGATGACAGTAGTTTGTGAAGAATGGGGAAGCACAGCCCCAAGGAAGGTTATTAGTACAACTGATTAATGACTAAAGGAAATGCCAATAGGAATAATGCTCTTGCTACAGGAAAGCAGACCCATGGCAATGAAGTGCGCCAATGACCCAAAGCCCATAGGCACTACCGGTGCAGAGGGGGAGCTGGATAGAAGGGGAGCTGGATACCTTGAGACGTGAAGGGATTACCTTTAAACGCACAAGGTGAAATGCCTTCCATTCAAACAGGAGCAACAAAAAAATTCCCTTCTGAGTGGCAGAAGGAAAGAAAGCCTTGCAAATGTTGGCAATCACAGGACAACTACAAGTCATTAATGTTTTGAAGTAATAAGAAAGGGTGCACCGGGCCAAGCAGGTGTCACAGAGCTAGATAGTACTAAAGATGGTAAAACCTGAGAGCCCTCATCTAGCGCACAGGGTATAACTTGCTCAGTTATTTCCACAAAAGACTGATTCACAGGAGAGCAGGGCTATCAGGATGACCTACGGAATGAAAGCCTCTTTTAAGAGACAAGTAGAACTTGGCTTGTTTAGCCTAAGACAAAACCCCAACCTTAGGAAACAACTAATATCTCAACATACATCTGAGGTTTAAACAGAGCGAGTTAAAGAAAAGATGAAGAGCTATTTAAATACAATGAGAATGCTGTCACAAGTGAGGAAACCCTGGCCATGAATAAATGGAGGCTGCAAATTAATAGAAATGTTTCTAATAATCACGGGAAAGATGTTGTGGAAAAGCATCCCAGTAAGAATGAAAAAAGATGGAAAAAAAGGCCTCAGATCTCTATAGCTTTGGAATGAAGTCTGAGCAATATTAAAAAGGGATTATGAGATACGGTTAAAATAGTAGCCTTAAAAAGACTATCCTTTAAAGGATCATAGATTAACAGAACCATAAAAAGCATCAAATGTGAGACAAGCTTGGACGAAATTAGGAAAAAAAAGTTTTTCTTTTTAAATTTCTTAGGATTTGGGTACCTTAAACCCAATACAATCCATAAAATATCAATATCAACATTCAGAAACACAGTTCTTCTGTTTAATGCTTCTGCTTAATTAAGCAGATGCATCTGTCATCCTCCATAACATCAGTACTTAGCAAACATTACAATATAACTAATACCTGAACAGTTTTATTCAGCTGTTCACTGATACTGCATGAAATTTCAAGTCCTTGAATTCTCTGGTTACAGCACAAAATGCATGGGAAATAAGGAAAGAAGCTCTTTCTTTTTCACTGACAGTACTACTTTCTGTGTAATACAGTAGTAGAAATAAACTGACATATAAACAGGTTATAGTATAAATTCATTTGGAACCAATTAGATTGGTAACAAATTGAATTGAGACTAGTGGTCGACATGCTTATTCTTTTTCAGAGATCTGATACCCTCTTCCGCTCAGCAAGGCTATTAAATCTCCTGATGTACGTCAGCATGACTACTGATTCAGTTTAGTGCAAGAACATGTTTATAGCAGAGGTTTATCATTTTCTTGAATATTTCTTTTATAAAGACAGCCACTTTTATGTCACTAAAAATGTAAGTTGTGAAGACTTTAGCTGAAGTGATCTCACACATGCCATATTAAAGAAAAGTATTTTTTCCATTACAGCTTTTAAATAAAAACAGGCACTTCATGCAAAAACGTTAGGTACATTGTAAAACAATTCTTCAGAAAAAAAACTGGGATGAAAAGATTTCAAACAGGCATAGCCATTATGCAAGTTTTTATCTGTATCAGCGATGCCACTTTCCATACAGGTTCTCAGTGTTTTAGCAGTCTAAGAGGTTCCGAAACCTTGTATCAAACCTTGATGCCACATTTGGCCCCTTAATCTCAATTCTTGTCAATGGTCATTAGTTCTTCTAGAGTTCCCTCCAAAACGATTAGCTATAAGCAAAACTCCTAAGAAAGAGAGTCCATTAATGTATTTTTTGGCACAGAAAACCGAGCAGGGTGGGCTTTTGGCCCTTTCTTTCCATCTTGTTTTGGCACATGCCCATAACAGAGATCACATGCATGACAGTTGACAGAGGTGCCACCCTCTGCAAAGTCTTTATATCTATTCATGAATGAAGAAAAATCTAGCGGATAAATGATTCTGGAGCACAGGAGGGAGTCTTCATGGTTATACTCTCCCTCTTACCCACTGACTCTGCAGGATGGGGGAAGTCACAGCTTTTCCACAAGCCAAATACTCCTCCCCTGCTCTTCACACATCACTCCACCACCAGCTACAACTCGAGTCACGAACCCTCGTGTGCTGCTGCACTCTTTGAACTATCTGACACGATTTAACTCAACACCCAGCTGACCAGAGGAGAACACAGGGATTCCAGTTAAATACTGGCTTGGATATTAAAATAGTCCCAATTTAAAGCTGAGAAGAGTAGCTCTGAAAACAGACCCATGAGCCACCCCTTGGGTGAGATGCTGTGTCCCTTGCTTGCTCCTTACGTGGGCAGAGACACTGCCCAGCTGAGATGATCCTGCACACCTGCAGAGACAAGAAATCAGGGAAAGGAAGGCTGGAGGAAGTCTAGGGAGCATGTCTGATGGCAACTACCAGATCTTACTCTCCTAGGATAGGAAATCAGTGTTATGTCACAGATCCACTCCTACCCAACACTTGTCATCCAAAATGAGTATGTGGAGGTAGGGTTATTTAAAACCTAGAAACAGTTTCCAACCATTACTGACATTCATCTTAGCGAAACAAGACAAGCACTGCAAACATAGCACTTATGATAATGAAGAGCCTAATACTGAGTAACTCGGCTGCTTGTCTTGGTGTTACCCTGCATACCAAGGCAATGCCCTATCCTGACCAGTTACGAGCTGTAGGAGTAACTTTTAAGTAGTGAATAAATAATGGTTTGTCTCCTCTTACAGTATTTGGCAGCAAGCCAGTATCGGGACATGCTGTGGGACTTGAGATGGAAGATATCCACACCATTTCTGAGGAGGGTACCTCAGGATGGCTTCTCTGACAACTCAGTAACTCCACTCATTAAGATGGCTTGCAGTTAGCTGACACCAAAATACCTCATACAGATCTGAGGGGTTCCTCTACTTGCTTAGAAACAGGCTACTTTTTTCCCCAGCCTGGTGTCTGTAACAGCACCTGGAGCATGGTCATTTATGCTGTGTGATTTTACAATCAATCAAACTCTATAATTCTTTATTGCCTACAGCCCACAAAAATAAATAGCAGCAATAGCAATTAATTAATGCACTTTAAGCGCGTTGCTAGCCTGCTATTGTATGTCATCAGTATTCCATTTGCACTGTACGAATACAAAATGCATCTCTGTTTTCCTTGCTGGCAAATGAGCCTACTGAAAGTAGATTAATGTTTTGGCTGTGTGCTGGGCCTGAAAATCGGCTGTGTACTGAAAGGCTCAGAGGATGCTACGCTCGCTGTGCTGCTGTACACTACAGCAGGTTGTAACAGTAAAATGCACTGGTCTTCTCGTCATCCAAACAGTGCCATTTTGCTTTCAGTCTGCCAGACAATCAGGCGTTTTGCTTACCAACCTGCAACTGCATGTATGAAGGCTATTTTTTTTTCTCCCATTCATTGCCTGACGTAAGCAACCAGGCATGAATCCAACACAGGAGAGAGAGGCAGAGACCCTGAAAATAAAAGAAGGAACAAAGACCCATTCATAACATTGTTACGGAGAAAACAAGAAAAAGGTCTCTGCTTGCTCAGAGCTAAATAAAAGTCATCTTCCTCAGCACTGTGGCTTTATGTCCGTTTCTAGTATTTTTCTCCATCTCTGAGATGGACACTGGTGGCTGACTAAGCTCCCAAGAATCACACGTAGCATGTTGTTGACATAATTCTCCTTTGGCATCTAAACGGCATGTCTTCATACACCGTTGATGCAGTCTGGGAGCCCATTCTCCAAAAGCCCATGATTTTATCTGGAACATTTCTCTCGGACACTATGCCCGTCAGAAGCAATAGCAATCACCTGGCAAACTTCCACCGCTACAGCTCTGACTTAACTTCAAACTGACCTGCAATTAATTTGAAGCAGTCTAAGCCCGTTTCCTGAAGATAACTGCCTCTGTGATACTCCTTCCGTTGCGTGGTCTGGTGCGTATGAGTCCAGGTAAGCTTTTCACAAAGGTTTGGGTTAGTCTTCCCCAGATGGAAGTTTGCTGAGCATGCAAAGTCCATATGGGAATATCATCTCACTCGCCCTCTTGGACAATTCACACCTGAAACTTCAGTCTATAGGTGAGGCAGCAGCAAGACAGAAGAACATTGCGATGGTATATAATCCATATAATCCAATCACTCTTCTGAGGCAGGAGTGATTATATCTATGTCTTTCCAAGCAGATGTCCATGAAATCAAGAATACTCAAGCCTGTCAGTCACTGGCAGCATTTTAGCTATAATATCTGAAATACCAGCTATAATATCAAGGACTGGACTCTCACCTTATTTTGTTACAGTCCAGCGTAAACAAAAATAGGAGTATGCAGCACCAGGAAAGTCTGGGGCAGACCTGCTGGCCCCTTCCCCAGCTCCCAGCCAGGAACCACAGGAAGGCAGGCAGTTCTGCCAGACGAAAACCAGACCAACTTTCTGGAGCAGGTAAGATACAGAGAACTGTGGGCTACATCTTATTCATCTTACAACTCTTCACCACGCATGTGTAGCACTGATAAAGCTATAAAGGATACAGTGTACAGCATATCTGCACAAGCTAGACTGGCCATGATACCCATAAATCAATTTGTGGAGTACACATTTCAGTGCAGGAAAACCCTTAGAGATTCAGAATGCTCTTATGAGACTAACAAAACATTAACGACTCAGGTGTACTAATTAAGATGAAGGCGGGTTTGGGGAGATTCCTGTGCACTATGTAACTTGACTCCTGTAATTTGTGGGAACTACACATCTAGTAATTTTTGCATTAGAAAGTGCATTTCCATTTTCCGTTTCCCTTCTGGAAAGCAGAATTTCCCAGTAGCTTAAAGACAGTGTTACTGCCCTATAAAAGCTCTCCTGTAGTGTTAAGGGTGAGAGAGATCCTCACAGCACTATGTACGTGGCTGCTCCAAGCTACTGAAACAACCCCCAGGAAAACTGGAAAAGTTGTCTGGTTTATATTGATTTATTATTTTAAGGAACCTATGTGGTCATTCAAAATTTACAAGCATTCTATAGAAATTTAAGAAGCAGAGTAATGCGCTTTAATCCATTTTCAACCTAATAACATCTTAAGTGTTCATGATAAAATACTGCTGTCATTTGCCAGACTAATTAAAACAGTTTGCTTTTTTAAAAAAAAAAAAAAAACACACACGTAAAGCAACAACATTAAATATTTTCTGATTTTTCATAATGATGCTTTGGGTGCCAGTTACAGGTTTGCAAATTAAGTGCTTGCTCTGACTATGAGATATGGCAGATGGTTTCGTGTTAATGAGTCGCAGAAAGCGGGAGGTGGAATAACACCACCATGGCAGTGATGAATTTTATTCAACAACTCTCTCCAGGTCTCCATGCAGGCTTCACATCACCTTAGTGCATCAAAATGCCCAGTAACTACTCCAGCATGCTGGCTCTTCAAGGGGTGACACTATCTAATGTGGGCAGAAATTATGTATGCTCAAAACTGCCTTATCTGAATAACAACTTTACTGTCTGCAAAGCTTATATTTCCATCCAAAACTTTATCTAACGAACATCAGGCGTAATTTTTAAATGCATTCAGTTTTGTCCCGGTTCTACCTTGACTTCAACCAGAGTGAGTTTTACTACTCTCCATTTATTTGGTGTCTTCGTCTAAATCTACCTCAGCATTCCCAGCACAGTTAAGCACCTCTTCCAGGTAGCTCTTCCCAGTGAGGAACCAGCCCTCCGCAATGGAAACATCTTCTGCACATGGCTGTATCTGTAGTTTGATCATCTCCCCGAAATTTCAGCAATTACTTCTTTGAAAATCCTATCCATATGTTTAACGAACACTTAACTTTCTAACATAACTTCTATCTTTGGACTAGAAGGATATAAATAAAGAGAAAAGCAAGACAATGAATATATTTCTATTAGTAAGAAAGTAAAGCAGGTGTATTATGTAATAGCCTGGGCATAAAGACTAGAGTAAGCCTGTATAGCTTTATTATGCCCTGAAAACCTAAAACCCCAGAAACTTTGTGTCTTTCAATGAGATAAATCAAGTTGGAAACCAGAAATAACAGAAACTTGGCTTCCTGTGGTGGATAGAGAGATAACCTTTATTGAAATGTTAGGAAGATATTCCTTTACCAATGCTCTTAACCGTGATTCCTCCCCTGTCCCTTTCCACACTTCACTTATATTATGTAAATTCATGAAAGATACTCTTAAAATTCATCAGACTCTGTATGAACTATATGCCATGAAATAAGGCTTTCGCTAAAATGCTGATGTGACTGGTATACAACCAAGACATGAGGGGTTGCAGAAAGTTCTTCACGAACCCAAAGGAAGGTTGCAGCTAACAAGGATGTGATCAAAACAACAGAAAAATTAACAATTACTTCATGATTGTGAGAGTTCACTGATGAAAATTTTTTCACCTTCAATTATTGAGTTCCTTTTAGAAAGTTTGTTATTAATGATTTTTAAAGTTTAAGTTTAAAAATCTCAAAATCACAACACAGAACCATTGGCCACTGCATTAAATCCCTTTTGCACAGGCAAAACTGATTATAATTGTCATTATTATTACCGTTATTTCAGTGAAATAAAATATTACGTTGACATGACATTGGTAAGTCAGTCCCAAACCCACCACAGTGTCCAGCCAGACTCTTGAGAGTATTGCATTGAAAGCATAGTTTTTCCTACTATACTGAGTTAGTGTGATCTGGGACTGCAAACTCCTAAAGGACTTCGGGAGCAATGAGCATGTTGCTGAGAGTGCCTGATGAACAAGAGCCCCTACGCTGCATCCCCAGTTCCTAAGATACCACACATGCCATCGACTGCTACTGCATGGCCAAAAGTTGGGACTCAGAAATCTTACTAGCGAGCTTCCCGTAAATGACTCCCATTCCGAAATGTGAAACCCCGTAGCTATGTTCAAATGTGAGTCCCTCAGATTACACAGCATAGCTTTTAACATATTTATAACCTAGCAGATGCATTTGATCTAACAAACAAATCACTCCTATTACCAAGTTACTTAATGTTTTTAACCTTTTCACTAAATAGCTTTTAGTGTTAGCTCTTCCTCTTAACATGGCTTCACAATAAATGATACAACTCTGGGTTGTGTTGTATGTTCTACCGAAAAAATGGTATAAAAGTGATATATCCAGCCCAGGGCATTTTCACAATTCCCAGGAAACTGTAGTGCCACAAGAATCAGAAATGTTGACCGACAGAAACACATACCCAACTCCAGCTGAAAATGTGGTATGTTCTAACAGGTTAATTAAACAAATAGATGAAAATTCATGGGATAAAAAGTATACTTGAAACTGCTAGCTGTGCCAGCATGGAAGACTGCACATGCTGCATTCATAGCAAGACAGCAATCCAAGGAATTTTGATTAGGGGTAAAACAAGACAGTCACGTACACAGCGAAGCTGCTACAGCACAATGGCTGTGTTTTTACATCTGTGGCTTGGATTGCAAGCTTACTTCATTTCATGACGTTGACAGCTGGCTAGATATGAGCCAGCAGTGTGCCCAGGTGGCCAAGAAGGCCAACGGCATCCTGGCCTGTATCAGAAACAGTGTGGCCAGCAGGAGCAGGGAGGTGATCGTGCCCCTGTACTCAGCACTGGTGAGGCCGCACCTCGAATACTGTGTTCAGTTTTGGGCCCCTCACTCCAAGAAGGACATTGAGGTGCTGGAGCGTGTCCAGAGAAGGGCGACGAAGCTGGTGAGGGGTCTGGAGCACAAGTCTTATGAGGAGCGGCTGAGGGAACTGGGGTTGTTCAGCCTGGAGAAGAGGAGGCTGAGGGGAGACCTCATCGCTCTCTACAACTACCTGAAAGGGGGTTGTAGAGAGGTGGGTGTTGGTCTCTTCTCCCAAGTGACAAGTGACAGGACAAGAGGAAATGGCCTCAAGTTGCGCCAGGGGAGATTCAGACTGGATATTAGGAAAAATTTCTTCACTGAGAGAGTGGTAACACACTGGAATAGACTGCCCAGGGTGGTGGTGGAGTCACCATCACTGGAGGTGTTCAAGGAACGCGTGGACGTGGCATTGTGGGACATGGTTTAGTGGGCATGGTGGTGTTGGTTGATGGATGATCTTACAGGTCTTTTCCAACCTTAATGATTCTGTGATCAAGACCAAACGAGTAAAGGACAAAAATTACGAGTCATGTTTTTTCTCACACATGAGTAATCTTGTACAAAGAACAGCTTTTTGCAGGATTGCACGGATTTTTCCCATTTAACCAGGGTGGAGGCTGCAGGAGTTTTTGCACGCAAATAGATTTGCAAACATACTATGGATTGTCCATTATTTGGTCTGCTAGAGTGACTATATAAAATACTGTAAAGTGTACTCTCTGCTTTTATATAAAGCTATAGTAATCGCGTTTTCCAGACCCCCTAGAAACATTGGGCTTTGATTCACACTTCCAATATTTCCTAACTACTGTATTTGACATAGGTTACTGCTATTTTGGAAATGCCCAGATGCAATCACATCACAGAAAAAGAAACACTTGACAAACACTCCTAAAACAAGGTAATTTCTACCTTTATGAAAGATCAAAGAGGCTATCCAGGATAATATAATTGCAGCACCTACATGACTCCTATCTACAAATCTACATTAGTCTGTGTCTCTACTGGCTCACTAAATTATGCTGTTGTAATCAAGCTCCAAGTGAGTTATTTGCCTAATACTATACCCCATATGAGAAGCAGTCCTGACCTGACAGACACCCTCAGAATGAATTAGACAACACAATTTGTTTTAATTTGATAGTCTGAGTTATCAGTATTTAATCACCTTTTATTATTCTCCTTGGTGCTTTCATTACACCAGTATGAAATAATAAGAGAATTCACAAACATGGGAACCAAAGCCCTTGAAGTCTAACCAATAAAATGTTCTATTTCAAAGGCATCTACTTCTATTAAAACTGCATTTTTATTAAACCCGACTAAAATGGGAGATATTTAAAGTAAAGACTGAGTAAAAATTTGAAGTGAAACTAGATGGCATGTTCCCTACAGCCTTTTACTAGCAGATTAGACGTGCACTTTAACAAGAAACAATATATACTAATAGATACGAGTATAAACCTTATTTATAATGCCTATTTACCTCCATAAGTCATATTAAACTTTGATACTGAGCAAAACTAGCAGATATTCACAGTATTGCTATTAAAATTTTTAATCTGGACGTGTATCTCAATCTTGCATAACAAGAAGAATCATCTGATTTTTAAAACTTAAAATTCTTTAGAATCGTTATCTGGGGAATGTAAGAAGAACTGGATGGGAATAAGTAACTTTCTACTCACCTTCCTTAGTTATATAATTTAATTTAAATACAAAAGGCACCTACATACTTGCTGTCACCACTCTGAAACTCACAGTCCCCATAGGAATAATCAGATGGCAGTATGGCAATATACAAAACTACCTTTCTACCCCAAAAACCCCCAAATTAAATGCCTCTGCCCCCCGAAACATCATAATTTATCCAACACTATCAAAGAAATGGTTTCACATTTTGCACATATTTAAAAAGGTAAGTGTGACTTCTTCCAGTGTAATATCTGTCACTGATCAAGTCATTCAAACAGACCTCAAATACCTCTAGACATCCTCTCAAGACATGGTCATTTGTGATTCTTCTTCATGGGCTCTTTATTAGTTTGTGGTCTCCATCATTGTACATCTGTAAATACTGTGAGAAGGAACATAATTTTCTGCAGTTTTACAAATATCTAAGTTTCCTGGTGAAGGCTGTGAGATGGTTTAATACAGAGGCCTACAGTTGCAGGCAGGCAGCTTAGCAGGGCAACGCGGCAAGCCCACACGTGGGATTATCTGTCCCGGGACTGTCCTGCACCTGTGCTGGACGCGCAGCCTCTTTCAAAGTGCTATCTTTGGCGGATGAGGTGAGAGGGGGCAAACTGCACCACTGAGTACCATCAAAATAAATGCACCACAGGGAGGAGTCAACTGTAAGGTAAATATATTCCCAGGATCATCACCCTGCCCATGCACAACAGTCCAGCAGTGTGACAAGAAAAGGTGTTCAGGAAAAGGGATGCGGCACGAACCTCTCCTCCGAGGCTGAAAGGAGGTAAGTGGTCAGCTGACCAGGAGGACGGAGTACTTTTTTTTCCTTTGCTAAATCCTAACACATTAACTATAATTTTTCATCCATTGATTTGAGCACATAATTACAAACCCAAATCACATTTGCCTAACCTGATTTTTTTCCCCTTCATGTTAGCTACTGAAATGTACGTTCAGTGCTCTGTTCTGTTCCTAAGCTCTTCTCACATAACAATGTGGTAAATCCACACCAGAAAGCAACTTATGGTTCTTAAGTAACAAATAAAACCCAGAATCAAAACAAAAACAGATACCAGAAGGATGCCAGCAAATTGATGGAAACCCTTGAAAAGTGATAAAAGGAATTATGGCATTTAAATAATGAGGGGGGAAAAAACCCCAACCATGTGTGCAAACTTAGCAAAATGATTAGTAAGGAGGAATATAAGTACTCCAAGAGCCCTGACACCAAGAAGCAGTTTAACCACGTGTCTCTGACACTACCTTCTGTGCCAGCTGAGTCTGATGGGAGGCTGACAGACGCTACTCTGCTTCTTCCTTGTTAACATAGTGGGGTTTTTTCCTCATTATATCCAAGATTTGCCTGAAGCGAACGAACTCCTTATCTCTTACAGACAGGTAGGGGTAATACAGCTTCTGCAGTACATTCATCATCATCTTCTGCATGGGGGTGGGAAAAAAAGCCTCCACACTGCCTAAATTTGGGATCAGTGAATAGCTTCCGAATCCATTTGCTGCATTTGCGGGTGACCTGGCAACCTCTAAAAGGAGATGCCCTATGAAATGAAACTGTGGATGTATAATTGTGTCTCATTTCTTCCACAGGACTTGTCAATGTTTTGTCATAGCAGATCTGTATAAAAGGGGGCTTGAATTTCACCAAGATAATTATATGGAGCTCATCCCAGGGTGTTACTGATACTTCATGCAGGAGACGAGACTCCTGAATAACAAATTAGCTGCTCTGTTCCTGAGTTAGGTCTGAAAAACTAATTTGATAATAAAATTTGCCATGAGAACAGGTGGCTTTACAAGAGTTTACAGAAGGCTGTGTTCTGCTTTAAGTACCATTCTGGTTCTGAATAGGTGACCAAAATATTTTTGCTATTTAGGATAGTGCACTATGCTTATGTTTTTTGCTGTGTAATTTTGCAAAGAACACAGTTATTGAGCTGAACTCATTAAAGATAGACTCAGGTATTGAATACTATATACTTAATCCTATGGGATTTATAAAAATATCAGTGTAGCTGACATAATGACAGTTTTCTTTCTGATAGTTTCCTCTAAATAGAAATAGTCACATTAACACAGCCTGGACCAGAGCCATGATCATGTTTCTAGGCTGTGCTACAAGAATTAATAAGTGTCATTTGAAGTACTCCTTAATAATGAAGAAAGGAGGTTGTCCAGTAAACTTCAGTTAACATTTACGCATTTGTACACTCAAAACAAATTAGATCTTTGCAACTTCCAGACAACCTTTCAAACAACCAAGTATCTACAGAAGGGGTGTTGTATCAGTTAATTCCCTGTTTCCTTGATCATCCTTCTGCCATTCACAATGTGTCAGTATTAGATCACAGCCCGGCACCAACCTGGAGCAAACCAAGTAGCTCCCCCCCAAAAAATGGAAAAGCACATAGGGTCACACTGGGATTCAAACATCACAGTCCAACACAAGAGAGTCTGAACAGACATGGCTATGGCCCACCCCATGGCATGCATTAGAAAGCTGGGAGAGGGATACCCTCCAAATTTCTTCGTAAATGTTAGTTCTCTCCTAACCCCGCACCATGTTTCGCTACCAGTTCTCCCAACCTGTTCTTTGTCAGGTCCCAGCTCTATAGTAAACTCCACAGGTTTATATCCATTCAAAACATACTCCATGTTTAGGATTTAGGATGTTTACAGTCTTACAGTAAGCAGTCACAGAGTTTACAGTAAATCATTTCGGGCATGGATTGCATTGTAAAATATGTTTGTGAAGTTTCCGGGACCATGAAATGCTAATGCCCTAACTCAGGAATAGCTGTCACAAACACTTACCTTTGCAAACAAAGCACTTAATATGGAAATACTTGTTCTGAACTCTCAAAACTTCTCCCTTGCATGGGTTTCCACAGTTATTGCAGAGAATTGCAGTACTTGATGGCTTCTCCAGTTGGCTATGTACAGCCTGTGGTTGTGAAACTGCAAGGGAAAACAAAAGGTAGAGCATTTTAAAGGCCATCAGATACATCACTGCAATAAAACCATCTTCTGTATGACCTACAAATAATGACAATTAACACCTGGGACAAAAACAGGTCAAGAGGATGAAACAGTTTTAACTTCTGGTATTGGCCAACACAGGACAAAAGATCTGCTAAAGGAGCTGAGCCAAACTTCTCATTTCATAACTGTCAAAGCTCACGCCTGCAAACATAAATCAGAACTGCTTATAGAGTAAAGAATCCACATGATCAAGTCTTGAGAGCCTCTGCCTGAATTTCAAAAAATGCTTTGTTGCACTTCCTCTTCAATAAATCAAAGACTACAAATAAAAGCTAGTGTTTTTATCCAAAATACCTTTAATGGTATTCAGTAACTATTACACTGTGAGCTACTGACCCTTAAAGTTCAAGGTAATTGCCTTCTTAATTGATTTTAAGATAGAAATACACTTCTGTAGATGTTTTGACTTCATACTTCTGAAACATTGACATCTCTGTAAATACCACATACACCCTATCATTAAACAAAGGTTGCTGTCATTTTGTAAGTAAACCATGATTTCAACAGATTAGGTTTACCTAGGTTAGTAAAATATTAAGTGAATTAAAAATTTGCTGCCATCTTGTGATGTAAATTAGAAATTGCATTTATTGGGCTGTTGATAATAACAATATAAACTGGCACCCCAATGTGTTAAGTGGAACAGGTGAGATATGACCTTATTCTTGCAATTCTGCTGCAGTACTTGCATCAATTTTTTTATCGCAGTGTACTTAGGGGTCTAGAGAGCAAACATTAAGGCAGCTAATTATAAAGGGGCTGTACTATAACTCAATAGCCTTAGCTTTTTTCATTTGTGAAGAAGACCTAATAACAGAAAAATATATCAAGCATTTTAAGTAAATTACACACTTAATGACATTCTTCTTCTGTAATGCGGCATGCTTATTCTAAGGTTGGATTGTTTATTTCAAAGTGATTGAATTTTTTTAAATTTTAGCTTCAAAACAAACTTAGCAACCAACCAGTCAAGATGGAGCAACCTCTCATAGGCCAATACACTAAGTATGGATGGGAATCAGACGTGTTTCCCTTCAGAGTTTAGTTGAGGGATAATGCCATGGCTGTGTAACCCTTGTCTTTCATCAACATTAAAAAAAAAAATAATTGGGAAGTAACTTTTTGTATGAGACTGCTGCGACACAATGAATAAATTTATAAGAGTCTAGGTTAAACTCAATTGGCCAAAATCTTTAGTTTCTATTCCTATTGCAATATCAGAGTTGCTATTTCAGAAAAAAAGACTTCTGAGACAAAAAAAAGAAAAAAGGGAAAAAACCCCACAAAATTGATTTTAATTTAAAAAAACCCACCCAACAACAACAGAACAACAGTAATGTCTATAGCTTCACCATAGGCAGGGATGATATAGAGAGGCAGTGATGGTACTGTCACTATGAACAGATATGATAGCAGATGATACCAAAATCAGTAAATGAGCGTCATCCAGCTCTTGTTCTCTAATATCTGACCTTGCTGCTCTTCCTCCTCTATCCTCACCCTCATCTGTACCACCAGAACACAGTGGTGATACCTAAAAGCTCGTTCCACATCCACCAACTTTAAGGAGTCAGTATTTCAATGAGATGCTGAGCCTCCCACCCAGTCTTCCAGGGGATTTTCTGCAAGTTTTGCCCAAACCGGCACTTTCTACTCCTGTAAGTAAAGTGGTTTGGGTTTTTTTTCCCAAGGAGATATATGGGATTGAGCTGTTCATAGCATTATTCACCACCCATTAGTATTCTGCCTCGTCTGCTGAAATTATGCATTCTGGGATTTTCAAAAAAGTCCTGCTCAAGGCAATGTGAACTCTGGAGCTATTACTGAAGCCCTGGCTATAATTAAGTACATCTCCAATAAAAACAACACAGCATGACAGGCAATTAGAAGCTTATAGAAAGGCAGATGCTCAAATTTACACAGGGCAAATGGCGCACATGGTTCAAGCTAATATGAACATCTGCCTTATTCCTCAAAAGAAAACAGAGAAAACTCTGAATTCTGCAATACTTAACTTTTGACATAAGAATTTCTCTTTACTGTAACCTGCCCAAAACAAACTTCCCACCCTGAAAAAGAATCAATCCTGTAAGAAACCGAAACAGAATATTTTCCTGAGTTACTTAGTAGAGTAGCTGCTAAAAGTTTATAGCTATGGATAAAGAAGGTTTGCTCCCTCCAGAATTACTGACAAACATCAAATTTGTAGCATTTAATTCATGGAAGACTTGACTTAAAAAGAGCTGACCGCACCCAGAACATTTTGGCCTAAAAAGTTACGTTTGAAATATAAAATTCTGATTGGAATGATTAAACATTTGACCTTGAAAACATGCTTGACTCTTCCCATTCTGAGTAGCGTCTCTCTAGAGGCATCAGCACCTGGCCGGTGCGGAGGCACAGAGACGGCTGCGATCTCGTGCCATGGTGTGTCCCATGGGCAGGGCAGTAATCTGGCCAAGGAGTCCCAGCTGTAGTGCAGAGCATGTGCTGAAGGCACCCAGACGCACGGCCGGAGAGCCCCGAGGGCAGCCCTCCATGCCAAACATACCCCCTTTCCCTAAAGTGAAATTATTGTCACATTTCCAGAGAAACTGTCATTTTTCTGTTTGTTTTCTTGCACCTGGGAGTTCAATGCCGCACTTGTTGCAAAGCAGTAGAAAATTGAAAATTGTTGCAAATTTGTTTTGTGAATTGTGAAACAATTGTGAAAATCGTTGCAAACTGAAAGTTGTTGCAAAGTGACAGAAAACAGAAAGTTATGCTTTCCACATTGCATGTGGTGCTCAGCGTCCAGAGCTACAGGGCAGGACTATTTACCGCATTTGCTTCTCTTCAGGTCTCTGGATCAAGATTTAGAACTTTAAAAAAACCAACACCTCAGCTATAAAATAAATTAAAAAAGATATTATTTCTGTTGGAATTCTTCCATTAAACTTGAAGTAACACGAATCATATTTAAAACATGCATGGTAGACAGACGAACAATTATTTTGCTTTCCTCTCAGTTCAGAACTAAGCTAATCAATATTTCATACAAAGCCCCAGTGGGAATACGGTGCCTTTGGGTTCATTTTAAAACTGTGCTTCTGAAGACATTTTTAAATACTTATTCATTCATCTAGCCCAACATAATGATGTTATTAATGATATATTAGTTTAAGTTTGAATATTTTAAAATATATTGTGCTTTATGTTGCAATTTCAACTACTGAGACAACTTTGGCAAATATTAGTCAACTTAAAATTTTAACTTCTGTTTCAAATAATTTTTAAGGAAATAGGTTTACATGGCAATTTTCAGCAGTCTACTTTTATGTCTTTATGTATCAAAATCAGTCTTTGAAGCAGCAGAAGATACAATCAACATATTTAATGAGTGAAATAGTGAATTACTGATAGAATGTAATGATCTGAGACTACTCATGGGATCATAACTGACTAAAGAGCTCATTAAAAATTAAATGCTTACATTATACTCTGATCTGCAGAATTTAATGAAATGAGAGATTTCCTTCTTAACTTTAAATGACTTTGTCTGAACAAAAATACCAAGGAATGCCTGATTCGCCAACTTCCCTTTCTCCCAGACTGCATTTTGCTCTACCAGAGGTACCTCTACCAATCCTTAAACCCTAAAAAGATCTGACTGCACATACTTTTTGACAAGGACAAAAACTGGCAAGAAAGGAACCAGCAAACGCTTTCCCCAGCACTTCACTAGTGTACAAGACCTGTCTGCCGGGGACATCACTGCCAATAATCTTGCCAAATGTCCAGTGCTCACGTATTTCTGATGTCAAGACTCAAGCTCTCTCCAACAGGCTACGCAGTACATAATTCTGTAGTTCTGGATAAAGTAGGGCTTATTGAATTAGCAATGGTTTGTTAAACAAATTGCCAAATAAGATACATTCCTCAGATTCACTTCTATACTGCTTGCTCAAGACATACGCACTTGCTGTAAGTATCACGGGGAAGAGACAACAGCGGTATCACTCATTATTAACCTTATGGCAACTGTAAAATGATGTTTTCAGTGTGCTTATAACATTACCAGACTTCAACCATTTATACAGACATTCTTCATGTTTGGTGTTCTTGAGCTCATTTCTTTAGAAAAATTTCAGACAAACTGTTTAAGCTTTTTATAAAGGTGGAAAAAAGGACAGGATAAAATACATTGGGTATAAATGTTAAAAAGAAAGCACAGCACCTTGTTTTTGGAAGTACTTTGGAGCAAAGGCTGAAGCCTGACAGAGGTGGACTTTGTGACAGGTACACTGGATCCACAAAAATCCACAATACGTGGTCAAAAGAATCCCCCTCTGAATAAACACAGCTCCTTCGGCATTGCTAGACTAAGTAGGATTTAATAGCAGTGGGGACCAGGATGAGGTGCCAGGGTTGAGGATGAGATTTGGCTGAGACAAGAGTGTTTTGGAAACAGTGCAAGACAAGCTGATGATGGTGGCAGAAGGGAGAAGATGCGTGAGTCCCTGGTCATGCTTCACTCTGGAGCCTGGGATGGAAAATGTCACCGCTCTCCCATCATCATCTCTCTGCTGTGAGCAAACTGCTGAGGGAAATCAAACCCTTGGCAAATGACCTTGTCTAGGACCAGTCCACGCAGAGGATGACGAACCCCTTTGCCATCAGGCTTTGAGTAGACAAATGAGAAAAATCTTTATGGTAGATTACAGACCTGATAAAGAAACATATGTCCAGGAACTGCAGAATTCAACACAGTCCTTATGCTTTTTCCAGTTTGGTGCCTTTTGGTTTAACTTAGTATAAAGACCCATAGAAGCAGTTACTGAGCTTAGAAATCAAGTACTGAAAATTTAAGAAGTCTCATGCTTAAGAATATACATTCAATCTTTGATCAAACCTCAAAAATGAAGCTTAAAGATTTTCACCTGCTTTGTTCAATATATGGACACAAAAAAGGCCACATATCCCATTTATTTCACATTATTTAACCCTATTCTGAAAAAACAGTTTGTTAGACATACTGCTCTTGGTGATTACAGAAGCCTGAAATGACAAAGGGCCAAATGACACAATTTAATATTAGAATCATAGAATCCTAGAAACCTAGGTTTGGGTTGGAAGGGACCTTCCAGACCATCTAGTTCCAACCCCACTGCCATGGGCAGGTACACCTTCCACTAGACCAGGTTGCTCAAAGCCCCGTCCAACCTGGCCTTGAACACTTCCAGGGATGGGGCACCCAAAACTTCTCTGGGCAACCTGTTCCAGTGCCTCACCACCCTCACGGTGAAGCATTTCTTCCTAATGTCTAATCTAAACCTACCCTCTTTCAGTTGAAAACCATTGCCCCTCGTCCTATCACTACACTCCCTGACCAAGAGTCCCTCCCCATCTTTCCTGTAGGTCCCCCTTAAGCACTGGAAGGCTGCTATAAGGTGTCCCCAGAGCCTTCTCTTCTCTAGGATGAACAACCCCAACTCTCTCAGCCTGTCCTCGTACGGGAGGTGCTCCAGCCCTCTGATCATCTTTGTGGCCCTCTCTGGACCCACTCAAGCAGGTCCATGTCTGTCTTATGCTGGGGGCCCCAGAGCTGAACACTAGGTCTGACAGGTGCTTTCTGTTCTGTGATATTTCATGGGGCCATTTTAAAGAGTACTGGGAACTAACCTAAGTTGTAATTTGAATGGATAAACAACATTTATGTGAATAAATATTTTATTCCTAAATAACAAGCTTTTGTAATCTCCAAAATTACCTGTCAATCCAGGGAAAGTGTTAATTCCTCACCAAGGTTCCTGGAGGGATAGTGCAGAACCAGAGCCTAAAGATAAAAGGAAAACCAAAGGGGTTGGAGGGTGTCCCCTCCCCTGCTCTTTTTGTGTTTTGTTTTGGTGTTTTTAATCCTATTCTTGAGGTTGGGTTAAAAAAGTGGCAAGCCTTTCAGTTCAGGCTCATACAAATATCGTATCACTCACCTTCAACAGCAACCCTCCATCAGCAGAAAAGCTACATCAATTTTCTTTAGCAACTATCAGCACTACTGGCTCCTCTATAAATTCACCAGGAACATCCCTTCTTTACACATTACATTCACTCCATGAAATGGAAATATTTTGTTTGAGCAAAAAGACATTAGTATCTAAAATAACCAATATCAGCTGTTTAGTTCATAAAACTGTTCAGTTTTTTCAACAAAGGCCACATTCCAACTCCAAACCAAAAATGCACAGCTCTGCTAACGGATATTATTCTGCATGAAGGAATTAGCAGAAAATTATCTCTGTGTTGACACTGAAACCTTTCATTTCTATAGCTAGAGGTGGTGACTGAAAATCAAAATAAACAAATATGAGACCCAAAGGCCATTTACTCACTAAGTATTTGAGAAACAGGACAAAGTACTGATTGCTGAAATGCTGTATCAACTGATTTGGGGAGGGTGTGGTTCACAGCAGCCGAGGGGAATTAAATTTGCAATCTTCTCTGAGCAGGATTAAAGGAGAAGCAGATGAGTGCAGCAGCACCCGACCGGAATTAGAGATTGGAGTTCAAGTTGTTTTTTTGCCAAACCCTTCTTGTGTCACCTCAGTCAAAACACTCGGGGTTGGATTTAAGAACGCCCAGATGAAAGCAAAGGAAACAAGCATTTAAGTGCCCCTAAATATCCCGTAAAGCATTATTCCTGCTTTTTAAGTGCCTAAAGCTGGCCCCTGCTCCCTCCCTGCCTTGTGTCTGTGTGTAAAATACAGCAACGAGGAGTACTTGAGTGCTGGCGTGGGGGTAAGCCTAATATAACACAGTAATAGGTAATACATGCAGTCTTCAGAGAACTACATCGGTGTGAGCTGTAAATCTACTTTAGATAAGGGGTTTGTTGGGTTTTTTTTCCTAAGAACTGGTGATTCATTATGGAGCCTTGTGGGGGCCTGAGACCTCCCCAGTGGTCCTTTCCACAGAAAAGATGAGAGAAAGGGCGATTGTGAAATGGAGACTCCACAAGCTTTCCTCATCCATCCTTCCAACTGCACTTGGCAGCAGGGAAGAGCAATTCCCCAGCCCCAGCCCTGCCCAGCTCTACACCCCGGTGGTCCAGGCACCGGGGCAGGAGGGAGAACAGTGTGACCAAATGGACAGGCACCAAACCTGCCTGAGGAGCAGTTATGTTAGAAACGGATGCTCTGCAAATGCTCGTTAAATATCTAGCGGTAACCTGTTTTACCCTATTTCTCAATTAGCAGCTTGTGTTAAAAGCTGTTTCAAACGCGTTTCAGACAGTGCCTTGTCATTACAACGCAACACCTTTTTCTTCCACACATCTCTCAACAAAGCAGAAGATCTCAAGGATAAATGGAAAGCTAAGGAAGTTTTGCCTTGAATGTGCACATTCCACAGTCCCTCGAGCCCTCCGGCTGGCCATACAGAGGGCTGAACTGTCCCCACGCTGGCGCACAGGAGCTCACTCACTTCCCCAACAGGGCTTTTCTGCACCAAGCAGGTCCAGCCGCACCCCCCCGAATCGCTCACGGCTCTTTCCAAGACCTCTGCCGTAGCTCCTGCAAGCAAAGTGCTATTACTGCTTCTCTCTTTAGTTCCTATACCATAAGACAGGTAATTCAGCAAATTCAGTAAATCTTTATGTCAACAGGTGTCTATTTAATTGAATTCCTTCATGTAGTCCAAAATACAAAATAACACGGTTCAAGACGCACGTTCCTTTTTGAAATATATACCTGCTTCTACTACTTAGAAACAACAGCTTTTAATTGGCACTGAGAAAAGGATTGCATGCCTTTCCCAGCACTTCCTATGGATCATAATTAAACCAGAAACCTACGGCTGATACAGGACAGCAGGCAGACAGCACAACTGAAGCAACCTGTGCTTTTACTGCTAATTACAGAGTTTGTGGGATCAGAGACAAAGGAGAGGTGTCATCCAGCAGAATGTGAATACAACCATGCATAAGAGATGCAACACAGCACAAGTACCCAGCACACAAGCGCGCCAGATCTCACCATCTGCTCAGTGCAAAATTCACATCACATAAACAAGCCTAGCACGAGCTAACCTCCTGCCCTCGTTATTATAATAAAATAGTTACCAAATCCAAAGGCAGTTAGTAAAAATCTCTGCTGAGTTTTAGGAACCGTTATTGCAGCAATTAAAGGCTATTTTTGCATGTGTTTAGCAAGATTACAATGAGAAAGTATACAGGAACAGCACTCCAATATAGCTGCATAAAGCAATAGGTTTATTTTTTTCATTACAAGCTAATATAAACTCTAAAGTCAATTTAAATTAAATAAAATGAGGGAAGTTTTCAAACTGAGCTGTCAGCTAAGTGTCAGTATCATTACAATTTTCAAATCATCATTCATATAATTAAAAGAATATGAAGCATAATTTAAAATAAATGTTTAACCACCTTCCTCCACTCTGCTGCGTTTCCACACAAACACAGAATAATTATTCTCATGACAGTATCAGTGATTTCGTTACTGCAGCTCTGGATGAAAAACAAGTCATTTCATGTCTAGGCTTTCCAAAATGTGGAGTCATCCCACTGTACCTGTATCTTCCGGCATTCCCGCATGAATCGCCTTCGAGAGGGCAAACGCCACCAGAAGCGCCGCTGCTGCGTGGCCGGCCGGTGGCGAGGGGCTCAGCCGGAGGGTGGGAGCGCGGGAGCTGCGGCAGCGTGCCGTCACGGAGCGCTCCGACACCAACGTGCCCAGGGGTCAGATGACTCCTGCAGCACCCACGCACAGGCGGGAGGCGAGCCAACACCTCGCCGCCGCCACCGTGTAAAAATAGCGTCCTGCACAAGCCTAAATATTGTCACGTCCATGGGGCAGGGTCCCGGAGGGACTGGGCGTAGGACGTGCCAGCGATGGCTGTCTTTGCATCAGGCACTGCAGGGTGGTGCTGGGCACCTGGGGAAAAAGGCTTAAAGAAGGAAAACCTGCAAGCTGCCTGGCCGCAAAATTAAAAATACGGGCTGAGGTAGCTGGGAAACCCCTCTAGCCCTCCCCCCAGTCTAGGCGGTCCCTGTCCCCCTGGGGCAGGAGGGCACAGCACTGATTTCGGAACGAGATGCTGTAAGCACATCTCTCTCCCAAAGGCAGTCAGTGAGGTACCTAGCAGCCAAAAATCTCTCCCCTGATTGCTCATATGGAGTTAGACTGCGTATCACTGGAATAACAGCGATGTGTTGAGCTATTTAAAGCAATACTTGCTTGCCCAGTTATCATGTGAATACTCCACGAGGATTAAAATCTGTAGCTCTTACTTGCTTTGGACTAAATTTGTATGAAGTTAGTAACGTGGCTTGTGCATTGGCAAGGGGACTGATGGCTTGGAGAACAAACTGGCTAAACCCAGAGTAAAGTGCTGGGATAGGAACAGGTTTGCACCTCCCTTTTTCACAATGCAGATCATTTTTTTTCCCTGCAGGTTTCACAGAAGCCAGAACACTCTCCCCCTCCGTTGCTCACCATCTTTTATCCAGTCATTGCCTACTTGGTTACAAAGCAGCAAAGAAACAGCTTTTTCTCTCGTTCAGCAAACAGAAACTAGTCAGGGGGGTAAATGTGAAAACAGGTCTCCGCAGCTTCTGACGCTGCTGGGGAGGGCTGTGAAAGCCACACAGCTTGTGTAGCACCCATGTACAAAAAGCACAGTAAGTTCACTCTGCTACGCGGGCTGAAGACTATTTTGCACTGAATCATACTAAAATCTATTGAACTGATCCAATCTGCATACGTGTTGAAAGCTGAGTCTCCACTGACTTCAACAGTTGATGCTGAATCATTTCACAAAAAGTTCAATACCTTCCAATCTCCGTCAAAAACCAATTTTTTAAAACTTGAAATACTGCTTTTTTTCTTTGTTTGAAAAAGAAAAAAAGGGCTTATTTGTGTAAAGTGCAAATTTTATGGCTTAGTGAAACTCTTACGAATTTTTTTAAGCTCTTACCAGCTGACTATGGATGAATTCTTCTAAAGAATGTATAAAAAGGGGGTGGAGGCTCTTTATTCTTTTTTTTGAAAACAAAAAGCATCAATGCTTCAAAAGCATCTATATGCATCTATGATCAAGCTTGAAAATATTTCATGATGAGAAGCCAGAAACAGCTGATAGTTCGTAGACCTTGCAGAAATGCCCACCAGCTAAAGCAGAAATCAAGAATTCCCCCGACTTTCAGAATGTTTCCCTTTGGTTTCTTACTTACAGAAAATATCATTACATTTTGTAATGGATACGAAACAAAACATTGCTTTGTTTGTCCAGTATTGACTATAGAGAACAGAACAAGCATTTCTGTAAGGACAGCTGAAGAGCTCTGACTGCAGAAATCCATTTGGCGAGTACACCACTGTCCTGGGCCATGCCAGATGTGGTCCGTAACTTTAAATAGCCCCCGGCTGACATGGCCTGAGACCCAGAGAGCGGATCTGAAGATCCCAGGTTCTGCACATTGAATCAAAATGATGAATTATTCCATTTTTAAAAATTCTTACATATCCGCTATCTTGCGGCAACTGACTTTGGGCATTCCAACCTTACAGCAATACTGTTGTGCTGTCTGCGTGAGGTCAAATCCATCCCCGCACTCTTTTGGACCATCATCAGCCACCCTGGCTGAGCTCTCCAGATATCTGCAGGATTTGGCCTACTTACGTTTTTCCCAGCAGCTACTTCAGCTTGGCAGAAATGCAGAAGGCACTTTGCTAAATAGCAACACTCCAAAGGAATATAAATTAATAGGCAGGAAAAGTGAAAGCGATTTCACTCTAACACAGCCTTTCCCTCCACTCGCCAGGCTTTCTCCTTTTCAAGGCTAAATGCTATATAACCCACATTTTGACGTTATATGATCATAATGCAGTCACATAATGTACTCATTTGTATTTACAATTCTAGGCGTAATTCCTGAGTCTCCCCTGCGGTCTCACCACTTGGCTACAGCAAAGGAAAAATCACACTCAAAGAGCTCAGAGGGTTTTGATGGTGTTGCTGTGAAACTCCAGCACCAGCCATGGCCTTCATGGGCACAAAGTACAAGACTATTGCACTTCATTAGTGTGATGGACTAACTCGGGAAGCGTGACAAGAGACAGCAGTGACAGCAGCACAGGCGAGACAGCTCAGACATCGCCTGCTGACACTCCTGCTGCAAATGATCCAGAAAGCAGAATAGCTTTAACCTGATTTCTCAAATCAACACAAGCCAAACACCCATAACTCCCCTGTTTTATAAGCAATAACAGTACACTGCCCTTGCTACAGAAAAGGGTGAGGCATTTGGCTCCTCTTACAACTTCAAGTGAAGTTCTGGTAGCCACAGAATGCCCTCACCCATCCTCTGTGTCATGTTCCCTTTCACCAAGGTGGTATTACAGAGGTCAACGCCTTCACTGATGTCTTTGCAAACAGCAGCCAGACAGCTTAGCAACAAATTTAGGCCACGCTGAAATGGATGAGATGAGTTGTTTGCAAATTCTTTCTAACCTATGGTACCATTGGTTGTAAATGGCATTTTTAAAAGATTTCAGATGCGTTCCTAATTAACTCTTTTTTTTTCCCATACTCGCTTCCCTCTTCCCAGTAAAAGTGAATGTCAATAGTAACTGAAGGCCATGGTATACAGCCTAACCCTGCTCCTCTTCTCCCATGCTCACGGCACCTCACTAGACCCATTTTGAGCTTTTTCCATAGCCTGTCTTTGAAAATGTTTAGAAACAATTATTTATTCTATTAAATATGGAATAATGTAGATGTTTTTCTTCCCTATAAAATACGAAGTACTTTCTAATCAAGAATTCTTTAAAAATCAGAGCTAAAACACCACCTGAGATTCAGGGACTTTGCAATACATGTATGTACCTGCTTGCATACAGCAGTTCTCATGCTGCTTGGGGACTGCATGTTGGTTTGACTTTCAGGTTGCCCTGTGTGGAGTCAGGAGTTGGACTCTCTGACCCTTGTGGGTCCCTTCCAGTTCAGGATCTTCTAAGATTCTAGAATCTTCACAGACTCTACGAATCTATGTCCTTGGACTTCAACTTGCTAAATTTCTAACCAACCATATATATGACTGTTTAATAGCAAATGGAGACTACAGAGTCCAGTCTCAACACAGATTAAGAAATTTGCTTTTCATAAACAATCTGTAATCAAGGAATTTTACTTTGAAAATGCTGGAAAACACAAGAAATCATCATATTTCACAGATTTTTCTCAGTATGCTTTAAGGTATCTCTCCTTCTAAGTCGCAAAAAGTGGCTGTAGGGCTGCTTCATATTCTTTTTGCCTTACAGTGGTTTTGATCCAGGTTAGTGTTTATTTGGATTTTCTATTGAGGATAATATGATCCCAAACAAACAAACAAACAAAACGCAATAAAATTAAGCATATCTCTCTCTGTATGCAACGATACAGATTTTGGCAATGATTGATCACTAGGACAAAAATAAAATTAAGAAATAGATGTTTCTTTTTAACTATCATCATTTACTAATTGAACTGATGTATTCCTTAGCGGTTGGGTTCAAAGTTGGCACTACTGCTGAACAGTCCTTGCCCTGAAGCACTTGTGATCCAAATAAAGAGGACGAACCCATGGTAAAAGTGAAAACGAACAGTAAAAGGGTAAATGAGGTAGAGTTGAATAAATGGTGTCTCTACAACTAAACACATGTCTTCCAACTTTCTGCCCAGCCTCTCTTGTGTCAATCCCATCCCTGCTGGGAATGGACTTGCAGAGTCCCCTAATCATGCCTTCATTGACCAGTCGCACCCTACCAAAATCTGTCCCACTTAGAAACAGCCTGAATTTAAGCTTCTGGCTCTCAAACACCTCCATCCTCAAGTCCACGCATGAGAAAACACTTCTCATCACCTGCACAGCAATGAACCATATACGTGGGCATCTTTAACTGAAATACACACACGCGCATGTCAGAGAACAATAACCATTTGTGGGCTCTTCTAGTACAAGGCACTGAAGTATAAGACACCGACAACACTGCATATTTACGAAGCAGGAAAACTTAAAGTGTGAGGTCAGGCTGAGTGTCCGCTCCAAGCTCTGCACAATGGAGAGCAGGCAGCTGGGCTTGCTCAGAAGTAACTGAGTCATGAGTCCTTCTCTGCTCCCTGCTATCTCTTGGGAATAAAGAGCTTCCTTCAGCCCTGAAATTTGTGATGATGGCCCTTGCCTGCTGGCCACCAAGTCGGGTGAATGAAACCAGAACTCGTCCCACTCCTAGCTCCTTTCTCCCAGGGAGGACCTCTCTACAGCAGACCTAGATCCAGAGTGGAAGATGCGTTATCCCCCTTTACTCCCCCAACTAGAATAAAAGCACCGTCTAGTTTTCTTCAGAAAAATGTACACATGAAAGTGAGCAGAAATCAAACACAAAGCCTGCAAAGCCTTTAGCAGAGGTTTTATAATGGGAAAAAGTGGTATATGAAACCCATAGATAGGGTGCAAGAAAATCCTTAGAGGACTGAAAAAAATCCCACCCCTGTCTCATAATGAGGTGACAGAGTACCATCACGTCCAGAAAGCGGTTCGCAAAGTGACACAGGTCAGAGGGTAAAGGGGTATGGTCTGGTTAGCAGCGAAGGGAGAGAGCCACAGCGATGGTACCACAGGTACCACAGGTCACACACCTTCAGAAACGGACCTGCCGCACAGGGAATTTGCTGACCCTACAAAACTGATACGGATGGCCAGCAACTAATGGAGTAAACGTCAGATAAGAAAAGACCTGCTCAAGTAGAGGTTATAGGCTGACATGTGCCATTTAGCGCAGGAAAACTGCCATGTAATAAGGATAAGGCAAGCAATTAACAAAAGGTGTTAGTTTCCAAAACTAACAGGCACTACAAAGGACTAATCAGAGAAAGGACTTGCGAGTGCAAGAGGGAAACTTAAACCATCTGCTGAATACCTGGCAGTAAGCTGGGAAAGCAAGCAGGATAATGGGATGGATAATATACAGGGAAGGCATCCCAGCTACAATAGAAATGGTACTGTAACAAGAACCGCCGAGATAAAACTCAGAATCTGAGCCTCCCATTTTATGGGAGGGAAATCGAAGAAGCAGAATGAGGCAATAAATGTCAGTTGGTGTGGCCAAAAATTGCACGTAGTAGGCATGCAACTTAGAAAAACTAATTTATATGCTTTAATACAGGAGGAATTAAACTACAATATGAATTTGACATTTAGGGGATCGTGAATGGTGCAAGAGAGATGACAGTCATTGCAAAGACGCCAAGATCATTTTGGGTATTTCTTCCGGGAGTAAATTAATGCATGGAGCATGTTTTTAAAGATGGATTTTTCTGTGTGGGCTGACGCTACATGCACACAAAGAGAGAAAGGGATCACTAAATGTTAATTTATCATTGTTTTACATACAAAATTACCATTTAAATTGTCTGGATTTTTAATAATGGAAATGTAGAGTGCTTAAATGGAGAATAAACTGAAATATTAACTAAGTAATTAGATAGACTTAAAGGATCTTCATTGCTTTGCTCTTCTGGAAAGTTATGCAGACACTGCCATAATTCTGCAATCACAAGCTACCTATTGTTCAAGATTATCAAGTGATAATGTGGGTTGGGTGCTATGTAGAAAAAAAAGATTCAACCTGCTCTCTCATGCGTTTTAATTAGAATCTAGAAGTTTAACTTCAGAGACATCTTACAAAGAGAAAGAAAAAGCATTCTCGTGTGTGCATGAGAATGAATGCACACAAAAACCCTGAAAAAATGGGAGATCTTGAGAGTTAAGAGGCCTGGGACCAGGTCTAAGGAAAGACTCATGTGCCTGAAATGTCATACAAGTCCAAAGCTGTAAGGCTGAAAACCCCCTTCTTAGCAGCCTTCTCACGCCTGCTCCTTGGCACATCCAAAGGCAAAGCGAGCTCATTTTTCGCTTCTCATTTCCCAGCTGTCCACGGAGAACTGCAAGAAAGTGCCTTCGGCTTCCCCCCCTTTTCCATATGTAGTGGACGGTAAAGCAGCTGTATGTGCTTGTTTGGAGCTTAAATCCTTTGTGCAAATGTGGGGTACTGAGTGCTTTTACGTGGTGTCACCCAGAAGATCTGAAGATCTTCCATTTGCAGAGCTACCTTTCTTGCTTTCCAAGAAAACATGACTATAGAGACCTTTTTGGGTCTTCGGCATACTTGTTGGAGGAAACACGGAGAGACACTTCCCCCCCTGAGCCTGGGCTGCCCTGCTTCAAGGCCATGCAGCTCAGCCCATCTCTGATGTGTGGCACTACCAGCACATGCATGGCCAAACACACATGCAGAAACCACTCTTCGCAAAAAATTGGCTATAGTCTCCTGATGAGGGCAATCTGAAAAACTGGCAAGGTGACTTTAACCCCAATAGGTCCAAGAGGGAACCACAGCTGCAAAATTCCACTTACTCAGGGGCTCGAGCGGCTGTGAGTCTAACCCCAGCCTTCAAAGGTGAGACACTGAAATCAGGGTCAGGATCCAGACTGTGAATCTCGGGCGTAAAGCCCTGAACAAGAAACTGGCCCCAGAGGGCAGACGGGATTTCAGACACATCCTCATCTTCAGCTCTCCACGTCCCGTGAGCACGCACCCGGCTCCCAGCGCTTTAATCCTTGCATTTAGCCCACAGTGACCATGCCAGAAAACATTCTTCTGCCTGCTTACCAAATCCCATTCTCTACAAAGGGATATAGCTGCAAAGCAGCAGGTCAGATCCAAAGCCTCCTTAAACACATTCATTTTGGTTGATGATCCCTGAGGAATTTGTCAATAACGTCGTGTGGTGTTTTGAAAGTAGAAAAAGATAAAAAAGAAGTCATCACTGGAAATTTGATGCTGTTGGACTTCACCCTGTTCCCAGTGAAGCCCACCAGTAAAACTATTACTGATCTGAGTAGAAGACCTTAAACGGCATTAATTTCTGTTCTCAGTTCAGCCAAGGTTTGATCTTAGCAATTTACTCATCACTACCAGAAAGTTCAGCCTTTCCCCTGTCTGCCTAAGGTTACAATTTCTGATCAGTAACATCTGAAACGAAATTATGTCTCTGAGCTCACTTTAATACCAAGAAACAAAGCAGAAAGATCTTTTTCTTTGAGTATGTCTAAATTAATTGATACTCTTAATTGCTCAGTTCCAGCATAAGTAGCTCTGAAATTTTAAGAATCAATTAAAAAAACCACTGGACCCTATGTCTATTATTGCTCTCCATCTCCCTGGCTACCCAATAATCACTTCTAGCACCTCCACCAGTTACTCAAGCCATATACCTGCCAGTCCCCTCATCTTTAGGGCATTAAGCTATAGAGAGCCATGACCCTAGATCAGAAACCAGCATGTCAGTGCTAGTTCGCCCCGCAGGTCTATAGCACCAGCCGGGCGGCACCCCTGCTCAGCACCACTCTTCACGCTGATATTTGCTCCGTCCGTGACATCGAACGGAGGAGGGGAACAAGCACATTCCCTGGCTCGGAAATGAGCAAATGTTTGGAACTGGGGAAAAACAGTTTAGAAGGAATTTCCATGGCTCATTTCTCTTTCCATTCCCTGGTACAAACAGAATAATAATAACAATGCCTGCTTGTTATAGCAACACCAAAAAGCAAAAGCAAGATAAAATAATGTAGAAAACAATAGTTCATTTTGCTAGCCAAGCCACAATGAATCACCCCCAATCATTAATTAAATTCTAATTTACTAACTTTCCCCTAATGCTATATGAAATTCTGTTTTAAAAGGATTACAAACAATAATTTAAGGACCTTTGCAAAGGCTCTTTCTTTTTTATGTTGTATTCTACAGCATATAAAAATGTCTTAATTTCTATGAAATATAAAACTGAACTCCTGTTATTATTTGCTCTGCTTAATTTGGCATTAAGAAGGGATAAGCTGCTGTTTTATAGCAATAATACAGTTACTTCAAATATATATAGGTATTGACATTATTGAAGTGCTGGTGCTAAAGTCACGGTACTTGAGACAGGTGCAAATTATTTAACTTCTGTGCAGTTGTCACAGCATAAGAATTTCTTCTTAGGTACAAATCTAATTGTGCTTCATCCCCATCACATACACCAGCACGTCGCCTCCCTTTTCACATGCAGGCTACACAATTTCTGCGATTATCTTTCAACGCTGCATTCATAGGAGAAATGTGTTATATTCACACAAACACAACCCTGGAGCCTCGAGCCACGGTGCTACTTCTTGCACAGTTCTGCAACTAACAGTTCTACTGTCAACAGATACGTTTTTGAGCTATCTATACAACACGCTTTTTGATTGAGTTTTGGGTTGCTTAATTTGCAACCTGACTCCTTATTCAGACAGCGAATGAGTTTTATGTCAAACTGAATATTTTGGTTTGAAGCTTTACATTCGCCTTTTGCAGATAGAAGGGGAAGAAGCAGTATCATCTGATAAAACTGTGTCTTATTTATAAAAGAAAGATATCGCACACCTTTTTTCCCAGGTAAGATACAGAAATGCCATGCAGTGAAGGACGCTTGAAAACGCAATGCCAAATCCCACATTAGCCTCACTCCCCGATTTCAACAGGATTGAAACACAGATGAGCTGCGTTCATTGTGCCAAGGGAACAATAATGGAGTATGGGTGCTGTGGTGGCAGGAGATGCTGGAGCCTGCTAGTCCCCATCCAGCCTCTGTACCCAGGCTGCTTTTGCATGGAGACCTTAGTTTAGAGGAGGTGAGGTAAACTGGTGGCCAAGGTCTGGTCCCAGTGCTACGTCAGGGTGAGGCTGCCGTGAGCACAAACAGGAGCTGCCACAGTCTTCACATTGCCTGGATTTACTTAGTCCAACTCATTGGAAAAGAAGGAAGAAGAGCAGGCTCAGGGGGGACCTCATCACAGTATTCCAGTATTTAAAGAGCGGCTACAAAGAGGATGGAGGCTTCTCTTCACAAGGAGGCACATGGAGAAGACAAAGGACAATGGGTACAGGTTGCACCAGGAGAGGTTTCATCTTGATATAAGAAAGACATTTCTCATGGTGAAAACAACCATTCCCTGGAATAACCTCCCTGTGGACGTGGTGGAGTCCCCATCACTGGAGTTTTTCAAGATGCAATTGGAAAGGGTGCTAGATAATCTCATCCAGGCTCCCAGTCCCACAAAAGGTTGGACCAGGTGATCTTTCAAGGTCCCTTCCAACCTCAGTTATTCTATGATTCTGTGAATAAATGCAGCCCTGCATGATGAAAACTGTCATTCAGAAATTCGTTTCTGTTCACCAAGGAGGGAAACTGTAACATATAGTTGGAAGAAAGCACCAAAGAATGCTTGTCACGTCAAAACAAAAGAAAGCAAAAGAAACCATTTTGAGGCACCTTCTTAACCTAAATTGGCTTTCAGTTTCACTGGGACTGAACCTGGTAAGTCCTCACATTCCATGCCAAAAATACAATTAATCTAAAATTGTAGCCAAGGCCTGGTGAACACCAGCCACCTTTCCAAAAGCTTTAGAAAAACCTTTATTTTCCTCTGTCCCAAGAGAAGCCTTTATCTCTGTCCCTAACACAGAAAAGCCTAGCGAGTCGCTGTGACGCAGAGGTTGGCAGCCCCACCGCACACCCCACCGGGCAGATATGGGTCACTCCTCCTCCACGCGAGGGAAGGAAACAGGGATTTTCATCTGGCTGCAAGCTGCTCCAACTGCCAATAATCCTACCGATTCAAGTCTTTAATAACAACCTACTAAGACGACAATTACGTAGGATGCTATTCCTTGACCTATATCCCACGGAAGCGAGGCTCAGTCTGTCGGGCCATCACTGACACAGCCGTCCTGGTTCATGGACTCAGCTGGTGACACCACCTACATGTTCTACTGCACCCCTTTCTTGCTGTACGCATGGCTCTGAGGCTGTTCGTATTCAGTCATTCTCCTTAACCACTTCAAGCTCTCTTCCACCTCCCCACAAGGGATGACTGCTTATATATGGTTTTGATCTACGCGTTGATGACTGCTGTTCAGCCAGTTGGCATTATGCAGCAGCAGGATAAAGTATGCATAGCCGAATCAGGTGGACCATGGCATGCAGGGATGCCTCCTGCACGCAGCCAGCAGGGATGCTGGGTGCCAGTCCCCAATAAGCACACACACCCCCACCAAACCCACACATAGTTTAAGATGACAGGAAAGACTGTGGCCATCAGGTGCTGGGCTCAGCCAGGCAAGGGCACTGCCCAGCAGCCGAGTTAGTTGCAACCAGCCCCGTTTATCCCTAATTTCTTTCCATTTTCCCACAAATGCTCCTCCCTGACTCACCTTGATGCCTCCTTTCCCCACCTTTGATCCTTCTCCCAGACAACACCCTTCTCCTGTGAGCAGTTTCATCCCACTGTCCTTCCACCAGCCCTGGGGCTCCCCGTGGAGCTGGAGGAGGTGAGTCGCCCTTACTGTTCTGCAGGACTGCAAAACATGGGAGCTCTTTTTACTCCTCCCCACTGCAGACCATGTATCAAAGAAGCATCAGGGCACAATCCGCTCTACTCTACTCCAAAAGTATAACACAAAAAAATACTGGCTTTAATGAGAGAAGAGCCCAACTTTAGTTTAATGTGACACACAGAAAGAGCAAGTGATCCATGCTACCACAGCACATTTCCAGTATTTATTTCTAGAACAGAATATAAGCAAAGATAATTCTCCTCCCATTCCAAATACTCATAAAGTAAATGATGACTCAGATGGCAAATATCCTTTCTACAGCATCCCATTTCTCTCTATCATTTAGAGTGACAGCCCTGCTCTCACTGAATTAAAAAAGGACAATTCTGCATTGTAACGAATGAAATCAGCATTCACTCTAGTACGACTGTTCTTTCTGCACTGCTAATCACTTTTACTATCAGTACTTCAAAACCTTTTTTTTTTAAATAGTGTTTCTCTAGTAACAGGCCTGAATTTCAAAAAATTATTTTGCTTTTCTGAGTACTCTCCTAAAACATGGACGTGAATGCAGCACTAAGCTACCGAAGAAAAACATAGTCTAATAAAGTTAATCTGATCAAGCTGGAAGAAGTGAATATCAATTTCATATTCAAAGCATGATATCCAACTCCGTGAAAAGACCAATGAGGTCCTCAGGGTATGAAAAATGATAGGATGCAATTGAATTATCTCAGCAATACAGTTTCTTACATAAGAGCTAGAAAAAGGACACAGTAAGGGCTAACACATTTAATAAGGAGAGAACTAGGAGCAGTTCCTTAATGCAATCCAATCCTTACATTTGTAATAATTTTAGCTACAACTGTCATTGGGGCTGTGCAAAATGAGACATCTTCTGGAAGTGCTTCTCTCTGCTGATTAACCAACTTGCTTACACAAGCCAGTGAGAAGTTAGGTGCCAAAAGCATAAATCTCTAAATTAGCCACCATGACTTGCAGAAACCCTTTATTTGACCCAGCTTCCAGACTCAGTCATTCTAACAACATTTTTCACACCGTCAATCATAAATCAATCCCATCTCTTTAAGCTACTCCACTAGTAATACTTTGCTGTATCACTAAGCATTGGAAATTCCAGCGCTATCTCAATTTTAGTGCCTCTTCTAACCCTGAGCTGAAATAGAGTGGAAAAGTCTGGTATGAATTTCAGCCTGGAAGATGGGAATGACATGCACTTCTGCCCCAAGCCATACAGCTTGATGACCCCCATCATGTCACAGTTTCACCGTCATACACCATGCTGACAACTCAAGGCAGACAGGTTTTAACACTATGCATTGTATCACTGATTTTGTAATGACAATGCTTTTAGACAGCTTTATATTTCCAAAGCACTATGAGGAAGACTAACATGGCATCTTTTCCAATGGCAATTGTTTTCAGTTCTTCACTCTATGAAAACATGAGCTTCATCAAATACAAAGATTGGGTAAAACTGCAGTCTTCCCTTGTTTGCTAGGGCGGGAGTCACCTCACCTAACTCCAGGCATCCAAAAATTAGGAAAGTAGTTGAAGTAGGTTCCCACTATCATAAAAGAGACAGAAACTTCCCACCATGAAGTCCACCGCCACTGTAGGCTGGCACAAAACATCCTCTGGAAGTGCCTCCTTTCCACTCAACATTGGACTTGCTTAGGCTAGACACCTAACGTGGACATATCTAAAGTCAGATGAGATAAATCCAAACCTGAGCACATAACTGCCGACTCTGTTTGCTGTGCTCATTTAAAATTTTTGTTGGGATTGGGAGTTTCTTTATTTCCTAGGCAAACCATGTCTGAATTTCCTAGATCTCACTTGTCACTCAGCTGCCAGCTCTCCTGATCCTCCTCATCAATGCTTCTTGTGATTCCAGCATGGGAGCCCTGTAAACATGTGAAAATCTTTCTACTTCTTTAGGAAAAGAAAAATATAGGTTTCTAACGCCCCCCCAATTATTTGAAAATTGTGTATAATAATTTTAAACAAATATAATGTTTTTTTTGAAGTTAGATTTTTCAACAATTTGGTGAGGCTGATAACATTTCAGTATCGAGTTTTCAATCAATTACTTCAGCAATGCACTGTACCATTTTCTTCCTTTTTGTGCTATTTTCCCCCCTCTACATAATTATGAACTTTTAATTGTGAATTATCCCAATTAATGGCTGTTTAGTCTTTTTCTAGCCTCTTTCTTTGATTTTCCTCTGCAGACGTGAATTCATTAACAGTCTTTCACATTTTTGGATGTTCATACTAGTAGAGCGTATACTAATATGAACATCAACAAAGAATGAAAAATATTAGCACAGTATTTCAGCTGTATTGAGGTCAACTGAAATATTCCTACATATAAAGTCAAAGACCTTCATTGATATTTATCTTGATGGGCTTGGCAGGTCACATTGCTAGCTCTTTGGAGGAAGGATCGTAATTACTTTGTATGTCTCTACGATGCCAGCTTTTGTTTGCTAAAATGCTACTGCCAATAGCTGTGCAAGTTTAATCAAAAGAAAGTCAGTAATTCCCAAACAAAATCTCTTAGCCAGAACATTGTGTATGAAACTACACGCAAATATATTTTATTCAAAGCAAAGGTATTTATAAGAGTTTAAGCACTGCACTCAAGCAGGAACTAACAACCTGCGGCACTGTATAACACAAACGAAGCATCTTTAATCTCTAAGCTTTAAAATTAGGCAATGGAAGAAGAAAGTCTCTTTCTGAATAAGTATTCCTACAATGTTACAAAGTCTGATTTCCAGATTCTGATTACACAAATTCAGGATATAACCAAATACTAAATACACATGCAAACCGTGTCTTTAATAGAGACTCGTATCAAGTGAAAAAGACTCAGATTTAGTGAGAAAGAAAGAAAGAAAAAGAAAGACACCTCTTTTAGAGGAAGGTCTGTGAAACAATAGAAAACTTCTGCATATAAACACCTGGGAACCACTGGCAAACACAGGTATTGCCCTGAGGACAGAGAAGAAGGACCAGGGGAAAGGCACAATCAACCAATTACTAATCCCAATGGGAAAAGAAAAGCAACAGGTTCTCTGGAGAAACAGCTGAAACGGGTGTTTCTGAGTCAGGAGATTGCCTCCTGTTCTTTGGCCCGGCTAGTCACAACAAAAACGGCCTTTCTTCACGTTCTTTCTTAAGAAAAATCTAATTTTGCAATGAATACCTGCATTTGTTGTCAATACTTCCTTCTAATGAAAATAATAAAAAGTGCCCAAAATGCTAGCTAACCATTTGTGAAAAAAGGAGCAATACCGTGTCATGATTACTATCTATTATCTAAAAATCTAAGATTTTTTGAGAAAATATTCTTTGGTCAAGATGGTGTCATGGAAGTTTTCGATACACATAGTAATAATATTATCTTTATTAATAAATACACTACTAATGCAGTGCCATTCAGTATGGCACCTGAGAAAGGAGTAGAATCCCTGCACCTCTAGTTCAAGAGCATTTTCTACTTTGCTTTACAATTTGCTGCTTTTAAGCCTCTGTCTGACTTTCTTTCCAATTGCAGGTCAAATCCGTCACCTAATTCACACCATCAGTCCAATTACTGACAGACTGCTAGCACTGTTATATTTATATAGATGTAATCAACACTTATTTACAAATTGATTAGGCCAGTTCCAGTGGTGAGTTTCACTTAGGAGCAGGGAAGGGCAAAGGAAAATTGCTGTAAATCATCTCTTCATCCTCCAGATAGGCAGCCTATGTGCCTGATGCTATAGCACTGTAACAGCAGTCCCCAAGGATCCTCCAGCAGACTGACAGATTTCCCACTTCCATATTTGGTCTGTTAATAATTATTAGAAACTGAGAAAAGATGGAAAATAAACTAATTATAATAAATCTGAAAGCTACTGAGACAGTTTTTCATTCATTCTGTATATTCCCTTTTCAACCAGTGAGATTACATTTGTACAAAGGTAGAATTATAACAATCACTTTAAAGTGTATTCTTCTACTCACACAGTAAGATGCAATTATTTTACTTAAAGCACTGATCCAAAATCTTCCAAAAACTACTCAAAGGCTGTAATGCTTATATGCTAATCCTAAACTCTGGTATGTATCAATCCATTTATTATGGACATAATTAGAAAAGGTAATAAAATAAATTTTGCTTTTTTAAACTTGAAATTGCTCTAATCTTTAAAAAAGCTCCTTTTCTTCAATATCTTTTACAATCATTTTACAGATAGTCTTATACTAATGAGATTCTACCTCTCCCATCTAGGAATTCACTATATATTTTGCCTTCACTCCACAGAAAATAACGGTCCCAAGATTCAACTTTAAATCAAGACACTATCTTAAAATTGGCCTAGCTGTAGTAATGACATACTAAATTAAAAATTAGAAGCTGGGTACTCTACTATATAGAAAATCTACATAATATTGGAAATGTATTGTCTTTATTCTCAGGTCAGCTGTATAAGAGATTAGATCTTTTAATGATCTGTCACAGAATGGGAAATAGAAGCCTTGAATCCATTCAGCTGTTCAGTTTATGACCTGGAGAATCAAATCTCACCCCTTACAAAGTACATCTAAGCATCACGCACACCCTGAGACATAGCTATGGTTTTAAAACTGTCATGTAACTCTCAGCTGGGATATCATTATCCTACAGAATAACTGAATTTCCATTGAAAATGTACGTGTGTCTCTATTTTTTGTGAGTGCTGCATGAGAGTCCCAGAAGCGCTGCCTTGCTGTCCTGCTCCAGCTTTAAATATAATTTTAATCATTCCGAAGTCAAGTTTAGCACTCCCACACGCTATATTTAGAACTACAGAATAATTTAGGTTGGAAGGCACCTCTGGAGGTCATCTAGTCCAGCCTCCCGCTTAGCACGGATCCCACTAGATAAGGTTGCTCAGGGCCTTGTCCCATCCAGATCTGAAAACCTCCAAACCAACCAGCAATGTGCCCTTGGGGCCAAGAGGGCCAGTGGCATCCTGGGGTGCACCGAGACGAGTGTGGCAAGTGGGTCGAGGGAGGTTATCCTCCCCCTCTACTCTGCCCTGGTGAGGCCCCACGTGGAGTACTGCGTCCAGTTCTGGGCTCCCCGGTTCAAGAAGGACAGGGAACTGCTGGAGGGGGTACAGCAAAGGGCTACGAAGAGGATTAGGGGACTGGAACATCTCTCTTATGAGGAAAGGCTGAGGGACTTGGGCCTTTTTAGTCTGGAGAAAAGAAGACTGAGGGGGGATCTTATTAATGCTTACAAATACTTCAGGGGTGGGTGCCAGGAGGATGGGGCCAGTCTTTTTTCAATGGTGCCCAGTGACAGGACAAGAGGTAACGGGCACAAACCTGGTCATAGGAAGCTCCATCTAAACATGAGGAGGAAATTCTTTACCTTGAGGGTGGCAGAGCACTGGAACAGGCTGCCCAGAGAGGTTGTGGAGTCTCCTTCTCTGGAGATATTCAAAACTCGCCTGGACACATTCCTGTGCACCCTGCTCCGGGTGAACCTGCTCTGCTGGGGGGGTTGGATTAGATGATCTCCAGAGGTCCCTTCCAATCCCTATCATTCTGTCATTCTGTGAAGGATGGACTTCCCTGGACAATCTGCTCCAGTGCTTCACCACCTTCCTTCAGAATTTTTTTTCCCCTTATACCTAGTCAGAACTTGCCGTGTCGCAAGCCATCATGGTGCTGACCCTTGTCCTTTTGCCATGCACATCTGAGGAGAGTCTGGCTCCATCTTCTCCACAGCCCACCAGTAGGGACACGAAGACAGTGATCAATTTTCTCCCTCAACCTCCCGAAGAAGCCTGGCTCCCGCAGCCCCCCCTCATACACCCAGCCTCTGGGTGCCTACGTCCAGGCAGCCCATCCACAGACCTGCTCCGCTTCATCCCCGGGGCAGGACCCTGGCATGACAGCAAAACAGACCGTCTGTCCAAAATCCCTCTCCAACATGAACATCGTCACAAGTGAGCAAGTACACACACTTTAAAGCGGGGTGATTAAAATTAGCCTTCCAAACTCTTATTTAGCATCTATGAAAAGTGACCTGGCGTTCGGTGCTGCTGAACACCTCTAACTCGCAGCGTCTCTGCCCATGCAGGTGGGGTTTTTTTTGTTTTTTTTTGTTTGTTTGTTTTTTATAAGGCCACCTTGCATCATAATATTGTACTATATACCGTAAGTAATAAAGCAAAACTTTTCTCCCTGGATCTGCCATCAGGAACTTGGGATGTCCCAGGGGGTCAACATTTCTGATCTGAACTTATAGCTTTCGACCACTGGATTCTAACAGTATAGAAGCTAATTTTAGGCATGCTTGCATATAAATGGCTAAATGAATGACTTTTTTTTTCCCCAGATATAAATGTCAGAATAAATTTCTTGTCCCATAGAGTATCAATCACAACAAATATGCCTATTTCCATTTACAGTGCCTGCCTTCAGCTTTGCAGCAGTCTGGCCCCAGGACTGACCCTGAGGATTCAGAAGGAATTTCATTACAATCCTACAACCCCAATATTAGACATACAATGACCTTGGTGATCCCACCGCCAAGAAGTCACAGTGAAGCGGAGAAGCAAAGCTGTCTTTTTAAACCTATGCACACACCAAACAGACAAAGAAGCCAACCTGGTTTACAGACTTACACATTTAACATTGCAATTTGTGTTAGAAGTAGTGATTTTTCTGTGGCAGTCAATACCAATCCCACTTAACCACATATCCTATGGGTCACATCCTTAGGCACAGGCATTACTGCACAGGTATCCAGTTTCCAGCCTCTACACCCTGCACAGCCCCCCTGCAATTTAAATAACAGGCAATGTGATTAACACTGCTAATCTGGCTGCAATTTGAATTTTGGCTGACTCTGACATGGGAGCTCTGGGAGTTTTGACTGCAATATAAGAAGCATTGTTAAGTCTCACAATTCTATCACAGCCTTGAAATACTTGACGTTTTAAATTAAGTACCACCGCTGGGAGATAAGTGATTATGCAGCAATCTGTTCTCTTTTTTATTATTATTATTTTAATTTAGTTCTAGTTGTCATAGTTGCAGAAAAAGGTTAAAGGCTTTTAAGTCCCCTCATCCCTTTCCTGTATGAACAACATAAACAAATTCCAAATGGTAAAGAAGAGGCTCCAACTTGTATTCTGTTTTACAACTGAAGATGCTATTGCTTGTGATTTCTCCCTTAATTTTCTTGCATGTATACGTGACCTAATTGATAGTTAGACCTCAAGGGTAAGCATAAGGTATTTGCTTCTGCTTGTATACTAGCTGGTAAACTGATGAAACTATTGTAATTAAAAAAAAATTAGTATAAGGTCATTCAAAGTCCTAGAGATGCTCCAAAACAAGGTATTCTAGTGTAAGAACTGCAATCACACGAGTTTTGTTGTGAAGTTGCCTTCCCAGAGCAGACAAAGATAGCGGGCAGTTCCACTCACTCATACAGCCCCAATAATAGGGAAAAATATTAGGGGAAAAGAGAAAAAAAATCCTCCCACAGCAAGTGAGCTGCTGGATCCACCCGTGTATCTTTTGCCATACTACTTCATTTTCCAGCCCGTAGGCAACTGACAGAGCAGATGTCACTGAAATCACTTACTGCATTAAGCTGCTATTTGTTTAATTCTGATGTGGAAAATGTGTCACACTCCAAACAGTTTAGTATGTTAATGTACCACTGCAGCAACCTACAGCAATCTTTTATAATTTTATTCTAGAGCTACTTGCTTATTGAATTTATTCTCAATAATAATTAAAACCTGTTTTCTTGCTTCCTACCTATGTTTTTTTAAACGTACTCTTAACTTCACCTTTAGTTTCCTCAAGCTGAACAAATAGAACTATTATCTCAAATAAACACTTAATGTCCTTGCATATTTTATCTACAATTCATTTGCATTAAATGACATAAAACAGCTGCAAACTTGCAAAATAGAGTATTCAGTTAATAATTTGCAGCACAGTAGTTCATAGATGAGAGGGTTCTGGGGGTTCAACTTTAAGGACTAACATTTCAGTATCTGTATCTACACAAGAAAGCTGACCAAAGCTATATTCAGAATTGGTCTGTGAGCAATATTATCAATAAAAATCTCTGAAGTCTAAAACATTCTTATTTGAATCAAACTTTTTCAAAAAACGGTTCTTCAAATTTTCCAGTCTAAGGTAAGGGGCAGCTTTTAATAACTGCAACATGACAGTTTTATTTCTTGTGTTAGTACGTTGTTCCTTGTGCTTCAATGGGACTATACATGACAAAGAGGGTACCTAGTCTTGAATTTCAGAATTATTCATCTCAAAAACATTTAAGGAATCAATTTCAGAATAACTTTTAAAACGTTATGATGAGCACTACAAATGAGAAATGCCAAGCTGTAAACATGAATAACGTCCATTTCAAAATACAGACACAATATAATGCCTACTAAATTTAACTCTTCTGTGGATTTGCATCAGATGTTGCAGAGCCTTATCAGCTTGACGAACTACACACGTATTAGTAAAATTAATCCTCTTGCATGTGGCTGTACTCCTTTGATAAGTCAGCATCCCCAGCATTAGCACTTCTGGTTCGTTGAGACTCTCTGGGCACACGTAAGAAATTTAACTTGGCAGCTCCTTACCCTGATGCTCTGCCACGGCGCATTTTGACAGCCATTCCCTATGGGGGCTGTAGGCTTCGGGGCTGGCTGCTGTTTCATCGGTGGCTTCATGCGAACAGCTTGGAAAATAAACCTCATGAATTTCTTAAAATAAATTATAAATTTGAGCAAATTCTTGAGTACACTTTTCAAAAGACAGCTTCTGAAACATACGCCTCTGCAGTTTGAAGCCCAGTTAAAGCCCATTATTGTACGATATTGAGGATTTCCTACAAAGGCCAAACATCAGAAAATGCTTCAAACAACACAAAAGCTGGAATGAGTTTGCTCAGCAATGCAGTTCTTCATAACCAGCCGGTGCTGGTGCCGCGCAGGTCCCCAGTGGCCACTCCCTGGTGGGACCTGTCTGCTCCATGTCTCACTTGAACGGCTCTCATTACGCAGATGCTCCTTCCCCCAGTATTGAATTATAGCAGTGGTTACACTTTTCTGGAACAATGCAATGATCAAAACCTGATGACAAACACATGAATGCAGGAACTTGATGCTGCCATAGTTATTTAGAGAGCGCTAGCGGACAATCAGCGCAGTGCACTTCCGTCAGATTTTTCTTAACATGAACTCGGTTGTTTCGATGTATTTCAGACAGAAGTGCTATGTGTGGCTTGGAGTTGGTCCACTTTACCTAGACAAATTGACCCAGTAAACAATCTTGAGCCAGTACAAGCCCTCAGGACTGAAATAATCTTCACCCTAGTAACGAAGGCTTCAGGTCACTGGGGGATACAAAAGCTGAGAGGTGTTATTGGTCTGATCTGGGATAGATCACAAATATTTTCCAAATTACCTGTTGTATTCATGTGATCGTGACTGATGAAAGTTGCAGAAATTGAAGAATTGGAAAGGTGCCTCCATCCCCAGCTTCCCTACCCGGCTGGGGAAGGGAGATGGGCGAGCAGAGAGAAGAGCAGGGGCTTTTCCACTTTTCTGCACGTATCTATAACACTGGCCTTTGGGAAAATATTAACTTAAGCCTGCCTCTAGAGAAAGGAGCTGCACGTTACCTCTTTGCCGTGTTACGCCACCTTTAAAGAGCTTTAAACAACCGGCAAGTGACAGTGGCAGCTGCTGGCAGGGGTCTGCAGGGACAGGCGCCACTGTGGGCTGCACAGATTCCTTGGTGGGGCCGCACGCTTGCAGCTCGGGTGCCAGTACATGCAGCCTTTTCCTACCACGTAAAAGTAAAAAGACACATTTTTCAGCATTAGGTTCTTATGGGATTTTTTTTTTTTTTTTTTTTTTTTTTTTTTAAGTATTTTACACACGCAGTCTTATCTGATGGCTGACATCAATTGCAATCTTGATTTCTTTTTGGAATGAAATCTCCTCATGGATATGATCCAGAGAGAAACAAAAAGCAAGGGGCGGAATATTTAGGCTGCCTGGGGCATGGAGTTAACATCAGGAAACTGGCTTTGTTGCAGTTGGGTTTTACAACGCCAACTCTTCCCTCCCTCTTTCCCTCCTTGAGCTGCTGGACAAGGTAATGACCAGATTTTATTTTTCAAAACTTAGTGGAAGATGGCAAACAAATTAAGCATTCGTTTCCCTTTCTTACTTTGCAGACAAATGCCAGCCGCTCATGCCAATGCCAAAACCAACCCAAAATGTATTAAGCCTTATACATGTGAAGTCAGAGTGACCTAATGGATGCAACAGTTAATTCAGACTTTGGTTTTTCAAATTCTTTTCCTCTTGACTAATCCTACCAAACACAAGTCACAAATCTGTTCTCAGTTCCCATATGTGCACAATGAATTGACTTCTCTTCTGAGAGCTCTGCAGTCAATTGATGAAAAGTACTATTAAACAGCTAAATTTATTTCTAAAAATACGCAGCACCAACAGTACCATAATGAAATTCTACTAAAAGGAAACCCTGACATCAGAGAACATAAATGTAAAGAGTGATACATCCTACCAAAAAAGGAAGGAGTTTCTGCAAAATATGGCAGAATTTTCCTGAAGAGATGATGTTATCTTTCAGCTTGAGACTAAAAATAGTACGGCTGTTTATCTAGTACACAAAGCCAGAGACAGCATCTCCTCCCAAAAGTTTACAAACAACATAAACTGCAGTCAGACGAAATACAGGGAATATTAATATAACAGCAATTACCTTATTAAATTACACTACTTGTATTTAAGAGTTTTCCAATTTTTTATCGCATTAATAAATTTCTTTAAGGCATAACATTTTAGGATGCTTACACAGAAGTATGCAACAAAAAGTCTAAATAAATTGATGAAAAGAGACTTTAACAATGACAGCGAGATGCAATGGTCATCTCAGAAGCAGCAGAAGAGACAAAAAGGAGTGAAACATGTAGGGTGTCTTGTTTACGGGTCAGTACAACAGCTCTCCTGGGTGCGTAGCTCTTACCGTCCATCCGAAGTCCTCCCTCCCTACTGCTCAAGGGCTATACATAGCTGTCAAGTTGAAAGGCCAAATAGCCTGTGACCAATATAGGTTCTTTGGTAACCGTTAATTATTCCTAGTCCAATAATACCAATGCAGTGGAAATACTTTCCATATCATAATTTTTTTCCCATAGCATATTTACCATAATTTCCCTAGAAAATTCATAGAGGCTACCTGTTAAACTACAGCCCTTTGCCTTCCAGCACAAGAGTTACCACCTGCCTCCTGGATCCACAGCACAGAGCCACAGGGCAGGCTAAGAGCTTGCTTTAACACGTCCAGGTTTGCTATCTACCCTCTGCTAAGGTGTCTGTTAGCAACACCAGATGCACAACTCCTTAAAATACATTCACAGGTTCACCTATGGAAAATAGGTTCTATTAGAGAAAACAGAATTTTTTTTTTTTTTTTTTTATAAAAAAAAATAAACCAGTACAGCATTTTCTAAGCAAGCAGAGTGATTACTACAGAAACGGACTACCAGGAGAAGCAATAGGTTCATTATCTTTTATTGTCTTGAGGGAAGACAGCTCTGCTTTTGCAAACAACTCAGTATTGGGACATGTGAGTGAAAACAAGTCGTTATACAGAGAAGATTAGATGGTTTAGCAATTGAATTTGACCTATGACCTAGACAATGTCATAAAAAAAGTTTAATCAAATAACTGGAATTAAAGATTAATTTCCGAACTGAAATTGGTGAGCTTCTTGCTGTCCACAGTGCAAACAGCTATACTGAAAGCATCTATCACTCTATTAAACACATCATTACAGACCTTAGGAAACACATGTATGAGATCAATATTACCAGGACTAAAGCTGGGACCGCCTCCAATATATAGCATTCCTATATATTTCCAAAAATATTAAGTTTCTTTGTATTTATAAAGGCTCTGAGAAGCTGCCTTTTTCTAATTCATAAGAGGACAGGTAAATCAAGCAAGTATCCAACCAACGTTATAGCAGTTTCTGACAACTTTAGCTGAACAGGCAGGCTTCTTCTGCCAACTTAAATTTGCAGCTCGTGCTGTTTGCTGCTTTCTAAAATAGGCATGATTATGGCACACTTCTAGATCTACATAGACCTCATATGCTTCAGAGACAAGATGCAGAAAGCCCAGCCGAGCATTTCTTCAGAGCTGGCGGCACCACCCTAACATCAGTCTCATACTCTTTACAGGACACAGGCTGTGTTGTTCCCACGGAACCTTGACCTTGGAAAAAAGCTCAGGCATATCACAAGTTCAAATTACAGATTCATGGAAAGAAATGTGAAATGGGTGCCTATCGCTTCAGCAGTTTTTCTGAAAATGTAGCATATCACTTCAGTCCAGAAAGATTATTTAACCCCAAAGTTTAGAAATAATGGGAGTTAAGGGTCCTCAGCACAACCTAAGTTTCAGTCTTAGGTCAAACCCAATTAGTAATATAGACACAATCAAATCTACATCAATGTAACTGGATAGCTCTATTAAGATAGAAATAGAAGTTTATTGTTATGCTGGTTTTCTGCAGACAATGAAATTTAGGCCACGCTACCAAAAATGAGCTAAAATTCATCATCTGAGGTGACGCATCACTTAGTACCATCCTGAAAAACATTTAAGACCAAGATGGACACAACTAGCCACTGTTATCGGTGGTTCCCAAGTCAGGACAATGGGCACAGCTGGACACAGGCTACTGGGCCACACAGATGTTTAATCTGAGCTTGTACAGCAAATTGAAACACAAATGCTTATTACTAAAGGTCTTATGGTTTGTAAGGTTTGTAAGGTTTGTTGTTCTCACAGTCGACGACACATTAAGACAGTCTCTGAGATGTTGCTAGTTTTGTGCCATGAAAAGCCATGGCTATTAGAATAAAGATGTTAAAATGTTTACATGTAATTCTGTACTAAGGCACATAAATAAATGCCCTGGTTTCAGAGTGACAAAACACTCTGCAGTTCACAGTGATTTCACGCATGGGTGATGGATGTTTAGCATTTCTGAAAGTCCCAGCAGTGATGGAGAAGCCAGACGTTCACACCAAACTCTCCATCCCAGTTGAGGACGGGCTCTGCAGCTGCACCTACATAACCCACGGGAGAGGTCTGCATCTTTTAGACAACTGTTGAACAGATCTGTGGTACATAAACTCTGTTTCTCCACAGGGCCTGGTGCAGGAGAGCTTACAAATGTTCATAAATGAAGCTGACACTAGTTTTTCTCCTATTTTCTGAGGCAGGAATGAGCCATCAAAACATGGCCAAGACGACTGGCTGGTAAATGGCCATGCAAAACATTTGAGATGAAACTGTCCGTAGATCTCAACAGGAGCTCTGCAGCCACGCTTTATGATGGTTTCAGATACCCACAGAGAATTTTGGACCACGTGCCCAGAGGTCCAACTCAGGACCTCTTCAGGGCAATCTTCAAAATTAAGTCAGGTTGCTCAGGCCTTTGCCAATTAAATTTTTAAACCCTCTGAGGCTGGAGATTTCACAGCCTCTCTGGGCACCCTCCTCCAGGGTGCAGGCACTCTCACTGCGATTTTTCTTTTCCTTACAACCAGTGGGAATTTCCCTTGCTACACCTCCTGACTTGCCTCTTGCCCTTTTTCCCTGCACCTGTGAGGGGAGCTTGGCTCTGTCTTCCCTCTACCCACCCATCAGGGGGTTGAAGACCGTGATTCAATGCCCCATGGCCTTCTCTTCTCCAGGTGAACAAAAGTGGACCCCTCCTTAGAGGCCACACACTCGAGGGATGCTCACAGCAGCTCCCCTCATCGCGCTCGCTGCACGAACCCCGGCAGGATTAGGGGCTGGATCCTGTTGACCAAGCGGGTGGGAACGCTGTACCAAAGCGTACACTATTAGTCATGGAGAGGTTGAAGACGGCACGCAAACCAACGCTGCTCTCTTATCACCAGTATTTACCTACCGCCTGCGCTCAGGCACACTTCTGTCACTGCTCCAAAGCCAAGGGCAGAGCACAGGGTTTTATTTAGCCTGAGCAGGGCAGGAACCACCGAGCACACCGAGGCTCAGACCACAAGCAGAAACCCTGCAATTGGCACTTTCGGAGCCTGACTTATAGCCAGGTTAACAGACAGCAGAACGGAGAGCATATGTGCGAGTCACAGGGGTGAGGTGTTGGAGTCACTGCCAGACACTCGCTACAACTCGCGGTGCAGACATACGCAGCCCCAGCTGTTCCCAATTGCCTGGTATCCCAGTTACAGGATTTGGCTGCAAACCCTTTTCCATTCCCATCTTCCTGACATCAAGGGTAATAGTGGCAACACGGCCCATTCCTATGGTTTCCTTTGGTCTCTGTGCCCTACACAATTATATATGCAACCTTAAAATTAGATCCTCTGTATCTGTGTTGCATCTAAAATTGCAACCGAGTGATTGCTTTAATGCTGCTGGTATTGCAAAGCCAAAAGAAACATCAGAGCAAGGCAAACCCTACAAGACTCCGTACAGCCAAGCTTGCCAGCTGAACTCTATCAAAACTCCTCAGCGGTCTGTTAAAAGGTAAAGAACAGAAATATCTGTTTGACTTGCAGGTCCCAGCTAAGTTTGCAATACTGAGAACATCAACAGGAAGAGAGAGGTAAAGAATTTGTAAACAGAGCAAAGTAAATGAAAGTAAGTGAGATGAAAATAAAGAGGAAACTGTAACAATGTTTTTCATGCCTTCTAGAGCATTCACATCATTTTAAACTGCAATATTTGTAGCAATCCGGGATTTATAAATGTACCTCAATAAACTCTCTTGACAGAAGTAAAAATGAGTCAAGAAAAAACTGAAGTGGTCTGTGATCAAGAACTCTCCAAATTAATCACTGCATATAAGGCTGCCTATTCATTTAGTCCTACTTAGCGCTGCTCAGCAGAGCAGATCACAGTGTACATTGAGACAGCAACTCACAAACTGCCTTATGTGTTACTTCTGAAATTCCCTGTTATCCATGAATCCTCAGGTGACATACCTGCGAGGGGAAAGAAGTATATGACCTATTTTCTAAAGTGACAAAAGCTCTTGCATGACACTCTCGAGCAGAACAGGTTCTGTGGCTGCTTCTTCGTATGATATGCATCAAACTTTAACTCCTAGTTCACCAAGGATTTCACCATACGACCAATGTCACAGGAATCTGATTTTACTTCGTCATCCTCTGAAACAGACCTGAAGGAACACAACTGCTGTATGCTTAGTGCTCCACATTTATACTACATCCAGCCATTTCACTTCATAAACCAGTACGGGTGAGGAATTTTATTTTTTTTCCCCCCTGAAGCTCAGATGAACTTGGCAAGAGGAAAGAGGAAGAACATGGGATAATCACATTTCATCCTCTTCTGAAGTATCAGGGAGTGCCCCATGCTAGAAATGAAACGACAGAAGACGTACTTGAAAACTTCCAAGGAACTGGATGCTGTATTTCTGAGCAGCTACTCTACAGTAACAACTGAGATACCACACTTGTTCCTCATATCCACCATGAGGAGCAACTGCAGTCTGTTAGTTTTACAATGACAGTATTACTTAAATCTAAAAATAGGAGTTTCTAAAGAGCAAAAAAATATACTATATTACAAGAACATTAAAGTCTTTAAAATATCACTAGCGATACCTTCTAATTCAGGAATGTTTATTTTTCATGGCCAACTGCATTTAGACTTTGTTTTCCTTCAACTACAGATCAAGCAACTTGTCCTATAGGATCAGGAGAATCTCCAAAATAGTTATTGATCAAGCTGACTAATGCCAGCAGAATGATTTGCTTTTACAGAGAAAGGGAGAAAAACGGCTCCTAAAGCAGACAGAAATAATCACTGAATGGAGTTTATATTCCTCTCACATTCCTTTTCTGAAATGGAAAAACAAATAACCGTGCTGCGTGCAAAACAATACTCCATCCAGATTTCGGAGCACGAACATTGACTAATAAGCTGTGAAAAAAACATTCCAACATTTCAGACGATAACAGTTAAGGACCTTGACACACTGCTAATGGATCTTGACATGGGAAATAATCTAAATTCAGAAATATTTGCCTTAAGGTTACATTTAAGGATGCAGCCAGCCAGCAAGTTGTCCAATAATCTCAGAGGCCCATCCGCTGCCCTGCGCCTGACGCTGGGCTTGTGCAGAGACACAGCTCTGCCGCCTGTGCCCCCTCTCACCCGGCACTTACGGAGCCCTGCTTCAAAAAGCCCCAAGGAGCACAACCCATTTCCACACAAATATGTCCAATTCATTACTGTGAGTGCTGGACGCTTGGTTTGAGAGCTCAAGGTCCGAGGGTGCGTTAACGGCACCAGCAATCCCCTAGCAGGGCTGGAAAACGCGGCGGTGAGCTTAAAGTTAGCCAAGAGAGCTGCGTTTCCACTGCTAAAAGCCTGAATTTGTGTAGTGTAGAGGGGGAATGATTTGTCAAATTAGGCAAAACTAAAATCAGGGTTTCCTCACTTCTCCTTGAATGTTGGCCAGCCCATCGCATAGAAGAAGGTAAGAGAGGGAATAGGTTACCTCAAGAGCCATGCTTCAATTAATTTTTCAATTTTCTTTACATTTCTTAGCCCTCTATGTTTTTATGACAAAGCTGATTATTGGGCATTAAGTACATAAGCCATTAATGTCCTGAGAAGCAAAACTGAAAGTATACTGACTTTAACATCGTACTGAAATGGCAGTAAGATGTGTACCGATACCAGCCACGAAGGATGCTCGTCACTGTACAGATGCGGCGCTGCAAACAGGCAAGTTGGCAAGAAACAGACCTCGCCCAAAGCCAAGCATCTGGATTTTTTAAAGCAGAACTAGCCACATTTCCAAAGATCTGCTGCAGCGCTGGGGCAGCACGTGAAGGCCCGTGGCAGCCAGAATGTCCTGCAGCCAGGAGTTACCACCTGATGTACCATCACCTGATAATCTCTTCTGACCTATTTCAACCTCTCATAACTGCACTGTTTGTTCTTACAATCCAAGAACATGATGCCATTTAACAGATGTCATACACTGAGCTGAAATCCTTTTCTAAAGAGCTGGAAAGAAGTATCTTCAACAAAAACCTAAAGAATCCTAAGATATGGCTTCCTATTTTTTACAGTCTGAGAAATTATATACATTCTATGCAGTTCCTCTTCAGAGGAAGAAAATACCATCAGGAAATACATGTCATTACTTATTTTTTCAGGGAAACATGGCTAAAATGGCAATGAAATAAAGCACTTCTGTTTAATTACAAAACTTGGAGGATTGCATGTTACAATCTGCACACATTCATTAGTTGGAGAACTCCAAAGCAAGTCGACCTCTTGCTGGTCTTATCCAGTAATTTAATACTCTCTTCTACTACTGCTCAAAATGAAGGGCTGAAAGTAAAACACTGTGTCTAACTATAAGATATACTACAGTCTGAATCAGTTGTACTATTGTCTCCAGAGAGGATTCCTATCAGCATATTCGCACGTGAACTTTGAAAAGGAACTAAGAATCTCCCAAGCAGAGCAGGACCCTGTGTGACTGACCTGCGTAACCTCTTTTGTAACCAGAATCACTCTGTTCGTCCTCCATTTGGGCTGTGACACTCCATTAGCTGTTCTCTGATCCAGGCAATCAAATTTTCCCTCTAATATAATAGTTTAAAGACTAAATAGCCATGTGAATTTGTGTCATGACATTTAATTTAATCTAATCTAAAATAATTCACCTAGTATGTAATTAGCCCTGCAATTCCCTTTTTGCACTTAAATAATAGAGACCATGTTACGCCATTTCTGGGAATTGATGGGAAACTAATTTTCTCAATCTCAAATTTTTAACCTACTCTCTTCTTCTTTCTATGATTTCAAGATGGCAAAGAACTGAAATATTAGTCTGACAATATTAGACATCCATGCCATGTACATACAGGCGTAAAGGGCAGTGACTGAGCTCTTTCTCAGCAATAGTTTCAGCCAAACTCAATGGTAAGTATATGGAAGTCAGCTGAGGAAAATCACATGTAGAAATATCTACTTACAACACATGCAATGATGCATTTCAGCTGTGTTTTACTATGCCACATGATTGTATGCTTTCTAGATTTAAAATTACAACTTGAGTCGGCAGTCCATTAATATAGAATAATGTTTCAAAGTATATACTATCGGGCCACTTTAAATGATATTATCTGTGTGTGTATATATATTACAAACTAAATGATGTTTACCAAATACACAACGCATTTCTGTATCTAAAGCCAAATCTTATGTCTAAATGGCAAGGCAGGGGAGGGGGGTTGCATGAATCCCTCTTGATACAGATAGCTGATGATGTGCTGCATTGGCAAGAGGGGAAACAGACTGAGCGAAGGTTTCTGGAGTAACAAGCACAAATCCACAACAGTTTACTCCATCTCAAAAGTAACAGGAAGACTGGGGATTTCTCCTGGATTACCAAACAGCGCAGCAACTCCTCAAACCTTATGCGAGGCTAATTTTAATACCACATTGCACCCTTATTTTCTTTGCAGAACCGGAAACATCGTTCTGTTACAATAAACACCAAACTTTGAATTACAGCTTTTCCGCAGTAATTTTGGTGGAAATCTTTTGGAAACAGTAATTTTAGTCAATCTGTGGCATTAAATTTGCTGTACAATACTTGTCCCATTGATGTTACTGGAAAATTTCCATTGATTTTGCAGAGTAGGTGTGGGCTCCTCACATTTAATTTATCATAAAAATTGATTGTAAATTGTTTACATAGTCCACACAGACGTGCAAAATCAAAATTTGGAAACATCAAAGCTAAACCTATACTTAAAACCAATACTCCTAAAACTGCCAGTTAGACTTTCAAATGAGAGCTAAGAACTCTCAGGGGTTTTTTCCACTCTCTTTTTTCCCAGGATGTTATTTTTATCTCGGCACCGTTCATTTTTGCTATTTCATTTACACCACATTTGGTGCAATTACTGAGGTAGAATTGTGTCAAGTCTCCTCTGCACTAGACTGTTTTACACTAACTTTTCTACTGCGTTTATAACTTTACAATCTATTTAATTGGTGTTTTAAATATTACAAAGATACAACTTTGGACTTTAATATTCCCTCTACCAGCCTCAATTCTACTGCTAAAGAATTTAAATGTTTCACAGTATTTCATACTCTTCTGTTCGAATTCACAGACAGGTAACTGAGGATAGGATTCTGTGCTGGAGTTTAATAATCTCTGATGCAGATGTCACCATCTGCGTTAACCATCTCGATGCCCTTTAAAGACAGACTCAGGATTTCTAGCACGTGATTCAATCCACCCTGAAAGTCTGCTCTCACCTGCACTGCTGGACACCTGCCTTGGCTTGGGCACTTCCCCGGAGAGGACCGGCACGCTGGCAGTGCACGTTTCATCCACAGACCATGTGGGAACATGGACGGTCAGCACACATGGAAATACCTACATTTTCAACAGCCATGAGGAAATGCCAAACTACGTTTTAGCTGAAGTCTCTGGCAGGTGCCTGACCCCAGGTCTCGTGCTGTTCTAACAGGGAGCTCGTTTTCCTCTCTGTTTGCGCTAGGCTCTCATTTGGCTCGCTGTGAGGATGTGATATGATTAAGCATGTTGACATACAGAGTCACCACGTAATTGTAGCTATTCAACGTCTCCCTGTTGTTGTGGCAGAGGGTATATTTAGCAGCTACAGTTACCCTCAGAAGTGATATACACAATCAACTCTCAAAGCCTCCCCCTTTCTCCTATGCACAACCCTGTATTTGCCTTAAAGACTGTAGTAATTTGCGATCAGCTGCGCTCTGAAGTAACCACCCCCCGCTGCCGCACTACGCAGATGAATGCTGAACCGCTGGAAAACACAATTCCAAGTCAGTTCTCAAATCCTGCATGTATCGCAGGATAAATTACTTTTGTATTGCCCTGGGCAACTGGATCCCTCCGGGTGCCAATCCGAGCTAGGGCTCCATGAAACCTCCGTGATTTTCACCTTCTCTGTCACCACGGTACCTCGGCCAGCAGAAAAGGCCGAGCTTTTAACCCAAATATCCCCGCCCGAGGAGCCCCGTGCCCCCACTCCCGGGATGCCGGGCGGGGAGGGGGCAGCAGCCCGCCAGCCGCCCTCACCCGCATACCGGCGGCGAGGCCGAGGCGAGACACCCCCCCGAGCCCCCGGTACGGTGCTGGGGGCACACAGACGCGGGGCGCCGGCGGAGCCCGTCCCGCGGGGCTCCCCGCCGGGGGTGCGGGCGACGCCCGGGGCGGGGCCGGCACCGCCGGAGCCCCCGCGCGGGGTCCCGTCGCCCCGGCACCGCGACGGCAGCCGCAGCTCCTCCCGCCCGGCAGCGCCCGCAGCTGCGGCAGCTCCCCTCCGAGATACGCGCACGTTCATACACACGTATCTTCTGGGGTTCTTCTGAGATGAGCAGTTTTCAGCCGGCTCCCCCTGCCCGCACCCCGGAGAGCGGCCGCACCGCACCGTGACGGACCCCAGCGGGGCAGCGGCAACGTCCCCTGCCAAAATACAAGAGAGGGGGGGCTCGGCTGCCCCCGCGCCCGCCTACCTGTGCCGGTGCTCATGGCGCGCAGGAGGGGCCGCGCCCGCCGCCGCTCCCCGCCGCGCCCGCCGCCGCCGCCCGTCACCGCGCCCCCGCGGGCGGCACCATCCCCGCCGCCGCGCAGCCCGCAGTGGGGCAGGCGGCGCCGCGCTCCGCCCCCGCCGGCAGGTGCCGCGCACCCACAGCCCCGGCGCGGCGCGGCGGGCACCTTGGGAAGTGTAGGCAGCTCCGCGCCGCCCCGCGCCGCCGCCCGCGGACTACATCCCCCTCCGTGCCTTGCTGCGGCCGCGGGGGAGGCTCCGGCCCCGCCGCTTGTGCGGGCAGAGCTGCTGCAACCCCCCTCCACCAGCGGCAACTTCCCCGCCGCCTGCTCTCACCTGCCGGCCCGTCAGCTCTCCATCCAGCCCCGCTGTGCTCTGGGGGTGAGGTCTGCATTTTCCTGCCCTGCTTCTGCTCGGTTTTGTGATGCCCGAGCAAAGCAAACTGGTGCACAGGTGCTTCAGCATGTCCCCACAACGCCCAGGGAATGACGACGGGGGTGTTCGCGCTGTTCCTCGGCTCAGCCTATGCTCCAGGCAGCGCTGCGCCGCGCAGATGTTTGGCAGCACGTCTGGTTGTTCAGGAGGGGAAGGAAGGTAGTGCTTTCTGGAGCGGGTGAACTCTCACTGATCCGTCATATTTGAAAGCACAAGGACACAATGTTTTATTAAAGCCAGCTTATTCAGTATTTCATCAATCTGAAAATCTACTATAGTTCTGGAAGAAAGAATGTTTAAAAAAACCCAAAACATCCGTTTTAACAAAACCAGAAGGAGCCAGCTGTGGTTACATAAGCGTGTTGTATTGCACAGCTCCTCTGATGCCGCGTTCAGACTGGGTTCTGGGCAGCTTGGAGTTGCAGTAACAGCATGAGGAAATAGGGGTGTGAAGACTTGCTTTGCATTTATAGCAGCATGCTTATTGTGCTCTTTTCCACCAACAGTTACCTGAAAGTTAAAACTTAATTAAACTACACAACTTTCCCATCCTACACCAGTAACTGAAGTGAGATGAGCTCTGGGGCAGTGCTTATGTGTCATGATTTGATAGGCAATCATGATCCTCAGCTCCGTGTAAGTATAGCAGTACAGTATGGCTCTCATGGCATTCGGCTGATGCGAACTGAGAGCCCCTGGAGATAATCGCTGCCATTGGGAAGAATGCGGACCCGCAGTCAGAGCAGCCATACAGGATCAGACAATCCAACCCAGTTTCCCGTTTCTGACAGTCACCAGCAGCGGATACCTGGTGAAGGGACTTCCTGAGCAAGATGTGGTTCTTTGTATTGAAGAACCTTCCGTGGAGTTTCTTCTATTATCTTGTCCGGTTGTTTGAACCCATGCACTCTTCAAGTAACTACAGCATCATGTGTGGTGTGAAGAACCACCTGCTTTTGTTTTGAACATGCTATTTGCTATCTTTATTTGATGCCCGCTCATTCTTGTAGTAGAAGAGGTAGCAAACATACCATTCGCTATTCACTTTCTTTGTGTCACTCATGAATTTATACTGCTCTATCAGATTCCATCCTTCACTCCTACTCTACTTAGTCATTCCTTAAAACTGGCGACTTGTAACTTCAGTACCACGCTGCTATCTGTCGCCTTCTGTCATTTGTTTTGAAGTTGCATCATTGATTGTTTAACACCATCTTTCGCTAAGCGCTTTTATTACCTGTTTTCCATCCTGCAATCTTCTACCACCCATTTTCCATTGAAAGCTCTCCTGAGCTGCCCAGCTGTACGGAAGCATGCCAGCTGAGTTGCACTTGGCCTTGAAGAACTTCATTAAGATGCAGATCACAGAATGATGCATGAATATCCATGTATGTACGTATGTTATGTATCACACTAGTAGAAATGTGTAGAGCGTCTCAGTTGTGGCTATGCAGCAGCATCCATCTTGTCTGTTCTGCATTCGTGCCAATGACATCTGGCTTCCAGCATCACTGCAATTTGTGTTTTTAATCATGAACTATCTTTGCATATAGTAACCATCATGAGTTCAAGGCAATCTTTGAGTGATGCTAGTAAGCCTGTGGCTATGCAGAAGTCTTCCTTTAAAAGCTAAATTAGATGTAACTTTTTGTATTGAAGGTCATGGGCATGCAATCCATATTGGATGTATTGAAGAGAAAACTGCTGGGGGCTTTAAAGACGCTAAAAGATAGTTTGACCCTTCTGCTGGGCAGCAGTGCAGAAGGAGACTGCACACTAAAGCCTTTGCCTTTTCATTGTATTGAGAACCCCAGAGCTACAAGAGGATTTTGGAAGTTCCCTCTACCAGTCATGGAAACAACTGAAAGGCCCAAGTTACTACACACATCCTCAAAGTGCCTACATGATGCCAGACTTTAGGGAACACTGTAAGAAACAGGTCATGGACTTCAATATTCTCTTTATTTAGGACAATGCCACCTGCCAGAAGCTTAATTAGGAGACTCCGTGACCCAATGGAAAAGTCATATTCTGCCACTGGTAAGACCCCATTACTCCAACCAATGAACGAGGGAGTAATCACCACTTTTGAGGCCTACTGTGTAGAAGAGACCTTCTCCAAACTTATCCAGGACACAACAGGTAAGAAAAAGCCCTGCCTGAATGAGTTTTGGAGGTAGTTGAATGTCATGGATGGCATAGATAACATTAGCATTACTTGGGAAGAGGTCACAATTCAGTGTATAAATGGTCTATCGTAAAAATAGTTGCCAGAGTTTATTCTGAACTCTGTTGGGTTTGACGTTATCCTTGCTCTCCAGAAAGACATCATCTCTTTTGCTAAGGAAGTTGGCTTTGATGACATTGATGGGAAAAACGTGGTGGAGTTGTTGGCTTCACAGTCAAAATGAAACCATCCAGAAAGAGCCGGCAAGAAGGTTTACACTAAATGGTTTACACTAAATGGTTTACACTGAGCATCCAGTCTCACAGACGGAAGAGCTGAGACCTTTCAGGACAATGATCCATCCTGAGAATGGGCAGACACACTCATCGGGGCACTGTAAGATTCAGTCTCATGTTACCAATCCAGATCTCAGGCTAGTAGGCAGTCATCTCTTGATTTTCATTTTTAGAAGCAATCAGCTTGTCCAACCACTGCAAAGAAGGCTGAGAAGTCAGCCTCAAAACCGTCAGCACTTTGTGCCACTTCTGTCATTACTGGAAATTGAATCGGCCCTTGGCAATCCTGATGATCCTGCTTCTTCCTCCGCATCCTCAGTGTTGTCCTGAATTCTTTTAAGACCATCATTATTTTCTGGAAGAGCTTGGAAAACTCTATGCAAGGCAAAATAGTTTACTTTTTAGTATAGAAATGTTTTCTAACATTTCTTCACTAATGTTATTTGGACACTGCTATGGAAGAACTTACATTGCATTTTACTGTCCTTGTGTAATTAAACTCTAGGTGTTTCTAAAGTATGCTCATGCATCTCGCTCTATCACATGACCTCTATTGGGAAAAAAATCTTCACTATCATCTGTTGAATTGCTAACCATCCCAGTTATCAGAAATGCATCCTTCACAAGTAAGGGAATATATCTCATATTTCCTTTTCTCTACATCCAGGAAACAGATGGGTATAGACAGGTTCTTGCTTTGAGGCAAGTTGTGCCTAGATTCTGTGGTTTCCTGGTATGATGAACTTGGAATTATGTACAGCTTCATGTAAAGGTAAAAGGAGTGAGTACTTTAAATGTAAAATGGAACAATGAATATAGCATATATTTATGAATAGATATTAGAATTACACTTGACAGTGTGCTTCTAGATGTTAAGTATACTGCAGATTTGCGAACTGACAAAATATGTATTCTTGCAGAAGCTGGTGTAGCTCAAGCAGCCAGAAAGTTTGGGGTTTTTTCCCCCTGTTTATCTAAGTGAAGTTAATCACATTAAAAAGTATTTCTCTTTCTTAACTTTTTTATTTATTTATTACCTTTAAAATTCAAATAATTCAGTTGGGCTATATTCATTTATTAATACTGGTATTTTATAATTCAGTTTCACAGCAAAGTTGTCATACAATATTTTTATTTAGTGTTTTCATGAAAAAGTCCAGCTAAAGCAAGCAAAAAGGATTGTTTCTAATATTTCTGAACTTTTCAACAATGGGGAGGCCATAAGCTTCCAGCACAATAAAATTATTACTTTTATTTGACTGTTTGTCTGCAAAGCTTTTTAGGTCACTGTCAACTGAGTATGAAAGGGGTCATATTTTAAAAGTATCTCAATGATAGAGGGTCCAGCAAGAGGGAGAGGAACTAGAACTTCTGCACTGGAAATGAAGCAGAACTTTTGTCTCTTCAGAAAAAAAAATACTTGTGAAAAAACCATCATCTAGCCAGTTGCCAGAAGTGATTTACATGCTAATCCAGAATATAGAAGACCACAAATTCAAGTAGCTGTTTAACCTGATGAAGGAAAAGAAGTTGGCCCTTGGCTTCATGTTCAAAGCTGACATAGTATCACAAGATATTTAGGTCAAACAGCAACTTGGAGTGAAACTTAAAAGAACAATTAGTCAGTTTGTGCCAGCTGTACTATTACTTGTTCAAATCCTTCTAAAAATGTCCTAAATGGATATCTCATGTAAAAAAAAAAAAATCAGAAAAACCCCACATAAATTAGATTTCCTCTTATAAATCCTACTGAGCATATCTGTATTTCATGCCTTTAAATTCTATTAGGTAGTCCTGAAAACTGAGCTTAAGCTCCTAAGAAACTGGGATATTTCTTTACTTTTTAACCTGAAATCTAATTATTAGGCTCATATTCACTCCAAGCTGCTGTCTATTGACAACTACTACATCTTCTGGAAGACAAAAAGTAATCTTACAACTTACAGTAATTTATTTTGAAGTGGTTATGTTTTAAATGACAAATTATCCCTCAAATGTGTTCCATAAATTTCCAGAAATGTGTCATTTTCCCATTACTTCAAAAATAGTAATTCTTTTGTATCACAGAAGACTAAGAACCTGGCATGACATGGCTGTCAGGACCCCTCTTTTGCTTTTTACTGATTCTCCTCTGTGTGAAGAAACCACCCTAAAAAGCTGTATGTTAAAAACATTTCTACTTTTTTTTTTTATGAATCATATGTCTCTCAGGAATTCAGGGCTGGACTACTTTGCCTGGCTTACAGTCCTGTAACTAGACCTGGACTAGTCTAATTTTATGTCTAATCCCAAATCTAAATTATGATGTTTTTAGCATTAAAGCTACTATATCACGGAATTACTGGTTCTAGGACAGTTGCCTAAATAAGCCACGCTTGTGTTTGTACCCTGTTTGTGCCTGTAATGGTAGTTACCTCCCTACCACCTTAGTGTTTGTTGTATTGATATGACATTGATAGTAAATAAAATATAAGTCAAATCTGAAGTTTCAGAAGAATAACAGTCTGGGATCTTAAAATGAGATTCTGAGTATGGAAAAGAATTGCCAACTATTCACTGAGCCAGAAGTACACATGTTTATAAATAATGAATCAGCGTGAAGCAGCTGTAATGAAATAATAACGTAGCACTATATTGAGTTGACTGCATTGCAATATCAAGATGTCTGTAACAACTTCTATGCAAGGCTTCTCTCGCACCGTAGGCAGAATATAAATACTGCATCAGCAGTTATAACTTAGACATCACTTACCCATTACAAACCTAAATGCATTATGATCAGTAGGTCAAGTAGAACTCCCAGGCAAACTTTGAAAACAGAAAGAATGAAATAACATCAAAGGGAACAATGGCTGAGGATGAAAGAAGTCTTTGTTACAGTGAGACAATCAAGGGCTGTTCTCTCATGTCAGCAGTCAGCTTTTGGAAAGTTGGTCAGAACAAATAAAATTTAATATTGCAGACTGCTGCGTACAACAGGAAGGCTAGCAGGTAATGATTAGTATAGATATATAATTTGTACACAAGAATGACAAGCACCCAGGTTACAGCAATGAAATGTGCAGAAATAGAAATGCAAAGGACGGTTTGGGGAAGAGCCAAGACAAAGCATGAATAATATAAAAGTCACTACACTTGCAAAAACATTGGCAAAAATTTAATTCTGAGAACAGCAGATGAAGCTTGCAAGAATTTCAGTGCAATGTTACACAGTCTGTGTAACCAGTGATATCTGTGCTCCTGACTGTAAACGTAAATAATGTTGTGCTTTCTGTAGTAAACAAGCGAGAACTGTGATACTGTCCTTTTTGTGCCTGTTGCAGGGAGGTTAACGCTTATTAAGCATATTGTAACCTCTTGCAAATGTGACTCCTTGTAAAGTTGCTCTTTACGAGAAGCTGCATCTTCTCACTTCAAGTAGATGATATTACAATCCATTGGCCCTGAGTCAATTTAACTCTGTTTTGCAGTACAGGCTGATGTATGCTGATTTCCTGTCGTTTGTCCTACATTGCACTTCTAACACTGTTCTTATGTAAAAAAAAAACCACAGTATCATGCTAGCAGAATTTAGACTCTTCCTGGGTGATAAAATTCTCACATAGCACCATCTGTAAGCGAGGCTTTGCCTGGTAAGATGCACAATAGTTTACAGAAGCTTTTGGCATGTTCTACCAGGGAACATACCTCAGCTTGAAGACATCAGTCCCTAGAAAAATGCAGCGGTGACCGAATGCTCCTGTCTGTGTCCCCAGCTGCATTAAAGCTGGCTTGTTCTATCAGTATTGCTTTCCAGGCTTAATGATACAAGCTGAAGGTCCCAGTCTGTATGTAATGGCCTGGGCCAAGCCTACCTAAAAGATAACTTAAAGGTTTTATGTGAGGTTTGTGGATAACATATGCACAGATGTCAACTAGAAAACAAGGAGGCATGGAAACGTAATATTTTTTTCCAAACATGGGAAAAAATGGAAAAAATATTACTGATATAATGAACGGATATGACACATACTGTGCCTTTAATGGAGTGAGCCCAGAATGTATTAATGCTTATTATAATTTTTCTTTTTAGTTGCATACTCTTAAACGTATTAAGAATCTTTTTATAGCATGCCCCTACACATTCACACCTTAACATCATTATTGCCTGTGATGGCAAGTGAAAGTATATTTCACTTAATCAAAAGTCCATAAATGGAATTGTAAGACAGCTCAAAGTCCAAAATTTAAACTGGAAGTATCTAGAGTTTTGACAGTCTTCAGATCCATATTGACAAAAGCTCCACTGTGCTTCAGATCTTCTCTATTAAATAGAAAATCTTTCCTTGTATTTCTCAAGACTGTTGATGGCACTATACCTTTTAAAGACTTTATTATTCTTTTAAGAAATACTGTATCAGGCTTGCCAAGGCTGGATACTTAAGAAGCAGAAAGTCTTGTGCTTGTTATGTTTATTACCGTCTTTTCATATACTTAGTTGTGGTGTCTGTGGCCAAGCGGTCTAAAAAGATACATATGAAAGGAGAGATGTTACAGGAGTTGTAACTTTGATCTACAGATAAAGCTGCAAAAAATGGACACCATTTTGCGTACTTCTTCAGGTCTCAACTAGAGGGCAGCAGTAATTTGGAAAAACCCCATTTACTTTGCTAGTTCTACACGGATGCAGACTTTTACAGTTACTTGTTGAAGTCAAAATTACCAATACAGGATTTTCTATACTGTAGACATTTTGGTGGCTGGAGATGTTAATCCCAAACTATAAGAAGATAGTATTTTGGGCTACCTTGATCAAAGTGAAAACCCTCACATGGCATGCCTACCACCACTATTCATTCCATTGTACACAGAAGCTATTGACACTTAACTGTGTTGCACCTCATGAATGGCACAGAGATTACAGGATGATAAATCACAATTCTACGATCATTTCTGGCCTGATGGCTGTCTATCATTTTGGGTCCTCCAGGTATTCCTTCAGGCATGTTCTTCCACAGAGCATCAGCAAAGGCAAAAGTGAGCCTTCATTTCCACTGAATCCATATTGAAATATCTTTCTTCCACTTCGGATGCCTAAGTAAGTCAAAATCTACTTTCTCAGTACTGAAACTAGCTCAGGAGATATCTGTATTCCATGTATATTCAAGCTCCCATAAATAAGTTTCCCTCACCCTGCATTTTCTAGCACTAAGCAGAATCACCAAGCAGATGGGTAAAATTTCAGTACTGCAAATTAAGTGTTGCAGTGTACAGCTAAGGATTATAAGTTCTTTTCTGTTGAAAGTTTTTTTATCCATCCCAGAAGTGCTTCAACACCCTAGTAAAAAAAAAAAAAAAAGCATGAATATGTATACAGAAATACCAAAATATATTTCAAATAGTATACATTTATGCAAATCCTTAGAAGGGAGAAAGAATTGAAGCAGAGCTAAATATTCATTGCTGCAGCTCCTCGCCCTTGTTTTTTAAAATCATGGAGCCATGGCTTTCTACTCTAGTCCTCACAATAAACAGTTTCAGAGATACCAACATAGTTCCCCTGTTTTAAAAACTAGCAGGAAAACTGTGACAGAAATCTCACTCAGGAAAAAAAACCTTGATTAGTGCCCTTTTGTCAATGCCTAAGAAGGAAAACAAAAGATTTCTCAGAAGGAAAAAAGATACCAAATTCATTCAAACAACAAAATAAATAATCTCAAATCAATATATCATTACGTAAGTATTTCCTGGCTAGCTGTAAGAAGGTACAAACCTTTCCTTAAGAATAAACCCTTATTTCTACCTGCAGACTTCAAGCAGCTGGAAAAAGTTAACTTTTAATGAAAAATCAATTCACCTGATTATAAAAGGAAGTACCCATTTTCCTTTAAATCACCTGCAATGCTATAAAAGCCTGAGGAGGGTAAAAAGTTGTTTTGTTGGTTTTTTTAAGTGAGTTTAAGTATAAATTGAATTGCATGTAGACTTTTTTTTCCCCTTTTAATAGCTGGAGGAAGATACTGTAGAAGAACAGTATCGTTGCTTCTATATCAACATGTGTTAGCTAAATTTTTAAGGCTTTGTCAGCTGTTTTAGAGGCCTTGTTTACCAGGTGGTTTGTTAATCCTAGTAGGTGAGACAAGATATAAGGAAATAAATTTCACTGTCAAAATTTAAAAAAAAAACAATTAAAAAATTAGAGAAAGCTCATTCTCTATACTGGAGTTTGTGAATAGAAGCTCTCTGAATGTTTTTGGTTTGGGGTCATGGAGAAGTAAAAGCTTTCTGATCTATGCGCGACTCAGAAGTTTGCACCTAATTAGGGGAGGTTGTTATCCTTGTAGGGCAGAAAATAAATCCTGGTGACCCAGGGGGTAAAGGAAGGAGATAATTAATCTTCTAAGTGGTAAGTGCTAATTATCAATTTTTTTTCTGAGCTGATGAAACTGTTTTAGAAGGTTTCTCTTTCTCTAATACATGGAGGCCTATCGTCCATGTCATGGCTGAGACAGAACAGGGAATCCTGTCACAGCCTTCTTGCCTGCTGGGATTTGGATATGAGCCCAAACCATTTCCTTGGTAGCAGCGTGTTGGGTTTTTGGTCCGTGGCCAAAAATGTCTTCAAGTGAGTAACAGTGCCTCTTGGGAGCTGCTAAACTTAAGAGGAAGCTTTGTCAGGTGTGCACCATGTTACAGCTTGTGCTGAGGAATAACAAGCTCAGTAACATCTATTCTTAACATTTGGTAATTGTAAGTAAACTTAGCTATTATTTAGTGAGCTGGGTAAATAGCTTAGGAACTGTTTAAGTGGTGTAACAGCTGGATGTTTTGACTCAGCATTTTCCTGCAGACTACAAGGCGACAGCGTTTCCGTACAGATGGATGGCAGTATATTTTTCTTTTCATGTTTTCTGTTTTTCCTTTCTGAACCGGGCTGTGGAGCTGGGGTGATGTTTTTTCAAGACCTGGGGGAAGTAAAGCTATCTGGGTTCCAACCGGGCAGACGAAAAGATGACAGGACTCCTTGAGAAAACACTTTAACTCTTTAGATAACTCTATATGCATTTACTGTGGAGAGATAACACGCTAATCAAAAGGAAACATATGGCTAAACCTATTTCTGTCTTAAGTTTTGTGCAACCCTAGCGTGAATGTCATAATACAACTAATATCCATCCATGCTGCTAATTCTGCTAAGATTAATATAATTATTTGGGTAAGTTTGCTGAGTAAAAGGTTGCTACTGTAACTTCACAATTCAAACTGAATAGATTTCAAATCTAGGGGCTCAACTGTATTTCTCTGAACTTTGATGTTCAGATTGTATTACATTACCTTTTTTAAAATGAGTATACCTCAATCACTGGATGAAATAGGAACTGATAGAGACTAATTTAGCCAAGAAAGCAGTATCTTGTGTGATTTCAAGCTTGTCATGCCAGCTGTAAATAGCGAAGAATGCTAATTTGAGCAAAACATTAAGCAGAAGAGGGATCTTTTTCTGATAGGGTTCAGTAAGGGGAAATAAGCTTTGTAACATTTAGTCTACTTGAGATGGAAGAGATCAGACAGGAATTTAGTAAAGTGGGTAGGAAGACCCCTTCTTGTGTAAATCTGGTGTTTGCTAACAGTTATCAATAATTAGTCAAATGAGTTACACTTCAATGTGATTACATGTTAAAGTTAGCCCCTTTGGCAGTGGACTGTTCCTGCATAGGTATGGCCCCAACTGTGATGGAATAATAGTTATATTGGAAGGAATAACTTGGCCTTAATATTAAAATGTGTTGGTTTTCCTAAAACAAGCTGCTGTAGTGAAAAGTGGTCAGGCAAACATGCAGCTGCAGAAGGGCAGATAAACAGGATGATGAAAAGCAATGCCAGAGAGAGACAATTAGAGGAAGTGTCTTGTTTCAACACACAATGTCCTCTTCGGCCTCCTGGCAGCTTCTTTTAATAATCCTGAAAAGATCAGGGACAACCCAGTATAAACAGGGCCATCAAGTCTTCAGGTAATTTTAATAGTTAAAGAAGAGGTATTCCCAAGCCTATTTTTTTGCATAAGGAAATCTGAACAGGTAGCACAATTTCTGGTGATTAAAATGTAGTATAAGGGATACAGTTACTAATACGGAAGCCACTCTGTGCTGCTTTTGTGTTTTTCCTGTTTGCTACAATATATTGGTCTCTGGAGTTATTTCATGAGAGCAGCTGTTCACATTTTCAATAAGGTTATTCACTTACATCTCTGTAATGCAGATGGGTACTCTTTTAATAAGACAACAGGAAGTCCAGGGCCAACTTTTGATGTCATTATCCTGAAGGTGAAAACTTCCTTTTCCTTGTTTCCACTTAAACTACATGTCAATAGACACCCCCAAGAATCGAAGTACCATGCATGTGTGATGAAATACACTTTGGAGTAAAATCATAGAGGATGGCTGAAGAAGCAGGTATTGAAAAAGCAGCTGAGGAGCCTGGAGTTTAGTTGTTTCTATTCTGTTACTTGTTTCCTTAAAGCAAGTTGCATCTCTCCTAATTTCATTTCACTTTTTGAGATATTAGGGATACACTATTAGTGGTAGATTCTACAATGATTGGGCCATAGAAATAGAGGATGGAAGATTGGTATTCACTGGGAAAATTATAGGGTTAGATGATTTTCTGGTTTTTTGCAAAACTACCTTAAGTCCACGTAAAAGAGGTGATAGGAATACCAGTGAAGAACTGAGGTTATAAAATGTGACCAAAGATTATCCTTAAATATAAAAATAAAATAAATGTGATGAAAAGATGTAGATGATGCAACTGGTTGATGTCCTGATATCTCAAATGTTGGGATTTTGCCAACTAGAGATGTCTGAGATAACAGATGCACAGTCTTTGGGGTGAACACTGTCTGTTCTCTTGCAGTGCCTGCTGCAATGCAGCCCACACCAATGGCGTGCGGGGTACTCAGTGCTTACCCATAAGAAGAGTAGCGTAACTGTGACTAACTGTATGTAAAACTTTCAGTATGTTAGGGAGGAAGAGAAAATAAAAACATCTCAAGGTGTGGAGGACAAAAAGCAAGCAGATTTGAAATAGGATGGATTATTTTCAGTTTCTCTCATCCTTGCCTTTGTGAGTAATTTAGGATATGGCATCTGGATCAGTGATAAAGTCTTGTGACACAGAAGATATGCTCTGCATGTACTCTACAACAGACTTGCTTAACTTCCCAAACTGATATTTAATGCTGCATGGCTGTGTAATGTAGGATAGATTTGCAAAACTCTACACTTCTGCAATCTAAAACCAAGTGTATCAGAGTTAATTCACTGTCAAACAATTCTTCATCAGGCTTTTTGTAGCTGGAATGACAGCAAGAAATCTAATTCTGTGATCAAAAGCAAAGGGGAAACAAAGCCTGGTACTCCATCTGAAGGACTACTTGTTACTTTGTCTAAACAATGCTTGCTTAGCACAATGGCCTGGATGTGTCCCATGGAGTCTTTTAGGCAGTAATGCAAAATGCCAACATGAATTATTGCTTTGAAAAGCAGGAGTGTGTGAATCAACCTTCCAGCACACTTGATACATTTCTGCTTTGCCTAATGAGCTTTACTAGCTCAACTCCATGCTCATGAATGTGTGGTGTTTTTTTTAAAAAAGTAAGTTTTTAAATTAACAGTATTGGTTAATAGACAACTTTTTGTACTTGCCACATCCAAGCCAGACTGTGTAATCAACAGGAAAGATAAGAAGGTCAAACAGGAAGAGCTGTGCTGGAGTCATTTTTGCGCAGAGCTGAGGAAGGCACGGATTTGTCTGCTCTTTACTGGCATGTTATAGCAAATGAGACTTGGAAAAGGTAGGAGAACTCCTGTGCTCTATATTTGCGTGTCCATCTTTTGCTGTGTTTTAGGTACTTGCGGTATTTGACTGTAGGTTTATTGTCAGAGCGTTAGAATTGCAGCCGAAGGGGCATAATTTCAGTAGTGGTGTGCCAATAATGAAATGACTGAAAAACATGCGTAAATGTGATCTGTCGTGGCTATGAGAACATGCTGGGAGTTCCTGTGCTGCTCTTTGTTCCCTCTTCTAGGTAGTGTTGTGTGAGCTGAGCTGCTGTTCAGTAACAAAAGCATTCCTCCTACTTTATTCCTCTGCATTAGCTGCCACAGGCCGAACTCGGTCAAATCTAGCACTCAAAATGAAGTATTGAGATTCACAGACACCTTTTACCGTTTTGTAACAGTGATCTGATTTTTTTTTAAAGCACCCCTAAAGAGTATGCTTCTTTTTAATCAGCTATGAAGTTGTGGATTTTAGTCTACAATTTTCAGTATCTAAACTTGGAAATTTTTGGACTTACGGTGCTTTCAGAACTGGATTTAGGGTGGAAAGTATATTTCAGTGCTATTGAGGTATGAAGAAAGTTAATCATAAGAGAGGGTTAAAACTTATACAGGAATCTATTGCATCTTTGAAGCTTGCTAGGGGCTTTTTTGTTTGTAGACCAGCTGTGAACAATGATACTGCTTGCAACATGGTTTACTAAGAATTGCTAACTAACCTAAAGTCACTTCAGTGATAAAGGAGTCAAGCTTCCATTTTTGGAGAGTACTTAAATTCCTAAGTCTGTTTACCCTCATCAAAGATTTGCTTTACTTTTCTGTGTAACACATAGCAGCAGTGGAGGAGAAAGTGTTAAATGTTGCCTATACAGTACATAGTATGGATTTTTTTAATTCATGCCTGTGACTGAATTTCATAGAGATCAAGACTGTGATTTACCCTCTCTGAGGACAAAGTTTGTAATGATCTTGGCTGTAAGATGTTTGTAGACTAATAGAGATGATGTGAAACAAACGTGAGTTGAAACTGGGGAGAAGGAATAATAAAATAACTACTCTAGCATCAGTTTGGGAAAATGACCTAGACTAACTTCTGGCAGTACTGTTGCAAGACTGAGATATGTATGATGTGGAATGTACAGGAGATGAAGCAGAGCAGAAGATCAAGAGTGTGCACAGTCAAATGTCCTTTAAATGAAGGCAATGTAGGCTTCACTAGCTGTCTTGCCTGGTTTGGAGCCCTGAACACAACACACCACATGAGGTGAGTAAAAATTTGGGGGCTACCAGAGTTCTGTTGTCTCAGGTACAGCAGCAGTGGTTGGAAGACTCTGGACACTTTAAATTTAGAAGTTGCCCCTGATTCACCAGGGGCTTAGGTGAGATGTGATGAGGAGAGACACAAACAGTAGCTGCTGCTCATTTTCTTTGGATGAGACAGGAATTGATGCACAGAGGAGCAATGGCAGTAACCTGTACCATCCAGGAGGTTTCCAATATGTATAAATAATCCTCTTGGGTAAATTAATTCAACTTTACATTCACCTCTGGACTCTTCGGCTATTTCTCTAGCACTTCTATAGCATTCCTGTATGACTGCAAATAATCTTTATCTCTATTTCCATCTCTGTAAAACTAGAACAATTATAGTTGCCACTGATAACTTGAAGCTAGGGGTTAATAAATTGTCCTGAGCCTCCTAGAGGGAAGATGATGAATGAAAGAGAAGTACTGTATTGCACACAGGTTTTAGGCACCTAGTTCAAATATAATCCATTTTATATACTGGGTCTTATTCTCATACTTAGAAATACACCTTTAAAGACAGACAGAACCTGTGCAGTGGATGTTATCAGTTGTCTTCAACTGCCTTTAATGGGAAGGAGTTGGTGGGAAAGAAAGTGTTCCTGTCATCCACAACTCCTCTTAAAACAACAACAAAAGGTGGGGGAGAAAAAAAACCCACCTCAACCTGCATAGTTAGGGAAGTGGAAAATGTCAAGCTATATGTTTTTCATTCTGGTTAGCTGTGTTTTGAAAACAGAGATACAAGCACTCAATGAAAAGGAAACAGCAACAGAGGGAAAAGCATGATAACGGAATTGTTCTATTTAACTTCCAGTAGGAAAAATGTCTTATTTCCACCTCATGTTCAACAGCTGTTGAATACAGACCTTTCCAGCCTGCTGTGCCCTGTGAGAAGGCAAGGAGAAGGTGGAGTGACCTTCTGAGCCTCGTAAGCCTGGACAGGTGCTACCAATGGCTCTGTGCGGGGCAGCGTGTCCAGGCAGCTCAGGGCATGGGGAGGGATGACACCAGTGAACCCTGTAGCAGTCCTGTAGGAGTTGAGCTGTCCAGCATCTGCCTGCTCTCTCACTGCTCATCTGCACTGCCAGTGCCTGCCTTAGAGAGTGAGGGTCCCCCAGATCAGCAGGGAGTGACACATCTTGCCTGCATGGCTTTTGAGGCTGGCTCCTGGTTTGGAAAAATGGGAAGATCATTAAGTTTTTTTGGCCAACATCCTGCATCAAATATGAATTTCTTGGTCAGGCCTGAAAGAGCATGAGAAAATAATTCTGTCTAAATTGTGAATAAAATGCTTTGTCAGTGCCCATAAGTGTAAATTGTAAGAACTAGTTACAGAAGGTAAAAAAGTTGTTAGAACAAATCTTTAATCTATTTCTTCATCTTATATTTGTTGCTTTCAACAAATAGCTAGTTGCTAGTAAAGATAATGGTAGAAGTTAGCATTATATGTTTATACAAAATCTACAATGATGAGAGTGATTCACTCAAGCACTGAAGCTTAACATTCTCTCACTCAGTTTTATAGTGGATGAATATTTTTATCTGGTTCGGTGCCTCTGAATCTGTTCTAAATTGTACTGGAAATGTTTAATAATTGATGAGAAAGCATGAACATAATAAATATGGTGATTATACTATAGCATTGCTTGTGTGTTACAGTTTTGCTCCTTGGGGTACTTACACAATAGTCAAGTTGAATAGTAAAAGGACAGAGATGTGATGCAAAGTTCTATGAAATCTTTGTCACTTGGGACCAAATTTGTATCACTTAGGATACATTCAGATGCCAAATAAACATTCAAAAGGGCCTAGGTAGACTAGGTGTCTAGCTACAGGAAAGTTATTTACTATCTTGTTCTCAGTACTTATACAGTGCCACATGGGTTGACATTTGATAGTTACGGCAAACATTAAAGATGGGAAAGGAATCTGTAGAGAAGAGCATGACTGTTAAAAATGTTTTTGAAATTTTAATTTTCATTCTGTGTATCTTGGGAAAGCCAAGAGAAAATACTGATAAGAACATACCATTTTTGCTTTTCTTTCACTCATACTCATTTTTTTCCCTTGGCTTAGGCTCTGAGATACTACAGCTCAATCTTCTTAAACAAATTATATCCACTTTCATTCATTCAGTTGTCCTACTTGCTCTTGCAGCATCATGATTTACAGGTTCATTCACAACCCTGTTTATATGTTACCCTTACCAACATGCACTGATGCAGGAGACATGAAAAGTTAGTATCTCTTCTCCAACTCTACTGAATTCTAAGAATTCAAGTCACAGTCTATTTGTTTTCCTAAATTTTGAGAATTATATTTCTGCTTGTAGATAGGAGCTGATGGAAAATATTAATATTCTGAAGACAGAATTTCATTTCTGGGATTAAGGATAATACTGATTTAAAAATAACAACTGGCTTTGGAATTCATAGAATAATGTCATTTAAACAACCACCTTTGGAGTTTAATTATTCTTAATATCACAATATTTACATCTTCATCAACAGGAGATACCAGTATTTACAGAGTATATACAACAGAAGAGTGTTTAATTCTTAAGTGTGAAAATTACAATGTGTTACATGTAATCCTGGTACAGTACTGAAAAGAATGGTGTTAGCTACTGTCATTACTTTAAGGAAAAGATCAGCTATATAAATGGAAAAGCTTATCCCCAGCAAAGTGAGTTTGGTCTCTGGCAGGCCTATTTTTATCATTTATAAGTAGGTCATCAAGTCTGAGAGGCAGTTTTTCAGGGAAGTTAGCAAGAGAAACTGAGATCTGAAGTCAGAACTACAATGTTAACTAAATACATTAGTGGAAATACTCTTTTCTGAGAAAAGGCATCAAAATCACTTGTGTTTGAGTTACTATCTGTGTTTCATAGGTATACATGAATTTATACACATAACTTTATATGGAGAACTGTGATGCTACACCACAAAGCATCTTTTGAAAATCACCCTCACCACTCTGATAGGCACTTTTGAATAAATGGCAAAATGGGACAATGAAAACATTAAAACAACATCCAGCCTAGATTTCTTCATACTTAATTAACTTATGTGCTTGTGGTAGATATGGTCATGGTTTAATTCTCTGAGCTAGTCATACCACCTGTATGTATACCTCATTCATTTTTTATAATTGCATAATATGCTTCTGTCTATACATAGTTTACTGCTTATCCTAGTGCTCCATGGGTTAAAGGTCTCAATGACTGCAAAACAGAGCGTGAAAGTTGTGCAAACAGATCACTGCCTTGTCCTGTGTACCTGTCTACCATGGCAGATGGCTGGGAGCTGTTGCTGCTGTTCATGTTGGTGCTCAGTTTTCTCAGGTTTAGGGATCTATGACATGAAGCTTGGAGGGTGAGAAGTGTTGGAAGGCATGTATGTGAAGGAACATGCCAGAACAATGTGCTTTGGGATACCCCATTGCATGGTGAACCGAGAATGGAGAATTTCTAGACCAGTCTGAATGCAGACCATAAGGAGATACTAGATGACCAGGCACTGGTCTGAGGTTTTGGCAGAATGAAAGCAATCTTCCATCAACAGCTTCAGTTTTAACCAATTTCTGCTGGAAAACAAATGAGAGAGGAAATTTCACAAAGATTACAAGTTTGTATACTCATAATGAATGTAGCTTGTTAATGAACATGCCTGGAGTAGGCACAGAGGAATTTGGATTAAGTCCAAGTGACAGGACTAAAGTAAAATCTATCCCGTGGCTTTATGAAATCAATTAAACAGGCATGTGAGACCCCAGTGAGGAAAAGGGTCTAAATATCAGTGGGGCATGTGCTGGCTACATGAGTCATGTCCTTTGCAGATGCATTGGCTGATAGTCTGACTGCACTTTTCTGACGCTCAAGTAGTTTGTGCCCAGGAAATGGGATCACAGGACGTCTCAAGTCAGTGACTGTAGAAGGAGCAGTGAAGCTTGCAGCTACTTGTGCTCTACTTCCATTTCTTTTCCTTTTTCCTGATGTTCATGCCAATAACAGTCTTGCTGCCAGACTCAGCCTCTGGCTTCAGTAGGTCACTCTTCTGCTTTACTGCAAAGAAATCTTTGGATCCTTGCATGCCAGTCTTTCTGCACTGTGGGTTCCTGCAGACGATTCATTCTTTAGCCAGATTTATAAAAACCTTCCTGCTTGTTTGAAGTAAGCATGCAGTGCCCATTCTATTCTCGTCACCTTTAGAAAATGATGTTTTTCCCCTGCATTGCCTCTGTTAATGTGAATGATGCTGTCTATCCCTGGAGGCTCTGCATTAAAGCTGGCCAAGAATGAATAATCATAAGCAGTGGGCACAAGTACATTTCACTTCAGGCCTTGGATTGTTGCTTTTAGATTGTTGCTTTGTTGCTAAAGAAGTGATGCCACCTGATAGCAGAAGCTTTTTCTGGGATAAACTCGGGTGTTACACAACAATTCCTCTGAAGGAAGTTTAGAGTAAATACTTTAATGTGTATTACCATTAAAAAAAACTCCTGCAGGAGAAGGACAGCGCTTGAATATGTGCATGTATTCTGAGATTTTAATAAAAATATATTATTGATTTTATTTCCCCTTAGATTGTTGATAACGTTAATTGCATCACTGTGAGGAATTAGAAGTTATGGAGAGTTTGGCAGCGGCAGGAAGCACATCCGTGCTCAGCGCTAATGCCACCATCCCTAGTCTAGAGGGGAAGAAAGACAGGAACTTGGAGAGCACGGAAATGGAGCAGGGAAGGTGCAGGTCTGGCTGGAAACGTGCGGAAGCCAATGCTGCCATCAGCACTGTCAGGGATGGAGTCACGATGGACACGTTGCAAGAACAAATGGGTAAGACCTTGATTAATATATTCTGGTCACTCTGCTCTTGACTTTTCTTTGCATTTAAGTGACTGTTCTTTAAACATTGCTTGCTGTGCACAAGCAGAGAATTGTCACGTCTTTTTCAGCTGAGCTTTTTTTGAAATACATCTACAACTGTTAAATGCAACAAAACAGCTATATTTCCTCCATGGCAATGCTGCATAGATTGGACTATTAAACTATCTATATTGAAATTCACTTTGGGCAGACAAATGGATTATCTATTATTTAATATAAGCTGAAATGAAAATTATCAGAATCCAGGAGCCAGAATAGTGAAATGTAAGTTCCTTGTCTAGCACTTCTTGCTATAATCTCTAAGACTCGGCAGCAAAGGTGAGTTATACTGCATGTTTCTGTGTTAGTAAAATTCCTAGACTTCTGTTTCTCATCAAAAGATGTAATGCTATCTTTATTTTTCTGCAAATGAAAGCATACTTCATGCAGTAAAAACATGCAAGTCAGAAACACTTTTTGGGTGGAAGGGTGGAGTGGTATAGGTAGGTGTCTCTCAAAACCAATGGCCAGACTCTTTCTTTATAGTAGGCCTGAGAGCTTTCTGAATGTGAAAACACTTCAAGCAATCATGGAAAAACTATTTCGTTTTAAATTGTATGTCCTATGGCTTAGACAATGTCTTTCTGTTCACAACTGCAACTCTGATGACATCAAAGAATACCGGCTACAAGCATCCCAGGGCAGTATAAAGTTTCTCTTTAGCTTGTCAAGAAGTATGCAAGTCATCCCATTAATTAGGAATGGGGCATGGAGTTCATGTTAAGTCTTTGAATCTAATTATAGAACTTTAAACAGTCTCAATGTTTAAAATGTATTTATAGTAACTCTTACGCTTTTGCTCAAATTTAATAGCAAACTATTATTTGTAATTAAACTCCCATGAGTAATAAAATGCTTGCTCATAGTTCTTGATTTCTCCTAAAACTCATAGAAATTAGGTTTAGTTTTTAAATAAAATATTAACTGCTGGATATGTCTCCATAAATACCTTTCAAGGAAAGGCCATATCTGGTAATATCGAAATAATAGTAACTGCAAGTTCACATACCAAAACCATACGCTAATTACTTGTCCTTATCAACTGTTAAATGATGATCAAAGCGATTGATAACATGTTGTCCCAGTTTTGACAATCGCTCTCTTTGTACTTCTGACTAAAACTAGAAAAGGCAGAACTACCACTAAGTATGGTCCCAGAAGTTGTGGGGAACTTAAATTTATAATGTTCCTTAAATATAGTTAGCCTACACTGCAGTGAGCTTACTGTCAAATTTCTATTAAAAACAAATATTGTTGAATCCAGATTAAAAAAAAATCAAACAAAAAACCCCAACACACCTGTCAAACACCCAACTAAAACCCAACAAAACCCAAAATGCTTGGGAACTGAAATATCTAATTCTAGTATACACTAATAATTGGCTTTGATAATGTTTTTACTACTTACTGCCTCTTTTCTGAAGTAGGAAAATTCTGTGTTTATGTATCCTTATTTATTTGCATGACTTTGTTCACGTAATAACAACAGATGTACTCGAGGGAAGATGCAGAAGACTTAGAAATTACCATGTCCTACTACATTACAAGTTTTTTCTTAAAAGCAGAGTTGCAGAGGAAAATGTCTCAGGAAGCATGACAATTGCCTCAGAAGTTCTCTTTTAAAAATGAAAGATCTATTTCTCCCACTTTTATTCTTAGAAATATCAAGCCTTGTCTTCACTGATTTTTGCCAAGGGAACCCTGAGAAAATGAAATTGGTTGGAGTGGGTGTTTCTTCAGTATAAAAATGCATGATGATGAAATAAACATTTAACTTCCTCCCCAATAGGAGAGAAATGATCTTCAGATACTTTTTGTGGGGTTGTGGGAATTATATAGCAGGAAGGGGAAAAAATATAGTTATTTTCTTTTGGTAATTATCCAATGCATCAAGTACTTTGAAAGTGTGGGTTGTTTGGTTTTGTACAGTGTGATTTATATGGACTTAGAAAATGCACTTAACCATTCCTTTCATTTATCATAATAGAATATTCCCAAAGTGAAAAATGCACAAATGTCAGTTCAAGGACCCTTCCCAGTCAAGCAGAGAATTTTCCAACTGGTAAGACATTTTCTTCCACCATATCTTATAAATATAATGCTTTTCTCATTGCTTACTTTTTTTGATTGAGACAACTACATCAACAACACTTGCAGTAGTCACTCCTGTAACTTTATAACATGCTTCATGGCACCTGTGAAGTGTCCAACTTATGTATAAGATTTGTTGAGAATTTCTCATAAAAAGAGAGAAGTAACTTACTAACTGCTATAAAAGCCAGAAACAATTTATGAACTATATTGTAATGGCTAATAAAAAAAGAAAAGCAAATAAAAAGTTTGTTGCTTATTTTATATATGGGTTTCAAGTCTTCAAATGTCTTATTATTTTAAGTTTGTGGCCTTTCCAAGTCTTAATTTTTTTTAATGCCGCTTTTTCAATGAAGTTGCAATTGAGTGAAGTTCTTCAGTAAGTAGGCACAGCAGGCTTCCCTTCTGGAGGGCTCGTGGCCTGCTCTGTGTTGAGGTCTAGTCACATTTCCCTTCTCTTGCTTGTAGAGGAAGAGAAATAACCACCAAAAAAACCCACTGGGATGCACTCTGCTTTCTGGCTTGACGTGACAAATCACATCAGTGGTAGACAGTCTCCCCTAGGCATATGGTTATTTCTAGTTAAATTATTTGTGCTTATGTTTGTCTCACTCCATACAGGATTTGGGTGGTTCTTAACTGGGGGCATGGATCAGAGCTCACAGAGGCAGACAGGAAGATTACCATAGGTGCAATGGGTGTTTGGACCATGTTTCATTTCCATTAGGCATTATTAATAGTTCTCTTGGCAGAAGCAGCTGTATTTTTGTTGTTTTAATTAATATTATTTCAGTAATATTAACTTTATATAAGATTTAAATATGTAACTGTGGAAGCACAGTTTAACTTGGAGTCAATTTCATTATGTAAAATAAAAATTTAAATTTTTAAGTAATAGTCTTCTCTTGTGCCAGCATCTTTTATGGCTTCAGGTAAAATGAAAAGGTCAACAATACTGTTACCCAACAGTGATCTGAGTAACATTCAAAGACTCTAGTTTGTGGGTTTTGTACTAACAATTGCCTATATGACCACGGCTTAAACAGAGAGGTCTTGTAATTTAGTAACGCTGCTTTGTATTTCTGAGCCACCCTTCTTGACTTGCACCTGAATTACTCATTACTTTAAGGTCATCATAAAATGCCTGGAGACATACATAGAAAGCCCTCTGAAAACAGATTAAGAGGTAACCTGCTAGACTAGAATGTAAAAAATATCTATTTTACCTGATTAAAAGGTGAAACTTGGAGGAGCTGGAATATTTTAGGATGTACAACAATCCTATTTATTGCTGAAAGTGCAACCTATTTACACACTTGCAACTGGAATTCTTCCTGAGTGGGTATGATTAGCTTATATGTGCCCATCTGAGTATCTGAAAACTTATTAATATGATTTACTGTTACTGAGTTAAATTAACAGACATGCAAAATGAAAGCAGCTTTATCGAAGGTCCTTTTCATCTAAGAGAAGCTAGCTGAAACTATATCCTTAGCTGTAGTAAAACCTTCTCATAAACAGATGTCAAGTTCTGAGAACAGGTATCTAGCTTCTTTCAGGTGTGCTGGGGAAATCATGTAAATGAGCTTTTAGTTGGACTGTTTATCTTGGTTGGTACTGCTCAACCAGCTTAGCTGAGAAACAGCTTCTTCAATATTCAATTTATAGAAGTCTTCTGAAGTAGTGAGGGTGACATGTCAGATAACCATGAATTTAAGATTAGCCTAAAGAGTTGTTGTAACATGCTGAACTATCTATGGGTTTTTTGCAATTCCAATATCTGTTTGCCTCAATTTTTAAAATATGCATGGGATATTTGGAAATCTGGGCATGTTCTCAATGTCTGTAGAGCTGTCTAATTTGACAAATTACCAATCTGCTTGCTTTTTTCCTGTTCTTTCTTCTTCATCCCCAAACGTGTCAGTTGCCTCCCAAAATTTCTACAGACTTTCACATCACTCTCCTTTGCATAGCTGTAGCCTTTATGCAACTGAAAAAAATCTTGTGTTTCATGCTAGGCTACTATCTCTACTGGATAATAAAAATGAAAAAGAAACACACAGTTTGTCAATTTTTTGTGTGTCTGTCTCTGAAGCTGAAAAAATAGTTCTTAATGTGGATTCTATGATTTTGAGGGATTTTCCGTTTCTCCAAAGCTGGTTCACAAAACTTGTAGCACTGTAAATGGATATCCTTCTCCAGATATCTCCTTGAAGTTAACGATGGTAAGACGAAAGAGTGGATGTCCTGATCCCAGACTCCAAAGACAGCTCAGAGGGCAGCTCCGTCTTCTGGAAAATGACAGCAGGGAGGTGATGGCAGTTTTCAGTGTAAGTCAATTGCTTGGGAATTTAGTTATTCAGAGAACACACTCTGTGCTACTGAAATAATCTGTGAGATATTTGGGTCCCATTTCCATCTACAAGCTGTATGCTTGAATTTGAGTGACCAGAGTTTCCCATGGCCCAAAACCATCTAGAGACATAAATATTGAACCATTGAAAAAGACTGGAACACCAAATTGGTGTAAAATAAATAAACCCAGCTAAATAAGGCATTGCAAGGTTTTATTTTAAATACGTTCTGCTTTCATTTACATCAAAGGAAATCATGGTTTTCTGATTTTTTATTTTTTTAATTTGGCCGAATATTGACTCTTTCAGTTTCCAGTCACTTGGAGTTGTTTGGCATGCAGGAAGTCCACTGCTAAGCCAAAGAGGAAGTCTGAAGGAGAACAGCGTAACTATTAGACTTCCTAGGGCTAGATGGCCATAGCTTTAAATAGCACACAAGATGGTCGGCATATTTTTATTACTGTCTTTAATTTGTTTGTATATAGGAAACCTGTCCTCTACAACCAATGAGGTTTGCTACAAATACAATTTAAAGTCTTCTCTTTCCTCTTGATGAAAAAGGAGGATGATGCCATTTGACCTCTGGTGTCCTTTTTTTTTGTTTGAGCCGTGAATTCCAGCCTCCTTCACTAGCAAGCCAAACACTGAAATCTTAATTAGTTATGGCTTTATGACCATCTCGGATGCATGTGTTTCTACATGATTTTCCTTTCATGTGTTGTGAACTCTCCCTCACCAGCCTGCTGATTTTGTGGCTGTGAAAACAGTCTGTACTCCTGCTGCTCTGCTCTGGCTTTTGTTCAGGGGGAGATGGAGAAAGGGAAAAGGGATCAGAAGGAGAAGGAAAACAGCATACAAATAGACTAGATTTGTGGCCTTATTAGAAACAGACTGGGAAAAGGACTTTGAAGGAAGCAAGATTTATAGTAAGTTTCCTTAGAATGTTGTTTTGATATTCAGCAGTGCATAAAGCCCTTGAGGCTGAGATATTTTAGCATGTGTTGGCAATTTATTAATAGACTTCAGGCTCTCATTAATATTTAATCTAGTGTAGAAAGGGGCATGCAGAAAATAAAAGCAGTGATGAGGCATGCGTGTTGAAGAGGCTTAAGTTGGACATTTGTTTTCAAAAAGGAATTACTATTTTAATCTGTTCATCTTGTGTGAATTGAAGATATGGAAGTTTAACAGAATTAATTCAGAGACCTTTTAAAATCATGACATAACACTCATAAAAACAGTGGATCAGCTCCATCTTGCTCAGATTACAGAAAATTTTTGAGGGACATCTGAAGTACTGTGTCCAGTTCTGGGCTCGCCGGTTCAAGAAGGACAGGGAACTGCTGGAGAGGGTACAGTAAAGGGCTACAAAGAGGATTAGGGGACTGGAACATCTCTCTTATGAGGAAAGGCTGAGGGACTTGGGTCTTTTTAGTCTGGAGAAGAGAAGACTGAGGGGAATCTTATTAATGCTTATAAATACTTCAGGGGTGGGTGCCAGGAGGATGGGGCCAGTCTTTGTTCAGTGGTGCCCAGTGACAGGACAAGAGGTAATGGGCACAAACTTGGTCATAGGAAGTTCCATCTAAACATGAGGAGGAACTTCTTTACTTTGAGGGTGGCAGAGCACTGGAACAGGCTGCCCAGAGAGGTTGTGGAGTCTCCTTCTCTGGTGGGGGGGTTGGATTAGATGATCTCCAGAGGTTCGTTCCAACCCCTGTGATTCTGTGACAATTCCCCCCTCCCTGCCTGCCCTCCCCCCCGAGTTAGTATCAGTTTCTTGATCAGTGCTTAAATTGTTTTACAATGCATTTCAATTTTGATGTAATGGGAGCAAGGGTACAGTACTGAGAAATGATACAGTAGCATTATACCTGTTAGCTTTGCATCTGATTTATTTTCTGAGATACTGGTGCAGATACTTGTCTCATAAATTGCCACAGTTCTTTGTGTTTCCCTGAAAGAGAGTAGCCAGCATCATTGGAGAGCCCTGTTTTTAAGCTACTAACTGAAGTGCAACTAGCGGTATATTACCACTCTTTGGCTAGAATCCCTCAAAATTTATATTTCCTTCACTTATTTGAAGTTTTATGTAGTTCTCCCTTTCAGCATTTCTAAAATTCCTTATAAAATCCATCGTTATAATTTACAACGATCATTGCTCATCTTTGTTAAATGCACAATGTAATGCTACTGTAGCAACACGAACCAGTACAAATGAGAAAAGGATCTTACTCCGTATTTTTTAAAAAAATAATACTCCAGTATATTTCATTGTCTTAACCATGGAAAGAGTGAACTAGGGGATGACTATTCAATGTCTCCTCTGGAATAAGACTGAAGCTACCAGGTAGCAGGTTCAAAGATGCATCAAAGGAGGTGTGTTTTCATATGTGTACAAAGCTCTGAGGCTAACCTACAGCAGGATGTTGTGGACCCTAAAAATTTACAGTGGTTCAAGTGACCTAGAGAAATTTTAAGTAAAAAAAACCAAACCAACAAACAAAAAGAAACCCTTTCCGCTGTTTAATATTAATGCCCACATGTCTGGCAAAGGCAGTTCCCCAGCTGTTAATTTCTCTGTGCTAGGAGAGTATTCTCGGAAAGTACTGCTAGATGCTTGCCTGGCTTTCACACTCTAAATAGAGAATACTGGCCACTATACATAGATGTGTCTGAACCAGACAGGCCTTTAGTCTCACTCAGTGTGGTCATATATCTTATATAGGTAAAACTGTGGATGATTTTTTTATCCTTCTTCATACATAGCATTTTAGCATAAATGTTACCTAGTGAGAAATTATGCTCAAGTCTAGTATAATTGTAATTAAAATATTGGTTTTGATTTTTTTAGGAGCTCTCTGCCAGACTGCTGTCTATTCATAGTGATCAAGATCTAATAGTGGTGACGTTTAAAACTTTTGAAGAAATATGGAAGTTTCTAACCTACCACTCGCTGGGTAAAGCTGTTTCACCATACAATAGTTCAATATGCTTTTTTATTCCTCTGCACACAGTTTCTGATTGACTTGGGAACCTGTTGAACAGGATTTTGAGATTCTTTGTATTAACTCCTAATAGCACTGAGTAATGTTCCTGAACTGGGTGCTAGTGATAGTGCTGGAGAGACCCTCCAACCTCCAGGAGAATCTGCCTTTGTCCCAAAACAGATAACAGCTATCGTTCCTGGCAGATGTCTTGTCTAAGTTAGACACTCCAGAATCAGATCATATCTTCTGTCTAAGCAGCTTATTCCAATTCAGGTGTTTTGTCCTAAAGTCTAACCTGTGCTGCAACTTAAATGCTTTTACAGCTTTTTCTGCTCACTGTAGACATGTTGAGGTTACTCCTCTTTCTTCGCACTATGCTAATACCTATTTGGAGAATTCTAACCCACACTTCCACTCAGGAAGGAAAATCAACCCTAATTCCTATAAACCTTCTTCACAGAATGTATTTTCTAGACCTCTCATCATGCTTCCCACTGGACTCTTCTAGTTGTTCCACATCTTTCCTGAATAGTAGTGAGCAAACTGAACAGTTGGTAAGGCTTCAGAGGAAATACCAAGTAAAACAAAGATTGCTTCATATGCTTTGCATGCTTCAGTTCTGTTTCTAAAACTGAGTATGCCTTTTGTAACAATATGATGCCATTGATTTGAGTTCCATTTTTAATATCCTATAACTTCACAGGTCTTTTCTGAAGAAGAGTATTTGAATCAGGTCTTTGTTTCCATTTTGTTCACCTTGGGTTTTTTCTTCTGTGTATGGAGAGCTTGTGTGCATTACTATTGAATTTGCCTGTTTCCATCAGGCCAATTTAAAATGATGAATTTTAATTTTAATTTCATGTTTGCTATTTACTTGCTATTTTGTATTTTAAAATGCTTCTTAGAGAACTAGAAAAAAACACTGTTTCAATCCAGTCTTGCAGAGAAAGCACAAGAAGATGAAGTTTCTTCTTGTTGTCCCTTTAAGTAATAATCTACTGTCTATACCATGCTGATTATGATACACCAATCCAGATCTCCCTGTATTTATCATACAGCTATGAAAGCCGTAAATCCTAATGTAAGGAGTCCCAGTTTCCAAGATCAAGCACTGCCTTCTTGTGATTTACATGACTCTGGTATGCAGCATCATCTCTGTCCCAAAGAAATTCCAGGAATCTGATACCCAGGCACAGTATCTGCATAAATTGGCACAGCTGAATCAGGCAACAGAAATTTATAAGGAGATTATTTTTTGAGATTATTTCCAGTCATCTGTTATTAAGTCGTGCTAAGCACCTGTTGCTCAAAGCTTGCTAGTGATTACCACTTTCAGACTCCAAAATTTTCAAATACAGCTAAACTACAGGGAACCCTCGTAAGGGGAGGACATGGTCTGCTTTTTCAGCAGGATTAGGCGCAGAAAAGTTGTGTGCCTTTTAGATGTAGTTTGTGAGAGCTAAGCATTAAAAGTAGCTGTAATGCATGTGACTTAATGGATGTAATTTTTCCAGTACTATATAGTAAAATTAGTTACACATTGTGGGTTAAGCAATAATGGAGTTCTCTGAATGCCTACCCCAGTCTCTGACTTTCTGAAAGGTTATTTTCTTGTATAATGCTGTAAAACCGCAAAGAAAACAAATTGGATTTTTTTTTTCTAGGTTTTATAAATCATTGCATGGAGAATTTATTCCTAGATCAATCTTTCTGGCTCTATTCTCAAGAGGAGGAAGAAACAGGCATTGAAGTCTGTATAAATGAAAAATCTTTAAATTTGATGTACAGAAGCCTGCTATTACAGGAAGGTAAGGAAGACTGTATATGCTAAGGCTAAATTTAAAGAAGCACCTTTCTTTAAAATCCTGAAGTCAAATATTAAGACCTATTCAGACACTTAATGAAGTTGAAATTTAAATCTATTCACTGAAATGCACCAGAAAGAGAGAAGAAAGGAACAAACACAGACTGGGTTCAGTAGGATCACAGGGTGATTAGAGAAATTTATAGACAACTGGTCAATAAATGGATACCAAAAGGATTAGGGAGGGATGTACATTCCAACTTGCTTAATATTATTGAAGATCCTGGAGATGTATAGGAGAGAGATTACAGATAGTTGCCATGCTCATGTGCTTCTCCTAAATAGCATCACCTGCTGCCATGGTCAGAGAGAATGATGGGCTACATGGATTGTTGATTACTGCAATAGGAACATGCAAAATGTTGCAGCAGAAGGTTCTACACTTCATTGAACACCTCAGCTTTGCATATTTTTTTTTACTGAAAGAGAAAATAGATGGAAAAGTATTAATAACTGACAATCAGAAAATTTTCGTGAAATCTCAGATTTTCAATCTCTAACTGAATATTACTGATGCTCTTGAAGCCAGTTTTAAAGCTTGTATGACACTAAAACATTACATAGAATGACATCTGTTCAAATGCTTTCTTTCTAGGGACATTTTTTGTTTTATGTCCTGACAATCTGATAAGAAAGATAATGGCTACAGACAATGAAATAAATACTTATTTTGAGACTGGGGCTTTTACTGAAGGTGTAACAGGTGGATCTGTGGATGGTGATATGATCGTGCTGTCTAATGCTTCTCCGGAGCCATTGATCCCTTTTCATCAGTAGGTACCTGACTCTAGCTATGTATTTCATATGCATCTGTTTCATATGTATACACGTCCCCTTAGACATAGGTGTCTCTAAATGGTAGCTTCTTATAGAACATCCATCTTCCATTAACACTGAGAACAAATGCTCTATTTCCTTCCATACCACACAACTGAAACTAACGCAGAAGCCTGCAGAGCAGCATTTACAGATGGTTTACCATCTTGTGAGTTAGATATTGCTTTTTTTCCCTGAGTCTGAAATAAAATCTATTTATGTTTCTAGAATAACATAAAGTGAGAATTTTCATTTTTCAGGATGCTTGGAAATACGGATAGTAACAGGTGGGATGCTTGGAAATGTGGATGATAACAGGCTAGCAGTGTTTTTACTCAACACTATTGACAGGAGTCATCCACCTCCTTAATGCAGTTTGTTTCAAGTTCATGTCCAAGCTCATAATTGCTATAAAGCCAAAATTACATGAATGCACTTATCAATGGACTCACTTCAGGAATCACCAGAAAATCATTCATTCTTGGTGCTCTTAGTAGTTAAAAAGCTGGGATTTTTCTGTTGACCTTGGGCAGGGAGAAATAGCATGACTTTCTTAGGTTTGTTTGACTGAAGTAACACTTTCTTTCCTACTACTATTACTCACAACATAGCTCTGTCTGAAGTGTACGGACAGTGCTGAAATTGAAAGATAATTGTGGGAGAGGTGCATCTGTTTTCAAATGGATTTAAAATATCACTGTTATTGTCACAACATTTAGTGAAGTGTTTTATACACTAACTTCAATTTCCTTTTCTGTTTTCAGATGGTTTCTTAAACAGTATTCTAATTCTATTGATTTTACATACAAAACTGAATGTAAATCCATCAGGAAAGTTGGTAAGAAACTCCTTTCACACATCAGCATTAAAAAAACCCCCAAACTTATTCTATGCTTTTGTTAGGACAGACTCTAAAGGGTTCAATAACTTTTTTCCATTGTATTAGGATGGGAAAACAGCTTTCAAAATTGCACTGCAGTAAAATTAGTGAGAGCATAAATCTCTGCCTAAGTTGAGTTAAACTCTAAAGGCTTCTCTGTCCCCTTTTTCCTCCTAAATACTGTATTAAGTAGATGCACAAAGTAGTAATGAGTAATTAAGTTGAGGATGCCTCTGTAGATTTGATGACAAACTTTAAAATAAGGAAATGCACCAATGTAGTTATTGTAGATCTTTCACATATGTATTGCTTTATCTAATACTGCCAGAGAAATAAAACTTACACTGATGGTCTGAGGTTAGAGAGTAAATATGGCTTATTTTCTACAATATGTGTCCATTTTCCAATACTGTATTGAATGGTATATAACTGCATATTTATCCAATAGGGATTTTATTAGTTGCCTCAAATGTTTTTACTGTGGCCCAAGTTCAGAGCTCTTTATAAGAGGGAAAGTAGAGACTTAAAACATTTCTTCTTGTTGCTTCATGATGGAATTTGCTAGAATTTTGCAAACGTTTTAGACTTTGCTTTCTAATGGCTGGGAAATAAGGATTTTTATGCTTATATTTACAATTCTAATTGCTCAAACCAAACCAATTAGGTTTGGATGCTTTTAATCTTGCCACACTGGATGTGCTACTCTTGAGTTCCGGGAATGTCTTTTGTTAAATATGTTCTTCTGCTGAGTTGCTATTCTATTAAGTGTGTTTGTATTATTAAATGACTTTATCTGCAAATATTATTTATCTCCTTATTACTCAGCAATGGGATCCTGTCTAGCTGTGATGAATTATGAAAGTATTATGTTGGAAGAGATGAGTTTCCAGGAAGGGGACAAAATTGAGATCCTTGGCTACTTCATTGAATGCATGGAATGGTTTCTTGGAAGACATGTGTTTACTGGCCAAATAGGTTTTGTAAGGACAAGTCATGTTAAGCTGGACTTATCTAAAAATAAGTAAGTGATATGTATTTAACTCATAAACAAAAAGAGACTTAGTCTCTTGGACTTTAAAATGCTTAATGTTAAACTCAGGTTTGGGATTTTTTTTTTAATAAGAATTGTCATAGTGTGTATCAGTCAAAACAAATGCAAAGAAATTGGAATATGAAGTCTGCTTAAATGTTGGAAAATGTTATCAGCCATGGGTACAACCCAAGTTTCTTACTGGGAAAAGGAGTTGCTGTAGTTGTTATACCTGGTTCAGTCTCTCTTTGGATCACAAGATCCAAGAAGTTTTACTATTGCAGAAGATTCCATTTTTACTGGTCTTTCAAGACCTATGTTAAAGCATCCAAGTTCTGTTTTTACTAGTACCCTCAATTACAGGCATTAACTTATTTCATATGTGTCTCCTCTTAAAAATAATTGCTCATAATGCAGAAAGAAGCCTGTAAAAAGTGTGTATTTCAGCATGCATTGGCACCATGTAAATAGGCTGCTCCTATTATGATGTCTGGACTGTTTGCATGCTGAAAGAAGGCATTCTTAAATGTTGTTTGCAGGTCTGGTTGATGTGTAGCTTTAAGCTTATATTAGAAAACCAATACCATAATGTCCTTAAAGATTTGTGCTTTTAATAAATTCTCTCATAAAATGCTATACCATGACACAGAGATAAAACTTACTCTGATATGGCAGAAACTGTTAGCTGCAATCATAGCTACTATCAGTTTGCATGTTTATAAACATGACTGATACTAATTTTCACCACAACAGGACCTATAATGTAAAGATTGTATTAGTTTCTCTAACAAGCTCCAATTTGACTGATGCAGTGAGCTCCTCAAGCCAAATCTGCTTTCAGACACCTTCAAAGTTGCTCCTTTCTTTGTTAGACCACAAGACCTGGATTTTCTTGAAGCAGAAGAGCTATCTTTTTTTTCAAAAGAAAAAAATTTGGAAGAAGTGATACATTTGCTGAAACAAACCTCCATCACAGATGTTTGCTCTGTGTATCGAATAGGTAAGTATGAGTTTTACTCCTTTTCACTGCACAAGATACATGTGCAGTTCCTATATCCTTATTATAACTGATTTTTTTTTTCTATTTCAATGAGTACCTACTTTGAAATATCTTGGTATTCAGTTTGATCATAGATATGGCATGTAAAAATCCTTTATATCATCTTTGCTACTTCCCTGCTGATGCAAGACTTTTCCCAGCAGAGCATTTACAAATCTTCTTTTGTCCTTTTTCTGAGTGAATTAAACAGCAGGGTTTTAAAAACTCGTATTGAGCTGAACAGATCTTCAAGCTTTCAAATGTCAGAGTGCTGCATTATAAAAGGCAGTATGTTCACCCAAATACTGCTGGCTTTTCATTCATCTTAGGAAAGGTGGCATAATAATTATTGACAGCTAATACAAACATATACGTCTTCGTGCTTGATTTAACTTTCAATGGTACAGAAAAATAGCAAAACCTATTCATACAAAAAAATATACTTTTAGCTACATCATCTGATACAGCTGTTATTTCTCTAAGTGCTCATGCTTCACATAAACTAATTGAGATAATGGGGGTTTCACCTTCACAGACTTAGTGTAATGTAGTGTAATATAATTGTCTCGCTGAACCGAACAGGAGCAGCAATTTCTTATCCCACCACAGATTGTTCTGTGGCGATGTGTATGCTTGTCAAATATCTAACAAAATTTTATCTCCATTAGTGGCATCCTAAGAGACAGGCCTGTAGGCTCCAATTTGAAAGGAGCCAGTGTGTAGGTTTGACTCATGTACACTGGTTTAATTCTGCAAGTCAGTGTGCATGTGAACAATAACTAAGGCATGTCAGACCTGAGTTGCAAACTGCAACTCATGTCAATGTGCAAAATGACTCCACATCTCACCTTCCTTGCTCAGGTGAACAGCCTGGGAACAAAAGCTCAGACCTCTATTAGTTACTAAAACGATCTCAAGGGCTTAATGGACATACTGCTATTTTGGCCTGTTGCACATTTTTCACATCTCATCTCCTCCCTAGTCTTTACAAGCGTCAACTTTTTTTCACATCTTCCGCAGCTAATAGTACCATCTTTACCACTTTTTTCTCTCAAACTGCACAGTTGATCAACATATCTTGACTAACCCAGGGCAAGCATTTTCAATATTCACTTGATGTTTTGTTGTGTGATCTGAGTAAATGGGGTTTTGATTCCTTCCATCTACATCAATCTAATGAGAAGTATTTACTTATGAGCACTTCCCCAATTAGAGATTCAGAACATTAAGTTATGACTATCGTAAACGTCTGTGACATTTGCCCGCCAAAGTCAGGAAAGCATTTAAAGAAAGGAGATCCGGAAGTAAACAGTCAGTGAGACGTCATTCTTAAAGGCTAGTAAACTAGCTTTCCATCAGCTTAAATAGATGTAGTTCTGTGAGCCTCTGCTTTTAGATATAACCTTCATACACTCAGTACCACTTATGTTGCGTCTTGTGTATGAAAGACAGTGAATCTAATCCTGAAATGCAGCATGACAACTGAAATACCTTGAGAAATATCTTCTACACAAAATAGTAATTCTTAAATGTTTTACGAATGTGCTATGTTAAACATTTAAAACTAGATCTATAGTAGTAATGTCTACAGAATTTAAAGATACACCTTTTAAAAGATAGATACAGGGATTTTTTTCATCTGCATGCTATTGGAATAGCCACAAAAATCTCTTACCTACACAAACTACCCTAAATAATTATCATCCCCTCCCCGGGGGAGTGACGTTAAAACTTATTTCAGTAATACTAAGGGCTTTTTGTTATCTCATTTTAGGGGCAGGTTGTGTGGAATGGTTGTATCTATGCTGCCCACTTGTATTTTAATGCATTAGTGATGCATCCCTCATGCAGAACAGGTTGGCTTTAATTCTAACTGCGATATGCAGATGTCTCCCCACCTTACTGAGCAGTGGTAGGTGCATGATGATAACCATGCAGAAAGCAGTGAATTGTATCAACAGGAGGGTAAGTCCCTAGTATCCGTCAGCTTTGAGTCAGACTTAGAAATTTCTTCTATTCTAAATTTCCAGGATGCATCCAATTCTTCTGACATAAAGAATTCCAAACTAAAAAATAGTCTCATTTTAGGATATTTAAAACTGAAAAAGAGCTAAGATACCATAACTAACATGACTTTTTTCTTTCTTACAGACCAATTAGAAGAACCAGAATTTCAGAAAGCTCATGAATGTGGTAATACTTCATATGCATACAATTTTTACAAAAAATTAATGTGACTTCCGATATTTTTGGTATCTTTGCCAGCTTTTCTCTTTCTTAATGTCTCTTCAAATTCTAACTTTCTTCTCTCATTGTTTGCTTTCCAAGGTTTTGCTGTAGCCCCTGTTCTCATTAGGTTTTGCTGTAAGAAATTGTGGGTTTTCGCTGATATCAGATGTCTTTCTTGGATCTTGCTATCCAATTGTGAACTGTATGACTTCTTTTTACTGCTATGACACACACATGCACCACCCCTGCACCCCCGCCCTTGTTTAACAGGGCAAAATACTGTTTATAGTGCACCTGGCAAGTGCTGACTTTGAATTCCAGCAGATTTTCCATCTGCTAGAAAACTTCACCCCATAATTATACTTCCTAAAGGAGGTATTTTGATGAGGATGCAGAATTATTTCCCTTTGGCATTTAGTTGCTAAGCTGTCACTATCATTACTTGTATTGTACTACATTTTTCAAAATACCAATTTTTGTATTTATGATTCTGCTGAACAGTTTCAGAAATGAGATTTTAAGGAAACTGAGCTCTAAATCTGCAACTTCAATAAGCTCCTGTTGATATGCAGCTGTAAGCTTTACACTGACTATGACTGCAAACTACATCCCTAGTCCCTGCCCCATTACCTTGGCTGGATAACAGTGGGAGGACTAAAGAAATGATGGCATGTCTGTCTCTTTTATATTTGTAAGATACTCAACAATGTCAGTACTAGAAGAGTTTAGATCAATGACCACATCAATTACCACAAACTTGGTAGTTTTGAGAAAGTTAATCTGTGCCAGCAGAGAATCAGGGTTGGTATTTGATTTAAAGAAACCTTGTTACACATTACACAGGCATGGCTGGCCACACAGAGATAACGTGGACAGGAGAAACAGGACCTTTGCAGGCACCCTCACAGCACCCATGTGAGACTTCAACAACTCAAATAGCTCAGTCTTACCCCCCCTGGCTAACCTGCCTTAGCTTTCTATCAGGACATAGGCATACCCTTACTCAACTTACATGCATGCTCAAATTCACAGTTCCCTTAGAACTTAAGTCCATCCAGTGTCCATGCCCTGACCTTGGGTCTTTTATCCAGCCTCCAGTTCAGACCTTGGGTCTTTCCAGATTCTGGTCCTCTCCTGCTTACCAGCTAGTCTGAATTGTAGTTCATTGGCAGATCTCTCTTGTTCATATACACCAGACAGAACAGAGAATATACACTCAGAGTATACTTCTTGAGTATACACTCAGACACAAACTGGCTTGAATTAACATTGGACTTCAGTTGGGTTAGCATTGGATCAGGCATAGGGCCTGGCTAGGCAAGCGTACTGATCAGCAACCTGCTTACATGTAGCAAGTCCCATTTATCCCCACTCCTCTAGTCTCCCACACTTGTTCCTCCCTGATCCTTCTTGATCTCTCTGTTTCCCCACCTTTGGCTTGTCTCCTAGACATACTGTTAAGAAAGTGCAGTATGTTTACATAACATTTTCCTAACAGCATCTTCTACTGATAAATGTTTTTGTTGGTCTGTCAAAGAACTTTGTGTGCCTGCACACATGAGGTTGTGACCTGTAATTTATTTTTGAATTTCAGAAATTCCATGCTCACATTCCAGCACAGGATCCACTAGTAAGAATGGCAAGATAGAAGAATTCCTGAAGAACTTCAAGAATTTGGAGGCCACTCAGGCAGAAGAGCCAACTACTGAAGGAAAGGATTCTGCTAGCTCGCCAAATACGGAAATCTTTCCTCCACCTGAAGGACCTTGCTTCCACATATGTCAAGATGATGTTCAAGCATCTGACACCTTTGAGTCATTGTTACTCTTCTTAAATAGGAAAGAGTATGAGAGAAACTTCAAAAACCTGTATGATATCTCTTATCCATTTATCGGTAGCATGTTTTATGGGTTTTCAGAAGAAGAAGAACTGGTTAGCTTTTTTAGATTAGCAAGGGAAGCAGCAAAGAAAGCAGGTATGTTCTGGGCACTAGCAAGGCTATGCTTTCTCTTAGGCAGGCTCAGTGTTAAAAAGCTGAAGTTTTCCCAAGCTCGGGTGTATTTTGAGGAAGCATTGGGAGCAGTAGCTGGAGGGTTTAGTGATTTGTACTTTGTAATTGCTCTTTATACAAATCTGACAGTCATCTACTTGACACAGAAGAACAAAGAAAAATGTGCTCATATTTTTGACAAGGCTACATCTCTTCTCATGGGAGTTCCCAACTACATTTGTAGTGCTGACCTGGAGTCAGATATTCTAAAGTATGCTCTGAAGAGGACAATTTTGAGCCAGAACAAACATGCAGAGGCAAGGGCATGCTTTCTACTGGCAAAACATTACAGTGCACGCAAACAGCATGAAGAGGCACTACCATTCCTGGAAAGGTTTCAACTGTTGCTTAATGACTTGGGTTTACAAAACAACTTATCAAAAAACTGTTATTTCAAACTAGCAGAGTCCTACAATGAAAAGTGTTTGCCGCACATTGTATTAAGTTGCATAAAGGTCGCCTCTTCCCAGAGCTCCAGTACTTTAATGGATTCCTTGAAAAGGATTGATTTAGTCATCAGAAATGCTCCCAAGCTCTATGGCCTGAGAAAACTTAAACAAATACTCCCATCCCAAATTGCACCTTACCTCATACAAGCACTCTCCTCTGTATTTACTAATAAGCAACAAGGACTATGCAGCACTTTCTATCTTAGCTTAGCAAAACTGTACAGCAACCACAAACGGTATGGGAAAGCCATTGTTTACATGATGAAAGCACTGGACTCTGATGTTTCTGCTAAGCCAGAGGAAACTATTAACTATTTGGTTTCACTTGCTTGGTTATACATTCTTTACAGGCAATATGATGTGGCTTTATCCATTTTAAATGCTGTTGTAGACTCTTCATGGAGCAATCCTCAACAACTAGGCATTGCTTATAATATGCTTGCTATTGCTTTGAAAAGAACAAACAATACAAAAGAAGCTGCTGAGAGCTACTACAAAGCACTGCGTCTTTCAGAAGAAACCAGTACGACCCATAACCAAGCTATAGCCCTGGCTAATTTTGGGGCACTCTGCCTGCATGCAGCAGCCAGCAAGCTGGCAGAACATTATTATATCAGGGCAGTGAAGCTATTTTCCAAACTTCCAAGTATGGACTGTGGCCAAGACTTTATCCAAGTCCTCCTTCAGTTGGGATGTTACTATGTTGGTGGAACTCAAAGAGAAAAAGGAAGGTTTTATTATGAATGGGCTTTTTTAGTTGCAATAGAGACAAGTCATCTGGAAAGTAAGTACATTTTTTTTTTTCCTCTCAAAGTTACGAAAGGTACCCTGTTTAGGAATGTTTGTTATATAGGTATGTTATAGTTGTTCCTAGGTATGTTATAGTTGTTCCTTAAACAACATTTTATGTCCAGTTATGTGATAGCTATCGAAGTGATTGAAATCTTTGCTCTGTCCCGTAATGGTGGAGAAATAAATATATATTGGCTTGCACTTCTGGTGGTACTTAGGTTTGTCGGAAATGATAGAGAAAATAAAATGTTAAGAAAAAACTAAATAACTTAATTGGCAAAAAGTCTAGAGATTTCTATGTTCAACAATATTTAAAATAGTTATGATATCATTGGTAGTACAAACAGCACCAGACTCAAGTTAAAGGTATGAAAAGAATCAGTAATCTGGATTACTTTTGCATAAAATAGTTGTATTTAGAAGACCCATGCTTCATTTATTCTTGCTACCATGATTAAGAGAGCTTATACATATAAGGTGACTGTTTTATTATTTTGAAGATCAAGTTTGAAGTAACCTCTTTGTTAACTTTGGGGGTGAGGAAACTGGCAGCGGAATCTTCTTGTTATGACTTTTATATTGTTATTCATTGACTGTGCTGAGTTTATGAAACGGTAAGAATGAATTACTTTAAAACTAATTTAACTTTCACTTTAAAATAGAGATTCATGTTAGTATTTCCAATCTATTCTCCTAGGTCAACTACAAGCAATTAAACTGCTGTGTCAGTTCTATAGTACAGTAGTTCCCAATGAGGCTCAGTGTGTCATCTACAATGAATACCAACTATCTTTAGCTAGAAAGATGTCCAACAAAGTTCTGGAGGGACAAATTTTGGAAACCATTAGTCAGCTCTATTTGTCTTTAGGAACAGAAAGGTAAGACATGCTGAATGACTTTGCTTTGATTTTGATTGTAACTTTTCCGTCATGCTAAAGGATCTCAATTTTTGCAACAGCTGAATATGACGTATTTTTTTTACTTTGCTTTTCCAATACACTTTATTGAAGGGTCCAGTGCCAGTGGAGACTTCTCTTGTTGGTTTTTTTTTTAAGTAACTATAATCGCTCAAGGGAGACAAGATGTTCAGCAGGGATTAGCACCACTTCAAGAGCCAAATTATTTTTAGAATCTATGTAAATATGTTTAAAAAGTATTATATGTTATGCAACTCTTGATGACTGCTATAGCTCTAGGATTATTGCTGGCAGGTGACTTGTTTGCGATGATAGATTTTTACAAGACAATCCATTAGAAACCAAATGACATATTCCAAACAGGTCAGACATTAAATTGTCTCTATGTAAGTGTTTCTTTTTGAGGAAATGCTTTTTTCAAAACTTATTTAAACAGAAAGCCTATGTGCAAAACTGCATAGTGTCAATCTCCAGCAATTTCTGCACTGCTTTTATTTTCAGAACACTATTTTTTTTGCTTTGCTTTATTGAAAAAAAAAAAAACCACTGCACAAGTCAATTTATAGTAACCAAGAGGTGCTGGGGAAATTTACAGGTTTCTCTAGACAATTTTAAAAATGTTTTTAAGGCAGCTCTGTCTGATTTCTTTTTTTTTTTAAAAAAAAAGGTATTTTCAAGCATGCCTCAGTAAGGATGGAAAAAATATCCTCAGTTGTGGAAAGAGAGTAGATGCTTATTTTAGCTTTAAGTGGCTGCAGTCCAAGCATCTAACTTTCCTAATATGTCACCTCATTTATTTTGCTTTGTTCACTGATGTTTAATGAGATAGCTGGTGAAAATCCCTTGGAGAGGCTGAAGACAAAGGAGTTGGTTAAGATTTCAAACTACCTGGAATTTGCAGAAGGATTTCACTAGCTGGAGAAGCTGCTGCCTTTTGTGCATTAGTGCACAGAATTTATCATAGAATCATAGAATATCTCAAGTTGGAAGGGAGCCGTAAGGATCATAAAGTCCAACTCCCTGCTCCTTGCCTAGAAGCCTGGCTCACAAATAATGTTGGCTGTGTAACCTTAGCAGACTACTGGATAATAGCACCTACTCAATATGGTATTAGACCATAGTATCACAGTATTCTTTGAGTTAACAGTCCCAAGTAACAAGGATATGTCTATGATGAAGCAACGAAAACAGCGATGTCCTTGGTGTCACCACCTCCACTGTAAATTACTGTGACCACACCAGGGGACACAGCCTGACCCATTCCAGATGCTGTACTGGCTTATGGATTCTTACTGCTTCCATCTGCTGTAAAAGCAAAAACTCTGAAAAAGGGATAGAAGTGGTATTCAGTAATTGGGCTGAGTTGGACTACTTTAACTGCCTTGCCTCTCCTCATGTTAGCAGCCAATTAGCAAAGAAGAGAAGACTGACATGTCAGGATTGTTCAGTGGATCCTTACTTCCTCTCATGAATATAAAAGGAGTGACAGGTCTCTTCAATTTCTGTAAGAATCAGGAAGTGGTAAAAACATATTTTCCCCCGCCCCAACTCCGATGAGATACCTTGTTGAGACAGAACGGAAGTCTTGACACTGTGAAATGCTAGGGAGCATATTACTTCCAGGCTTGTTTGGGATCTTTCTGGAGGTCTGTGTAGGCTGTTCTAAAGATGCACTGTGTAAAGATTCACTGTAACTGTACAGTTCATGTTATATTTTAATATGTTCATGTCTTGTGCTTGGAGGAAAATGTACCAGGTGAAGGTGATGGGAGTCTATCACAAGACAAATAGAGAAGGATTTAATAAGGAAGTCTGGAGCTTCTATGTCTGGTGTAAAGCACTGTAAGCTCAATCAATCTGACCAGTCTTTCTAATGAAAAGTATGACCACTCTTCTAAGAGCACAGTGCTCTTACACTTAAAGAAACTTGCACTGCCCAGTGATCTGATAATTTAGGTGCTTCTTGAACTGATCATGTCTTGTCCGTCCCCCTCCAAGATTTTCTACAAATGCTGATTAGTTTGAATTGTGCTTAGATCTGAGGCCTAGGTGATATTTAGAAAAAAAAAAAGTTACAGACACAATTTCTTTCTGAGGTTTGTTGGAAAAAGCCATAAATTATAATCATTAAAGAGAATGATAAACAGCTAAAGATGAGGAAAGATTTTTCCACCTGTCAGTAGCCTGAGGTGTAGGGGAAGGACACATCTAAAATAAACTGTTCTGAACTTTTTACAAGGGCATGTAGTGATAGGACAAGGGATAATGGCTTTAAACTGAAAGAGGGTAGATTTAGATTAGATATTAGGAAGAAATGCTTCATTGTGAGGGTGGTGAGGCACTGGAACAGGTTGCCCAGAGAAGTTGTGGATGCCCCATCCCTGGAAGTGTTCAAGGCCAGGTTGGACGGGGCTTTGAGCAACCTGGTCTAGTGGAAGGTGTCCCTGCCTGTGGCAGGGTAGTTTGAACTAGATGATCTCTAAGGTCCCTTCCAACCTAAACCGTTCTAGGATTCTATGAAATAATATAACAGGATAACAATCTAAAAGGAAACATATATTGAATTAAAAAAGGAAGAGTAAAAAAGACCAAATTTGCTTGTTACTAATGGAATATAGCTGCGAAATTATAATTGCGCATTGAACAGCGGAAACAGGTTGTTTTTACATTAACATAAAGCTTTTTTCATTATGAATAAAAAAACATTCCCAATTCTGAAGAACCCCTCAGTGATTAGCCTTTTCCCCCTGTTTCAGGGCTTACAGGTCAGCTCTGGAATATACCAAAAGAAGTCTTGGAATATTTATAGACCTCCAGAAAAAAGAGAAAGAGGCGTATGCTTGGCTACGGGCAGGAAAGATATATTACATTCTGAAGCAGAATGAGCTCGTGGATCTTTATATTCAGGTATGTTGTCAACACTTACAGGCATGCACATGTTGTCAACATGGTGCATGTGGCATAGTAAGAGAGTAAGTAATTCAATATAATGATTCCAGAGATTTTGCTAACTGATGTTCTGAACATACAGTAACACCATTTATGTAATGCTTAACAGCATTTTCCAGTGGTGCTCCATTTTAAACTGTTGCTTGACTCTGGAAGGATTTTGGGCAGTGACCTTTCTTAGTGCCTGCTCTGTTGTAAATTCTGTGTATTTCTTCATTGTCTACCAGTTCTACAGCACCACAGCAATCAAAGTATGCATGCATGGATGCTACATATGCTGGTGGATAACAGATAATAATCATCTTAGCATGCTGCCTTGTGGGCCAAATGCCTAGGAAAATGGAGAGTAGCTTTTTCAGGAAGCATTTCCAAAGCACCTAAAGCTTTCCTTCTGTAGCTGTGCATAGCATGGCACGGAGCCAGCTGGAACTGCTGCTGCCTTTACAACAGTGGGACAGGAGGCATGCGGCTCGCACACCTCAGACCCCCCCACAACCAACTGGGACCTCCTGCTGCTTCTACTGCTGTGCTAACACAGACTGAAAGATGGCCAGAAATGGGGATCTAGCCCTTCTGGCTGCTGAAACTGGATTATCTGGAGTCTTTCTCAGAGCTGCACTGCAGCCCAGATCTGACTCTGTCATCTATATGGCTTCTAGCCACTCACTGAAGTATTTGGGGAATTAGCTTCTTGCTTCTGTAAAGGGGTTAAAAATACTTCTCTCTCATTTTAAGGGACAGTGACACCTTGTAGTGCAGGATGTATACAGAACCTGATATAGTAAGATCTGAGTCTTGGCTGGTGTGTGAGTGGTACCAAAACATGATCTCTAAATAAAATAATCACACATCTGTTGTTAAGATGTTTTGAGAAAATTCTACAAAGCATCAGGAAAACATAGGAAATGCATTTATGTTTAAAATGTACTCAGACACAATATGTGGGGCTACTTTAACGATTTTTTTCTCTCAATTAAGTTAGATTTTTGAATACTTACTGGAAAACTGAATAAATGTGCTTACAGGAGGACTGTGTTATAGGCCTGTTATTTCTTTTTCTATATGATTTTAGTAGATAGCCCCCAAGTTAGTCACCTGGTGGTACAAAAGCCAAATCAGCATGTGGGATGATTTTCTCCATCTGCTTTATTTCCTCTAAGAGGAGGAATGGGCCAGGGATATGCATGTGTATTCCATACTGTGCATGTATGAAACCTGGTACTTAAGCAGAGTCGGTGCCTCTCCATGAGGAAAGCCTCAAAGCACAAATGTGGCAACTAAAAGGTTGACCACTGGGCCAGTAATTTTGTGCAAGTCATCACATTTTAACTTGCGTGTGAAACAACTTCCAAAAATATGATGCATGTGGTGCCTGAAGCCAAAATAGGCTGAAAAGGATTGCTGCCTTTGTGCTTAAGTACAAGAGCTGGACTTGTATTAATTGAATGCAACTTAAAAACTAAAGATTCCAAAACCAAAGCAAGACTTTTCAACTTCATATACAAGTCCCCTTTCTCATTACTACTTATCCTATCAGTAATTGAGTATCCTGGTATCCTTGCTTTGGGGAGGATGCATGCTGCCTTTCATGAAGTCCTTGTTGCTGGCATGGCATATATTTATTTCAGAACAACAAGATAGTGGAGCTGCATTTATTTACAGAATTCACTTCACAGGCTTTTAAATCTGCACTGTTAGCAATATCTAACTTGCAATTAGAATTTATTTCTATGATAAGTGCAATTTAATTCAGATTTAATATGTTGCAGCTATCAAAGGCACTACTGGTTTTTAGAGTGCCATGTGCTGACAAAGGTAGCAGGGTACTGTTGCCAGAAAAAGGGAGACCATAACACTATGTGCCTAGGTCTTCCTGTTCCTTCTTCAGCATCTGCCACTGGCCTGCTCAAAACCAGGGTACCAAAAAGATGGTCGCATGGTCTGATAAAATATAGCCTTTCCTATCTTATAATAAGAGGCCTTAGCAAGGTCTTTCTTCAGTTGCTAATATTTATGATTTTTTTTTTTACCAAGGAGTAACCAAGATTTTCTTTCTTTCGCCATTCCTTGTTTTCTTTTCAGGTTGCTCAGGATGCTGCTCTTTACACAGGAGATCCAAATTTAGGAATGGAATTGTTTGAAGCTGCTGGAGACATATTTTTCAATGGTACTTGGGAAAAGGAGAAAGCAGTGACTTTCTACAGGGTTTGTGCAGCTTTTCTACTACATTGATAGTTATGTACCCACCCATCAGAGCAGGTGTTTTACAAATGCTGTAGCAAAAGCTGATCCTCTCAGCAAACAGTTTATAGCCTATTGCAGCTGAGTACTTTGTTGTGGTGTTAATAGATTTCACCTGTTGTAACTCCTGGGTGTAAGATATGCCTTATGCAAAGAGCAAAATAAAACCAGAAATTGCTTGACATGACATAAATGGAAGCCTGTCAGTGCACATCTTGGGGTTCAGCAGTACCTAAGCTGTTTTTATGCATTTCAGGACAGGGCTCTTCCACTTGCTGTTAAGACCGGCAACAAAAACACTGAACTCAGATTATGCAATAAACTGGTGGAATTGCTGGTGAATCTGAAGGCTTATGAGGAAAGTCTGGAATATGCAAAAGCATCTCTTACACTCAGTGTAAGTTTAGGTAAGACCAATTTCAATTACAGCTGAATATTACTGATATCTCCAAAACAAGGCAGAATTCTAAAAAGCTTTCTTACTTTGAATTCAGTTAGATTTCATAATGATACTATCATTGCTATTTTTGCTTCTATTCAAGAATGAACAACTTGATTGCTGTCTCATCTAACTCCAAGCTCATAGGGAAAACCTTTGGTAGAGCACAGAATTAAATCTGGGATTCCAAGTCCAAACTGAGTGTTCTTCTCACAGCTAAGCTCCAATACTAATGAATAATACTGCCCCAAGAGGCTTTTGAGTGTCATATACTTCTTTCAGATTTGATCATAGCCTTGCTGGTGAACTGACCTAGGAGAAAGTAGTCAGAAACGATAGGGCTATTCTTCAAATCTGAGAGCTGTTCAACTGATTAAGAACCCTCTCACCCTGCCATACACACACAGACAGGTCGTTTTGATCAGTCTGAAAATCATCTTTTTGTCATAACTTTTGATGTAAAGTATGTACCGGGAGGGGCAAGGGAGTCTTTAATCCCATTAGCTGCTATATTTTCAAAATAATCTATTTGTATTCTTTGTAAGTATGCGCAGGGTGTGTGTATCTATACATGAGAGATATGAATGTAGTTATTTAAGAAAATCCCAGAGACTGTCAAATCATACACTGGGAAATAGAGGAATTCTGTGGGATCTTTCTTAAAGGTCAGTTTTGGCCATGTATCTCTTGAGCATAATTAATTTTATTCAATAAGAGATCAGCAAATACCATATAAAGGTAAAACAAAAAATAGCATAGATTCTGGTTTGAGACAATTTGACTACTTTGCCTCTTTTGGTTTTATCTTGACTCATACATTATCTCATTAGGAAATCAGCTAAATGAACGAATAGCTTACCATCGGCTGGCCGCCATCCATCATCATCTGGGTCATTGTGAACTAGCTGAACACTTTTATTTAAAGGCCTTGTCCCTCTGTTCCTCTCCTCTGGAGTTTGAGGAGGAAACGCTGTATTACGTCAAAGTGTACTTGATCTTAGGAGACATTATATTCTATGACCTTAAGGTAAGAAATACCAAAAACTGCTGCAGAAAATCGTTACACTGAGTAATGTTTCATAACATCAGGTTTTACCACATTCTGGTTTTATGCATTTAGAATGTAAATAATAAAGTAGGAAAACCTACTGAAGTTCAGAATCTGTATTATTCTCATTTGATACCTAATAACTGAGCTTGGATGTCGTCTTCCACAGATTGTATTATAGAGGGTACTATCTTTGTGTCTGTTATTTCAGGATCCCTTTGATGCAGCGGGCTATTATCATTTGGCACTTGCTGCTGCCATGGACCTGGGAAATAAAAAAGCTCAACTAAAGATTTACACAAGACTTGCAATCATCTACCATAACTTCCTTGTGGATCGGGAAATGTCTCTCTTCTTCTACCAAAAGGCAAGAACCTTTGCGACAGAGCTGAATGTTAGGAGGATAAACCTAGCTCCTGATCAGTGTTATAAGAGTTCATAAGCACCTTTGGAAAATGCAGTCTAACAACTACAGAAGTACCTAGAGAAATATTGCACTGGCTTTGTAGGAGGATGCGGAATGCATTCAGTGTCTCATTATGCATGTGCTGTAAGCCGGAGTTCAGCATCCTAGACTAAATTACCAGTTTATATGACAGTGAACTACATCTCATTGTCTCCAAGATATACAGTCTTGTACTTGTTGTTTAAGGATCAGCCTGTGAACTAAAACCAAAACCCAGCAATCTTTTTTAACTAAATTTTTCTTTGCTATCTGTTTCTGCCTAGCTGGATGTTGGAGAATTATGAATGTATAGATGCAATGAAGAATATTTAATAAAGTGTTATAGAGAAAAACCACTCCATACAAATTGTGGCTTTCTTTGCATGACCTAGCTCTTGCATGACCTAGCTCTATTGTATTTACTTGATGTCATAAAAATATGTGCACAAGCATGTTAGATGGGGTATTTGAGAACTGGTTTGATCCAGTTCCCCAGACATCACCCCTCATTTCCTATCAAATTCATCTACAGCAGTGCTTTACAGGCACTAGTTAAGATTTATCTTCTAATTCCTGAAAACACTTAAATACATGTTGTAATAACTAACTGGTTTCCAGAACTGAAGTCTCTAGTAATATATAAGTTGTAGTTTTGTGGATTTCAGTGGTCATGTGAAGGCACTCTTTCCCTCTTTTCAAAGACAAATTATCAGTTTTTTTAACGGACTCTTTTCAGAACTGTCAGTATTGTCTGCAATGATTTATTACAGCATATTTTCTACCATCTTACATATGAGTACATTATGTTCAGAAATATGTGCTACTTCACTTTAGTTGCAAAAATTCTAGATTGTTAATTTTGATAGTTCTAAATCCTTGTGCCTCAAAACATTTTCATGCCAAAGCTATGGTAGAAATGACATATTCGATCATGCTGTATATTTTGAGAAGGAACGTCTTAAAATCTGATCATCTTGCAATTAAATATTCAGGTACATTTTGAAATGATGCCTTTTCACTCTCTGTAACAACTTTATACAGAAACTGCTATTTTATTTTTAAGAGACATGACAAAGAATGGAAGTATGGAAGTGTCTTTGGAAGATGTACACACAGTCTCAGAAACAACCTAGGGGTTGTTGGCTACATATGATATTTTATTTAGTTATACTGTCAAACCTGGGGAAAGGTGCAAAAAACCAACTTTTTTTTTTTTCTGGTCTGTGTAGCTATGTACTCTCATTGCTTTGGTTCTTTGCCTAAGAATCTTTCTTTTCCTAAAATCTGTTATTCACAGCGCACTCTGAACACTTCCCATATACACATTCAGGTATCTGATTTTTGTAATCTTTTTGACCTTATGAATTCTTCATTAGTTTTTTGACTTCCTTCCTAGAGGGGGAGAGGATACTTACATATATAATCTAGATAGATAGACTGACACTTAGGATACTCTCCAGGGAGAAGTGCATCATCTTCCTTGGTGAGTACTGTAAGCACTAGACTATAAAACAGATAGTTGCTACTATCATGGTAATTGTGACCTGTCAATTACCTTGAAGAGAAGATTTGACTTCTTAGGTAGACAAGTTAACACTCTGCAACCCTGCGCTTGGCTCAAAGGTCCAGGAAATTGAAGTTGGACTTCAGCTCTATACTTTTGAGCTTAAACACTTTGTATTTGCTATTTCTAGAAGGCTCCTTGCACATTTACCTTTTTTGTTGTTTTCTCTTTTGACACTGTAAAGAGAACTTAAGTGCTCCTGTGTTTTCAGTTTCATACTGAGGATTAGATGGTTAAAAATAATGAAGACAATACTGCTTTGCTTGTAAATATGCAGCATCATTAAATATATCTCAGCAGTTTGCTTTTAAAAAAATAAAAAAGCTTTACATTGGGTAGTGAATCACACCGCTAATGTCTTGATTGTAGAAATGTGTGTACTGCTCAAAGCAATTCTGCACACAATTTTTTTTGGACACTCACAATCAGACTTGAACTAAGCATTAAAGTTGAAAGTTTTACTGTTTGGGTGTCTTAGGACATTGCCTTGAAGACTCAGATTCAGACTGGTGTCATACTGTCCCACTAAGCATGGGAAATTAACTATCCCGTATTCTCTTCCTCGTCTTGACCTGAAAACTCAACAGAAGTCCTGCATGATCTCTGCAGAGCTGGGAAAATTGTGGCTGTTGCTCTCTGTTCATTAACTTGCTTTTCAGTGCTTGGCAGTCTATTTTCCACTTCATTTGGCTTTCAGACTAGATAAATTTATAATCTCTCTCTGATTCTGATTGCTGTAATCACAGGCAGTCTCTGTGTCCTCAGAAAGGAAGATGCACTTCCTAATCTAGAATTCAATTCTGCTGATAAGACCTATCTTTTTTGTTTTGCTACTTCATCTTGTTGCCCTGATTCCACAGAATTTTTGCTTTCATAGCAATCTAGTCCTTTATTATTATTTCACCATTTAATGTTAAATTGTGCTTGGGCAGTGCACAGCACACTGAACTTCTTGGGCATTCCCTTCAAGCCAGTTCAACAGCATACAAAAATGTATCTGCCTTTTGAAAAGGCAGTAACTGACTTCTCTCCCTGCTCTGACACAGGAGTTCCGTGTTTTCCTACTTGGTGTGGTTAAAGTGAGTCATAGGCATAGGATTTCAAAAAATTGCATTCCTATTAGATAGATAAATGGCATTTTAGGTTTTTAAAAACTGCTTCAAAACCTATTAGCCCTTTAAATGTATCTTTTTCTCCAGGAAGCACAATGCATTTGTTACCACAGAATCATAAAATGACAATGCACTTGGACAGCAAATTTGGAATTCACAAATTTTGGGAGGAACTGAATCTGGGCTAAAGGATTTTACTGTTAAGTTCTGTTCCCCTTGATCAGGAGTGGTAGGATTCATCTTCCCTTCAGGAGACACCTGTCAGATGGCTCCTACTCTATTCAGCATTAGAGAATGGTCAATTGTCTACAATGTAGAATTCTCTAGATGAGTAAGATGAATCTTACCTGGTGTGCTTCCTGGTGCAAGGCTTTATAAATGGAAGTCTGATTATTTGAGATATTATAAAACTCTGTTTTCCCATAGCTGTTATGGAAATGATCAATTTTGGCTAGATAACTGGTAGAACATTCTTCTAGTTTAATGAAGCAAAAAGGCAGAACAGCATGGAGTCTAAATGCCTCCTAGATAGGGTATAAAAACCGTACCTCTGCAGAGTCTGTTTGTTAGAAAAGACAGTGAGGGATGGGATGTTTGAATGATAAATGAAAAAATGACAGAGGAAGCAGCTGTAGATTCGGAGGGCTTCTAACCAGAACTAGTTATATAGCTAGTCAGTAGCAAAAGTTTGACACTCTTAATGAGCCAAAAAAGCCCTGCTGAGCTGTTAAAAGATCTGCAGGCACTGACACGTGGTAAGTATTTCTGCTCGATTTGAAATAACAAGGCTCTGCTTCCACGAAGGCATGAACTGGTGCCTGTGAGCAGCTACATATCTAGAACCCTGTCAGATATAGAGCCAGATACTTGTGGTGGTTTCTCACCCAGGAATGACATATGTTGCCAAGTGTCACCCCTTCTTTTTTAAAATGGGATTACGGAGAAGGGAATGGTAGTGATGCTATCATTGTAGAGAATACTTTATTACTGTAAAGCGGTGACCTCAACCCCCGTGCTTTCCTCAGCCTCTAGAAGCTCACGTTTCCAAAGAGGAAAATACAGAGTATCCTACTCAGTAGACTAGGGGCCTGTCCTTCTCTCCATCCCTCCTGGTTAGATGAAAAGACATGCCGAACTCTGCATGCTCTCTGGGTGTGTGTAAAAGGGAATGCAGCCCTGTCCTCATGGCTAAAGAATTTGCTCTGGAGTAAAGGAAGGCTGGGTTCCATCATCCATGCTCTGAAAGGCTTGCATTAAGCACCCCTGCATAAAATACAGTCTCTGGAGTGGAAAATGGCACACAGGGTTCCTGGTTGTTGGGTATCTGCCAGTCTCTCTTTTTTTTTTTACTAGAGTAAGAGCTCCACTGCTTTCTCATATCCCCATTTTGTCAACTTTGGCATCTTCAGAGAATTTAAACCTGCTTTTTGTTGTTTTTTTCAGGGTGTAATCCATTCAATCTTAACACTTCATTTTTTGCAGCACCAAGCTATAGAGTTTGCCAGCCAAGACAGGCTTTAGCCACGCGGTGGCACTCTCTAGCTTTGCATCAGTGCCCTCCAGTCCAGAAGGTTAAGAAAAGAATTCAGAAACCTGAAAGAGTAGCACACTGTTCCTCCATTACCCTTCCTTTCCAACTAAAATATAATACCTCTTAAAAAACAAAACAAAAAGCCACTCAAAAAAACCTTCAAAAATGATGCCTTCAAAGATGATGACCTAGATGCTAACTAGGGCTTCAAGCCCCTTTACCAGGACAAGAGAAACACCCATCTTCCCCACACAAGCATTTTGTATGCTCTGTCGCAAAGGAACTATGCTCCAAGAAAGCAACAGAGCACTTGCAGTGAGCAAAAAGAGTTGAAAATGATAATTCTAAGCTACTTTGAAATGCTTAAAGTGCCGATAACTGATTTGTCCACAGACAACCTAGAGAAAGCTGGCTGCTCTGAAGTAGTACACAGGTTTATTTGCTAACAGGAAAACTAAAGTGCAAATACAGAATACTGTGGTAGAGAAGAAACCTAGTAAATGAAGTTAGGGGCACACGCATGATGAAAACTGTTGGTGTTAGTTTAAAGTGGTCAACTTTTGACAGCTACTTGTTTTGTCAAGAGAAATGCTGTATGAATTGCTTTGTATGAGCCTGGTGCTATAGTATTCTAGGCAGTGACATTCAAAATACTTAACCTACAGAGCAAACCACTTTTCCTGGAAATGTACCAAAGATATTAGCAGAGTTAGTAGCCATTTTCCCACTTAATATAAATTGCCTGCCTGGTGCTATTGTCTGCTGATGTGCTAAGAAGATGTTCCTCTAATGTTTTTCTCCCTTCATTTTGCCATTTCAGATAATGAAGGGAAGAAAAATAATGTTTAATTTCCCAGGATATTTATCTCTATCTGGCACTTTAGTCACTGAGTGGCAGGTTAAGCTGCCTTTGCAGTACACTGACATACTAAATGGATTGTATCTTTGCATGAAAGGCAAACTAAACAAGATTACTCTGACTTACAATATCGTAAAACTTATATGCCGTTTAGATGGTGAATTACTTTAGAGAGTTATGTGCTGGGAAACTCTTGAAAATTTTCAGCAGATGTTTTTCCTGATGTAGCAGATGTACAAAATGTGCTCAAAGTACCCATTCTTTGCCAAGTCAACAGAAGGGAATTCCACCATTGCATGGAAAATATTTAATTTTTTGGAAGTTGGAATAAGTATGATAAATGGAGCATTTCTGATTTTCTAAAAATAACATGGATTCTTTCTGAATGTTTCCTGAAGTATATCTAACACCACTGGCTGGTGTTAGATACTTGTGTTCTATCAGTCAGGTTATAAACTGGGGGAGAGAGACACTTCTCAGGAGCCAATCCATTCCCAAACTGGGGAAATACTTTATCAAGAATTATGGACCATTATCCACCTGTTCATATTTTGCTTAAAGTGAAGACACATTTCTGTGTGCCTGCCTTTTCTAATATATGCCATAGTTACATGTTTGAGATGCAACACACCTGTTTCTTTCTCTCCCTTGAGAAGGAGATTTAACACAGTACCAGTGTAACTGGGCATTTTTTGTAATATCAGAAAGCAACAGCATATGGGTATTAGGACATACAAGGAAGCACCTAAGAAGTGACCGAAAGTAACCTTGAACCAAAATACTGCCTCCTTTTCTGGAGTTCTTATACATTTTGATCTTTGGTCATGAATAAATGGTGTGTGTGTATGTATGTTTTTAGGAGGGTTGGGGGCTTAGGTCTAGTGATACACTGAACTCCCATGTTAATTCCTGCATTTTTCCATAGTTTCTCTTTAGCAATTCATATCCATTTAATAACATACAAAAATTTCCAAATACAGCTACACTGTTGTTCAGTGGCAATGCAGCAAAATATCCATATTTGCTTGAAATTCAAATGTATTTATTTTTAGTCTACTTCCCTTTTAAAGAGTATCTTCAGCCTTGAACAACCTATTGTTTATTGAGGTAATTTTATTCTCAATTCAGAATTGAATTACTGAGCATCGTTGTAAAATGTGGTCAGGATGTTTTGTCTCCTATTTTCAAAGTTGATGTTAGTACTAACTGTGCAGAAGCATCCAAATTATAAAGAAACAGGATAGATACTAAAATAAATACATCCACTCTATCTATGAAACTATTCCCTAGAAGCTATTACTTTTTGAATTTTTCAACTCTTGGCATAATTCTGTACTTATTTCTCTGGCAGATTAAAGTGATATGCACTGCAGTTTTCTTTAAATCCTGAAATTTTGTCTTGTATTGGTCAAGACTTACATGGTATAAAGACAGTTAAAATTCATGCACTCTAGTACTGATGAATTGAACTCAAGAGAAAACACTTGCAAATTGCTTACTAAGTAATCCGGAAAGTGTTTTTCTTTTATGCTCTGCTGTAGGTCTTTCAATTATGCACTGTATAAAAGTTCTTTTTTCTGTTCTTCCTGCATACCAGAGATAACAATAGTCTTTCTTACATACAAACATACAGCTGAGTAAATATATTGTTCACTATGAAGTAATGATAATTATATGACTATAATATTATTCTTTCTTTATTATCCGAGATAGCAGTCATTCTCCAAGTTTCTCACTTTATTCTACTTATTGATAACTATAGGTTTCTCAAAATCTTGAAAAACTTGTAACTACATGAAGTTTCAAGAAAATCGAGGTGTGTGTCAGCAAGTATCTTAGCTTAAAAATCTGTCCTTTACTAACAAATTTTAAGTAATATCTATGTTTCTGACACATTTTTTTTCTTTCACAGGTAATGGGAATTTTGGGGTAGAATCACTTTTTTAGGTTATCTATTTCCTTTTTCTGCCTACCAGCTGATCAATGTGTATAAACTTGCTTCTGTGATTTTCTGGGTCACTGAACAGATGATGACACTTTCTTATTAAACCAGAGAAACATCGTCCTTATTGCACCTTTTGCCAATTACATTTGCTCTACTGCTTTCCTTTTTTAGACACCATTTTTACTTGAGTTTAGGTCTGCCAGGCTTTTCATCACCCTTGCTGAATCCTGGGTGTCTGCCACATACCAGTTAATGTTGGAAAAAAATCAATCCTATTTCTAAGAATGAGTCTGGAGAAAAGTGCACTAATTGGTCAATGTTTATTTTAAACCAAATGAAGTCTGGTTACCTGTTCTCTATAAAGCTTTAGTGACTAGGAGCACTGATTTACCAGCAAAGTGGGGTTGCTTTAGGAATTGACTTTCTCCTATCAAAAAGTAATCCTGTCACAAGCTTTTAAAAAATTGCAACTTGTGTAGGAAAGGTGTTTTGACACATGCTACCAAAATTGTATGCCTACTGAGTAAGCTTGAGGTACTTGCGTCTTGTGGGAGTGAGTAGGCTCTGTCATGTGTATGCTTCATGCTGTTACAAGGGTGAAGCAAATAAACCTATGAGACTTCCAACAGAAAAGAAGATAATTGCTTTAAGAAGTATGAACAAAGCTTATCCTCGGCTCAAAATGAGGAAGAATGGGAAGGGAGATACTTTTGAAGATGCTGCTGCATCACATCCAGTCTCCCATACTCACAGCAATCATATATTAGAAGCTTCAGAATTCTTTGTTGCTTTTTGTTGAACAGCCCAAAACACATCCTTTTTAATTGGCAAGAGGTGAAACTTAAAAGCAGTGGACTGAATATGTTTCTCTATGGTTTTGGTCTTTGTAATGTGCAAATACCTGCAATTTTGCAAACTGCTTGTTCACTGCTTCTGAACTTTACTTTAAAACCTATACCTGGATTACCCAAATGTATTTATTTGTTGATCTTTTCTGAACTCTCTTCTATTTTCAAATGACACTTGATAAACTAGTCCTGTATTAAATATGCTGGATATGGTTTATAACAAGTTAAATCTAATATAAACTTAGATTGAGCATTTAGAAATATTTAGATTGCTGCCTTTGGACCTCCGTGGTCACAAGTTAAGGTTTTATTTTACTCAGTTGCTGAGACATGGAATTCTGATTTGGACAATATGCCACATTCTCGGCTCACATAAATCACCTAAGCTCCATTAAAATAAACCCCCAGATCTGGGTCACATTAAGAATTTGAGATTTGGCTAAAGGTCTGTATCTAACATGACATTCCCTTGCCATAGGAGATTAAAGCTAAGTGCTGAGGTCCTTCATAAAGGTCCAAGTTGAATGGACTCCTGGAAACAGAGAGTGTATGTGGGCTAAGAGACTGAATCTTCCTCCCATCTGATAGCTGCAGAACTGCTCTGGCGTGTGGCTGTGTTTTCCCGTGTGAGAGTATGGAAGAACGGGTTATGCAGGCATGGACAAACTGGAGAGACTTCCTCAGCATTGTGTTTGTGTTAAACCGTGAGGAGCACTTCTCCACAGGATGTAGAAGTTTTGGCATATTCCTACACATCCTTCTTGGTTGTCCTCTCAGTGACCTTCCCCTCCCCTTTACTGTTCTACAAAATATTAGAGGTTCTACTGGAAAGAGGGCTGCAGAGTAGAACACATTTTACAGGATTTGGTTTATAAGACTCATTAGAGAGGTCCGATTCTGAAAGAAGAGGTCTGGTTCTGAAAGAAGGTCATAAGTGCATGCTCTAAAACCAGTCTCTCACTTCCCTTATAGTTCAAGATCTTACGGAACTTTTTATCTTCTGAAAAAAATCTATAATCCTTCATTGGTTGATTCATATTTCTGTAATTAGAGTCTTCTCCCATTCCACAATTCATAAGCCAAGACACTGTCTGCTTTGTTCACATTTTCATGAAGTGAATACTTGGCTGATTTTACTGGAGTGTGACTTTGACAATTTCTGCTTGGTTTCTTCCTTACTTCTTTTGTCATCTTATGCAGAAACCTTGCACAGTTAGTCTATCAGTTAGACTATAAGAGAGACTATCAATGAGAGGATCATTTTATCCTGCATTTAGTTTTGAATATTAGGAAGACAGGAAATTGTAAAACTGAGCCCTCAGTTCCCCTGAATTAAGGGAAAATATAAGGGAAATTGTTAATGATTTTTATTTCTCAAAAGTGGTATCAAGGCATATTTTCACATATTCTTTTGTAATTTCAGAAATTTTAACTTAAAGCTGAAGCAGCTTAATATAAAGGTTCAGATTAAGCAAGCACATATATTTTCAATGATGTCACTCAGCTAGTTTAAAATAGTCTTGTGAGCATCTAACAGAATATGCATCTGGTGTTTTATTAAAGTAAAAATGCGTGTGGGATATTCAGCAATGTTTTTCCATTGTGGTCAAAGTAGTTTGGAGAATTCAAACATAATGAAAACAGTCTCATGACACTTGGAGATGCTCTTTTTTTTTCATTTTTATCGAATACAGTGTTACTATACTGCTTTTAATGACTCTATTTCTACTCCACAAAAAATCAAGCATAATCTCTAGAATATATTATGCAAACAGACTACAGAAAAAAATTAAAACTGTGCATTGGACAAGTACAGGAGAGCAATGAATCTTTAATACATTCATTGCATCTTCAAAAGTAGTATAATTCTTTTCTCATTGATTAGTTATGACATAGCAACTAAAGAATAAAGCCTTTAAACCCACTCCTGTACTACCAGTAACACAGTTTAAGTGAAGAGGCTCAAGTTCGTAACTGAAGAATGTGTATGCCAATAAGATTCAAGCATTTATTAGCTACATTCCCATATGAAGTTCTTGGTAAAAACTACATGACTACATGTATCAAAAAAAGTACAAAATGTATAATAAAAAGTACAAAAATGTACAAAAATAATACAAAAAGATGGAAGATTGCAGAACCAAGATTTGGGATAATATGTCTATTTTCAAGATCTTAGGTACTTTTATTCCTTTTATTCCAGCTCAGATATTCTTCATGTTTGTATTTTTGCAAACATACAATTCAAGTTAAGATTTTAGCCCTATTTTTATTTTGCTTAAAGCTAGTGCAAAACTTATTTTCATACAGTAGAAGGAGGATTGGGACACTATAGAAGATATGTGAAAACAAAGATAATTGTTACACCTCATGGAATAAAGTACCACAGTTACAACGCTTGAGTACCCCGGGCCTACAGGTTCAGTCAGCCAAGTATGTATGTCTCAGATAGGCACGCAATCTTGGCCAATGTCTGAATTTTTACTATCATGCCTAGTTGCTGTATCCCATAGTATGGGGTGTGGTGGAATATCAATGTTTAAAATCATCCATATCCTGAGGCAATACATCTGAATAAATGGTGGGAAACAGAACGGATTAAGTTCATCCAACTTCAGAAAACATCTGAAAATAACCTGAAGCTATTTTTCTTCCTTTCAAATGCTCAATCCATTAAGGGGAGGTGGCTCTTCTTTGCTGGGTGGAGTCAAATATCACTTTTCATACTCTACTGTATGTTAAAATCTTGTTCATTCTTTCTTTAACTTTCATGGATAAAACCAAACTAGTAAAAGTCTGTGGAAGAACTCACCATGCAAACAAACCGTTTCATTATTATAGAGGCTTATATCATCACTTAGAAATAGTTTTATGTACTTATAATTGAACTTATTAAAATAAAAGATCTTGTTACAGATTTATTTCACACACACTTTTCCAAAGAACATACAAATTTGGTTCAGTCCCAAGAGCCTACTCTTGGATGGACTTTTTTATTATTATAAAGAGTCTACTAAAAAAGTGCAAAGTCTCTGTGGTTTGGATTTGACAACAACATTGCAATTCCTAGATTACCATTGTCCTTATACTTTGTGAAACATGTAGCGGTCATTTAGGCAGCCACCTTTCTTCTGGAACGCCAAGGACGTCAGAAGTGGGATTTAATAAAACCAAGGCATAATATATGCCACTGGCGTGAGACTGGCAGTAGGAAATAACATCAAGATGATGGTAAACTGTCTTAGAGCTCATATGTCAGAGTTTGCAAGATAAGGGACAGTGGATGAAGGTGAAGTAATAAATGCCAAACTATACAAAATAGTGTCACATCATACATCCTCTTGTACAAGAATACATGATGTAAACATGTGATTTACTAAATATTTGAAAATAAGTTGTTGGGACTTCATACTATCAAAATGGAAAGGATTTCAAACAGCAACCTTCACAGAGATATTTTTGGGCCTGTTTACACGTTTTGAAGAAATCTGGATGTCTATAATTTGCTGATGATGGCAAATTGAAAGGGGCTAAATGCACTACTGAAGGTAGGATCAGAATTCAAATCTCTTTGAGAAAGGAAACTTGTGTTAAAGACCTGTGTTATGGAAAATAAATGTGGAATGGGGAATAGCTGACTGGGTGACAGAAGAGGACGAAGGACTGTAATAGGTGACAAGTCAGACATGAATAAACATTTTGGGTGTAGTGCAAAAATGGCAAGCTTCAAATCAGTAGAAGTGTCATGGACAACATACAGAGAAAATTATTCTCTGTCCAGTGAGACCTTGGATGAAGAACTGTATCCAGTTTAGGCACAACACAACACAAGAAATATGTTGACAAATTAGAGTACAAAGAGGAACAGTAAGACTGATAAGTTTAGAAAATATGAACTTTGAGGAAGGGTTGAAGGAACAATGTTTGTTTAGTCTAGAACAGACTGAGGGCAGATACAACAGTCTTCACAATGTAAAAGCCTCTTATGAAGAAGATAGCTCTTCTCATCTGCAGGGGAAAGGAAAGCAAGATTTACATTGTGTATTTTCATAATAGTAGAGTAATGAAGTACCGGGATCTGTTACGTAAGGAGAGTCTCCTTCATTGCAGCTTTTTAAAAAGAAGTTAGATAAATATATTTTTTTTATTTGGTATCCTGGTTGTAGTTATTTCTGCCTCAGGTCACCAGGGTTGCACTGGATCCCTAGAGATCCTTCTGATCCCCTGCATTTGCATGTTTTCAGGATTTATTTTGACAAAATAGAACAGCTTAAGCTATGGAGGGATCAAAAGACCTCCATCTGTAAATGCCCACAGCCTAGTGGATATAAGCCAAAGGAGATGGTGTTCAAACTCTTTCATGTCTAGCTGTCCAACCGCTAACTAAAAAGGCATTATTTCATTTGGTTGTGTTCTGTAGGGACAAACCATGCTTACATCACTAGAGTGAGAGATAGGGGAAACCTGTTTTCTTTCAATTTTGTAAGGGTATAGCCATTTCTTTGGCACTGTCAGTGCTGATGTGTATGTGACCACTGCCAAAGCTGTAAGCGTACATGGGATTTAATCAGGCTGAAGAGTTCAGAAGAGATTTTGAATGGTGGTTATACCAAAACACTGGATAGCTGCTTAGTAAGGAATCCCATATCCTACAGTGACTGAATGGACTTTGGTCTACCCAAGCTAAACAATAAAAAAATCTTTTTGGAAGATTTAGCTTTTTCATTGTATTATTCTTGTGCTCAGACAAGCTTAGTGCTTGTGAATGAAAGCAGATATGACAGCAAAAGAGACAGACATAATTTCTTTATCTGCACAGGCACAGGATGAAATACAGTGGCAATGCTGATGCTAAAAGGCTTTCTCAGTTTATGGGAGGATAGTTTAGTCTTCAGGCTGATGCAGAAAGAATTACTTACCAAGACTGACAATTCTGATATGGGTGCCTATTCACTAGGAAATGAGATTGAGAGAGGAGTGTAGGCTAGTGAACAGCTGTCACTAACATCTTGGACTTTAAACCTATAATTTAGAATAGAAATGTAACATCCATTGCATGTTACTGGTCTGTTCAGCAATCCATTTCCACTACTAAAAGATTTTTTATAAGCAGAATTGTTTTATACACACAGTTTTATTTCAGCTGAACGTAAGACTCCCTAATTTTAACTGAAAAATGCAGCTACTTCCAAAATTTTACAGTATTTATCAGGAAGAATCAAATTCAACAGTGGGTCAAGCATGACACAATCTTTTCCAGTAATTTTTCTTGTTATGTGATTCTGCTGGCTTACATCTCTTTTCCATCCATCATTCTCAATGAAAATACTTCAAAGTACTATTGTGTGGGCTAGACAGATGAATGAATAGGTCAGATATTAGGCACCTGACACCAAAGCTCCAGTCCTCCAAACTCATGCTTATCAGCTGCTTAAAGCAGTCTCAAGTCTGTAGCCACTTATAATTTTGGGCACTGGATTCTCTTGACTAGATGTTCTTCCTGTGGTATAACCCTAGTTCCCACATCATGAATATCTCAAACCTCTTATCTAAGTCCCACCAGGGTCTGCTAACAAGACATTCCTTTGCTTATTTTGGTTGACACCTGAATCCAGAAAGCAGTTTCAAACTTGTTTAATAAATCAGTCTTTTAAAAAGAATAACTGGTCTCCCTAACCATCAGGCACTGTTAATTTTGGGGAAGAGGTAATAGAAAATGGAGGAAGTTCTATCATTATGTTCCTAATAGGCCAATAAGACTGTGAAATCACATGGAGTCTCTCTGGCTTTGTGGTTTACCATAAACTGATGGGCACCATCACTGAATATCTTAGTACTTTTCCTAAGGTCCCAGATAATCCTATGTGGGCTCTGCAGTTCCAAAAGCAGGTTCTTACTGGAAGAAAAGTTTTCTTTTGGAAGAGGAAGTCACACCAGTAAAACAGTGGGGCAATTACCATATGCCTACCTTTGCTGGGTCACAGTTGTATGAAAAGTACAATGATCCTAGTGTTGTAAACTTCCATTACACATCCAATTAGTTTTGTTGATTGACCTACATTGGCCTTTCAGCTTTGGGCACTGTGGTTTGAAGTTGATGAAAACTCAGGCAAACACCCTAAAGAATAAAAGACAACTGCTTTTTCAGTGACTTCAGTATCACTCCAGTAACACTGTGAAGTTTACAAAGATATAATCAACCATTCCATAATATCAAATCAATAATATGTGCAATAAATTATCTATATAGCTATGTACCTCCAAAATCTAGACTAATGAGAGTGTTCTTGTGTTTAATTGGCAGAGTTCACGCTACTGTACTAATTTTGCCAGCTGAGAGATTTGTTGTCATTGAGTTTGGTGTCCTATTTCAGGTCTAAACTAAGAAATATACCCTAGAAAGTACACCATTTTTAGCCACTGAGTTTATCACTTTCATTGCCAAGGAAAATATTTTCAAAATTGAAAAACACGCAGGCTTTATTTTCATACTTGTTGAAAAAAAATTTCCACTGCTACACAAACACAAACACACCCGTGAGCACAAATCCTCAGTGAGGTAATGGCAAAGCTCAGAAGCAAGTCTGCAAGAACTGAGACTTGCTTATGTGAACAAAAAATTATTAAATTTACAGGCTGGGTGGCTGACTGCTGTCTTCCACAGGTGCTAGACATAAATTAGCAATAGAATTTTTTTAATTACTGCATTCAGTTTTTATTTCTGTTTGCTGTTATTTCTAGAATATGCCTGTCAGAAGCCTTTGATCCTAATTACTATCTTCTAATTACTCTTACTGAGCTCTTTAAATTTTAATGGATATCTGTATTTGTGCCTGAGACTAGTGGACTGGAAAGACAACACTGAGGCTATGGTCTGCAACCATTATGTTTGCCCTTATGTGGCACAAGGGAGAATGTGGTCCTGGTTCTGTTAGTAAGAATAGATGGTCTATTACTGTAAGCAGTATGTTTGATCTGAAATGACTTGGAAATAATTTTTGAATTAAAAATTACATTCCTTTTGGTGAAAAAGGAATGTGTATATAATATTGGGAAAATACAGTATTTAGTATAATTTTCAATTTTAGAAATGTGCACAATTTTTTGCCTTTCTATCGAACTGGTGACTTAGTGAGGACAGAGGAGTCAAGAAATTCCTTTCTTCCCTCTTCTATTTTCACTGAATATTTGCTCTTTTTCATTGAGTTGTAACCCAAAAATCCAACAATTCCAAATGCATCCTCAGGCAAAATGTCTATTACCATGTATATAAAAGTAGATGGCTTCAAGAATATTTTGTCTGTAGGTTTCATAAAAATGGATTTCTGGGGACAATTTGATCTCTCTCCAATGGAAAATACCTGTGGACCTATGAGCCATTTTGAGTTATGAAATGATACCAGTGCTGATTATATTTGTCGATGGAAAATCTTGACCTATGTCATGAGGCCTAAAGGAAAGCAAAACAAAACCCATTTTCTGCAGGAGAGAACTATGAAACTGGCTGTGAGAATAACAGCTTATGTAAATGAGTTTCTAACCCCTCATATAAACAGCTTCTGGGATCCCTACCAGTATTACCCAGACTGTAGCAGAGTAGACAGCACACAGAACAGAGATACTGAAGCCTGCAAAGAGAACCAAAAATTGCCCCTAGGAGCTCTGAAAAGAAATTCCTTGACACAGATGTCTATGTACTCCAGGTATGCCCACAAAATTATTTCTGTAGAATGGAGACCATAACCCCCTTCCCTAAATAGCTACAATGTAATAGCAAAGGTGACACAACTACTAAGAATTAGAAACAACAGCTAATGATAGATGTGGGCCACAGAAAAAGTCGCCACCATACTGAAGCTTCTAAGCAAGTGACAGAACCACCAGTGAATGCAGAATAAGTAATGAACATACCATTAAAAAAACCCCTCAAAACAAAACCAAAAACTTCAAAAAACCCCAAATGACCATCATAAGTACCATAGCATGGACTGGAGAAATCACTATTTCACAGAATTTATGGCTACAGAAATTCAGAGCTTTGCCCTGTCCTTCCAGTCAACTGTCTGGTCATCTTTGACATAATTTATAGATAAGGCAGCTTTTTCATGAGCTCTTTGAGAAGGCAGACACATGCAGTCTCTTTCCCTGAGACCTTACACAAGGATGTCCTAAAAATCCTTACTGTGAACAAAGCTGTTACCTCCTATGGTTCCTTGGGAAATGAAATGTCTTACAGTGTAAGGGTCTGGGAAACAAAAGGATGTATTGCCATGTATACATATCTGATTGGTTTTTTATCTACAAGAACACAAGATACATTTTGACTTAGATATGTATTGAATAAAAGGTAACACACTCCCAAGCCTAGCTAAGTGCTGCTTTATCAGCCTCTGAGAAGACATTTTTTTAAATGAAGAACACATTCGTGGTAAGTTTAGGACAGTGTCATTTAAATTTTTTTTAAGATAATCTCTGACTTCCTACGAAATCTATAATGATAGCACTGGACTAAAGGATAATGAGCCTAATATGAAAAAATAGAGAGCATACTGAAAAACAGCTGCCTGAGCTTATTTAAAACTATGTATACAATAAAAAAATAGTAACAATTTATCTGTCTATAGCATGTCATATAATTTCTAGGTCAAAACCAAAATGAAAGACCAGAATTCCTACTACAGCAAAATTCTTCATTATGCTCCACCGTAACATGGTAATTTTTGGAATTATTATTGCATAGAATAAATATTCTTCTATCTATCACAATTTCAAACTCATCAGTGAAGAAGCCTGATCCAATGCCAAATGGAAGCAATGGAAAAACTAGGACAGACTTGAGTGAGAGTTGAAACAGTCCTTGGAGGAGGAAGCCTGTTGTGAATAAAGTTCCTTCCTTACAATATGGCTTTGCTTGAACGCGTGCATATTTCCACAGCTAAAACTATTTTCATAAACGAGGTACATTAGCTGCTGTAGGCCTTAATGAAGCAAACTGAAGGTCCTACATTACCTTCTTTGCTCTGTGGCTAAAGTATGGTTGCTACATCTCAAGTAATCTACTCACAACTACTTGCTGAATGGCTTTTAGTAGCATTCTTGAAAGAAAAAGTGAGAAGACAGACAACAAATATTTAGAATTAAAATATATCACTTGAACACTAACTAGAATATTGATGAGAAAGTTGGCAAAAAGAATTCAAATCTTGCTAGCGTTTTCTACAGGAGAGATATCAGAACAGTTCAAGGTCCTTAATTTCATACACACACATTGAAATAATTTTAGGTTCTTTCTATCTGAAATTACACTTTCTTCCATCCCACAATACGATTGGTATCATCAGTTTGGTACTGGTGCAGTGGAATGGAATTGATGACACAGGAGGATGCTTGCCCAACCCAAATGAGTCTATGTAATCAATTTTTTAGCTAACACAGATTTTCCTGCCTCTCTGGTAATCCTTGCTATGCAGAATACGTTCCTTTCTTAAGGGAAGAGATATTCCTTACATTCAAAAAAACACAACTCTTTGAATGCAAATAAAATGACTAATGCTTCTTTAAGCTCACAGTGGTTCCATGCAGTAACTCAAATGAGAGACTATTAGTTCATCTGTGACTGAAAACCAAAACCAGATGGATTAGCTTGTTAGAGTTCTCACAAAATATAGCTATGAATTATGGTCATGGTGGGGAATACATTTCTTTTTCAGTTGCGTTCCTTTAAGCTTCTCTTTCAGCTGTTTCATTATACCAGGCTTTTAGAAAAGTGTTGCATTTAAGGTCTTCTAAAAAGTCTTACTGAGTAAGAGGGAAGGAGCAGATGTTATTTTCAAATGTAAAAATACAGCTAAAAGATGAAACACAAGTTTGCTAGAGAGAATACATAAATCTTACATGTTCTACTACTCTCTTCTGTCAAAGAAAAGCTGAATTTGAAATACAGTTACAACAGCAAAAAGAAATATTGGTCTCCTTTTAAAAGCATATTCTTCTTTTTGAGTCTTTTCATGAATTTAGGAATAATGAATTAATGTGATGGCGCCTGCTGTTCATTGTTCTCTGTGTGTACATGAACATGCCCAGTGAAACAAACTTGTCAAAGGAATTTGGCATAAAGATACCAACAGTGTGAACTGTAAGGGGCTTTATCAGGAAACAGGCAGCCAGGTACCCAGCTTGGTCAGGACAGTACAATTGTATGCATGCCAAGAAGCACAACTTTATATGCGTAAGGAAGTTTTAACAGGAAAATGAAACATATTGCATTTCATCTCATATAACGCACTTTCTTGGTTGTAAAGAGCTTCTGCTCTGAGAGTTCTGGCAGCAGAAGTATGCTTGTGAGTCCCAGTCCTGTTCATACTGGAGTCAGTGGGAAGGCCTCCACTGCTCTCAGTAAGACAGTGGATTTGTTGGGTCGTTCAGCATGTTTTAAGAATGCTCAGCATGTTTTAAGAACGCTCTAGCCCCTCTCAAACTTCCTTGAATCCAGTAAGTGATGTGGATGCTCAGTCCCTGACAGAAATTCCTGACAAGTTTCATCAGGACTCATCATACCAACATCTTTCCACTATACAATATGCCTCAACTGTAACCATTAGGGTAATTGCCATGCCTCAACCCTCAGCTTTCAGGGTAATTGCCATGCCTGTTTGGCCTTTGCTTGGTCTACTGGGATTACCAAGTAGTGTCCCACTACAGAACTTTGGAGCTAGCAAGTTGAATCAAACTTCATTTATTGTATTATAAAATCTGAGTCCTGGATACATAAGTATTATCAACTTCATTGGTTTTATTGGGGAGGTAGATATCTATCTACAGGACTGAGATACCAAACAGCCATTAGATCAGAGTAAGTTTTGATTCGGACTAGCTTCACTTTTAAATAAAAGGAAATAATGCAGTCTGGACAGTGTCAGTTTGGAGGGCTATTCAGTCTCCCAAGCTGTTACCTTTATTACACATAGCTGAGCTGATTCACATGAAAACCCATAGAAAGACTGCTGGCCTTTTCTGTGAAAGGTGAGCTAAGTCCTTTTCAAGCTCTCCAATGAAACAAGACACAATGCATATGATTCCTCTCACCTAAACTCAGGGACTGAATTCAACTGTCTAAGTATCAGTGCAGATCGTGATTTTAAACTCCTTAATGTATTCAAGACATCTGCACAGGGCTGCCAGGAACAACAGGGCATATGAGAGAGCTATGCCTTTCCGGAGTGTCAGGGACCTTTTGCAGACTGGAGCAGCTCAAACAGCAGTAGATCCATATGTGTGCAACTGCATTGAGTCCTAAGTAGTTGCAATGTACATGTCTACATGTAACTCAGGCGTTCAGACTAATCTTGACATCAATATAGTTAATGTATCAGTAAAATACAGAGAATTATTTGTCTAATCTGAAAGTAGACACCCACATTTCATCAAGTGAATTACACCTTAAACTCCATTGACAATATTCATCAAATGAACTAAACGTTCTGCTCTTCTGTAACTCAAGACCATAACAGTAAAAATAGCTAAAGAGCCTTTGTTTTGTTGTTGACCACTGACACCGCGCTGAAGTTTTCGTTTCACTGCCAGTGCTTCCAGTTTGATACATAAGGATTTTCTCTCCTCAGAAAACTGTTATGGCTCTCCAGCTCATACAATTTTCTCTATCTCCATCAAACTGAGTAAAGCTGTAAACCATAGACTTAGATATCTAAGAGGGAACTGTCAGATTGAAGAGACATACTTTTTAATAAGACATCTAAATTCCCTATACATTTTGCCTTTTCACTAGCTAACTCAGTTTGATCTTTCCAGTTGTGTCTTGAAAGCTGTATTTGTACTGTGGAACTTGTACATACTCTGGAAATTTTAGCCTGCCTGTATCACAGAACACAGAACCCTTGTATCAGAGTCCTGGCCAGATTATGCAGTATTAGTAAAAACAAGTCCAGAACATTTTGGGTCTCATTCTGCATTCTTCACTCAGAGTTCCAGTGGCAGGAACTCTCCGGGTGCCCTCTGAATTCAAATGAGTTCTACCAACTAAAAGCTGGATAGGATTTGGCCCTAGAATCAGTTCCCTTCTAGATCTGCTGTCAGCTTTGCATTGGGAAATTCACAAGAAGCAGATGAGGTTTTGTTCTGGTTTGGTTTTGATGTTATCAGGTGAGTGGGAGTTATCTGAACTCCAAAGACAGAAGTAGAAATCAAAAAGCAACCTAAATCCCAAGTAATTGTGTCCACAAGCAGATGTTTTGCGTAGAATCCTAGAATGGTTTGGGTTGGAAAGGACCTTAAAGATCATCTAGTTCCAATCCCCTGCCATGGGCAGGGACACCTTCCACTAGACCAGGTTGCTCAAAGCCCCATCCAACCTGTCCTTGAACACTTCCAAGGATGGGGCACCCACAACTTCTCTGGGCAACCTGTTCCAGTGCCTCACCACCCTCACGGTGAAGGATTTCTTCCTAATTTCTAATCTAAATCTACCCTCTTTCAGCTTCAAGCCCCTACCCTTTGTCCTGTCACTACACGCCCTTGTAAGAAGTCCCTCTCCTGCTTTCTTGTAGGCCCCCTTCAGGTACTGGAAGGCTGCTATAAGGTCTCCCCGGAGCCTTCTCTTCTCCAGGCTGAACAACCCCAACTCTCTCAGCCTGTCTTCATAGGAGAGGTGCTCCAGCCCTCTGATAATCTTTGTGGCCTTCTGGACTTGCTCCAACAAGTCCATGTCCTTCTTATGTTGGGGGTCCCAGAGCTGAATGCAGTACTCCAGGTGGGGTCTCACAAGAGTGGAGTAGAGGGGGAGAATCACCTCCCTCGACCTGCAGGTCACATTAGATCATTATGATTAATAAGCCTGTATAAGAAAGCATCAATTACAATAGAAAAACAGATTGTTGGCACTGAGTGCATTTCAAGAAAAGCGCATTACAAAAATGGGGAAAAAAACATTTTAGTGTTGCTAAATCATATTTACTTACTAACTCTTGATAACAGATGAGTTGCCATTTGTTGATAAAAACATTTCAACGTGATAAATGCTTCCATCTAAAATTTTTTTGTGAAACATATTGTAAGATGTGGAATACTTAAAAAGAGAAAAAAAAGGGAGGACAGGTTGGTTTATATATGAACAAGCAAAACTTTTGAAAATATCTTGAGTATGATATGTAGGGACAAATATGGTCACAGTTCAATGGGTTGGTTATACCCTGGGGACTGGATACAATAGGCGGACTTGACTGATCAGTTTGGCAAACTAAAACTTTGGAATACTTGCACTGTCTGAGATACCAGTGTGAATTTGCACTGAAAGGCACAACTTGTCCCTAAGCTATCTGACATATGCCTTTAGGAGCAGTTTTTTCATTACTTCATGGAATATTTTGCTATTCAAAAAACTTTTCAGCCTGACATGAAACACTATAAAATGAGATCCTTATACAGAAACCTTGGGTAAGTTAGCTATAGATTGAAAAGGGACTGATTTAACTTGAACAAATCGTGTCATTTATTTGAGTGACATTCATTGCATCGAAGTCAGACATCTGGGATAAGTCACCTCTTTAAATATGGGGCGTGAAGGAAGGAGGGGGAGAATGGAGGGAGGGAGAGATATATCAAGCAGCCACATGAGAAGACAAAGGTGAGGTTAATCAAAGTAGGTCTGATGAGACAACCTTTCAACAACTTGTGGAAGTCACTAGTGACAGATTAGATGAGGAGCCAAGAGGACCTGGTGTGGATGAGGTGAAAAGAAATAACAGTATTTCCAGAGACTGGGACGGGAATGAGAAGTTTGAATTTCAAGTGAGGAGAATGAGCGTATCATGAGGGGCCAGTCGCAGGGAGGAATCAAGCAGTGTGCCTACCTGGGAATATTTAGAGGAGGGAGCTGAGGGAGTCACACGGCAAAAATGGCAGAGTTCTGCACCAACAGCAAATACCTCTGAAATCCCATGTGGGGACAGTCTAAAGGATACCTGTCATCTCCTTCTTAACCCTTGCTCTTCTGCGTAAGTGAAATTAAGCCATTATTGCTATAAGTTACTCTGTGACACATGGTGGCTCCCAAACATCTTGCTGAGGACTCAACCCTTTGCTATGATCCTGAAGCATGGAATTCCAACTCTTCACTCAATTAAAAAAACAAAACAAAACAAAACACCACAACCAAAAACACTGTCTTGCTCCCTCTTACACACAAAAAAAATTATCAATATAGTGCAATTTTATAGTATAGGTTTATTTTAGAACTTACCTACCAGACAAGGTGTCACAGAAAGGGCTGGTAGGAAGATATTAATTTTTTTTAAAATCCTCTCCCTGAAGGAGAGGTAGTTGTTTGGCACTGTTAGACGGCTGAGCACAAATACTGTGTACCAGCAAAAGCGTAAGTGTTTAGAGGACTTTACTAGACGTATCCCACTGAGCTGGGTATCCTAAACACTAGATTGTAGAAACCACCTCTCATCTCTGGACCCTTGCATTTTTATGGTCAGAGAAAATGGGAACTCTCAAAGACAACTTCCTATAGCTTGTCAAAAAAGAAAAAAAAAAGGGAGATGCTGGCTGAAATCCACTCTGGGTGAGAATGGTCCAGAATTCTGTTCCTTGCTTCCAGGATGAGTTCTCCAATCAGTATATTGCTATATACAACATGACTACATCTCTTTCTCCTCCAGTAGATCTTCTGAAGAGAAGCATTAGGCAAACGTGCAGTCAAAGACGACACCCAGATGCCTTAAGTGCAGAAGAAATTTCAGTCCTGAATTTGTTTCCCTGCAGTGACTGCCAGCCAGCAGTGTCACACTCAGCCTGTTTCTAAAATTTTCAGCTACCTGGTTGTGAGGAATTCCATCTTCTCTCAGTGGCACATGTCTTTGTGGCACTGTTTAATGCCAAGCACCTCCTCTACCACCTTTGAAAGCTGAATCTCACCCTAATCCTACTGACGGAGGATTTGTGGATTAGTGCAGTGCCTTCTTCCTTGCGTAAGAATAGTAGGAAGGATTGGGGAGAGAGGGACTGGAACATAAAGCTTTGAGACTCTGAGCTGACTGAATGGCAGCAAGGGAGAGAAGTGCATTCCATTTGGGACCTGGTTGGTTCACTGCTGTTGTCCCTGAATACCAAAACACCGGCATATCCATAAAAGAACCTCTTCTTCCAAGTGAGGCTCATCCTGCCAAAAACACCCAAAACTAAAAGGCTTGTATGTGGACAAAACCTTCATGAGTTTGTGCACTGCTACAGATGGAATTTTCGAAGCCTTGTTTTCTCTTGCGACAATGAGCATCACATTATTTAAGTTTCTTTCCAGATTTGATCTCAACTGCAAATACTGATATATTCATCTTGTTCTCTTCCATATGTAGTCACTGCTCTTTCCTAACAACTCTGAAATGCAGCTGCTCCATGACAAGCAAAGGATGAGAAAACAGGCGTGCATGACTCCTTGACTAGTAAAATTTTCCAAAGACTGGGCCAGGAGCACACAGAAGTCCTGGGGACAGCAGTAAATATACATTCCCTTGGGTTCTTTGGAGTGGAGAGAAGGCAAGCATCTCCTCTTTTTCCTCTCTCACATAAAAAAACCCCCTTAAGGTCTGCACATTTCCAAATATGTTTTATGCTCTGATTTCACTGTAGTAATATGATTCAGTAATTTCATTATGCAAATTCCTCTAACTTAGATCACCTATTATTTGCTCATCTTTTATCCAGTCATCACCTAGAAAAGCATGACAGATTTTAACCTATTTGATAAAAGCACATTAATAAAAATAATTTGGTGAGAATACTGATTAAAAACTTTTTTTTCATCATGAAAAACTGAGGGAGATTTCAAATACAAGGCAGCTCTTGGCCCTGAATGGAAGAGGAGTGTGAAGCAGACGTGAAAGAGGTACAACACCCATCTGTCTTTCAGTGTGGCTTCGATAACGATAGGCAGAATTTCAACAGGCATCTATGTAGAGGAGGTGGCAAGCAGAAAGCCTTGTCATGACTGCTAGCGAGTTTTCACAGATAGTCATCCGTGGAGACAAACCAGAGAAATGTGATTAATGAGCTGGAATAACATGATCTTGACGAGTACTGTACTTTGTGCTACAATGTTTCTTCACACTGCACACATCTGTCACAAACAGGCTCATGAAATCATTTGCCATTTGCTTTATCTGCAGAAACATTCTTTGTGTGCTGACATCATACAAAACGTGCCAGGGTAAGCAAATAAAACCCTATGGCAAACAGCTTGGTCTAACAGCAACACCTGTCGTCTTAACTTGCTTTGACCAATTATTTCACAGGGCTAAGCTGATAACAATGTCCACAGCTCGGGTGAGAAGGTCTAACGACCATCTTTGCAGTCTAGCCCTTTCGCTCAAAGTTAGTCTGAGTCACAGCGTTAGGCAGAGAGTTCCAGTTTAAAATGTAGTACTGGTGGCAGGATGTGAGAAAACTGCTGCTCCCAAATCAGCACCACCGCCTAGTGTAAGTGTCAGTTTAGACTTGCTCTATTTTTCTTCAAGGATCTGTTGGAAGTCACCATAAAGGAGAGGACACTGGCCCTTTGGACTGACCTGGAAAGACCACACTTACATTCTTATCTTCGCCACACTGGACCCATTGTTCTCCACTTCATGGTTTCACTCATCCTATCAACCTCCTACCCTGGCTTTTGCGTCCTACTAGCTCCTCTCTCCTGCCATCGTTCAGCCTTCCCAGGGAAAATTCAGGCAGCGTTATAATTTTCCTCGTTGGCCTTATGTTGCCTTTTTCTTCAATTCCTCAGAAGTAGTACTACTTACCTTCAAGTTCTAGGCCTCTTAACTTAAACTGAAGTTTCCAACTCCTGTAATTTTATGGCAAATCTTGAAAATGTGGTGTTATTCTGAAAACGTTAACTACTGCAGTAATTTGAGAGTCTCCATTCCATAATAAAACAATTTTCTAGCTCTCATTTCATGGAGGGAAGCTCAAAACCACAAATCCCAGGCTTATAAAAAGAAACAAAATATAGATTATTAATTTTTAAATTCATAATTAGAAAAAGGCTCAGGAGTTTGGAAACTTGAGGTTGGCAAGACTCCTAAACCCACCTTTCTTCAGCAGTCTTCCTTTGGACTGAGTGTTTAAATAGATAAATTTGATGAGAAGAGCATCGTGCACCCTAGGCAGGCACCATTTTTATGGTAAATCCCCTAACCTTTTCCAAGTGAAATTGAACAATTTGTCCTTTCATGGATTAAGCAGAATAAAGGTTTCTTCATTAATTTAAAATTTTACTCTGATTTCTAGAATTAATTCTGTATTTGTTTCTTTAATTAATTCTAAAATTCTGTTTCAGCCTTCCAGTCCTCATCCCTCTTGGCACCCATTGTCCAGACCCTCTCACAGAAAGATTGGCTGATATCCAGCGACATCCACACCACCCTTCTACAGTGCCAAGCCACCATAAAGAGATTCATAAAATCTGCAGGCCCCTGAATCTTGTTACTCTGCCAGCAAGGAAAAAAACAGTCACAGAAAAAGGGATGGCATCAACAAATTAGGGAAGAGGTCGAAGACAGGAGGTTGATACTGTGACATTTTAGAGAATATCCGTAGTTATATACTGAATACCTAGTGATACCAATAATGTTAGTACAAAGGCAGCAATTTGGATTAATACATGGAATTTGCACATTTAAAACTAACTCATTTACAAGAAGTCTTTTCTTACTTGCTGAATAGAATTTAATATAATACACTTGGTATACCTCTATTAGCAGTACATCCTCCTCCTGGCAAGATTCTCTAATCTTGCCGATCTTTCCAGCAGATAATACATGCCATCTGGAGGAAATGTTTCTCTTTCCCCCACCCTCCCATCTGTTATATATTTCTCTTTGATCTCCCCACCCTCAGCACTTTATCCTCTGATCATCCTTAGACCTCAAACTCTAGCTGTACAACCATTTTCACTTTCAATCTCACTGTATTTCTATTTGGGTTTTGCCTTGTGGTTTTGTCAAACTACTGAAACTACTAGTCTGCAGTAGTCTTAACTGAATCCTTCTTCTAATCATTCTAATTCATGTCTGTCTTTCTTTTTTCTTGAAATTCTGAGTGAGGTTCCTAAATTCATTTTAGGACTTCTGCTATCTGGTTATATACTCTTTAATCAGGCAGATTGCCTGCATTATGGTCACAAAATGAGAAAAAAAGTAGGAAGGGAGTTCAAGATCCTACCTACCCAAGGCAGGATCAGTTCTCTATAGAGTAATTTCTGAACAATAACTATGTACGCTTTCTTATAAAGAAGGCGTTAAAAAACAGAGATTCCACATCCTCTCCACAAAACTCATTTCCAGGGCATTGCTATCTTTATGTTTAAAAGTATCAGCCCCTTTATACTTAAAAAGAACTTTGTAGTATCAGTCCTAAAGCTCCCTAGCAGCATTTACAGTCTTTTTCTTCTTGAGCTACGCCAGTGAACATGGAGAACAGTTTGTTGCCCTCTTCTTTCAGCAACCTTTTACATATTTGAATACTCTTATCATGTCCCTTTTCTGTCCTGTTTTGTTTTAGACTAAACAATTTCAGATCTTTTAAGCTTAGCTTATAAAGCATATTTTTAAACCTCTAATGATTTTACAGTCTTGTGGATTCTCTCCAACTGATTCACATCTTTTTTGAAGTGGCAAATGCAAACCTAGGCACAGAATTCCAACTGAGACCTTACCAGCAGTGAGGAAAGAGGAAATATGAGGGGTGGTTGGGGTTTTTTTTGGTAAGATTTACAAAGGTTCTATGTATTTTAACAAGGGGGAGAGGCTTGGGTGGTTTTGGTGTTTTTTTCCCCCTCAATGTGTAGGCTGATGGTCTCTCATAAGTTTGAAAACTTGTATGCGGAACTGTATTGAACCAGTCAGTCCCTGTTTCATTACTGGATTGCTCATTACTTGTGCCAAAACAAAGTACTTTGCACTTGTCCTTACTGAATTGCATCTTTTTTACTGGAAACATTTCTCCATTTAAAAAAAATAACTTTAAATTTCAATTTTTCTATTCTTTTGTCTTGCAGTCAGCTGCAGTTATAAGAAGAACAGTGCTGGACTTAAGATACGTTCCTGTGGAAACACCTGACATAATTTCAGGCAGACTAAGAAGGATTGATGACTCTTTTGGACAGCAGAATTCCAAGGAATTTATACATCTTGAAGTTTTACCCAGACTTTAATTTCACTGTTTGCTTACAAAAATATTATCAGACAGTATCAAAAATATTAGTAATGTCAGTATGTACTTCTGTGACAGCCACAGCTTTTACTCAGTCTACAATCTATTATAAATGAAATTAGGTTGTGAGACATGGTACATTCTTAATCGTAATGTCTGTTAAGTATTTTACTAGATGGTCTTCTAGAGGCTTACAAGCTGACTTTGTTTTCACTCTACTGTGAACTGCACTTCTAGGCTACTTCTGACAGTTCATTAAGATCATCCTAAGGTGAAATGTATTGAGCCCAGCTGAGTAGAAAACATCTAAAAGTGACTCTTTCCCTTTAACTCATTCCGTTCAGATTCATTCCTCTTTCTTTAATGCACTGTATCCTTTTTGCATGTGGCAGGATCCTGCAGGATATGTATATTCACAGGGACACATCAGCTGAGATGAAGTTATTTGAGATTCTAGGCAGTTGTTCAACAGCAAAGCAGAGCAGGGAGCAGAGAGAAGCAAAATCCCATTTATGTTTATATTTTTTTCTCCTTCTCCTACTCACTCTAGCCATTTATTAGAAGAATAAGGAGTTTCTATGACTCACGATCATTTCCATGCGACTGTTGGTTCTGCAAATTTGAATCACACACACAAATCTATGAGCTAGAGCAGACGCAGTGTGGGTCTGGCAACGTCTTGTCTGAAGGACCGACAAAAGTGTGGTTTGAATTGAAGAAAATTTCTCTTTCAGATGGCCCCACACATACTGAACTGATAGCAGTTGTCACTGTATCTCTCTTTGGAGAGCTAATAGGAGGTAAGGAACAGTACAGCAGTATGTTTAGAGAACTACAAACTTAGGTATCCTGCTGAGCAGTGACTTGGCCTTAGGTCTGCCTAGTCCACCTAACCCCTCTCAGCAGCTAGCTGAGCGTGCATGTTGCTGCTTCAGACCAGGTAGCTCTTGCCAAATGGCCCTTCACACAACATTTGTGGAAGATTAACGGAATGGCATGGAAGCCCCTACAGGAGGGTGGGCTGCAAAGCAGGAAATCCGCATACACCAATGAGTGTGATATTTCTTGTCGTCTTGCTTCTGCACAGAACTAAGGCTTCTAACAGTCTATATAAGAAAACTGAATCTTCCAGAGCAGATAGAGTATTTACCTTCAACACCAAAGCCAAGTCCCTGTTTTTGACTGGAAAGATCAGAAACTTGAATCTGAGTCTTCTAAGGCTCAGAAAAACTTACCAAAATTTTGGTTCTTCGACTTCGTGGAGTGGAAAAACAAAGGGGTCTTGTCTTTCCCTCTTTCATTCTCCATTCTTCCCTCTTGAAACACACACATATTGACCAGATCTACCCGTCTCATTATACACACCCTCACACATCAAACAGCTCTTCCAAACACAAGTTGTCATGCTTTGTCCCTCTGGATACCTTTCCCTTTTAGAAATCAGTATTTTCTAATAAAAAAGTAGACTTTTTTTTCTTGTTCCCAAACACCTGCTCGATATACACTTATCTTTTCACTGCAGACCTTACATTTAGTGATAAAGTTGGAGATACAGTTCCCCCCTCTACAGCTAGAAAAACGCCTGTTAAGACTGTGACAGAATTTAAAGCATATGATTTCTAGGCCAGTTCTGTTATTAACGGTCTGAATTTCCTCCCCTTAAACATACCAACACAAACTGTTCTTTTGGCTAGAAACAGAGTGAAGAACAGAGCAGGCTGTGGCATTTCCTTCAAATAACCCTGTCTCTGTGCCAAAAGCCTACCTTTTTTCTCTTGCACCAAATGCAATGACTTCAGAGTAGCTGTGTCTCACGTTAGTGGAGAACAAGCTCTTGATTTTTCAATTTGCTTTCAGTATACTGTGAGAGTATTTCTTGAATACTTCATTAACACTTCCTAAAATTATTTATTGGCATCAGTTTGACTACAACACAGAGAAGAAAAATGACCCCTGCTTTTCAACTACTGTTAGGGGACGGGAGAAAGAGAAAGAAAGTATATTTCTAATGCACAGCTTGCCTGGCTTATGAAGGCAGCCGAGAAAGTTCTCACTTTGAACTGATGTGTTTGTGAAAGTCATATTTCTTCGCCCACCCCTTCTTTTCTTCTGCAATGTCCAGTCTTGAAAACAAACTGACAGATGTTCTCTTGGATCAGCTTGTGAGACTTGCATGGAGTGCAAAGAGACTTTAGCTGTTTAGTTCAGGAAATGAGATGCAGACAATCTGATAAATAAACAGTGTTTATTACTCCAGTTTAAAGTGTGCTTTGGATTTCTTTTCAAAATACTCCTACGAGAAACTAAGGATGAATATTAAGCATGTGCTCTTAATTTAGAGACCTCAATGGCAAGGTCAGAGTGGTCTTTAACTTACACAATTTGTATAGTGAGGTTATAACAGAAGTGAATGTTTCTGAACTTTAACCATATTAAAGAAACAATAACAAGAAATTTGAATTACATGGAAATTCACTCCAAAGAAACTTATAAGACTTATGAATACACAGAGATGAATTAGAATAATAGGATTTAGGACAGTGTGTGAATTAGAATACTTTGTGATTTAAATTGAGAAAAAGACACACAGAGATTTAAATCAGCTGATACATAATCATTCAGTTTGTATTGGGACAAGACAGAGTGGAAAATATTCTTATAGTCATGCAAATAAGTATGCATTTTAATGGTTATGGGGTCATAAATTTAGATTTATACATCATCCAAATGGCACTTCCGTGACCAGCAGTATATAGAACCCTAATGCAGCACTAAGATAAGGCATCATTTCACTATTAATTCTGTGCAGTGTCACGTGCCACCCTACTGCTGTCACGGCTATGTGGACTACACAGCATGGAAGAGAGCAGCATCCATGGCTCCAACAACACGTATGAAGCCAGGCAGAAGTACGAACAGATAGGGACCATAAACCTGCCCTGCATGTACGCCAGGAGATGCAAATGAGCAGGCACAACAGGACAATTAACTTCATAAAAAGCCAGCAAGGACTTTTTTCCTGTTCTGAGAAAGAGGAGAGTTCAGAATGCAGTAGGTGAATTGTGGAGCGAAGTCCCGATGTTCTCTTAAGGGCATGGTGACTACATGCTTCACTGTCCTTTGGGACTTGCATAAAACTGCAATTTGGCCCTCAAGAGAGAAGACTGAGACCCACTGAGTCACCAGCAACATTTCCTGCATTGCTTTGGATTTGTCTCGAGGCACCTCCCTTCCAGCTATGCAGTAAGCAACATTTCCACCAGACGGAGGTGATTCAGAATCCATGAAACGGTCATTTTTCCAAGTGATGGAGAACTACTACTGAATGAGTTATCATTTGAATAGCTTTTAGTGCCACATTCGAATTTTGAATTAATTCAAATTCTAGTGAAAGGTGTTCAACAAGTAGCACTGAGCCATGAATCCTCTTACTCACTATCCCCAAGAGGAACACCCAATACTTGGTGTGACTTCCATTTTTTCCTAGCCTTACTCTCTGCATCATTCTCTTTATTTGGAATAATAAATTATGAAAGAAAAAAAAATGGTTGCAGAGACTGAGGTATCCCTTATATTTCTTCATTTTATCTTCTATTATAAACAGGAGCCTGATCAGTTCCCCCTCAGAATATAATTAATACCCAGTCCTAGCGGTGGCAATATTATATATATGCTTATCTGAAAGAAATTATGTCATCTGTTTTATTTTGGCTGTGAGAGAACAGTCAGCAGAAAATACCTTTCAGATTTTTAATCATCCTAAATTAATGAGATGCAGACTGATACGCCAATTATGAAAGGTTCTGTGAAACTCCTTACACTCATCCTAGACTGCAAACTCTTTAGTCAAGGTTGCTTTATTTATCTGTCTGTATTTGTTCTGTTTTCTTATAACCTGTTTGAAGTCTCCAAGTGTGACTACAAAAAGAGATAACTAATAGGAATACCAATACAGCTATGAAAGATTCTGTAGTCTAACAGCAGTAACTCCCAGACTGCTATTTGTAATTTGAAACATTTTCCCCAACCTCTTCCTTGTAACTAAGGTCATCATAAATAATGAAAATATTCATGTAACATACACACAGAGCTCTTGTTTCTTTCTGACCCATGTTTCAGCCCTAACACTTTTCATTTTTATTAGTCTCCTGTTTCCTTAAAGGGCAAGTTTCTATCAAAACATAGACATTTTCTATATTTTAGATATTGCTCTATAAATAAAGTTATTTAGTAAACCTTACCTTTCAAAAAAGTGACAAGATGTGTTTTACAGCAAAATTTTACAGTTTTCTCATCACAAGACATGTAATGTCTTTAGCTATCATGTATACCTTCTTTTTCTGTGAGACTGCAGCTGTTTGGAGAATCCAGTCTTGGACCAACTCTGTCCCTGTAACAGAGGAAACAATAAAACACTAACTGTAGCAGGGTATTCTGAATGCTGCCTACTGCATTCAAGAGGTCCTTGATTAGAAGACAGCATCATAATTTCTCCCTTTTTATGACCCTATAGCCAGATGCAGCTGGTCAGCAAATTGTGCCTACTTAGGAGAAAGCCCAAGGTAGTACCTTGCAGGATAGCATGAGTTTTTGCCCTTGCATGAAAAAGAGGGAAGGGGGAACTGCAGGCAGAAGTCAAGGTTGGAAGTGTCATGCAGCAAGTGAGATTTGCCAAGTTTGGTACAGTCTCTGGGTGAGCTACGTCAGAGGTCTTTCTCCTTAAGTCAGCTTAACTTTCCTGGATGCCAGCTCAACCCATACCTAGATTAATAAATTCTAAAGTTATGACTAGATGCTACTTCAGAGCAAATGTGAATGTTTTGTTGATAAGGATGGCACATACAGGCAAGGCTTACTCTGCACGTTACGAAGACTGTGTGGGTGACTAGTTAACAGAGCTCGACAGATGCTCTGTTCAACCTGACAGCATTACTGAATACTTTGGGATTAATAATAGATTTTAAAACCCCCAAACTTCCAAGAGTTAACGCTTTGACAATAATTTCAATTAGTATTACCCAGAAGCTACCAAATCTTTTGTTGAAGGAAATGACGGTGGGGAGCCCAGTGGATCCCCTTTGGCTGTTGGAGAAGTGTCTCGTACAACTTGCCCTGATGCCACGTATGAGTGAGTGGCTATCACGGATATGTTCAGCTCCACGCGCCTTGGCTTCATCAGCTGCAAAAAGGGATTCACATCCAAGTGTCATTGTGTTTAATATCACAACAGGGGCCCAACCCCAATTAGCCTTTGGCAGTGGTGACAAATGTCCTTATTAACACTGACAACATTAAAGATGAGCATGAGGGAAGACAAAATGGCTGCCAGCTTTCTACCCCCAGCTGTCACAGCGGTCACGTAACTTCTCTTCCGCGTGTGTATTTGCATTTTTTTAGCCCACCTCGCTCACCCACAGCTGCTGGCGTCGAGTGGATCGCCGCAGCCGGCTCACCCTCTGCCTTTCCCCTCGCGGGGCGGTGATTTACCAGCAGACGGGCGGTACCTACCCCGCAGCTGCGGGGACGGGCCCTTCCCGCTCTGCCCGCCCGAGGGGTCCCCTTCAGACAGGCCCTCCCCGACCCCGCGGCCCGCCCGCGGGGAGCCGTCCCTCCCCGGCTGGGGTGGGGCCTGGCCGTCGCTGCTGCCGCCGCGAGGCTCCGGCGGCTGCAGCTGGAGGCGGCGGCTCCGGGCACGTCCCACATATAAGCCTGCTGCTGCGCGCGGCGCCGTCCTCACTGCTTCCCGCGGCCACCGGGGGACGGCGCTCACCTTGCGCGGCAGCTTGGCCATGGCTCGGCGCCTCAGCCGTGCGAGCTAGTCCCGGGCAGCAGCAGAGCTGCCGCGCCTCGGACGGACTGAGCTGGCCGTGACTCTGCGGCTTTATACTCCACCCTCCTTCCTTCCATCTGCCGCTCTTTCCCGCTCCGCCTGCAGAAGCCCTGCTCGGGGCAGAAGGGACTTTCCCACCCCTGTGTGCATCAGTCCCGACTTTCCTTTCCCTCGCTGCACCGCGATTGCACCCTCCCGCCCCTCCGCCTCCTCCCCTCGGGCCGGGCGGGCTCGCACCCCTTCTCCGCCGCTCTCCCCGCCAGCAGCCCGCCGAGGATGCGGGTGTCGCTGCTGAGCCCGTTGCTCCTGCTGTCCCTCAGCTGCAGCCCAGGCGCCGCGGAGCTCTCGGCTGCCCGAGCCAAGTGCCCGACCCGCTGCGATGTCTCCAAGTGCCCCAGCCCCAGCTGCCCCAGCGGCTACGTCCCCGACCGCTGCAACTGCTGCCTCATCTGCGCCGCGGGCGAAGGGGACTCCTGCGGCCGCAAGGAGGACCCGCCCTGCGGGGACAGCCTCGACTGTCGCTACCCCATGGGCAAGCGCTTCGCCAAGGGGGTCTGCCAGTGCAAGATCAGCGCCCAGGTGTGCGGCAGCGACGGCCGCACCTACGACAACATCTGCCAGCTGAAGGCGGTGAGCCGCAAGGCGCTGCAGCACGGCCTGCCCGCCATCGCCCAGGTCCAGAAGGGAGCCTGTGAATCGGGTAGGAGCATGGCGGGGCCTGCCTGTGGGGTGACGGCCTCCTGGGGCAGAGGGCGGTGGGTGGATGGTGCCGGGTGTCGTGGTTTCCAGGCTACCAAAAGTCGGGATTTTCAGTGACCTGGGAAGGCTGGGTGGCTCCAGGGACTGTAAGAGGCTACAAGGTCGTGGCACCTCGCCCTGCTGCCGGTGATCGTTGTGGCATGGAGAATGTGTGCTCAGGTCCTTTCTGAATGGCAAACACTCCCCTCATTGATCCTCAGCGTGGGCTACAGGCCTCGGCTGAGGTGTGGGAAGGTTTCCACTCGGCAGTGTGGCGGTGGACACCTTGGCATGCACGTCACTGCCACAGTACTCCCGTGAGCAGGAAGCGAAGGCACTTGACAGCACGGAAGCGAGCTGGGTGGCGGGCGTTAGGCTGTCAGGGCAGCGGTTACCTCCTCAGCTGTCGCCCCTTCTCAAGGCAGGGCACGCTGGCAGGGCAGCGGTACAAGCTTGCTCTCATCCTGCCAACGCTCCGTTCGTTTCATAATGTCGGCACTCACTGCGGAGGCGTTTTGGTGGCATCGCCCTTGCTTGTTGCACTGCAGATCCATTGCACCGTGGCCCACGCAAGCAGAGCGGGGACCCGGGAATGCCTGCGCTCTGCGGCCTTCCCTGGTGGTGTATGGGAGGTTAATTGGATTCACCTGACAAGCATCTCTAGGCAGAAAATGCCTCTTAAAGCCATGTACCTCAAACAGGGCAGAAAAAGTGCTAAGTAGTATATAAATCACGTAAAACATATTCTTTTACCTGTTTTCTGCTCTTTTCGCAAGGAGGTTTGTAGTCTTGTAGAGTCTAAAGTGGTAAAAAATGCCTGTGAACCTCCTTTACATTTTAAAATATTGACACTCAGGGTATCAAATCGTCTTCTGTCTACAGTAAAGTACTAAGGCCTTTGCGCAGATGTTGTGATATGCTGTGGCAATTTCAGGCTTGATGGTTTAACTTCAGAGAAAGTTTGGTAGTCACTTAAGCTGGTATTTTTTCTCTCAGTATTAAAATAGGTCACTTTATAGAAGTGTTAATGCTGCTAATATCCTTTCACATACTTACCAATATGTTATTTTAAGAATTTCCTTCTGCTACCTTTCTCATAGTGTTCCTGGAAAGAAAAGTCTTATGCATAATGGAGTTTTAAATCATGCATTGGTGTTTCCATTATGTCAGGTGAACCACTAACCATCCTGTTTATTCTTAGATAGCAAACTTGCCAAAATTATTGGGAGGGGTCAGAGGGAAAAGGGCTACTGTTGCAGCCTTTCTGTGAATAGGGGACCTTTCATCTATCCCACTCTTGAGAGAAGGTAAACTGTGGTGCAGAGAGGGAGGAGGCCAAATGATGTTCCTGGAGTTCCTTTAGGAGTATCTTGTCAGAGCCAAGAATTGCTCCAGATGCCAGCCTGGAGCTGCAATGATTAGTCTCTCCAGTATTTTCTAGTTATAAATTGTTGTTTGTCTGTTCCTTTTCACATCAGCATCCATTAGCTTTAGTACTCCTAATACTTGGTTGGAACTGATCTATGTGAAATAATCAGAATGTTTAACCAAAATGAGTGAGCTAGCCTGCATCTAAGGGCTTACTGAGTGCTTGGGGTTTGGTATATATGACATTTTCTTTAAGGAATCCTCCTGAATCTCCTGTTAATAGGCTTAGGAATTTGGAGCCATGTGGTAGAGGTAACATTTTTTTTTTCAAGCAACAATTTTAGTGCTCACTTTATTTTGGCTTTACTTTTTTGTCCCAGAAAACCTCAGCTTAGATGAAGCATCTGGTTCTCTGTTAAGTCTTAATTTTTTTTATTCAATTCTACAGCTGCACAAACTGAAGCTCAGAGAAACCAAGTGTCTTGCCCAAGGTCAGACTGAGTTGGTGGTTGAGCCAGGAATAGAACTCAATTATGGTATTTTTAAATTTTTTTTTAAACAATAACATTCAATGGCTGTAATGAGAGGTTTAGAAGTTGACAGTTTAAAATTACTGTCAAGTTTCTCTCTTTTCCCTGTTCTTGAAAGAGATCTGGCCTCAGATGACTCAGAGTTTGAAGGGCTAAGCTAGTTATGAAGTAAATCCAGTTTTACTTAACCATACATATATTAAAACAATCTCAGATAACGGTAGCCTTATATAGCACGACTCAGGCCATTTTCAGAACATGCAATGACCCTGAGGAGCAGCTTTTGAAATGTCTACTCCTGTTCGTTTCCAGTTGCTTATGTTGATGGTAAGTTAGATTCTGGCTGTGATAAACCAAGATAGGCTGAGAAAACTTAGCTGTGGTTTCCTAGTGACAGAAGTCTGGTGAATAAGGATGCATGAAAAAGGAGTAGTAAAGGATGCAGAAAGCAAGGGAGGAAAGACATGCCCAGGATGACTGAGTGATGATTCCAAATTTGCCAGAATTTAAAATATTTTTTTCCTTGTTGAAGGCCTGGATTAGCTTGAAGAACGCCATGCCAAATTTCAAGTTTTAGTTACAGTGTACTAAATGGGGTGTGTACTGCATGGAGATACAGGAACTCTGTCATTGATGTTCTTCAGTATGTCTATGCCCTGAAAACTATTACTCATACAGTTACTAATAGGAACAGTCTGCAGAACTCCTAGGCAAACTTAAACTGTATGCTACAATTTTTTTTTTCCTCTTCAACACTAGATACCTTAATATAAGGGAATTTTCTGAAGCAGCTAGCTTTTCCTGCCTTCTGTCACCTACTGTGAGAAAGACAAGCTATTACAGGCTAGTGTGTAAGTAACGGCATAGACATTTATGGAAGACAACCTCTGTAGACAAAGACCTGTTCTTACAGAGCTCTGTTTCTCACTGCAGCACATTTAAGTTTCAACAATGCCACATATCGATCTATTAAAGTGTCAAACTCCTCACTCAAAGGATTCACAAGGTCACCTGCAATCTATGGCCAATTTATGTCAGACTCTTTCTTGCACAAAGGGCTGTTTATGATCTCTCAGTACAACTTTCTTAGTACAGTTAATAATTCTGTGCAATGTTATTTTGCTAATGGCTTCTGTGAAGACAGTTCAGATGTCGTAAGATTTGTATTTTCTCACTTAGGGCGTGGAAGCAAAAAATTATTTTTTTGAAAAATAAGGGTGCTATTTTGTCAGTGCAACAAGGAAAACTAAAAGATTGTTTAGAAAACCTCTGAGGAAAGAAGTTTCAGAAAACAAGTACATTGGCTTTGACACTGATCCTTTGCGGGGTTCTGCCTGAGAATGTCTGTCCTCTGCATTGTTTAACTGAAGTCACCCTCAGAAAGTGGTCATGATGTAAAGCTGCACCCATGTCAGTCAAATCTTTGCAAGATATAAGCCTAAAAGTTCAGTTCCCTAAAATAAATGTTTGAAATACGGTTAATGCCTGAGCAGAGTTGTTGCACGCAGTTCTACGTGGGGTGTTTGGAGTGTGCCTGTACATAACTTTGAAGATACAGAGGAACAACTGAGCATATCATTACTTGCATTTCTGAGAAATTGGCCTAGTAAGAGATAGGCCTAGTAAGAGATACTGAAGTCTCCTACTGGTGTTATTGTCATCAAAGCCTTACAGCTGCCTCCAGCTGTATTTAGGGAAATGCACTGCAAGGTATTGGCTGGAAATGCAAACTCTAGTCACATTCCTTTACTGATTGTTTTCCTTATGTCTGAGTTTGTTTTGAGTTCCTGCAGGTGAGGATGAATATTGTAGAGTGTTTGGTAAATATTCAGAGTGTAGTACTTCACTGCTTTGTATAGGACAGCTAACAGGAAAGAGATGTTCTTACTGCCTTTCCTTATGAGAGTCTCTTGAGAAGGAGCAATAACAAGCATCTGAAGTCAGCGAGGCAGTGAGGTGTATGTGCTGGAAGGCTTGTGCCAGTCTGTCTCAGTCTGGCTGTTGTGATTGCAGCACTGCACAAGAAAGCCACTTTGGTGTTGGTTCACCAAATTGTTTTCATCTGTGCACGGTAGACGTACATTGTATAAACAAGTTGCCTGAACCATAATGTGGCATTAAACTCACCAAGGCTTTATGGTCAGTGCACAGCTATGCAACTTGATCTTAATGCTGAATTCATCAGAAAAAGTGCCCGTGAACCTATGTTTCCAGCAGATGTTTCTGTTTTTTAAGCAGAGACATTATAATCTTTTATTTGTCTTTCATTTCTTTCCATGAAAGCACAGTAGGGACAGTGTTTATCCCTGGTGATCAGATCTGCCAGGTTGCAGCCCTCCCTTAGACATAATAATTTTGCTGAACACACAGATCTTCTCTGAAGCTGGTTTTAAAAGGGGGACGGGGGAACAGCCTTAAAAGAATGAGTTTCCCAGGCTCACAAATTCTTAATGAATATAAAAGGATGGATTTTAATACAATGTATTGTCTTTAAGAAAGCATTGACCGTGACTTGATTTAATTCTAGAGGGAGCAAGTTGGCAGATACTCAGAAACTTTCAAATGTAAATAGGTCTAGTTTTATTGTCTTCAGTGGGATTCTGATGATTTATTTCTGCTGAAATTTTTTTTTAGTTTTCTTCATACTAGGTTAACTACAAATTTGTTGGAGTTGTTCCTGTTTTACAGCAGTGTTAATGACATTGGAGTGTGTCTATTGTCTCTGCAAGAAAGTAAATAAAACAATATTAAATGAATGTATAGTTTGTAGATAACACTGCTATCCAGGAAAAGGCTTAAGCTGATAATAAGGATACTCCTACCTGACAGGCACTTAGCTTTAGCCGTGTAAATCCAGTGTAGTTGGAGCCCATAGAACCAGAAATGTAAGATCAAATTTTACAAAACAGGCTGAACATCTTTAACTCCAGTTTATGCGCTTACATCCAAATCTGGATTTTGAGTGTTCTGTGAGAGGAGCTGGAATGCTTCTGAAGATCTAATCACTTAATTGAAATGATAGGATGGGGGTTCAGATCTGCTGAAAATCTGGTTGATTTGTGGCTATGGAGCAGATTGGGAAAATCTAGTTCTTTTGATTAAGAAATGTGTAGACAGCTAAAGACTCATACAGTATAAATTTGGTTTTGCTTCAAGTACAACCTGATTGCAGCACCTTTGGTATCTTGGTTATACAACAGATAGTTAATTGGATTAAATTACGGCTTTTTGCCAAGGTAAATTAGCTTCGGTTAGTGTGACATGATTTTGAACATGCAGTAATAACATGGAGAATAATGGATGTTATTGAGAGACCTTTGAAAAAATATGTGGCAAATCTCAGCAGGTCAATAGGTCAAAATACACAAAGCTGCTGTAAACTCAGAGCTTTTACATTCACAGCCCAGCAGAGGTCTGAGAGCTGCATGAAACTCTGCAAGACAGCAAGAGTATCTGGGGGCGGAGGGGGGAACAGGAAAAAAAAAGACACATATTTAATTTTATGTTTTAGTAGGAACAGTAGCAGGAACTAGCGTCTACCAACTAATGCAAACTAAAGGATAGATTGAAGGTCTGACATAAAGCCCCGATTCTGCTACTGCAGTTATAGCATTTGTTTTCAGGATGACCTTATACAACTTACACAATGTTGGCTGTTGCTTCCTTCTTCAGTTTCTCAGGCTGCAATTCCTCTCTTTTAAAGTGTATTGAGAACTTCTGATGAAAACCAACAGTTTAATAATTGTGCACTAAAATGGTATTATAATAACTAACATTTCAGTTCCCTTAAATAGGGCTGTATGTGTGAGAGTGAATGTTAGGTTGCAGTTGCATCTTCCTAGTCCGTGGTTTGAGTTCCTGGGATGTCGTACAATGTGTTGAAAGGTTTTTATCACTCCCAGCTTGCAGAAAATGATTTAAGAGCGCTCAGTTTCTATGAAGGCATCTCAACTTTGTAAGTCAGTTTTCACCAGTATTTAGTCCCCACCAGGCAATAGTAAGAACAGCTCAACACTAATCAGGCCAGTAGATCTTCAGCTACACCTTTCTTACAAAGTTTGCATGACTGTTATTCTTGAGCTTCCTTTGTTTCAAATTTCCTCTTAATATATAGTGCAGTTCTGGATTCACCTTCAGGTTTGAGTATTCTTGTCTTCAGACTCCAACAGAGAGGTTCTGGACTTCTGCTCAGACTGAGAAATGCTTTCACTGTAGTATGGAAAGAAGACAAACTTTGCTTCAGTTTTACAGTCTCCTCTCTGTATTGCTGCATTTTATTTTCTTCCACTCTTTCCATGTTTACATTCATCCATTACCTCTTTCAGACTTTTTCCCTCCGCCTACCCCAAATCTTACCTGGAAGGCCACTGCCACCCATAATGTTTTCCTGGTGACTAGTCAGGAGTGGTGCAAAACTGAGTTCTTTGGCAGGCATCCTCCTCTGCTTTTGGCCGTGTGCAGTGCTGTGACAGTTTGGCATGGGCAGAGCAGTTTAGCAGTCAGCATATTCAAAGGGATTTAGTTGCCTTGACTCACATAGAGCTATGCTGATTTACACCAACTGAAAGCCTGTATTCACCATGCTTTCCCCCCGCTACTCCTTTGCTAGTTCATCAGCTGAGGGTCTAGCCAACTGTTTTTCATAGATGCATAGTCATTTATATGAAGATAAATGTAATGATAATGTTATATCCTGTCAGCTAACACTGCTGTGTATGCAAGTGTTTAAAGTCTTGTTAGTAGACTTCAAAGAATATACTGCATAATCAGGCAAGCTGTTTGTGAACTGAAGGTAAGATAAATCTTCAGAGGTCCAGGACGCAAAATAAATAACAGTATATTGTGCTTACATTTGACTGTCCTCCGTGATTCCTGTTTGTAGTGTCTCTTAAACTAAGTACTGAAACAAGCATGTTCAATTGGTTAGAGGGATTTTTCAGAGTGCATGAGAATGTACATAAAAATAATAGACTGAATCTAGTCCTTCCAAGTTGTTCCTTCTGTTTATACCCTGTCATATAAATTTAACTTTCTAAATGTAAGCATGGTTTCTTTCCCCTCAGAAGTAAATCCCATGTCCAGTGACAGGAAAAAGAACTCACAAACTTCTATGGAGAAATGCCTAATTGTCTTGATCTGGTTTCTTCAATACTTTCTTCCTTGGTACCAGTGTTGTGTCCATTCCCTAAGTTCCTGTCTTTGCTTCATGTTTTTTGGATACTGTGGTAATGTAAAGCCTTTCACTTTCTGGGTTTGTGGGTCCTTTAACGCTTTATTATGAAAGCCTTCTGAGACACTATAGGAACTATAACAACTAGTTCTCTATCACCCACTATCTTATGAATTCATTCAAAGAACAGATCAATGAGACATCTTTTAAGTAAATAGGTTAGACTCCATTGTGTAGTCTTTATATTCATTCCAACTAATTTATTAGTTACAAGGTTTAATGGTCAGTAAATATGGAATGGTGAAAATTATCTCTGAATTAAGAACTACACAAAATACCAAAACATATGAGAACTCTTCTCTCTTAAACTTCTCTGTTCTGTCTTTTATGTGTATCTTTCCTTTTTGTGTGATGTTCCCTACCTACCTTCCTTTTAAAGACTTGGATAAAGGGCAGCTGATGAAAGAAAAGTATATACTTTTATACAGAATCTGTATCTGGATTCATTACTATGTTATGTCATCTAGCAATAGGCAAATCTAAGACCCTTAAGATCAGGTGTTGACTTAGTATGCGAGAGCTATTGTGGAATAAGCTCATCCTTCAGCATGAGTTGAACTTAGAGCAAATCATGATGGCACAAAGCATCACTTCTGAAGAGTTAATATTGTTTAAAAGTTAGAATTTAAAGCCTCTCCCTCCTGACTAAATGGCAGTAAAAGAACTATATCTCCTGGGATAGTGTGCTGTTGTACTGCATTTGAAAAAAGCCAAAAATGTTATTGCTGTATCTGATTACAACTTGTTTACCTCCTCCCCTAGATCCCATAGTTAATTTTAAAGCATCAGGCTGTGAAAATGAAAGATTGCTATTTGAGGTGGTTATATGTCCCCTAGCATATGTTTAACACATGTGGTGGTATGTCCCCACGTATTAGGGATTGCAAATAAGCATGGCATTCTAGCACAGGCAGTCTTACTACTTTGTGATGTTGTGACATTAGAATCCAGGATGTTGTGACATTAGAAGCCAGGATGCTTTGGGCTTTTTTCCCCCCCTCTAGGATCTTCGTTCCACAGAATTATATTCAGTATATAGTGCAGTTTAACGTAGTACCACGCTGGCTTTTATCAGAACGTTTAGTATTTAATAATCTATTGCTATGTCCAGCTGCTTGTGACAGCTTAATTGTGAATTTGCAAAACTTTTTAGGTGCAAAGGTTATAATTTACAGCAGGTTTCTAATATGTCTACTTCAGAAAATCCCAATTTGTGTTCTAAATGCAGTTCCCAAATGCTGCAGCTATATTACTCAGCCCTTGTTAGATCACATCTAGAATACTGCATCCAGTTTTGGATCCCTCAATACAAGAAAGGCATTGACAAACCATATTGAGTTCAGGAGAGGATCACAAGGATGACTGGGGGGGCTGGACATATCTCCTGTGAGAAGAAGCTGAGGGAATTCGGCTTTTTCAGCCTGGAGAAGAGAGCTTCAGGAGGACCTAACAGCAGCCTTCCTGTACTCATGAGGAGGTTGTCAGGAAGATGGAGCCAGGCTCTGTACAGTGGTGCATAGTGGGAGGATGAGAGACAATGGGTGTGAGTTGAAACATGAGTCTCAACAGGAGAGGTTCAAACTAGATAAAAGGAAAAAATTTACCTTATAGAGGACAGTGAAGCAGTGGGACAAGTTGCCTGGAGAGGTTCTGGAGTCTCCATCCTTGGAGATTTGCAAGCCCCAACTGGACAGAGCCTTTGAGCAAGTTGGTCTGCCTTTGTAGCTGACCCAGCTTTGAGCAGGAGGTTGAACTAAAGACCTCCAGAGATCCCATCTAACCTGACTTATCCTATGACCCTATGCACTTCTGATAACAATTAGTAGTTGTCCTGAGAAAAATAGTCCAGATGAGGCTTGTAGGCTTCTAAGAAAGTCAAATAATTTACAGCTAAGTGATGTGGATGTTTTATTTTCTCAGGATCCTGCAAAATGCTGGATAAGTTTTGAATATATCTTAATGACTTTGATTCCTTTTCCAATACCTGTTTGGAAACTATCCCACTAGGAGAAACAGACCAATTGAAAGCATATTTATCTCACCTACTTGGTAAACAGGGGTATTGTCTTATTAACATATACAATTCTTTCTGCTAGTATAGGTCACCTACAGTCCAGCAGCCCAAGATACAAATTCAACTTCATAGCAGATGTGGTGGAAAAGATTGCACCTGCAGTTGTGCACATTGAACTTTTCCTCAGGTAACACTTTTAATTCTTTGTGTTGTAATTGCATTGTTTAACAAAGGTCTACAAAGATTTTCCAGTGTACTAAATTTCATTTTGATTAGGGGACTTGAACAACTCTCTTATGAGGAAAGGGTGAGGGACTTGGGTCTTTTTAGTCTGGAGAAGAGAAGACTGAGGGGGGAGTCTTATTAATGCTTATAAATGCTTAAGGGGTGGGTGCCAGGAGGATGGGGCCAGTCTTTTCAGTGGTGCCCAGTGACAGGACAAGAGGTAATGGGCACAAACTTGGTCATAGGAAGTTCCATCTAAACATGAGGAGGAACTTCTTTACTTTGAGGGTGGCAGAGCACTGGAACAGGCTGCCCAGAGAGGTTGTGGAGTCTCCTTCTCTGGAGGTATTCAAAACTCGCCTGGACACATTCGTGTGCACCCTGCTCCGGGTGAACCTGCTCTGGTGGAGGGGTGGACTAGATCATCTCCAGAGGTCCCTTCCAACCCTTATCATTCTGTGATTCTGTGTTTTTCAATTCTTGAAGTTCACAACATACTCTGAAACATTACAGCAGACTCATTTGTCCAGAGAACCACCCATTTGTGTATTTTGTTCCTGTTTAGTAGATCTATTTTATTGGGCATAGGAGTCTTTACAGTACTTTACAATACCTGTTGTCTGCCATAAAATGTCTATCTCATCTTTGGAGGTCTCTTCAGCCTTCAGGTATTGCTTGTTGGATTATGTTTATTGTCTCAGTTTAAAAAAACAAATCCAGAAGGTAAGCTGGAAAAACATAGCTCCTTGTTGCTTATTCCACTTTCAATGGAAGTTTATTTTCTTTTGGCAGGAAGAAATTAAGAGGTAGCCTGTTGACCAGGTGTAACCTTTCTAAACAGAGAAATGATTTCTGATAGGAAAAAATGTACTAAATTTGCTGACCAAAACATACCAATATTCAGTCTACTGAAGCTGAAGCTGAGGAGGCAAGTTTGACATCGAGTGCTCAAAACAACCTGGGAGGCAGGTTTAACATTCAGTGCTCAAACCAGCCTGCTGTCAGAACAAATTACTGCAAATATATGTACTCCATTACCTGAATACCTTTCTGCTTGGGGTACTTTAATTTTGCATAGGCTTAAGAATTTCTTGGCGGATTTTTGTAGGCTTTCTTAATGTGCAAAATCAAGATAATGAGGTTTTCTGAGACATAGCTTTATGCACATGGTGATTGGTCTTTTGAGAGAATGTTACAGTTGAAGATGTTTAAGATCTTTGCATATGTAGTTAAGATTGTTTGTTCTTTCCCTATATGTAAATGTTTGTCCAGCAGCCTGCTGGGCGCTAATTGTGATACTACCTTCTGCCTGCGATTGGCTCCAATTCTTTACTGCTGAATAGCCCAGAACTTTCAAACAATTTCCTAATAAGGACCACATCTCGGAAGAAAGAAGAATTTGTGGACCTTTTCTCATCTTCTACTGCCAAGGCACTTTCTGTTCCCCTAATAAATCTAAGGTCATTGCAGCAATTGTTCACAGAAAAGTCATAATATTTTAAACGGTTTATAAAGTCTTTTGACTGTCTATATTGCAACAAACGTTGCTTCCCACCAAGTTTTGCCCATTGTTAGGACTTTTCATTTCTTTTCTTTCACATTCCCAGTCCTTTCAGTTTCCCGACATGCTTTTTCCTGCCAGTCTGCACTGGATTTCATGATTCCCTGAGACGTCACCTTTTCCTTTACTCCTCTGTCCAGCTGCAAGGTTCGTTCTTCTTCCCTTTTTCCCATTAGAGGATCAGTCCATTTGTCAGCCCTACTATTTCCTATCATCATTTTCTTCCCATATAGAAGCAGCAACCAGTGGGATCAGATGGGCTCATCCTCCTTCCCTTTTTGTCACCTAGCCTCTTTGCAAGGAAGCCTATAAAGATAGAACTGGAAACCAAAGGAAGAGGCTTATAAATACTTAAGGGGTGGGTGCCAGGAGGATGGGGCCAGTCTTTGTTCAGTGGTGCCCAGTGACAGGACAAGAGGTAAAGGGCACAAACTTGGTCATAGGAAGTTCCATATAAACATGAGGAGGAACTTCTTTACTTTGAGGGTGGCAGAGCACTGGAACAGGCTGCCCAGAGAGGTTGTGGAGTCTCCTTCTCTGGAGATATTCAAAACTCCCCTGGACGCATTCCTGTGCACCCTGCTCTAGGTGAACCTGCTCTGGCGGGGGGGTTGGACTAGATGATCTCCAGAGATCCCTTCCAACCCCTATCATTCTGTGATTCTGTGTGACCCTGTGGGTTGTCCGAAAACCTCGTTCCTATCTCCCTGAATGACTAAAATTAGTCACAATTTTCAGAAAAGGATCCTTTCTTTGTCAATTATTTTTAATTTAATGTAATTTTTGTAAGGGTTGTAACATTGGTCATCAAATGCTTTCTTATTTCTCAGGGTGAAAGGTGGTAAATGATTTCTAATGTAATCTTCTCTAAGTTACGCTTCCCTTATGAGTTATAATTACTTGCTTTTTGTACAGGCACCCTCTCTTTGGTCGAAATGTCCCACTTTCCAGTGGATCTGGGTTTATTATGTCTGATTCTGGTTTAATTGTGACCAATGCCCACGTGGTGTCAAGCACCAATGCTATATCAGGGAGACAACAGTTGAAAGTGCAGCTACAGAATGGAGATACCTATGAAGCAACCATCAAAGACATTGACAAGAAATCTGACATTGCAACAATAAAGATTCACCCTAAGGTTAGTGGCATAAACAGATGACTGAATGAATTTGGGAACCCTCTTTCAGTTTCATTTAGCATAGAGTGATTAGCTGGAATATATGTTTAGGGATTCCTTGGAGATATATCTGGGGAAAACAATGTACTGAACAAACTGTTTCTGAAGGACTGGAAATTTTTTCATAACTTAGAATTAAATTACTTTGTCTTCTGTGCTAGAAACTGCTAAAAAAGAAGAAAAAAAAGATGCAGCTCAGTTAATATGTTGCCAGATCCTGCTATCTTTACCTGAAGACCCAGGCTATTTTGGGTAATCCTTCTAGCTCTGTGCCAGTACATGGACTGCAAGGAGGTACATGGTGTAGGAAGAGGGGCAGGCTGGTCAGTAGCTGGTTTGTACACTATTTTGAGAAGGAGGGAACAATCTGCTGGAAAATGAGGAAGTCTGTTTCAGAATCTTGCTGGCTTTTTTTTTCTGGATGAAATTGAAAGGTACTGCTGCTAGTGGTTTGTTTCTGAAGACAGTTTAAAGCAGTAACACCCTGCAGTATACTAATTTTATCTGGCGTAAGTTGTGGCTATATGATAGTGAGTGGCTCTTTCATTAATGTAATGGAAAGTGTACGTTCCTAAATTCTTGCTATGTTCTGATCTTTCCAATCAGGTTATTTTCAGGTATCAACTAATGCTTATTTCTTTCTTTCTGTGTTTACTTAAGAAAAAACTACCAGTATTGTTACTGGGACACTCTGCTGATCTGAGGCCAGGAGAATTTGTGGTGGCGATTGGAAGTCCATTTGCCTTACAGAATACAGTGACAACAGGTATTGTCAGCACTGCTCAGCGAGATGGCAAAGAACTTGGCCTGCGGGATTCAGATATGGATTACATTCAGACAGATGCTATTATCAATGTAAGTACTAGGTCTGTGAGGAGCTGAGCTTCACAGTCCTGGGATCTTAAAAACCCCACCTTTTCAGCAGGAAAGTGTGTGCTCTGAAAGATGAATTCACTAAATAAAAGCAGCTTTGTTTAAAATCAGTGATAGGTTCTTCTTTTTTATAAAAGACTACGCAGTGTCTGTAAGTTGCATTCAGGCATTAATGTTGTGAAAGGTATGTTAAATGAAACTACCCTCTTTGAGGTTGTCTATGAAGATGTTACATGTGACAGACCCTTCTCATTCTGTAGATCTCGTGCAGTAACACATGGTTGTATAGACCAGCAGTAAATCAATACATTTCTCTCTCTGCTTGTTCAGCTGATCTGGCCAAGCAAGCTGTAGAATAGAGCCAAAGTTTCTTTCATCTTCATGCATTAGAACCAGATGGAGTAGTCAAGTTGATCGTATCTGCTTGAATTTAATGACAGGACACCCAGGTGAAAACTTAAGGAGAAGGTTGGTTTTTTGTTATTGTTTTTATTTTCCCTTTGCACATCACATATTCCAAGTAAGAATCTAGATGTAAAATAACATAAAGTTTGAGGTACAGTTTGGAGTTAAGGGTCCTAGCACTGCATGTTGTATACAAATACATGAAAATAATATCCCTTCAGAGCAGCTTGGAGGGATCCAAAGAGCTTAAGTAAAGTCCTTGGGTGTGTATGTAACTTGTGCTCTAAAAAGAGCATTGCACGCATATCTGAGGTAGAAAATGGCCTGAAATTTTATGACTTAAATATGTTATACATTGAAATGAAAATATTTTCAGCATTTATTTGCTGGACCTCAATATCAAATTTGACATAACCAGTCATAATGCTTAGTGTTTTACACACGCAAAGCGCTTCACAAATGTTTATTGTCACAGACTTGTTGAGAGAAATTGTATGGAAAAAAAAAAGAGTAATTACTTTTTGTGCTAAGATATGACGTAAAAGTGAGCTTTTTCAAAAGCTTCTGTGTGATCCAGGAGCTGAACCTCTTAAGACATTTTATTGGAATTACTTTCTTCAGTTGTAAAAGTAGAATAGGAAAACTTATGCAAAATGGGTTACTTGAGAGCACACACTGAATCGGTGGCAGAGACAGAATTAGGACATGGGATTCTTGACTTCATGCCTATACACATTCCTCAAGATCACACTGCTTCCTTGTATATAGTTAGGCATTCACTGCCCTCAAAAGCTAATAAGCAAGTTTAGACAAGGATAGTAGAGCATGTCAGATAATGCTAGACCAAATGGAATAGTGATAGCAGAGGAGGTAAGGAAAATGACAATATATTTGAATTGCTTTGCCATTTGAGACCACAAAATATGAAGATAGTCCCTGGCATAGGGATGCTTTGTGCTTAGCTAATGCCTTAGTTTTCTCCTGAGAATGGGAGGAGTTTGAGAGCTGGTCTATTCAGAGCATTCCTGTGGCTCAGCCAAGACTTTTCTGCAGGAATGCGCATGCAGCTGCCTTCTGAGAAATGCTAGAACAGCAGGAACATAGGGCAGGAGAAAACAGGGCCATACAGGAGCTATACTGCATGTGCTGAAGTTCTCTCATTATCACATCCTTCGAGTAGAGGACAAGTGAATGGAAGATGATATGCTGAGGAAGGCTCAATAATCATTATCTTGGTTCCTTTGTGTCAGTCAGTCATAAAAATCAAGTGTGTAGCCTCTGATCACTGCAAAGATAGAACATAAGAAACAGATCTCTTTAAGTTTAAACTTCGAAGCTGTTTTAAAAACTTTAATGTCTGTTTTATTCTTCTGAGAATCTGTAAGGTTTGCCCAGTGCTATCTAAGTCTAAACAGTTTACATGGCTCATGTTGCTGTCATGCATCACTTACTTAGCTTTTGTTTATTTTGAGTGGTAAGTTGCTGCTCTTGGCTATTCAGTAGACCTACTTGAAAACTCTGGCCTCACTCAAAAACAAACTTGTTGAGCCAATATGAAGATGGACAAGGAACTTCTCCAACTCCCATTTCCTGTAGGCCTGTTGGATGTTCCCTTTGAAGGCCATTAGGTATTAGGCAATTTCATACTGCTCTGAGCTACTCTCCCTAGAGAGGGTTGCATGTCTGTGGTTACTAAATCAATCCTTACGTAGTACCTACCTCATAGCAATACACTGTGATTAAACATGTAAAGCACTGTGTTCTTCTCCAGTGGAGAACAAGAGAGACTGTAACACACAGTGTTACAAACCAAAGTGGTGAATAAAACTACTTAAGAACTGTGTGTGCACCTCACTGAAATATAACTTTAAATAGGAATTAATTATTTCAAAACCTTGGTCTGACAGTCTTTAGAAGAATCAAAACACTTGTTTTAACTATTTAATGATTTTTCTTAAACTTAGGGTCTAATTATTTACAGTGGTAAGTTCCTGCTCCTAACTTAAGGCTCATTTCTGAAAGGAAAAAAAATCTAATCATAAGAGATGTGAATGGGTAGGATAAGACCTACATGTAATCTTCTGTGATCAATATTGTGTCCTTAAGTGCTGCCTAAGAAATGACCTGCTCTCTTTCATTTACTTACAAACAAAATACTCTTTGAAATGAAAATTGCATTTCCAACAGTGAAGCACCAATTTATTGTTCCCTTACGTTATTTTTACAGTACGGCAACTCTGGAGGACCTCTAGTTAATCTGGTAAGTCCAGGTAACTTGGTTTTCATATTGTTTTGCTTTGTTTTAAGAGCTATGTTGAAGTAAGTGGGAGAATATGTTTTTGAAAATATTCATAGGTCATACTAGCTTCCAGTCATTCAAGCTAATGGTAGGCAGATACCCTGAAGCTAATACAAACTATGCAAATTAGGTCTCGGTTCATACACCATTGAAAAACATTTCCCCATAGAGCAGAGGAAATCTTATACAACAGTGAGGAAAATAGGATTTGGTAGGAGCAGTTATGCTTGTTCACACTATAAAACCTGGGATGCAGGGCAAAGATAGGACCTGGTTAATCCGCACAGCTGATTTTAAAATAGATTGCTCTAAACTAGCACTGATTTTGCAGGTCAGTGAATTGTGGCTATAGTGGTAGTAGTGACTCCACTGCTTGCTCAGCAGGGGTAATCTCTTGCTGAGTGGTGGGATGGACCTTGGATGAACAAACTGTACTGTAATCTCTCCAGCCATCACAGCTGAATGTGACAGGGATTGTGAATCAGAGCCCAGATCCTCCCTTCGAAGTAGTGTTTATTTCTTGAATGACTACAACACTCTAAAATGTCTTATACCAGCTTTTAACATGAAATGCTAGGCAGTGAGCTGGACCCTGACACTTAGGAGCAAATTAATTGGGTGCTGTCTCTCAACAGGATGGTGAAGTGATTGGGATTAACACCTTGAAGGTCACAGCTGGAATTTCTTTTGCTATTCCTTCAGACCGCATCACTCAGTTTCTCACAGAGTCACATGACAAACAAAGTAAAGGTAAAGTCTGCAACAAACAGTGACATCTTCCAATAATTATCCTGATCTGTTGGTGAAGTGCCAAAAGACATGGGTCTGGGATCCTGTTACTGAAAGGAGCAGCATTATTTTACAGTATGGAACACCATGGACTTAGAAATAGAAAACAATTTCACAGAAGTGGGAGAGACCTTTTTTTACTCAAACCCCCAAAGAGTAGACAGTATCTGTATAAACCTGGGAAAAAGGGCCTCTGAGGCTAGTGAGGACACAGATGAGTCATTACAGTTTCAAATGATCTTGAGAAAAGATGGTGACTTGTTCAAGGAGTCTTATCTTCCTCTTTCACATATTGTCCAAGCAAAAAGGAGATTAAGGTGTACTGGGGAGAATAAGGTAAAAACTTTTTGAAACACTTGTCCACAGATGGAGTGTAGTGTGTGCACTATCAGTGGATGATTTTATTTTGCCATGGTCATCTGTGTCAGTGCTATATAATTGGATATTGTGATAGACTCTCAGACCCCAGTGGAAGAAGAGTGAGCTGTGTGCGAATTCCTGAAGAAATATATGGGGAAGGGGGGGAGAGGCAGAAAAAAAGAAACGCCTCTGCACCAAAGAGCATGTAAATCTAAATATACCAGCAACTGACAACTGCAGTACTCTGGACTTTTTTTAATGTGCCTGCCTCGTGTCTGTCACACTGTAGTAGGTGTCACACTGCATGATGCACAGCCAAAGCTGATCTAGTAATGCTTCATCAAGGCCAAACTTTGCTTTCTCTTTTGCTTGCCAGTTTATCTGTCCACACCCTACTAATCTTGTATCATGACTGTTGGCTGCAGCTTCTCTTAAATCTTTTTGATATTAATCTTGTCTTCTCCTGAGTTCATCCAGTTGCTGATGCCAGGGTTGTTTCCCTACACCATTGTCCTTTCAGTGTTCTCTCAGATACTGTTATTTCAGAAACTTCCCTTAGTCAGAGGTTTCAAAGCTATGCATCTGCTCATATATTTGAGACCATTGCAATTCTGATGGATACCCTAATTGGTGTTTTGCTGAGTTCCCCAAATTAGATTGCTTTCACTTGTTGATTTGGGGGGGGGGAAGTTTATGAAAAATAAATTTCAAAGTACCTGACATAATTTTGTTTCAGCCAACAAGTCAAAAAAACTATTTATTCACCCAGGTTGCTAACTGTTTTTTGGCTTCTGAGAGAAGCAGGTCTGTATAATGGGTGATGTTACTCTTCAGAACCAAACTGCTTGTCTCAAAACAGGGAGGAACAATGGCTCACCCTGCAGGCATGGCTCTAGAAGCATGACCACAAGCCTTGTGCTGAAAGCGCACCATCTGCCAGGGGTTCCTGGTAACTGGGGCTGGAAAGTCCGTGAAGGCTAGAGATGCCACCGCTGAAATCAGCCACCTTGCTCCTTCAGGCACCTTTGCCTCCAGAGAATGATGAACCCACTGAGCCCAGCTAGAGGGCCTAGACATAACTTTGCCTGTGGAACCCTAAGAAAAAACATAATGAAAGATTCAAGTTTATCTTGTGATTGTAACATGTTGTTTGCTTTTTTCATCATTTGCATTATCCCCTAATCAAAGGAAAAGGATTCACACACACTCTTAGTATCAGTGTGATCGTCACTGCTTGGTATACTGTGGGCAGAGGCAATTTTAGAATTTTTTTTTTTTTGCTTTTGCTTGTCTGAAGTACCTCTTGTACTTTTGCTGCAGGCAGATGAACCGTCATTTAAAGCCCTTGATACATAGAGAAAGAGAATTTCTAGGAGATATTTTCACCATATTTGAGATTTAGTTTGCATTTTTTAGGCCTTCAGTAATAGTTTTCAGGTTTGTTGTAGAGGCGTTATTTCTTGACATAAGGAATTTATGTAAGCAGAATTTTTGGGATGTTTATATCATGTTTTCTTTTGCTCCAATTACGTTTCAGTAGTTTTCAGTGGGATCCGCCCTTATGGTACAATTAGGTCATAGAAATAAGTTTAAGGGTATTACCGCTTTGCTCTAAATATCATATTGCCTGAAGATGATAAAATTCCCTTAGGAAACCGCTCTTTCCAGATTTACTCTGGCAATGGGATACTCAGAATATTGTTTAATAAGCTTGACCTTAGTCTTTTAAATCTCAGTTTATCAGATAACTAACAATTTTATACAGAAGGCATATATTTTTGAAGTCACATCCATTGTATATAACTGCAAATACATGACCTACTGAAGTGCAGGAGTGGAGAGGGGGAAAAAGGAGAGGATGGCATTTGAATGAATTATTTGCACTGATTATTATTATCTGAACATTCTATATTACCTAATGCATGGGTAATACATAATAATACCTAATACATTTTTGACCAAAGATTTACCACACTCTGCATAAAGACGTTTATCTGTTGAATGGTCTGAAAGCCTTTGCTAATTTTGGATTTATCAGTAATAATGTTAACTTCCTTTTATAGTTAGGAATTCGTCAACTGGTGCATGAAATCTATATCTCAGTTTTAACCATCTGTGTGTTCTGTCTTTACCTCTGGAAGTCATCTATATACTTAAGCATTGACTGATTTTTTTTTTTTATTTTTTTTTTTTTACTTCAGTGTCTTTTGTTAGTATCCCATAGGAATTTCTCAGTTTCAGGCTTGGCTCTGACATCTATTCCTAGCTTAGACTTGAGCAGAACAGTAAAACTAGAGAGTGTTCAAACATGGATCCTCTAGGATGGAAGACAATAAGTTAGCAATTTGACAAAATACTAGAGAGAAAATCCAGCCTAAGAGGTCAGCCTGACCTCTTATATAACGTTAGCAGAAAAGTGAATAAACCTTGTTTCAAATGAGCAAGGAGAGATGGGGGGAGTTCTGCACTTGCCACACCCAAGAAGTCATTTATATGTATCCTTATTTACATCCCCAGAACGCTTTATTAGTTGTGTTGAAACAATATGCTTACCATGTATTTGTATGATTATTACTGATAATTATTACCAATAGTCATGAGGGCTGCTTAGGAGGCTTTCTGAGTATACATTCAGACTACTGATTAAATTCAGCTATGCAATTTATATGGAAGGTATACGGCACATAATTCAGCATTATAGACTTGATCTGTTTTCATGGTTTCTGTCTGGCAGTGGAATATCTTTCTTAAATGCTTTCAGGACTGCTCATGCAATCTGCAAGGCAATCTAAGTGTAAAAGGAGTGAGCAGAGAAGTGGGAGTTTTGCCTGCCGCTTGAATAAAAAGCGCAGGGTTCGTTTCTTCACTCAGAGATCTTGGTGAGACGCTGGCCCCATTGAAATCAACTGCAGTGGGGCTACTCATGTGCCAGAGTTACTCATGCAAATAAGCTTTTGAGTACCTGACCCCTTAATTTGGATTTATCAGTTCTTTTTGCCATAGTTTATAAGTCATAAACACTTCTGCCTTCAGCCTGTGTTTATCTGTCCGGTTTGTATCTCTATTGTTACAAGCATCAATAAAAGAAGTTTAACAGTGAAGCAAATGCTTTCCTTACTGTGGAACAGAAATCTCTGTAAATAGTGAACTGCTTCTAGATACTTCATCAGCTGCTTGTGACTTTCTATTAACACAAAACAAGTTCAAGTTTCAAATAGTGTTTGAGGCTGGTTTGCTTGACTCTGTACCACTGGAATCAGTGTTTAATCTGGCCTGGTGTTTTCAAAAATGAAATGCTACTTGAATATCTCTCTCTGCTGTGCTCTGCTCCAGCTTTAAGCCGCAATGGTTTCACATTTGTTCAACCTGATTGTTCCAAGATATTAACCTTCTTTTAACTACTGCTGGGACTTCACCTTGGTGACGTGCTTCTTAGATTTACGACCTCACTTTATTCCAGTTCTCCTAATTATTTTTTCTTTTGCCTCATGATTGCACAAATTGCCAGAATGGCAGGTTTTGAGACTTTTTATTCACAGAGCAGATGTAATATGACAGTGGTAGTTCCAGGTGCCACATACTGTTTTGCCAATGTGACTTAACCCTGACGTCAAAATGCCTATCCTTTGTGATCTTAAAACACTACAAGTGGTTGTCTGTGCCTGTTCAGTTTCTGCTGATACTTCTAATAAACTGGAAAATTACATTCCCTCAAATCACTCTTGACAAAAACTTTTGGGTTTTGTGCAAGATGTTTGACTTGGGTTAAATTGAATGGAATGGATTTTTCCAAAACAAAAGGCCTGAAGTCTTTTTGCCTGTATTCTGACATACGAAATGGCTGGGGGGGCGGGAAGGGGAGGAATCTAGACTCTGCTGCTATCCATAGCTCATAGCTATTAGTTTTACTTTAGACAATAGCCTGCTACTGTTATAGTTGCAGTGTGGCAGACTTATCGTGGAGAGAGGGCTGAAGGCCATTTTGAATTTTAATACATGAACAGGGGTGAAATAATGCCCAACCTGCCCAAAGATGAAGGTGGAATGAGACTTTTAGTTTTGAATAAGTCTGTAGATATCAGATTTTTTTTTTTCCCCCAAACTCTTATTTTTACATGTATCATTAGCCACTAGGGAAATAATTCCCTTTTAGATCAGTGGCATTTCTGCTGTGTTTTTTCATTCTTGCCCAATCTCCTTGCTGTTTTGTTTTTTGAGATCAGTTTTTCTTGTCCCTTTTTTCATTTTCTTTCATGTAAACATTCCTAACTTGCCCTCAGAGTATGCTTTGTGCTTCTGCATATTTCTGCATCACACGGGTGATGACCAGCAGCAATCTGTTTAATGCAGACAGTAAACTGTCACCAGAGAGTCTGTCATCTATATGTCTCTTCAGTTTGACTGCAGACTCATGAAGATAACTTCTTCATTTAACTGTCCACGTTGTAGGGGTGAGGGGTTATTTTCAGGTGGGAGAGATGTCATGTTTGGCTGTTTTTTTAAAAGTGAAAACTTAAATGTAAGGATTTGCATTTGCCATGTAGACTGGAGAAGCACTATGAGTGCACTAATTCATGGCCGTGCCCAAAGCTTTTGAGACTTCAGTTTTGAGTAATTGGACTTCTTCATGACACTCCTGCTATAGCTGATATTTATCTCATTAGTTTCACTTTAAAATAGAGGAGAGACAGAACATTTCAGGGAAAATCAGGGATGACAGTTATAGATGTGAGATTGTTCGGAGTGTAGTAAATCCAGTGTTTACTGCTAAACATTTTCACTGACACTAATGGGAATATTGGACATGCGTAAGATTCAGGACTAATTCCTTTACTTGGGGGACTATTTTTCTTGGAAAGAATAAGAGTTAGAGGAGGCACTGTACGTCTCCTTTTCAAGCTTTTTCCTCACATGAGAACATGGAGAAGCTCAAAGAAATTGTGAAGTAGTTACGCTGGAACAAGTGAGGGGAAATACTGTTTCATGCCGGATATAACTAACTACTGAAGCACTCACTTCAGGAAGTCATCAGACTGCATTTTTTTTTTCGTAAGACAGCTGTACAATATCATGACTACTAAAAGCCAACTACAGAAATGTGGTGCTCTTCCTGAAGGAGTGAATTTTCAACATTTAAAATTCTGTAGAGTCCTGGATAAATTCTATGTGCTTTTTTTTTTTTTTAACTTGCTTTTTATTCTTTGGGGTAGAAATAACAAGCTGTTTGCATTAGAATCGGTGTGAGTTTTTTCAGTTGTCCTTTCTCTGAAAGGTGGAAATTCTCATTTCTTTCAATCCCATTTCTACCTTTTAATGAGAACACCATATGATTAAATTGCCTTGGCCAGTTTCAGATGAAATGGTAGTTGGTTATGAAATTTTCTGTTTACTGAAGTCATGTGATACTAAATCACAGAAATTTTCCTGAAATTCCTGAAGGAAAACTCTATGCAGTGTAAATGAGCTTCTCTCTTACCCTCACTTGCAGGGAGAGGGATTGTCATTCTGTATACCAAAGCTAACCAAAATAAAAAATTACCTCAGTGTAGATGTCTATTTAGTTTTGTTGAAAGCTGATATGTCCTGTTTTGATTGACAGGTATTTTGAATCATCAAAGTAGTTATTTTTGTCAGTGTTTGCCTAAATTTCTTAAAATATCTTCTGTGTTATTTTCAGATGGGAAGAAACGTTTCATTGGCATCAGAATGCTGACAATAACACCCGCGTAAGTATCTTAGAAAGGTAATCTGTATGATCATGCATACAAGATGTGGTCAATAGTGGTTCAGAACTTCATCATTCAGCTTTCATTACAAATCTCCAGAGAATCCGGAAGTGTGCATTAGCTTCTATGAAGTCTGCAAACATTTTAATGATATAGGTGAAATATGAGACCTGGAAAATCACTGTCAGTCATTCTCTAAATACTGATAATGGTGGATGCCCTGTTGATAGCTGAGGGAAATTAGGAAGAGCCTGAACACTGGTTTTGGTTCTTGACAAGGATGTCCGGAGTTATGCTAGGTTTTAGGTGACATTTAAACAAGCTGCTACTTTCAGGTGAGTGCCAGTGATAGATTAGCTGCCTGAGGGTTTGGTGGTAGTTTTGTCAGCACCAGCGGAGGCCATGTGATGTGAGATGTGGTGCCAGTGGTAACTGGAAGGAAAGTAGTTGCTAAAGTGCAGAACTAAAGCTTCATGCCTCCATGTTAACAAAGCCAGGATATGGACACCCTCCTCCAGTTCTTCACTGTCTTTTCTCTCTCACATTGCTTTGTGTCTTGCTGTTACCCGGATATATTCTGGGATAACAAATGAGGGCTCTTACGCTTGTGTTCTTTCCCAGCAGTAGGCATATTTCCAGTGTGGCAGTAGACTACAAAATTAAATAAGACAATTTCCAGCTGGGGTTGTAGTAAAGCCATCTTTGTTTATTGAGTTACACTCTTGCAATCCTCCCCAAAGAGTCAGATGTTCAGCTGGAGCGAATCAGTGTAATGCAATTAACATCACTGGGCCACCGCTGATGGAGAGAAACTCAGAATGTTTCTCTGCGTAACTGTGAAGTGAATACGATGTGAGATATTACTGCTTTTGTGGTGTCTAATGAATTGGCGTAAGATGTCTCCAGGCCTGTTTTCAGGAAAAGACTACTTTCCCGTGGTGTGTTTGCTTTAGTCATTTAATTGTTAGCTTCCTCAGTACAAAATCAAATGAAGTGAAGCTGTGTACAGCCATTTTGGCTTGCTTTCCATCTGAAGGTTTTCATGGCGGACAGCAGAGTAATCCATCATTAGTTTAAAACTCTCTCTTTCTAGAAATGGGTTTTAACCAACACTGTACACAGACCTGAAATGATGTCATCTCCTCAGAAACGAGAGGATGTTTTTAAAGTCTCTATTTTGCAGCTGGTTCCTGTCGTCTTTCTTTAGAAAGGGATGTACAAAACAATTCCTCAAGAAAACTTGAAGAAGCTGAAGTTTCCTTGGAAAACTCTCACAGTTCTGATCTATCTGATGAATGAAGTTATCAAAAGCTATATTGTTCTAGATAAAGGCAAATTAAGAATGACTTGCAAAATGAAAGAAGCAAAATCGTTAGCAAATTTCTGCCCCATCACCAGCATTAATTCTTTGGGGCAGGAATGTCGTTTGTCCCTGTACAGCAGCGAGGACAGAGTGCTATTGTCCCTGTGCTCTTCTACAGCGCCCCCTGTGCTACTGCTACAAATAGCAACAGTCAGGTTCTTGCAGGAGATGAACAAGACCATTAAATACATCATGCTTTGCACAGCTAAGTAGTTTTGACTCATAAAATCTATGTTATTTGTTTTAATCCAAATTCAAATCCGCTATATTCTCATCACAGGAACAAGGGGCAAACAATTAACTGTTAAGTTATTCATTTTTGGTCACAAAAAATTTGAGAATAAATAAATAAGAATTTTTGAATGCTACTGCTTTTGTAGTGGAATCAAATGCTATATAACTTTGTTCTTCTTTTTAGTTTGGTGGAAGAACTGAAACACAATAATGCTGATTTTCCTGATGTCAGAAGTGGAATTTATGTACATGAAGTTGTTCCAAACTCACCTTCTCATAGGTATGTACAGCACATTTTCTTCACCATAAATAACTCTGCAAATAGATACTAGTAGGTAATATTTCTACTTATATTCAAGTACTTTCTCATACAAGTCTTGATTTGTATTTAAACAATTAAAAATTGTGCCTTTAGGTTAGAAAAAAAAAAAAGTTAAAATATTTGTGCTAAGATTCTACTCACATCTACAAAAGTGAAATATTTCAATACTAACAGTGTGCAAATATAAAGAACACCCCAAATACAATGAACCAAATTTTGGTTTTGAAAAGTATGTTGAATATTAATGTATAGAAACTTGGATTAAGTTTAAACAGGATAGCATTCACATCAGACATTGTCAGAGCTATTATTTGAGACAATGCTTTATCTTAGAGGAAGAGACTATTCTACAGAACAGTTGGAAAATAAATAAGACACTTCTAAAAATATTTTAGGAATTATGAAGAAGATGCAAAGGCAATAAAAGCAGCTATTCTGCATTATGTTTGAACAGCAAGAGAGAAATAATTTACTTGTAGCTCAGTTAGTACACTTTGCTTATCTTGAAATTTTGAGAGTGGTTTAATTTCTAATGCTTGAAATACATACCAGAGCGATAAAAGCATGTTCTTGCAAATGGATGGAGTGGAGCGAGTCAGTCATGGCTAGAAGTCTTTTCTATTTCTCGTTTGCTGTAGTTTTGTGGAAGACAAAGAGAAAGTTGGACTACTTTTACTGTCAGTGGGTTTTTGTTATCTTAGAAGAAAATTCTCAATGAAATAACGTGAGCCTGATTTTGCATGTAGCGAGTACTACTGATTATTCTTTCGCAGTCAGTAGGGTGGAATTTCCCTTCAATGGAAGCTAAAACAAGTAAAAATTTATCACATCGGCCAAAGAGGTGGTGAATAGTCTTTGTACTTTTTCTCTGCATAGAATGCATACTTCCTACCTTTTTCTTCTTGTCTCTGCAGAGGAGGGATCCAAGATGGAGATATTATCGTTAAAGTCAATGGGCGTCCTTTGATGACTTCCAGTGACCTGCAAGAGGCTGTGATGAATGAATCACCTCTACTACTTGAAGTTCGAAGAGGCAATGATGACTTGCTATTTAACATTGAGCCTGAAGTTGTCATGTAAATAGAATTGAGGAAGCTCTCACCATAATTAAACTCACTTATTCTGGAACACTAGATACCTCCTTTACAGCTAAAGTGATTATACTTCCTGTTGACTAATGACAAGGTGGACTAACTTAATTGCCTGAGCCATTTCTGTACATAGTAGCTAGAATGAATTCAATTATGCCATTTATAGAAGATTTAACTTTCAAAGAAATTTAAGAACTGTGTTCTGGGGGGGAGGAAGAGGAAAACAAATTTTGGGTAGCTGGTAGAAATAGGGTCCACTTCCGGTTCCTGCAGGTTCAGAGCAGATTCAGTTCTGCGTTTTGAAAGATCAAGATAGTACTGGAAGTGAGGAAGCATGCTGAAAGGGGAAATTATTCTTAAACTACAGTCATGGCTGCAGCAGAACCAAGCTATTGCAATGCACAGTTGAGCTGTTCTTTATGTAACTTTTTCAATGTGAAACTAGTATTGGCAAAGCTTGTATTTTTCTTAGTGCTTGTATGCTACATGTCAATGCAGGTAGATTAAATCTGTAAATATCGAAAGGAACAAAAATGGTATCAGGCTATAGAGTGTTACACCTAGGTCATGCGATTTTGGAATATAGTAAATGATTCTTATAGAATTAATGCCTTATTATATATAAATCAAAACGATGTGCTGAACAAAGTTAAGTTTGAGAAAATGCACAGTTTTTTAAGAATTTGATACAAATTAGTTTTGCATTTTACTGGTAAGCTTTGCTGTAAAATTGTTACACTACTTTTGGCTTGTACTGTGTATGTTTCTACTGTAAGGAGATTAAAGTTTACACAAATAATGCGTTGGTGTAAACCTGTTTTTAAACAAGTATGTCTTCCCTCCCTCTTCTGTCAGACTGGAATAGATTCTCCCAAGAGAAAACTTTCTTACAGAAAATTGGGTCCTGATGTTATAAAAACCCTTTGCAGCCCTATGGTATGATTATTCTGCCCTTATTTAGACTATGTTTAGAAATGCTTTGCACACAAGTAATTTATTTACACTTTTTTCATATTTATGAATTGTGCTTTGATGTAATTTGGAGAGTATCTAGTTGGGCTTCTGTTGTCCTCAGTTCTGCCTGTACGTGACAAGAAGCAGAAAGGAAGCACTATTAATCATGTTCTACAGCTAGAGCGTGTGAGACTTTATGTAATAAACCCAGGCACTCTATGGAGGGGAGAAAGGCTGTTTCCTTACTCCTCAAAAACTGTTGTGTTCTACTAATAGTTCCTTTTTTCTAAGCTTTCTCTGAAAATCTTGTGGAGCTTGTACATCTTGAAGTCTGCAAGTACCGTTGCATTGTAGTAGATTTCACTCTGAGGGAATAAAGGTCAGATGAGGTTCTTTTAGAAAGAAAGCATTGTAATTTCTTTGGCCGCAGGAATATCTGTGTCATTTCAGCTGTGGTGTGACCCTTAACTGCTGAGATACAGGAGTAGACTTTATTAATTGCTACTTGTCCCCCTGACATCGGCCAGAGCTGCAAAGGTTAATTGCACGGTCTTAAGACAGAGTCAGCATCTACTGATGCCAGCAGTTAACGTTAAGTCTATAACACAATCTTGCTATCTTTGTTTCTTGGCTAAGATAAAATAAAATGGCAGTCGGGTCTAAAACAAAATGTTCAGGCAATTTTTCTGTTACAAGAAGTTATTGGCTGTGTCTCTCAGGCAAAAGAAAAGTAACGAAAGTGTGATCTTGATCTCTCAAAGAAACTGGCAGCTGCAGCTTTTCTAAGTCAAGGTTGGGTCAACAAGATGAATGTTTTTGATATTCATTAATCTGATCACTCTTCTATTACCACGAAGATTTCTAAAGCCTCCTCATTATTTCTGCAAGGCCTAATCAGCAAAATAAGGAAAGAGAGAGCTCAGCAATGACAGTACGAGAGAGATGAGTATTTCAGGGTGTTTATACGCTGCAGCCCGGCAGGGCCTGCAGCGAGAGCTGAGCAGCACTGCCAGCAAGCTAAACCCTGCAGGGGAGCTCCCCCTTGCCTGTCCTGCCCGCCTGTGCCTGCTGTGGGGCTGAGAAAGTTAAAGACAACTTTTCAGGCTCAAAGTACTGTAGAAGACAGGAATGAGGTAACACCATGCATAATATAATACCATTTGTGAACAGAGATGGGGGCTGTTAGGAAGATAAGGTATGGGTGAAGCAGAAAACAAGAAAGGGGAACAGCACAGAATAACAGGAAAAAATTTCTATTCTTAGGAGATAAATTTTAAAGAAAAGAAGATATGTCTGTTAGTTTCTTTTATATAATTAAAAGTCCATGATACTGGGCCAGACTGCTGTACAGCTGCCAGGTACTTGAAGACCCCTTTCTGCAGGGACGACATATTTATCTCTGTAGCCTCAGAGCAGTTTGGGAGGGAAGGGAAGCATAACATCCCAAAACACCAGTGACTCTCCCCAAGAGGAACCAATAATGGAGAGAGAGCCTTTAGACTGCAGTCAGTGTGGCACACACCTTGTCACCTTCCCTGAGCGCCACATAGCAGCTCCTATGGCTGATTATTTGTGGCTCTCTATCTTCTCCCCCACTACACAAGTGCTCCATCGCACTTGTACCTCAGATACCAGTTAAAAAAGAGTACGTCACTGGAAAGAGAGGCCCTTTCTATTTGCAAGCAAGGAAAACCAAGGGTATTCCTTCCCTTACAGGGGATCTTGTAGCTCTGTCAGGGAATTGGACATGACACGAGAGGTGCGTGAGTCTTGGGGCTTGCCAACACGTGAAAGGCCGGCAAAGCAAGTTGGTGATTTTGCAGGCTGTGGCTGCTATGCTGCACAGAGCGCACTCATGGTCCAGCAGTTGTACCTGCTGCAGCTCCAGGAATTTTGGCCTGTGGGGATCTGAAAAAGCTTGAAAAGGCTGCGGAAACCTCATGCATAAAATCAGTGCACAGCAGCTCTTCCGCATAACCTGTTCTCTGCTTGCTGTTCTGCATGTTCTGCATGAGCTGTTCTGCATGAGCTACTCTGCACGACCACATACCAACCAGCAGTCCCTCCTTTCTATACATCTCTTGTGACTGCCTATGCACCAGCAAAGCTCTTCCGCACGGCTTCGTCCACTGTGGCCGTTTCGCACTTCTGCATTCTGCTCTCCGCAGAGGCAGCTCTGTTTGCTCTTCTCCACTGGTTTTGCAGCAGCTATTCTGTACCACCATATATCCCAGACAGCAGTCTCACACTCTTTTAATTTTGTTTTGACTGCTGCTTTCTCGGTTGAGGCTTTGTTGGTTTAGCTGAAATCCGGAAGAAAGAGAAATTTTATTTTCTTCCCAAGCTCTGAAGTCTGGTGTGCTATGCTTAGCATTTCAAGTCCATAGCATAATACTAGGGCAGTGGGTTGATGAAAAGTTTATTTAACCGCAAGACACTGCAGGATATAGAAGGTGATGCTGCCTCTGTTTAGGCACCACCAGCCAGGAACTGGTGTTCAAAGGCATGCAAGCTTGAGAGCTTATCCCAGAGAGGGTGTGTATGGGTAGTATGGGTATGCTTTCTGTACCCACATATAGGACTAAAGTCTGAGGATTGCTTTGAAGTAGGAAGAAGACTTAAAAAGGAAAGGGAAAAGGGGTGTAGCATGTTTATTTTATTTTATTCCCCTTATTTACTTGGGTTTCTGTAATCTTCATTTAACTGGACATGCCTGGGGAAAACATCCAGGTCTGTGTTTGTTCCCATCCCTCTTCCCACAGCAGGAGATTATTTTTGCAACTTCGGTGTTCTGCAAATAGTAGATTTGGTGTTTTATCCAGATCTTCCGAGTGCTTGTGTCAACAGACACAGCTTGGTGGGGTTTTGCTGTAGAAGAACTTTCCAGGCCATGCCATGGGATGTAAATCTCAGCAGAAAGAAGAACCACCAGCAGTTAAGGCAGAGTTGCTTAGAAGATCTTGCTGGCTGGTCCAATTCTTTATCTTCTGGCAAATACACGAGGCAACGTTATATTGTATTTTTCTACCAAAAATGCTCAACTGTATATTCGCTAGCAGTGAACTAATGCTTGGGGAGCATGGAGTATGGATACAGGAGTGGAGCTTCAAGCTGCAACAGCAAAAAACAAAAAAGAGGAAAAAGATATTTATTTTTTCTCTTTTGATTTTTATCCTCTGGGGAGAAAGGTCAGACAGAGCAGGTCTCCCTCCACCCTCCCTTCCTCTTCTCCTCCCTTTCTGTCAAAAGGCTCCTCTGGAGACTGTGAGAATATGTCAATATTAAACAGCATTTTCCCTACAAAGATCTCTGGAGAATAACAGAAGCAACTGCTCACTCTTTCTTTCTTCAACAAACACTGGCCAGGCCCTCACAAACAGCCAACTGAGGCATAGTCAGGAAAAAACAAGTTCTTAGAGGAAGCAGTCGCCAAGGAAAATAATTGGGCAGCACGAGAGGTTTGGTGACGCAGCTGCACAGCTGCTAAGTTCAATGACTTCTCAATTGCCTCCATCTGAAGTTGTGTTCCACTATAAAATGATCTTCTACCTCCGTAACTATAAATAGCCGGGCACAATGATTTGCTGCTTGAAATCCCAGAAGCAGCTTGGGAAAAAAACCAAAACCAAACCCTAACAAATAACCCAACTCACAACAAGAAAACAAGAAGCCTTCAACTATCTTCTCAGTAAGATCCTAAGTGTCAAAGAGAGACAGTGAAGCTGAAAATTACAGTGCTAATGCTTTTGAAGATGACTTTCTAACATCTCGGTTGGTCAAGAAGATATGCAGTGCAATAGCAGTAGTGCCAACTGCTCTGTCCTTCTGTGAGAAGAAGTACACCTCAGGGGTGATGTCGCATAGGCTGCCGGTCGTTTCATTTCCGCTACTTGTCTAGATGTCCCTTAAGGGACATCTTTCTTTCCCATCAAGGGAAAGAAAGAGTAGCATTCCTCTTCTCACAAAGTAGCGGTTCAAAACAGATCCAAAAAGTTGTATCCTAAAAATATTTAGTATAAAGCCTCCTTCCTGTAAAGGAGGACTTGGGTGACCAGAATTGATGTACATGTCTGTACTGTACAGATCCCAAGTTAGGTGAGATGACTTTCAACCCTATCATCTTAAGCCGGTTTCAGAATAATGAAGGTTTTGCCTTTGGTTACTAGCTAAATTTCAATCCTAATTTTGAATGAGTGAAAAAAATCTCAACTTTGTCTTGCGTCCAGCAGAAGTAATCCATAAAGCTGTGGGGCAATGGGAGAAGTGAACTCTTTCTGAGTGTAGTAATACATGATATTTCATGGTATTGTCTAGGTTTATCTACAAGAGCATGGGCAAGGTTTTTCAGTCGAAGGAAAAGAAATGATGGATCCTACCTCACTCAGGTGTCAATCTCACTACACCATGATGCGTCTACCAGAGCCACCTACCAAAAGTTATCTGATCAGAGTTTAAAATTCATTAATTACCCTTGCCTTTCTAGCCGTTTTACCTCTACAGCTGTTTCTTTCCCATCTATAAATCCAGATGCAAGGAACAATAGGAAAATACACCTAAACCACCAAAAATGCTCCCAAATACCTTTTTTATGTACATAAAAATGTCTGAGCTTGAGAGTCCATCATGCCAGTAGTCTTTGTGGTTAGACACCAGTGCTCTGTTTCCCACTGCAAATTATGCAGGTCACCTCCTGCAAGCTCTATATCCCACTGGAAAACTAGCTATTGCTTACATTAGGGACGTAAAGTTGCCAGTTGCGCCTCTGCAGAAAGACTTCAACATCTGAAATATGTTACTCCTCTGGGATTAAATATTGCCATTCTGGTGCACTAAAATATTGCCATTCTGGCCCATAAATCTTACAATGAAATCCCCCATTTAGGGAAAAGCAGAGAAAATTTTGTGGCAGATTAAGGGAGTTGTGATGTTTTGAAAAGCCCTTTACAGCTTCTCAGTGGTTTGGGATGTCAAATGTTATATGAAGAGGAGAAATCAGTGGGCAGAGTTTGAGGAAGTGGTGAGAGGTGCAGTGATAAAAATACACCATTGTTTCACATTTTTCCCCCCAAAAGGTCTGTACATATGGTCTATGTTTTTGCTGGTTTTGTTGCAGTAAATTTTCTGAGTGCTTCTGAGATTTTTTAAGGAAGAGTTCTCTGATTCCTTGTTAATCGGTATCATTAGTGTTATTGGTATGAGGCTAAACAACCACGAACAGAAATTGAACATGGTATGAAAGTAGAGAGAGCTGCTATATTTTTTTTTTTTTTGCTTCACATCTGTACCGGCAGCTGCAGAAAAACAAAGACACATGAGTAAATCCTGGCAAATTGAAAAAGAGCAGTCTCTGAAAGCAGCCTGGCTAAATTCTGTAAATCACCACCACCCCTTTAAAATAAAGCAAGCTTTTCTACAGCTTAGTTATATGACTGAAGCAATTTAATATTTGTGTTGAAAAGAAAAATTGTCATCTTTACATATTTTGCACTGCTAGGCATTACAGATTTGCCTTAAGTTGGAACAATATTTGCAAAACTTACTTTTTGAACTGTTTTACCCCCAAACATGGTAGGTAATTAAATAAAATCAGTATTTTCTTAAGAGAAATGTGAACCTTGTCTAAGATTATTTTTAAATGGGCAGTATTTTTGTAACACAACATTTATTTTGCATAGTACAGAGGAAATTTGACCCAACAGAGTCAATTGCTAATGCTGTTAACCCTGCTGGCATGGAGTCAGGTTCTGAAATCAAAGACTAAGGCATAGAGGTTTTATAAAAGAGACCTGAAATTTAGCTTGTCAGCTAGCAAAGCCCTTCCATGGACTTTGGGTAGACCTCTGTAATTCTGCTGGCTGCTGCAGGTCAGGCATACATTTGCCTCTATATGTAACTGTAAAGGTTGCGAGAGTTTGCAGCCATTGCTATTAATTACAACAGCTGGGGAGAAGTTATCTCCCCCAGCTTGCTGATAGCAAAGACCTTCCTTACCCATCTCCATCTGAACAGGTTTGAGAACGTGCTTCTGCAGATGATAAATCAGCGTAAAATACAGTTTCCTTTCATCCAGAAAACTCTGATTTCTGTTTAATGGCACCTACATTCCTCTTCTAACATGTCAAAATTTGCTACAGTTATCAACTTGTTTGGTCAGTGACATCTGGGGGGTAAATGCAAAGAGATGCTTAAGCTTCAGAAGGTCAGTGAGGTAGCAAGGAGTTGTTCAGTCAAAAAATCTTAGATTTTGAGCAAAAGGAACTGTTGACACCTTTTCATTTTGTATATGTGCAGCTTGGGTTTATAGTCACAGATGTGAAAATGTGAAATCAACTCTCTGTGGTCCTTTTTTTTTACAGAAAAAAAAACCAAAGGAAGAAGTCAAAGAGTTAAAAATGAGCTACGCACCATCCCGCTTTCTCTGTTAGCATGGAGGAAGAAGAAGAAGGGAAAGGCAATCGTGGCCTGAAGCATCAGCTAGCTCTTCCTGGGGTTAGGAGTCGTTGGATGATGCAGAGGTTTATTTAACTGTCTGTGTCTTTATACAGTCCCATTCCCATGGCATTTGAGGTCCCGATTCTCCAGAAGATGTAGGTGGTACGCCACGAATACCTTACAGATTACATGATTCACTGTGTGTGGCTCATGGGTACTACATTTCCTAGAGACTGACCGTAAGACAAAATTTATATGTGTGTGGCAATATCGGACACAACAGCACTGGTTTGTGTCCTGATTTAGGGAGAAAAAAGTCAGAATGTAAACATCTTTCTTGGAGCAAAGATTTCCTGCAAGTTCATCTTGATGCTTCCAATCACCGTGACACATTTTGATATTCATTTATCTCCCTCAAAACACAGCAGCAGAAAGAAAAGAATTTACATCACAGAGAACCTGGATTGAAGGTAGGCCAAGAGGTGACATTTTTATTTCACATAGTATAAAGCACAGAAATTTGTTATTAAGTAGACGATATATCCAAATCCCACACTCTATATGAGTAGTAGGTAAAGAAATCTTACCGATACCTGGCAAGTAAAAGCCAACCATCACAAGCATCTTTTGACATTTTACACAATTTGTCAGATTTTTAATGGCAGCTATATATTAATAACAAGGAGAAAAAAATGTTGTTTCATTCTGTAGTAAGAATCTTAAGCTAAAATGGCAGCACTTTGAGAGTCTGCTTCATGTCCAGTTTTTAAATTTATACAAAATAGGAAAGAGCTGCATGAAATTAAAGCTTACTGTTCAATGATGTGTAGCAGAAGTCTTTTCTGCTGTTAGTACCAAAAATAATTCAGCTCATTCTCACTGATAATTCCCCACCTCTATTTGAAAAATGGAAAGTCATATTGATTGTAATGTACTACAGAGGATAGGTTTGGTTTAGACTGAAATTCTCCCCTAAAAGCAGAAAAGAAAGTGTGCTTTTTAACTTTCTTTTTGTGTGTGTGCGCAGAGATTAGGAGGGTTACAAAAGGGGGTCTTAGTGGCATAGAGGGTGTTTTGGGTTAAACCCAAGATCTAATCCCATGGTTGTAGCAATAGTATTTTGAAAAATCATTTTTCAGCTGCTATGGTAAACGTTTCCAAAAACAGAGGAGAGGTTTACAATCTGTTACAACAATGAATCAAAATAACTCTGCTCATTTTCCATGTTATGTCTCATGAGTCTTGGTAAACACCACGTTAGCTCATTCGAAACAGGAGAATGATTGACAATGTAATGCAACCAAAAACCTGAAAAGCGAAAACAGGTAGATTAGTTATCCATTAAATTAATACTCATCTACTCCTCAGAGTTCCAGTCACCAGAGCTAGATCTGCTTAACAAATAAACTGTCCATGGGTCCAGCACAAGTACACCATAGGAACATAAGGCCTGATCCTAAAATCTGCAAAGGAAAACATATGCTTGAAGTTAAGCACATGATTAATACATTGGTGAACATTGAAATCTGGTCCGTGCTGGAATTCTTATGATTGATAAGAATATTAAAACATCCCTCCAAATCTCTGCAAGTGAGTGACCACAATTTGCCAGCCCAACACGTATTTCATCTGCCATTGGTAGCAAGTCCATAGTAGCCCTGATCTTACCAGTGACGAACACATAGCGCACACACCTAATTAACTCCAGGTTATACATACTACAAAACATACACGATGCATTCACATGTGTTCATTTTGCATGCACATATATAATCTATACACATACAAAAGGGGAAATTAATATAAATAAGAATATAAAAATTGTAGAAGTATTTATCAGGGAAATGCAAATATGAAAGATGAATTATATGTCTAGCAGACATTAATAAATCTGACCCTGGGAACTTGAAAAGACCTGTCCTTACCCTTGATCAGTTAAAAACTCTTGTGGAAATATTAGCAATAATGCAGAAAAAATCATCTAACAGGTATTTCCTTCTGTGATTAGTACAGAGGTACCATCAAATGAGATAATCATAGAATCATAGAATTATTTAGGTTGGAAAAGACCCTTAAGATCATCTAGTCCAACTGTAAAACTAACACTGCCAAGTGCAACTCTAAACCATGTCCCTAAGTGCCACTCTACATGTCTTTTAAATACCTCCAGGGATGGTGATGCAACCACTTCCCTGGGCAGCCCGTTCCAATGCCTGACAACCCTTTTGGTGAAGACATTTTTCCTAATATCCAGTCTAAACCTCCCCTGGCACAACTTGATGTAGTTTTCTCTTGTGTTATCCCTTGTTACCTGGGAAGAGACCAGCACCCACCTTGCTACAACCCCCTTTCAGGTAATTGTAGAGAGCGATAAGGTCTCCCCTCAGCCTCCTCTTCTCCAGACTCAACAACCCCAGTTCCCTCAGCTGCTCCTCATAAGACTTGTGCTCTAGACCCTTTGCCAGCTTCGTTGCCCTTCTCTGACACTCTCCAGCACCTCAATGTCCTTCTTGTAGTGAGGGGCCCAAAACTGAACACAGTATTTGAGGTGCGGCCTCACCAGAGCCGAGTACAGGGGCATGATCACCTCCCTGCTGCTGCTGGCCACACTGTTTCTGATACAGGCCAGGATGCTGTTGGCCTTCTTGGCCACCTGGGCACACTGCTGGCTCATCTTCAGCCGGCTGTCAATCAACACCCCCAGGTCCTTTTCTGCGGGGCAGCTTTCCAGCCACTCGTCCCCAAGCCTGTAGCGTTGCATGGGGTTGTTGTGACCCAAGCGTCGGACTCGGCACTTGGCCTTGTTGAACCTCATGCAATTGGCCTGGGCCCATCGATCCAGCCTGAGCAAGAGCTTTCCTACCTTCGAGCAGATTAACAGTCCCGCCCAACTTGCTGTCGCCTGCAAACTTGCTGAGGGAGCACTCAATCCCCTCGTCCACATCATTGATAAAGACATTAAACACAACCGGCCACAAAACTGAGCCCTGGGGAACACCACTTGTGACCGGCCACTAACTGGATTTAACTCCATTCACCACAACTCCTCAGGCCCAGCCATCCAGACAGTTTTTAACACAAAGAGTGCGCCTGTCCAAGCCATGAGTTGCCAGCTTCTCCAGGAGAATACTGTGGGAGACAGTGTCAAAGGCTTTACTAAAGTCCAGGTAGACAACATCCACAGCCTTTCCCTCATCCACTAAGTGGGTCACGTGTCATAGAAGGAGGTCAGGTTGGTCAAGCAGGACCTGCCGTTCATAAACCCGTGCTGACTGGGCCTGATGGCCTGGTCGTCCTATACGTGTGGCGTGATGGCACTCCGGACGATCTGCTCCATAACCTTCCCCGGCACCGAGGTCAGGCTGACAGGCCTGTAGTTCCCTGGATCCTCCTTCTGGCCCTTCTTGTAGTTGGGCGTCATAATACCAAATGTGGCAGTCAATTAATATGATAATGATGAAATTCTTTCCAGTTTAACAGTAGCTCAGGATGAAGTTAGACAGCTGTATCTAGAGCTAGGGGTTTTTTTTCTTTTTTCTTCTTTCTTTTTTTCTTTTCTTTTTTTCTTTTTGTTTCTGGTTTTCTTTTTTTCCTTATTTTATCAGCAGGTTCAGATAACTTGTAGCTGTTTTAAAAATTGTCTAAACTGTCTAATAGTTCATATTAACTTTCTGTAAACCTTACAACTGTGGTGATGCTCCATGAGTAGCTCCAAGTGAGGCTGGAAAATCTCTGACATTTTTAAGGGCTTTGAATTGATGAGCATATAAATAAGCATCAAAGGGTAGATTTTGATGGGATTTTTAAGTCATTGTAATAACTTTGCAGCTGATAAAATGAACTTAAATTGGAAATGACAAACTGATCTGAATGTCAGGATGATTTTGATTGCATTTTGTGCAGACCAAAGGAATGAGAGTCATGTGGCAGTAAGAGGGTGAGGGAGGGGGTGGCTGTGGTAAATAAACTCTGACTTTAATACAGATAAAATGTTTTCTGCAGCTTATTTGAAAAGTAGGGGGTTTGCAAATCATATCTATTCCAGACTGTGACTGATGCTGGACTAGTTGCTCAACTCCTCCTCTGCTTCAGTTCCTGCATCCATTAGAGGTAACTGGTAACAATTCCTAACATGAAGCACTCTGAAATCTCAGGCGAATAAGCTTATACTATCAGATTGCAAATGCTGTCTCTATGTGATTAAGAAAAAAAGAGACTCAATGAGCCTGTATGGTCTCCAAGAAGATAGATGTCTAAATGGACATTGCCTCCTCTCTGATGTTTAGTCTCTTCACTGAAACCTTAGTTCATGGCTGTGAATATGTGCTTTCATAGATGTCTCAATTCAGTCTCTCAACAGGGTAAAGGCAATGTGCCAAGTTACTCAGGGTGATGTCTCTAAGCATCCTAATGTTTAATTTGAACTGACATTCAGCTGACAGTTTAAATTTCAGTGAATTTTTTTTTTAATCTGATAAGTCACCATCCATCCTCCAACATGTTTTGTTTCCCTGGCTCAAATTTATACTCTGTGTTTCCCCTTGATTAGAATCCATTTTGGTGGGTTTTTTTGGTTTTGTTTTTTTCTTCTTTTATACATTTTCTTTGTGTGTCAAGTCTCAACTAGAAAATTCTAGTACAATATTAAGGTTCTTATAATTTAAAGACAGAATAGTAAAAATAAAATGAAAGTATCCCTTAGAACATTTCTTTTTCAACCTTTGTAAACTAATGCCATACTTTGTATCACAGGAAAAACGCAAAGCTAATATGTCAAACTAGATTAATTCAGCCTTGACAGAAAATCTTCCACTTTCTTGTAACTTTTTGAGAGGAAATGTCCAGTGCTTGAATCAAAACTGGGAGAAGTCAAAGGGCAAGGATGCCCTCCATTTTTATAGGATTTGGAGGGAAAAAAAAATCCCAAATTAAATTTGCTTCCAATGGGAAACACTTTGTGAAGTGTGACTTGCTGCTCTCTTCATTATATGATATGAAATATTTGAAGTAACTTATGAAAGATATTTGCATTAATACTTAGATATATGGGCTCATTAATTTGATGTGTTGTCACCCAAGACAAAAAAAGAGGTAGCAAGTAGGGGCAGGTTCCTGAAGACCATGGCGTTACTCATGTCTATAAGCTGTATGCATTGCTTGAAAGGTGATGCATCTCCCAAATATTTTCAATCAGGTAGAAGTCAGCTTGTGGCCAGTAGCTAACAGGCATGACTGACTCTGCTGTGGAGTAATGTGTTATTGTGCAAAAATCGTGCCTGTGTTGACAGATCTTATCTGAACAACAACAGCAAACATTTGTCTGAAAAGGTCGTTTTTTTGGAAAACAGCCTTCATTATCAGCCAGCTGCAAAGCAACGCAGCAGATGAACAACTAGGAACAGGACTAATCCCTATAAACATCTTAGCACATTAACAATGTGTTTGATTCTGGAAGGTCTGAAACATCTGGGAGCTGTTGGAGTGTTTGCGCTATGAGAACCAGCTGATGGTTTTAAGGTCCGCTAGAAGTGGCTAACTACGAGTCACCTGTCAGCCTCCTCATAAATCTGTTAGAAAGCAGAATATGTGTAGACTGGCTGGTATTCTCTGTTTTTATGCATGGAATAATATAGCAGCAGATGACTTCAATATAAGGCAAGTAATTTGTGCACATTATACAGTATAAACTCATCAGGCAATTATTTTGATACTGGCAAGACTTCTGAGCAAGCCAGTTTTGAGAGGGAAAATAGAAGACAAGGTTTATTCCATTTTCTTTGATTCCCCAAGATGCAAGAAAGTATCCAGCCTTTCCGCTACTAAAGCATTCAGAAGACCCATTAGGGATCATACTAGAGCTATGTTATGTGCCTCACCACTTAGGTTAAGTCGCCAAATTAAATACCCTCTTGCTTCAAGATCCCTGTCTTTCCACTCCCACCCATTGCTTTTTGCCAAATTGTCTTTTCCAAATAGTTGCAGCAGACAAGTTTGGGGAAATGTCAGGCAAAGAAAGGGAGGATTTAAGAACAGAAAAATCTGAGAATTTCTAACTTTTTAACAAGAGTTCCTACATTGTTATTACCTATATACAATATTGTAAATCAGAGGGGGGGATGTAGTGAGGCAAGATGTATTCATTAGCTTATCATGAAATGATACTAAATAAGAAATCTTCATTATAGCATGGAAAATAGTAATTTCCTCAAAATAAACTTTTATTTTTATGGAAAAACTCCATTATCTGATAAATATTGAGGAACTCTTTTCAGTGGTGACACTGAGAAGCAATATGAAGAAGGCAAAGAGTAAATCCAGACACCAGTCAATCATTTTCATCTTTGTTGCAAATATGGACAAAGTACTAGCCTTTGTGATTACAATTACAAGCTGCTGAGAACTGGACTAAGAGCAACAAACTCCTTTTGCATTTGTCATGAAACAGCTATAGTTTTATGTGAAGGGGTGACCTGGATTTGAGCCAAGTGGCCAGCTGGAAAATATATAGCCAGTTTTAGGTTCTGTATAAATTACTATGCTGACTCCTTATGAAGAAACAAAGCTAAAAGCATTCAGATCCCCTTGAAACATTGCAAGAATCAAATGGCAGATACACCAAACCAAATGGAGGACAGTCCTACTCCTATTCTGTTCTGTTCTGTTCTGTTCTATTCTGTTCTATTCTATTCTTTTGTTGTGTCTTGTCCTGTCCTGTCCTGTCTTGCCCTTAATGTGGTAATAAATAAAAATGTGACTGTGCAGTCACAAGGTGTTACTCTCTGATACCCTTCTCAAGGAGTGCATAGAGTGAGTAAAAGTAATATGATTATGTAATGGTCTAGTTTTTCGCTAAATAAACCAGAGTAAGTTTAACCTCTAAGAAAATTTTGCCATCAAATCAGAGGAATTTTACCCTGATCAGGATGAATTCCAGAACAGCTTAGGTGTATCCTGAATTTTAAACAACTGAGCTCAGATATTGACCATTGTGGGGTAGAGGGATTAGGACATTGACCTTCATTCAAAGTATGTGAGGAATCAGAGTTGTACCCAAATTGTCAATGAAGAGATGGGCTACAGTATTTTCAACTAACATTTTCTAAATTGTGAAGGCTTTTAGACTAAATAGATAGCTCTTGCTGCTGTTGAAGTGAGAAATAGAAAGGCACAAGTAACTGTGATTACTTGAAATAGAAACAAAACACACAGCTCCACAGAAATGGCCTAGATGTCATCTTCTGTTTTTCTAGGCTAATGAAGGTATATCTCAATAATCAAAATCATTATGCTTCTATTCAAAATACCAGATCCGATGTATAATTAGAATAAGAGGCAATAGCAAAATCTGGTCCTAGTCTGTAATACGGTGAGAGTTTGTTGTTCTACCCCAGATATATAAATACAGAATTAACAAAATTGGATTTTCAATACTGATGCTGAAGGGATGAAATTTGAATCAACACAAAAGCCAGTTTCACAATGTTTGTTGCAGAGCTGGATATACTGATAGGCAGATTTAACTTCAGTGAGTACCCTTAGTCTCTTAGAGCCTGGAGACACATGTTTTGGTACACAATGAAATCGTTCTCGTGACATCTCTTGCAACAGTATCTTACTGTTCAAACAGGATTTGAATATGAAATGGATATATTTTTTTTACTCTACAAATTTGTGACAAATGTTTCTTTACAACAAAGGTTTTGTTCCTCTGGGAGAATCTCCCAATTAGTGGTGGTCTTTTGTAAGAATGCTTTTTAAAATGAGGCTTCTTACATCTTTGGCTGAAAACTGAAAAAAAACCCCATAGCATCTTATTGTTGCCTTGAATCTTGAGGCTGTACTTACTTCTGCAATTAGATCAGCTTTTTTCCCAGTTACTTTTCTAAATCCATTTATGGTGATGCAGAAGGTAATATGACCAATAATGGAAGATTTAGAAGACTCCCATAGAATAGCTCTAATCCGATCCTCAAGAGCGTGTAATATCCTTTAGTAAAGAGTTATCAGATCTCAGAAAATAACCTTTACAAGCCTGCTTTCCACTTCTAAATAAAGTAGACCTAGTTCTGATAAGACTATTATTAGGATCTTCCTTTCTGGGGCATAAATGAATTCAAATACCCCTTCTGAAAGCTAGACATCTAACAGCTGCGTGTACTGCCGTGAATTGGGTCTCCTTTCCTACTGCGGACTGGAACCTCTTCAGAGCAACAACCGACTTCACTCTGTGCGTGCACAGCCTGAAGCTTACAGTCAGAGCCCAGCTACTACTGAACTCTAAATAGGTGCATTGACTCACACACTCACTCGGAATTAGCCTGGGTTTGTGGTTTGACAGATTTCCCAAAAGCTTCCAGAATTTATTCTGAGATTTTTTGCGTGCCTGGCGTATGGCTTAATGCACAAGCAAGAGTGTGCGAATACACTTTTTTTCCTACTTCTCCCTCATCAATAGTAAAAGACTTCATCTGTGAAATTTTCTAACACAGCCCAGAGTGAAACAGTGGAGCCACAGAGGTAGAAGTCAGTGAACGTAAGTAGTCATGGACTGGGCAGTTCTGGGATCAGACCTACGGCTTGCATGTAAATCCTTATCTCCATCTCAGCTTCCTTGATCTTCCGTTGAAAACCTTATCCCAATATGGGCTATGGGCAGTATCTGCCAGTCCACCCCATACAGCAGATGTGCTGCAGTCAGCAATGTGCTTACTCATTAAGAGCAAGAAGGGACAGCAATTGCTTCACTTTTGTACTTACTGGAAGACGAACATTATGGAAAGGGTTTTTTTTCATTTGGTTGTCTTTTTCCATGTCTTTTATTTCTTCCTGTCCACATAGGAGATGGATTTAGTTCCATTCAGACCAGTTGACCTTTAAGCTCTCAACAGATCCCTTTCCTGAATTACAATAAACACGTTAGCTAACTGCACTGGAAGCAATAATGGGAAAAACTGTAATTTCTTACTCAGTGTCCTGTGAGTGCTGTGTGATTCCTGCCCGTAGGGGAGAAACAAAGACCTGATTGGATTAGATGATGAGGACTAGGGTCTGAGAAGCTATCTCAAATGAGTCTTAACTGAGATTAGGTACTGAGGTCCAGTACTGCAATACTGAAATGCCTCTCCTCAAGTGCCATCGATGCTGAGAAACATCTAAACTGCAAAGATGTGCATGCCTACACCTGCATCGCTGCACCCATCCTATGGCAACGCAGCTGTGATGAGACTAAGTATTATAGTTAAGCCAAAATCTATGTAGGACGGTGGAGTGTCTGCTCCACAGCTTGCTCTCGTATGTGTTCTTGAAGGGCTGTTATGCTATGGTATTTTCTGGCTCCTTGTGGGGGTTTCCTCTTTCTTTAAAAAAACCCAAACAACAAAAACATGTTTAGGAGGGAACATACCCTTTCAATACAGCATACTTGTGACTCTGCCACTTGCCCAGGAAATGTGGAATCAGGCTTTGATTCCATTCATTGATTAAGGGAGTTCATAGTAACAACTCCCATCTCCTAGCAAACTGGCTTAACTAACTCACTTTGGGGAAAATGGCAAAACCTGTGCTTCTTTGAGAAAAAGGATTTAAGAATTGTCATTTCTGAACAAGGGCATAGCAACAAGCATGACCTTAGCTTGGTTAGCAGAGTGACCTAGGCTTGATCATTGGGTCTTAATGAATTTTATCCAAAGACAGTTTTAATGGGATGCTGCTCAGGTGCTCGGGACCTAGTACAGAGTTCTGGACTTGGCTGTGGGAGCAGGTAATGCACCTGGACACAAAGTCCCTGTGTTATTGTCAGCTTTAGAGTTCTTTTCCTTTCACCCCATTATTTTTTTTAATTTGTGTTTAGTTATTGGTCATTTTTAAAGAGCTTTCTCTAAAAGCAGTGGAAGCGAGCCCTGAATGGAACAAAGTCTTAAATCAATGTGAAACGCTCTCAGAAAGAGGTTGTCCATACACATCCTTTCTTCTTTGTGGGTGGCTCCAGAGAATAATGATCCTATTTCTTATACAGAGGCAAAAGGGCAAGACAGGGGAAAAAAGTTGACCCAACTGTAAGCATCACTGTAAGCAGCTCAGGGGGATGAGGGTAATGCAAACACAGTTCCATGTGTCGCTTTATTAAAAGCATCTGGCACGCAGAGAAATAGGATATTTTGGCACCATCAGAAACTTTATCAAGACTTAGCCATGTAAGGCTGCATTGATCGTTATTTATAGCATCAGCTTAGAGGGGGTATGGAAATTATACCAGGAACTTCATTAGTATCAGCATGAGAGCCGTGGCCAATCTCGCTGCTCTAGTGATTGTATTAATTCCATAGCACAGATACAGCAAGGAGCCAGGGAGAAATCTTCTCAGTGCCTTTCAGCCTTATTATGGAGGAAACATGTAAAGATGGAGAGCAGCTACAATACTGACCAGACAAGACCTTTCAGTGACTGTTACCTGCCTTTTCTAGAGTCACAGACATATACTGACATCCCATCTGCCTTCCTCTCTGGTGCGAAGCAGATTTCTGTTTTCTTCAGAAATCAAGCCATTGGAAAGGGGAAAGTTTCTAGAGATAAGATTTTAAAAATCTGTGATTGTTTTTTTCAGAGGGGAGTGTACTATAAACTGAAACAGTCAAGGAATGACATATACCATTAGCGGATGTGCAAACTATCTACTGCAAGCATTCAGTGTGGTGAAATCTGGCATGAAATGGTTTTAATTGTAAACCGCTTACCACTTTGAGAACTTTTCAGTCTTGCAGGCACTTGTTTTCTTTAACTAGGTCAACTGATAGTGAGCGAAGTCAAAGAGATGGCTGATTTATTGTTTAAACCAAGATGCTGCCAATTACTAGTATTACCTATATAACACAAATACAACTGTAGGTGTCACAGCTCTGACTTATCCCTAATTTTCAGGCAGTATGTATCTGCTACAGTTTGAATGTTTGGTGTGCTCATGGATTTTGCTTCAAAAAGCCCTTATTCAGGTCTAAGCAGCTGGTGTGTCTGTCACACTAGCTCTTGTCAAGGGAAAAGCTGAAAGAGGCTTGGTTTTCAATGGGTTTGAAGTACTGGTATGTATATTTGAGGGCTTTGGTACTTAGCATGTTTGCAGACTGTATCACCAGGGAATTACAGAGGGGACAGACTGAACTTGAGGAGTCTCAGTCTGTATAAAGAGCAGACCTGCAAAAATGTTATTGAAAAGAAAAATCATGGCTTGAAGTGTAGAATTTTCCCTATGTGCTTGCTACTGCTTATTGTCTGCATTTAATAACATATCCAGATTTTTAAAATTCAAACTCCTATGCAATCTGACTTTAATCTACTAGTTTTATATCAGGAGGATGAGTGGAAAAAGACATGCAACAGTACTATATTTTGAAATTCTGCATTCCTGTGGGAGTCTGTTAATTTTCAAAGGTTACAGTTCAGGCTTTAACTGAACAACTGGGATAGAAGTTAGCAGTCTGAGAGTTTTGAGTATTATGCCTTAGCTGAATTGGATTTAAAGGGTTTTTTTTAATCGAGGTTTATCTTGCTTTCGGTATTGGTCTTAATTGTTTAATTTACTAGATTCTTTATTGATAGTAGTAAACCGAGCGATAAAGCGCACATGAAATACAGCCATGTCAGTAATTGAAACATCTGATTTAACTTGTCTCTCCAGTTTGGTGCAGTCATTCCTAATTGCTTTACCTCTGAACTTTTCTTCTCTGTGGATTAATTACCCAGGAAAACTTATCCTGACAGCCTCACTCATATCTGGAGTTACTTTATGTTCAACCAGTGCATCTATCCAAATGTTCTCCCTCGGGCTGAATGTCAGTTTAGTACATTCTCTGTTCTTATACTTTGGGTACTACAGCAAAATCTGAAATGTCTAGGCCTTGGATATGCTATTTTCAGGTGGGATTTTTTTATGCAATTTTGTTTTCTCCTTTTTAATAACATTCTAATCTGATCTACCCTTTGCAACAGTTCCCTTTGAGTCCTTATAAGGGCTGATTAGATCTACCACAACATATATACATCTGAATTGGCACTTTAAAGTTTATTCTTCTTAATTCTTTCCCCTTATTGTTAAAAATCAGGTGGAGAAGCATCACATACTTTCAAATGACTAAATAGTATCAATTTTCTCACCGCCAGTGCAGAGATCCTTCTGCATCATTTATCTATGACATTGCTTCCTCTCTTGGACATTATTACATTTGCAGACAAACTTGAGGATTGCTAGTAGGCATTTTTACTGAGAAATTACCTGCAGTATATGTTTGTCTGTAACTTTGGAAGAATGTCTCTTATTTCCTGATAATTTTTTATGCTGCTTCTGCAATCAGAAACTTCCAAACCCCAAAAGACCTTTTTAACTTATTCTCTTGAAAGCTGTCAATCGGCGATTGAAGTTATGTAATCTTGTGTTTTCTGGGCCACAACTGTTGAAAAGGGATTCACCCTGTTATTCTCAAATGAGCTATTAAATAATGATAGAGGATTGCATGGTTTCTGGTAACTGAACTTGAAGTGTAGCAGACAGACATTAAACATCCTGTGCCTCCCATTTATATAAACATTGGTTTGGAAATCACTAGGTTCAGTAGTCTTCAAAATCCTCAGTAACCACCTGGCTACCGTTAGAAATTAGATGTACAAGCCTAACTTCAGGACATGAGTGACCACTTGGGAGATGTGGGTTCAGGATCATGCCCACGCTATGACCAAGACCTGAGCTGGCGTGACTGCTGGCAGCCAAAGGGATGCTCTTCACACATCACTTGAAAAGGGGAGAGAGAGGGGAGCAGAACATCAAAAGGACCAATAGCAAGGACCAACAACATTATATTTATACCTTGCAAGTCATCACTCCTTCTAATTCCTTAAAAATTTACCTGGAATACAGAACCACAAAAGAGAGGTGTCTGCTTTCCTAGAAGGAAATTATGTTTCCTACATGAATGCTTCTAAGGCCTCTGTGTCACGTATTTTGGATTGTTTAAAGGTACTCACTATGCCTAGTACCTGTACCTAAGTTAGAAAAAGCATTATTCTCCACTGACTCTACAGGAAATGAGAGCTTCCTAAGAAAGATAGGTGCCAATATCTCCCTTTTTGTAACTTGTTCTTAGGTACACATTCAAGTGTGGTCAGGGAGAGAGCAGCATTATGCTTTAACTTTGGAGTCCATGGATAAGAGTGTTATAGAGATTCCCAGAGATAATGACAGACAAGGAGAGAAATTGATAAAGTAGGTAGGGGAGGAAATGCTATTAGGCAAATTGGAAATCTGGGGTACTGTGGTGAAAAGGAATAGTCTGAAGAATAGAGGAGTGTCTGGCAAATGTTATATAACTGAAACTATTCTGGCCAGCTTTGGGTAGAGAAGTGCCAAAACCCAGAGCAGGCTCTGGTAAGGACCGCCCAGAAAGAAGAACTGGAATGGAAAAAACTTGTGAAGCACTTTCCAACTGTCCCAAATTCCTTTGTCAGTAATGCAAAGTGCTCTTTACTGATTGCCTTGGATGGGGCTGGAGGTGGTGAGGTAGTGTCTAAGCTTCAGCATATACCTAGAGCATGCGCAAGCTGAACTGGAGGAGAGGAAAGATGAGTCCTCAGTATTTCTGCAGCGAAAAAAAGAAGTAGTTCTATGTAGTTGCTGAATTTTGCCCAGTTTGCCTACCAGCACTAAGCCATTGTAAGAACACTCGGCTTGTCTCCAGAAAAGACGCTACCAGCGGAGCAGCTGTGGTGTTTCAGTGAAGCATCTAAAATTAAATCACATGAAGCTGTCTAATTTCTTATTTTCCCATTCTCGTAAAGCCTGTTTTCTGGTTCAAAAACATCTCGAGTGCCCTCAGCTTTTCATGACCTACATTCCATGCATTAGATGATAGTCTCACCCTGCCCCCCACCAGTGACAGACACCCAAGGAAAAAATGTCAATAATATTTTCCCAGAAAGAGAGATGATGCATGTCTGAGTCAGGGACAGAGAAACCAAAGGGTGTATAAACAATACGGGCACAGAAAGATGAAAATGATACAAGAGAATCTGCCGGAATTTTTTGTCTTCATAATTTTACGTGAACAATCAGTGTATTCACTATCAAAGTGCTGTTATTTGCCTTTCAAAGTCTTGGAGGTGAAATAATTATTTTTTCTCCATGTTAAATTAGGCATCTTACTTTTTTCTATAATTTTCTACCGTGTAAATTGTTCTGGGCAATTGTTTTTAACATGTATACCTCAAATGTGTGGTGATGCAATTCTAATTTTTTACCTGGATACTTATTAATGACACCTATTAGCATGACATATGAGTGTTTTAACTATGTATTAGGTATATATTCTTGAAACATGTCTAAGCAGTGTTATTACTGAAGTTATGAAGCAGAAGCACAGAGAGACTTAAAGACAACCCAGAACAAACAAAATGTAGTAGCTTGAAACTGATGACATCCATAAGATATGTAGCCCCCTCAAATGTCTAAGCCTTCTTTTCTGTCTTGATCCATACAATTAAAATCTCATCCTTTGGAACATTTAGCTTTCTTGATAGTATGAGACTAAAGATTGTGATCCAAATGGGGGTGGTGGTGGCGGTTAATCTGTTGTTTTGTAGAACAAGAAACCAGATGATGAACTTCAGAGGCTACAGAAAGAACAAAGATCTTTTTAGCCAAGTATCCTGTAATTTTGAGTAGTCAGTAACATCTTATAAAGAAAGAGAGTAAGAATAGGGCAAGTAATCAGTGATATGTAGTCCTTGTATTATTTTCCCAGCAAAATAATCCCCTCTGACCTGGGGAATTCAAGCTTTGGGTTGTATCTGCATTTTTGTGTGCAATAATATTCCTAAAAAGACTTCCCTTTCATTAATTTAGCTGGTTGCTATAAGAGGATCAGTCTACATACTCCTTGTTTTAATATAGTCCCCCTAAGCATCTGCAGAGTATTCTCGAAGACAAAATGCTAGATTACACAACCAGAGCTGGTTCTCCCTTTGGGATGGTGCCTTCCATTCAGCCTTAAATTGCTTGGCTTCTTTGGTTAGATTGACGCATGGTTGCACAGTTGTAGAGTCTTCATTCTTGGAGGTTTTCAAGACCAGGCTAGGACAAAATTACAGGTGGCTTGATCCAGCATTGGTGACCATCCTGCTTTCAGTGGGAGGCTTGGGAGACTGGACTAGGTGATCTCCAGAGGTCCTTTCCAGTAACGTTTCTATGATTCTGTGATAACTGATGTAGTTGAGGGAATCTGAAATAGAAATTTCATTTCTTGTGGTGAGGTATTTGTAACACTTAGGACAGTAATTGGAAAATGTGGATGAATCCAGTGTAATAGTATTTGTCTCTGTAGTCCCATTCACATTAATGAGAAGTGATTATAGATTGAGCTAGTTCATTCACTTGTATTAATAAATCGGTTGCACAGCCTTCAGCAGAATATGCTGGGTGGTTTCAGTGGTTGGATGGAAAAGTGTTTAATCAGAATTGCAAAGTGGCAACGGTCCAGCCAGTGGTTTGCTGTGACTCTGCTACAGAGGGCCTTTATGCCTCCATTTCTGTGTCCAAAAAAATCAGTGTTCAGATTCTGTAATATGCTTTGTAAATATTCTGGTTGTCACACTAATAAATTGTTTTTCTGTTTTGAGGGTAAGTCTGTGGTCTGTGGATGTTTCCGATAGACCAAGTAAACTGAGATACCAAATTTTGTTTCATATACAGACAAGAAATTTGAGGATATGAACCTATCTCATAGGTCTCTGACTTGGTTTCCTAAGAGGACTTTGATGCCTTTAGACACCAGCATTTTTAGTTCCTTGACCCTCTCAGTGCAAAGAACAAGTGTGTATGAAGTATACAGGCTCCCTTTGAACAGCAGGGGGAAAATTAGACATCTTGGAAAATACATAACACATGTATTAAGCAGGGAGAAGATTAATGCTAACCAAAAGGAAAAACTAAGAATGGGGTTTTTATGTGTTACGAATACTATCCCTCTCCAGAGCATAGGCTCTGGATTCAAGCCTACAGAATGGTGTATCCATTCATTTTAGAGCCTAGGGTCTTCTGTGGCTAGACATTTACATCTGGTTTTTTGAAAGAATAACGCTCATGCTTTTCTTTAAAAATAGGACTCTTGAAGATGAAAGCAGTACCCTTGTTTCATATAATAGTCTTATGCTTTAAGCACTTAGCAGGGAAAGAGCTGGTCCAGTCAGGCACTGAATGTAGGGCATTCGACTGTATTGTTCACGCCAGTGCCCTGGCCCTCTGGACTATGCTGCGGAGAACTGGAGCTCTCCTTCTCCTTTGCCGCTGTGCCAAAAGGAATCCAAGGTCCAGCAGGGAACAAAGCCAGAAGGGGTATGCAACTTGTGGCTAGTGTGGAGGGGGCAGTCTTGGGTTTTGGTCCGTTGTAGCACACCTAAAATTTTCACTGAAAATTATTTGAACAGAATATGGGAAGAAAAGTTGTACTAATTATACAAACAGTATTCTGCTTTTTCAGGATTAGGATTTTCTTGAGATTAAGAATCTCTCTAAATGGGCTTCTTGGACCTCTTTGGGCACAACTGGAGGAACAGTTTGTTCCTGTATCCCAGAAGGGCACAAGGCAGGCAGCATCTAGGCAGAGACTTTTGGGCACCGGTACCTTTACTCCACCAAAATCTTCTCCTCATGGTCTAAGTTCCTCACTGTCTGTAGCTCTCAATGGCTTGCTTAAATCAATACTCTTTAAACCAAGGGCTGAATCCAGATCACCTCAGTTCAGCCTACAGCCTTACTACAAAGCCATTACTCCTCAAATATTTAGCACTGCTTTAATAAGAAGCCTGCAGGCTTTTAAGTTTGTGGATGATTTCCTCCTCTGATAATTCTTCTCAGATTTTCTCCATTTCAGGAAAGTGAAAAGGCTTTTCAAAGAAAATCCCAAACCAATGGTGCTTGATCAGAATTCTAGCAAGTCTTTCAAACTTTTCTGTTGAGCCTTGCAGTATGAAAAGCATTGGAGAGCAAAGACAAAATATAAGCTGCTTTAGCTCAAGATAAGCGTCAACCTTTCTGCTGTAGACAAGAAGAAGAATTTAATTCCATGGAGCTGAGTTTTCTGTGTTTGATGCTGAATGAAAAGGAAAGCTTTGCTGGCACTGGTGGACACAAAGTAAAACTGTATAAAGTTAGAGGCCAAGCCAAACAGTGGAAAAAGCAGTGATTGACTCTTCTTAAGCTCAACTGTAGGTGAAATAGCACCTTAGGTTTTTCCAAACAAAAAGTCAGAATTTTCTGCGTTTTTTTGTTTAGTATACAAAACTCAGAAAAAGTATCCAGAATGGTTTGTCATTTTCTACTTTGGTTTTACTGAACTGAACTCTGGGCAGCATAAATTGTGGTACCCAGAATAAAATTTCTTATACCAGGAACACAGAGAATGAAATCTGATGTGATGAAAAAAATAGTGCACAATTAACAATTCGTATCTTAGGAAATTAAATGTGTAGGCACATGTGGAATCTTTTAGTATGCCACAGATGAATTTAGAGACCAAAATCAAGCACTCAAGTCTTAGAAAATAGTTCTTTGCGCACAAGCATTTTTCTTCGATTGACATCATGCAGCATTTTCCACAGGCCCACTACATCATGGTACCAAATGAATTAAAAAAGGCCAATTTATTATTTTTCCACTGACTCCTGAGTTTTGGACTATGTACTATTCAAATTCTTTCATTATTCATTGTGTTTTAGGCCATGTCCTAGCTGGAGATTACTGTCATTATGAGTTAGGTGACTGGATTCTGTGAATGCTCTTTGGTTAAGTGCAAAATCAGACAGGTCTGAGCATCTTTCAGCAGAAGTCACCAGAATTCAAACTGATGTGGAGGAGAAATTCTTAGGAACTTCATCTGGGGATGATGCAGCCATTGGGACAGTTAAATCCACCAGAGGAACAAATAATCAACTTCGTGGCAGAGAGGGCAGTGCCATCTTAAACTACTGTACCCATTTCTGACCAGGCCTGATTTCCTATTTCTTTTCTTGTAAAAGAAATGGAGATTTCATCATATGTCGGTGCTGAACTCAGCAGGGTGCCATCAAGCATTTAAATAATTTATAGCAGAAGTAAATTGACATAATTTATAGTGACCAGCTGTAGAGGAGAAAAATGCACAGAGATCACCAATGGGTTTCACAGCTACTATCTGGCAACAGCAAATGGTGAGACTTAGGAAGCTGGGTATCTGTTACAGACTAAAAATAGTATGTTAAGACTCCCAACTTGTCACTTTGTGTCTCACCTTCTCCAACATGTTCCTATGACTGCACTGATTCTCCTGGGCTTCTTATTCCATGTGGAATGGAAAGGTTTAAAAGCAAAGGTTTAAATCTTTGTTCACTCATTTTCAGAGCATCATTCCGTTCACTGATCTGTCTTTGTCCCCTCTCCCATTTCTCCTCTCTGTTCTCTCAAATTCAAGTTCATGTTTCTTCTGCATTTGTATCAGCTGGTTTTCTGTACCAAAATGTCTGTGCCCCAAAAAGGGGGGAATCTGGAAGAGACGGGTATTCTATTTCTCATTCTGAAAGCCCAGCACTACAGGAGATGTGAGAAGCTTAAGACTGTTCAATGAGGACAGAACTGGTGCTGTTTAGCTTTTAAAACAGAAGCTGTTTCTGCTGAGCCCATTTAAACTGTAATTATTTCATTGAAGTTTATCTTGTAAAACTTTGTCTAGATGTGGTGGAAAACAGTGGAAGCATGGTCCCTGTAAGAAAACATTATTTTTACCATGTTTCCAATACCTGTTGTAGCATAGGCTTCTAGCTTCTCCAAGAAAATATCTGTATAGTTTTAACATTGCAAAAAAAATGTTTGATTTTCCCAGTTTTGTTCTTGGAGAAAGCTGAGCAGTTTCACAATTTTGGCAGATACTTGACAGTAAAATTCAGCCTAAGGCTAAATTTTCCATGCAACATGTAAAATTTCAGCCCAAACATTCAGGTCTGGCAAAGCTATATGCTGTTGAATACAGAGTCTTGTAAGTGGAAGTGTTAGGAAAGTTTAATAGTAGGCAGTGCTACCAACTCCACCTATAGGATATCTTAAATATACTATTAGGTCTATAAATTAGATCATGCTAAAAGTAATACTAAAACAGTAACAAACACATTTTTATCAAATGTGAAACATCATAAAAAGCTTTACAGCCTTAAGCTGATGTATAAATTTAGGTTCTGATTTTGCAATATATCCTAAGCGGAGGCAGAAGGCAACGCTTCTGAGCTGTGGTGTCGGTATTCCCACAACAGCCTATTCGTGAAGCTTCACTACCTTGATCTGCTAAATTTCTGTGGGAGTTCCTGTGCTCTGCAGTTCATGCCCTGAAATCTCTGCTCTGTCATTATATGGACCAACTCCTGCTGAGGTCAAGTTTCCCCGAGAGAGTATTGAGCAATGACTGAATAAGGACCTCTGTGTGTAGAAACGTTTTTACTGTAACTCTAGCCGTCTAGCGTAGTTTCTGTGATGTTTTTATGATAAGGGAGAGCAGGATCAGGGTGTACATGTGGAGGTGGGAGTGAGAGAGCAGTGTAATAATTAACATCTAGCAGATCTAAATTCTTTCTCAGTTGCTGGAAAGCAGCTGTTAAAGGGATGGAAACAAAGAAGAACAGTTGTTTCAGACAAATAGGTCCACTAATGTTTTCCAAAGTTTATGTTGAAACTGGTGGGCAAGCAAATGGAGAATGGAAGGAAACATTAGGGATCAAAATGGGGTTTTGTTGGTGGATAAAGCTGGTGGACAAACTGATGAAAGGATGGGCTTCTCTTTCTCTTTCTCTCCTCCCCACCCTTCCCCCCTTTCTTTCTCTTTCCCTCTTTCTCCAAATCTTGAATTCTAAAAAAAAAAAAAAAATCAGATGAAGATAATTAAATGTCTTGAAATAGGCATATAGTAACCCAGCTCTCATAGCTGCCACAACTTCCTCTTGATAATTCACGATCAACCAAGGTACCCTCCCACCTCCCATTGCCCCAGGCCTGAAGGAACCATATAATGTTGTTTCTTCTACCAACTGTAGCTAATCCCCAACCCTCTCTTGGATTCCTAATGTCTTTTAATGTCTTTTCTTCTCTCACGTACCTTTTTCCTTCCCACTTTATGTCCTTACATAACATTTTTGCTTGCTTTATAAGAATTTGTTTTGCCTGCATAAGGCTCCTGTACTACTTCCGTTATCTTATTGCACAGAGACAGCTGTAAGCACCAGCTATAAGGTCACAGCAGAAGTATCAGTTTGTTGGATCAAAAAGTGTCTGATGAGATTTTGTGTTTGAGATGCTCTGGAGTGAGATGACAACTAAGGGTTAGCAACTGAGACAGAAGCTTTGCTCTTCTTTACTTCTTGCCACTGGTGTGGGTTTATTCTGCAGAATCAGAATTAGCAAGTGCAAGAACTCTGCAGCCTGAACCTTTGTTGATAACTATTCTCCTCCCTGAAGAAGCTAATTACTGTATTTAACACTATCTAAAAGACTTTCGGTGTGCTTATCGTGTGCAGCAAGGCTCACAGGAACTGAGGGAAGAAGGAATGAAGAATACCGTTAAGTAGAAAGCTTGGTTTTATAATTTATTCCTATTCTTATTTATAGTCTTTATTATCTTTCAGAAAACACAAGAGATTTCTAATTGCATTTCCTGCTAGGGGAATAGCAGGCTGCTATCTGAGCTTTTACTCTAATGCTGCACATCACCAAGATCAAGTTAATGTATTGGGGACTCTGGTTCTAGTTTTACATATCAGTGGAACACAAAAGCAGACACTGGTTCCTCTTCCTTCCTAAAAGTGGGAGAAAATTTCCCCCTTCTTACTGGTTTAGGGAAGAAGCACTTCTCTATAGCTCCCTCTCCCCATTGATTTGATAGAGATAATTTCTGCCACTGCATTGCACTTTAGACACTCTTCTGTGGAGTGATGGCTTGTTAGTTTGCCCCACTGCAGAGAGGAGGCTTTTCCTTATCTATATTCAGAGTTCCTGCACGTATGAATCAGAAGATTTTCAATGGCCTCCACTGCTCCTATCAGTAAAGATGAAAGTGGAAAGAAATCAAGCAGAGATGGATTTTCAGTGCAGAGAAGCTTAACCACCTCTCTCACTGATTATTACAGAGTAACAAGAAATAAAAATCAAGGCAATAAAGGCATGGTGAGATAGGGTAAATTTAATATAAACTTAAGACTTTTGAGAACAAACATTATTTTAAAAGACACTTTTGGAAAAGAGAGGATTTAGTCCTTAAGAGTACAATGGCACTGTATTGAATAAATCAAGGATTATCATACTAAACTAATTCCCCCTCAGAATGCCAACTTTCCTGAAGGTATTTAGAAGACAAATACCGATACAAATGAACTGTGTTTCTAATAATGCAGATGAATGGAGCCCAGGTTTATGAATTCTTGAGGAAAATGAATAAAGGCAATTTCAAGCTAGCTCCTTGGCATAATGATAAAAGAGAAGGTCTGTACTGCTGTACATAAAAGGCATATGAGTATCCCTGAAATCTAGAGTCATCTCTGAAACCTGTCAGACCTATTTCCCCTATACTTGCTGTGCTGGGAATGCTGGTTCTTAACGCTCCTTAGGCTTTGTGTTCTCCTCAAAGTGACATCTCTGGTAAAATGGAATGGCAGGATTAATATACAATAGGAATTCAGAATATTTGCTGAATCTGGACTTTATAATAGCATGGCATGGAGTCTCATTTCAGAAATAAATTAAAAATGACTTGGATAACTACACTTTCAAGTAGGCTGGCAAGCAGACAAGGGACCATAAATCAAGGTTAATGATAATGGCAACGTACCAATTTGGAAGGGAAGATGAACATAAGGAGTATTGCAAGAATTGGTGCTAGGCCCAGCTTTACTAAAAGCCATTATTTATTATGTTGATGGAAACTAAAGAACACTGAAGTCAAAGCAGTTGCCAAAATCTACGGAAGATGGAGAAGACATCTTGCCTAGCTACAGCTATCTGAGCATTACTTTCTTAGAACATTTTAGTTTTCTAAATTCTCCTGAAAAAAAAATGAAGATAAAAAGGTACCTCAAAAAGAAGTGACCAGGCTAGGAGGAAGGACGTACTGTCTAGAAGCACCTTTCTATAGATTTGGAAAAAGCCCAGATGAGTGTAGTAGTTGGTTAGATGACTGAAGTAGTTTCAGCATGAATAAATATGATTAAATCTGGAAAAAGGTTAAATTATGTTCCCCATTGGATTTGCTTTGGACTGAGATATACAGCTGGAGAAAGATGTTTTGAAATCTTAGTGTCAATAAAGAAGTTTTAACAGAGATCAGGAAGTAAAAATCAGCTTTTAACATTACATAGTTCCAGAGTCAAGTGTTTTAGTGCTTCATATGTAAAACTCAGATAGGTATTAAATAATTTAATTGCAACAATAATAAAGGAATGTATGTTGAACTTGAAGAGTAACAGTACTGAATGAGAAGTGAGTTCAACAAATCATATATTGAAAGTTAAAAAAAAGAATCAAAGATAGCCAAATAATGACTAAGAGGGAAAAGAAAACCTGCTAAAAGTATTTATTTAAAGATGAAAACAGCAAGGGGAGTGATAGCCCAAGGGGCATGAGTAAGGAGGATGAACTCAGTGTGACTATAAGCTGAGTATTGAAAGTATTGCTTAATACTAAATTTCTTCCGACTCTGAAATATTTTGCAAGAAAGAAGATGGAAGCCCAATAACATCAGAGTTGGGCTTTTTTTGTTGTTAGTTTGATTAGTTTTAACTAGTTTTGTAAAACAATGAGAGCACGCTGTGGAGTGTGTTCTTATGCTAATTATGGCACGGGCAAATTAGAAGTGAAGTGAAATATGAATGTGGCCCTCTAAAGACAGAAGAAATGGTACTGTAGCAAGTTTTGGTCACACTCTTAGGGCCTGCCCAAGAAAAAACGAATGAGACAGAAGAAGTAATGAAATCAACGCACTAACCTAGTGGTTGGGTCCTTTCCCTGAAAGATGCAAACACGCTTTTCCAATGTTACTGCATTTAGGAACGGTGCATCTTATTTCTAGAGTATCCATAGAAATTGTGCAAGGTATTTGAACAGTTCTTACAGCAAGGACTGCAACCTAAGTCCACTCTCGCAAAGGGATTATTTAAACCAAAAAAAGAAGGATTATCTCTTGGCCTAGTGATTCTTTTATAACTCCAGAGAAAGCTGGCTGTCTAGAGGGGTGTATGAAGTCATCCTCCAACAGTTCAATGTTTAGATCCTATTCCTGGTACATGTGTATTTGATATTCCTTAGGCTAAGAAAACAATTGGAAATAGGTGCTTCACAGGCTGCGTGAGTGCTCCGCCCACTGCATTAATGGATGACAAACCAACACTACAACTGCCAAAACCTTTGCTGGCATTTCCATGGAGAACCTTCCTCAGTAGACGTGCTGTAAAAATCTTTCATATATAAGAGAGATAGAAGGATATTCATTGTCTTCTGATGCAACTGATGTGCTGGACTTCTCTGCATTGTCAGTGCTAGAGCATATGTGGCTGGTGTCCACCGGGTACATAAGTTACTGGTGCAAATGGAGGCATAAAAGGGCCACCATTTTGGAGTTAAGCACCTAAATGCAGCCTGTGTCCCATATCTGACTTCATATTGCTGATTCTGAAAAACATCATGTGCTGACAGCAGCATCCGCCTGGAAATTCACTGGAAAGAATAGTCACAGAGTCAATAAAAGCTCCAGAGCTGACTTTCAGGAAGCAGGAGTGGAGGATTGCTATCTCTGAAGGCTACCCACTTGCACTACATCACTTGTGTTATTAATCCTGAAAACTTCGTCATTGTCTGGAAACAATTTGCTTCGAATATATTCAGGAGTTCTGGACCCTGTTTCCACCTGCCCCAAAGCAATTCCCTGCACTGCAGGTAGTCCATTAAGCAACACAGAATTCCTGTTTAGGGTTAAAAAAGAAAGCTTTTGCTTTTTGCAGCTCTGTTTGGATTTTTATTGACTGGATGTAGTAGACTATTATGTCACTTGCCCTGTAAAAATACACAAGCCGTGAATAACATCAGTGTCAGAGATAAAAAGCAAAGGCCAATGTCTGCAAAGGAGCTTAAGGTACTTAAATCTAAAACATAGATCCTTGGAACTTTTTCATACTTTTCAAAGAAACTGAATTCCCATCAGTGCAGACTTCTAGATATCTACATTTCTGGTGTTGGAAATATGGATTTCTTTCAAAATCCTGATAGCAGATCAGTATCTAGGTCCTCTCGGTGTTCCCAGGCTCCGCACGTTTTGTCAGTCTTCCTCATGAGGTCCTTGTCCTCTGGGGCACGCTCTCAGGACATGTTCCAGTTCTGCCTGGAGCAAAGCTTGGAGGAAGAGCTGAAATCTCTTTTCAATCTTTGACAGAGCAGTGATTAAGGCACTTCATGGATGAAAACCCTTCCACTGTCTAGTCTGGCTCAGGCATTTTTGCTGGGATCCATCCGTATGTTCTCACGTAGGTCAATGAATCCTCTCCCATCTGTAGCTCACCTCAGTCTTTGGTGAACACCTTCTATAGAAGAGCAAGGGCATGTCTAAGTGCCTGCCAGTCTGTCAGGACAGGATTCGAACCATCGGGCTGTTGGAGGACAGACTGACTCAGGCTGCTCTTGAAGTTTCTTGATGGATTATTTCACCATGCATAAGCTGTTGAATAATCACTGGGTTGTGGAGGGAAGTGGTGAAAAATCTTGCTGTTACCATTGGTAATGCACTGTGCCCAGTGTGTAGGCAACACAATCCTAGCTCCCCTACCTAGACAAGTGCCCTGATTGTCTGGATATTTGGCAATGAGAGGGATCTGCATCTTCGATTAAGGTGCTTTGTGAGAAAAGTGCTGGACTAAGCTGGGGCCTAATTCTAGGCAAAAGTTATCCTGGGTCCTAAGAAAGGGGATCAAAACCCTACGTTTTCAAGAACATGGCAAGAAATCCATAAGCCAGTGATGGAACAGAAAGCAGAAGATCTGATCTAGGTTCTCTAAAGTTTGGGAAGTTTCAGATCCATGGGACTGAGCACGAGTCCCAAACCACCAGTCTAGGGGCTATGCTAGACTGAGTTAAAGCACCCATGCAATAGGTTGTGATGCAGAAAAAAATTAAGTCTCTGAGCAGGCACAAGCAGGCCATGGCTTTTAATGATTCGGGAAAATGGATGTCTGGGTGGCAATCACAGGAAAACCATTGGGTACATCACAGAAACAGTTTTCTTGTTTCTTAACTAGGTATACCATTACCTGTATCATAGGTCAGCCCCGGATGGATGTTTAGAAAGCTCTTACGCAGGCTTAGATAGCACTTGATAGCTTCAAAATGCTGCAAGCAGCCCTCCTACTTTCTGCAGGGTGTGTTGAAAGTGAGGCTGAAGAAGTGGGAATTGAAACAGCATTCTTTGGGCGGGTGGATCTGCTTGTCACCAGCTATTGGCAAGGCAGGTGCTGTGTCAGGGCTGTGCCTGCCATCAAGTTTGCATTTTTAGACAATGTGTTCTCATCTCAGCTCTTCAGATATCCCTGATCTTTCATGTCATTACTAGTGATAAAAATGTCTCTGTATTTTTTCTATTAAAGACTTGCTGTCTAGCTCAAACTGGATCTTTGCTTTTCTGAACACTTGCTAATATCTACCTGTACTACCACTAAAGTAAAAATCCATTTGCTTCTCTTTAAGTAGTGCCGTTCAAATATGGTCTCTGCAAAATGTAATTTCCATCTAATGCTTGAACTAGACCTCATGAAATAAGAGGCTGAGAAAGATTTACGAGTCACCAAGGCTCAAGCTAATGTGCTGATAGCTGTGGAATTTCAGATGTTCAAATAGAAGTACTCACAGCTGCGGCAGGAATTTCCTAATTTGCCAAAAGCCCTTAGAAAATAACCCTCCGAACAATGGTAACTGAAGGTTTAAACTATATGTGTGCACTTGACTTTTTTACAATTTTAAATAGTTCTTAGAACCAGTAAAAACTAATTTTGGAATCATCTTCATACGTAACGATATGTCTGAGGATGGAGCAAGCAAGGAAGAGTGAGATGGACCTTTCTGACTGCTCTGCCCCTGGGAAGTCTCCTGGGCACATACACCTGATGGCACCTGCCCTGCAGAATAGCTGCTGACACATCGAAAGTCCTCTGGGAAGTCTCTTACTGACTTATATTTGATTGAGACTTTCCTCAGCTTCTAAGCACAACATGTACAGCGTAACAGACCAGCTCCTGCCTTGAATACTCGTTTGAAATATTCAGTGATATTAAGTAAATGTTTTACTTTGGTATAGGCTGCAACATCAATTTCATTTTTTAAAAATAATGGAGGATTTGATGCAATGGAAAGCTGATTTAGAATATGTCACAGGCCAAATCCAATTTTCAGTATTTTTGGTTCACTTAATGTTATTTCAAGACATTAAATGGACCATACCCTATGTTGTTTTCTGCAGGAAAGATAGAGTGCAATTCACTTTTATAAGTTTCATCCTTAAAGTAAATGTTCAGAAGAGGGATAAAAAGCTATTTGAGGAGACTGGCGGTGCTTATAGTCATGTAGCTGGGATTGCTTAAGAGTGTTATTATTTTTCCAGTGTATACATGCTGGCATAATGCTGGTTGGACACAGTTATGAATACATATTAATAAAACATTTTTTACCCGTGTAATTCCTTCCCTGGCCAAAATCAGCTATACAAGTGTAAGCATATGTATGTAAGCGCAACTATGTTTATACCATTACCAGGCGCAGTCGAAGCAGGATAGCCTTTTGTCTAGGCAAGCCCAAGTCTTTCGTCTCTTCAGAATACACCAAAATGGCACCAGCCTTAATGTTTAGAGATTTGACCATTTTTTGTGAACAAATTATAAATCACTTTACTCTCCTCTGCATTTGGGGAATAGCCCTTAAGCAAACTTGTTTAAAGAGTTGTCTTGCTTCCAATAGAGGCATTGGAAACATCCGATTTTTTTGCGGTGTCTTTCAAAAGCTAGTTGTGTCAAGCATGCCAAATCTTTGGTGTTGGTAGTCGGACATGAACACTTAGAAATGTGGTGTTTGTGACCTGATTTTGGATAACACAAGCATTGCCATGCTTTGATGAATCCTTGATGTTTTAGTTCTTTAGGGGAAAGATGACAACAACATCACACTTCAGCCAGGAAACCTATTCTATTTCAGTTGCAGCCAGATATCCAGCTGTAGGGTAATGAAAACCTAGGACATTCAGATAAAAAAACCCAACCTGGATGTGGACTGGCTAGCTCACACTTGGACTTTTGGTAAGTACCATCCTATGAGAGAGCATCATAAACCCGGTAGTACTTCTGTACTAATACATGGAGTTAATTTAGGATCAGAAGCAACAGTTTCATGTCCAAACTAGTAAAGACACACAGTGGAGAGATGCAGCACAGAGACATCTCAGAAGAATCGGTGTTGATCAAGATAGTTGCTTGCCCATCCATGGCATTATTTGCAACTCGTATGATCCACTAATAGTTATGGGAAGTTGACTATGAATGCATTTATTGGAGAAGAACTACAACTCCTAAAGCAGTGGCAATTTTACTCTTAATAGAGGAAATGATCTTACTCCTGTGCTCAGAAGTGAACGTAAGTTAGATGTAAACCCAGCTAATTTCTTTTTAATTTGTGGGTTGTTGGAGAAGAAAAAAGGCAGTACTTTTCAAGGTCTGACCCAAAGTTAATTGAGGTCTGGGGATGCTTCTCTGTTGTTTTTCATGGTCTTTTCCCCAGCCTCTTAGTAAGTCCATATGTGCAATGCCTGGGCTTCCATGGTTCATTATATTGCTCAGATTTCACACTGAGATGGAATGAATGCATGATATCAGTTTGAGAAGAATAAAAATCACTAGAGAATTGTTCTAAAGCCATTTGGGAAAACCTATCATAAAATGAGGTTATATATTTTCAGTCCCTCCTAATGTAGCCAGTCAGTACGTGTCATTCCGAGAAGAAGCAGTTGAGTTAGGATGATTTCCAGTTCACTGTATGATTTCAGGAATTTGATGCAACAAATGAAAAATCAGTCTGTCCTAGGAGGAGAAGGAGCCCACTAGACATCGCTGGGTGTGTGGACTTGGACGAGCTCTACAAAACAAATATCTTCCAAGGGATCAGCAACATCAGATGCTATTTGAACACTGATAAAACAAATGTGCTAGGCACAGGCAGTTCAGAACAGACTAGAGTAAATTTTATACTTTGCAAAACAAATGTCTTTGCAAGTGCGAATTCAGCATTCAGTCAAAGCTTGTGGTCACAAGGAAGTCGTCAGTTTTGTTTTCTCTCATTTCTTTTTTTTTCTTGTTAGTTGCTTTTATTAAAAAAGTCTTTTGTATTTCCTAGAAGACTCTTCTAATTTTCTTGTTATTTTTAAGAGGTATGCTGCTGTGAAAATATTGCTGTGCAAAATGATCTCCTACAGTGTCCCGCTTCTCTTCATTTTCAAATTGTTTTAAAAATAGTACTATATTTAAATATAATCTGCTATAGAAGCACTGAACCATTTTCATTAACATGGCCTGTATGTGACATAGCTTTATATTTTAGTCATTAATTTTGTTTGAGAGAGTAGCTGTTTGATGTGTACCTATTTAAAGCCAATTCTACGTTGTAAAATCCTTCCAATAAAATTGGATGACCTTCTAATATAAATATTAAAAAAAAATCACACTTGTGATCATTTTTATTCTCTATTGTAAGTTTCAGACTATTCTTACATGCATGAAGAAACTGCTGTTCCTCTCGTATAAACAGTAAGACATTAACATTTATCTTCTACCTCCTAGACAGTTTGTGTATACGTGCTCCAGTACAGTTAAGTAGTTTAATGTTTAGGACTGAATTTGGATATATGACAATGCTGTGTCTGCTCCTGTCTGTGGCTCTAACAGGAGATATAAGCCCATATTTAATAAAGTAGCTAAATTAAGGCTGAAATCACAGACTTCCTAATGAATTTGTCAAACTTTGGCCATAGCAGAGAGAAACATGGCATTGCCCATCCCTTAGGGGCTGGTGTCCAGCCTCTGGGCATCCCACCTGCGCAGGCATCATCGTGGTAGTTAAATGCCTTTGTGTCACGGGGAGGGCTGGAGATGACGTGCATCGGGCTGGCAGCGCAGGCCAGGGCTTGCAGTGGGTGAGATGTGGCCAGTGCTGCAGCCAGGCACCAGGAACTGCTGAGCACTGAAGCCCTCATATGCAACCACCATGTTGTCATCCTGTTAGGATGCATCATCTGGACTTTTGTCCTGGGCATAGACACTCACTCTTTCAAAGACTCAACTCTGAGATGAGTTTCAAAGAATAGTTGGAGGTAGTGAAGTTTAAGCCAACACTAACCTTTTAGGTCATATCCTAATGACTACAAATTGGGCTAGGAAACAAGAAAAGTGGGCTGATTTTCTCTTTTTTAATTTTTTTGAGGTTTTCCAGCTCTTCCTGCAGCCTAAGAAGGCTCCTGGATGGGCTTTGCCTGGGTCATTGTGGTGAGGCAAGCATGGATGTGCGTGTGGAAGACTTTACAGAGAAAAGTGTGCTATCAGTAAAACTCAGCTGTTTCCAGGATTAACAGCAGCTGAATGAGAGTTTTCCACATCACACTTATGAATTTAGATGATTAGTCAATTATAGCTGACTTTTTCGGAGCTAGCCTTTAACCTCTCTGCCTGCCTTTTTCTCTGTACTGGGGATATATACCTCCCTCCTTGTACCTCAAAGAGGGGTTTGATATCTATCTTGTATTACCTCATCCCTTCCGTCTTCCCACCAGTGGATGATTGCTCCTGGGAGAAGTACTTAGGACTTTGTGTGGTCCAGCTTGGAAAGACTTTGGACACAAGAATCAGCCTCTTCCCTTAGGGGACTGCTTCACATCCCAGTTCGTTTCAGTGGTAGAAATTGTATTCCAGTTTAAATTTTCCTTTTTCCTAACTTCATCCTATGACAGCCCATCTAATTATGCCAGGCAACTAAGCCAAATCTAGTTCAGCCAAATTGATGCTGGCTAAGTTCAAGTTTGATGAGTCTAACTTCCTTTGAGCTTGGAAACGGACCATGCACATGACCGAGTGGTAAAGCGAAGACATTCCCCTAATAGTGTTAAATGGGGTGTCTGAGACCTGAACACCTTCACACCTTGGCATGAGCCTGAGTGAAAGCTGACAGCCTGGGCCCACATGTCCACCATCCGTCCAGATTTTCCATCAATTTGATTTCTCTTTGTATAAGCTGCTAAAAAATCAATTTTCTACTTACAGAGATAAAATAAAATAAAAACCAAGTTTTTCAGCCTGCTGCTATTTACCACAACTGGGACTGAATCTTATTTCTGTGTTTCCCCTCCCTGTTTCACTTTCTGAGTCCAGGCTACAGGTAAATTTGAAATCCTCTGTGGCAGACTGGGGGCCACATGCAACATATGCTGAGCATTTTCAAGGGATTCTGGAAAGAAGTTTAGACTTTATTAGAAGATGGAAACACTTTTGTTTCTAATGTGCAATTAGGGAATTGCAAATCTTTCATGAAAATCCAAATAGTTGGGATATAAGATTCCAACAGCTTAATAACCCTTGTAACGTCCAGACCTGGCATTTAAATTAAACATCTCTCTCTTTCAAAGTGTGACCCTGTTCACTCTCCCCTTCATGGCCACAAAGCAGCATTTAATGTCAGGTGCCTACTGAGAAAATCTGCTGCTTCTGCTTTACCAAGGATTCATGCACCCTTTTCTCCTACCCTTCCCAAAAGCAGGGAAAGGGTTGCCTAAGATCTGACACCTACCTTTGTAAGAGAAGTTGTTTGATGGGAGTTGGGCCAGGTTTGGATTGCTTCCAGAACAATTCCTAGAGCAGCAACTGTGAAGGTCCTGTAAAAACACCAGCCTGAATCATTTACTTGCTGTCCTTTGCCATTCCCTTATCTGTGAGCAAACTAAAAATAGAGATGAATTATAGGGCTCCAAGCAACTATGTCGAGTGGACCATTTGAGATGATGGTGTGTATTTAACAAGAAATGTTTTATAATTGAAACTGAAATAGTAGGAGCTAAATATAGACTTCTTAATTCATTTGGAATCTGGAGTTGGCAGTTTTGTCTTTATGGTATTTTTTATACTGATTTCCTTATTTGAAGCAATACAAAGTGCTTGCTTTTTTTTTTTTTTTTCCAGACTCTAAGCACTTCAGTGATCCAACATTTTTGGTACACATCAGCGTGGAATATCTGACAATTACAAGTCAAAATTTAAAATCCGGTTTTGTCACTAGACAAAGTTCCCGTGAGGAAGAGGTCAGACTGGGCATTAGTGAACCCTCAAAGGGTAGCAGGGGGAAACTATACATTTCTGCCAAATCTCTTCTTTTTGTTTACCTTCGATGAGCAAGTCCAAGGTGGTGTTACTTTCACTCTGGTTGTAGAGATACACAGGTTGCTTCCTCCCACGCTCATCCCAAGACAGAAGGGCTCAGAGACACCCAAGTCTGGTGTGCACTATTTCTTGCTGCCAAGCCAAGCTAGAAAGTTCTCCTGTGTGATTTCCCTCTTGAAAAGCTCCTGCAGAAGTCTCTGCACCACACTTCCCCGCACGATGTAGATGTTCTCCACGTTCTCCTGGGCAAATGGGAAGCAGTGTCCTTTTCTGTAGGACAGATGTTGCATACCCAACAAAAAGCAAAAGCATGTTGGGTGGGGCATTGCCCAGGGATAGCTGGCAATTAATGGGCAATACAAAGTATGACGGAAAAGAAACCAGTGGAATGCAAATCGAAATACCAAGGTTTCTGAGTCCTTAAATTGCCCATTAAACATACAGTAGGCCACCAAGACTAGTTCTCCCACCTAACTGCATCTGCCTAAAAGTTAGGAGGCTGGTCTCAGCTAATTGTCTCCCCTATAACTGGGGAGAAAGAGGATTCATCCCATCCTAACACAGATGTTTAGTGCTGCTCATTGGAGGTGTACCTCTCTCTACTGACTATTGAAAAAGCCTGGATGCCAATTCAGAGGCAAAGAATCTTATCCTAATAACAGAATTACCCACAAAAACTCAAAGATTAATGTGGGCCAATAATTAACTTGAAGGCATCCTTTTAGGAGAGATTTTATACAACTTTTTTCTTTCCAAAACAAATCATTTGGCTAAAACTACCAGCGCTGCTTCAGTTCAATCACAACAGCTATACACAAACAAACAAGAAAAGTTTTTCATTGAAGACTGCAATTACTGAATAACAGGATATGACTTTCCACCACATCCTATTTCTAGCTGCAGGGTCTTTGAAAACGTACCAGCAGCCCAGTCGCAGAAGCGGCGTTGTTGACTGGTGATGGAGCTTTCCAATGACAGCAAGTTTCGTCTTCACCTCTCCATCAGGTCTGCCAGTGGGTGAGTTCAGAATTAAGTCAGGAGGGGCAAAGACATCACTGCATCGTCTTTCAGTCCTTCGAAAAAAACAAAGAGCACATACTTGGCAGCACTTTAATTTCTATGGTTACTGATGAATAACAGCACAGCTGGGGAACTGTTGCTACAACCCACTAGCAGAGATAATTTAAGAGGTCACACTCAAGCAGATCCATTACAAAAGCACTGTATTTTTCAGGGATAATAAAACTGAGGACCGTAGGTTGTACTCTTTGGATTAGTATCAAGTGGACTACCCTGCTAGTCATAAATTTACCCTCATTACTGTCATTGTTTAGAAAGCAGTAAGAGGAAGGATGGCTCTTTATTTAAGAGGAAGGATGGCTCTTTATTTAAGACACCAAACCAGGGCTGGTGGTTTCTGGACAGAATCTTGACCAGGAACATGATTTGCTTGGATTTTGTCACAGTCTCAGATGTTGATGTCTCCTGTGCTAATGCAGGCAAACGCTCCATGCAGCTTGGAGAGCCTTTTTGGCCAGCGAGACCTGTATCAAGGCTTTGCTTGCTACCAGGGGGACAGTGATACAATTTTCCAGCGAAGTCTGGAAAAAATAATTGAGTAACCCTGAATCAGAACGCTTTGGGAGCTCTTACACAGACTTCTCGCATGACCTGGGTGAAATGGCTGGTTTGTGTTTTCAGTTTTGATCTGTACTCCCTTTCTTGAATGGGTACCAGTCATGAATCCCTGGTAACTTCACTGCAATGCAATATATCTTCAAATAATTGACAGAAAGGGCTTCAAAAGCTTTTTAGGCAGGGAAAGCCTATTGCTTTGTTTTACACAGTGCCCCATTCAGGAGGAAAGTGAAGGCAAGATTCACCCTTCTTTTGGTGTTCCATGCCCTAGCTGTGGGCTCCTCTGAAGCAAATCCATTCCTAAAACAGCCAAGAATAACAAAGACTTTCAGAATTTTTTTTACTTTTGCAAATACAAAAAAGTAGCATGTAGTCAAGGAACAAACAACTATTATTTTATATGCCTGTGGGTAGAATTGTAAAGGACACTGTTAAAAATATAAAATAATTATTAATGGGCTGAACCTGTGAGTCGGTCCACAGAAATGCACTGTTGCTGTCAATGGAAATGTTGCAATTTTACATTTCATTGTACTGCAGGATTAGTATTGGAAAAGACAAATGAAATCCATGTAAGTTCTTTTGCAAGACTCTTCTACTTATTGTCTCTACGCACACTGGAACAAGCACATCATCGACAATAAAACCATTGACATCAGTAGAGTTTCACCTGGGACGGATTTGGCCTATTTTTGCTAATTGCATCATTACCCTCAAGCTACACTGAACAATTCATTAGTGGCAGACAGCTGAATTTCTAAAAGTGTGTGTAACCTAACTCTAACCACCAGCACAGTAGAAACTACTCTCAGTAGCTTCTCTGGGCAACTAAGGACACCATGAGATTGAATAAATAAATATAAACAAAGAATGTTTTTCAATTTATTCTCCATCTGGAGTACTGGATACTTTTCCAGCTCTGAAACTGAGGCACGTTTGCACACTATTAAAGACAGTCCTCTTTACTTTCTGCCATCTTTGATGATCCCAGTGAATTTACGAGTGTTTCTATAGATGAGAGATTTTTTTTACTTTTCACCGCTTTCAAAGAATAAGCCAATATGCCATGGGTTGCTTCATTTTTGAAAATTCCTGCTTAAATCTTCTTTTTGTAGTCTAGGGCAAAGGTGAAAGTATGATTTTTATTTTGATTTTTTTCTTCCTAAATGCCTATTTTCACCTACGGTTACATTCCTACAAATACTTAGGCAACGCCTGGCACTGTTCCTGGCCATTGGAGCCGAGGGGGCTGTTTGCAGCGTTAAGCCGCAGGAGCAGTGGCTGGGCTGGAGTGGCCGGGGACAGCCAGCTCTCCCCAGCAGTTCCCAGGGCCATTCCCCACGGGTGGTGGCCGCATGCGGCTGTCCCGTCTCAGGGGAGAGGTGAGCTCGCTAGCAGACAGGGTTTGCTCTGTGCCAGCTGGCTTGAGTGCCTGACAGCCTTTCTGAACTTGCTTAATTTACCAGCAGAGGTTTAACCTCGGGGTCTGCAGAGGTACCTTTCACTGGCAGGTACAGCTTGGGTTCCTGTGCTTTTTTACTTTTGTCTATAACACCGCTTAAAGAGGAATGGTATTGATTCATCCCTCTTGTGTTAGATGCCAGGTTGTTTCGTACAGAGCCTACAGTTTAACTGATGCGTCTAATATCCAATGTAGGACTTAAATAAATAAATACCCCCACCCAAACAATCTTAGCTGTCGCCTAAAGTTTCGTTTCTTGAGACACAAAAAATGAACTAATCTGAAATGTTGTTATTGCTCTCATCATCTTTCTCTCTCTCTGGCTCATATTCATATTTTTGCTCAGCAGCAGCTCTCCAGGAGCGAAGGGACCATCACTCCATCAGTGGGATATACTCCTGCTTCCCCCCATGACAGCTGAAAAGGGCAAAGGCTGTAGGTGGATATTCACAGGCTTGTTTCTGGATCTCACTGGAGCTGGTTGGGTACAAGAGCAGCAGATCTGGGGACATGCGGATGTAAACTTACAGATATCTTGCCTAACAGTCCAATTATATCCCCACTCCATTCTGGAAATAAGTACCTTTGTTAGTGTCTTAGATCTCCTCACACACAGCATAGAATGCTGCTCATCTCACCCCACCGTAGACCTCTGAAACAGCTGTCATGAACCGTACCCTGTAAGTGCCCGTTTCTATTCAGTGATTATAAAGGGGTTCGAGATGATCACCTCAGCTGCACCATTTGGTCAATACCTAAGGCCAGGAGAGGCTGGTTCAGACATTGAACCTCTGTGCTAAATGTAGGTCTAGATGGACGGTTACTCAGCTCGTAGCTTGACGAAGTATCACAGACCGTAAGTGATTTCCTCACTCGGTCACTATCCACAGAGCAAAAATCTGAGAGTAACTCTTCTGTTTCTCTCACATGTCTCTCCACACCCCAGTATATCCAGGGCCCTTTGGCCAGTGTCCAGCTTGTGGTCCAAGCCCAAGTTTTCCTCCCACCCCGCCTGACTTGTATTTGAGGAAGCCCTGCTTTTCCATTTCACAGCACCGGCAGTTTCAACAGTTTTTGGGGAGCTGGGGTTGTGCCCAGTGAAGCCCACTGGGGCTTGAATTTGTGAATATTCCTGGTAGATGCTGACTAACGTGCACCTGCTGTTCAAACAGGTCCCAGTCAACATACTGGTTATGGTCTGGGTTTGCTGTTGTCTCAGATGTGCTGATTCATCAGAGCCTCTCCCCTTGCCTGCTGGTGTTGTCTTCCCCTTTCTCCTGGAACTGAGTCCAAACCTTATCATCTCTAATAGCACAGGGTTCCCAGGAAAACAAATCACCCTTCATGAATCACCTCATAAGGCAAGCATTTAATAGTCCTCCACCTCTGGTGATCTGCAGAGGTTCTGTGTAAATAAAGGAGCTGAATCATCATCTTCACAAATGTTTAACTCTACCTAGTCTGTAAAAAAGAATAAAAATAAAGAATAAGAATAGAAAAAGGTTTTTATAATTATACTGTACATGGCCAGTTTCTGTCCTCACCTTCACCACGCTGGCCTTAACCTCCCTCCTGTCCATTTGAGCCAGCTGCTGCAAGTCCATCCATTTTAATGCTTCTCTGCATTTAATTCTCCTTTGTTAGTTTTTAAGCTCTCAGGCAATGTATTACTTTACAGGTGACTAATGAAATACACAAACCAATATCGGGCTGAGACTGTTCTAAATTTTCTTTTAAACACAACAAATATCCAGTCTGGTGATTATAAACCGATAGCTCTTTGAATTGCAGTAGCTGGTGGAGACCCTGGTCAGAAGCATTGCCTCAGTGAAGATGTGATGCAATTATGCAGTTGACCACCTACCTCCTGGTCGGCTTCAGATGAGCAAATCAAGGAAGGTTGTGTGCTCGGGGCTTTGCTGAGCACAGAAGGAGCTGGGACCCATGGACAAAGTTTAACCTTCTACTGTTGAACTGTAGCTCTGCTTCCGACACCTTGGGATGGATGTGGGCCTAGCTTCAACTGGAGGGACTCCAAAACCATTCAGAAGCAAATAGTAAAGACACTTCCCTGGGAAGTGCATTTCAGACATGTCATACTAAGGAGGGAGCTGGATGTGGTCCTTCCCTTACCTGAGTTGGTACTTAGAAGGACAGTGCCACCTCCTTGCTGGCAGCATTGTTTTAAAGACTCAACCTTACCCACAGAGAAGGGCTGTGGGCTCTGCAGCCTCCTGGGTGTCGTGCGCTGTCCTGAAACAAGCTCTGTAGCTGTGGAGAGGAGCAAGGGTTTGGATGCATCTGTCTGCAGGGTGCCTCCTATTAGCAAGTCCTGCACCTCTCTTGTTCGTTATATATACAACTTCTTATTTTGTGTTCTTGCGTATGATACCTGTATCACCCATAGTTGTGCCGTGAAGTTTTGAGTAATGTTATTACAGGGAGTTAGTTTAGCGATTCAAAAATAAAGTCAGAATGAATACTGGCATGTTTAAAAGGTATATTGGACAGTATAGATTGAGGCAGCAAAGAGTTGTCCCATTTAAAGCAGATTTCTTGCTATAACTATTTCAAGGAAATATGTTTGTCTTGTTCTGCAAAATCTCTAGAAGATTTTAGGAACCATTTAATAATTATATACAGTCCAAGGAGATAAATAGGACAACAGAAAACAAGCTTTTCAAAATTCAAGGAAATGTAGCATGCAGCAATGATAATTTGGCACAGAGCTTACACAACAGATTTCATTTTTTTCTTAACAGAACAATAATTGAAAACTGACTTAGCCTCTTAAATAAACCAGTGACAGCTGGGAAAATCAGCAGATTGGCCTTTTGTGTCTGTTTATAGTAGATTTTGGCAGCGAGGTTGTTGATGTAGTCTCTATAGGACGCAGCTATTATATCTTCCAGATGTGCTTGACCTTTATCTTGGATAAAAAAAAAGTCTTGCCATAGAAACTATCGATTTATATACTCTTAGCCCAAGTCATCAGCTTCTTTAAGATCCTGAAAAAACCCTCTTGTGAAGGTTATGCTTCCATTGCCATTCAATACAGATGTCTAACTTGTGAGTGCTTAGGTTTTCAAATGTGAGTACATAATTTCAACTCAATGTGCCTGTAGAGCTTCTATATGAGGAAGATCTGTCATATCATAAGGGTTGCTCAGTACTTGCAGAGGGACATTTAGGAGGTCCTTCCTTGGTTAGCTACTCGCAGTGGGTGGAAGTAGAACGAAAAATGGCAATAGCTTCTTTATGCATCGCCTTTTATTATTTACTTATGTGTACAGGTTGATGCTACTGTTCTCTCTGGCTCTTTGGGGGAATTGTATCAAACACAGTTCCCAGCAAAGAGTTAAGCTACAGACAGCTTAATGCTAACATGCCAAGAATTTGAGAACAGCATGGACCACCTCGTACCCACTGACTCTAGGGGACATGAGCAGGAGTCCTACCTATGCCAAGCCTGCGCCAATGTAAATTGTCCCACTGGCAAAACCCCAGAGCCAGGAAAGAAAGAAAAGGAGCCTCTGGCTAGAAATGCACTTGAGTCAAAGGAGGATTTCCAATAAGTTAATCTGTCTGTGTCAAAAACTATTGTGGCACTCAGATAGAGTGGTGCAAGAATGGAGTGAATTTCATACATCAATGTTTATGGGGAGGAGAATTAGGATATAGTGGAGTAGAGGACAGTGGGGGAAATGGATAGAGTGCTGTGGGATGAGAGGGGAGCTGTGGGAATCCTGGGCTTGGCTTGGCAGCAGAGAGGGAGAGGTTGAGAGGGTCACATCAGGTTGAAGAGAGGACTTGTTTTCATGGGAAATAAAGTGAGGCAAGGTGTTGAGTGGTTCATACTTGCTGTCATACGCTCACGTCTCTGGGTTGGTAGGTGAAGAGCTGTGGCTCCTTGCTCCCAATGGTTTTGTGGCATCTGTAGGTTGGTTAACCCTATGGTGACTGAATTTATTGCTTTTCCTTTTCATATAGGCCAGATGTGGGGTCTCCTGAGACAGAATACAAATTCAAGTACAGGAAAACAAGGTGACACACTAGCTCAGAGAGCCACGCATCCTGGTAACTACATCTCAGACACCCTCAGTGCAGCACTGCAAATCTTCTACCATCTGCAGTGCGCTCCTTCCACCGTCACATGAGCCAGTATGTCTTGGCCTCCTGTAACCAGACAGGCTCATAGATGTGTATCTGTCATCTGCTCTGAGGCATAAGGTTCCCACAGTGCCACCTCATTACGTGACTTTGTATACAGATGCCTGGTGCTGGGAGTTTAAAGGGTTGGAGGTGGGTGTGACAGGGTGGACTAAGGTTATGGCAGAAGAAACCTGGCTGAAAGAAAGACTAGAGCCAAGCTGCGTGAGCCGGTGGCCCACCAGCATGGTCCACTGACAACAACGGTGGATGCAACTCTGCCCTCTACGTTGCTGTGGGACAGGAAGGTAAGCTTATAGAAAGCTGGGGGTATACAAATGATGAAGGGAAGAGGCAAGGGAGGGGCTGAACAACATTCTCTTGTATCCACATTTTACACAGAGGTAAAGCTTTTGAAATCTTGTGACACAACAGTAGGCCAGTTTCAAAGGAGTAGGAGGATTCTGGAACGTAGTTTCTGGAAGACCCTGTAGCAGCATTTCTGCAACAGATTTTCTGAGGAGTTGTTTGTGGGAAATTAAAGAAGAAACAAACCCATGGTAATTGTTCAAATTGGACCAAAATTGCACACAAATCAGAAATCTTGCTTTTGGCCTTTGTGGCTGTCTTCTGGCTCTTTTACTGAGATGAAAATGCCAGCTGGCAGCAGATGGACGGTGGTTTCTGAGATGCTGTTTCCTGGAGATGGGAATATTTTTAGGAGAGGTGATAGACAAGGCAGAACTTTGCTTCATCATACTGAGCCGCTGGTGTGATGTCATTGGAGGGCATTACTTAGTTTTGCAAAGTGGCATCTCTAAACTGAGCTTTCTTCCACTGTTTAGCAGAGCCCCCCGAAAGGGATGCATTCTGTCTATAAATCCCTGTTTCTTTCACCATTGGGGAAGATGTAATTGTGTACACTCTAATTTGTCCATATTTGGGACTTTAATCATTTCACAGTATCTTTAAACCATGAGGCAAATCAGAGAAGGCAGTAAAACAATACGGTAAAATGTATTTCATCAAAATAACAAAAATGTCAAAATAGCCAAAAATAAAGTGGAATTTGACAAGTGGGAGGAGAAAACATCTGTGTCAGCTGTTACATTGCTGCATAAACAATTTAATGCAATTATAAATTCACTTCTGGTCACACTGTAGCATAGATAAAAAGGTTTTTTGTGTACACTCTTCCTCTGCTTTCATCAAAAGTCCTCCTCTTGAATCCCAGGTTGCTTCAGTAATTTGGTAACATATGGTAAGCTGTGTTTAGGGGGTGATGTGCAGATGTTTCAGCCCAAGCCTCCACAGATGCTCTTGTCTGGACCGCTGGGGATGGGCAGGTGCTGTCAAACCACATGGCCCAAGGCACTGGGTTCAGGCTGTGCCTTATGCTTTACACTTGCTGCGATGAGGAAAACAACAGCTTGTCTTCTTGTCTTCTTAGTACCCCCCTTGTGACTCTTCCAAAATGCACGCCGTTGCTGCTTAGGTTTAATCCATACCTGTGATCTTTGCCAGATTTTCCCAGTTTTACACCCCACCACTCACGTGCTTCATGAAGACATTTCCCAAACCGCTAGACCAGCCCTATCAGACAGCAGGTGATGCGTGAATGTGGCCTGTCCATATGCTATGGCTCAGTGAGAGGATAACAAAGCACTGCTTTTATGGAGCTGTTGTCCTGGGTTTTCTGCCCCCAGGTTCCCCCGCATGCGGGGTCGGCCAGTGCACGCCCCTGGTGCTGCGAGGGCAGTGTCCTACGGGCCGCGGGGCTGCTCGCATCTTCTTAAAGTCCCTGGACCCTTCATGAACTGAAAACCTTTGGCTCAGGGGCCACTGCTTACTATCGACTATTCAGTGGTGTGGGTTTTTTGTGTGGTTTAAATGTTGACTTGCTTGCTTTGCCACACACATGCACTGTAACCTGCATGAGACAGGGCAGAGTTTGTATAGGTGCACTGTGTAGGGAAATCCATAAGGAAGGTCTTTAGACAGAGTTTGCCTTTGAAGTATGGAAATAGTACAATGTAATCATTTAAAACATATTGCTTAAGTAATTAGAGAGAGTGTATGCATTGAAATGTAGTTTGCATTAAACATTCAAGCTTTTCAAAGCATTTATAGTTTACATAGCTATATGTTAATCCACAGACAATCTATAGTTCTGAATATTCTCATAGCAACCACAGATCAACAAATGATTTCCCTGGGCTATTTAGGCATACCACTGCTATTAGGTCCTCTGATTTTTAATTAAAAGGAAATAGCTCAAAACATCTTGAGGTAATTAAAACGATAGTATCTTCTGTAGGATGCATTTGTTAAAGTAACAGTAATCCCCCTATGTGACTTTATTACTCAAAAATATAACTGCAACTTCATTAGACAAATGAGATTATTCAATATTCTTTTCATAAACTTAAAATGTAAAATATGCTCGCAGTTCTGCTGCAATTCTTGAATGTAATAAGAGAATTCCCTCTCCCACATTTTACAGTGTAACACTTGAGATAATGATCTTATTAACCTTTATTATAATTCTAATTAATATACCATATCACAAATAGTTCCTTATTATCTCTTTGCCATTTATAATGCTTTCATAAGGAGTTGATTACTGTGGTAATGTTATGACTCTCTGTTAAAAAAATATACACACACACCTAGCTTTACACATTCATTTCTGGCTGAACGCTGACAAAAAGAACCAGAGGGAAAACTATTTGACTAAACCTGCTTGAAAGTTGTTTATTTTTGCATCTGAACACACATGCATGGATTTGAGTTTTGTAAATAAGTGTGTGTCTGTGTGTCTCTCTGTCTGTCTGTGTGTATGAAACCTGTATCTTTAAAATGAAAATGTTGCAACATGTTGCAATGAACCACTGGATTTTAGAAGGGTTTAGAGAATAATGTTATTCCAGGTGTTGCCTAGATACTCATGGAAGCAAAAAACAACTGAACAAAAATTGCAACAGATGTAATTACATAAAGTAGCGGTTTAAGGAGAGGCTTCCACCATGGATGAAAACTTAACGTCAGTCAGTCTTGTCCTTACGTCCAAGCTATCTCTAAATTTTAAAACTCCTTTGAGTTTTCTGCAAAAACTATTGACTTCCCTCTGTCTCATACAGAAAAACTTACTCATAAAAGTATGTACCCATTATTTCTTTTTCTCTGTCCTTGGCAAATGCGCCTCTGTCCTTATCATTTCCGTGCCAAATACAAGAGATGATTTGCACTTTCTCTTAGCACAGGACCTTGGCACTGTCCCTTGCTTTCTGTGTCTTCCCACTGTCTTCTATATTAGATTAAGCGTAAATTCTTGGTCTTTACTCTCAAGACTCATCATAGCCTAACCCTAATTTTGAAATCTTTAATTCACTGATAGGATATTTACTCCAGCCTCCATGATGCCATCCTTGATGCCAAGTGCTGGCTACCTATTTTCTCATAAGCTGCCTTTCCAAATTAGGAAGCTCGCAGAAAACTTCTGGATAATTTTCCCATTAGCTTCTTTTACATCTCACCCTTAAACTCCCCTGGCACCAGGTTTATAAAAAGTTTGGCTAAAAATGGCAACTGGAACGTTGAGATTGCTGCACGTAGTGCTATCCAGTACTGACATATTAATTTGTTCATAGTGCATTATTTCTTATAATCTATTTAAATTGCAAGCTTTCCGAGGTATATTTGTGAGAGCTTTGAACAGCACTTAGGATGGAGGGACCCCGGTCTGTGATTTCATCTCTCGTGCATTACAGTAAGCCCTCCTCCGCTCTCCACCAAGAATCTACAAAAACATGTGATGAAAAAAGACTAGATTTCTGGAACAACAGCCATGCCTGCCTGTTCCAGTATGTTAATTACAGTTTAACGTTGAATCTGTATTCAAGAAAATGTCAGATTTAAGGACTAACACAGATATAGCTAATCTTGTCTTGAAGAACAGCATTTGACCAGATGACATCTTGAGTCACCTCAACTCTTATGATGTGGGAACATTTATGAATGAGTCTGTATGGGACCTTCTAATTGTTTTTCTTGAAGTACTATTGCATCCCTGAATGAGAATTTGAATACATATGAGAGAATCATTCCGGTAATTCAGAGGCAACATGATGGTGCTGAGAAGTGGTAATACACACCTTACTACTAATGATGATGCTAACATGTTCCTCCCAAATGAAAGAAACCATAATCGATCATCTTGCAAATTGAAAAATCTAAGGAATGTACCTTTCTGTAGAAGTTTTTGCTCTCTCACCTCAACTGAAGCAAGATACAGCATGACTCTCTCAGCTCTGAGCTTTCTTAGGTCAAAATGAAAAAACCAAGAAAAGATTTTTTTTTTTTCTTTAAGCATCTAAAATCCTGTCTTGTGAGATTAGCTGGTGAATCAAGTTTTGGATAATATTATTATGGGAGAAGTCAAGCAAACAGAAAGATGACTCAAACAGTTTAGTGCCAGGACTATTTCTTAACACAGAGAAAAATCATCCTGTGGTTGCATATGGAATCCTCCCACAATGAGCAGGGAGCGTGGCAACAGAAATAAAACGGCAAATGCTCCAACTTTTGCTGTGGAACTGGACTCGCAGATGAAGTATAATGAGGAGACACCAGAAAAACAGACACTGATGAGGAGAAACCATAACATGGCTAAGTAACGCTGTGCCCATTTCCTTGCTTGTCAAAGCAGACAACCTGGTAGATAGAAAGGTAAAATTTTCTTTAATTCTCCCTCCCTGCCAAAAAAACCCCAATGAAACACAAAACAAAAAGTGAGCTGAAAGCATAGAGGGAAATTCCCTGAAGACGTGCTCTCACTAGAACCACGATGGACTGTGCAGGCTAAGAGTGGATTTCTCACGCTCAAGTAGAGTACAGCAGGATAACACTGCACCACCTCTGAAGGATCATCTGGTGACTGTCATGGGGCCACCCTGGAACAGAGCCCACCAGTGAGACCAAAGAGTGGCTCTGACTTGATCCGTGCTGATGGGTTGTGCCTTAGATGAACAACGCTCAGTGCAACTGACTGCTGTGAAAAAAATACGTGGCTTTCACCTGCTGTAGAGCATAGCTCAACCGCGTGAATATTCATGTGTTGAGCAAGGAACTGGGCTGCTGCTTGATCAGTGTCTTTCTTAGGCACTTGTGTGTTTCTGCCTTTTTATGATCTTGCCAAAGATAGCATGATGGTACCCTTCCTCAGATGGGAAAGGTAGTTTTTCTACAGAAATACTTTGTGAAAATTGTGGTCCCACTGCCCCATGCTTCTGGCTGTGGAACTTAGCCACAGCTTTAGGACTGGAACAGAATATGCAGTTTCTGTGGAGCTGGAAGACATTCTTTTAATAAGAATTTGTGAAGAGATCAAAACAAGCACAGAAACCCAATTCCACACTATATATGTCAAAAATAAATTTACAACTGGGAATACTCCCCAGGAGATATGTTTTTCCTGGCTCCTCCATCACACTAGTGAAATACAGCCAGTGCTCAGTTCTGGACTTTGCAAACACTCATCATTGATAAACTAGATGGAAAAAGCCAAGTGTTTGTGTGGGCTTAAAAAAAATCATTATTTAATGGCACTCAGAGAAGTACATTTTGGAGGGCAGTTCAAATGGCAGTTTCAGCTGTTCTGTAAAGGAGATTTAAAGGATCTTGGTACAGCACATAACAAAACCATAGACCGTTGTCTGGTCATCCCAAATAATGTGTGTATATGCACACACTTTCCTTCAAAGTAAACCATTTTCTTAAATCTCTCCCTAGTGATCGGACACAAATTAGATTTGTTTTGACATTCAACATTTTCTTCCACTTTTGGACAAGCTGATAATACTGTAATCGCATCATATTTTAAGCTCCTCTTTGACATGCTAAACATTGAGTTCGTCCAGTTTTCTGTTGTACCACACTTCTGCAGCTTTGAAGTCAATACTGTTGCTCTTTTTTGCATCCTTTGCTGGTTTGTGCCCTGAGGAAGCAGTAGTCTGGCACCTGGTTTCTGCGAGCACAGAGACAGAATTACTCGTAGAAATTTTCGCTTTCCACAACACAGTTTCCATTTTCCAGGCAGGCCTGCATTTTTATGGGTCTAACTTTGGATGTGGCTTTTTTAAAACTAGGACAGGACAAGAAACAATTCTCTGATCGTGTCAAGGTTGTAAGGATCTCACGTTTTCTTACTCCTCCTCTGACGCTCCTGTAACCTTTTAAGAAATTGTAAAACACATCATTCTCTCCCAAATACATCAGTGCAGGTCAGTTGGTGATGAGAGCAATCAGCCAGTGCGGAGGGGAAAGCATTCATCTTGTCTCAGCTCTGTCTGACCTAGAATGACAAAATCTCTCTTTATCCCTATAATTTTGAAGGAGCTGTTGCATATTTGGGTCAGCAAAACCAGTCTGATTTAAACTTATTAAGCATTTCAGACTACACTGTATGTCAAGTCTGTTTTCACCTTTATGTACCAGTCCACCAATTCTGCACATTTTAATAAAAGAGATTTTACAATTACTTCCAGCTCGCTGAGGAAAATAATAAGCAGTGGCAGGTCTAGGATTATCCTTAACAACATCCCTAAAGCACACACAGTGATTTCTCCACTGATGGCTTTCTGCGATCTTGTCAGTCAAGAAGTTGCTAATCCAATTAAAGCGTGTTTTACTGCTAAATAGAATGCTTATTTTTTACTCACAGTGTCATGTAACACTCACTATGGTGTCTTAGAAGTAAATGTGTACATTGTGTGTCACATATATTAAAAAAACAGAGTTTGAAAATATCTGGGAACTCTTCCAAGAATGAAATCAGGTTTGTCTGACAAAGTCTATTTTCTATAAAACTTCTGATTGATATTTTATTACTATATGCTATTTACTTTATTAGTTGAATCTTCCTTCAGTTTTTCCATTATTTTATCATCACAGCTCGTATTTTTGCTATAGGGAATGATGTCTGTCTATAGATTCTTTTTTTTATTCTTACGTTTTACAAAAATAACGTATTACACTGTTAAAAGAGGTTTCGTTCTCAGGCAATGGTTGTCCTTTGCTTAGTACAGGCTGCCCCAGAAGACCTCGTGGAGGTGGTAGGGCCAGTGCAGTATATGCTGTACGGTATACTGGCAGTAGGGTTATGTTTCTCTGGATGCCTTAGAAGGTGTCCTGGCCCACGGATCACCTGTTGAAAGCATGAGGCATGTCTCTGTCACAGTCATAGGTCTGACCAAACTAGAGCTCCATGTTGGTCCTTCCATGGTTCTCTCTCTGTGGCAAGTACACCGCAAGCAATTGCCCTTCTAAACAAAGTTGTCATTATGAATTTGAGGCATTTTCTCTATCAAAGAACTTTTACAATTTAAAAATATCCTTTGCATGAAAGGAGGAATAACAATGGGTATTTTATGATTTGGCAAAAATGAGTTTTCAGCAAAGCTATGAGTACAGAGAAGGTGACAAGCAAGTGAAATGAGTTGGGGAGCGCACTTTGCAGGAGGATGGAAGAACATCGATGGATGAAGGAGGCTGTTGCCCACTGACACTGGGTCTTCAGGGTCTCAGCAGATGCTGGATACTAAAGTTGACCATAGCTCCTAAACAAAAATATAAAAAATGTGTAAATTTGCTTCAGGAAATCCACTGGGAATTGTTCTACCCACACAATTGCTGGTCTATGCTTTGACAAACACAGTGAAGAAAAATCCTGATGGAAACTACATTTATTCAAGAGAGATTCATGCTGGGGGAATGCTGAACAAATGCAACCAGACCCCACAGAAAGAAAACGGCAAGGCAGTCAGCAAACTGTTGCTCTCAGCAAAAACTGCATTCATCTCTCTGCCTGCCTCTGAAAGGAAATGATGTGAAATACTCTGCTTGTATTTGATAAACCTGAGACTTGACTTGCTCAGAGAAGAGTGAACCTTTATGCTTCTGTTCACACTGACACTGTTGTGGGCAGCCTGCTGTGATCACAGCTGACCTTCCCTTGGCTGGATCTGTCTGTCTCAGATTATACTATCACATGGATGTCTCATGCAGCCAGCTCCCCTTTGCTGATGGTGCTCCTTAGGCCAGTGAACCGAGCTAAAATGATCTGGAGCCTTACTCTGATCCCAGACTAATGAGAACTGGGAATAAGAAAACATTGCTAAGGCCCGTGGAGTCACAGTGCTACAAGAGGAAACACAGGCCTCCGCGATGCCCATATGGTTGCATCTGAGAGACCGGTCATGCTGACAGCATGTGCTAGTATTAAATCACCACTCAGGTTTGAAAACAACTTAAGTCAGCAAAGGAAATACATGAATAAAGGCAAACAGAAGAGAAACTTGCTACCCTGCAGAACGCATGATAAATCATTTATTACAGTGGGAAAGAGGCTTTCAGACAGAAATGGCAGTGTCTACTTATCTCTGCAGAAAACAAGCACCTCTGGGAAACCCCTATCCACAGAATTGCAGCTGTAAAGATAGTAAGGCTTCCATCTGGCTCCCTAAGCCTTTCCCCGACACCATCACTCCTACAAAAGGTGATGTGAAATATTAATGTATTTACCTTGCCACATCCGCAAGGGAGGTGTGTGCATTCAGTGTCCTAATGCACACAAACAATTTGGGTTTTTTCTGATAGAAAAGAGCTTTTTTGCTTTAACTGAGTCACATCAGCAGAAATATCATACCACAGAGGAAACAAGTTTGAAATACCCTTGGCAGTTAGGCAGTTTGATAAAGTCACAAAGAAGAAAAATGCCACTATCCAGGAGAACAGCCATCACAGGCACAGGGGAAGGAGTAGGTTGGGGCTCTTTCAGGCCTACTTGGATTCAACTTTCTGGTGACAGATTTAGCTGCCTTCATGTGTCAGCTTGAAAGGACAGATTCCCATGGCCAAATTGTTTTGGACTGAAGCTATTTGACAGCCTTTGACCCAGCTCCCCAATCAAGTTAAAATGACACATCCAACTTTATTTGGCACTTGAAATGGGAGGGAAATGACTTTTGTGTTCTGCCAGAGGCCTCTTTTATTTAGTGTCCTGTAAAGAGGAAAAAACTGCATATAATAATGACATCTTTTGGTAGTTGTTGAATTATTGCCCTATGATTTAGTAGAGAACTAGATGCCAAATTTCATGACATCTTTCTCCCTCCATGCTGCAGCTCTGCAAGTTCACACTTACAATTTCTGCTGCTCTGAGAAGCTGGATGCAGAAGACCTCTAGAACCTTTGGCTTATTGTTGACTTCAGAGGAAAAGGATATTTGCTCATTTGATTACGCAGGTCTGGCTTAACATACAGGTCAGAAATTCATAGTCATAACTGAATAAAGAATAGTTATCCAGATATTCATACAGAAAATATTAGGGCTTTGATAATCACTGAGTACAGAGTGGCTGTGGACTATAAATGAGCCTGCCTTTGCTGCGCTGTGGCTTTGTACTGGGTGTGACAGTAAATGGAGATAGCCTTTGTTGGCAGCATATAAAGCCCAACAGCTGCTGGACACCTGGCACTGAGCTTGCAGACAGTCTTGGTGAGCAGCCACCATCACCCCATGGCTGGGGCGTGTTATAAAGAGTAAATCCCCAAGGCGTCACAGTACCCCTGCTTTGCTTTTACTTATTTCAGCTTTGGTGCTCAGGTCTCTAACTCCTTCCATCAACTGCACTCTCTGCAGTGCTTGCTCTAGTAGAAGTTAGAAGCTTTTCAGAACAAAACAGCACACTTCCCTGTCAGTTTGTACAGTCCTTATCAGCACAGAAGGGCTCAGCTTTTATCAGGGAGTTTGGATGTTGACTAAATAGTCATAATAAATAAGATTAGCAGGAACAGCTTAGGGGTATATTTCTACAGAGGCATTTGTTTCTCCTGTCATGTGTTTGCTGGGTATCTTTGGGGCTCACTGGGTCTTCAGTTCCGTTCCGCTGTGACACCGCTGATTTCTCAGGGGTTTTTTTGGACGAAGGTGGCTTAAGCTACATGCCAAACACCTTTGTTTTTTCTTCTGGGCTACAAACGCTTTATAGTCTATATGCAAGATTTATATACAGCTCTGTTTCCCAGCTGTGAAGAAAGAGGCAGGAGAAGACCACGTCACTTATGAAGAGCTCAGAGGTGATGGTGAAATCACGTGCGTGTAAGTGAAATAATGCTGCTGATCAGTTGATAGTACAGAATGTGGCATGACAGATCAATGCTACTGGTCTCTACATTTTATGTAGCGGGGCATCTTTCCCCCATTTGCCTATTTCACTGTCAGAGATCCTGGTGCTCACACTGGATATTGGGCATAATGTGCTCTGTACTTCCTTCAGGTCTGCACAAATGCAGGCAGGAGACACTTGCTGGGTTCCCTACAGATACAGAAAACAGATGAAGATAATCATGAGACTCCACGATTCCATAACATCTAATGACAGGTATTTAGCTGTATTGATCTTTTATTTTTTTTTTTCCATGGGAAGATGCCACCTATTGGACATGATTAAGAGAGGCAAAAGAGTTCAAAGAAAATAAATACTTAAAACTGTTTTTTTTTTTTCAGCAAGGAAGGCTAAACTTTTGGCTGTTACATATAATTCAAGAGCTAAACAAATAGCTTCTATTGGGATATCCTTAATTATGGTACCTCATTAGAAAAGAAGAAAGAACAAAGGTAGAAAAAAACCAGGCAACACTGACTACCTCTGGCAAAGAAAATGAAGTTCAGGAAAAAAATACAGGTAAGGTTTAACAAGACAATTTATATCCATTTTTCCAATGGGACTATGAACAGCAGTTTCGGCATTTTGGGGGTTTTGTTTGTTTGCTTGTTGGGTTTTTTTTTTACTGAAGTGTGTTGAGGGTGATCAACTTTAATTGACCTTGAACTTGTGGTGGTAAAATTATTAATATTTAAGATGGAGAGGTCTGGCTAAGAAGTTATCTTTACTAAGAACATTCCTTTCGACTAAAAGCTAACAGTCTGTGATTGATTCCAACTCTTCCCACTTCTGAGCTAAGGTAACATAGGGTGTGCTGCTACTACAGGCTCCACCAAGAGCCATCTCTTCATATTGCCATGTTATTTACTGTTTGACTCCTTAGAATTGTGGCAGTTAGCAAGCTACCTAAGGAGTCCATGCCTCCAGGGATGGATATCTGGCTGTGTTAATGTTTAAATGATTGGTTTTCCTCTTTCTTTTTTCAGAACTGTTTCAGAACTTACTTTCTTTTTTCTGAAACAGTATATAGGTTGGGTCTCTGCAATCAGTTGGCTGAGAACAGGGGAGCAGAAGGGGAGATGCTCTCCGAATGTTCTCTCACTATGATCATAGTTAATAAAGCTTCTGTCTGGCCTATCCTAAATTGTACCTGCGTTATTACACATTTGGAGTTCCAGATTCTCTGACAAACTGCTCTTAAAAATACAACCAAAAACTTAAAATAAATAAATGTACCTTGAGGTACTCTGAGAAATCTTTTTAACACTGACCTTTCAATACATTCTCCAGCCATGAAGTTTCCTGAGCTCTGTCAGATTTAGATGGAATCAAATCAGCCTCTACAGAACTACTTGGTCCCATTGTGGCAGTCTGTGAAGACTTACAAACTTTCATATATTGACACTGCAACAATAGATGAAATTATAAAACCCCACAAGGACAAAGGTCTGATTCTGCTCAAGTAGAATTCAACACTCAAATACTGAAATCACATTAATTTAATAGCCCAAACCATAATTCATCCCTGATTAGCCATAAATAATACTCAATCTTTTAATTTATAAAATAATCTCTTTGGCTTGATAGGATTGCTCACAACAGTAACGGCAACAGGAATTAGGTTTTAACAGCACTTCAGTTCACAGATAACAATAAAGGAAAAAATGAATTTGTTTTTAAAAGCATATGTAAAACAAAATATTCTGAATTTTCAAAGCTTTGTTAGTGTCTCTTCCATTTGTGAATAGAAATATTTGATACTTAATATAGCTAAAAAAGAAATATCCTTATATGTTCAATAATGCCTACCACTGTTGTATGTTTTTTAAGACCATATTTATCATAATACATTTGAGTATATTCTGACCTAAAACATAGATGCAGTTTCTATGTGTGTCAATGTAACCCAGGCTTGATACTGGTTTTGCAGTACTGAAAATGTTATAACCAACCAAGAACTTATATAAGACTTACAAGTTTGCCTTACCATAATTTTTTTTAAAAAAGATGTATAAATTAGTAATTTTCAATTAATTTTATCTACAGAGTTATATTCTAGAATATAACTCTGTAGATAAAATTATAATATTAATTAAAAGACAGATTATCTAAAATCCCAATCCTCTCCTGCATTGAAAGAGCAATCAAGTAGTTTAACACAGAGGCATGTGAAGTAAACCAGAATAGCTTCACAGACTTCAAAGGGGCTGTCGGAAATGATTCCCATCCCTTAATGCAGGTTTATCACTGTTGGTGTTCTTGATGTCTTTTTTCTTTTTTCTTCAAATTCTCTTTTATTTTGCTTTTGTTCAGCTTATTCATAATGCCTGGTGGGAAATGTTTTTTAATTATTTAACTTCTGTAATATGACAGTAAAGTCAAGAGACTGATTGGAACATTTCCTTTATAGAAAGTTTGCAAAGCAGTGATCATAATGGATCTTCATTTTTTTGTGTTTAATCGAGTAAATATGAATAGTGTGCAGATGCGTTGCTCTTGCTCCTGTCATTATTATGTTAACAGTCCCTGAGACCAAGTTGGACTTGGTTTCAAAGTTATTTAAAACTTGGCACTTCTCTATGAGTATCTCTTTCATTTTCAGTGTTTGACATATGGTCTCATTTCCTCCTGATGTTTGAAATACGGTATCCATCTCGGGCCCATCCAGCCTCTTCCAAGTTGTTTGGTTTACAATCTTGACCTCAGCTTGCCTGTAACAGGTTTATTAATACAAAATTCTGCCCACCATGAAGGTCTGTTGAGAGCTTTGCTGCCTTGAAGGATCTCTGCCCACATGTTTTTATATAACTACAAAACAATAATAGAAAAGGATTAATTCATACAGAAAATAAACCAAAGAAAACTTCTGCAAGATAAATTATCTAACTTATTGGTTGAAATGAGATTCCGATTGAATTTCTAGATAACAGATGTGTACAGGCAAGAATAAACACAAAGATAAAGCACAAAATTTCAAAGTGCCATAAACATCAGATATCTGTGTAAATCATTTAGACCATCCTTGGCATAAGAGCAGGAAACCAGTAAACTTTATAATTTCTTGTTTTCAAATTGACATGAGTTGTATTATCAAAGGTAGAAATTTAGAAACAAAGTTGTATTAAGCTAATCTTTGTTCTGTCAAACCTGAAGACTGTGTCTTCAAAGACTCGTGCATGTTTGGTTTTACCTTTATCTCAACACATTTCTGGAAAGTAACATAACTTCTCTCCCAGATATGAACTGTTCGATCTGAGCATAAGAAATTCCTCTCTCATAAGCAGATTGTTAATTCATCATCTTCATCAATTTGCAATATTATGTGGAACAATTAAAAAAAAGTACATGGGAAGTAAATTCTGCAAAAGTATAATTTTAGCAATATTTGGCAGTTCATAATTAACTGAAGCTTAAAACTTTAAATAACATTATAGAAAGATGAGGAAAGGAAGGCCATATTTTCAGCAGTAAGTTGGAGTACAGTATAATAAAACATTAATGTAGTATAAAAGCAGTCAGTGATGTAAAGTGAAAAGCCTTTCTTCTACATCAAAAGATGGCTTGGCCCTATATATTTGTGAAAATTTAAATAAATATTAAAAGATAATATATTTAATATTAAATACATTTTTACCTTGATTACATGGGCTAGTTTTAACTACTTATTCTATTCCAAGTTTGATTTAATATTGTCTAACAATTTTTAATTAATCTTGAAATAAACATGGTGATAACTTCGCATACTTAAGCTGAGATTGTCAATGCTTCTATGGGGAAATGATGTCCACAGCATCAAAGCTTATTTTAAAGAAAATGTGAAATCTCATTTAGTGCTTAACACTGCCCGTAACAAATTTGGAAACTTTTCTTCTGCTCCGATTATGATCTGTGGCTCGTGGTGCAAGGCACTCCACTGCAGTACAACATAGGTTATCCTGAATTAAATTAATTTTCCTGTTATGCTTGGATAATCTATTCTTTACCATACTGTAATTTTTACTAAAATGTTTGCGTTGGGTTTTAGAAGTTGCAGAGATAGAATGAATAGAGAATTAAATATAGACAGCCAGGAGACAAGGAGCTTTATTAAGCATGTTCTTTGAGTGAGGGATTAGCAGCCTTTTTCAAATTTCAGTTGAAAATATTTACACAAGTTGAAAACTACAGACTTAGAGGCAGGTCAGAAAACCTTCCTGAGTTCTGTAGAACATGGGTTGGATATCACTGCTTGAAATTACTTTCTCAATATGACTCATTGAATTTACAAAAACTTTACCAAATATTTAGTACATGAAGAAGTCAGTAGTGTTTAGAGTCCTATCTGCATGTCTCACACATGCTATTCCCAATATTAATCTCTAATATCAATAAGCCTCTGTGGCTTCTGTATTTGTGTGAACTAAGAGCTAGCCAAAGAGGAGCTAGCCAAATCCATTACATGACAGCTTTATCAGCTGCTGATAAGAAATCTCCATCTGATTGCTACAAAAGGGGTAGTATTCTAGGAATGGATCACTGTGTACTTGCACCATATTTTATGTTCCTGCCTATAGAGTCTGCTCACAGCTTCTGTTAGAGACAGAATAATGGGTGAAAACAGGCTTTTGGCCAATACAGATATTCTTAACATTCTTACAGATTATGTTCCTTCTCTTAGAGTTACCTTTGGAGCTTCCCTCCCATGACCTCTTTCATTAATCTAATCCTCAAAAATCTACAGAAACGGAAACGAAGTTTCCAGTGGCTATTATATTCCTCTTGTTGAGATGGTTGGATATGTAGAGCTAGCCTTTCCTCCTTTATTTGTAGAGATTGTGTTACCAAAGTAATCATTGTTAGGTCAGCGTCTCGTTAGAAACATCTGGGCTGCCTTCGTATTGCTTGATCACCATGGAAACGATGGACAACTTTAGACATGAAGAGACAGAGAATATTGAAAAGCATTGAGTACACTTGACTCAGCAATCCTGTCAAACTTCCTGGCAGTCTCCCCAGGCTCTAGTGATTCTCTACAGGGTCTATCCACACTAAAGCAAACTACCGTACTGTGACACTACTCTCTACATAATAGTCATCCCACAGCTTGGCCCTGCTGAGCAGGGTTGGCCAGTAAGCAAGAATTTTGGTTTGCTGAGACTTTGGAATGAAATACAGCTCTTTAAATATGTCCAGGAAAAAAAAGCAGAGAAGGCCCATGACCTGTCTAGCCAAATCCATGGAGCACCCACGTTCTGAATCCTGCTTGTAGGTCTGGTTATGACACCTCAGAAAGGATATGGTAGAACGAGAAAAGATACAGAGAAGGAAAACAAGGCTTGTCAGAGGAATGAAAAGGCCCCCCCCAGATAGTAACTGTATACGGTCTGGGACTAGAAGTATTTTTTCCCAATACTTAGAATTAACAGCATCCTGGCCTGTATCAGAAACAGTGTGGCCAGCAGGAGCAGGGAGGTGATCGTGCCCCTGTACTCGGCACTGGTGAGGCCGCACCTCAAATACTGTGTTTAGTTTTGGGCCCTTCACTACAAGAAGGACACTGAGGTGCTGGAGCGTGTCCAGAGAAGGGCAACGAAGCTGGTGAGGGGTCTGGAGCACAAGTCTGATGAGGAGCGGCTGAGGGAGCTGGGGTTGTTCAGTCTGGAGAAGAGGAGGCTGAGGGGAGACCTCATCGCTCTCTACAACTACCTGAAAGGGGGTTGTAGAGAGGTGGGTGTTGGTCTCTTCTCCCAGGTGACTAGCGACAGGACAAGAGGAAATGGCCTCTAGTTGCACCAGGGGAGGTTTAGGCTGGATATTAGGAAAATTTTCTTTACTGAGAGAGTGGTGAAACACTGGAACAGGCTGCCCAGGGAGGTGGTGGAGTCATCATCCCTGGAGGTGTTCAAGGAACGTGTGGACGTGGCATTGTGGGACATAGTTTAGTGGGCATGGTGGTGTTGGTTGATGGTTGGACTTGATGATCTTACAGGTCTCTTCCAACCTTAATGATTCTGTGATTCTGTAATTAAATTATGGAAATTATGGTGTCATGTAAGCCAAAAGACAGCTGAATTTGAAAATGGATGGGAAAAAAGAATGAAGGATAGATACATCTGTGGCTATTAAACAGAATGATACAAATACAGCCTATGGCATGAGATACCTCTTAAATCACCAACTGCCAACAGTTGAGACACCAGGGAAAGAACATCTTGATATTTCACTTGTTTCTTACTGTGTTCTCCTTGGCGACTGTTAGTTACAGAGTATTCTGTGAACTAGATCCAATATGGCCATTCTTATGCTCTTGATTCAAGTCTTGCTTTGTGTAATTTAGACGACACAAAAAAATATTTCTCAGCTTTAACACGGATGGATTATATGTTCATTAAAGCAAGGAGAGGTGCTAACAAAACAGCACCCTTCAAGTCTGTATTAAGATTACTGAGATCCCTTGGGTAATGCTGTACCTTGCACTGGTTAGTACAGGATACTCTGTCATGTTCTAGAATTTCCACTGGATAAACAGAATTCTCAAAGAATTGTGCAATTTCTGATATAATTTTTAACTGGAACAAGCTTTAAATTTTCCTTTCTCTTATTAAAATAAAAATTTTATCAAGAATTAAAAGAGAGAAATAATTTCTACACCATTTATATGCACATCACACAAACTGGGTGTAATGTGAATACCAATAAAGGCAGTAAAAGTCCTAGGCAGAGAACAAATACACCTTACTACCTCTCCAAGGTATTAAGTTACATATCAAAGACATGTTACTCCTTAAGGAATCTTATTAGATGGTATAATTTATATTTTTTGTCAGCAGCACAGATGCACACAAGAGCAAACTACAGCAATAGTGTATGAGTTTCCCATTGAAGCTTATCTCCAGCAAATGCAAAATGTCATTTTCTGCTGACATCAGTTTAAGTCTGGTACTTTCCACTGAAAAAGTGTCTTCCTTTTCTCTTGTAACTGTGAAGAGTCTCGAATATGCTATGGCTATTTACAGGTAATACCCTCTTTAATACTTAAACTTACAAATTTCAAAACGGGTTTTCTTACCTCTCCACTAGCCTTGCCAATGGGAGAGTTGAGAATGAAGTCAGGAGGAGCAAAGACATCAACCAGGGCAACTGCATCATCTTTCAACTGTTAAAAAATGAAAGACATATTTGGCAACTTCTGTTGTTGTCTATGGCTACCTGTGAACTACAGAGCAGCATAAAGATTATTTTCATAAAGTACCACCTATTGGTAACTTAAGAGAAATCCACAATAAGGAGTCTATATTTATTTTGGTTTTTTTCCTCCTAGGGTAATTGTCAAAAGAGACTGTATTTTAAATGTTTTCCTCCTTTGTTTATGGGTTTTAAAACACATTTTAACCAAGAAGGTACCGTTTACAGACATAAACCCAGGTATTTTTTAACTTTAAAAACATAATGTCCAGATTCTTCTTTGAAATTTTGCTTACCTGCAAAGAATATAATCCAGTTTTAAAAGCTTTGTGTTGAGAAAAAAAAAAATCATGAGCTAACACAATAATGAAATAAATAGAACTGTACTGCAGTATTTCACTGGCTTTCCAATGAAGATTGCAAGCCCACAAATGATAAAGTGTTATTTTGTAAGATATATTGTTTTCCATTTTTTGGTAAATAAACTAGGACTAGATTCAGGGTCAATAGGTTACTAAACTTTACAGAAAGTTATTCAGAGACTATTAATGTAATATCCTGCTAATTTACCCCTTGAAGTAGAGCATAACTGATATCTCTCCTTTTCAGTATTTGTACACTATATTATTATTTAATCAAAACAAACAATATTGAAGGCTTACCCTGTAGCAGAGCTCCAGAATAGCATTCTGAATAAATCTACCAGTTTGTTCACCTGAAGCATAGCCACCTGCAAATACATTCACAAAGAAGCTTATACCAGTTAAGATTACACTCATACAATCCTTTTACAAAGGAGTTTATCAGTTTGGTATTCAAGAGATAAATAGATGCTCCTGTGTAATTGGACTGACTGTCTTTTATTAATGAGTTGACTGCAAAACCGTTAATCTAAGACATTTGGAGCCTTTTGCATTAACAAGCTACTTTACAGCATCTTCCTGCCTATCCCCCTTCCCCTCTCCCAAACACTGGACCACCGCAAAACTTGTGAGCCCTCCATCATCTCTGAGCTGTTGCTCCAGATTTGTGCTCCTGAACATTTTGTCCAGACTGATTGTTTTATATTACACAGGCAATAAGAAAATGGTCTTATCTAAATGCTAATCAGGATTCTCTCCCCCTGCCAAGTTAGGACTTTTATAAAGTGATAGTATATTCAGGGAGCTGATCTCACCTTGGTAGAGCACAGCCAGATGTTTACTTAAAGACCAGAGTCCATACAGAGCACTGAGATTCTTAAGCACTGGCTGCAGAGTAGATGGCATGTTGGGATCATGAGTGTAGTCATGATATCTTTGTAAGACTGTTTGTTCAATAAAAGCAATGGCTAATGACCGACAGTAGTACACCTTAGGAAACAGAAAAGAAGGACGCTGAGTAACAAAATACAAGGAACCAATCCTCAGCTCGTGCAAAATGGCATTGCTCTGGTGAAGTTTGTGGAGATTTGTTGATTTAGATCTGCTGACCTAGCTTGAGATTAAAGAAAGTGTAAGAAGAAACTCTAGGAGAAAACTCTTTCTACAACGTCTTTGCAAAGGTTAGTCATGAAATGCCTCATGAAATGCCTTTTAGAAATAAGATCCTAATTTTCCACTGTGTTCCAGTTTGGCTACTCTCTAAAACCAATCCAAAGGGAGCGCAGACTGTATGCGTATTACCAGTGTAATTTGGCTACATCAGAGAAGACCATGCAAAATCACGTTTGCTGACTTTAGGATCATCAATAAACCCATATAACTCTAAGAAGATAAAGGTAGGTTTACATTTATTCAATATTATGCAGAGTTTTATAAAGAGGATAAAATCTTCAAAGTGGTTCAGTAACCTATTGAAAACTTATTACAGTCCCTTAAAATAATAAATAAAAAATCTGATCATGTTAGCGTGAGTGGATTCTGTTTACGTTTCAAAACATATTGCAATAGATTGCGATATGTTTTGAAAGAACTATCCAACCAATCCTTACCAACTATCTGATCAGAAAGGCAAGTCACCAGTTTCTGTTAATAGAGTATAAAACCACAAGTGATTGTACTCACATAGGAACACTTGTCTACTTTTATGTACTTCACCTTTGCTGTATCGTGGCATATGTTCTTCCATGAAATAGACTGCTGACTGAAAACATTCTAGTTGGTGAACAGAAGGGGAATATGAAACCATTGCTGTTGTGGCTGATTTGTTGCAATGCTGTAAACTGGTGTTTATTTTTAGCCCATTTGTTCAGGGTTTATTTTTTGTTCAGAATTAGTTGATTAGTTTTTCTTTTAAATACTTGCATCATCCTTGTATTTAAATGGCATTTAAATGGCATTTAAAAAGGGCATATTCCAAAGATTACTGTCTCTCTCGATAGCTGTTCAGTGGCATACTTGTCCAAGCTCAGATACATGTACGAACTACAAGATACACATCTATTCTCTGCAGGTTTAGGGAGGACTTCCCCCTTACTGGATAGACTTTTTTAGATATGAATATCAATTCCCTAGTCAGAATGAAATAAGTCTTAATATTGCAAATGAAGCACTGAGAATTAATTCCCTATTCTTCTCCCCTATAATTCTATTTCCTTCTTTACCTTTGCTTGCACTTCTGTATTGTTTCTATCAAGCTATCCCCAAACTAAAATAACCTAGGGATAGGCTAGGAATCTCTTCCAGATCTCCCATAGCTGACTAATATTACATATTACTCGGCCACTGGGCTGACAGAAAAGTGCTTCTTCATGCCCAGGAAGCTTTAAATCAAATATGTACACATCTTGAAAGCACAGCTTGTAAATAATTTTCAGATGTTTTTGAGGCATGCCATTTAAAATAAAAAATCCCGCTGTCCTGAAGATGAAGTGCAGGGAGAAAGGAAAACCTAATGACCTAAGGTCTATCAATGCCTATCTCAAAAGCAGTTGTGTGCATAAGTATCTTTAAATTTTAGCACATTTGAACATAAAAGAGAAGAGAACCTTCACACTTCCGAGCAAACCATTCTAACACACTGGCCCTGGCACCAGCCTCCCAAGAGCTGGCCAACTGACAGGCAATCAGACTTGAATTTCTAGCAATTCCCATTCCGAATTTGACCCTGAAGAGTTTCTCTAATCTGCTTCTACGGTAAAAACTGGAAAGATTTCCTCTACTCTACCAATGGTTTCACACAGACCATCTCCTGTTGAAGCTAGGCTGGCTCTTTCTAGGTGCAGAGTTGAATATTCCTTTCTGATGTTTTTTAATGAGCCTTGCAGATAAGGTGAATGACACTGGACATCTTCAGGGAACAGATCTCTCTCCTCGGTGACAAATGACAAGTGTTCTTTCCTTGGATGCGAGCCAGTTTTTCTCATGAAGCCTGGAGATATATACTGAAATCTGGAGTTAAACCATTCCTAGCTGTTAAAACTCTCTGGTGAGAGAGTGGATCTGCTATATGTAAATTGTCAATGTTTCCTTTTCAGGTTCCAATGCTGTCAGTCTGGTATCTTTCATGAGTACTTTGCACTATAGAAATTAGAGATGGAAAAGACCTATTAGGTCATCTAGTTTACCTACCTGCCAGAGCAAGATTCTTTCCTACAGTATGTATTTGGCCACAAGAGCAGATGGAGATGTAATAATCAGATGCTGCAGTAGATTTAATAGTAGTAGATTTAGTCTTCAAAAGTTGTGCTATCAAAATTACAGACATCACCCAGCACATGCCTGCAACTTTTCTGAAGGGAAATATATCCTGGAAGACTTCTGCTGATGGTAACTGTCCTCCTGCTATCATGTTCAATACAATGCACATAGACAGGTATTACATTTTATTAGTTATTTCACTTGCTGCTTTATGCTTGAGGAAATTGCACTTCATGACACAAGAAGATAAAACTAACAGGATCTGACAAACTTGGATGAAAATAAGTAAATAAAATAAGAAAGCTGAGTAAGTATTACCTGACAGTTGTTTTTTGCCTCAAAATCACTTCGCCCAGACTGCTTCTCCTTGCTCAGCTTTAGGTCACTCTCTCGGAGCAGGTAGCAAACCAGCCATTTATAAGCTGCTAAAGGAACTGAGAAAAAGGGAAAACCAAAATTCTTAACATTCACATTTATAATGCATGAAGTCACATGCAGATTCTACTGCAGTCTCAGTTTTTGTTACCTGAGATGAAAAGTAAAGTGTTAATTAATCAATCCACTAATATGACATTTTGCCCATTACTGTAGATGTAATAAATAACATCTGGGTAAGATAGTCAGATTGTAACTGTACAGTGAAAACATACCATGCCTGACCATACACTAGCTCAAATTGACCCCAAGCTAAAAGACAAGATATATCCACAGCTCAATTTAGACTTCTGATTCAATCAAATTTTTGTAGCTTGTTACTTTCTTCCTATATTAAGACTTAGGTCTGCAAGGTACTCAGTCTCTTCTGAGAATATAAGAACAGAAAACAGTCCAAATTTCATGGAAGCACATGACTTCTAATGTTGCAAAGGTGGCTGAAAGTAATCACATTGGAATGACCTGCTTTGTACATAAATGCGTTGTATTTTTAGAGCAGCCTCAACTGTTTAGGAAAAAAGTACTTCAGTATAAAGTCCTTGTATGAATCCTGCTTGCTTGTGTCTTAGCTTAAGATTTAATGTAGAATATTATTTAGGCAATTTAGGCAATTGTGAGTGTTCACATGCTGCCTAAATTTAGGCACCTAAACTAACAGTCCAGTTTCTAACAAAATGGAACAATAAACAGATTCATATATTTTTAAAACTATAGTCTGCTTCAGTAGGTATTACAAGAGAGGAGACAACATGTGCTTACGTATCAGTTTGTGCTGTGCTGGATTTCACAAGTTGGAGACATACAACAAAGAAGAAAGCAAGCAGTTGTTTTGAACTAGTCTTTTTCTTATAAGCCTTTGGATTTTGAAGTTATTCATATTTTACCCCATAGCTATTGGTACTATGCACCACTATCTGAAGTTCAGCTTTTTTGCAATTATTTGAGCACTGAAGAGGTTACTGAATTCTAGCAATCAACTCGATTGCCCCTTAAATATTAAGACTGGAGTTTCTTCCCCCAGTCTGTTCTCAGTTTCACAGATTCACTTTTGCTCAGTGCCCTGTCACTATCTCATTATCTGCTAATTTCTTTGTTAATTTTTGCCTCCAAGGGCCCATCTGGGCTTACAGTGATACAAAAGTGGGAATGGCATTCATGTCATACTTGATTTGATTATAGCAGAGCAAGCCAGCAAAACTGCGGGGAATTTTCTTTCACCATTACTCATTTTTCTCTATGCAACCAAAAGCAACTGTCAAAAGCAGACACACTTAAAGCCTTTTCAACGTGTTTCTAAATCACTCGTATGGTTTTCTAAAATAATATATTTTAGTGATATAAGGTAGTGGCAATCAATGCCCCTTACAACAGTTTCACCTGAAAACAACAATACAGTGGCAAAAAACCTAGATAACAAATGCTATTTTAGAGGAACAAAAATGGAAGAAAAATATCGTATGCTATCCTCCATTCCAGAATTAAGGCTAGGGACAATAGGACATATTTCAAAATGCAAACTATGTTCTTAGTCAATTGAAATACATATAATACAAAGAAAGTCAGCAAATAGTAATATGACCAATATCTAGTAAGTAGCAGAGGCTGAATCTCACATCTCTGGATCCTTTCCTCTAGAAAGGATTTTAAGATTCTAGAACCAGTTTAACAACAGCAGAAGGCTACCTGAGGAGTCCATGCAATCTTCAACACTAATGGCTGTGAATTTCCAGCCAAGGATATGATGGTAGTCTTGCAAAAAGTTTATTGTTCCTAAAGGGGATTCAAAAGGAGCTTTATCTGAAATAGCAAAGAAAATAAAAATTATTTATGAGAAAAGAAATCAGACTCTTTGGAACTAAGAGCCTATTACAAAGCCATGCATACACTTGATAGGCCAGATGCAATTAGGCCATAACACTTATTTTATTAGGGCCTAGTCCAGCCAAATGAGGACTGGTGGACAAGTGCTGAAAAACCTGACATCACTGCCTATAAGCCATGTAAGATTCAACTCCTATTGCTGAGTTTTCCAGTTCTGCAAGATGCTGCTGAAACTCACTGCTAGAAAACTGAAACAAAATAAATTATTATCTGTAGAACTACTGGATATTGCTACCAAGTTAGGCGACCTGAACTGTTTTAAGTACAATGAGCAGATGGTACCAAGACTTACAACGACTTTAGGACTAGTTCCATTGAACTAAACTGCACTTCTCAGGGAGTAAGATACTACTTAATGTGATTAGGGATGGCAAAACATCTAGCTAGCTTCTGCAAGACTTAGGAGAAAGAATATTTCTTGCAGCAAATATCTGTGTATTGTAAATGTATCATATGATGGAGTATGTAGCACATTATTTATGGTCTACAAATTGATTAAATGACTGTCAATTGCTTTCAGTATGAAATTACTTCCTAATTCCATTAGCTACACTCTGTTGGGTCCAGCATAGGATTCTACAATGAAAATTTACCTCTTAAGCAATTCATCCAGCTCATTAAGTAGTTGCTGGTTTGCTGAAGCAGGACGTTGTTATCTCCCTCATACGTGCAGTTTGGATCATTGTCATTTCGGATGTCACCCAGACGATTCACTTAACAAGAACAAGTGCACAATTTAATATATTGCAATGTATTAATGGAAGCTGAGAGGGATTAAATAATTATTCTGTGACAGAATGTGAGAGGTGTCTATTCCTGTATGTATAGCTATTGTTACCAACAGATGAGCTTGAAAGTTCACTGTTTAGACTGTGAAAATGAATATACTGGATAGACTTTAGAAAAGTGTGGCATTCATCTTACAAGGGGCATTTCCATCTATAAAGTCTGCATCTTTATTTTTGGAACTGAGACTGAATCACATGTACAGTCTTGTTCTGTCTAAATGCTGGTGCAGATGCTGCAATGGGTTTAGTTCTTTTTGTGGTATCAGGTATAAAATGAACTTTAAAAATATGGATATGAGGGAAAAAACCCTTTCTAAATGTATTGCTAGAATTCAGACACCATGACGCAACAACAGTCAAAGAACACATCAACATTACCATTCTCTTTCTGATCAGTGTATGCAGTAGTCTGTAACTTACTGGCAAGGTAACCATGTCCTCCACAAGCTTCTCGGCACTCCTGGGCTGCCTGCTGAGCAGTCCAGGAGGAGAGTGGTTTGCTGGCAGCAGATAAGGCATGAATCTCACGTCCCATATCAGCCTTTGTGAAAAATAAGTTACAAGTTGAGTAATAACTTTTACACAAAATTTGAGACTGCTTAAAGCCATAGCTATGTGTACTGCTTTATAATGAAGAAAAGAGTAACTTGCAATACATACATAGAATTTTCTGAGATATATGTAAAGGCAGAGCATTTTTGTTTTTGCTGCCACAAATAAACCCTGCCACAACTGAAAAACCTTTGGCACTAACTTTCTTATATAGGACAGCAATAATTTGTGCCAGGTAATGGACACATGGGTACATTTTAGCTCAGATGAGCCAGCTGACATGGCATTGCATGGGACAGTTCACTGCTTGCCCATCTTTTCCTCCCAAACGTGGAGTTATTTTGGTTGAGAATCAGTCCTTGCACAGAGCAGATAGATAAAACTATTTTCTTTGTAAAGGAGTGACTTCCAATGGTCTGATTGTGGATGAGAAATTCAGTATTAAGACTCAAAAGTCTTAACTTTTTTCTCCAAAAATACTTACCCTAATGCATGAATATGAATTGCAAACTCAAGCCAGACTCACAGTCTGTGTGGGAATTAAGATTAGTAACATTTCAGAAAGTTTTTGATATATGCCCCCTGCAGTATCATTTACAACAGTTATAAACTAAATTTGCATTACCATCATATATTTATGATAAACAATTCTGCAAGGAAACATAACCTTAAATTCCACAGAAACCAATAAAACTTCAACCACTGCATCAAAATTAATTTGGATACTTTTCTGAATGCAACTTTAATCATTACTTCGTATCTCCCATATTTCTGAGACATTGCTCTAGCATTCTTGATAGTGAGATGGCCTAAGACTTCTAAGTCCTTCATTTAACAATTTCCAGTTTATTATAGTAAGAACTCAGCTAAGAAGAAATATGTAAATATCTCACCTGTCTCTGACTCCTTTGCTTTGTCAATAAGCCTGCATAAAATTCTACGAAGTTCTCAAACAGAGATTTGGAGAAATAATCTAACGCATATGTGGCAGCCAGATAAGGAAGGAGACGCCACTGCTAGAATAAAAATTAAACAGATTTGATCACAAATTGAAACATATTTTTTATAGTTACATCTATAAGTAACTCATAATATTGAACCAACCCATTTGTTTTTACTTTGTTCAAATTGGAAAACTGTTTTATGGAGAAGAGAACTTAACAATAACCATCTATAAACATAATTAAGTGTAACTACTCTCTACACAAGTTACAGTTATGTTATTCTAGTTCATGCATTTTATGAGTTTGTGATAAACATTCTGTTAAACCAGTGCAAAAGTTCACTGAAACTTTGGGGACCAACTATATATATTTTTGCCCTGCGTTTATACAGTGTCTGGCATGCCAGGGCCAGTCATGATTCATGTGTTTCTTCAGTACCAAAATGAGAGAGGGTGTAACTCTTTCAGTTGCTTGTTCATTGCTGAATGTACATTAGTGCTGGTTGCATTCTGTAAAAAAAAAACAGGGCTGGGAAGCAGAGAAAAAAGCATCTTTGCTGCTCCATGCAACTCAGATGGACCCACAAAGGAAAAGAAAAACTGCTCGAGGAAGCTTTTGTTGTAGAGCAGGAAGGGAATGAGGTTCAGCAAGCAGAGCCTACAGAACAAGCCAAAACTGAGCAAAATTGAGAGACTTGAAGAATAGTGGGAAGCAGACCTTGGCTTATTCAGTAGAGGTGGAAAGCAGGCAGCTTTTCCTAGTTTGTAGAAACCCATGAAATCTTTCAAAGTTGCAAGACTAAGTACAAACCTAGAAAAAAGCACCCACTTCGCAAGGACAAACTGGGCAGGTTTGTTTTCAGCACTTCTTACATATTAACCTTTCTCATTCAGCAGATCTGACTTTTCTCTATTTCCCGGTTACCCTACATATTCTTGCTCTATTTTTTCAGAGCAAAAGGTGTTTTTCATCTGCATAATCTGCAGAAAAACACTGGTTATATTCCTCTCAAAATTAGTGCTAGCTTGAGACTTCACCACAATGAATGTCATTGATTTCTATACTTTTATAGAATAAAGACTAAAAAAAGAAAAAAATAGCATAGCAGCAAAAGAGGCACTGACATTTTTAAACAAATACTAGTTTCTACATCTGCAGTACTTTCACATGTGCATAGAAGACAGTCTTTCGCTGAAAAGGTTACTATTTTAGAAGACAAATGTTTCTAGGTACTTCTGAGAAAAATGAGTATTTTGGGTTTTGCTATTCCAAGAACTTATGTGAAAAGCCTGATCATGCCAGGAGAAGGTTTTGAGCTGGAATGAACACCCACAGCTGCACTAGAATGACACTTCAGATGACACAGACAACTTCAATTTCACCAACTTCAGTGTCGCTATTTTCACAGAATCACAGAATCACTAAGGTTGGAAAAGACCTGTAAGATCATCAAGTCCAACCATCAGCTAACACCACCATGCCCACTAAACCATGTCCCACAATGCCTCATCCACACGTTCCTTGAACACCATTTTGATCTGCAGTAGCTCTGAATCTGAGTTGCATTACATAAAAGTTTGTAGATGTGAATTCCAAAGTATTTACCTGTGTTTGGTATTCAAGAAGAGGTATTTCTTCTTCATCAGTTGGTCCAAACTGATGGCGAGTTGCTGAGAAGCGAATGGCTATCGATAAGGCAAGTTTTAAATTGGTTGTGGAAATTGCCGTTATCATAATTCTGCCAGTGGACAACGATCCCAGAGCTGCACTAAAACGCTCTTTAACATCCTGAATGAATAAAAGGCACAGACTGAATGGTGATGCAAACTTTTCATTTACCTCCCCCATAAAGATACAACTCTGGTAGAATGATCATGGCTAATTTTGTTTCTTGACACATTCAGATAAGGCGTTCAGGCAAGACTCAAAGTAGTTTCTCTAAACTACTTTGGGATCAGTGGGGTAGCACAAAGAGCAAGAAGTCAGTAAAATCAGTAAGGTGAGTTGAGACATCTCTGAACAGCAATTAAAAAAACAGCATTCTGACTATTTCATGTGAAATTGTAACAACAGCTTTATTTAAGTCAAGATATCTAATACTTCTCAACATGAGAGGACCATGCTCTATCTCTTAAACTACTTATGCCTTTGTATATTTAATGAACCGTATTAATGAAACAAAACATTGATTCATACCTGGATTGAACTTGAGTACTTTCCCTCAGCTGTGACATCTCCAGCTATATTCAGTATGTTTTCTTTAGGTATCCTGACATGGTGGAACATGGCAAATCTGTTTAAACAAATACACACGCAATGTAAAATCTACCTCAATATAGTTTGAGGCGTCTACATTACAGAAAAAAAGTCACAACAAAGACACGATTGCACAATGATCTCAGGCATATCAGTGAACTGAAAACAGTAGCCATTAAGCCAGGTAGGTAATTTTAGGAGAGTATGCCTGGGAGAACAAAGGCTTTCAAACTCAGGGCAGCAGAGGAAATTCAAGATGGGAAATGATTTGTTATCACTCTTAACTTCAGTTTGTTTTTAAAAAATAAAGATGATGCTTAAAAAAACCAAAACCAAGCACTTCACTGACTCGAGGAGACCATGGTCTAGTGATAGGTGTCCCTGCCCATGGCAGGGGGGTTGGAACTAGACGATCTTTAAGGTCCCTTCCAATGCGAACCATTCTATGATCCCATGATTCCATGACTTCAGCAGCTTCATAAGTAAAGAAGTAAACAGCTAATGGAAGGATGAGCAATGTATTCTGTTTGAGGGGAGGGAAAGGTAAAGCTACTTATTAGAGACCTTATACAGAGGCAGTTTGACAGACACTTGCACCGACAGCCCAGAAACCTGAACTTAATTCTCAGCCTGCATGAGTTTAGGTAAGTTACTTAGCTTCATATCTCAGCTATCAAAAATCTTGGGAAGATGAACAACTTCCTTTTCCTGCTTAGAACCTGACTAGGTCATTCTGACTCCCAATAATTCCCAGCCACAAACAATTCTGCTGAACCACATGCTTTACTGAAGTGTTGTTCAGTCCAGTCTGGAGACTGCTTTGGAATAGAGACACTATATATTTTTATGAGTCTAAAATATAGATCTGTGAGGATCATTCATGTTATTGCAATACAAATGAGGACATAGCTGAAATAGTGCCTTGAGAAGGAACTGAGTAGAGAGAGAATTTTCCTTTGCTTAAACTCAAACTAGGATTTCTGTTCCCTGGAATGTGTCATCTTAAAAAGGAAGAGCAAGATAACCTCCTCTGAATTGTGGCACCCTAGCAGCAATACAGAAGGGAGTTGTTAGAATAGGCAGAATGTCCTGAGTATTCATATTCTTCAGGAAGAAAGCATATGAACTGTTTCACCCAAACGGGCAATACAACTTGGCACAATAGCAGTAATATCAGCTCCACTCATGAATATCTCAGTATCTAATAGCACTTGAAAAGCTGCATTTGTAATCAAAGAAAATTCCTTTTTCCTGCCAATACAGGCTGATCTATTTAATAAGGCTCATGAGAGCCAGGTCTTTCACATTAATAAATTGCATAAGGGCTGCATTGCTGCATGTGCTTTAAAATTACGAGTTGTTTCCAAGGAAACAAATCTGCATACTGAATTTATTCAGCCTTAGAGATACACAGTATTTTTGGACTTAGCCACAGAGCAAAGCATGCTATCGTAACCAAGAACCAGCTGCTTACTGGCCTTAACCATGCTACAAAGTGCTTTATTAAGTGCCAGCTTCAGTGAGACAACACTACTTTGTAACAGAAGCAAATTCAGAATTTCCAAAGATCTGATTTCCATCTTTGTAATATTTTTTTCATATCACTGAAAATAAAAAACCCTCATTCAAAAAAGATCTTTCTGTTAAATTCACATTTTCTGCTCCCTATACCCCAAATAAAATCCATCACAACTAAAATTGTATAGCAACTCCAATATTTTTAAGCAGTACCATGCATGTTAAATAGAATTTCAGCTTTTTAATTATTATTATTCATTACTTTAATTACAGAAGAGCATGTGTGGCAAGGTTTAGGTCCCTAGTTTAGCGCTCTCTTTTCCTAGTTACTGTACATCCACAGAACTACAAGAAGCTGCTTCCTCCTAGGCACTTACAATCCAAGCATAAGGCAAGAAGCTACAAACGTGTTCAAACAAATGGTGAGGCACTAACTACTGAAACATACTTTCTTGATATGATACTTGCCAGTCACAGCACATTGGCAGCTAAGCATTGGCATTTTTTTATAAGCCATTAGAGCAAATAAGAATTTTAAGGAGGAATCTGAGTGATGATAGTAAGGGAGCTTCATGGATGTTTATAAAGGATCCCTCCCAAGTATGAAAAGATACATAGAAGAAAGCAATGAAATATTATTTTAAAAAGCTTTTGAATGGGTGATAAAGACTGGAATCATAAGCCAGACTAAAGGAAGAGTTGGCCTAACAGAGAGATGATACAAACTTTGGGGCATAGATTAGGAAGAAATTTCAAAGGGCTCCAGCTCTTGGGCCTTCTCTTTGCAAATACATATTTGTAGCATGTTTAGTCCTGTGTGTGATGAACAGTAAGATTTGTGGTAGTAATGGCAATGAACAAGATGGCAAATTGTCCTTTTGTGTTTTACACTGCAGTGACTAGATCAATTCATTCAGCAAAGCTGTGCAGTTGTAGAAAATTATTTATATTGATACGTGCTTGAAACTCTAGAGTTCTTTAAATGCAAATTCAAATCTACTAATATATAAATCTATATACTAATAATCTACTTTTAGGAAATTCAAGCCTACTAATATTGAACATGTGGCAGATGTGTGCCAAACAAAACAGCTCCCAGAATGACCTAAACAGTTTTACCCACTTTCACCTGTTGTAATACAATCCCAAATAGTTAAATCTAGAGGAAGACTTTTGTTGGAAAGAGTGAAAAATCTTGTAGGAAGTTTTATTATAATCTGTCTGACATAAATATAATGTAGCTAATTCTGTACCACGTAAAAGATTACCTAGATTTATTTTGATTAAAAACCACATGTATACCCTTCTTATAACAACTTTTTTCACAGCTAGTGAACCAGAATACTGAATTTCCAATCATTATACAACAATCTATTTTCTTAAAATCAAATTAGTTCAAGTAACAGTTTTTGAAAGTTTAGATTTTTCCCTTTATATTGTCCATTACAGAGACATTATTTCCTTCTTTTTCTGTAAGCTGCTATCAAAATAAACACATATAAGATGGCAAAAACTTTAAAAAGCAAAAGAGACAGACACAACTAGCAATTAAAAATCACACAGAAAATTCCCGAATGTAAAGAAATCAGATATAATGCCTATAAGCACCAGTGTTGAAAATAAAAGCAGAACCTTACAGGACCTGGGAGTTAGGCGACCTTGTGAGACCATTGCCAACTGCTGTTACACTCCTTCTCCAAGAACTTTGCTATTTGAAATTGTTAGACATACTGGCCAATTTGAACTTGATATCGGAACATATTAAAAATAAATAGTAAGATTTAATGAAGTCAATGATCACATTTCTAATGGTTATTAGCCTCGAAAGCATAGTGAATAGACATGGACCACATCTGTCAACGCATTTAGAGGAAAAATCTCCTTAAAGAATTGAAGAAATATCTTACAATAATGGAACTGTAGACACAGTCATGGGGATATCCTGTACCAGCAAGTCTGGAAAATGGCTAAATTTCACATGGTGATGACAAGACCATAGGTTTGAATGCTACCCTACTTAGGTCCTCTTCTGCATAGCAAATAGTGTGACTGTGATTAAGACCTCTCAGGAAAAAGACAGATAGCTGTCACTTTAAATATATATCATAGGGCTCTATAGTAATGTGCAGCTTTGCATCATGTAACCCACAGGTAATAAAAACTGTATCACACAGATTTCTACCTAGATTAGCTGACCAGAGTGAAGTGCTATTCCAATAGTAGCATTCTTGTTCGGGTTCTTTGGCCAGCAGTTCAGGGAACATTTCAAGCAAAGTTAATCTTCCTGACTTTAAATCATGCAATAGTAATTCATCTGGTGTGCAGTAATGCTGATAAAAAAGGAGCAGCTGGAAAAGCTACGAGCTCCTTTTGCCAGTACTCAATTAATAAGCTGTTACCTATAGTACAAATAGCTCAAACATGCTTTGGTGAATTTCAGCTCACTAAAATGCCTTTCCTGCCAGCTTTTGTTATTGACTACCTTAGAGATGGTGCAGTGACAGCTCCTTCAATCCTTCCAGCCAGAAACAGAAAGCAGGTGAATGCTATTGGAAGGCTGTGAGTCAAGTGATCTCACGGCTGTTTATGGGATACAGTAAACCTTGGGAAGAATAACACTTCAGAGGTTTGGTGAAAAACAGAAGGAAAGAAAACAGCCACATATTCCAGACTGAAACTCACAGAAAGGTTAGAGTTGAGAAGAGTTACAGAGAAGCTGAGGAAAACTGCAAGGCAATATTTTAGGTCTAGTTTCTACAATCAAGGCTCTAATCTAAGAATGCAGCTCTGTAACAGTAATGCTCAATAGCAATGATAAATAAACTTAGCATTTTATAGGCCTCCTTATCCTATCTTAATGGACTTCATGGATGCACAAAGACCCATTCACCCTAAAGTTCTTATAGTGCAAGTGCCAGTCTTGCAAGGAGTTCTGGGTGTGCAGACTCCTGCAACTGTTGAGAGCTAACAGAGCTCTGCTAAGGAACAAAAAAGACTGGTTGAAGTTCACTGCAGATGCAAGGCTGTATTTCTGTGGGTGATAAAACAAATGTGTGACCAGATCTAAATCTACCTTTCCCCATTAGCACTATCAAGTGCCTGTGAGTGTGAACTGGCTATGGCTACACAGTTTTGAGGTACATGTGTGACAAAAATGAGGGGATAAGATAGCACTCTTCAGCAATGTGACTACATCGTAGCAATGTGCGCAGCACTGTATGAACCCACATAGTGTCTAAACTTGACTGTAGAAATTAAGTGGAGAGGGCAAAACAGGGAAGTATCAATGATTCCACTGCAAAAATCACTGTTTTGACTTAAATTGCAAATATGCAAGATGCGTCTTGCAAAATACTTGGCTTGAAAGTGGCACTGTTCACAAGGATTGAAGTATTGATGGTACTGTATTCAGATAATGTAAATACAGGTACAGATATTTTTAACATTTATTTTTATTTATAGCTGCTTCATTACTATTGCTATTGTTTGTGACTCTGGCCAGAGGCTGCAAGACAATGAAAATGTTAAACAAGCTTGTTTATTTGAGAAGCAGGACTGATTTCTACACTTGCTTTCTTACTCACGTCCCTGTACTGTCCCTTTCCCTGTACTGGAACAGCCTCTTCTGCAGCCTTGCAGTGAACCAGACCTGACAAATTATCTGGTTGAAGACAGCCATATTAGTCTTTTTTTTTTTTCCGTCAGATTAGTTTTCAGGCAGTTCCAGTTCCCTAGCTGAGTCCCCTACACAGCTACATAAATGTTTGTCCCAGCACAAAGAAAAAGGCAGTATGGGAGTAGAAGCAAACAACCAAAGAAGCTGAGTATGGAAATTATCTTCACTGAGCTACTGCTTCAGATTGTAAGATGAAGCTCCAAAGCCTATTTAGGCTTCAACTATGTATTACAGCTCCTATCTTCCTAGTGAAATAACTGCAACCACTGCAAAATCTAAATAAGAGGTAAGAGGATAAACACTAGGAGACAAAAACCCCTTGAAGGACTAGACTTCTATTTGTTCTACCCTTAAACTGGCAGAAGCAGAATCTTAATGTATTATTGGCACTGATACTGAAATAGTAGCAAAGAAAAAAAAACAAAACTGATTAACCATTTAAAAGTCATCTGTAAAGGCCTGGAGGTTGTGTGATGTATGCCATCTTCACCAATATAGAAGGAGTTGTATTGAGGGCTTTCAGAACCTGCAACCTCTTTCCAGAAGGGATTATTTTACACCATTTATTGCTTTTCTGCCCAATAAATCCCCTTCACCCATTTCCTCTTGGGTGTTTTGGTTTGTTTTCAGTGTCCAGAAAACTGAATCTGGCCCCAGTGATGACTAGAGAACACGCTGAATGTCTTAGCATGTTGTATGTGTGGAGAGATTGATTACATTTTAATTGTACGTGAAAGGTTGTTAAACAGCTCATAAAAAACTTCAGTTTTCCAAAGTCCATCATTATAATGAGATACAGCTAACAATTCTTCTTCCCCCAGAAAGATTCTTTTCTCCCCTACAAAGAATTCAGTTAAAATAAATAGCTTTCTGTCTGGCAGTGGTTTGCTGTATCTTTAATAGCTTCATTTCACTAGTCCTTCCATATAGGTTTTGCCTGCTCAACAAACTGCATACATTTTATCAGTGGATACAGCTGAACGAGCTCAGAGCATGTTTTACAAAAACAGGCGTGTTAAGCACCACTTCAGAAACACAACTGTAACTGATTTCCAAACTCTTCCTCACACAGATTCAGTTGGGCATCATTTCTGTTTCTGGAGTGGGGAAAGCAACAATTCACTGCTAGTTACAACTGGACATGAAATTGGTCCACCAATGATTCAGTGGCAATCATTTACTGACGTGCACTGCAGTAATGGGTAATTTTGGTAATGTTACATTAGCCAGAGTAGACAAAAAAACCACCAAGGGGAAGAAACAGAAATGCACATCAGCACTTACCCAAGCTCTTGCTTTATGTTCCTCCTCTTATGCCTGCCATGCATTTTATTGAAAAGCCCCTGGATCCCAAATACCCAGAGCTTTTTTCAGTGGTTGTTTTTTTCCTCAGCTACTTCCATTTTGGGACCTCAGTGAACAGCACATTTCAAAGACTGCCAGAGCACTAGCAACAGGTGGACATTTTTATGTTATAAAAACAAAGACCGAAGCACTTGCATCCCCTGGTGGCAGTCTGATTTATTTTTTGGTAACAAAACACAAAACCTGTCTAAACTCTCCATAAGAAAAATTTGAGTTCTATTTTTAACCATTTATGTATTGATTACACAAATTGTTGTAAATGACAAAGAGAAAGAAAAATATTTTAAAATATTTTAAAGTGATTTTGTCTTTTTTGTCAGGGTAGCTGAAGTTACAAAGCCTTGCAAAACCCATGTCATTTTTGGACATTCCAGTTACAAAGCTATGAGAATTATTTGGAAAGACAGACTTGGAAGGAGCAAGGCAGTCAATTGGATTTACACTGCAAAAATTCCCACATTACTTCTGAAATTCCTTCTCTTACAGAAAACATTACACTCTGCATTAGCAGGAAACCAGCCTTCAGCCAAATGACCCAAGAGATTAATTGTTTTCCAAAGCCAGAAGGGACAACTACAATCACCTACTCTGTTCTCTTACATAGCATAAATCAATGGCATTTTCCAAGGAAGCTCTGGAATTTCTTCCCCATGTCCTATATAAGTGTTCAGGAGCTTAACTCTCTGTACCGATATTGAAAATTAGTAGCATAAACTTTCTGAAGTGCAGCAACAAAATCTGACATCTCTGCCAGAGATGTCAGACTCTGATCTTCACTCTGACCACTTATCCTGAGTGTCACTACATGGAAATATATCTGATTTACTAAGTGTCTATGGTAGTTGAACCAGACTTCACACATACACTCAAAAAACTGGCAAAGCATGCAGTAGAGACTAACACTTGTAGTCACAGCATAATGGAATGTTTTCTCATCACCACATACAACAAGCTTCTACACTGTATGCTGTGCTTTCTCTGGGATAAGCTAAGATATTAAGATTACTAAACTGCTTAGGAGAACACCTTGACAAGGCCGTGTCTGGTGGCCCAGGATGAAATGTCTCCCTGTAAATCTTGGCATTTTGCAGATCATGCAACCAACGGTCCATCTTCTAGACTGGCACTGCTTGTCCTCTCTGCAAACAAATGCAGAGCTATGAAGCTGAAGCTACTACCTCTCCAGGCCCCATCCAGGCCTTTGTGTACCTCTGAGAAGCAATGCGTACAAGTTCTGACATTTTTGACAGCTCAGTGTGAGCAGGAAGGTTGCAAAGCAAAAACTAGTTCTCTAGTTCTTGTGAATGATGTTGGCACCTAGCCTCAGACCTCTCCAAAGAAAATAGCTGAGGTAGATCAGGAACAAAGGCTCAGTTTTCAGCTGAATGAAGGGTATCTGTTGGTAACCTTGCGCTCCCTCATACCTCTATCTTAATCTGCAGGTGCTGTCCTACACTTAAGCTTTCTAGTGCAGGGGCTGTCTTAATCCATACTTAAGAGATCTAGATCCATGACTGGGGCTCCTCAGGCACTGCTGTTAGCAGAAAATAATAATTTCTTTTTAAAGCAGCATATGCAAAGTAAACAGAAAGATTAGAATGCCCTGTAATTGCTTTAAATGACATGTGATGTCATAACTAAGATAAGGGATTCCATCTGACATTAAGATAGGAAGTTATTGGTACCTCTTACTTACAGTGTATTATGTGGATTATCATTTCACGTTATTCAGTTATTACTGATATTTTAAGAAATGCTCTATTTTTTCCCAGTAGATCAAAGGATAAATGAATTTTAAAATTATGTGCATTTTGATGTTATGTGACAAGCACACTCTTCTTCCTCGTGTTGCACATAAAACTATGCTGCAAATTAAGAATGAACAGCAGAATTTGACCATTTCTACAGAAATATGAAGCTGAATTACATTTAGATTACTCAGGCCCATGTTGCTGTGCCATCTGGTGGCTACTAGTTTGTAATGCAGATGCAGGCAAAAATACCCGCCTAAACCCAAACCCCCTTCTTTTCCAGGCCTTTTCTCCCATTTTTCCTCTATAAAATTTAATTTTCTATACTTTTTTTTCTTTATTTCATATGTGTCTTCAGGCAACAGAGTATCAATGAGTGAGAATAATCTATATAAATATAAAAGCCAGTGCTATTTTTGCCACTACAGGCTTCTTGGGTTATCAGGAGGAGGCTGGTACAGACAACAAACTACAGAAGATCTACGACCTTCTGGAAAGCTAGTCAAAGCCGTTACATTTGAAAGTAGGATACCTTAAGATGTCTCTACTTTGTTTACTGGAATGGCATGTTATGAAGGACAATACATATATCTGTAACAAACTGAATCAACAGAAAGAGGTAAATTTGAGGCATAAAGAAGTGACCTCCCCACCCTTACTATTTTAGGTCTCTCTCTTTACACAGAGCTATGTAACTAATACAGGGGTTTAAATCATAATTTTTTCATAATGGCTGATTTAATGCAGAAATCTATCGCAATTTCTCTCCTCCACATCAGATGCCTTTGTTTAGTCAAGTAGAGACACAGTAAGGCCATCGAAGTCCATGACTCACAAATGGAGCCCAGGTACTTTTTTATTTCAACTGTACACAGAGAATACAGAAAAAAATAACTAACCTTCTCCTTCTCTTCTGCACTGAACAGGATTAGTCCAGAAATCCCATGGTTTAAAGAAGATACTTGGTTTCTCTACTGGGTCTCATTAATCTTATGTCTTTACTAACAATAAACCTTGTCTGTGGACCTCCATTAGCATTCCAGTGGGCTGGAAATCAACAGACTAATTAAGGGCTTACACCCAGATGGGTGGAGAGGCTGATTAAGTTCTTTACTCAGAACTTAATGGATTTGGGTTTTTTTTTCATTATTATTGTTGCAGAGTCTATCACTGCAAGAATGCTTGGGGATATTCAGAGTATAAGTGGCACTTCATATTTTAAAAAGTGAGAGAAGTAGAAAGGCTATCGTTATACTGATAGAAAATACTGAAATTCAAGATTTTTCAACCTGGGTGTTTTTTTAGAAATACCAACAACTTAAAACCACCAGTGAATACCTCAGAAGTAAAGACAGAACTGACACAGGAGGATATTTGCACCACTAGTGTGACATAATCTAGCATGTTTCCTCCTTCAAATGGATTGACTTACCCATGATCCAACCCATTCTGCCCAAGTTTCTTTCCTATGTCACCTACCATCACACCTGGCATTGGTAGGAGAGTTTTTGTATCTCGAATCTGCACAAAAGTAGAATGAAACATTATTTCAGTTGTGGAACAATGGAAGTTATTGGTTGAACTTTTCAAACAGTGAAAATATTCCCAACTTGTATTCTGTTATTAATGCTAAAGAAAGCTCTCTGTTTTTTTCAAGCACATAATCCTGGATATAACTTGTACTTACCTATCCCCTCATTCAGGACATAGATCCCTTAATGAAAATTACTTAGGCAATATGACACTAATTACATCACTGTGTTAAACATGCCTTAACACTGATGACTGCTTTCATCAGACTAGCATTGAAACCTTCTTCAGGCGTACACAGACATAGTAGGAATTAATGGAACTTTTATGTAACAATCAGCTTTGTGATATTCCCTGATTTTGTAATAAATTCTGCTCAGTCTGCAACTAGTTAATTTTACTATGTACAACTTCTCTACTGCATTGCTACATTTTCTAATGCCTTTAATCTTATAAACTGATCTCTGTGGTAGAACCTTGAAGATTTCATGCAGATCAGCCTGCAGCATTGGCAGACATAAATCATCTTAAGCTTCGTCCAAGACTTTCAGGACTTCACAGAGCATAGGTTAGTTCTAACTATATAGGTAGTGTGATAATCTGGAGGCTTCTCAGCTCTTTCATATTTTCAGAATTTTTTGCAGAAAACTGAGAGTATAAAACTGGCTGTACAACTGTCACAAAATCAGCAAATATTTAAAAATGGTACACTTGTTACAATTGCAATAAATATTGAAGGCATTAATTAAAGAATCTGCTGGTCAGGTATAAATAACAGCATAACAGAAAGTCTTTGATTTGAACCCACTCCCCCCAAAAAAGAAGAAAATATTAGCAATATTTCTACCCTACCTGTACAATAAAGGAATGTAATCCTTGGCACTGTCCATCAGGAGTATAGAGCTGGGCGTACACAACTGCATGAGTGGCATGTTTCCCCATATTACCAACCCAGAACTTTGCAGCTTCAAAGTCAGGAGTATTGATGATAAATTCCTGTAGACAGGAAAGAAAGGAGCAAATGATAGAAATCATAAAAGTCAACACATGGCTACTTACTTTTTTTTTTTTCACAACCATGGTAATATTTTGAAAACATCCATTAACTGCCAGGGTTTCATTCTGTACTCCACTCCAACAGCTGAGATCTCTCTTATTGTGCTCAACTTTGGAGAGCATACGTGCAGCTAGGAAAAATTTAGAGCTGAAAAAGTTCATTACTTCATTGTAAAGCCTGAAATTCAGCCTTTTAATTGCTCATTTAAGCAGTTAAAAAAAAGTAAAGCAAAGTGATGGACTCAGAAGCATTTCCTAGATCTTAGGTTAAGCTGAGCTGTAAGTCCATGTGAGGGACTGTGAGAGATGTTTCAGCTGGGAGGGCTGAAACCTATGCAGGGACCACCTCCTTCTTATGCAGTTTTGTATGGAGAGGAAGCCTGGTTGACAGTGTGAAAGGCAGCACACTTCCCAGCTGGGACAAGTGGAAGACCATGAGTAGTGGGAATTCTGAAGAATACATGTATCCTGAAATTTAGACATAGCTTCAACATTCAGATTTTTAGATTCCAAATAGAGTGCTTTCTGGATGGAAAAGAAATCTGAACTCGGAGCTTCATGATCTTAACAAAGATTTAGTCATTTCACTCACTTTTACTGCAGTGCACTAATCACCAGCCTAAACCTCAATTTATTTAAATGGAACTTTTCATGCTGCCAATCTCACAAGTTCAGGGGTTTTTTTCTGGAAAGGGATCTGACTGTCCATGTTGCACAAATGATCACGGAATTGCTTGTATATGAAAAAGTGCACAATGGAATGTTGTTCTACTGAAGAATATAAAATGCTTTGTTTCAAATCTATGATTCTCATTTCTCATTCTTTTGAAGCCACTTCATGATGTGACATCGTTGACAGTAATAGCACCCAGTTCTGTATATTATAGTGCAATATAATGCCACTGTCTTTGGGGGAGATGATAAGCCTACCTTCCTGGGACATTAAATAACACATTTTAAATTCAACTTGGCATAAACCAAGCATGTAGATGACAAGGAGAGAAAGAAAGTTCTATCAGCCTCTTCTCTTAACTTTTATTTTCTTCTCAACGTAAAACTACAATGAGTTCTATTCATTTACTGAAAAAATATTAGGACAATGAATTTATTTCTGCAGTAGTGTTGATTTCAGAAAACCAATTATGAATAGTAAGCAGTATCCTAATGGAAAAAGCAGTTTATTGTTTTCTTCTTTGGGTCTCTTTGATAGTATTTTTATCTCTTTTTTGTATCTTTTTCTCATCCTCAGGAAATAATCCTAATCTTCGTATACAAAGCCTGCATATTTAAAGACAAAAGACAATTTAATCTGCATATCCAACTATTCCTTAAGAGAAACAACAAAGGACATAGATGCTATCCTTATTTTATATCACAACCAGAAGCTAAAATAACTACATGTACAAGAAAACAGAAATTGCTGGGTTTATTGTAAATATTTATAATGTAAATATTTGAAACTTTTTTACATTTGAACTTGATTCTTTCTTGTTAATCAAAGAACTCCCTGAATCATTCTGCCCTGTTAGTAAATAACAGAGCTTAACAGTGTCAAACATTATTCCTGTGCATTAAGGACTAACCTGAGTGCTACGATCAAATGTGGCAGTAGTCCGTATGCCTTTGGTATTAGTTCCATGGCTGAGTTCAGTGAGAGCAAAACATCCAAAAATCTAAATAAGGAGATATAAGGCACAGTTCAAGTGTACTTTATTATAGCAATTAAAACTGTAAGATTTCCAAATGATTGCAAATTCAGCTGTTGGAAAGTAACTTGCAATTGCAAGAAACCAATCAAATGCAACCCTAAGGCTAGGACATCATGCCTGCAGTAGGGTAACAGGTATTTTTTTACTTTGCTGATGGCTGACTCATTCAGGCAGGTACAGATTATTACATCCACTGACTAAGTTTTCAGCTGTCTGGGTTGAAAGAACTGTTGAGTGGTAAAAATCAGCAAGTCTGCTTGCACTACATGCAGTTCTGGGAACTCCCAAAGTCAGGGGAAAAACAGAATGAGGCTGTTTATTTTTAAAATTGCAAATAGCCTACATAATTGAAGGGGATAAATTTATACCAGATCAATGTATGGATACACTTGGTTCTCAGCAGCATTTGGGAACACTGCCTGCTTGAAGCCATGCTGAAATGTGAATACTGCAACCCCTTACCCTAGACTGGTTTGGCCTGTAGCACATACTCTCCAATAAAAAACCTCTGAAAAGCAAGAATAAAAATAAAAAGAAAAAACTGAAGCCTCAGGCAAAATTATTCTGACAAACACATATCCTCAGGCTTTTGCTTAGACTGAGAGTCATTAAAAGAATTCATCCTGATCTTCAACATGGGGTATCCAGTCAGAACTATGTAGCAGTATATTGTTGTCTATGAGCAGGTAGATAAACGCACAATTTCAGAAAATTAAGTAAGCAAGCAAGGTGAATCGTTGGCAAAAAAAAAGAAGATAAGTACTGATAAAGAATAACAGAAGCAGCATGAAGCTCAGTTTATACATATCTCAGGGTGCGCTCAGCATATATACCTTGCAAAATCGAAGAGGGTCAGGCCAGACAGTGAATGCTGCCCATATGGCAACATGGCATAGAAAGGAGAAATTGTTTAGGATTGGCTCTTTCTATATCAGATAGGCTGCACTTATTCTGCAGCGTAGTTGGTCCTGAGTCTCCATTGGACTCCATGTGGTGTTTCTGTGGCATTATTATTTTCCGTTTTATAGCACCAGAATGAAATTTTTATAGCAGCATGGCAAGGGTATGTGTTGCACGGTGTATGATGTAGATGTGGGAGATGGGAGTGTTTGAGCGTGCAAAACTTGCTAGCATACTCTTAAAGGGCTGTGGACAGAGATTAAACTGGTGTGCTGTCGTCTGTATTGCCTTTTGGGAGAAGTCCCCAAGCTTTGTCTGCATGTTAACTTGGACAGGCTAAAACAGACCCAGGAAGTGGCACAATAGCTAGCAGTGAGGATAGCCAGGGCTCAGTGCTTCCATCTGCTCCTTGATCTTTTCTTTTGCTATTTAGAAGTACCTAGGTACGTAAAGAGATCAGAAACAACACAAAGGTGCAGGTGGTGCCACGGTTCTGATGGTGCCCAGTTCTCACAAGTTATTAAAAAAAAAAAAAATTTACCTCCATGCTATAAACTTGTGTCATAATGTCTGCAAACGTCTTAGAAGCACTCAAAATTGTACAGGCAAATACCTGTAAAAACAGAGAATTATGAATGAAATCAGTGACCCCATGATGGAAAGCACAAATTGCATATGCATAATAATTTGTAATAGTGATGTCTATTAAAGAGACCAGGGAGGGTAGGCTGCACAGTAAACTACTACCTAGACTACAGCTGGACGAGCTAAGTCAGGATTTGGTCTTGTCAAGGCCCCTTTACAGAGGACTGAACTTTTCACAGCTATAACGTGTTCAAGCCTTCATTGCAAACTCTTAAAAATGCTTGAAGAGCTCACTCTCCACTTGAAGTCCCCTTGAGTAAAGTAAAACTTTAAGACTATTCTAGTTTGTTTTATTGCAAATGGATTGGGAACTGAGGGTAGCTGCTTCAAGACCAGACAAGAACACTGTTTTTAAAGCTACCTTCAGTTTTTCTAGATGGATATTCACATAACAAAACTATAATTCCCAGACCCTCCCCTGCCATGTGAACAGTAATGATTAATTAATTCAACTAATATTATTTAACCAGTTATGTTAAGTATTCTTTCTGAGAGACTCATCTAGGGACCAACTGATGAACAGAATCCCAGTCACTGATGTCAGTGAGAAACTTTACACTGGTTTCCGTTCCTTCTACATTCTGCCCTGAATCAACACACTGAGGGTGAGGCAAGGGAGTTTCTGATACCTGTATCTGTAGCAAAGACACAGCCACCAAACAGGGCCCAACAACCAAGTTCTTTGGCTGCTAATGCCATAGAGAGGAGGCAGAGAAGTAGACAAAAGAAGGTGGAACTGTAGGCATCAAAATATCTTTCTGTAGCTCTGCCTATACTGCTCCACCTTTACTTTCCAGGTGGGATTCCAGTGGAGACAGTGCTTAAGGACAGAGATCTACTAATTTCAACCCACAGCTCTCCGATTCGTCTAAACAGTTAAAATGAATTTCATTTTTGAAAACAAAGGACTGGGAAAAGATACAGCTTTAATAAATTAGGCAGAAAGCAACAGAATTACGGTATTACAAGACACTTAAATTCAAATATACACCACTATATCTTTTGAACTGTACTTACACCACAATGTAAGAAATACTGGAGACATGGAGACCAATCGTACATTCCTATACAGGTAACCACATTAAGTATCTTTAATGGGTTCTCTATGATCTCTTGCTGAGTGAGAAAATCATACTCAAAGAGCCTTTTACAGCGCAGGAATGTCAGCTCCTGATATTTCTCACGGCACAAGTCTTCTCCAGGATGATGTGCAAAGAGAGGATCACTTTCCAGAGCAGAGAAGATTCTGTTCTTCAGGGAGGGAAAACTGACATATTAGTCTAAAAGCACTAACAAAACAAGTTAATGTTCTTCTAGGATAATACTAGGCCTCAAACTACGTTCATTTAATAGGAAGATGTAAATTTATAAAGCCAAAACTCCAGAGAATTAAAAAATATATTTAAACAGTCTGTCATTATATATACAGTTCATGCAGCTAAATTTTATGAAAGCTCCTTCATCCTGAAGTAGTAAGTGTGGGACTGATTCACTCTGAATGTAAGAGAACAGTATGGTAAAACTTACTTGCTTTTTATAGCAGCTTCATTATTTCACTATACGAAGCTGCTGGCAGGATCTAAAGGGCAATGGCCCTCAATCTGAGAATAAAGGTTAAACTCCAGGGGTTACATTCAGTTAGAAACATGCCATAATGTTAAAGCCATTAAGGTACTACAACTGCTTTGTTCCCAGATGAAAGAAGAAATGTACGCCATTTAGTGGAACCATCATATGCAGCCATTCAATATGGGAATCTGCATCTTTTAATGTTTTCATTTGGATCTTTTTTTTTTGTTAGGTGATACACTGTGACTTTTTTTTACCTTGGATGTCTGCGTCTTCAAGATATCCACATCTTAATTGTCTTTCATGTGATTTAGAAAAAAAAGTGCAGTGCCTTAGGCAAAATCTTTTTAAAAGGTCTTTAAAGTCCTTTCCTCCTCTCTGAAGACAATGACACAGTAAGAAGGAAGAAAACCAGATTTCCTGTGCTTTTCTTTGAAAGGTAGGGTCATTCCCGCTCTCTGTATGAACAACGCTATTTGCCCACACAGCTTTGAAACTCCCTCAGACATAGAGCACTTGTGTTTTTTCTATGCTCTTAAGTGTATCAGTCAGATGCAGAACAAGGCATTTCTGATTTCTCTGATCCACCTCCTAAGATTTTAACAATTATGGTGAATGTTCAAGATTAGCTTAAATCCATGTAAAGGTATACCACCTTCAAAAAAGTCAGTTCTGTCTCCTCCTACATCTCCAAGTCATGCATTCCCACACCATCTCTTGTGCTGCTATTAATCTCTTTTTTAGGTAGGGTTAACTTTCACTGAGGTAGGCATGCTAATCTGTCCAACTGCAATGTCACATAAGCATTAATGCAAGCACAGAAGATCATGTCAGTCAAAGGAAGACAGAAATACCATGTTTGACAGTGGCATGAACTTAGCTCAGCTTAAGTGTATTGTAAAACCATGGGATATATAATTTACTGCAGAAAGTACAGTAAAGAAATATGGTAGAATATAGTTCTTTCTCAGTTTGAAACAAATGCTGAAGTTCTGTCATGTAGTACCTGCTGGTCCCCCCTGTACTAATGTTCAGTAATGAAATAAGCCTTATGACACAGCAAAGTAGGTTGCTTAAAAGTTCAGTTCTGTTCTGAAAATCGGATGTGCAAAACCAATTTCTTCATGCTCCATATCTACAGAGCATTATTAAAGTAAATACTCTCCCTCTGAAAATCACAGTTGCCTCTACTGATATCTCCAAAATTAAAACATGCTTACAATTCTTGCAAAGTTTACCTTAAGCTGGATGATATCTTCGCCATCTAGTAACACTGCCATCTCTTTCCAGTTAAAGGAAGCCTTCTTACGATATTTGCAAAGCGGTCCTTTAGAGAAATCCGGTAGCAAAGTATCCCATGAGCTTTGGCTGCCAGTGGCTTCTTTCAGATTCAGTGTGGATGCCATTGTTAGCTAAACTGCATCAAACAAGAAAAGATACATCACAAACTGAAGCACCGCAGATGTCTAATTTTTAATAATAAAAAGAAATCAAAAGGGTTGTTAATTAAATCCATAGACTTGTTCAAATGTATGAGTACAGCAGTGCAAAGCCAACTAAAAGCTTGCCCTTCCATTTTTCTAGTTCAATTGGCTTGCTACAAGCTAAGAAAAAAAATGCCTTTGATCAAGTGTAAATGAATTACATGGTCTTTGTTATTAAAATATGAGCTAAACCTTTTAAAATAAGCAAAATATGAAACAGGGACACCACTGGTTAATATTGCACAATAAGAAAGGGGGGATCAGGCAAAAACCCAACATGTCTTAAATAACATAATGTGAGAGTATTTGTTACCTTGCTTCTAACTTAAATGCAAAATCATAAAATTTTCTATTTTATGCACCCAAACATGCATACAAAGCCCTGTTCAAATGCAGGAGATGTCTGTATTATCTCCACATTACTAGTTAACATTTAAACAACTTTTAACTAAATGGCATTTTGGTTATACGTTAAGGTTTGCTTTTATAGAACTGAAGTGATGAGCCATTGTTTGTGCATGAACGTGAGACAGAAGACATCAGGGTAACAGCAGGAACTCTGCCCTTATCTTCCACTGGTTGAATAAATGAAACAGTAAGTGGGTAACAAAACCTTTATTTCATGTACCCCAATTGCAAGAAACAAATTTCTGTAAAATTCTGCATATTTGCATCTCCTTTGCCTGATTTAATCTTGTCCAGAACTGGGTTAGCTCCCACAGATCCACTCGGCTATGTGAACACTACACTACCTGGGTGTATCTGCCCAGGCCATTAGGAGTATGGTGCAGAAATAAATAGGTGGCTTTACACAGGGGAAACATAAACACCTCCAGCCCTGTATACAATTCCATTGCTTTGGTATGGTGAACGTTTAGAATTGTGAAACTAGAACAGTATCAGCATGCTGTCCATCACTAACACTGACTTGAACAGAACAGGTGAATGGGCAAGCAGGAGGCCCTGTCTGCAATGGGTCCGTAAAACGTACAGATTAAACCTGCAGAAGTGAAGTAAAATAAAACTATCACAGTAGTGACTTCTACAAAACATAGGGCATTTCTTCTACATGGAAGATGCAGTTTGGGAATATTTTAAGCACGTAGGTATGCACTACTCTTAAATGTCATATCTCCATACTCAAGAATAAATGTTAAATAATACAAAGTATGAACTTTGCAACCACACTTTATTTTTCCCTCTTTCTTCCCTAAGTTTAAATTTTCATTTCTGTTATTTGGTGGCTTGTAACATTTTCAGTCTGTCTTCCCACTAAACATTTTTTCTGTGCTGAGCTGATCTCAGACTCTTGTGTATGTGATCAAAAGCAGTAAGACTGCGTGAAGTCTGCTGGTATTTTGTTGTGTATGTATATGGGTCATGCAAGTGCATCGCAAAACTTCTCAAAACCAGCAGGATTTCACTATCAGTAGCTACAACCGCACTGGCTTTGGAGAAAACAGGAATCTCACTTTTTGTTATACCCTGGCCCAAAGGGTAAGGCTTATGCCTCTGCTGCTTCCAGACACAGATGTCAGAGTACCCTCCACTGCTACCTGCTCGTATCACACCCAGCAATTTCTCTCACTTCATGCAGATGCCAGAGATCTGTGTTATGCCTGTAAGATGCAAAAATTATCGGGCAGGGGAACAGAAGCTGGCCACATTACAACAAGGGAACTGGCTGGAAGAAGCAATTCTCAAAGGTACTGGGAGGACATCCAGGCCCAGGGCTGGCCGAGGGCTCAGTATGGACTACGAACATAATAAAGTACAGAAACTAGTAGTTTGGCATTCTATTTTTTCTGTCCCTTTTTTCCCCTCATCATCTTGATATATCTCCTTGCTACATTTGTTTTCTTTCAACATAATCCTCTTATGGAGGTATTTTTCTAGCTCTGGACAGTATGCACACAGTAGAAGAGAACTGCAGGATAGTTTTTCTGCATGTAACTTCTGAATCGGTTCCAGGAAGGTGCAGTTCCAGTACTGAGAAATAGATGTGGAGAGAAAAGAGGGAGGAAAAAAAAGGGCATTGGGAAAGAGCATTTCAGCCTGGAGCCAAATAAACAAACATTACTCTTCTAACTGGAAAACAGATAATTCAGGCAGAAGTTCAAAGCTTCTGGCTCAAAACAGAGAAAAATTTACATCAAAATACTGCAGTTAGGACATCTAACTTTATTTACATTGCAAATCAATTCGATTGCTCAAATGAGAAAACTTAAGCGTTCATAAAAAAAGGATCCTGTACTTCAAAAAAATTACAATTTCTCTCTCTGCCTTCACACAATGTTTTAATATAATTTGGTTCCAAGCAAACAGTTTCAAAACTATTTAGGAAACCAAAACAGTCATTTACAGTAGGAAAGTAATAAAGGACTGCCCACAGTGTTAATTTCAGCCTTGCGCTGATAGAACTACTGCAGTTTCACTGAGAAATGCTGAGTTGAAAACCTTTTTGTACGGAAGGTGCTCCTGCTAGTAACTCAGATCCACGACTGGACAACTACGGTATGCAAATCATGACGGCATATTTCAGCTTGCAGTGTATTATCGTGAATTATCTTCCATAATTATGACAGAGCTCAGGCACCCGGCAGCTGTCAAGAATAATGGTACAATGGTATTGTACCCCTATTCTGTCAGAAACACCATTTTTCGGTAATGCAGAACCACTAGAAAATAAAATAAAAAGCTAGCGATGGCAGTTGCCTACAGGAACACAACACCGGAGAGGTTAAAGGCAGGGAAATAAACCACTTCTAAAGAAGTCCTTTGGGGTTTCATCGCACAACCGCTATTTGAACTGCCTAAATTCAGGGCGGGGCCTCGTTTCTGCGCGGAGGAGGAAAAAAAAAAAAAAATTACGTAAGGTACTCCGTTTTACTACATAAACATTCCAAGATTTGTTTCCTTGAAGAGTCGGGCAGCTGGGGGCCTGTCAGGTTGTCAGTCAGCGTCCCGGTTTTGAGTCCGCTTTCAGAAAGGCCTGTCTACGCTGAGGCACCGCAGTCGCTGTCACGACGATACAGACCTTCCTCGAAGAAAAGCCAGGAACACGGTAAAAACCCCCCAGCCCACATCGCTCCTGGGAGCGAACGGCACCCCGTGGTTTTCAGCTGCACTACGGCACCGCAGCAGTTTCTCACCGCGCCCCACACGGCGGCAGGTCCGGCTCCCCGGGGGGGGCTGACAGGAGGCGCTTCCCGCCCGCCCCGGCCGCGGCCCTTGTGCTGTGAGGCGGCACAGCCCGCGGCCGCCTCTCTTAGGGCGTCAAAGCCCCGGCCTGGGGTGAAGGGACGCGGTACCCACCTGCGGCCGCCGCCGTCCCCGCCTCAGGAACTGACGGGAGCAGCCTGCGACGCGCCCCGCCTCCTCCCCCTGGGTGGCGGCGGGAGTGGCGGGGCGGCCATGGGGCTGGTGGGAACGGCGGCTGTGCGGGATGGCGGCGCCGCGCTGCCCCACGGCTTCTGGGCGGCGGTGCGCGTCTGGCTGGAGAAGCCGCAGGTGGCCAACAGGCGGCTGTGCGGCGCCGCCATCGAGGCGGAGGGGATGGTGCCGCTCGGGGAGGGCGGGGAACCGTCTCCCCCTCTGGCCGCCGTGTGGGGAGGCGGGAGCGGCGCGGGGCAGGAGGGGCGAGCGGCGTCTGCCGGGGCTGCGGAGCTGGGCCGGCTCTGGAGGGAGGTCCGCGGAGAACTGCCGGCGGGGCGCGGGAATCTGCCGCCGCCCCTCACGCCATGGGGTGTGCCAGGCCGTCGCTCCGAGCTCCGTGCCGTGCTGAGGACGCTGCTGCCCCGGGGGCGGCCTGGCAGCCCGCCCGCCCCGCCGACGAAGGAGCTGGCGGTCCAAGGTGAGTGGGAGCCCGGCCCCGAGGCGGTGAGGGAGAGCGGGATGCCGGCCGCCGGCCCCAGCTCCTGCGCGGGGGGCGGCGGGAGCGTCCGCCGGAGCCGGAGCGCAGCCTGAGGGGGATGCCGAGTCTGTTGCAGAGCAGTCCCATCCGAGACTGTCTCGCGAATGAGATCAATACCATTTTTTTCCTATTTATGGGAGTGCAGATGGATTTTTGTCCGTATCGTGCGCTTAGATTTTATTTTTATCTTTTACCTTTTTTGGTTTTGTGCTAGGAAGTGTCAGCAGTTGAAATACAGATTACAGAGGTGAAACACCTGTAGGACTCTGTTTTAAACAACCCCCGCTTCAACCTTAGGAAAGCGTAGTAGGGTAGGAGCTAATATGTTATGTGTAAGGTACTGCTGAGATGGGGAGAGCACTTGGAGAAGCCAGGCACCCTGCTCCTGAAGAAGAGGTATAGAAAATGCCTCATCTTTTGTTTTCCTTTAAAAGAAGAGATAAGAAGGGCTGTCATTGTCACGACTCCTGTGCTGAGTAAGCTGCCCACACAAAAACGCTGCTTGTAGTGCAAACCTAATTACGGGCTTGTAAGGAGTGAGGGTAGCCTTTGAAAATGCAGAGTTAATGAAGAAAGTAGGCAGCTGTGGCACCTGCCTGGCCAAGCTGAACTGTTTGTGTCAGCTTTCTTATTGTTTATTATTGCTTAAAAATTAAGTTTGATTATTATTTTTTAATTTTTAGGCGCTTACATAATATGATGATGATAATACGCTGCAGTAAATCCTACTAATGTACAGGAACTTATACAGGGTAGAGGTTGACACCTTTTTAAGATAAATTTTGGATAATTTTTGACAAGAATCAGAATTCTAGACACAATTAAATTTACAGTTCAAAAAGACCTGTAGTCATTTACGGGGGACAGCTGATTTAGGATGCTCTTGTGGTCAATGATTCTTACTCTGATGCCTTCAAAAAAAAAGTATGCATTGCAGTTTTATGATTTTTTTTTTTCTTTTGATGTTAAGAGGAGATATTCCTGAACTACATCTAGAGAGCCTATCTGACAAAAAGCCTAGGACAAGTTTTTTTGGTTTTTAATTAATATGTTTAAAATAAAATAATAAGAATGTTAGAGAGGGAATTGGCTAAGGATAGGCTGAGGTAGCAAGACTTGATGTTTGCTCAACTGCTAATCATTTTTTCCTGTCTCACTCAGAAAATTTTGGAGTCAAATTGAAATTTGATTACTTAGCCAACATAGCATTCTTAGTTTGAAGATTTGCAGTTGTCAGAATATTTCTTTTGATGGTAATTGAAAAAAACATTTTAAAAAATGAGGACTTAATAAGTTACTCTGAAGAAATTTCCCTGGGTAAACAGCAGCTAGAAAGATTTTTGCAACTGGTTTATAAAGTAATAATGCATACATATCATACACCATATGTAATATAGTAAATGCTTTTAGAGTCACTTTTTAGGAAGGATCTAGAGAATAAATTAAGATATTAAGATAAAAAAATCAGTAGCATGCAAGTACTACGTTGTATCATGCCATTCATATTTTGCTGCAGTCTCCTTTCTTTTTATTTGTAAGTTACTTCAGAAGAACACACTCTCCCCTTCTCTCTGTTTTTACTTGTGTAGGAGTTACTTGTGGCACACGCATGATTGATGTTAGAGAATGAAATGTGACAAAAGTTGCAGAATATCTTCTTGAAATATAGTAGAGGTGCTTAAGGGTGTGGCCAGCTGTTTGTCAGCCCATCTCAACTCTTCCAAAATATTTAGTGTTTGGAATCTGTCACTGGACATAAACATTTTATTCTACAGGTGATAGATACCACTGAGATCACTAGTGTGGCTGCTGAACATAATATAATACATGCGCCTTCACCTAAAACCAGGTCTTCTCAGGTAGCTTCCCTTCAGAGTTATAAGATACTAATTTAGGGACAGATAGCATCTTTTTTTTTTTTTTTTCTCCACAGTGCTTAGGCCAGGAGCTCTAATTGGGAAAGCTGCATGTCGCTAAGACTAAAGCATAGTTATGCTTAATTATAATAACAGACTAGATCCTGTGTTTGAACACAGCAAAATTGATAGATACTGATAATACTATTGATTATTTTTTAATATTGCGCTGATTGTTTATCTAATACCAGGATGATATGTAAGTCCCCATTAATATGGAATGTGCTTCCGAGGACTTAGGCTTTACTGTGGGGTAGGGCAAAGCAGCGGCTTTGTGCTAGAAAAATCTCATTGTCTAGCTTTTACTTTATTCAGATGTTTAGGTATAAAGAACATCAATAGTCTTACCGATCAGCCGTAGATATTTTGGAAAACATCATGCAGCAGAATGCGAAATTTTGAGAATTCAAACAGTTCAGTAGTTTCAGATGTCAGCACACTGAGAAACAGATCTGTTCTTAGCATTGTGGTTCTTCCTGCGTTGTCCTAGATCTTGCCTCACTAGTTTGCACTTAAAGTACTAAGGAAACAAAAGTTTATTTTGGTGCTAACCAGGATGGTTTCCACCATGGTATAGTATATAACTATTTACATATCTTTTCAGATTTTTACAATGGAACTGTGACCTTTCTGCCTTTGGAGGAAAACAGTGAAGGAAAATATCAGATTAAAAAGTGCAATATTTATCAAGTTCAACTTACACACATAAAAGATGAGGAATGGTAAGTGCTGGGAGTGAGAGAGGAAGCAAACCCTGAATTATTGCAAGGATCACACCATGTTTTATTATTGGTATCTAGGTGATTTGGTTTTTGTAATTTGATGCTTGATTAGTAAATGGCAGTAGTGGTATAATATTAGTGCATAGTGTTCTGTTAAAAATGAAACATCTACAATACCCAAATCAACACAAAACAGATTTGTTTCAAATTTGAATGTATACATTGACTGTATATGTGTGTGGTCTAGAAAGAATATGCGTTCCTCCTAAATTTTCCTGTTGTTTTCATGAATTTCATGAATTCACTTTTACTAGTTAGTCTTTGGATATATTGCTAAATTAGGTTGTTCATCATATGTGAGTCCTCAGTCATTGTATTAAATGTAGCATGGACTCTCATGTACAGTGTTTGAATTGGCAGATAATGAGCTGTCTAACAAAATTCAAGGGAGACTGTTCCATTATTCAGTAACTTCACTGTCTTATTTTCCTTTTGTTTCTGTGTATTACATGTTTCCTTATTCCCTGGTCTACTTTTACACCTCTGTTTGATCTGCTGAATTTTTTCCACTTAGTCATTCTTTTCTCTTTTTCTGAGGTAGCTGAGATAATGAACTACACTGTATTTATACTAAGTTTTTGTTTTAAAGGTCTGTGTCTATTGTAGTTCCAGTTCCAGAAGATTGGTTTTCAGATGGAATCTCATACCCCAAACTAGCATGGCTTGGAAATGAACTTTTGTCCAAACTGGCTAAATGGTCTGTGGAGCAAAAGCCCAATGAGAAACACCTGTAGGACTCTGTTTTAAACAACCCCCGCTTCAACCTTAGGAAAGCGTAGTAGGGTAGGAGCTAATATGTTATGTGTAAGGTACTGCTGAGATGGGGAGAGCACTTGGAGAAGCCAGGCACCCTGCTCCTGAAGAAGAGGTATAGAAAATGCCTCATCTTTTGTTTTCCTTAAAAAGAAGAGGGCTGTCATTGTCATTGTCACGACTCCTGTGCTGAGTAAGCTGCCCACACAAAAACGCTGCTTGTAGTGCAAACCTAATTACGGGCTTGTAAGGAGTGATGGTAGCCTTTGAAAATGCACAGTTAATGAAAAAAGTAGGCAGCTGTGGCACCTGCCTGGCCAAGCTGGACTGTTTGTGTCAGCTTTCTTATTGTTTATTATTGCTTAAAAATTAAGTTTGATTATTATTTTTTTAATTTCAACAAAATTTTAACAAAATTCAAGGGAGACTGTTCCATTATTCAGTAACTTCACTGTTTTATTTTCCTTTTGTTTCTGTGTATTACATATTTCCTTATTCCCTGGTCTACTTTTACACCTCTGTTTGATCTGCTGAATTTTTTCCACTTAGTCATTCTTTTCTCTTTTTCTGAGGTAGCTGAGATAATGAACTACACTGTATTTATACGAAGTTTTTGTTTTAAAGGTCTGTGTCTATTGTAGTTCCAGTTCCAGAAGATTGGTTTTCAGATGGAATCTCATACCCCAAACTAGCATGGCTTGGAAATGAACTTTTGTCCAAACTGGCTAAATGGTCTGTGGAGCAAAAGCCCAATGAGTTTAAAAGTACACTCTCGCTCATTTCTATAGTAAAATACAGCAAAGTTTATCAAGACCTTAAAGAAAAATACAAAGACATGGTAAAGGTAAGTTTGGCAATAAATGCAGTAATAATATGCTTTCCTATAATTGTTTTTGTTGTTGTTAGTTTATGAAACTGTTGCTTTCACTGAGTATTTTTTTTAATAAAAGAAGCAATTTAATTGAATTTTATGGTTTGGTGTTTTGTTTTTTTTCTGCGTACGTGGAAAACAAACAATTCAGTAAACTGAACTGGAAAAGCAAGATTTGGAGCGAAATTCACACTAAATATCTGGAAGAGTTAAATAATTTCCGGAATGTTTCCCTTCTAATAAGAAGTAAGCAGTAGATCAGTGGATGTAAATACTAAGTCATCCGCACTAGAAGGCATAAATAAAGTACCACCTTCTCCAAAACCTGAAAGAGTCTGGAAACAGCACTGGTTATTAAGCAGGTTAAATTTCCTATTACTCTCTTTAAATTTAGATGCACTATTAATATGTCTTTCTGAGTTAGAGGAGTGGTGGTGTAATACTGTTTTATCCTGGGAATCCTGAAAAATTCCAGTGATCATCTTAAGTGCCCTATGAAATGATACCTATATCCTTATACACCAGATTCTAGCTACAAGCAAAAAAAAATGGTAAATGCTTTTGTAAAACATATTGTGAAAATGCTGAAAGGTTCTACTGTTGATATTTCGGTACTAATGGAAAGATATATTTGAGAGGAAAATTGGACTTGCGGGTAAGGTAATGGCTTAGTCTTTAGCTCTGCAGTAGACTTAGTGTTGGGCATTTTAATTTTTCTTTCAATTCCTCATTTACAAAATAGGAATAATGCTTCCACTTTCTGTCTTTCTACTTCGAAATTTGAGTCTTCATGTTCTGTTGTGCCAGGATAATTCTATGCCTGTTACACTGTGAAAATATATTTACAATTCTCATGTTATCAATGCTGCACATAACAGGAATAATATAAATATTTTTCTTCTGAGGGAGTTAAGCAAAAGGATGCATGCTCTATTGCAGAACAGATGCAGCAGTTTACTTGTTGTGAGCTGCACATATGGACCCATAATGTTCTTGGAAACTTTATCGACTGGATGACAGCAGACATTCTTTATGCCATTATTCTTTTGTGTGACTCACAAAATCAGTCTTTATCTACATTCTTTGTGTGTATTTTTAATGAGGTTAAAATGCAAAATTCATGAAGTGCAGAAACCTACTGAACTGGACGAGTACCCCGATCACTCTTACTGAGCACTTTTTGAAGTAATTTCAGATGGTGTACTAAATATTTTTTCTGTATTTTGTTTTTCTGAAGGTGTGGCCTGAAGTGACAGATCCTGAGAAATTTGTTTATGAAGATGTTGCCATTGCCACTTACTTGCTGGTAGGGAACTGCTTTGCCTAATTATATTCTATAAGGTTAGGAATTATTAGGAAATAGAACCTCCCAAAAGAAAATCAGTATTTTCATTTTATAGTTGTTGCATTCTTTAAAATAGAATGACCTGAAGTTATTACAGGCATAAAAGGCAAAAGGGAGGGGGTAGGAGAAAGGGTGTGGGGTTTTTGCATTTTTGGGGTTGTTCTAGTGTTTTTTGTTTTTTTTGCTTTTGCTCTCATTTAAGCAGAGAGACAAAGTTCTTATTACAGTGTTTTCAAGCATAACTTAAACTGAAAGTGGAATTCATGTCTATAACTATTCAAGTTGTGTTTGTATTCTGATCTTCTTTTGTAGTACTTTCAACAGCATTTCAGGGATTTAGGTACAGTAAGCGATTACAGAAGGTAAACATTTTATAACAGAATTGGAAAAAAATGTAAAGTGACAAAGCAAGGGGAAAATCAGTTGATTGTGTTTTTTATACTGTCCTATACCACAAAAATTAGCACAATAACAATGGAAATTTAGTTTAGAGGTATACTAAAACTTCTTTGTGAAGATAATGATAAAGATTTGCAGTTCTCTGTCACAGGAAGTTTATGACCTACACAGACAAGATGTATTTTTTTTTAAGTGATAAAGCAAAAAGCACTGATGTAGCAGAAAAATAGTGATTAGACGGACAGATTTGGAGATCAGAAGCTATTGTTTTATACATATTTCTATGACTTGTTAATTTTATGCTGAAGGTTTTTCACTGCTTTGCCTTTCCTTGATAAAAGTTCAGCTCAAATCCCATCTTCAAATGCAATAACACTAACTGTAGATGCTACAAATGCAGATAAATGCTTGGTGCAGTTTTCTAAGGCACGTACCTATGTAAGAATCTATGAAAATTCTGCCATGTGCAGTCACTAGAAACTTCAGGTTTTTAAACAGCATCAAAATTTGTCACTATGTAGGCACATCAATATTTTTTGACAGCTATCCAGAGTGCAGTTAAGAGCATGTCTACCTTGAGGTATAAAATAGGTACCTCTTGTGTCTTCTCTAAATCAGTATTTGTAAATAAGTTAGCTCATTTACAGAACTTGTTGAGGACTAATTTATTTTGATAATTGACTGTTTAAAGTTAGAACCCCAGTTTCTTTTCCCATGAAGATTTTTAAAATTGTTTGAGAAAGCCTGATTGACCTAGGCTACTCTCAAAATCTTTATTGTCACATTGGTGTGACAGAACTTTTTGCATCAGAGAAATGGTCATGGTGAAGTGGTCAGATAGTTGGACTGTTGTAGGTCCCTTCCAACTGAACTATTCTATTCTATGATACTGGCTTGTGGAAAGAGCTATATAATAGACTTACCTTTTACCATTTTTACCACCATGATAAAATTATCATGTTGCAAATTAGTTCCTGTCAGTTAGGAATTATAATAGTTGTAGCCATAGGAAAATTCTGTAATAACACTCTTGAAAAAATTTTGCAAATTTTTATGCGCATGAGCGTTAGTTTACAGTGATAATGTGTTTTAGCTGATGTAGCAGTAATTTTCAAAAAGTTAAAGTCATCTAATAACTGGCTTATCTAAATGAAAGCTTAAAGTATGGTATTAATAACCTAACCTCCTTGCAAAATTTTCGGATATCTGTATGATGGTATGTAATACCTCATTATTTAGAAGTATCTTAAACAGGTGGTTAAGAGAAGGTAGGTAGTTGTTAAACTTCTATGGATTTACAGTATCTAGATTGATATGATGGGATGAGGGGGCATCTGACCTCATTTTACTCTGTATTAAAGTCACCTACTGTCTAGGCACATGCCCAAAGAAGTAGCTATTCAGCTTGCATCATGAGAAACTCAGCAGGGGATGGAGGATTGGTGTGATCTGTGTAGGAGGTGATGAGGGATTTCTAGAATACAGCCTGCAGTGCAAAAGTGCAATCATTGTTACATTTAAAAATGTAAACACAGCCTGATAATCCATGAGATTAATCTGCAGCGTCTTTCCCTCTAGCAAAACTGACAAATTAATGAGCAGCAATGTTACAAATATTAATTTTCATAGTTAAATACTCTTGATGATTTTTGTTAGTCATGGTAAAAAATAAGTGTACAGAGTTGACGAATGTGTGCTTTGTAGCTTCTCATTGAAGGAAAAAGAGTATGGCGGTGGTGAAAGAGACTAATCCGTGCCCTGCAGACAAACATCCAATTATTAACTAATTATGAATTACATAACTATGTAAAAGTAACTACTTAGGTACAGAGCAGGGACTAGAATTGGGCTAAAAGCTTTGAGGTCCCTTTAGCTGATGTAGAGTTTGGGGCAGCTGATGGTTGCTAGGTAAGTGACACTTTGTTCAGTAGAAAGTGATGTTACATATACCAATATATAGCCACCTGATTACAAAGAACATTTTGTTTTTTATTTTCAGCTCTGCCACCAATTCTTTCTTTAATACAGTGGATATAAATAGTTCCATGGTGTCACTTGGAGAGACACTGTTGAAGTTTACTTGCTACTTCATGTGCTTCCTCTGTTCATCTCTTGCACCCTTTGTTTTAGCAGCTTATTTTACATTTATGCTCACTGTAGCCCAGGGTTGTATAGCCTTGATTAATTTCAACTTCCAGTGACTCAGAAAGGAGTGGAGGATGTGCTTGGCATTTAGAAAATGATTGATGTTTTGCAAGATAATTCCAGCCCCTCTTCATAAGCAGTTTTAGTGTTTTCTGATGTTTTTTTTCTCCTCTAAAGTTATTTTCTCTTTGAGTACAGTGGATGTCTTCTGTTACATCTGCATTCTCTCCCAGCTTTCTCCTTTCATTTCCGATACCCTTTGCTGCTTTCTTACAGGGAAACTTGAGAGCAGAAGCCTAAAATGTTTTCTTTTCTTGTCTTAGATTCTTTGGGAAGAAGAGAGGAAGGAAAAAGGATTGACCAAGAAACAGTCATTTGTAGATCTTGGATGTGGAAATGGTCTACTGGTTCATATTCTAAACAATGAAGGGGTAAATAGAGTGCTTTTTAAAATAATGATTAAAAATAGATATAGTCAATATTCTTGTTATTCTTTCCATTTATCTGGCATGCAAATAGCCAAAATTCAGTTAATTCATGTCGCTAAAATAGGATTTTGTCACTCTAGTTACCAGGAAAACGTCCCAGCAGAGCTTTAGAAACCTTTCACTTGTTTATCTATTTTTATTACTGCAATTCGTTTCAATTCAAAGCTATTTTTCTGAGGTAAGAAACTGAGAGGGAAAAGAAGAAGCGATGGTGTAATGTAGTTATGCTGTAGACAAAGCAAAAAGGAATAGGGAATCTTAACACAGAGATTCTCTCTCACAAGAGCCTTTAAATGAGATGTTTTTCATGCACTTAATTTTATCGAAGTTGAATTCTGCTTGTCATGGTCTGAAAATGTTTTTAGTTTAAAAACAATCCTGGGATTTCTTAATTGTGAAAATACCTAACAACATACTGTGCTTTTAGGAGTGAAAAAGTGGCAATAGCAGAATTTAGTTTCTTGAGGCATAGTTTCTGAAACAACAACAACAAAAAATGGTTAGTGAGTTTGAACAGAAGCCAGTGAAGTTGGGTCTGTCCGTTTCAGAAAATTGTATTTTCCACTTTTGGGAGAACATGGTAAAATTTGTAGAGGAAAATAATATCTCCTATTATGTCAATAGATGTAATTGGGGGGAAAAAAGTCCCAAGCTCTCCTAACACAAGCTCTCTAGCCATGTGTGGCCAGAAGAATTTGATCTAGTACAAGTTGCTGTTTTCCCTCTAGAGGTTTCTTTTGATACATCGTAAGGTCATCACTGCTGTAGAACTGACAAACATTGACTGTCAAAAAATCATATGTGTCGAGTTTTATGAGACTTTTTCAGTAATTGATTTTGGTTAGTTCTGCACAGGGTTCTTGAAGTTCAAATACTATTACTTATGCATTCCTTATTTCTTGCTCTAGTTTCTAGTCCTATTTCCTCTTCCCATCAGTTCACACAGGGAAGAGTGTGTTTGGACTCCAACAGCCTAATTGACTTCAGTAGTTGAAAGGTGGTTGTCCCAGCAAGAACTGTTTAGAATAGCACTCTTCTCTAAGCCCTGTGGGTGCTATAGTAATACTTGCCTTATGAAAGGTTTCAATATTTTAAAAACAAACAAACAAAAAAGAATATTCTGCTTTTACTGTTGTAGAGATCCAGTTTTTCAAGAGCAGTCTCAATAAGTGTGCCCGGGTAAAATTTCAAACCAGATATATTCTTAACGTTTACTAATCTTTCTCTTCATATTTAGAAGGGAAAGAAGGGATTAAAAGTATTCAGCTTCTGCCTGAAATGGTGAAGCTGTGTTTCATTATGTATCTAAATTCTAGTATGAATGAAATATTTAGTGTTAATATGTACATTTAGTGAGCCTGTTTGACAACTTCTGCTGTAAGTAGTACTTAAAAATTATACTTTTAATTGTTCAAATATTTCAGCATTCAGGTAGAGGAATTGATGTGAGGAGAAGAAAAATATGGGACATGTATGGACCAGAAACTCATTTAGAGGTATTATGCAAATGTATGTCAATCTTACTGATTTGTAACTTTATTCATTTGTTCATTGCTTCAGGTTGTGTTGATGCAAATGTAATCAAACATACTGGGTTGCAGACAGTTGCAAAAGTGATCTGAGAGTTTGGTATGATGCCACCCATACGTCTTGTGGGACTATAAAATTGTAAAGGGGATTATTAGAGCAATGCTCTATCATACTATTGCATATTTGCAACTTACTTATTTTTCAGCTGAGAAGGCTAGTATGATTTCCTACTACATGTACAGACATGCACACCATGAAACAATCTGATTTTACTGGAAGATCAATATTAAGCAGCTTTGTTTGCACCACTGTACCTCATAAAAGATACTAGTATCCAAAGTTGTGAGTGGTTTATTCTTGAAAGTGATTCTGACCTTCTAGTGCTATGTGCTTGTTTGGGGACAAATTGTTGTTGAATCTCAAAGGAGCCAATCCTCTGCTGTACTTGTCATAAGTAATTGCAATAATAGCCTTCAAAAAAAGAACAGGAAAATGAGTCTGAAAAAGGGATTGTATTTCAAGTTCCACATTAGCATTTTTATGAGAACAGGAACAATTCGAGCACAGGAACATCCACTTTAACTCCAGCTGTTCTTGGTCTGATACTTGTTAAAGTGTGATACTGATGAACAATTGCCCTTTGGAGGTGAAGTGTTCCTGGTTTCTTGTTTTCTAGACTCCTAAAATTTCTCACTCCGTTCTGTCAAAAATTGCCCACTTCCAATATATTAAAAGAATTTTCTGTCTGTAGTTACTCTGTAGTAGTTTTGTTTAAAAGTTAATTCAACATATCTTTGAATGCTAACAGCTTACATTAAATTAACAAAAGAGCAGCAGTTCTCACAGATGGGAGGTGGAGCTTTCACAGTCTTCTGCAGCCTTCTCTTTGCCACCCTGCCATTTTGGGTAAAGATTGGCCAAACTGCCAGATTCCTTTGCTGCAGTCTGCAACCAGCTCTTACTGAAAAGCTTCAAGAAACAATCCAAAACATCAAGCCGTGGTGCTCCTTCGTTCCTGTTGTGCTGTATTAAGTCACTTCCGATCATGCCAAATAGCATCTTCTCTTTTCCTTCATGTTATATGTTCCTTTTTCTGCCCCTGTTTCTGTATTGTGGAAATCTTTGAATTTTGTACATTCGTTTCATACTAAGGTCTGGCTGTTTACAATTTCTCAGATTTTTTGACTCATAGGGAAACTTTTGAGCATCAGCTGTCCCAGTCTGCAGTGTGAGGGAACAAAATAGAAAAGGATGTGTTTTATTTGTCTTTTAAAAAAGAAAAAAAAAGTTCATGGAGAACACTTGAAAAAGCCAGACAGAAACAATAAAAATATCCAAAAAATGCATATAAGGAAGGTACTAATTTATGTGGGAAGGAGTTGTATAATGAACAGAAGGGTGAAATGATTTTGCAAGGCTCCTGTAGCCACAGGAGCCACAGAAGGAGAAAGCACCTGCTCACAGCCTTTTGTTACCCTCAAAGCTAATTTTGTTTTCATCTTTACATAAAGCGTGAGGTTTCAGGATGAATATTGCCATCTGTGACATTCAGTGCCAATACTAACAATATAAATGAATGTAACAGGTGGCACTCTGCATCGCCAAACTGCTGTCAGACTGGTGAATACAAATTTGATTATGGGAGACTGTCAAAATGTGGAGCGTGGCACTGATAATTCATGCTATGCCTAAATTGAATGATCAAAACTGAAATGTAACATAGGACTAACTTGTTTAATCAACCATAAGAAAACACTTACCAAACACTTGGTTTAACATCTACTAACTTGCCAAAAAGAAATTTGTTACATACATGATCTAGAAATGTATATACATAACTAAAAATGGTCAGAGATACAGTGTTTAAAATGAACAATAATACACCATACTGATACTTAAAACACCTAACACAGTGCTTTCAGAAGAAAGGAATTGGGGTGTAATAGAGGTAATCTGAGATGTCTGAAATTGCCTATTAAGTATTGTTTTTTTTTAATCCTTATACAGATACTATTCTGCATATACATGTGAAGTTTGAGCTCATAAAACATGCATTTTGTATATAAAATGAGAGTATGGGCATAATTTTCAGGGCTTTTCCTAAAGGTCTGTGGAGATCCAAATTTAAAATTTGTTTTTCAGCTCTGCCCAATAATTATTTTGAGATTCATACACGTTTTTAGAGAAGAGAATGTATATGTAGTTCCCTAGTATTAACATCTTTTAAGTACTTTCTTTGCTGAACTTAGTTTTAGGTAAGAAAGTGTGTGTGTGTGAGAAAGGCACTCTAGAATTTTTAAAATTTTAACCTGTATGAAGAATTCATCCCGTTTGGTGGTTGGTGGTGTTTTGGTTTGGGGTTTTTTTTAAGAATATCAGAATAGGGTATTCATGAGACTAATAACTATTCTGTGAGTCTATATTGTGGTAGGAAGACTTCTGCGCTGATGTCTCCTCAATCCATATATATTGCATTTCCATGAGGTGAAATGCTATCCTAAAGGCCAACAAAGAAGCCTTCTTTCTCTAACCTATTGTTTCTATTTTTGCTCCTGATTTTGCACATATCATAAGGTAGTCTTGACACAACTTGGAAGGGGATGAAATGGCAACATAGACAAGGGAAAGTGTTAGGCTGGATTAGGTTTATTATATACGAATGATAGGGTGTGAAGAGTGGTGTTCTGTATATTAGGATTTGATTTGGGAAGAGTCGGTGAAAGAAGAGAAGATAGTAGCAAAGCTGTGTTCTGATTATTTGCTGTGTGAGTCCTAGGACCGTAAGACATAGCAAATTAAGTAACTTTCTGAAAAATTGAGTCCAGACATACATGCAACACAAGGAGAATGGCAAGAAATCATAATCCAATGTATGATATTTTTTACAAATATTTAGGGTGCCAGATATCTTAATCAGAATTGTTATTCCACTCTGACCACTATTTTGTGGGTAGCTGTTGCTAAACTACATTTTTGTAGCTATAAAATCTACTGCCTGGCAAAAGTGCAGGTTGAGGAAAACATCATTGGTGTCTGTAGTTCTCATTCACCTTGTATTTGTCAGCTTGTATGATTTTATGTTATTGCTTAGCACTTTAAATGCATTTTATTTGTTAACAAAGAAACCTGTAATAAAATTCACTTGATGTATTATTTGGTTTTTTAGGAATCTACAGTCATGCCAGGTGACAGTCATCTCTTTCCAGATACTGACTGGCTTATAGGAAACCATTCAGATGAATTAACACCATGGATACCTGTAATTGCAGCTAGGTATTTGCGGAGGGAGGCGAGTGGGAGGGAAGGAATTAAAAAACAAAACAGAATTACCTATGTGTGCTTGGCGAAAACTGTCACTTTTGCAGCCGCATCTGCTGTCCTTTCAGGACTTGCTGCTTTTGATGCCAGTTGATTATTTTTACAAAATGTTTCTTCCTGTGGAGAAGCACAGATGTAGTATTTACTTTCTCATAGAATTCAGTACAGCATTTTGCTTTGGAAGTTCAAAAACCAAAACTGATTTTTATTCTTTAGATGTGAATCTGTTGTTTTGTTGTTTTTTTTAAATAAAGTTGCTGTTGTTCTGCCTTTCCTTGAACCGTTGTGCTCTTCACAACCAGCTGCAGTGGTTTAGTATCTAGAGATTTAGTCCTGCAACCCAAGTTGGCACAGTAATTTGCTATAGCAAATACTTTGTGAAACAGTATGTTTGATTATGCTAATAGATCTACTGAAAGAGGACCATATAAATATTATTTCATGAAGCTCTGTCACTTAATAAAAATTTCCATTATCGCTTGTATCTGATGGGTTATTTGTTAAATTTGTGTGTTCTTTGAAATAATTTTCCATTCAGCAGTTTGTTATCCTTTTTGTAGGTCTTCCTATTTGTGTTGCTACTTTGTGCTGCCATGTTGCTTCTTCGATTTCCATGGAAAATACAGCCGAAGACAAAGCAAGAAAACTCAGTACAGAGAGTATCTTGATTTTGTTTCCCAAGTGGGATTTGTATGCGGCTTTCACGTGGAGGAAGATTGCCTTAGAATTCCATCAACAAAAAGGGTAATTTTGGACTGTGTAGGACTTTTGTCCTGTTTTTTTTTTTTTAAGCTGCTAGCTGTCTGAAGCATATGGATGTTTGTTTATTATTGTTGTAAGATCAGACTACAGTCAGTTGCATTACTTGAGACAGTGTGCTCTGAAGAGAGACTAAATATACTCATGGTTTTCTTGGGTAATCTGCTCTCACTGTCATATGTACAATCCTAAAGACAAGAAAGAATGCAAGGTTTTGTGGTTATTTTGCCTTAATTTTTCCAGCTGCTTATGTTGCTTATTTGTACTTAATTTTGCTTGTTTTCATGTCCCATGAAATTCGAAGTGAAATCTTGTCAGAGTAGGAAGAGGTGTCCAGCTTTAATTTTGTAAATAATCTGAGGCTCGGGAACAATCTTTTTGTTCTGTGCTTGTATGGCATGATGGATTATGGTTCAATTATTACCAATATTTGAAAACTAAAATCAAAAACCCCTGAGATGTTAATGAGCATTGAGTTTGAATGGATATCTCCTGTAGGTAGATTTAGAAGCCTGCATAAGACGTGTGCAGGTTGGGGGGCTGTGTATAAGTATGGGACTCTGTATAAATAGCGACTTACCTGTTTCTACTAAAATAGGTGTGCCTTATTGGAAAAAATAGGACCTATCCACCTACGGAACATGCTCTGATTGACAAGCAGATAACACAGTATATTAATAATCGTCAGACCTGTGCTGTGGTCATGTGTGACAGAAGAGTTGGATTTAATCATAAAGATCACTCTGATGGTCTGTGCAAAGAAGCAGGCTCAGAACTTCCTGACAGTGAAACTGATACTGCTGGTACAATTTGGATGCCTGGATTTCAACCCAGAGAAAAAGTTGAACAAATCAGAAATTGTGCTTCCCTTCCTCGGGATTTTGTAGATGATGTGGTTCTCAGTGTGGCAAACTTGCTGTTAAATGCAACCCCCCAAAAATCATGTTCTAATATGCATGGTGGAAATATGAATACCTGGAATCGAGGAGGTGAGATTGTCTTTCCTTTATATTATCTTTTGCTTTTGCTGGTGGAGGATGTCTTTTCCAATGAACTTACATGTTTGTAAATTTAGTAAGTGAAACAGATTTTGGGAAATACCAAGAACAGTACAGTAGCAATCAAAGCTTTTTTTTCCCCAGTACATTTTATTGCATACTGGGATGCAAATAAAGCATATAAGAATATTTTGAAATTGATGTGGGGTTTTTTCCCTCTACACTTAAATACTAGGACAGAAGCAATTTTTATTAAAAAAACCAAACCAAACCCAGAACCCCTCCCTATTTATCAAAACAGAACACTCTGCATCTATTTGGGGAGAATATTAAGGGGTTTTTTTGGATAGTCACATAATAATTAGCTGTAATTCTGTAAGAAGTGCTTTGAAGTGCCATTTGGTTATGACATGATTAGGGATTTTTAGTTTAGTCTTCGGAAGAAAAAGAATAGAAATTGCTGTTAATCTTGTAAGCATTCAGATAGTTCTCAGTACTACCATCTTTCCATTTTCCTCCATCCATTTTTATTATTGACTCACAGTAGTTTGTTATGTTACTGTTACAGGAGATCCTTTGAGTCATTTTCTCTTCTAGCTACATGTGTGTAAACAGTGCTTATCGCAATGAGGGTTATATGCTACTGTAAAAAAAGCAGGGAAAATAAGAAATGTGTCTTACTGTGGAAATTCTGAAAGCTGCTATTTTACAGACAATATACATATAAAATATATATCATGCATGATACTGGGAGTACAAAGTTGCTGCAGTACTGGTAGATAATTCATAGATTCTGCTCATGATCATTAACTTACATAGAAGTTAAATTTTCTTAGTATTTTGTATATATACATTTTTAATAGCTACACCATTATTTATTGCAGAAAGCCTTTCCTTGAAAGAAGTAGCAGAACGCTTGAATAAAGAGACTTTAAAAAGGCTAAAGAGTGAATATGGAGGCCTGCAGACACTACTCAAGAACAATCATCAAGTGTTTGAAGGTAAAGAAGGAGTTTTGGTTTTTGTTTTGTTTTTCTTTAGTCACCTATTTTATCTCCTCTCTATGCAGTTAAACTCAACTGAAAAATTACTATGGTGGTGGGGTTTTTAACTGCTTTTTATACCTTTGTGGAAAACTGAATATTCTTTATGTGCCCATTGCTCCAAGATACTGTTAGTAAAACTCTTTTGAATGAGATTGGTAAGGCATCTATCAGCAAAGTGTTTTCTAGACTGACTGTATCTGAAAAGGCCACCCTTTAGTTGAAGTGGCTAATTTGATGCTATTTTTTGACTTGGAGAATTTTTATTTTTCCTATAAAGTCTTGATGATTTTGGGGCCATCAAATGCAGAGCAAGTTCACTAAAGCATTTAACTGAGACTTAGTTTGGCCTTACCAAGCCCCACAGTATAAATGCTGACACAAAATAAAACTGATCTCCATAAGAACCTGTAACTATGAAGCTTGATGTGTTTATATAGCCTGTGGTAGCGTGGCAGAAAGAACTCAGCAGCAAGTCTCTCTGATTTGCTGGGTTTGTTGATAGCTGTTTTTTGTTGGGGTTTTTTTTCCTGCTGTAATGCATTGGTTGTGGTTTTTTGTCGTTGATTTTTTGGTTTTGGGTTTTTTTGTCAGTGTGGAGTTTTGCAAAAGTAAGGTCTAGCTTTCCAGTAATACAAGATCTTCAAGGTTTTATCAGTATTAAGGCTGCTTCAAATTTGGAAGTGTGTTGACTTCTTGTGTCCCAACAGTTCTACATCAGCTGTAAAATGTTGGTCAATTAATCCATAGCAAATAATCCTGAGTATGCAACCTAGTTGCTGCCAGTGGTTAACTTAGACAAGTTTAGCATCCACTAAGGATTTCTGTACACTTGGCAATTATAAAATGTAAAGCCATACTGAAATCATTTTGAATTACCATCCATTGAAAAAAGTTGGTCATACTGCATTCATTATGTGTCTGAATTAGATTCCCTGTCATTAGGGATAGGTGGAATAGATTACAACCTGTTACATAGAATGAGCATTTTAATTTGGCATGGATGCTGTCTGCATATTACCTTTGAAGAAAGACTAGGATTGAGGCCAGATCTTTCTCAGTAATTTACATTACATGGAAACTCCCTGGAGCTTCAGTAGAGACCATTTGATTCTTTCCTTCAGTAGCATGTCACCATAACAAGGGACTTTTATCAGCGAGTGGTCTGGAAGGACATTGCTCATGCCAAAGAGGACAGAGAAGAACATGGCTACAGCTCTTTTGTTATCTTTACTGAAGTGTTTTAATGACATGAAAAACAGATGGATGCACACACACGCACAAAAAAGAAGGGGCTTAGAGTAACTGGTCTGTGGCAGTTTCTTTTGATCAGGCATCTTGTCCATTACAGGAATGATTTTCTAGGAAAAAAAAAAAATGCTTGTTCGTAAATAGCACTATATCTGCTCATTTTTCTTCATCTTTTGAGAGAGATTTTAAAGCTCTGCTGAACTTGCTTCTGGATTGGCTTTGTATGTGTTCAGATCTGCTTGTGTATCACAAGGAAACCTGGAGGGATGAATTCATCCAAGCCTGAATGTGTGATATTAAGCTTTCACTGGACTCGTTACCTTTTGAATAGTGATTATCAGAATGCAGAATGGTATCAGTTAACTATGCCAAGCTACAAGTGTGTGATATGGAAGGTATGATTGAGGCAGAATATGAAAATAGAGCATGGCAACTTAGAAGTGGAAGATTCTTCCTTCCTCATTTTCACTGTTGTTTTTAATCTACATTTTTTCTTTCTCTCTTACTAACTTCCTTTTATTCTGTTTTGTTTACGCATTTAAGGAGTTAACAGAGGTTCACAAATGTGTGTGTGTGCAGTTTATGGTCCTAACACAGCAAACGAATTTAAAAAAAACCATAAACTGCCGAATATTTATTAACCAATGATAATTCACTGTTGATTCATATGAAGCATTAGACTTGTCATCTCTTTGGTGCATTGTATTTTTGGGTCAGTGAATCATTGTCGTTGCAAGAGCATTTCTCTGTAGTGAAAGTGGTAGGAGACTTTTACTAGATTTTTGCTGAAAATCACATTTTAAATGTGGAGTAGTCAACTTTTGAACATGGAAAGGATTACAATTCTTGAAGTTGAAACTTCTTTGTCAGGACTTGCAATCTAAATTCTAAGGTTTTTAGTCTAGATGATCCTAACTGCTATATTTAAAACAAACCAACCTCTACAAAGATGACACAAAGGTCCCTCAAACTATTTGGTATCACAGTAGAACATCTCACAGGGAAATCAATCAATTCTTCTTTAGACAGTGTCTATATTATCTCGGTTTGTTGTGCACTTTCTATTTCTGTACAAATGGTACATTTGGTTTTGCCCGAGTGATCCATTTGTAGAATATGTATTTTATTCACAGAATGTCACCATGCATTTTTTCCAGTATAATTCCTGTGGCTGTTTATTAACAGCTGCATTTGTGTTTGTTTTTTTTTTAAATCCTAGTTCTAAACGGGCGAGTTCATATTCGTGACTGGAGAAAAGAGAAACCATCAAGGAAAACTAAGCCTGAAGTGAAACGACGCCTTTCAGCTGAAGCATTTAAAACACGTCTCTGTTGGTTTTTCATTCATCATCCTGATGGTTGTTCTTTGCCTTCTGAATCCTGCCCATATGCTCATGGGACTGAGGAGCTAAGGCAGTCTCAGATTATTAAAAAGAAAAAACATATACAGTAATAAAATGCTGCCACTTATGTTTAAGCTTGTGTACATAACTGAATCTGTGATTTACTTTGGGACTGCCTAGTGTATGAAGATCTATTTTCCCCCATTCCTATGCATCTTATTTTCTAGTTGGTTTGCAAGTTCTCCTGTATTTTTAATTCTTTGATTTTTTTTTTTTGTATTAACATGGAAAAGGTATAGTAAAGAATGTATATAATTTTGGTTTTTGTCGTGGCTTGTCTAACATGCATTTGTATAAGTAGAAAAGTTTAAAAACTTAAATTCCTAGGACACTCTTCATGATCTTCAGTCAGATCAAATGTACGTGATGCAGCATTTTCAAACGCTGAAAATCAGCTGTTTTGTTCCAAATTTTCCAGGAGGATTTATGGTTTCTTATGACTCATGGCAGCTCTTGGGAGTCAGAAACTGGAGAGGTTTCACTTTTTCCTGACCTGACAGCTTCCTCTCCATGTTACTATGGAGTAATACTACATATTATCCTTCCTTTCTTGGTCAGACCTAGTCCTCCTTTCCTTTTCACACTAAATGAATGTTTTCGATTCAAAATGAGTGTTGGTTTGAAGAATAACTTTCTGCGAATTATTGTGGAAGTCTTCACATGTAGGTGTAGGTTTTTAAGTTGCTGCAGGCCATGCTGTCCTTTTCCTCTTTTTTAAAGAGTAACGGTAGAAAATGTATTTAATAGTGTTGGAATGGTAGGGTTTCTGCTTATCAGACAACAAAGGAATGTCTTAGCACCTTTAGCAGGTTACAATTTTCTTTGGTAGATTATTATTTTCTTTAAAAGATTTAACTTAGCAGAAATCCTAGTTATTACTCAAAGACAGTCATTGAACTTGTATCATAATTCATATCTTTCAATTGCTAAGTACTTGTAAAGTTCAGTGTCTGCTGTACAAGCTCTGAGACAAGGAATCGTGTTGGTTCTGGCCTAGCTTGTATACTGATAGTGTGGAAGCTCTGCACTGATCTGCTCAGACAAGACTTTAATTCCAAATCCTGCTGAAGAAAGGGCATGATTTAATAAATAAATAAAGAAAGAAATAAAAGGATATGTAACTAAAGAAGAAATGTGGAGGGGAGATCAATGACATAGAAACTGATTGCAGGACAATGAGGTCTAGGGCTAAGAGTGAATAAGCCATGTGAGAACTCTGCTTAGGGAATCTGAAGAACAAAGAAAGGAAGTAATTGAAGACAAAGCAGAGGAAAACTGAAAGATGACACTGAAAACATTTTTCAAAACAGTTCCAAAGCCACTTCTCTCACACCCTAACTTTAAGCCAACAGGTTGCAGTCCATTGCATGCAGAAGGAGCAGGCTCTAAATCTGCTGACAGCGTGGGAGCAAAGAACTGACTGAAGTGTTATATGTTCCCCCTTCTCCCATTACGTTCTCTTCTGATGCTGGAAGAAGCATCTCTTGTTAGATAACAATGACCCTGATCGTCGCAGCAGCGCCTTACTTATGGATTACATACCACATTATCCAATATGCCATATAGTACAGCTACCTTGCCTACCTCTGCTGGGAGCTGTGGTGGGCTCTGAGCCTTCCCTCGTGGCTCTGGTCTGCAGCGCTGTATAGCGCATCCTGAATTTAGCACTAATCAGTGCTGTGTTACAGTCATTACAAAACTGACACATTTTAAAAGGAAGACGTACCCTCAGGAGCATCATGTTCTAAGGGGCAAGTTGGATGTAGTTCAGTTAAGGTTACTGGACTAAGGGAAAGAATAGTATAAGCCAGGTAAACTGCAACTCCTATGAAGCAGGGCAGCACAGTAAGGGAATGCAGTTGATAGTGTAGTTACTGTTGTAAGAATCTCGGAAAAGTATTTAACTTACTGAGGGGACAAGAGTTGTCCATGGCTTTTCTCAAGCCATGGAATTGTATAAACTTCTATGTAATCAAGCGATGATGTTGCTTTAGTTAGCCTTTGGTTACGTGCAGCGTAAGAAGAGTTCCCCAAGATGCTTATTGACTGTGGTAAACATATGTTTACGAGGAGGAGGCCCCTGTAAAATTAAGTTCATGCTATCTCCAGATGGAGATTGCTTCCAGATGGTGCAAAGAGCAAAAACAGACTTTCAATTCTTTTCCAGTCATTGGTGTCTTCCCTAGTGATTCACCTTGGGGTAGGATGTGTTTGATGTGAAACAGGTGATTTCCTGAGTTAGAGTTCACCTGTGGAGCCCCTCAGATGGGCTTGCAGGAAGTCAGGGTTAAGAAGCTGGAGGAAGGTTGGTAGTATTTTGGTTTGGGGTTGGTTTTTTTGTTCCTTCTTTCCAATCAATCAGGAATGAAATACCTGCTTGACTCACTGAAGTCACAAGTGTGCACGTGATAGGACTAGTGAATTAGTTTTAAAACTTACCTTATTTATTATTTGTGCAATGCTCTGATAACTAGCATAGCACACTATTACTGTAGTACACTGCCTCCTTTGTATAGACTGTTTCTGAACTCACCAGCATGCAGATCTGTCACAGATGCATGATGGCTCTTCCCCTTCCTGTTTGGCATCACTGCAGGTGGCAAGCCAGCCAGCAAATCTCCTGTCGTTACAGAAACTTCCCTGTTGTTTGAAGAGGTGCTAAGAGAACATTTTTGCATCCAAATGCCAGCCTTATATAATTCTGCATTTCAATGTGATGGTAACTGCTGAAGGTGTAAAATAGCTCTACTTTATCTAAATTCTGTATCTTATTGCTTTCTCTGTGATCCACAGTCTTAAAATGACATTAATAACAATATTCAGGTTTCGCAATGGATGAAGTACTATACAGAGTAAGACTCAGTTTCGCTCTTGATAAAAATCTCCTCTTCCACAAGGGATTCAAGCATAAAGTCTCAATCGTCCAGGTGACACTGTCATTTTAATCCTTGGTTTATTAGCATCACTACCCATTAGTTAATTTGGCTTTATATGAAGCATATTTTATAGAGGGAGAATACTAGCTGTTGTAGATACCTCCCAAGAGTGAGAACATAAAGAGAAGTTAGATGTGAGATTGCAGTCAGAAATGCTGGGATCTGGAGATTTTGTATTTCCATCGGTAGATGAGCTACAGTTTCATTAAGTCTATAGAAATAGTCTAAATTAAATAAGATAAAAAAAATAATCTGTGTTTACATTCTCCCTTAAACCTCAGTAAAAGACTGAATTTTAGTTTTTCATCAGATCCCTGAAACTGAAAAAAAATCACGGGACAATATTTTTACTTATGGAATATCTATATGTAGCTTCATGGCACATTTGGCACATATGGCTTTCTGGCACATTTCAAACCAGGAAAATTTTCTGTGATTTATCATTTAGATTGTCTGTTTACAATATTATTGTCACTACTTCATGTTATAAATTATTAGCCCAGATTTAGAGCAATTCCTAGAGGAAGTCTTACAGCTTGTCTGACAACAAATATAGGCCTCTAGGTATGCTTTGTAATAAAATTAGGCTGCTGCTTATGGGGTTTGGGATTTGTTTGTTCAGATTCAAAGTTTTAAATGATAATTAACTCTCTATCTTCAGTGATCTTAACATGTTTTTATGAGCTGGAATCGAGCTTTAGCTATATAAAGTAGGCAAGAGTGAGCAATCAATAGCTTTGCTTAGGACATCATAATGGCAAATATTTCCGAATCAACATCGTTGAAATATAAAATCTGTAACAGTCCTACCAAGTGACAGCTAAAACAAATATTGAGACAGGTGTCCACTAAAGTGTCTAAACATTTGGCATCAACTGAAGTCACATTATGTTTTGTTATTGGTGGTAACTTCTGTTTATATAATTGAAATAGTATTTTCATACAAAAATTGCAATTAATTGGGAATTCACCCAGAGTGTAATGCCGACATGTTACCACAAGAATACCCTTCACAGTCACCTGTTTGCTGTTGTATCGTGCTGGACCTGTGAGTAGCATCTTAAGATTTTCCTCCGGGGTGTTGGCACATTTCCTCTTGCGGAAGCCTGTTGCAGCAGCACAGTGCATCCGTGGCAATGGTTTCATGACTGGGCTTTGCATGTAGTTTTTAGTAAACACTCTTATGTGGACCTGCTGAGTTTATGTGTTTTGTTTGTATTATAACTTAATGTTCATATTTATTAGGTAGAAATACATAACTGCTTTAGTGCTCGTTTACCATCTTCTAAGCGCCGCTTTAAGCTGCTTCTAATTGGATACTACTACAATACTGAGAGACGAAATCTGCTTAGCCGTTGCAACCCAGCTCCTCTCTTCCCTCTACAATTTTATTGTAAGGGGTTTCAAGTACTCTAAATGGGTGAGTGTAGCTTCGGATTCCTTTGTGGCAGGAGCATCACGGCAAATTTTTGTTCAGAGATGAGTGCGTCCATGTGCATTAGTTTCTCGGTGAGCCACCCCGTGCTTCGCACAAAGCTGTGTATCCAGCCCTTCCCAGGTATGCGGTGCTGTGCACTCTCAAGGACAGGTGTTGGCTGCTGAAGCTGAGTGCACCTGCCACGCTTTGAAAACACCGTCATTCAAGCTGCCAGTCAGGCTTGTTGTCTGACAGCTAGCCAGACACTCTATACAAAGTCAAAACAACCTTCTCGGGGAAAGCCTGCCCTGAATTTTGGATGCTTTGGTGATTGCTTCGCTGTAGTAGCAATAAGGAAACTGTCCTCACTGCTAATTGATATTGTGAGTGGGGTGCACACAGAGATACAACAGCTGTGAAGTGAGAGTCTTTTTGCTTTGGATTGTAGGCTTCATGTTAGTTTTTAATCCAGTGAATAAACACAGAACTGAGAGAGGAAGGGAAGAGTGTTTGCCCTTTCTCAGGTACAAAATATTGAGAGAGCAGAGAGTTTTCAAGCTGCCTGTCCTTTGCTAGTACCTCATGCTTTTTTTGTTTTCCCTGCATGTGTAGCCTTCCCAGGGGCAATGCTTTTACTCTGAAGCACCGTGCTATCTTCACTGGCCTTTGGTGCGTCATGAGGAAATCCATCCAGTACAGGCATTGCTATCTTTATCTCTCTTATACTATGGAACAGTACAGACATAATAATTTTGGTCCTTTTTTTCTCTTCTATTTTATTTAATGATTGTTTTGTCAGATTGTTTCGAAGACTTTAAATTCCATAGTGAACACATCACCTGTTAGCAATGATCCGATAATGCTGTGAACATAAGTATTGACCCTTTTCATTGAGTTTAGCCCAGCAATCATACTCTTTCTAGTATTTAGAATCTAAGCAGATAGAGAATGCTTTCAAGTGAGAGAAGTCTTCTGTTTTTTGAAAAGCTTTAACGATCAGGTATTTTTGCCCTGTCCTTCATTGTCATTTTACTGGGATGTTTCATTATAGATGCCGTTCTCACTTTTAATGGTAAAAAAATGCAGAGAAACTTCATTAACGGCCTGTGGAAGTACCTCAGTGTGAGGGCAGAATCACTTGAGTCAGGTATTTTCATATTATGGAGTATATTGGTGCTGTGCTGCTTTCCAGCATGGCCAGCAGGTGGGGACAGTGGAAAAGCTGCAGAGAGGCAACTCCAGCAGCAGCTGCGTGTCCCAGGTTCAGCGAGTCCTGGGGCTGCTTCTCCAGTGCTGGGGAAAGTGGGCTGGTGGCTGCGTGGCACTTCGTTAGACATTGTAGGCAATTGGTTCTTGCATCATTCTTCCAGTGTATTCCTGAATTGTTCCCTTGAAAAGATAACCTGCCTTTACTGCTCTCTAGGATCTTTATTCTGTATAAATATAACTACCTGAGTGAAGTAACTGAAGTGTATTACAAGTAAGTGGTGTTATTTTGATAATTACCCTGACTAGATGAAAGAAACTAGATTATTTCAAGTCCTTTCTTAGCAATCTGAAATGGAAATTATTATTAAGAAGCTGGGTATTTAAGTAATGTTGCACCTTTGTTGTTTTTTTTTTCCTCTGAAACGTTGCTTTCTTTTCTAAAAATGCTTGCGGTGTTCTAGGTCTTGCAGTGGATGAGAAAAGAAGGGCAGCTTTTGCCAGCTCTCCTCTTCTGGTAATTTAGAAGGTCCTGAATTGTCCTGATACCTCCTGATAAATAGAGAGAGATGTCACAGTCTTTCCTTTTCAAAGGCTTCTTGGAATCTCTGTGCCTGTAGTGGCCAAAACAACAAACCAGGAAAATGCTGCACAGTGGTACAAATTAGTGTCTCCTAGGAGTCCTTATGTGAAGATGTGTCTTTGTGGTACAGTTAAGTGCCTTTGTTGAACGCTTTCATTTTTTTTCTCGCTCAGTCAACTTTTGGAGGTAAAATTACCATTGTAATAGGAAAAGGTGTTTAAAGATATTTATGAGCTTCATGCCCTCAAAAAAGTAGTATAAAACTAAATGAGTAGCTAACTACTAAACTCCAAGTGTCTCAGTAAAAATAATAGACATGCCAGTTTGCTTACAGATGTTCAGCAAGAAAGGGTGATCAGCAAGGTGCTGGCTGAGCACAGCCAAAGTTACCTTGGTAAAGTGTGTCTTTCTTGCTCTTTGCCACCAGATATTTAACATCAATTTGCATCTGACACAGAGCTTGTAAAGCTGATTTGCATGGTGTCTCAGTCACTGAAACACTCCTTCTGTTTAAACATTGATGTTTTCCTCAGAAAATATTTATTCTTTGCATTTATATAGGGAGTCCCTTCAGTTTGTACTACCATGGTTGGTTTCTTTCTTTGATGATACTGCATTATATTGTATTGCTGCGAAGGCTTTGTAAAGGGTCATAAAGAGATTAGGAAGCATTAATGTGATGATGAGAGTGAAAGAAAATAGGTGATGTTGATGTTGGCTACTGTAAGAACAGCCAACCAAGCAGTAGCAGTCCCTCTCCTGGGCAATTGGAGAAGGGACTTCTGTAGACAACAGTTTAGCAAAAGAGTGACTTTTGGGTAGAGAGATTCTAACTTTAATAATAAGAAGAAATGCTTAAGCCAGTGTAAGTGGCACTTGATGGTCATGAAAGAAAGTTCCATCACTGTCAACCTGGAGACAGGTCCATGCAGCCATACTTCAGTGCATCACGGTTTGAAACTGCCCCTTGGTCATTGCTTTGCCACAGAGCAGAGGTACCTCTGCAGCTGGATGGGAAGCCCCACTGCTCCCATGCCTCATTTATTTACAACCAGATTGTGGTGTTATGGAAAAAGGGAAAATCACCTTTTTTCTCCTCTGGGTCCAGAAGAGGACCCTTTATTAAGGCCCTGAAAAGGCAATGAGCTGTTTTCTGTTAACTTCTTTGAGATACAGAATCAAGCCTCGATGCAGGTTCAGGTTCCTTTGAACACTTTTGCTGCCATTACTCATCTGTCACAGCACTCCACCTCTGCACTTCAGTAGATTATGGGCTTAATTTTGTAAAATCCAGATATATTCTGTAATTTTGTCCACAGGCAATCAGCCTTGGCTGGAAATACTATTCTTAAATGTATGCATTTAATGGGAGATGGCTTTTTATATGTGTTTCCTCCACAAATTATGATTGTCAATGTTTAATCAGCAATGGAGCAGAATCTGGCAGCTTCACACCGTTTTGATGAATAGGGGACTGATGTTTCTGATGAAAGGAACAGGTTAGGCCCCAGCTAGTTCTTTGAAGTACTTTCCTCTGTGGATCATTGTTAGACCTTCTGTAGGGTCAGGATAAGTTTGCTACTCTTTGCACAGGAGCTAATTTCTGCCAAGCATTGTGACATTTTACAGATAGCAATGTCTACATCTGTGGAGAGTAAAACAGGAAATCAGCGGTACGTTCTTGGCAGAGAAACCTATAGGTTGCGTTTCCTCCTCCAAGTGGGTGTTGAAGGGAAAGGGAGATAAGATAGATCCCAGTAGGTGAGCGCAACCAAAGGTTTTTAAGGAGGGTGAAAAGCAGGATTGCACTTGTATTCCTTGGATCTTTCTGAAAGAAATAATTACTGCCTACACTGCACAGTATATGGCTGCAGGAGTAGTTCTGGTTGTAGGCTGGCTGACACAGAAAATAGACTGCACTTTTTGTTACTGAATATGTCAACCATTTCAGCATTTTCCCCTAACAAGTGGAAGGTGTGCAGCAGAGACGAGATCTGTGTGTGCTCAGTTCTTTTTAAGCCTTTTTTTAGCATAAGTCAAGCAGCTTTGAACAATTCTCCTTTGACTCATTAACTGTCAAAAGCAAATGTAGATGGGAGGCATAAAACTGTTTCTTTCAGAAGACTATAGCTGCAATATAGTCTTCCTCCATATGGAAGCATCCTTCACATGAATCCAGGCTTATACATAAGCAAGCACTGACACATTACATGACATATTTATAATAAGACAGGGAAATATATGAAGAACAATTCAGTTGCCTAAACATGAAGTGCCATTTGAGATACTGTTGTCTCATCTCATCTCCTGGTATCTCACCAGATCTCCAGCTTCTGGCCCAGGGGAATATAGGGCCTCCATTAGTTCCTTTGTCATATCTTGTGTGAATGTAACACCTGTCCTAGGATATCTCAAATGGCACAAGATACTTATGCTTAGACTAATGAATTAAGACCATGTAGATGAAAATAGCATGAAGTTTGTTCCTAGCTGGTTGAAATACAACCTCTGGAGACACGTTAAGCCTGAAGGATGCATTGAGAGTCCTTATGCACAAGGCGCTTGTTTTAGAATCCTGATCTGTAATTTTTTATAAAATGTGGATGATGGAATAAGGGTTATGCTTATTACATTTTCAGACTATGCCACATGGAAGATACTGCGAGCATTTTGGAGTGGATGGTGGTAAATGAGTGCTTAAAATGGAGAAGGTAAGGGTTTTTAATGTGAATTTTGACAACTGTATTAATAACAAGAATGAATAATTAAAGGCAGGGACGAGCAAAAATGGGTGAATGACTTCAGTTAAATGTGCAGTTTTTCCCAAGATGGTTAGAATCACCATGTGTGTGTGAATACTTCAGGTCATAAGCAGGATTAGTACATGTTCAGTACTAAAACAGATTACGTAGGTAGATTTTAAATGCACAGTGCAGTGGTATGTATATTGTGAAAGAGGAAACTAAATCTTAAAATCTTTGATTTTGAGCTTTGGCGTAGAGAGTCCCAAGGTGGCTGTATAGTATGCCAATGTTGTGCTACTTGTTACGTTCGTTGATGCAGAACTGAGTTTGTAGCTAGAAAGAACAGTCCCTGGCCGGCAGGAGGCAGTTCCTGGAGGAATAATGAAAGCGAGAGACACAATTATAATTCAAAAGTATCTTGATTAATTGCATAAGTGATTTGAAATCAGTGAGATGAAATCCAGTAAGTTCAAGTGCTAAATACATGGGGAGAGATGTGTGTTTGTAGGCAGGGAGGGGGCATTATTAATTCAACATGGGGAGTTACTAACTGGATGATGATGATATAATGGATCACAAACTGAATAGAGATCAATGGTGTTCGCTGCAAAAGAGGGATAAATCTAATTTCTGGGATTTGTGAACAGGAAGATGATGCATAGGAAGCAGGAGGTGAGATCGCAGGTGAAGTAGAAGGTCCGGTTCTGTACAGCGTGACTTAAGAAAGATGTACATACATTAAAAGAAGGCCGCAGGAGATCCATAAAAAATTATTAGGTATTTAAAGATCAAAGAGCATGATCTTCAGGTAGTAGAAATCACTTCAGGCTCAGTAACTCCTAAAGAAGTAAGCTGATTCACGCCAGCTGAGGAGCTGATTAAAAGAGTTATTTTTTAAATTTTCTTTCTAATCTAACCTTAACAGTGGCAATTTACATTAACTACTCAGTGCCATAAAGTTTTCCCCAAGGCTTACAGGAAAAAATTAGTTGAGTGTCATCATTTAACTCTCTCTCTCTTTTCTTTCATGTTTATTTTAAACTGAGCTATAGATTTTTTCAGTTTCTATTTTAGCATTATTTAAAAATGAACACAGTTAAAATGGAAAAAAGGAAGTACTTTTAAATACAAGGCACAATTAACCTCTGAACCCAACTGTCTCTTGATATCATTGCACCCAGAAGCTTAATAGGATCAAAAAAGGTTAATAGATAATGAGAAAATCTTCTGACATATTAGAAGAGATTAAAATAAAAGAGACTTTAGGAAAAAAAAAGGACATAAAGCTACATGCTTCAGGACATAAGACAGCCTTTATATATCTGAGTGGAGGAAACTGGTTTCTCAAAGAGCATGTTGTCCTATAGTTGCCCTTAATGGGCTTGTCTTACTTTGAAACATTTCTTGTTACCCCTTGTCAGATCACAGAATCGCTAAGGTTGGAAAAGACGTGTAAGATCATCAAGTCCAACCATCAACCAACACCACCATGCCCACTAAACCATGTCCCACAATGCCTCGTCCACACATTCCTTGAACACCTCCAGGGATGGTGACTCCACCACTTCCCTGGGCAGCTTATTCCAGTGTCTCACCACTCTCTCAGTAAAGAAATTATTCCTAATATCCAGCCTGAACTTCCCCTGGCGCAACTTGAGGCCATTTCCTCTTGTGCTGTCGCTAGTCACTTGGGAGAAGAGACCAACACCCACCTCTCTGCAACTCCCTTTCAGGTAATTGTAGAGAGCGATGAGGTCTCCCCTCAGCCTCCTCTTCTCCAGGCTGAACAACCCCAGTTCCCTCAGCCGCTCCTCATAAGACTTGTGCTCCAGACCCCTCACCAGCTTCGTCGCCCTTCTCTGGACACGCTGGAGGATACTGAAGCAGATGGATCCAGGTCTCAATGAGTCTGGCAATCATACTTTTTCCTAATTTGAATTCTGTGCAAATTCTGTGCTCCGTGCAGCTGACCTCTTAGTGATGTGTAAAGGTGACTTGAAAGGGCTATTTAAAAAACAGCAAAGGCAGGCTTCTTTCTTTGTCTATGTATTCATGTCTGTCTGCATATTCATGTCGTATTCATGCTCACCACCACATTGTTTCAACATCCTTTATGTACGTATATGTTCAATTACTTTTTACCCTGACATTATGGGAGGCTGGATCATTGGGATGAAGAAAGGTTTCTCCAAGGTTTGATCTAGGAAAAGGTGGACAGCAGTAGCAACAGAAAAGGAAGAATGTGAAAGCATTGCTTGGGTACTTAGGGACAAAATGAGAAATTACAAAGCCCAGCTGCAGCTAAAACTAGCAGGGAACATTAAAGATGGTAAGAATGGATTCCAAAAACACGCTACCTACCAAAGGAAGTTTAGGAAAAAATGTGCCTGTTGGTGAATGACCAGCTAGTCATAGACAATGGGGAGAAAGCTGAAGTTCTCAGGACCTTGCTTAATTTTTTGTGGTTCTTTTCTTCCCCCAAGCCTACGTATTGCTCTTTGGTGACTCATTTGTAATAGTCTAACACTGTTGGAGCTATATTCTAGTGACAAGATACGTGAGTTTTGATTTCTCCTAACATTGGGTAGGTCTAGGAAATACTAACTTTTGAAGGGAGAGATGGGATTTTCACCCTTGCTGGCTCTTTACGGTGATCCTCCTTAGATCCTTCCTTAGAATTAACAGATTACTGTAACAATTGAGTAGCTCAAACTGGAATGCTGAGAAGAGATTTTACTCTTGCACTTTTTAACATGCAAGTTAAACATCACGTGTGGGGTGTTTCTGATGTAATCTGCATCTTATGGAAGCAAAAAGCGGTTAACTGAGTTGGATTATTTGGTTGAATTAATAGATCCTATGCACATCTAAAAACTTTTTATAGCTTCTTTCACACTTACTTACCTGGAAAGCCTTTTCCAAGCCACTTGAACAGCATCACAAAATCTTTTTGCAGCATCTTGAAACTATTTGAGGAATATGTTAATGCTTCTTCTAGGTTGTGTGAAAATCGTGTCTGACAAAACCCTGATTTTGGGAATTGCATCTTTTCCTGTGAGACTGAGTTAAAACAATGTTCCTACAATTATTTATGTTAATAGAGGATCTGGCCTAATATGTCTATTTCTGGCATACACAGAGTAGAGGCTGTGTGTCCTTTATGCTTGTCTTTGCTTAAAGCTCTTTGCAAATAAATACCCCAAACCAGAGAAAAGAATGGCCTGATTTGAAGAAAGCGAACATTTTGTTTCAATTTCAAGTGTTACTTTAAAGGTTTAAAAACTTGGTAAATGTCACAGGTTTTCTTTTTTGTGATCCTTAGCTCAATGGGAAAAGTCTTCAGATGGCAATGAGCTTCAAGCTGGATCCCTATTACCTTTGATTGCTTCTTCATTAAGCTGTAATGGATTGATGGAACTAAGGGCTGTAAAAGGTCTGTGACTTTCTTCCAAAGATGTACTCTGTCTTAATTTGAAGGTCTTGGTGCTTAATCACTCCTGTGGTTGAAACTGAGTCTTGTTTCCAATTTGAATTTGTTTGACTTGACCTGTCTACCGCTGCTTCTTGGTTTGCCTCTGCTTGATTACAAATCCTGCTCTGACTCAGCATCCTCATAGGTCTCTTCTTGAGAAGGTAGGCAATATAAGCTTTTAATTCTTTCATGTTTGTGTCTCTTCAGTTTTGTGCCATGATTTTCCAAATATGGACAACAGAATTGGAAGCAGCATTTCCGTTTCAGTGCTATCAATAAATGCGCTGAAGTAAAATCTTACTTTTCCCAGGTTCATATACTGAAGGAACGTATTAGCCTTTCTTGTGTCTTTATAGCACTCAGAGACTAATGATAAAATAATTCCATTTATCATTTTTTTGTCCATTTTAACTCTAGATTCATTGTAAGTCACTGCTTTGCCAATACACCCTCAGTTCTGTAGGGTATGATTTGCACTTTTTTTTCTAGATGTATAATGTGAATGTGGTTTTATTAAAATATTTTGTGGGCTTAATTGTTTCATATGCTGAATTACTTCAGATCATTCTATACGACTGTTCCATCTTTGCTCTTTATCATTCTGCCTGTTTTTGTCATCTGTAATTGTTTTAAGATTGCATTCGTCTTATTTCAAAATCATTTATGAAAATGTTACATATTCTGAAGTCCAGTGCCAACCCTGAGGAATCATATTAAAATTACTTGGGTAATCATATTAAAATTACTTGGGTTCCATGGTGTTTTCCCTTTTGTGACTATTTCTAGAGATTTGTGGGCCATTTTTTAATTCACTTAGTGTGCTTTATTAATAATGTATAGTGTTAATTTTTAGATCAGGTTATTATATGCTTATGCATAAGTCAAATGCCCTATAAAAGTCTAAATATATCCTCACAGTATCTTTTTTTAAAGAAAATCGTGACCTCATCAAATAATTAAATAAGATTTGGTCAATAAGATCTGCTTTCTGTAAAAAAAATAATCGCTGGCTGTAATTATATTTCAGCATTTATTTTTTAATTGATTAACTGATACAGGATTTAATTGAGAATTTGCCCATGTTAGATTAATTGGCTTGTAGTCATGCTGTCCTACTTGCCTTTCTTGAAGATATGTGCGCCAATTAGCAATTGTCCGAATTTGTTAACTATATACAGCAGAGGCAGATTTCTCCTCAGGTAGCTGTAGCATATCATTGACATGGAAGAAAAATTTAGAACATGTCATCAAAATATTTTATCATTGAAAAAGGCTAATCTGCAGAAATTATTTTTGTCATATGAGACTTTTTATTTTAATACTGTTTTCAATGGAAGAAAAAAAAAAGATTCAAAGTACTATTAGTTAGTAGTTAACGTGTTGCTTAATACCAGCTTAACCAAAGCATCTCCTCCTCTAAATTAAATCCTTTGTCTTGTGTAACTAAAGAACATTAAATATAGTTTACAGCAAATCACTGGTAAAAGCAAGATGACAAAACATGGAGCAGGGGGATGATATAATTATTATTTTTGTCCATATTTTCATGCCCCTTTGAAGTCAAATGAACCAGCATATAATTGAAATTGAGAGCATGTGTCCTTGATTTGAGGACAGATTGAGCATCTTGTAAGAGTGGCAACCTCAGTCTTTGTATTGGCAGAAAATAAAACTGAATCTACTTTAACCAGAAAGGGGCAGTGAAAATCAACAGCTTATGACTGAGAACCAAAGAGGCAGCAGGGACAATTTCAAATCTGAGCCCTTCTGAGGCATCATCAGTGGGTGAGAGGCAGCCTGGAACTGAGGGGGAATGGGCAGACCCCAGAGATGACCAGAGTCGAGCTGCAGCTGTCACCCAGGTGGAGGAGGAATTGTCTAAGCCAAGAGATTTGGTGCCTTATCAAGGAAAAAAGAGCACCAAAGGGAAATCCTTAAAATAAACATAATATTAGAAAAGGCAAAGGAACAGCATGGCAGAAGCGTGCGCTGGCAAGATGAACAGGGAGCTCATGCAGATCTGGGAAGGGGAAGTGGATAGAGTATAAAACTACAGGCTTCATTTGATGTTAATGCGAAATTCATCTAGCTAAAACTCTTGATGTAGGCTTCCCAGCAGGCAGAGGACTAACCACAAGCAGGTCACCTGTGTCCACCAGAACAAGAAGAAAGCTCTGATGGTGGTGGGCTGTGTACTTTGAATGCCAGGATATGGGCACGTCACGCTAGCATCAGGACATAGTTTTGTCCAAGACAAACAACCCATAGCAGCCCAACCCTAAGAACGCACAGCAGGGAAGGAGGAATGGTCGAAGTCAGTGCGATGCAATACCACTGTACATTTTACTTTATCTTCTGGGTTCCTATATGATCTCCAGAAACAGGCAGATATATTTCTGTACACTAATAATTATGATGTTTGTTTTCTCATTAGTGATGCAGGACCAAAGTTTTTGAAGTATGTTGATAGTTAATTCTTTTGTAAATTGAGGGGCTTATGAAGGGATTTGGCTGTCTAGATACTGTTAAAAATCTGTTCTTTTAGCTAAAATTAATTGAAGTGGACAAGCCTGTTTCTGTTTACTTCAGTGAGCTTTGAAGTGGGACTAAGTTCATCTGCTTGATTATCTATTTTAGCAACTTTAGCATGCAGGACTTCTTTTTTAAGTCATATCACAAAAACAGTATTTTATTCTATTCAGTGCTCAAGGTAATTTGATGACAGATAACACCAGTGTTTCAGAACTGACATGTACCTACTCCTCCTTCAAAGAAGAATCTATGTCAACTCTGCAAAGTTGCTAGGACAACACGAGGGAACTTATGAATTCTTCTCCTCAAGGAGCAGCACTTTTCTTGCTGCTGCATTAATTACATTACTCTATATTTATCACAGTTCAGGAGAAAAGCAACAATTAAGCTATGACACTTCTCTGGAGAATTGCCATTTTATTTAGAAACAGCGTGAAGTTGGGGGCGCATAATCAAAATGAAATGGAGACCCTTGCCACACTGTGCTATTAATTATACTTTACATAAAGAGATTTTTCCATCAGTGTCCAATTTAGGAATTAATGTAGCTTTTGCTTTAGAAGTGATACAAGAAGTTTTGGCAACACAAAGTTTGGTTTTAAACAGAGCATGAGAATCAGAAGAATTACTATGTTGATACGCTTGTGCAGTGAAATGTAGGATAAGATCCTACTATCAGGGATATTTGAAAATGTTCTTGGAACTTCTTATTCTCCCATCATAAAGTGTCAGTTGATCAAAACTGTGGGAAATTCTTCAAAAACAACCTTTTCCAACTTGAAAAATATGTACACCTTTTCATGATTTATCAAAATACCCTGTTTCACTTACTTGATTTCCAAAATCATCTCCTTGATTTATTTTACTTTTTTGCAAAAGAGTGATTCATTTCAGCTCGGACATCTGTATGGTAATGTTTTGGAGAGACCAAATATGAAATATCCTTAATGTCTCAAAAGAGGTTGCAGGTAATTAGTTGGAGGAAATGTGTAGATTCTCAACTTTCTGCCCAATGTGGAAAGGAGGAAGAAATCCTAAGGATGGGTAAACCTGCTTCTTGGATAACCTTGCCCCTCTAAGACTATAGGCAATCCAGTCTGAGCTAAGGAATCATGCTGTCTGATTGCTGAACATCATCTCTAAGGTACGCACAGGTGGTGCTCTATAATACACTTAATTGAAGGTTATATACGCACCTGCTTACTCTCTTTCTGGAGCAGCATGGCAAAGAAGCAGTCTTCAGAACTGTTGTGACAATAGGGGGGTACCTTAATTTATTGCTGGGCTAGGCTGGCAGATCACTCCCTCCTCCCAGGGAGCAAGGAGAAAGCAGGGAAAGATGTGCATTTACATGCTTCTAGAACTAATCTTCCAAAACTTGAAACATTAAAGCAATTAAACTCACTTCTCTCCTGTTTGGTTGTAATTGAAATAGCTGTGAAAATAATTAACTTTTTTTTAACCTGAAGCATTGATAATCTGGTACTTACAAAAAAGAAAGGGCATCAAGCAGGGAACATGAGCAGCAGTATCAGAGTCGGAACAAGCTATTTTTTCCTCAGAATCTTGCTGTATTTTCTCTACACTGCTTATTAGATAGCGCTGAATATGTTGTAAGGGCTGTCATGGTATCCATGTGCACTATTACTTTTTGAATGTTTGATCTTATTTAATTGCCATCATATGATACTGTGTCTAGAATTGCTTCAGTGCTAATTGTGTCGAGGGAGATGATAGGATGTCACAAATATCTAGAAAGGTCAAATACACCCACGATCCAAGAAGATCAGTACAGCTTTGTGAACAGATTCTAGTTTATATTTTTGGGCTGTTTCATTGCAAAACGAGCCCAGTTACTATATTATATTTACCCATTTAACAACAGAAGAAAAAAAATCGGCGCTGTGCAAATATACTTCTGCAAATAGGGTAGTCCTGTGGAAATAGAAGTAAAATAATTTTTGTCTCTAATTTACTTCAAGAGACAAAATTGGTTTTCTTATGTCTTCAGCTTGCATTATGAAGTCGTATGACAACAGAAATTATACATGAGTAATAAACGTAATGAATCAAAAAATTAAAATAATATTTTGGGGTTTTATGTGAAGTTTCACACAGATGTTTGAAACTAGTTTTGTGTTGTGCTCTTAGTTTTGCCTTACCAATTTGTGACACAAGACAGAGGCCTTTCAAAGTCCACTTCAAAATTAATATGATTTGCACTGTAGTTTGGCATCTGAGAATCATACGCTTTGAAAGAAGACCCAACTACAATAAATGACTTTGGAGTCACTAAGTAAATGTGCTTTCAATATCTGCAAAGTTTCTGGCCTTAAATTCTTTGAACATATGTGCTGATAAATTTAATGTATTACTCCTTAGAAGCTCTGGATATTCTTATGTCATGAAATCATTTCAACAGATGGTTAATGTATGACCCCGGAATTTCAATGGATGTCAGCAAAGATGTGCTAGATTAGTTTTATCCTTGGCTTAAACCCACTGAATCAGATCTTGCCAGGTAAGAAATGGGCCTGTGTAATCTACTTGATTGTGGTGCTCCTATCAACAATTTATGTATATCCAGTATTCCTATGCAATGCTACAAATAATTTTGGTCAGTGTTGTATTGCAATTTTTTCACTGAAAGCTATTATTTTATGTGTTTCTCTGCAAAGACATGTACTTCTATCCTGCATTTTTTACAAATAAAAAGGAAACCTGCAACATCAATGATATTTGCAGATAACATTGAATTTGAAAGAGTTTTGAAAGAGTTGGAGAAATAAGTCAAACAGGCAGAAGATAGCCAAGAGTTGATTCCACACGGTTGAATGCAAGAAGAAAAATAAATAGCCCAAACAATGCAAAACTCAGTGGTAGGGAGAAATTTTACACTAAACACTGAATGGCAGAGTAACAAGTTTAGTTATTTTATGATTAGATTTCTGTAATGATTTTCATATCAGTACTCATGCAACTCCAAAACAGCAGAGAACTTGTCCTCGTAATATATTGTGTTATAACACCATGGCATTATTTTATAGATATTACAGCTGGGAAGCTGGCACACATATAGATGTATTCTTCAGAGAGCAGAGCATTCTCAAGAGAAGCAATTTTCTGGCTTAAACCAGACAAGCTCTTCCAAGAGGCATTCATCAAGTGAAGCCATGGTACTTCTTCCAGATTGAAGCACATAAAAGTCCCCTCCGGCACATCAGGAAAAGAAGTCCTGTTACTTTAGTCCTGATATGAATTTTAACCATAAAACTGTTCAGTCCCTAAAAAAAAATGGAGTGGACAGTGAATTATAGGAACAAAGATCTTTTTATGTGTCTCCGGTAGTAAGACATGAGGATATTTAACCTTGGATTGAGAAGATATGCCTCTTTTTTCTGTGACTTTTTGGGACCAGAAGAATTCTGTTTTCAATTCTGGACATCACAATACCAAAAATAGGCAGACTTTTTTTCAGTAACTAAAGGAAAAAAAAAGTCAGGAATTAGCAGAAGAGATGTAAAATAATGATGCTAAGAACATTATGTGATACTTAGCACCTAAATAAAAGGTACAGTTTTCAAAATGGCTAAACACCCAACATCTTTCATAAGCCTAATGTAATGGTAGTTTATATGTCTAATAACAGTATATCATTATTGTTACTCAGTGTCAGTAAAGGGTTGCTACGGACTTCAAGGTAGCCAAGATTTCAGCTGCATAGTTAGTAGGAAAAGGCATTTACCCCAGGAGGAGGCACTGGCTTTCTGGCTAGAGCACTTTTTGGGTACATGGGTGACCTGACCTGGTATGCCCAGTTTGGAGCAGAAACTTGAACCGAAATCTGCTTTGTTCAGGAAGTGGGGTGACTGAGTCATCTTTCTACAGGTATTCTTTCTCTAAGACTTACCTCTTGGCATTTTTCTACTTTGTGTTAAAAATGTACAGTTAATTTTCAATGTGTTTTAATTCTGAGGAAGTAGAAAGGAAATCATCTGCTGTTCTATTTTCCTAAAAACTAAATTTGATTTGCTCTATTTTAGATTTACTTGTAGGAGAGCTCACAAAAGAGTGTTTAAAACTTTATTAAAAAAAAAAGGCACCTCACTGCTGATTAATTTTCATTCCCACTTTCATCTTCTTGCTGAGACCTTTTCATCACTGCAGAGGACAGGATCTACTACTATACCCTAGACATGCAATACCCTCCCTTGCTCCCTCCCCTTTTCCTGCAGCATTAACTTAGAGAAGAACAAGGTCATTGAGCTAAAATTCAGCTCATGGTTTAGGACTAGATTATCAGAAGAAATGTCTCATAGTGATATGCAGAACAACTTGTGAAACTAGGGCCACTTTGTGCCCTCACACACCACTCAGGAACACAAATTGCACCATCCTAGAAAAAGCCCAGAGCTGCCCCATAGCATTATTTCCCTTCCCCAGAAGCTGGTCCCTCACCTTCGGAAACCTGCCTCAGCATGGAGAGTCCCGGGCAATGCTTCTGCAAGCATTGCTTGCATTTTGCAAAGAGGATGATTATTGTCTGTTTGCTTTTTCACTCCGCATTTCAAAATCTTTTGTTGCTTTAAAGAAAGGCAAAAGAACAGGATAAAAATTTTCCCCAGATGGCAACCTCACAGATGAGAAGGTGCTGCCTTTTCTCACTTTGTGATTTGTTGAAAGCTTCCTACTCTTTTGCTGCTTTAATTTCATCTTGTTGGCATGTTCCCAGTGAACCTGTTTTCCCCATATGCGAATATTCTTTTTCTCAACCAAGGTAACACTGTTGGCAAATGTCCCTGGATGTAAAGGGCTCGTTTCTTTTTCTGTCATGATCAATAGTACTTGTTTTATCTATCAAACACGTTTTTATGTGCATTCCCTCAAAAGGCCAATAAAAAAGCATCATGTTATTTGACCTCTTTGTTCTTGTGCATAAATAGTCGCTAATCAAGGATCTTTCCTTGCATCTAGGGCAAATGCTAACTGTAGTTAACATCTCTTGTTTTTCCAAGGCTTCAAGATAATAGATGTATTCACAGATACCCGAGATTAATTTTTCACCTGTTTTTGTGCATAACTGGGCTATTGCCAGATGATGGGTATGCGTCACAGTGTACATTCTGCTTATTTATACCAACAAAGGTTAAAAGAATTAGAATTCATTGCACTGTACATATAATGAGGGAAGGCACAGGGGAAGTAAAGACTGTTTTGCCACACATTTATCTTTTGCCAGACTGAACTTCTAGATCACCTGTTGCCTAGTAAAGACAGTCTGGCACAGAGTAAAGTACCCAAGGAAAGACAGGCTGGCTATGCCTGTTCTAGTAAATAAGTGTGCCAAGGCTTGGGTTGTGGCTTTGATGGCAAATGACATGGCACTCTTTGCATCTGGCTTTTTCCCCTCCCCAGAGTGGCCTCATCTATTTCCCAACCTGGACACTGTCTGGGAGGTTAGTAGTTGGCATAAGCCAAAGCTGTACTAGAGAAGCTAACAATTTAGCAATATGGACAATCATGGCAACCTTTGTCCATTTTTAAGTTGTATTTTATTGTTATAGGTGTAGCCTCAAAACCAATTGAATTAACTTAGACCAGGTGGAGTGCTGTTTAAAAGCACCTAAGAGATCTGGATAGAAACCAATAGATTAATTCACATTTCGGCTTGGCTAAAGTCCTGCTTAAGTTCTCTGGCTTAAGTCTTGTTTTTCCTTCCATAGGGAGAAAAGGAAAGGCCTCTTAGAATAGCTATTAACCCTCCACTTGGAGATCTTCCCAGAAGCATACTAAGCCTGGGGTGCAGCTTCTTCCTGGACTGACTGATTTGAAAGAGAGATCTTCTTCCACTTTGGAGAAAGGAGGTGAAGAGTTCTTTGTCTGAAGGTCGTGTGTTGAGGCTATTCTACTTTGTTTTATACAATTATCCACTGAGCTAGAGAAGGTGAGAGAATAAGAGAACAGTTGGATATGTTCATGTCGTCAGAAACAGAGTGGCAAGCCTGCTTAGTTGAATCTGCTGCTGAGACACGATGACTGATCCTGTGTATGTTTGTAGTCATCTGCAATACATAGCAAATCAATAATAAAGCTGATTTATGATCCTTCTTCTGCTGAAGTACCTTCCTAAAAGATGTGAATTTGACAATTTACACACACAGGTGATTGTGTAACTGGTTGTCAACACGAATGTTTGTCTCTTCTTCAGTAGAAATGGATGCAAGAAATGGAACTGTTTACTGAAGCCACCTCATTGATACTGATGACTTGTGATTTGGAGTTTATTTTGCTGGATCACTGTGCACGTTTGTCTAAATTCTCACCCAGAGAAATATATATGTATGTTATCATATATAAATAATCATGGAATAGATTTTCTGACTTCACTTCAGGCCTCTGCACATTAACCAATACTTCCAAGAAGATTCTGTCTTTGATTTAATTTAAACAACTTTTGTAGATGTTTAGCATACAGAAAATAAAGAGGTTGAGAGATGTATTTTCTTTTTCTCTCATTAATTCTGTTAGACACATAAAGACTGTAGAATAAATATAAATTAACCTCATAATTTCTTAGGTGAAATATATAGCAAAGCTTGGAGAATAAAAGCTTGATAGTGCTAGAAAAATGTTCTGATTTTCCATGGATATAAATTTTATGGTCAAGGAATGGGAGTGAGAAGGAGGGTTATACATCAAACACTGACATTCTCTTTCATCTAACAGGTTTCATCTTTCTAGCTTTCAACATCAAGAGCTAAAGACAGACCCTAATGACTGCGATTAAGATATGCCTTCTTACATCAGGACTGAAAGTTGTGCCTGATTACTTGGAGTGGAATAATAAAAACGACATATCTGTATTTTACTTGGCTAGAGCTCTCCTTACATTAACCTACATACTACAGAAAAGTTATGAGGTAATGAAATTTTATATGAGGGCTTTTAAACATAAAACGAGTGTATATTACTGAAAATTTATGGGTCATTTATTCAACTACCGTAGTGTTACTCTCGCCAGATCAAACATTAGCCTAGTGGACAAGGGACTTAAATTTATATTTTTTTTAGGGGACAAAAGAAATCGATAAGAAATAGTGTTGTTCTCAGGGCTGTAGTCAGCATGACCTCTGTCTGTAGTAGATTCTTCTGTTCAGCTATAAAAGAATCATGAGGCTAGGTTCTGCGCCTACAGAAAATCTATTTTCTTCAGTGGAATAAAGAAGGAGCAGTAATTATTTTTACCAGTGTATTCAAGCACTTGTTAATTAAAATCAGACTTAAAGGGCCCTATACCTGGAGAATTAGGCCATAAAGTCTAGTCTCTAAATACTTAAATATTTAAAGTATCTCACTCACAGATGCAGTTAAGATGGGATTCACTTGGAGAAAAAGCAGCTCAGCTTTGCTCATTGGTGATTTCCAGGATCTAAGTGTATCTTTCCAAGACGTAAGTCTGCGAACATAAGAGTCTTAATTACTAGATCTTTTGATTGGAATTTAAGAGGGACAAACTGAGTATCGGACTAAAGAACTGTCTAGCTCAGACTGTAGTCCTAATGGATACTTGGGGAAGGAGAGCAATAAACAAGGCAGGTATTTCCCTGTTCTATCTTGCATCTTGCACCCTAATCTGTCCCAAAGCCATGGATTTCTAACAGTTAGTAAATTCATCTACTAAGTGTAGTGGATACGGAGCTTATGGAGATTACAGACCCCTTTATGTGAACTTAAAGCAAAAACACATCACAGTCTTAATTTCCATTTCTCTTCCTTTACAGAAAGATACTGTATTTTCTTGCTTCACTTTCTCAGCACCCACCACCTTCCTCATATAGGTGAAGTGATGGGAATGGCTTTGGCTTATATGTTCCTGCCTTCTGCCAGGAAGAAGTTCACTGAATCATGTCCCAGATCAGGTTGAATTTGAATATCACCCATAACAGACAGATGCACGAAGCTTTATCACAATATGTACTCCTGTCTCTAGTGGTGATGAGGTGGTGGAACTATGACAGTGATTCTTCTGGGACTGCATTATCCAGGTGCAGAGCATCCATGTAACCTAAGTGCTGAGGTGTGACAGAAAGAAAACTCGAGAGGGAATTTGTATTGCAGGTTGTGTAAAGTGGCAATTCAGAGGCCACAAAAAATAAAATTATCTATGGTACAGCACTTGGAGTCTTAAACTCTAGGGTACAGCTTGTGCCTATCCACTCTGAAACCAGTTGTGTACCTCAGAGAGTCAGCAAAGTGAATATGTTTGAGTGCATGCAGCTACATAAATCTCTGCCCTCATACACAAAACTACGGTCCTGCAGTCCAAGCTGAAGCCATATATCTAAAATAAGGGAGGGTGCTCTTCCTGTCCTAGTTCTTTGCCTGATACACTTCAGTGAAGTTAAATACAGTTCCATAGCCAAATAAAATAAATTTTTGGCAAGCATGAGTAAGGATGTATGGAGAGAAAAATATTTTCGATTCAAGTCATGTATAAACTCTTCTGAAAATTGAATTTGCTTAAACGTCAAAGCCAATTCACATGGGATCAGCAGCTGTACGTTTAGAAGGAAGTTCATGTCAGGACAAACCTGCTTTCCAAATATTATTGCAAACCTAATACAAAGGTTCAAGCTGATTCCCCTTCTCCTGGACTCGTGTCGGCTTGACTGGATGGGACCTGGTGACTGCTCTCTAACTACTCCCAGACAGTCTTTCCTAGCAGGGGAGCACTTTGAAAATGTCACAGACAGTCATAATATTTGAAATTGCTGGCAGTATTAAACATGTGGTGTTTATTAACAAACATTAAAGAACACCAATAAATGGCTTCTGTGCAGTTTGAGACCTGGCTGTACCAGAGACAAAATATTTAGCACAACATCAAGAGATTTTAATGACTGAATGTATACTAGAAGTAAACATGCCTTTACGCAAATAATTTGTTGGTCAGGCATGAACTGGGGCTAACAATTAGGTCTGTTCGCTGTTGGAGATTAGTGGCTTTCAGTGCTGCTTTGCCTTTTCCTCCCCCCTCAGACACTAATCCAAACCGTTTTCATGAGATCTGCTAGAGTAGCCCTCGTCTGTGTGCTTGTAAAAGGCCTTTTGTGCATCTTTTCTGCTGGATTGATCCCCAGACACTAATGCAATGAAAATATTGCTAATGCCGTGTTGCGTAGCAGTGGCTCTCAAAGCCCGACCTGTGGAGCGTGTGGTGGGGCTCAGTGGCGAGCTGGCTGCCCAGATGGTGCTGGCTCCTTCTCCTTCCTACTCACTACCAGGAGGCTGAAAAGCAGCTTAGAGTATGTTGCTAAGAGTAGTTTTCTCTTGCTTCACAAGAACCTAATGAAAATGGCTAACCAGGTTCATTAAACTGGACAGCAGTGCTAGGGATTCACCATGCTTAATTGTTGTTTATAATGATTAACATAGGAGCTAGCTCCCCTAAATTCCTTTTGTAATGAAGGGGAGCAGTAAACACTTTAAAGTGGGGTTTCTGCAATCTGGTTTAGCTGTCTGCTATGGGGTGAAAGGAATTGTATGCCAGAAGTGCCTGATTTTCTCCATTTACTCTAAACGAAGCGTAAGGTGCCTGGCTCAGGTGTAGCTGTCCATATCACAGGGGATACCAGCCGCTGTCTCTGTAGCTTCTTTGGAGAAACAACTCATATAACGTTCTTCCCTGTAGATACTCTTCAGGAATAGGGAAAGAGGCTAAAAATCACTTAGGACAAAAGTGAGTGAAGTTCTCATGCAATGAAAATGCTTGTAAAACCTGGCTGTAGTCCTCTACAAGCCCACTAATATCCAGAGTACATCTATTCAGGTTAAGTTGTGTAAACAAAAAGACTGAGTCCAACAAAAAAATTAGTCGTAGCGCTGTTTTGTTGCTTGGTGTGAGTGCTATAAAAGTTACAGCCACTTTAGAATCCAGGCACTGTTTTCGTTAAAATACAATTTCAAACCCACTGCTGCATCATTTATTCCTGCACAGAGTGAGCATTTCATGATGAGACATTGTAAAAAAAGGATTGCTAGCTTTTGCAAGTTAAAGCAAGCTACCCAGTAATGTGATCTGTGACTAGACCAGAGTTCATTCTGGATTAGGAGATAATACTGGAGATAATTAGGAGATAATTTTCAGGAGATACCTGTATTTTTCCATGCAGCAGGAAACATGGCTTTTTGAATCTCCATTTTCCTTAAAGCAACACACAATACATTAAGGAACTATCAAGCTTGGGAGAAGTGCTTCATTTTTTCTTTTCACTAGCGTAAATATTTGCAGAAAGTTTTGTTCCCTGTTTATTATAAATACTGATCAAGAAATCAGTGTTTGTAAGTCTGAAAATCCTACAAAGCAAGGTCTAAAAGGAATATAACACAGGCATTATGCACTTACTGATTATTATCTCTGTGTGATTTTTTCCTATTAAAATCTGAAAACAGGTTAGTTTGTTACACAGACTGTGTCTAATGAATAGTTTTCTTGGCATTTTATAGATATGTCTGTGAAAATACAGATATATATGTAGGTATAGGTAGTTTACTTAGAAATGCATTGTAAATGAGTTATTCTTAACTCCCCTGTAGGTACCTTGGCTGACTTTCAAGCAATCAACAGGACAATCCGTCATAATGTGTGAATGAGGCACTTAGGAACATGGTTTAGTGATGGACTTGGCAGCATTAGGTTAATGGTTGGACTTGATGATCTTAAAGGTCTTTTCCAACCTAAACGATTCTATGAGTGTATGATTCTATAAAAATTCCTGATTTATATTCTGATTATAGGAGCATCAATGCCATTTAAATGCGTTTGCTGTATGCATTATGTATACAGATGTATGCATATTATGTATACAGAGATATACATTAAACAAATGTACTCCATTTAAATACATTTATCTATCTTCTCTGCTTGTGATTTTTTTGCATACTGGTCCAGGTTTCTATAAGCAGCTTTTCAAGGGGAAATTTTGAGCAGCCAAATGAAATGGATGAAATGAACCTGATCTCAGCTTTTTATTTATGCTAAGCAGAGGCCAAGGTATTTGCTGCATTGCCTGGTCAGATTTTTTTTAAGCACACTAAAGATTGACCAGTGTTAGACTATAATAGCTGTCTAGGAACAAAGTCAAGCTATTAACAGAAGCCCATTATCTGCTGCACCAGAAGTAAAGCTATTCGGAAAGCTATTGCATTTCAGCAGTGGGGCCGTTCTGCCGCAGGCAGTGTGAGGTCTGTGAGTGGGCTGCTCACACAGAACAGGGGACCCCTCGCCCTCTCAGAGTTTTGCTAAGACACCGAGAAACCAATATGGATATTGAAGTTAAAGAGTAGTCCTCTCTCCCCTTCCACCCGCCCTGGCAAGAAAACAACATGAGACACAAAGAGTTTGAACATACTGTGCTCTGCACTTCTTACAGTCAGTTTACACAAGCACAAAGTTGATGTAAAATTCTTTCTTCTACAGTGGAAGGGTTTGGCACGTGTGTGCTCTGTTTTGCTGGCATGTGATGTTGGGCCATGAACCTTCTGGTCAAAAATGTACTTGGGCAGCTTGAACCACCTACTGCCTTACATAGTAGAAAGCATTGTACACAGAAACTAGGAACACCGTGTCCGTTCTGGTAAAGCAGTCTGAACAGAAGAAAAACAGTTGAAAATACAGTCTTTTATCAGCTGCAGGCTGTTGTCATGAGTGACAAAAGCAAATATGCCTAGCTGCCTTGTCTGGCTGGTAGCGAACAACACTGCTGCCCGGCAGAAGCATTAAGAATTGCTGTTTCCCTGAGCATGGGGAGAATGTGGCTGGTATTGGTGTGAACTGGTAGCTGTAGCCTGAATTGAAGAGCCCGAGATGTTCCTGCAAGTTACATGCAGTGCTGGCAGGACCTCAGAGCAGGGATGTATTACAGCTGTAAAGAAAATGAAAGTTTTGCACGTATAGGGAGAAAACCTGTTCAGCTGCCTTCAAAAATGCACTGAAGAGGTGAGATTGAACCGTAGTTATCTACCGGGGCTGGTGGAGGGAGCCCTGGCTTGCCATTTAATTTTCATCTTTTCAGTCTTACAGCACTGCAAAATGTAAGCTGACAGCACAATACAGAGAGTTCTCGGAGGCTTAATGTGTTAGTGTCAAATGAAACAAAACCTGAGATTAGCTTTTTAAAGGATTTTGTCTGCTGCAGATAAGAACTGAAAGGCTTTTATAGATCAGCTCTGTTGAATAGGACTTTGGGGAAGGAAAGGCAGAGATGAGCATCAAGGAGGAATAGTGATGGAGCAATCAAATGGATTAATGGATGGTAACCATAAAATGGTGTGTTTGCCTACATAATTAGTACCTGCTTGGGTTACAGAAACTCAAGGTAATTGACTGAGGCTGCGGATCGTGCCTTAACCTGAGAAGGATAAAAACCAGATTTCTAAGGAAAAACTTGAAATTGTGATAATAATTACAAAATTCTGGGTTTGCTGATCTTGTTTCCACTTTTTGAGCTGCTTCACTTAATAGTATATAACTAAATATTCATTTAGCCAGAAAAACTATATTGTCATATAGAAAAAAACTTTCTATTGGAGTGGAGGAGAGGGACCAAGGGTTGACTGACTATGCCTGTGTATTGGGTTTGCGTGCCAAGGTTTTGGTAGTGGGGGGCTACAGGGGCTTCTGTGAGAAGCTGCTAGAAGCTTCCCCTTGTCCAATAGAGCCAATACCAGCCGGCTCCAAAATGGACCCACCGCTGGCCAAGGCCGAGCCCATAAGTGACGGTGGTAGCGCCTCTGGGATGACATATTTAAGAAGGGGAAAAACAACTGCGCAACAGCAGCCAGAGAAGAGAGGCGTGAGAATATGTGAGAGAAACAACTCTGCAGACACCAAGGTCAGTGAAGAAGGAGGGGGAGGAGGTGCTCCAGGTGCCAGAGCAGAGATTCCCCTGAAGACCATGGTGAAGACCATGGTGAGGCAGGCTGTGCCCCTGCAGCCCATGGAGAGAGTCCATGGTAGAGCAGATATCCACCTGCAGCCCATGGAGGACCCCATGCAGGAGTAGGTGGATGCCCAAAGGAGGCTGTGACCCTGTGGGAGGCCCACGCTGGAGCGCGTTCCTGGCAGGACCCATGGCCCCATGGAGAGGAGCAGGTTTTCTGGCAGGACTGGTGACTCTGCAGGGGACCCGCACTGGAGCAGTCTCTTCCTGAAGGACTGCACCCTGTGGAAAGGACCCATGCTGGAGCAGTTCATGAAGAACTGCAGCCCGTGGGAAGGACCCACGTTGGAGAAGTTTGTGGAGAACTGTTTCCGGTGGGAAGGACCCATGCTGCAGCAGGGGAAGAGTGTGAGGAGGAAGAAGCAGCAGAAACAACGTGTGATGAATTGACCGCAACACCCATTCCCCATCCCCCTGTGCCGCTCGGGGGGAGGAGGTAGAGAAAATTGGGAGTGAAGTTGAGCCTGGGAAGAAGGGAGGGGTGGGGGGGAGGTGGTTTTAAGATTTGGTTTTATTTCTCATTATCCTACTCTGATTGGATTGGTAATAAATTAAACTAATTTCCCCAAGTCGAGTCTATTTTGCCCGTGACGGTAATCGGTGAGGGATCTCCCTGTCCTTATCTTGACCCATGAGCCTTTCGTTGTATTTTCTCTTCCCTGCCCAGCTGAGGAAGCGGAGTGATAGAGCGGCTTTGATGGGCACCTGGCATCCAGGCAGGATACCACGGCCTGTAAAGTAAAACAGTTCCTGTAAGAAAGCTTGGGAAGAAGCTCATGCAGAGCGGTTGGGTGGCTGGGGTTATGTCCTTAAACGCAGGAGGTGTCAGCTCTACTTCAGGCTGGGTTGGAGGTCTCGGTTGTTGCCAGTAGCCTTCAGCTGCATGCTGCTGGTTCCTGAGGTCTCTTGCCCAAGATATTTGTGGTCTTGCTGCTTTTAACTTCAATGAAAAAGAATAACATTGTTAGAATAGCAGTTAGTTTTGAGTGACCCCGGCACACAATTGGCTCAGCTGGCAGAGGTGAGCAGGCAGTTTCCTCGAGCGGCAGGACAGCACTGAGCACACTGGGGCAGGAACCTCCATCCAGCAATGTTGGAGGTAGGAGAAAACTCATTTCTACCACCTGTCAGTGAGGACTGTGCTGTGAATCAAGGCAGAACCTCAGAATAGCAGGGAAGAAGTTTGTCTGTTCAGATCTGAGATGGGTGTTCATGTCACAGGACTGTTCATGAGCCATGCTAGAGTGAAGGAAATGTCTCTTGGTAATGCCATTCTTGTTTAGATTGGCGTTTATGTTTCAGTAGGTAGCTTGGCTTTTTCCAAGCAGACTTCTTCCAGGCCAAAACTGTTTTGTTAGAAAATCCCCAGGCAGCAATAGCAATGACAGCACGCACCGAATTGCTTACTATGGGTAGCTTCTGTACCACGCTGTAGCAATCTTCTGAGGAACAGCTGGTGGTTTCACCATGGTGTGTATGCCCTGGCACAGGCTTAACAAGTCACCCTGTGGGGAGATTGCAATTTCATAAAGGTTTCTGCATCTTGGTGTCTGATTATACGTAGTGCAAGTCTGTGCTGAGCAGATGGCTTTCCATACGTCCTTGAATTGAAGAAGTGAGTCTGTCTTTCTGGAGGGTGGACTCTTCAGTAGTATTTATATGGCTTGAGAAGCCACCAGGGAAAGCATTTTCCATTATACTACTGCTTCTAAAGGACCTATACGGGCTTCGAAAAATGCAGCTGCACTGCAGACCCACACCTAAGTCCACTTCTCTGGCTGCATGCAGATAAGGGAGGGATGCTTTTACCTCAGTGTGGGAGAACAATTTGATTTTATTTTACTATCGCTTCATTTTTCACAGTTCTTCTGGTAAAATCCGGATATTTTGTAGAGGTTGCTATCTGGCTTAAGTAGTTAACAGATGACGCCATTTACAAAATTCATAAAAGCTTAACCTGGGAAAATACCACAATGAATAAAAATAACCTTTATTGCATTTAATTTTCATTTGATATTTGCTTTTCTTCCTTTAACCTTTATTTATTCTGAAGTCCAGAGCTTCATAGCTAGTTTACACTTAATTAAATACGTAAGCAGAAGTCAGTATGAGGGTGTCTCACAAGTCTAGTTCTTACATAACTTTGTTAACTGTCAGACAAGATAAAATGTTTTAATAGGACACCATAATTTAGCAGATAACATGAGGGAGCTAAGCTAGCATACACAACTTGCTTGTTCTTCTGAGTATTTGCATGTAATGACTTCTGAGTGCCTGATTTCTGAGGGTTTGTCTGCAGCAGATACCCAGCCTCAACAGGCACTTAATACTGCTTTCATGAAAAAGCGTTTAATCCTTCTGTGAACACTTAAATTCAGAGTTAAAGTGGCCTTTGGTCATCTTACCATGAATGTTAATTACGCTAAACTGAAATAACATTTTAATCCCAATTGAAATACAGAGTTTCTGCCACAGGCGTTTAATGCGTGATAGCTTACCTGCCATAGTTGTGCGCTGTATCCAGCATATGGAGAGATGCACTAATGACTGCTAGGTGAGCAAGACCGAATTTGCAAAGCAGTACTAACCAGAGGTAACTGCCTTTGTGCACACCCTAAGAATTAAACACTGAATAAGAGGGGTAAATTATCTCCCATTTTCTCAGTGGCAGGAGGCTGCATGAACACAGCTGCAAAGTTGTTAAAGTTAAGCTCTAAATTCACAGCCTCTTCTCCCTTGTAGTTCACCTGTGTGTTGATAGCCTTCGCTAATTCAGACTGACTTTCTTTACTCTTCCCAAACAGGTGAGCTTTCAATCTTATCACTCTCATTGTCTGTTCATTTATTTGCTTTCTTTGTAGGAACATGTTATTTCGAATACCTCGTGTTGGTTATTTCCCCCAACAAGCAGTTGTCAATCAGATACTAGTTGAAAGGGACAGGCTGTCCCAGGAAAACACAGCTCCCCTTGGATTTCTGTGTTCATACCTCTGCCTGCACTGTCACTGAGGGAGCCGGGGATTGCTTGGGAGCTGAATTTGGAGAGAAGCAGTCCCAAGACAGAGCAGGGGAGCTGGCACCCTGCTCTACTGACAACACTTAAATTAGCAGCTCCTTTTTTAGCATAGCAGAAGCCCCATCTGCTTCCAAAATAAAAGTATATGCATGTTTCCTTGCTGCCCTCCTATAAAATGCTGCTCTAGCAAATTTGATATGAGTGGTGTAGCCATGCGAATTCAGTTTACAAATATGCATTTCTTTAGCAAAACTTACAAAAATTGTGTTTTGAAATATAAGCGCTCTGCAAGTCCTTATTTCAGTGCTGGAGCTTAATGTTGCTCTATGCCACGGTCACTTTTTAGTTGATTCCCTACATGTCTCATGGTAGCTGTGAAATGAGAAGGCATCTGATTCTTTCAAGGTTTTTCAGTTGATGCAGGAAAACCTTTCAAGCCTCTTCAGTAAATAGTTTTTTGAAAGAGCATCTGTGTAAGTTATGTCTTTTATTACCAAACATCAAGGTATTTTAACTACATGATGGCATGCAAGGGGTAACTGCAGCTGGCTTGTGATGTCACCGCAAAGTGAGATCAACGGCAACACCTTCTGCTAAAACTAGAGACGAATTCATCCCCTCCATGGTTCCTCCTCTCCCATGCAGGATAAATCAGTGCTACCTTAGTTAAAGGTAATGGAGTTCCAGCAGCAGAACCTCATTTTAAGCTGGCGGGGGGTGAGGGACATCAATGCCAAAAAGTAGATTTCATGCTTTGTTTGAGAGATGCAGTGGAGAAGGAAGATAATCCATCCAGTTGTACCTGTCCATCCATAACTGAAGACTATTTCCATGAACCAGCTAAGTTAGGTGTTGCCTTAAATAGTCTTTTGATGTTTCAAGCTTCCCATCTTTAGAACAGAAAGAATGTGTGTAGTTTGAGTTTCCCAGGAATATCTGGGGAAACAAACATAAGTATTTTTCAGAAGATTCTTACGTAATAAAGTACCTGACTTGCACAGAACATAGTTATCCACTGGCAAATGGTCAAAAATACGCAGAATATTGGGAAGCTGACAGAGAAAAAAATGGCAACAGCAACGATAAAAGTAGAATGACCCAGCATACGCCAAACAGTTAAAGGAATAAGAGGAACTTGAACAAACACAAATGAGGCCAAAACATCCTCCAGAAACAAAGCTGGAGAGACAGCTAGGACATTAGCAAAGTTGTAAATGGCTTGAAAATTGGGATGAATTCTAGGAGAGTGTAAATAAGATTTAGCGGTCTGTTCTTGTCTTTCTTTCTTTAGTAACACTTCTACTAGATTCACTGAATAATGCCTTGTCCTTGGCAGTTAGTATATTTATCTAGCATGATACATAGGCATCCCATGCAAAATTTAAGTCCAGAGTTTTGCAGCTGCTCAGGTCCTTCCACTGCCCATTACTGGGACTGTGCATGCAATGAGCTGGTAAATGCTAGAGCTGACTTCCCCTCTGTTTTATTCTCTTCAGTAGACCTGCTTGTAGTGTGGTTGAACTCAAACATCTTCATTTAATCTATGTCATTTTGAGAAGCCCGGGCCCTTTTGGAGGTGGTGAGACACCGGGCAGGGAGAGGAGCAAGCTCTGAGATTGCACTTCATCCTGGAAGAAGATAAAGGCGAACAAGTAGCACTGGGGTAATCTGGTCTTCCTGTTCAGATACGGAGATCACTGCGCTTTGGATCAGCTCTAGAAATCGGTCCCAGGAAGAGAATAATTTTTCTACTCCATGATACTAAACTTCAGGTTTCATCTCCAGTAATAAATGTTTCCTTTTCTGTCTCCTCCCGCTTTCTTCTTGGCAATCTCATGAGAGGTCTCCATCTTGTCTGTCTGAGTCTCAGAATACAAGAAACACCAAGGACTTTGTCGGGTGTTGGAGCATAATGAAAAGGATTATTATGGGCTGCTGCTGTTTTTTCTCTGTTAATAAAGAATTAGCTATTTGAAGCAAAGGACATTTTATGGAGTTTCACTATACAACAAAGTTATCAAGGAGAAATAATGTAGCGGACAATGATTATTTCATAACTCATACAGAAGGCTATGATTAAATCTCATGATATGATTTATTGAATTCTGAGAGAAAAAAAACTAAGGCGAGGTATTAGAATAAGAAATACTGAATGGGCGATGATTTACAGGCAATAAGAAACTGCATCTGTGCTTCTGCCTCAGGTGTCAGACTCGGTCATCTTACAGATACGCGCTCTTCAATATCATTAAAGAGAAAATTAAAAGTCATTTCCAGTTTCTTCAGTATAGTGGCTTTGCATTTAAAGAAGCTTATGACTCATACTGTGTTTACTTTATCGGGGAGCCTGACATTTAGAAGGATGTATTTAGTAAGAGTGGTTGTACAGAGTAAGAAAATTCATTTCTCTTAACTACACTTATCATATATGTTAAGCATCGGTAATATGTTTAGATCCATGCTAGAGATGAGGCCTAATTTTCTTCTCAGTCACACCTGTATTAATTAGAAGTAATTCTAGTGCAGCAGCAAAGTGACTTGGTAAAGTGACAGGGAGTACGACATTTCCCTTCATATGGTGTTGCTGCTACTGGCAACAGTCAAGTTTTCATACATTTATTTACATTAAACAGAACCTTGATGCATTAGACATACCACTAAAATATTTTATTTAGCATTGGAGAACTATAGCTTTTGCCCTAATTTTTCATTTATTATAAAGCTAAAGTAAAAGTCTGTGGAGACACTAGCTACAAACCACAATTTCAATCATTTTTGTAGCTTGGCAATAAGCATCATTAGTCTTGACTTTTTCAGTTGCACATCAGGCTGACATTTTACTTCAACAAAAGGGACATTTCCTTCTACTTTTAAAGATTTAGCTGGTACGTTTCTCAGGAATTGTTTTTTATTATTATTACAAAAGCAGGGAGGGCTGCAGGACCAGTTTTGTTTAGAAGCTTAAAAATTCCCTCTTTATGCACCAGAGATGCGTATTTTCAGCAACAGAGAAGGGAGACCAGGGCCAAATCTGGGATGGACAAAAGAGTATTGTGTTTTCTTGTTTGTCACTGCTTGCAAAAGGAGGCAAACGTTTTTCCCTTGGCTAAGCTATGTGATATATTACACTTTCAGCTCTTACAGCAGTTTTCTAGCTGCTCATTTTAGTGATTCTGAGATGGTCTTTGCTGACTCAGGGGAAGGAGATCTCCGGGATGCCTTCTATTGCCTGGAAGCAAAACCCAACAGTCGATAAGAAGGGCTGTATTTGTGGGATCTCTAAATCCAAGTGCAGGTTTTGATGCTACGGTAAGACTCAGGGCTGAGCAGTCTTCGTAACAGAGCCACATGTAAAGTTTGTTGTAAATGTTTGTTTTCCTTTTTTTTACTGCTGAAATTTTCTACTTTCTGAAGAAAATCTGATTTCTCTGTTTTTCCCATGAAGGGAAAGAAACCATATACTTTAACCAGCTTGAGTTCAATTTGCTGGTAGATCAAAGAGTATCTTTCTAGCACACTAGGGAGAAACACAGGTGCTGTTGGATAGATGATGCAAAATAATAGCCATGTAAAAAGAAACAGTACATCCTTTTGCAGCCCTAGTTGCTTTCATTTCACACAGCTACAGCTTCTAGAAACCCAACACTGACAGGACTTCTTGGTGGTACCTACACACATGGCCTTCAGGAACCTGCCTGCCTCTTCCAAGCTCACGTATCTTCAGGCCTCAGAAAATATCTTCAGGAAAACTACAGAGTCCTGCCCAAATTGTTGGCTCCTAATGGATTCATTGGCTCAGAAGAAAGGAGACGTCCTCCGACTTATTCACAAGAACTATTTTGAGTGACCTAATTAAACAAAAGAAACCACACTCTGTGCTGCTGCTCCTTTACTGGAGCCCTTGATGTCCATCTCACTTTACCCCACATTTTTACTCTATTCCGCACAAAGTGTTATTAAATCATCTAAGAACCAGTCTCTGCAGTCTTTATAAATTTCCACATGAGTCACTTTGATTTTGGACTCCCTGGTGATGTTCCTTTACATTACAAGTTCATAGTTTCTGCAGGCTGTGTTGTAGATAAGTTTGCAATTTCTTAATATGCATAGAGGTAGTTTGGTCCTTCTCATTTGGATAAATGGTTTTTGCTCTGCCATATCGTGGTTTCAGCAGAAGAAAAAAGCACTACAAAAGTTAGCAATATCAAATAGCTCAGGAATGGAATGGCAAGTATGAGAGCAATCCCCTTTTGTCTGTCAAGTGCAGAACACGGATCACACAGCAAAGCGTTTGCCATTTTTTATAGCTATTTTACAGTGTAGCACAGAGAATCACATGGTTGCCTGTTAAAATTCATGCCTTAATTAGAAAAAGCATACCCCTTTGGTATTTTGGTTTAAATTGCATGGAAACCTAGAGTAAAGATTTAAGTCTGATTCCTCTTTTCTGGGGCAAGCAGCCAAGTAAGTACAGCCTAGCCTGGCAATATTGAGGAGTTCCTGTCAGAAGTGGAGGTGCTAAAACTGGATCTGTAAGATACAGAGAAAGTCACCCAGACTGAACAGGATTTGTTGGGTGGTAGTGGGAAGACAGCTGTTGGACACTGTCTTTGGTTGTGTAGGGTTTTTTAATGAGAATGCAATATCAGATCAGTCTGCAAACATGCAAAATACAAATTAAAAAATACATCTCACTAAATAAAATATAACTATTGACAGGGACCGCAAAAACAGAGAAAAGTACAAAGTCATAACTCTTCTTAAATAGCTTTTATTTCTGTAGATTTAGGGATATCTTGTTTTGTCCTTGAACTCCAGGGAGAGAATTCATTCCTTTCCCCAAATCCCTTTCTCTGGGATTGCATAATCACTATAGTCCTTTTCTTCTTCGCTGCCTCAACATACCAGTTACCTTATAGACAGAAACAGCTGTTGCAGTTCTGACCTGGCTGTCTTGTAAATAGCCTCTGCATCTTCAGTGTTAGACTTAAAAACCCTTTTTATGGGTGAAGAGAAAAAAAAACTTCTATGGAATGAATGTATTGCTAGTGTACTTGAAATCTGAACAGTCTAATCAAAGAGTTATTACTAACCCAGATCTAATTGCTATAGGTCAAGTGAGAAAATAAAGAGGTGAATAGTATTACAGAAAAAGTCTAATTAATAATACAGTTTAAATCATTATACTCACAGTTTCTAGTCTGTACCCCTTCTCTGCTGTTACACTCGCCCCCACACTCCCTCGGGGTCTGAGGTTGATGGCTTCAGCCCCAGAGGATGGTGGTGTTGTGCTGAGTTACCATGTCCCAGGTCCTTTCTGGGGACAGCATGACATTGGTGGTGGGGATTTCTTCCTCCACTTTACCAGCAGGAACATGTGTTGACGATTTCTTCTGCCTCACTTCAGAGCCCACATGGGACTATCTTTATGCATCTTCCACCATGCTTAACCCCTTTTTTTGTCTTCACTGGCTGCAATTTGATGTTGCATGTCAATATCCCCTATGTTCAGTATTGTGCAGTGTTTGATCCTTGCTGTTTGTTTGCTTTGTTATATCTGAAACACGTTTTGCATGGTTCCCAATCCTTGACGTCTTTAACAGATCACCGTGGACGGCTCATAGCCTGCAATGTCCGGTGCCAGCCTGGGCCCACTCCATTGTCATCTCCTGCCTGTACTGCTCTGCACCCCATCCTGCATCCTGCTACCATCACATCATGCCAAGCTCCTCTACATGACATCATCGTGTTGGGGTCATGAATATTTCACTCTACACCAGATAGCTGCTTACTACTCCTAGCCATATAAAAATTACAGTTATACTCAATGAATATACAGAGAGATTATTCAAACAAGTTAGGAATTAGCCGCCTGGTCATGAGAAAAAATTGCTGTTAAACAAGGTAAAACAAAGCTCCAGGCAGGCCAAGCCAAGCTCAGGCAAAGCCTAACAACCCTCAGTCCTGTGACCTTGCGAAGTTAGTGTGATGTCTGTGGCCTGTTGCTAGCAATGGCAATAGGGTATTTACTGGGCAACAGGGCTACATCAGGTCTATCAGTCAGTATTATTAGCTTTTAATGGTTTTCTCTTTCTTTTTCCCAGCAAAATGTCATATTGACAGGTTCATCCAAGAGCCCTTAAATAATTTAAGAATGAAGGTGACTGCTCTGTTAAAAATATACATATGCAAATTCATCTTAAAAGCAGCTGCTTGCTCTGAAGGCTGAGTTCTGTGATCATTAAAATCCAGTTACAATTGTGTTGGATGAATGCAAGAGAAGGGTAATGTTGCTTAACTAAATGAGGCAACTAAAACATTTCAAATTTCTTCTTCAGGGGGCTGTGGTTGGGCAATTCAGGATATCGAAAAGCCTGTTGCCCTGACACCAAGCCACAGCAAGGCTCGCTCAGAGCAATCTGGGTTAGAAGATGTGCTGCAACTCTGCCGAAGCAGTGGCAGGTCTGGGTGAAGTGGCTCCAGCTGCCACCCACCCTCACCCACGAGGATGCTTGTTCCATCCCTTGGCCAGAAGTCATCCTCCTCCCTTTATCTCTATTTTGGGAGAGTTTCTCTCTTTAGCTGTACTGCATACACAAAACTCTGGAATGATTGGTATTAAAAAAAAACCCCAGCAGTTAAAGTGGCAGATCTGAGGAGGTGCTACTCTCTGGCAGGAAGGTAGGGTGAGAGTGGTGAAAGGGGCTGGGGTGGACAACTCCCTGGCCCGGATCAGCACTGGGTGGTCACTTTGCTTAAACAAACATTAACATGTTTTAGCTGAACCTGATGGGTTTGACCGAATCAGATTAGGGAGCAGTCAGCTGAGCAGTTTATGGCAGGCGATTTGAAAGGGTGCCAGTTTTTCCCAGGGAGGTGGTGGTGAGAAGCTACTGCTGAATTGGGGGATGTAACCTTTTCACCCAGCTGAGCTCCAGCCAGGGCAGGGTCTAAACAGACCCTTCAGCTGCAATAAAAAAATCATAGATTAGAAGCTGGAAAGATGGGAAGGAGAAGAAAATACTGATTTAGTAGGAAATGCTCAAATTTCAGCGTGCCAAAATTGGAAAATCTGTGAATTTAATAGGACAAAGATTTTTGTATCATCATGTCTCTGGGGATGGTTGGAAAAATTATCTCTTTTTGTTCAGCATCTCAAAACAAGCACTGGGCAGGCTTTCAGCTAGAATCCTCTTCTCTCTGCGTTTTACGTCAATTAGCTCACGGATGCTCCTGCCCGGTCGGCACTGCTTGTCAGCCACCAGCGCTGGAGACTTCCGTGTTTTCTCCTTGCTGATGATTGTTTCGCTCCTTCATTGTGAAGAGGCTATACACATCAAGGGCTAAACTCCAGTCTCTGTAATCCACTTAGGTGGACTAAGAGCAATACGCATCATAAAAATTTAAAAGTCAGAAAGCAGTCTGAAGAGCAAAAACTGTGTTCATATAGTGTCTTCTCTTCTTTTTAAGCCAGTCACCTGTTTTTTCTAGGGCTGATTTATTGCTTTTGAACCTACTGAACCATGCTGAAACTGAGTATGGGAACATATTTGCTTCACTTTTCAGGTTTTTAAACCTCAGTACCTCAATATTTTATAATATATATACTATATAATATAGTATTTTATCTATTTATAATGTAACTATATAATTAATTTAATGCTTTAAAATTATTTTTTAAATTTTATATAAGAAAATCAATTCCATAAATGTGTAAACTGAAGTAATTGCTTCCAATTATTAATATTAGCCTTGAAGAGGTGAATTTTTATTTCCCCTTTCATCATAATTCCATTAAAGTGTCAACATGAACTACTGTGAATTAATAATTTTAGATCATTATTTTAAGTAATGATTTTTTTCTCATTTTTACAGAAAACTATCCCAACAGAGGCGATGTATGTTACCTCAACATGCCGCAAAAGGTGAGAAGTAAATTTCAGACATATCTATTAGGTTAAAAAAAAAGCATTTTGATTTCTTCTTTTGGTTGCAAACGTTCTTGACGTTACCTGGAAAAGCCACATGAAAAATACAGTGCTAAAAGGAAGATGCTGTTCCATTAATGTTTGTAAAATGTTTCATGGTACTCTTGAACAACTTTGCTAGCTGTATTGAAGACATAAAAAACACATTTAAATGCATTTCTATTAAAAATTAGTAGAGCCATCATTTTAGTCATCTGTAATTTACCACTTGTAATTAACAAAACCAGAAAACTTTCTCTGCTTCTCAAACAACCTTTGCTATAGTGGAGTGTTGTGTTATCTTAACAACAGAGGCAACGGGCTATGACTGCCAGTATAATGTACAACTAAACCATGTTTTTCAAATCTTGATGAAGGGCGTGTTTGACGGGTATATGAGAAGGCAGGAAAACCAGCTCTGGCTGGCACTGCAAGCGGCGCGTGTTAGCTTTACCAGCTGGGCTAATTAATTGCATTTGGGGCATACCTGCCCTACTTCTGCCATCCGAGCCGCTGCCTGCCCGGCGCTGTCAGCTGCAGGAATAGGCTGGGCATCTCGGGCAGGCCTTCTCGCTGCGCCGGGCTGTTCATTCACGCAGAGAGCACCGAATATGTTAGCAAAGGAGCTGAGCCGGGGCTAAGTTAGTGTTTCTGCTAGGACATTTCTGACGGATTATTAAAATCATTTCATTTACGCGTATATACTCACATGCATGCGTTAGAGAACTATAATGACAGTTTGGTTTTTAATACTTGATGAATAAGGGGCAAGAGATAATCAGAGAGTCCATATTCACAGCTTCTGGGATGCACCACTAGCATGCTCTTTTTTGCCAATATTATAGTCCGGTTGGCTTTATGGCAGTTGTTTTTTAATTATGAGGTATCTAAAGTGTAAGGTATTTTAGGACCACAAAATAATAGAAGATGCAACCCCAGCAAGCTGAACATCTGATACATTATCTTGCTTTTTTTCCCCCTGAATCCATTTCTGCAGTGTTATCTCAGCAGTCCAATACGTGAGTCAGGCTCCTTTTTTCTTTTTTTTAAGTGGTGTCTTTCTGATATTGTGACAAGCAATCTGTGAAAAATGTAGAACTGATAAAAGAAAAAGAAATTGTTTACAGATAAGCCTGCTTCATCCTTTGCTGTTTTACCAGAACAAACAAAATTACTTTGTGAGCTTGAGAGAGTATGTACGTTTTTTAGTTCCTGAAAAGTAGATTTAGAATAAAGTAAGGAATCACTGCATTAAGCACACATTACTACAAGAGAAAGGAGACCTGCACTATATTATTATAAAACTCAGCTCTTCATTAGCAGTAACTGTTAATTAATCACTCAGAGCCAAGGTGTCTGACCAAGACCTTTTGGTTTGGTGTGTTGCTAACCAGGATGGCATAACACGTGTCTGCATTGCATGGTAAGGCTCCAGATTGCCTGTGCCAGTCTCTTGCCTGGGTAGCTTCCCAAATCTTCCTTTTCCAGCCAAATTTAGGAAAAAAAGTTAACAAGCAGCATTCACATAATCTAACTTTTCAAATGTTCCCAATCAGTCTGCTAATTCGGGATGAAGAGAGGGGTCCTCTTACAGAACTAATGTGAACAGTTTAAGGAAAACTCTCCTTAGCTGCTGAGCCATGTGGATCAGTCACGTAATTTTTATTCACCTATTTCTGTGCAAGGACAGCCCAGCTAAAATAGCCCTGAAATAGCTTGGATTAGCTCAGCTGCCTGTGCACAGCAGGAGATGAAGAGCAATTAAATGATCCATTAATACATTTGGGTTGTAATTAAAAACTCATTTGACTGTGACTATGTGGCTGTGTCTTAAAAACTAACTGGCATGGCTTAGCTTAAGTATCTGAGCCCTGAGATGCTTTGGTGGTGATGTGGCTTTCTGAATCTGGTAGAGACATCAGTGTTGCTGCTGGGCATAGGAAAGCTGTTATTTCTTGTTGACTCACATCCCATACCTCATTCACCACTGCCTGCTGGGTTTGCGCCTTTCTAAGGACATCTTGGACAGAAAAAACAATTCGTTGCACCATCCTCTTGGGGCAGTGGAAGGTATATTCTATTTCTTAGGACTTGAGTCTATAGAGCATGACAGGCTTATATGGAGCTGGAAAAACTGCTACCTGTAATGATACACTGCTGCTCGTGTATCATTAGAGGTAACATTTCTTCCAGGTCCATATCATAACCAGTGACTTCCCACCACAAACAAACATCATCCTGCTTTTACAAGGCGGCAGCAGCAGCAGCAGCTCCCAAGATTTCAAAGCCCATTGACTTCTTGGTTTTGTTTTATCTGCTGCTTTGTACTTCTGAAGCTCTCCAGGGACTGATGTCAGTTGTTCACAGCAAAGGCGGTGTGTTTCAGTTTTCTGTTGCATGAAATGTCAGTATGGGCAAACCTGTGCCTTGTTGGTGCTGTTGTGCAATTTAGCAGGGGTCTACAGCGAGGAGCCTGCTGCAAGCAGGAGTGGCTGGCCCATGGCAGGACTTGGCAAAGGAACATCCCCAGCCATGGCTACTTTTAGGCTGACACATATTGTTTCACCCAAGACACTGTGGAACAATTCTTTCTATGGCCTTCTTTTGGTTCCTTTATTCTAGAAATTCCATTCATTCAAAAGAAAAAAAAACAGACAAAAAGAATTCCTTTGAGACTAACCAATGGTATTCTAGTTTTAACAGAAAATGAGTGCTTGGTGGACTGCTGACAGCAAATAATTTGTTCATAGAATTTAGCTCTTTTATGTTTCCCAGTTGCCAGTAAACAGATGATGACAATAAAATGCAGAAATGTATATGTTGCTCATATGCAAATCACTAAAAGAATATTTTATGTGGATAAACAACAACTCAGAGATTGATCTGACCACGAACTGCATAGTGCAGGATTGTTTTGCATGTTTAATATTCTCAATTATTGTAATTTTAATTAGCTACACAGGTACCTTGCATTCTTTTCATGATGGGATAAGTATTAGTTTTAGGAGCAGGGCCTGATGCAGATAGATGTAGCTGGAGAATCAAACTTAGTTGCCAAAAAAAGATGCTGAAATACCAGCAATTACTGAGTTAACATTCATACGCCAAGATTGCTTTTTGAAATAAGTCTGAAATAATGCACCGCATTTAAGTTTTAAGTGATTTTTAAAGTATTAAATGCTTGACTTCTATCAACATGAGTACAGCACCTATTATATATGCAAAGTTTAACAGTGCTGTTAATAACGAGAGAAGTGTGTTATTACTGGTGTTATGGTTGATGGGGCTTCTGTTACTGAGATTTTTAAGAACTGGCTAGATAAAAGCCTGTGGGGAGTGATATAAGTATGGATGATCTCGCCTTAGCACAGAGGATAGACTTGGGAGGTCCCTGTTTTCTGGGAGTCTTTCTGCAGAGAGGAGATTTGTATACAACAGGTCAGATAACAGCAAGCCTGGATGTGGTGATCCAAGCAAACCATGTTGAAATTATTAGTAGTAAAATCAGCCTGGAGGGTCCAGTTGGGCTTAGGATCTGCAGGATGACTGCAGACTGTATTCAGCCAGAACAAAAGCTGGGCCCCGTTCCAATGAATTCAGTCTTATTCTCAGGCCCTTTGCAAAGCTCTTGATGAACTTTACATCCCTTTATAAAAAAAAAAAAAATCAACTTGGCCAATGAAATAGGATGAGTTTTGCATGTAAAGTAATAGCTAATATTGCCACTTGAAGGCATGATTGTCATCAAATAAATGCCTACTGCTGTTTTGATACTGGAAACATTCAAGGTCAGGATAGACGGGGCTCTGAGCAACCTGATCTAGCTGAAGATGTCCTTGCTTATTGCAGGAGGGTTGGGCTAGATGACCTTTAACGGTCCCATCCAAGCCAAACTATTCTATGATTCTATATTTCTCATGCTGCTGTTATGTACATTTAATACTGATCTATCATGCTATGAAATACGCATACAGCATATATGTTGACCAGGATTTCTCAAGAGAATGGTTTTCTACAGAGTACTTCAAAAATGCAGTCTGAAATCATTTTGTTGCTCCTGGCTTGGAAGAAGGGACAGACTTTTTATTTTGTAGAAGATTAATGTGTAGTCAGAAGGAAGAGAGTGCTTATATTTGGATCATTCTTCACAAGCAAAAGGCTGACTTTGTTTCACAGTGATTGCCTTCGTTTGATAAATAGTTCCTGGTTGAAATGGAATACGTAAATATTTAGGGACATAAATAACTCAGTCATGGTAATGACTTGTAGACAGTGATATATCAATGCCATTATGGAAATTTGTGTTCAGCATCATAAACAAAAGCCAAACCATGTAACATGGGAGGGTATTTCTTTATAAGAATTCCAGGGAGCAAAAGTTTGTATATGTGTATGCTGCAGATTAGCCCAAATTCCCAAAAGTGAGGTATTATGGAAGAAACTGGTTCCTCAAATATGTGTACTCAATCTGTCCTGACCTGCCCTGAGGCTGCTCTGAGTATGGCTGCGAGAGGACAGAATAGGGATGTCTTTAACATATAAGTGGTATCGGATTGGCAAAGAACTGCCCCAGGGAGAGGTAGTAATAGGTGGTATCGGCTTAGTGGGAAAGAAGTCCCTTGAGCATCTGATGTTTAGAGCTGACCTGGGCTGGCTTTGTGCAGGTGAAGCAAAACTATGGGCAAAACAAGCACAGAGTTGGACTCAGGTATCCACCAGAGAATGGGGTGGCTTGTCAGGCTGGGGAGGTCGGAAGGGGCTTGCACCCCTTCATGGAGGATGCACTGTCATGGGGCTGGTGATGAGACTTCTGCAGTAATCATCCACTGGAAACAACATGAAGAAGACACAGATGTATTTTTGGCTGAGGTTGGTTGAGAGCTGCTGCTGTGCTGTCGCTGTGAAAAAGCTAGGGTTCAGGAAAAAACTAGGCTCAGAAAAAAAAGTCTTCCCATTAATGATAGAGATCAGAGGTATTGTAGGTCCTTGGGAAACGTGCATACAAATTTAATCACTCATGCATAAGAAATTCAGAAAAGAGTGGCAAAGAGTGTTTAAAACTCTAAATTCAATTTCCTGATCTATGGATTTTCTGTGAATTGACTACGTGGTGACCCTGCATTCACACATTTCTTAACTTCTGGTGCTTGGTTTTGTAAATGTCGCAACATTTTTAGCACAGGTTTCATTTATTTGTTTATGTTTTGGGTGGAAATGTATGCAATGTCTTTAAATGCATGTTACCATCTGGAAATAGGGATGAGAGCCAAAAAAAACGCAGCCAGCTCTCTTAAAAAGTCCAGCCAGGGCTTTTCAAATCACATCAAGACTTACTGATTTATAGGATATGCAGTTGTTGAATATTGTGAAGCACATGGAGCCTGAGGAATGATGAACTTTAGATGAGATTTTATAGGTTCTCCAGGGATACTGAAATTAAAGTGGGCCCTCTACCCTGTTCAGCAAGCTGCGTGCAGTGGGTTCAGACAAGTATTACTGAGTGTGACCTCCAAAGATTACTGGTTATGCTTGGGATGTACTTTCACATTTCCAGGAGCCACTGAGGGCTCTTTTTCTTGTCAGCAAACCTTCTCTCTCTACTTCTCAATGAAAATTAACAGGGAACCCTACTGATATTTACACCTTCCTGAAGAAAACAGATTTTTTCCCCCTTCTTGTTCCGAGAATGCTACTGTAAGAATATATGAAGTGCCTTAAAAAAATCACAACTATGTTATTAAAATAGCTAAAAGACAATAGGAATAAAACAGCATTTATTTAAGTTTATCTTAAAACTATGTCTGCATTGTTTGCCAGAAACTGTATACGTTGTGGGGAAAACAGAATAGCCGAAGAAAATGTAAAGAATATATCTTAAAACAGTGCACTGCTAGAATAGCACTGCTTGAAATGAGTCACTGTGATGGCTTTTTATCTGAACTGCTCAAGCAGTTTAGATAGAAGACAAGGTCTCTCCAGGTCCCTAGGTCTCTCTTTATGCAGAGAAAAGGAACATACCTTTCTTTTTCTATAAAAACAATTTTTAACTTCGGCTGGTTGCTAGTTTATTCATGTGTCATGTTGACTTTCCTCTCCAGTGAAAGCAACGTGTGCTTACCTTCCAAACAGGACCATGTGCTGTAGGAAACTATGGAGGATATACGTATACAGCGTTCTTCGTGAATTTCTGGGCTTTTTCTTCATGTGTCTTTTTTTTCCTTCTCCTCTGAAGGGAATGAGCACCTTTGAGTTTAAATAGCCAATTTCATTTGCTCTCTCCTCCTACACTGTTTGCACAAAGCTTCCTTTCTTTTTTTCCCCCACACTTGTGATAACCTTAATAAGGAATCCCTGTATGAGCATAGGGAACTGTGACAAAGCTGCTCCAAACAAAAATTAAAACTCCAGCTAAAAATGTCTGACTAATGTTTATTTATTGGAAACTTCCTCCCCATAAAGGAGCAGAATGACAGTGTCAGCCAGAGAAAGCGTATCATGGGAATGGGGACTGGGATAGGAGATCCAGCATAGTGCCAGGCACCGCAGCTCTCAGCCCCAGGTGGTAGAAACGAGATAGATTAGGATATGTGTGAAAAGTGCCCAGCTATACGTAAACAAGAACACATTTTTTTTCCCGTCCTCCCCTTTTTCTCGCATGGTGGGGAAAGTGCATCCAGCCCAACATGATACCTCAGGCAGCAAAGAGCCTCCCTGCGCTTGTGACCTACAATTACAATCAGTCCAGATTAATACAATGAGACGTGTCTTGCTGGAAATCTATTTTACCCAATAATTTACTATCCTTTTCTTCTCTGTCAAATGTCAGCCTCTGCTTTCCTCCAGGATTCATGCAAAAGCCTGCGCAGCAGCATAACCTGAGTTGTACTGTGTATGAACATGAATGTAAAACAGTCATGCCAGAAACAGGAGGGTGAAGTCACAGCACTCCTACCATGGCTGGAGTCCCACACCTCAGGGTTTAGAGACAACTGATTCTCAGCCAACAACAAAATCAAATATAAAGCTCTGAATTTTCAATGTCTGCAGCTCAGTGAGGCCTGACAGCATTTTAATGCAATTTTACCAATATTAATAAATATTTTTATTAATCATGTTTGTATTACCATAGTAATTGAGTGTATAAAAAAATCTTCAATGTGGCAATCCTTACAAGACCTCCAAAACATAAGAGGGGCATTTATTTCTATTATACAGATGGACAGTCAAAGCCAAGGAGCAGCTTGTCCTAGGTGGCAGAGGATGCCTGTGTGGTCTTTCACAGTGAGCTCGCTGAGCTGGCTGGACACAAGGCAGCTCAGATCAGAAATGCTGTAGTTATCTCAGAGGATTTAGCCTCCCAGCAAGGGGGAACCTCTCCAGCACAGCACCAAGCTGATACCTTCAACTGAGTTAGAGCATGAGCTATGGTTTTGTGTTGACCCCTCTGTTGCCGTGGATAAACTTCTCTGTGCCCAAACTCTGAAAATCTGTGTAATCCCAGACCCTAGTTGTGGAAGTGACCTGAATCGTATGGAGTAGCTGTGACTGCATCTTCATAACCCACCGTCTGTGTCTCCTGTGGTCTAAAATGTAGGTAGTGCAGAGCCGGGACAGTCTCATTCTGTGCGTGGCAAACACAAGGGATCCGGATCTCACCAGGAGACTCTCAGAGCTGCTGTGCTGTATAAACAAGGCACTGATGCTGGTCCTCTTGGCACAAAATACATCTCTGAGAGGGGGAAAAAAAAAAAATCTACATTTTGCAGATTATTTTTTTTAGGAGTAAGAGAGATGACCCATGCTGGGCAAGGGAAGCCATCACTTTCTAGGCAAACTCCCTTTTGGTTTCAAAGGAGAGTGAGGCTTAACACTCAGTGGTATAGCAAGGCCTTAGGAAGGAAAGGAAGAACAGCAGAAGATGAAGAGAAAAGTGGTAAGGAGAAAACAAAATGAAGCCATCCAAATCTCAGCTAAAATATTTAAGTATAAGCTCCAACATGCTACCAAGAGATGTGTCATGGTTTAACCCCAGCCGGCAACTAAGCACCATGCAGCCGCTCGCTCGCTCTCCCCTGGTGGGAAGAGGGAGAGAATCGGAAGAGTAAAAGTGAGAAAACCTGTGGGTTGAGATAAAGACAGGTTAACAGGTAAAGCAAAGGCCATGCACACAAGCAAATCAAAACAAGGAATTCGTTCACTACTTCCCATCGGCAGGCAGGTGTTCAGCCATCTCCAGGAAAGCAGGGCTCTATCACACATAATGGTTACTTGGGAATTAAAATGCCATCACTCCCAACATCCCCACTGCCCTTCTTCTTCCCCCAGCTTTGTATTGCTGAGCATGACATCATATGGTATGGAATACCCCTTTGGTCAGTTGGGGTCAGCTGTCCCGGCTGTGTCCCCTCCCAACTTCTTGTGCACCCCCAGCCTACTCGCTGGTGGGGCGGTGTGAGGAGCAGAAAAGGCCTTGGCTCTGTGTAAGCACTGCTCAGCAGTAACTAAAACATCCCTGTATTATCAACGCTGTTTCCAGCAGAAATCCAAAATATAGCCCCATACTAGCTACTATGAAGAAAATTGACTCTATCCCAGCCAAAACCAGCGCAAGATGAAATGCGGCAAATCACTGCACAGAACTCTATCAAAGGAAACAACATAGTGCAGCTGTTGGAAACAGACATGTGCTGTGAGAGCTGAGCAGGAGCCAAAGAGGTTTTCCTCTGCCCAAGATGGAGATTATTGCTGCATGAAGCCATATGCAGGCAACCAAGCAACAAGGGCCACATTTTCTGTGGAGGTAACTCAAGACTGCAAGGGACACAAAGTGGAGTAATTTTTAAAACCGTCTTTCTCATTCAGCAGTGGTCTGTGCCAAAGGGACACTCTCCTCCAAGATGAAGAACAGACCTTCACTTCGTTGTCCAGGGGAGTGGCAAAGAGCCCAGCAGGGAGTTAACATCACTGTCCCTTGCTTTGGGAGCAGCCTGGTCTGGTAGAAATTACAGTCCCATCCAGCAGCACTAGGCCTGTTCTTCGTCAAAAACCTTCACGCCCATGAACAGGAAGGTCCAATATAAATATTCTACATGGCTGTTCCCCTGCGTTTACTCTTTGTCCTCCTAAGCATAGGGGTTTTTTTGTGGGGTTATATCGCTACCACAATTGATGGTGAGATTTCAAGACATGAAAATGCTGCAGCTAGTGCTAATTGCGGTGGTGAGGGTATTGACAGCTGTGCAACCACAGCAGCATGGCTGTCAGCACAGGCTCTTCTGAGCCCAATGTAGCAGGTGATTTTGAAGAAGCCTATGGTATTCAGGTTTCTTTTCAGATGGCATTGGGCTGCCCTTGGTACATCTAGAGATGCCATGTTGTTACATATTCTTTTTGTATGTTGCCCTTTGCTGCTTTGCTTTTTCAGTCCTAAAACAAGCAGCTGCTCTCTAGTGGGTCTCAGCCTATAAGTAATCTGAGCACCAGACGCGGAGACATGACTTGTGCAGAAAAGGGAGAATGAAGAGCAGTTCTGGAAAGAGTCTGAAATTTTCTCCTGTAGGATAATCCCAGGTCTTAAAGATTCCTTGTTCCCCAGAGTGACAACCTCTCTATAAAAATGTGTTTGCATTGGTGTTTTTTCTAAAAATGTCATGAAATTGAATCATATCTCATTTGCTCTAATCATTTATATTGTGAAAACAACCTATCAAGACAAGGTGCTTAATACTACTTTCTTTAGCCAGCAGGGAGGGTTTTTTCCATTGCCTTTGCTGCAGAGAGCTGACCATATTTCTGATGGATTTAAACTGGCAGGTGTGTGTTTTGGTTGTTCAATTCACACTCTGGTATTTATAGTTTCTGTTAGACTAATAATGAATCTTTGAAGAAGCCCATCTGTTAAGCCGCACAGCCACAACTTTGAAGACGTTAATTTCTCTTGAATTGCAGTATTCTCAGCTGCACAATGAAAGACATCTTTTGATCAGTCCACAGCATTATAACTTGTCTGCCAGGCTTATTGTACTTACAAATGTTCTGATTCGTATGCTTGTGGTGCTTAGGATCTGCATTACAGAGTAACCAGTGCAGAAGCATCACAGTTTCGCATGAGACCAGCCCAGTTAAAACCAGGTGAAAGAGGGTGGGTGAAGGTCCCTTCTGATGGCTTGGCTGTTTTGCCTCAGCCAGCTGACAAGAGTGGCACTTGATAAATTTTCACTAAGATTGGAGAAAATGTGACATGAGAATGTTTCATGAGGACTTGAAAACAGGTCAAGGACAACAGAATTACAGAATGTCTGAGGCTGGAAGAGCGGGGATGCGTTGCTGGCTGATGGTCATCTCGGTGCCCACCAGTCCCTCCCCAGGTCCTTTTCTGCAGAGCTGCTTTCCAGCTGGCTGGCCTCCATGCACTGTTTTGGTGCATGGGGTTATTTCTGCCCAGGTAGAGAATTTTGCATTTCTCTTTATTAAATTTCATGAGATTCCCATTGGCCCATTTCTCCAGCCCATTGAGGTCCCTTTGAATGGCAGCACAAACCAAATCTCTTAGACCTGTCTTCCCTCCATGTCTGTACCCCATGGGACTCTTCCAATCAGGTCCCTGAACAGGCCAAAATGAGGGCCAGCTGCTAACCTCCCTTTTAGATGTACAAAGTCTGTGCCATGTAAAAGGTTTAGATTCAACTCTAGCTGGAAGACCCCAAAATGCTAAATAGCAGCTTCAGGGAATATCAAACACAACTCTCCTGGCAGAGGGCTCAAGAAGTGAATTTTGTTCCCATTGTTGTTGGGTCTGCTTCTAAACTCCTGACTGTTTTTTACTGTCTTTCTTCAGGCAAATGCCAAACAATTCAATTTCTGAAGAACTTCTGACTCATGGGATGAACCTGACATTGGGCCAGGGTGAGAAACCGGGGAAGGTCTTACGTGGGAGTCTGTGGGTTGCTTCCTTTCGTGGGGAAAGTTCGAGTTATTTGCAGTGTGTTGTAAAAGTGGAATCATAAAAGAGGAAAATGGGCTTAGTTAAAATTGACATTGCTTTGACTAGGCAGAGGTAGGTCGCAGGAAAAAATTAAACTGAACTCTTTGAATAAGCCCATACATTTCCAAATGACATTTGGTTTTACATTTCCCTAAAGTAAATTAAAAGAAGAATAAACCCCAAGTAAATGAAATGAAAACTTTTTTTTTTAGTCTCCATTAGATGTTTTAATTGACTGGCAAAGAATTTATGGTTGTTTTGCTGGGAAAAGATTGTCTTATTTTAACTATTTTGTTTAGTTAGTGATCAAAAAAATCAATTATTCTTAAACTTCTCATTTTTCTTCAAAAACTGGGGTTGGCTGAAAAAGGGAATCAGATATTTATGAAAATATCACAGTGATTTTTTTTTAGTTGGAAATATTAAAAAGCTCATGTGATATAGATCTAATTCACATTAGGAGGGCTTAAATTTTACTGTGATGAGCACTACAGAGATACAAGATTGTGAAAGACGAAAGATAATACAGGTTTTCACAGATTTAAAAAAAAACAAAACATGGTTCTAGTACAAATGGTGTGGACATGCAAGATGTGTGTTAGCTGTCAAATGTGATCAGTTTGCTAAAGAAAACTGGCAGGTGAAGCATAAGAGCTACAGCATCAGATCTGGAAAAGAGATTGCTTCTCTGCTGTACGCCTTGCAGATGAAGAAATACTCTCTTTCCCTTTCAGACCATTTATTGTATCGTACAGTCTAGTTTTTACTGAATATTCTTTTACTTCCTTTGGGAGACTGACAGACTGACTAATCCCCATGTCCCTATGGCTTTTTTCTTAAAAGTCATCTCTACATTTCCTTTCTTCTGTTACTTATCGTTATATCATCAATGATTTATCTCCTTTCAAATAGTGTAAGTCTACCCAGTTAAATTTGCAGAGCCATTTACTTAGGGAGTTCTGTTTTATTAAATGGCGTTAAGCATGGTTCAGCAGGTTATCAGGTTATCCTTTTCAATGGTGTGAATTAGAGAAATCCCTCAGATTTCATCTCTACTAAGTTAAATTCTAACATTTTTCTTTCTTAATATTTGAAATTCCTTTTTGAACAGCTCATTTGAAAAATAATTTGAAACATAGGATTTCTCTATGCGCATATGAAAGGTATAATCTGTCCAGACAGTACCCACATGAAAAGTTACACAAGGCTCTTTTGCTGTAACTGTATTTCATCTAAGAGTTTATCTAAGATACTCCAGAAACCCAAAGTAACTTTGCATATCTTTTGCCATATTTTTTATTCCTTCTGAGCACTTTCCAAATGATCTTTCTACAAGTCTTTCCCCACTAATCATGTTATCCAACAGAGGTATGTTCTGCAATTTTCAACTCTACGTCAATGCATGTTTTTTATCTTTCTAACCCTTTTGGACACTGTCATTTCTGTCCCTGACATTCTCCATCAGCTTTTGACACATAAACTGACTTCCATAGACATTTGGATGCACACACACTGCTGACAACCTACCTGTCCATCACCTTTTCTTATTGCTGATAGTAAAAATCTTAGTGTTATGTTGTGATTTTCTCTTTCCTTACATTCCATCTTTTCTGTTGCAGTTATTTTCCCTTATCTACTAAGCATGAGGTATTTTTCTGTGGCTTATCTTTTATTAACTTTAATTACCTATTGTACTCTGTATCCTGGTGGGAGGGTGGGGAATAGATAGTTGAGCCTTGGGATTCCCTGAGTTTTGCTCTAAGAAAGTGGAGAGACAGAGGAACCAATACAGAACTGAGTAACCAGAGCCCTAAACGAGATCTGGAGACAGATGGGTTCAAATTCTTGTTAAAGCAGACTTTGTGTCTGGCCAGGCACTTAACCCACCAGGGCCTTAGTTCCCAGGCTGAAAAATGAAAGCTTAGGGACTCTTAGTACCTCACATTGCAGAGCACTTGGCCCTGTAGTAACAGGTAACTTTACAAAGATTGATGGAAAGCATAGGGCTTTCCGAGCACTGCCCATAACACTTTTGGGGTGTATGAGCTCTAGGGGCTCAAGGTCCAAATCCTGCAGGAAAGACAGAGATCAGCAGGGGCATATATACACTCTCCAGTCTCTGGTCTGGAAAAGTCCTGCAATGTAAGCAAGAAGTTTTGGCCTGTTATTTATTGCTCTTAGAGATGCAGTTGTTATTCTAGAAATATTTTAAATATTTTTAGGAGATATTTCACCTAGCAGAAGGCAAAATAGAAGAAAATTATAAAATCTTTGTTGAGAACAATCTGTCTTTAACTGCCACATCAGAAATCCAGTGATGTGCTTTAGCAGAGCTTCTGCTCAAGTCTCACCTGAAAGGGAGATACATCATAGCTTCTAAAGATCATGGAAAACACAAGGTATAAATAGATAAGGTCACTTTCAGAGAGGGACTGCTCCTCTGGGCTATTTTTAGTCATAGTTCTCACTTCCAGAGAATTTGGATTCTTTATGAAATGGGCTGCAATTGACAGTATGGCATATTTTATATATATATATATCTCCAGGCTGGTGCTCTGATCCAGATAGCAACTGAGGACTGCACTTGCCCATTGGTATGGGTTATCACCTAATGATGGACCAACTTGGATCTCTGGTCTGAATTTTCACAGGTGTGTAAGAGAACAGGAACAGCCAATCTCCAAATTGAACGCAATGGAGTTCTTACAAAACTTAGTGGCAGATGCAAAAATTGTGCTCTTTGCTATCTCCTCTCTGCTTCTATCTTTTAAGTTTGTGTTTTGAAGGCTTATTCTCCTATGAATATTGAAAATTTGTGTATGTATAGGGTTGCTATCAGCTATTTAAACTTTTTTTTCCTCAAAAAATAGCATCTCAGAAAGTCCTTATGGACTGAAACGATTTAATGACCTCTTTAGGAAGGTAGTGTTCAAAACTCTGCAGCATTCTGCAACTAGCCCACTGATGTTATAAAGTTTATAATTGATTCAGAGCCAACAGGGTCTTTGGCAACATACAGGGAGCAAAAGCCAAGGGGTTTATGTACCTAAAAGTTTATAATCGGATCCAGCTGGACACCGTGTACATCTATGGGCTATTAAAAAAAGTAAAAGAAAGACCAACAGCTGGATCTCTGGCTGGCATAAGTCAGTGCAATTTCATAAAACCATCAGTTACACCCTTTCCCTGAGAACCTGACTTATTTTTTACCCTCAGTCAATGTCAAGGAGCAAAGCTGATACCAAAGCAAAAAGAACTTTCTGGCTTGAAAACTTTTCTTTCTAATTGACTGAAATTTTCATACTGCTGGGCAAATTTTTTTGGTAAAATATTAGTCCACATTTCAGCAAATAGGAAACTCATTAAAGCTCCACTAGCTTCAGCAGGAAAAAGCAATGCTCAAATTGATAGTGATGAAGGATCGAGTCTAGGCAACCGCTATGAAATTGTAATTTGCAAAGTGGGCGATCTTGGGTTATGCACCATGCTTTATTTCTCTTGTATACATTTAATCGATAAGGTGAAATCATGACTTGTGGATTTTTTATTGTGTTGCTTTAATTCCCTTTTAGTTACATTTTAGGAATGATTCTTTCAAGAATGTTTCCCTCTACTTTATAGAATTTGTTTTAAACCTTAACTTGCGCTAGGGCATACCTGTTTGCAGTCTGTAACTTAATGTCACTATCTCATGAAAAATGGCTGTAATATGGATGTTTGCTAACACACCAAATTGCTATGTTCAGAAGGGTTCGTTGAAAGCCTTAAATTAACATAACAACATACAGATGGCCTTCAATAAAGAGCAATAAAAGGGTTTGTGGTTCAAAAGTAATTCATGTCTGAAACCGTTGTCCTTGGCAACACACCTACATGCTTTGTCTGGGGAATGCGTTACTGTTTTGTCTGTCGGAAGGGGAAAAAAACATATTTAATGAAAATAAAAGACAAAATATATTATTATAAAGGGGAGAGGAAAGAATCTAGATTAACACAGTATTTCTCTATTTTTGTTAATCCTGATCAAGAGTTATCATAGAAATATCTGGTATGTTTTAACTCTGTATAGGAGATGTTCTATCTCGAGATGAGAGAATAAAAAAATTGGGTCTTTAAATAACATCCGCACAGAAACATGTCTTGAGGTGTTTCTAGATATTCTTTTTCTCTTTTAAGATGGAAATTCAGAGCCGCTTTCCCCAGTTTATAATTGCATAGCTGTCGATTTTCCTTTACAAACCGTAGGACAAAACATTGAAAGTCATATAAAAGTTCATGAAAGAAAAAAAAATAAAATAATGAGCACAATGGTGGCTAGGAAAGGTTATTACTGGAGCTGTTTGATAAGAATATGCTCATTGCATTTCTTTACCTGGAAATGCCACTGTTTCTAGACTGGCACATACGTATGTATGTGCTCCTGATACCTGTGCGATAACTGTCTTGAAGCTTGACCCCATCACCCTCACTCTGCCTACCAACTACGGCTGCTTCTAGTATTTTAAAACTCCTCAAAAACTTTCAAGGAGCCCCAAAACAGAAATGTAAATAGAAGTCTTGGTTGTATTATCTTTTTTCTCAGTCCCTTCCCCACCACACTACTTGTCCTCTCTTCTCCCATCTGAGCAATTCCAGAGGTTTAAGGTTCACGTTTCTGACTGGCTTTGCACAAGTATTTCTTTCTGGGCATGCAACATGCAGTGAATACATGAATCCCATGTCCGAGGCCATTCCTCAAGGATCTTCAGACATGCAATATCCTGCAGCAGCAGAGGGACTTCTCCCACCGGACCTCCAGCTGCTTGGGACACCAGGGGAGCTTTTCCTTTTCTTTCAACTAGACAAAGCTTGGGAGCAGAGAGGAGGACCTACATGGGAAACCCAAAGATTGGTTGCTTTGTAGACAGCACTTCTGTAACCACCAAAAATAAAGTTCAACAACTAGGGAGTAACAGGAGAAAAACTTCCTTACGATGAGGAAGGCGTAATGCATTCCTGTCATTTTTAAAAGAAACAATTTTTCTTCTGGGTCTGGACAATTCTTATAAGCAGACCCTAAGTAAGTTACATGGATTAAGGTGCTTCTGAAGTTGATTTTTTTTTTGACTGAAATTGCAACAGAACAAGGAAAAGGGAATCTGATCGCCGACTCCATTCCCACAGTCATACCATATAATCCCCCTTGCGTATATATTGTGCTACGAATAGCTATTTCCAACATGTCAAGGATCGTATTGCACCTATTCTGTCCTAAAATTAGTTTGGATCTTGTTCCTTTTGCACCAATCAGACCTGACTATCTAGCACTTCTTAGGAAATTTCATTTTATTTCCAGCCTAAATGCGTTCACATTCTATTTATAGTGTCTGTTTATCTGTTTATTCCTCTGCCAGTATTATCCTTTAACAGAAACAGCTATTCTCCTCCTATATTTATAAAGGATGATCACATCCCCTTTCCACCTTTTATACTTTGAGACTGAATAAACCCATCTCTGCTGGACTCTTTTCATGTGACCAACTCTCTTTACCCCCAAAATTTTTAGTAGCCTGTTTGCACACTAGTCCAAGTTAACAAGGAACAACAGTCATATTTGTAAATACCATGTTGAACAGTATTTGTTGATTATTTTTATTCTACAAGTAGCATATTAGACAATGTACTATATAGCATTCTTCAGAATTTATGTAAGGAGGCAAATATGCCTAAAATATTTTTTTTTTAAATGCTCTTTCTTACAGAAAACTTAAAAAGTCTCCTCCTCCGCCTCTTCAAATTCTGAAATGAATATTTGCATTGAAAGGAAAAATAGTTCAAAACTTGTTGGAAAATGCTTAACTACCAAATAAATCAAACACAGACGGACACCTTTAATTTATACTGGAAAATTTAGAGGAACTGAAGATCAGCAAAGTTTGGAAACCACTCTAACAAAGGGCAGGTTTTGGGAAATGAATGCCTTGCCTATGGTCTGAGTAATTTCACAGTCTAATTAAAGAATTTTTAAAGGAAATATTGTAGAATCCTCTTTTAATCAACAATCAATCAATAAAGTAATCAACATTCCGAAGTTTTAGAAAACTGTCATCAGCAAACAAGTGTTGAAAATTTAGAAAGGGACAATTAGCAATTAAGGATTAAGTAAATATAAAATCCAAACCATGCTGTCAACATTGGCTCATCGGGGGAAAATGAGCAGATTAAAATTTTATTCAAAACTTTTAAAATGCTTTAGAAATGTATGCAACTCTTTCAACTTAAAATGAATTTTCACTGAAATTTAAAACAAAAATACAGGAGATTTAAGTCTCCAGGTTTCATTTTACATTTTGTTTTTCCCTGTCCCCTCTCTGATTAACCTTTTAAATTTGCCTACTACAATGAAGATAGTTGAAAGAGAAATCTTTCCTCCCTGCAGCCTTCAAATTTGGGACTGAAGGTTTATTGATGAAAAGTACAAAAAAATCTTTTCTTTTTTATTAATCCACTAACTTCAATTAAACTCAGGTTCAATTAGCTTCTTTTTTTTTATTAATTAGTTTTAATTGAGACTTCCTGAAGCTCAGTCATTCATTTGCTCCTGGAAGTCAGGATAGTATGAAATTGTGCTGTTTTCTGGGAACTCCAATAAAAGCAGTTTTATCACAAAGAAATTTTAAGCAAAAGAAACTAGCAGTGAAAGATGATTAATCTTGAAGAAGTCCTTGTTCCCCTAAACAGCATTCCTATGGGAGAATTGCCCCTGGGAAAAGGTTCACAAAAGATGCCACATCATTTTTCTTCCAGATGTGGTATCAAATAAAAATGCAGAGGAAATAGGGGAGATGATAGTTTGGCCTGGATCGGCTGCATCGCTGGGGGTGCAGGATGCAAGGCAAAGGGGTGGACATGTAGGAACAGAGCCAGGACTTGATACCTTTGGACAGAAGTCAGTGTCTCTGTGGTCCTGGGAGGAGCAAACAATTCCCTATACAGTGGGAGCAATTCAGAGCACTTTCAGTTAGGGTCCTTGGGGAAAAGATGCTCAGGCTTTTCAGCAGCTGCAACAGGAGCCTGAACAGCCTTTCCAGGTGGAGGTTAGCCTGAGCAGCAAGGCTGGGGAGGATGAGTGGGAGAGCGCCTGGGGGAGCTGGAAGTGGGGTGACATTTCCCAGGAGTGGCCCCTAAACCAGCCTTGGGCATGACAGCACCTTCCCCTCTCTCTGTTTGAAGGAAGCCTGAAGCTGTCTGTGCTTTAAGCCTGGGATGGCTGAAGTAAGAGCATTCATTGAAAACTCTCTTTTGCTGCATTTTTTGTTCCCATTGCTGCTTTGTCTTTATTGCCCCCCTAGCATCTACACATTATTTGGGTGAGGAGGGAGACTATTTTTGACCTCGATCTCTCCCACTTCACATACCCTTAAGGCTGACAATGCTGCAAGAATATCTGTAACTATCTTCCATGGTTTGTTTTAACAGCTTCTGCATTTTTCACTTGCCCTGTGTCATTCTCCATCTCCTGGCTTTCCTCTTGAACATTTCCTCTGATAATTCCTGCTTATAACTCTAGGTATAGTGTGGGTCATTCGTTATAGCTCAAATCCTTACCACTGATGATTTGGTAGTGGTAGCTGTAGCAGTACAGTAACATTTCCAGAAAACAGGGAATAATTGCAGAGCATCGTTTTGGTGGTTAGGCATTTTAGAGATTCAGCTCTAAATAAAAACCCATCTGTCTGAAGACTGAACCTTAGCTGGAATATTCCTAATGCTTTATCCCTCAAAACCTCCTGGGCCTGTGAGCTCCTTCAAGACAACTGGAAGTAGCCTTGATTATTTTGTACCGAGAAAACGGAACTATTTTGTAGGAGGAATGTGTTGGTTCAAGTGGTAGTAAGGTCCCACATGCAAAGTCCCTTTTTCTCTGCTTTGAGTGACGGTAGTGTTTTTTTAACATTATATAAATAATGACCTTCAGTATAGCTTTCTTTCAAGAATGTGATTGTTTTATCTGCTATTATATTTTTTAATGATTTTAAAATATTTTAACTTCTTTGAGATTTTTTTTTCCTGGGTTGCCATGTTAGAATAAGTCACCTGTTGTACTAGCAAGTGAAGCCTATCAATAAGCCAAGAGATCTTTGAAGTACCATGCCCACATCAATCAGTGGGAGGTGCAAAATGTCAAATGCTTTCAAAAGCTTAAAAGCTTTTGAAACTTACAATTCAAAGGCTACACTCTGCCTACGTACCAAGAGCCTGCAAAACCTAGAAGCTCACAGGGATTGCCACCACCCTTGGGACAGTGACACACTGGTACAAACTGATCGAATCACCATTTGGATCCAGGGTCAAGTCTAACTACTTGAAAATGAGCTGCTTGCATGTAATTCAGCTCTTTGATGGACCAAAAGAAAGCTGCCTGCTTAAGAAACACCAAAATCCTCATTAGAAGAAAGTTTTAGTGTGAGAACATCCTTTTAGGGCTTTTGAAATGTTCTAACTTTCCCTGTGTTGGAGTGAATTGCCTGTTCTGATCGGCTACCTTTTTAAAAGCAAGAAAATATGTCTGTAGCTGTAAAGCAACACAGCTACTGATCATTACTGGAAAACATAAGTTCCGTATAGCAAATGAATATCTATTATTTACCTGAAGTGATTTTGGTAGAGATAGTTAATGATTTTTCATTTAAAATTCAAGCCTCAATATAATGTGCTTTCAGAACATCTTAAATGCTCTTATTTTGCCTGGGTGGTAGTTTCTGCTCGTACTTTCCAAATGCAAGGACAAGCATACATAAAGAAGCACAAGCTGTATCAGTTTCAGTTTAAGTAACATGCTTAGCAAATGTCACTCAATTACTTTTAGCTATTACACTTCAGCTGATATTAGAAATGCACTGATGTAAAATCTCCTCCTACTATTTCCTGCAAGTCATAGGATTTTTTTAATTATCTGCATAAATGCATTTATTAGCACTGTTAACCTTTAAATAAAACTCCCATTACTGCCATCAGTCACCTAATTGGGCTTTCCTAACCCGCTTAAGCTCATTACCTGTTCCTCCATCTTTCATATCAGCCTCTTTCTGTGGTGGAGAACTGAAAACCCAGCACTGCACCCAGGGCTCAGCCAGCAGAGGTTGCCTGGGCAACCAAGATACAGGAGTTGGATGTGGGGATAGTGGCAGGAGGAAAAGAAAACCTCTATAAGGAAAAAAAAAATCCAAAACACTCTTTATAAATACTTTGCCATTTGTAAAAGTTTTTGTAAGTATTCCAGGGTAGCTCGGTCCCGGTCTTTGAGGAGTGAGTCTCATCTACCTTGCAGTGAGAGGCTACAAGAGCTCAGACAACAGTTTAGCAGAGGGAAGGTTAATATGATCACAGCCTAGAATTATCCAGAGAGAAAAAAATATTTCTGATACAATAAGGCTTTATATTTTAGAAGAAAAGGTATAACAGTATCTGACAGCCAGATCTAGCTGAAGCTAAATACATTCAGACTAGAAATAATGTATGCATTTTTAATCAGGAGAGCGGTTAAGCTTTGAAGAAACTCACCTAAGCATTAGTCTCTCCCTATAACTTAGTAATTGTCTCTTTCTAAAAGATACTCTCCAGCTTCTAGAAAAACTATGGATTTCAAAAAGGTATCACTCAGTCATAAGTCATCAGATGCTGTCTCCTCCAGTTCAAATGGTTCCTGACGGATTAAAGTCTATAGGGAGAAAACAGAGAAAAAGAAATAGTCATTAAAAAAGGTATCACTTATTCATTACGATGACTAAATACTAACATGTTGGATCAGACCAGTACTCCAGCTAGTCTACTGGTTTTCATTTGTCTACATCCTGACTGAGGTTTTTCAGAGAATGATCTTTTGCAGTAGCTGGTTCTGGCAATTCCTTGTCTCCAGAGTCTGTTTCTTTTCAGTTTCGATGGGTGAAAGGGTGGCCTTAGCTATGAATATGGTTTACTGTTTGCAGTCTTTTCCATAGCTCCGTATTTGCTTCCCTGGGAAATATATACACTCTAAGCATTTTTGTCATCCATTTTTTTTTGATCCTTAGAGACAAGCTGTTGTTTTATACATGACTTTGTTACTGATTGACTTCTGTTGCTAACTGACCTTTTTTTTCTTACTAGAATTTAGCCCCAAACCTTAATGACTGGTGTTAACATGTGCATATTTTCAGCGTCCAGAGATCAAACCCAACACTATTTCTCTTTGAATTCAAGTTGTACCCCATCTGTGACATATTTCATGGTTTCTAAGCTGAAGTCTTGCTCACATATTCATTCCAGTAAGAGACAAAAATCTCAAGAGAACAGTTTGGGTAATTTCAATAAGTATAAAACTTATTCCTGACCAGCTTATGGCATGAAAACTGGTTACTAAGTCACTTGAAACAATCGTTTATATCTTGCAGTTTTCTTAGTCACCCTGCTTAAATGTCTGCCTGCTTTTAGAAGCACTGTTTGTACATCAGCCATCTCAGAATCACGAAGTGGTTGAGGTTGGAAGGGACCTCTGGAGGTCATCTGGTCCAACCCCCCTGCTCAGGCAGGACCACCTAGAGCTGGCTGCCCAGGACTGTGTCCAGCTGGCTTTTGGATATTTCCAAGGATGGAGACTCCACAACGTCTCTGGGCAACCTGTGCCAGTGCTCGGCCACCCTCACGGTAAAAAAGTGTTTCCTCATATTCAGAGGGAACCTCTGTTTGTGCCTGTTGCCTCTGGTCCTTAGGGAATGGAATAGCTGCAGTAAGCCAAGTAGATGGAAGCTAATTAATGTATTTTGTCCTACTGTCCAAATGAAGCGTGTAGCACAAGACAGTCTCTCACAAAATCTTCCACTGATTTCAGGAAAAGAAAGATACGAGTCTTGCAGCTCATGCTGACACATCCTCAGCACTGTCAGCCACTCATGGATGCATGGTTTGGCATTGGGTATGTCTTTAATTCCAAAGGTGTGAAATATTACCATCATTCAATTCAATAAGTATTTTTCTTCCCAGATTTAGTCCTCAAACCCACAAATTGCAGCAGCAAATATCTCACAAATATTTAAAATTGGGCAGTGGCTGGGACCTGCTGCTTTTAACTCTCCTTTAACCTTTCCTGAGCTGCTGTTCTTTAAATTGCTGCTACAGTTACTTTCTTTCCCTCCCCAGCATTACTATTTGTTGGGGCTTTTAAAATTATTATTTATTTAATTGTTTCTTTGTGCTTGAATGGTGGAAGATAATAGCCATGTCACAGCAATGCAGCACTAACTCTGGTAGCCAGCCCTGGTGATTTCATGGCTGTGTCATAGCGGTGACAATGTTGGTAGTGGCCATGTAACAGAGGAGTCATTGACATAGGTGGCCCAGGAGGTGTATAAAAGGGCTGCACCAGGCCAGTCTGGCAGGCGTGCTGGAGACCTGAGCAAGGGCTGAGGGAAAGGGCCTCTTTTCTTCCTTCTGCAGAAACCTGGAAACGCATTTGACCAAACCATGGCAGGCTCCTATTATCTCCCTCCTTGGCAACTCAGCTGGAGACCTGTCAACCCACTACAGGACAGATAAGATAACCCCAACCTATACACTGTCACAGTCTCATGGGAAGATGGAAGGACCCCCAGCCCTGGGCAAAGGGAGCTCCACACTATTTTTCCCTGGGTAGCTGAGGGCTGGGTCCCGTAAAGAAGCTCCAGGTGTACCTCACGAAGTACTGGCCATGTCATAGCGGGCAGACCAGTGGTGGTGGTCCAAGCTACAGCTGGGTTTGTGACATGGTTGTCCCAGGATGAGTGTCTCTTGGGTGTCAGGGAGACGTGGGATGGACAGCATTGGGGTGATGCTGGGGGAGCCCCATGCAGGGAGGCAGGAGCTGCTCATGATGAGGGGGGAGGCTGCTCTTTTTGTTGATTCTCGTGTTACAGCTGGACACTGACAGGGATGTCACCAAATCATGGCACATGCCTGGCCTCTCCCTCCTTGACCACTCAGATGGACAGCTGTCAATGTGCTCCAGGACAAATAAGATAGCCCCAGCCTATACTGTCACAATCTCACTGGGAGATAGAAGGTCCCTGTTGAACCCTGGAGAAAGGGAGCTCCACACCCTTTTTTCCTGGGTACCTGAGGGCTGGGTGCTACACAAGCTTGTGACAACCCTGGTGATGTACTGGCCATGCCACAGCAGGCAGAGCACTGGTGGTGGTCCAAGTTACAGTGGGGTTGGTGACATGCTTTTCCCAGGATGAGTGTCTCTTGGGTGTCAGGGAGACATGGGATGGCCAGCCTTGGTGTGATGCTGGGGTAGCCCCATGCAGGGGGGCAGGGGCTGCCCATGGCTACGAAGGGTTGGATGCTGTGTCTGTTGATTCTCCTGTTTATTTCAGCCTCAGACCTTGACTAGAATAAAAGGAATTCCTCGTACAGTCCTGTTCCCTCTCTCATCTGCCACTAAGCTGGAGAGTGTTACACCTTTCTACATGACATTTACCTGAGGACTATGGAAACACATATAGCATTGGCTAAAGCAAGCTCTGTAGCACCCACCCTCTCTGTACCTTGTCATTATCCTACAGACAGCTGGAGGGTCCCTGCAGCCATGTATAAAGGGAGCTCCACACCACTCACTCACCTTCTCTGTGTGAAACTTACCTTAAAATAAATTTTCTGATTTGTGAACCCATTGGCTGGTTTGTGCTGTCTTTTTTGGAAAGCGTTTTCACAGAATCACAGAATCACAGAATCATTAAGGTTGAAAAGACCTGTAAGATCATCAAGTCCAACCATCAACCAACACCACCATGCCCACTAAACCATGTCCCACAGTGCCACATCCACACGTTCCTTGAACACTTCCAATGATGGTGGCTCCACCGCCTCCCTGGGCAGCCTGTTCCAATGCTTGAACACTCTCTCAGTAAAGAAATTTTTCCTAATATCCAGTCTAAACCTCCCCTGGTGCAACTTTTTCTTCAGGATTGCATAAGCCTCAATTTCTTAGGAATTGGGGCCAAAAAAATTCACTGCATATTAAGCATCATATCTAAGATTAAAGTCCGCAGGCATATATATCTAAACCAGTTTTTGCCTTACTTGAGCAATGTAGCAAATGTATATAATAAAGGAAACAGCAGGTCTTTCAGCAGAGTAACTGAACCCAACTGGCTCCTTGCAAGCTTGTGATAATCCCTTTCACTTCAAACCTCTGATGGGCTCTTGAAGAAGCGGGGATGAACAAATCTTAGGTTTAGCATCAGGAGAGACAGACTCTGAGCACAGCAGAAAAGCTGAAGGAGTTGCTTTGATTTATGGACATCAACCGTCATGCCCGATAATAATTAATTTTATTGATAGGGCCGAGATCAGTGTCTCCTTACCAAAAAACTGGCAAGGAAAACCCTCAAGTGAAACAGCAGAAAACGCCCTCATTATGAGTGTGCAATACCTAGACTGAAAAATTTTTTGCTGCCATTCTGGTAGGACTGCTAATGTCAAGACCAGCTGAGCCACTTGCTACTCTAGCAAAATGAGCTTTTGTAAAAGATGGACAAATGCAATGTACTGTAAAGTTTTGTGTGAGGACCTATGCTTTAAAGGATAAGGAAGATACTTCACAGCACCTAGCTGACCTACATTTACAGCTGAAGATGTAAAGCTAACCCAGAGGGATCAAGCAAGCCAGATCAACACAGCATGATAAGCCACTGCTGGCAAGGAAACACAACTCAGAGTAACTTGTACCTCCTCAGTGTGCCATGCTGTGGGGAGAAAAGCACACTCGTGGTATGCAGAGGCAAACCCAGGCTTGGAGGTGCTCCCAGCCTAGGTGCCAGCAGTACGTGAGATGGCAGCATGGGCTGAGCTGGACAAACTGGGTGAGCCCTGGAGCGATGCTGCAGGCAGCAAGACTGCAGCAATGCCAACGCTGCTGTGTTTTCGCTGCCACCAAGCCCATGGCATCAAAGCTCATACAGGTAGCAACACCCAGCCACAAATCCAGCTTGCCACATCAGCACGGATAACCTTCAACAAAAGCAAAGAGATAAACAGTTCACTGTAGGGTTGCTAGGCTGTAAAGAGAGGAGGGGAGGAGACAGAGGCAAAACCTTCCCCCCCACAAGCACAGTGGTGATAATTGCATCAGCACAAGGACAGAATCACACACATTTGGCACCAGATTTTTAGCCCCCACCAAATAAAGTAACTCCGTTGAGGTCAGCACAGTGCTGCTTCACACTGTATGAGGATCTCACTGTTGGCAGAAATCAGCCTTAGAAAAACAGGCTCCCAATTAATTTGCTGAGTCCTTCCCCAAATACATTGATTTTTTTTGAACAGAGCCTTCCCGGTCCCTCTGTGGAATTGCATCACCTGTGTTGTGGTTTAACCCCAGCCGGCAACTAAGCACCACACAGCCGCTTGCTCACTCCCCCACCCTGGTGGGACGGGGGAGAGAATCGGAAGAGTAAAAGTGAGAAAACCTGTGGGTTGAGATAAAGACAGATTAACAGGTAAAGCAAAGGCCATCCACACAAGCAAATCAAAACAAGGAATTCGTTCACTACTTCCCATCGGCAGGCAGGTGTTCAGCCATCTCCAGGAAAGCAGGGCTCCATCACACATAATGGTTACTTGAGAATTAAAATGCCATCACTCCCAACGTCCCCACTTCCCTTCTTCTTCCCCCAGCTTTGTATTGCTGAGCATGACATCATATGGTATGGAATATCCCTTTGGGCAGTTGGGGTCAGCTGTCCCGGCTGTGTCCCCTCCCAACTTCTTGTGCACCCCCAGCCTACTCGCTGGTGGGGCGGTGTGAGGAGCAGAAAAGGCCTTGGCTCTGTGTAAGCTCTGCTCAGCACTAACGAAAACACCCCTGTATTACCAGCACTGGTTTCAGCGCAAATCCAAACTATAGCCCCATACTAGCTACTATAAAGAAAATTAATTCTATCCCAGCTAAAACCAGCACACTATGGTAAAGAGCACATGAGCAATTACTGCTACAGTGGAAAAGGAAATGTGTAAAAGAAAAATTGAAAGTTACTACAAAGCAAAAATGCTTATTCTAAAACCACCTATTAAAGATAAACCATAAGCATTAATTAAGCCACCTTGCCTATAGTTAAATTACTTCACAGCAACATTTCATCCCTGGCAAGCACAAGTGAGAGTTCTATACTTTGGAGTTTTATAAGACAAAAGCAGAGCAAGGAAAATAGCTCTGCTGTGCTGAGTAAATGTATGCAAATAACCGCAGCAGGAAGCTATCATTAATAAAGCCCGGATAGAAAGACATCTCCCAGATTACTCAGTGTTACTTCTCTTTTCATTTTATTTTTATTTTTTTTTTAGAAATCTAACAATCTTTTTTCAAAACTTTACACAGACGAGACTTTTCCTGGGATCAGCTGGTGTGTTTCCGCAGCGTTCGGGGAAAGCCTGAAACACAGCCAATGGAAATGCCTGACGCAGATGCAATAACCTCCTAGAAGGCAGCGCAGCTTAACCGCAGTATGAAGTGGGGACTAGCTGCCGAGATATAGCCACCTGGCTTACCTGCGGCTCAGGGCTTGTCCTGATGCAAGTTACTGCAGTGGGTGTCTAGATGTGTCACGAACTTGATTCGGTCAAGTTTGTTACCTTTGCTCTCATGCAGAAATCACCATCCATGTAGGGTCTTCATGGCATTTCTGTGACACTGATGAAAGGCATGATGCCCACATATTGGAGCTCACAGGTGACATAAACTTGAAAAGAAAACAGTCATGTTTTCATGTATCATATCTCTGTCCTTCCACCCACATACAGCCTTGTATCACAAAAGAAGGGCAAAGAGTTGACTGAGTATTTCCTTTTTTAAATTAATCTTTGATGGCCACCATATTAAATAAGGGCAAGAGGAACGAGGTTTGGTTTGCAGCCCGGGCAAGAACCTTTAATATAAAAACCTAATCTGCTGCAATGGAACTGCTTGAGGAAATTCCTCTTTCTGCCGCCCTTTCTGGAAAAGGGAAAAATAATTCAAGTTTCTTTCCTGAGACAAGAGCATTTTCCTTCCATACTTAGTTTCAAACATAATCACTTATATTACGAAGGTCAAAGCATTTACCCATTACTGTCCCTGCCAATCTTCTCAGTTCAGCAAGTCACTTCCAAACATTAGTCCTCACAGACAACTTTTCAACAATGCTTTCTTGCTGAGGTTAGGCACTTTTTTACTTTTGGTAAATACAGAGCTCTCTACTAATCCAAGGAAGGTAAACTAGAAAGATATTTCAAAGGTGATTACAGGACTCAACAGCTGATGCCTCTATCTAAGCCACTTTTTAAAAGGTAGAAATTCAGTGGCTTTAAAGCTACTTCAGACAAATTTGAAAATTTTACCCTGATCTTGACCTACAGCGATTTACAAGAACCTGAGGAGATGACAGATCATCCCACACAGCCCAAAACAGCCTGTCAGACTTAATTTTTGTTAGCTGCATTTAGGAAGCCTGCCATCTCCTCTACAAATGGAGGTACTGACCAGCATGTATTCCCCGTGGCAAATGACATCTTCCCTAAAACCTGTACCAGTCGTCTGGATTTATGAAACATTGCAGAACGCTCTGGAGGGAAACCAAAGTAACAAGTGTACGATCCCTCTGTAGTCTAGCCTGAAAATGATAAGCATGTAACATCAGATAGAATATTTGTTCAAAAATATTTCCTAAAAAGTCAGATGAAAGGAGAACTCGGGTATGTTGGAAGCATTTTACGTATTATCACTAGAGTATTGACTGAAAGACCGCAGCACTCCTTGTTTTCACAGAGTTTTAAGTGCCTTATATTCAAGAGCCATGAAGTAGCAACTTAAATGATTACACAATTTTTTCAAGGGCTTTTTCCTCCACTTTAATTACAAGTGTTGAGAACAATTTTTTCAACTTTGTGCCTTGCACTAACGTTCCATATGACAGCTTATTCTAGCCTAGGCTCCCACAGATTGCCACATTTTAATGATTTCTTCATGAAAGGAGTGATATCCATCTGGACCAACTTAGCTGGCCACATTTCATCACACGTATGAAATGATGCATGGCAAGTTATCTGCAAAAGGCTAAGAGGGCACAAAGCTTATCTTATATGGAGCAATGTGCAGCTTGGCCATTTGCTACTGTCAGAGCAGAAGTTCAAACTACTCTGGGGGGGCTGACAGTGTTGCAGCAGGTAACAAGTGGCCGTAGGTTGCTATCTTACTGATGAAGCTTGCCCAAAGCAAGACCAACAGGCTTTCCCTCCTCTCCTTCTCCCCTGCTTCCTTCCTGCATCTCCTTGCCCTCAGAAGGATCACAAGAAAAGTGAGGGAGGAAACCTTGTGTTTCTCTCTTGTGTTCAGGGAACCAGAAGCATGCATATACGCATGCTTTGTAAACAAATAAGATTACATCAAAGATATGAGCCATATGTAATCAGCAACATTTAGTGACAGAAACAGCCCTGGCAGGCCCCAAACACTGGCTGCCCACTCGGATCAAAGTGGTTACGACAGCTACACCGTAAGGGAGGACACGATCTGCTCTGGAGAGATGCTATCACCCATCCATCTGTTGTGACAGTGGGTGTAGAAAGCAGGGAGAGTGAATTGTCACCTAGCTCAGTACAATTCATTCTGCATAGAAATGGGATATAGAAAAAGCTTTATTTAAAATGGATCTCATCGAACAGCATTTGTAGAGTCTAACTTTGGTAACATCAACTAAAAATTTACTGTTTTCATTTAAGCAATGATATGTAGCTGTGGAAGATTTTCGTTTCGTCTAAGTTGAAGAACACATTCCATATCTTCTAATAAACCACCAGCACCACAATATCTTTCCTCCCACATACATACACACACAGTAGTACTATAGTTTGCTGCTGTAGTTTGATGAGCGTTGAAGCTCTTTGGAATATATTTTTCAGGTACAGATACACTACAAATATATAAGTACACTCTGTGAACTCAAAACCACCCAATCAATTCTCATTTGTGCCAGAAAAAATGAAATAAACACAGTGAAAAATTCTTGTTTTTTAAATGTATTATTTGTTGGACAACTTGGTTGCTGGTTTGCTAGGAGAGCCAGCCCTTACCTTCCCCATTTGGACAGCAGGAAGATAACCTCGTTATGAAAATAATAAAAAATTGAATGATTAGCTGTCCTCAGAAACCTTGCTTTCCCTCCCCCCTCCCCTCCTCTTTTGTTATCTCAAGTATTTTCAATCCAGCGAGGCAGTAATCACTCTCTTCCCCTGCCGCGTTCAGTAACTGGGTGCATACCTTTATCATTTGGTTCCAGGAGGCCCAGTTTTGCCCTGTGAAATTTTCAGGGCAATTACTAACAAGAAAAAGCAGAAATACCCGTGGGGTTCTTTTTTTCTTTCCCTTCTGATGACAGCTCTCAGGAATAGAGAAGTTGCTCTTAATTAAGACTGATGAATTAGCATGCAGGTGTACAGAGATGTCTGTAACACGCTGCCACTTTTCTCTCCCCTTTCTAAGTCTTTGTGGATTCACAACTTTTTCTACAGACAAACTGCTTTTCATGCAAGGTTTATCATGCTACTCCGCCATTTCAGGATACCCAGAGCTGGGACAATTTCATCTGCACAGTTACTCACTATGTAAAGAGAAAATCTTTTTCCTTCTGCATATGTTCAGCCAAGAGCAACATTGGCCAAAGAATGTTAAATTTGTGCTAAAATCCAGTTCATTTTTTCTGCAAAAATCTGGACAGATCTGGACAGATCCAGCAAAAAATGTAAACTTAGAGAATTCCATTGTGATCAAAAGATTTTGCTGATTTACCACAACCTAAAAATTAGACCAGAAATTACAAATCAATCAGGTGGTTTAAAAAATGGGATTAAATCATCTGTATTTTATAAGAGTGAAGTGGTTATTTTAGCAGAAATTGAGTTTGAGAAGGGAAAAATACATACAGGAGGGAGGAAGCTGGGAAGGAGCAGAAAAAAACAAACAAAAAGGAAAGCTGGCAAGTATTAAAAAGGAAAGCTGGTAAGTATTGTGAAGGAAAGGGAAAAGGGAGGAAAGAAAGGCAGAGGAGAATGACGAAAGCTGAATCACCTGCAGATATGAATTTCCAGCCAGAAATGACAACTGCTGAGGAGACCAGAGGGAAATGGATGGAGGGAGGAAGGTAAAATTAAACCAAGTGGAGATAAGGATAAGTAATCTAAAAATTGCATTTCATTCTTAGCCCCTAAATTGATGGGTTTAGGAACAGCCTCACTGTACAAATGGTCTGTTCCATGACATAATCATTTATTGATGTTGACCTGCTGCACAGCAACTGATGAGACACAACCCTCTCAGTGTCTGCCCTCTGTCCTTCTTAAGGTACTTTTAATATTGATGGACGACATATTCCTTGCAGATAAATGAAGCCTACATAGGAAGTGTATATTAATTTGACGGACCACTCAGACTTGTCAGAAGTCAAGGGGAGGTCTTTGCAAGGCAAAAAGTAAAATTTAGCTCTCAGTCCTATAGACTTATGTTTCTTACTGGACCTTTTAAAATAAGCAGGTTTGTTGAATTCAAACTCCAATTACAAATTTTAAAAAATTCTTAATGTTCTTAAAAGCAGCAAGATACTCTGAAAGTGTTCCACACTTAGATACATTTCTAAAACTATTTTGAAGAGGATAACTGTTACATAATGCGAGGTCTAAATAGCAGCCCCTTGTTCATAAAACTTTTATTCAAATAAGCCATCTTGTTAACTTTAATAAGCATATTGGAAGGGCTCACCAGCCTCAGCTGGAGTTACATTTACCCTGCTGTAAGTGTCTAGAAGAGCACATTAACTTTAGGTACATCATACACTCAAAGAAACGGTCAAAGGAACATTATGCAGATAGCGGATTCAAACACTCAGTAGTAGAAAACGCTGAGAACAAAATTACCTGTGCAATCTCACTTCAGGTCTTGGTGAATAGGCTTTCTTTTATATTCTTTAGCCACATACAATACATAAAGATGATTTTCCCCCGGGGTCCTGCTTGAATCTGGGCAAAAGACAGATCGTGCTCAGTCAGTAAGCTTCAATTTTTCCTCATTATTAATGACTGAATCTGCATTGGGAATTAAAGGAAGCATTTTGGAAAACCATTATTTACTTGTACATCTCCTGCAATAATATTAGTCCGTTATTTCCCATTTTACAGAGAGGGAGCATAGGCACAAAATGTAAAGGCAAACTTAAGGCAAATATATGTGTGATTGACTTGCTCAGCATATACACGAAAACTACTGCAGTGGACAAATTTACTTTCCTCGCTTTCCTTTAGTTGCATTTTGGTCAAAAGAATAACTTTCCTCTCATGTTTTTCACCATACACCTTCCATCCTCTAACAAACGAGCAGAGCAACACAGAGTCAGCAGAAAAGGCCCATCTGTGTGCTTGATGGAGCATGATGTGGGTAAAAAGATGTTTTGTGTCATCATGTTAATTATCCATGTATCATAAAGCATGAAGTCAGGGGATGAAGATAACCAGAATAAGTGGCACAGCAACTTAAGTTTTGGAATTTCATAACCATTGAATACTTTGTATTGTTCTATTTTGATAGAGGGTGTTGTTTGATCTAAAAAAAAATTTAAAAAATGTGAAAATTTAGAAATATGAAGTGATGTTGACTGTCACCTTGGTCATCAGGAAGTGCAGTCTATGCAATTATCACTGCGCTCTCTGTCACCTGAGAGTGGTGATTTGGTAGTTTATCTGGGAACCATCTTTGGAGAGAGAATATGACACACTAGTAGACTCCCAACAACAAAAAGAAAAGAGGTAAGAAACCTGCAGACTTTAGGGGAGACAATGGTTTCACAGCCCAGATTTATTCCTGCCTGAGCATCTACTGGGTATTTCAGCTTTACCTCTGCATTGCACCATCAGTCCTACGTCCCCACTTGGGGGGAGTTTGCATATCAAACTCCATTCATTTTTTTAGCTGTACTGTTGGGTTTTTTTAAACCCATCTTTTGATTTCCAGTACAACATCTCTTCTTTCTTTGATGGATTTTGGCATCTCTGCTATTTGGGTTCCAGTCCCAGCTTCTCATTTGGGATCTCCACATGTTATGACTTACCTTTCATCCTAGGTTTACTATCCAGCCACATCAAATTCTCCATAAGCCCCTGAACTCTGCAGCCAGTCTGTCTCCTCATCCTTTGGTTTCTCACTGCTATTTCCCTGAGAGCACGAATGGGCCTTAATGGCCCTGACCAGCCTCACCTGGGACCTCTCCCCATCCCCTGACCATGGGCATAGGAACCTCATTTAAGCTCAGACCTGGCCCTAGCCTGAGTTGTGTGTTAGTCTTTAGTCCTGTTTGTTGGCCCTATCTTCTGGATGGCCCTTAGACCTATGTTGTGGCCTTGTCTCCAGCCCCATCTCCTGAATATCCCGTGGAGGCTCTAATACTCCAGACAAAATCCCTGACGGTTGCACTCCCGTCTCAGCAGTGATGACCCAGAAGCTGTGGGAAGTCAAATAGCTGAGTGAGTACAGTTAATGGGGTACAACCAAATGGCAGCAATGAGCTTGCAGATGCTAAAAACTGAAGCCTCATGTAAATAAAATATCAAATTACATTTCAGTTACTTACAGTGAAATCCATGACAAGAGTCCATTGACTAATTTGGTATTGCCAGAACAAAATATCTTTTTAAATGTAGTGGGCTCAGACTAACAGGGACTTATTTGATATTTACCTAGCAGTATCAAAGTGCTTAGACTTAGTTGCAAGACTTGTAGTGTTTTATTATAAGATACTTCTGAAAGAACAGTTAGAAAAAACTTTTATCTATTGACTTGATGAATGTTTTATTGACTTTTAAAATGCTTTACAAGCAATTCATATTTAGCCCTGGTGACAACTCCTTCCTATAATCTCCACAAAACTGCATGAGTTGGTCTGTATGATTGTCAGTTTTCAGATCAGGTTGACTTGTCAGCTTCAAGATTTTTTTGCCTTGGGTTAGTAATGGGGTCATGTGGATTTTTAGGTTGTATTCATTGTTTTTAACTAGCCTGAGCCAACACACTGGCAATGCTGTGCAAAACTAAAACCATACAAAGCCATTTTGAGGAACTTGTTGTTATGACTTTACATATAGGAATTAAAATGAAATGCAATCCGCCACATTAAACTGGACAGCTCTAAAATGCGAGTGGGTTATAATTACTGTCTGATTAGCAAGTACCTTCTTCAGGTGATGATGTTCTGACAGCTACTATTTTAGAAGAAAGCCAAGGAATCGGGAAAGAGGCTTCAAGCAGAAGGTTGATGTTATACATAAGTATTTTCTTAGCTATAGGATTCAATTCTTTCTTTCAATTTTAACTACTTAATTGCTACACTTTTGTTCTTTAATGTGTTTTGCTGAAAATTAACTAACATAATTTTCACCACTTCATTACATCAGTACTTCTTGCATGCTCAGTTCCATTCATGGGAACTTTAAACTTTATTTAAGGGCTTCAGCCAATTTGCAAACCCTCTGCATATAGATGGGAAAGCTGAAAACCATGAGGAAAATCACTCCTGAAATCAGTGATAAAGCCTGAGACAGACATGCAGGTGCTTTGTTTCTCCCAGTTCCAGCTGAATAGCAACTTCCATCTCTTATTCAGCAACACATTTAATGACATGATACTGGCTTTTTGTTGACAAAGGCTTTAATCACCGTGGAGTGTACCACACTTTTTTGGGGTTTGGCTGCGAACAGCAATGTGATGCTCTTCAAGTAATAAAGAAGGAGCTTGAGATAATTGCTGTGGATCTGGTGTAGCAGACTTTGTAACGGCTACAAAATTTTCAATCATGGATCATATCTTTATATCGTTTTGAACAATAAATAACATAACACAATGCCTATATTTGACCATTGGTGCAGCTAATGTTCCAGCTATACTTGGAGCTAAATGTTGAATGCACAACATCTGCAGCAGATACTGTTTTTCAACAGTTTACCTATTAACAAAAAATACTGGCTTTGTTCATCTAAACAACTTACAAAACTGCTCTATTTCTGAGTAGAAAAAGTGCAATCATGGAATGGAAGTCCTTAGTCATCTGGGGAAGCAAACTCTAAGATTCCTACAGCCAAGTTCAAACAGTGCTTTGGAACAAACTGCTTTAGTTTTAGGTTGTATTTCTGTTGTCAGCACTGGAGCTGCCTGCACGTCCCCGTGTAGCAATGGAAGGGATGCTGATGGAGGCAAGGAGCTCTGCAGTGTCTCTGCTGAACGCCTTTCCACCTCAAACAGTTTTGCTAGACTAGGCTCAAGAAAAGCTTCTCATGCAGAAATACGCTCTTTCTATTTCTCTAATCCTCCCTCCCTACAGCAAATGCAGCACAAGGTAATTCAGTATGAAACGGAATCTGGTGTAGAATAACATGAAACGCTCCCACTGGGACAGCAGAAGTCCACTTAACTTTTTCTTCAGGAATGGTTTGTGTTAAGGAATTGGGTAGAAATTGTGTAGGGCACCTTTAGCTTCTTCACAGTACTGCTATACTTGCATAAGTCTGAATTTAAGGGTAATGCCAAAATAATGATTATACAGCTTGTATCTAGAGTACTGCCCTGGTCACTAACGGGGGGCAAAAAAGCAGGGGAAAGAGCTCAAAACAAAGATGTGATGCTAATGGGGGCTGGGAAGCAAACAGTCTTTTTTGCAAAAACGTGTTTGCTGAGAGTAGAAGGAGCCCAGAAAATGTTTTTTGGAGCTTTCCCAAGATGCAGATTTCTTGTCTCTCTTGTCATCTTTCATTTTCTTTATGTCAATAACTTGAGTTGGGGGTGTTGACTTGTTGAGTTGTGTTCCCTTTCTCTCCCCTGTCAACTGATTTCTTAGATTTAAAAAAAAAAATTAATCTAAGGGGGTGCTTGATGTTATCTATTGTTTGGAAAATACTTAATGAGTTGCACTATATTTCTTACATATCTAGAAAACACCCTTCTTTGACGGTGCTATGGGTAACAACCCAAAATAAAAATTAAGTCTCCTAATTAGCTGTTCTGTTGTGGCCTCTTTAGGGAAAAGCTTATTTTAAAACAGATCTTGAATTTATAACAAGGTATTGAATAACACTTAGTACACCCTGGTACATGTACTAGCACTTCAGTCCAGAAGGCATCAAAAAGTCTATGTTTGCATGATTGTCAGCAGTTGGAGGGATGGACTTGTCAGCTGGAGTACTACTTCGGTTTCTCTAGTGTTAAATTCACTACATCCCCAAACACACATCAGGGTTTTCTTGAAGCTAGAATTACTCCATTAGGCTGTGAGCGTGGTGGTGCATTCCTCCCTCCCCCCTTCTTCCTGGGCCATTCTCAGGAATTCCAGACAGACCTTGGCCTTTGTGCAATGAGTGGGGCAGTTAAGTGTCCCTTGACCGTACCAGGAACTCTTGCATGGCTGAAGTGGGGAGCAGCACTGACCGTACCAGGCACTCCTGTTACCCAGCTCCAGGTGGGTAACGAGAGCAGGAATAATCAGTCATCCTCTGACAGCCGTGGAACATCCCTTACCTGGATCGTAGCCCGAGTGGAACAGTACCAGTGTTACCAGAATTGCAGTAGCTTTCCGGTAACTTGCTGATGACTAAAGCCAATCAACTTGCAAACCTGTAAACAGCAAACAGTGGTCCCAAGTGAGGCCCTTTGAGCTCTCCTGGACCGCAGCGGGCTGCGACCAGCATCTCCCTCTGAGCGGGACACCTCTCAGACTCTCACAAACTCTCCAGTTATGTGAAGTTTGGAGGACCGCCATCAAAAGCTGGCGATGGGACCTGGGCTGAAACCCTCTCCTCCTCGAGGCTCAACCCTTGCCCACTGAGAAATGCTGAGGCATTTGAAGTGAATATTTCATGGAACTCGAGGGGAATTTTCAACAGGTATACCTTATATATTTTTTATATATATATATCTATATCTTCGTGTCTGTGTTTATGTGTGAATCAATTTGTGTGTGTGAATCAATTTATGTACTCAATAGCAAGTATAATACTATCATTCCAAATCTGTAATCAAACCACTGTTGTGATTGTAGTAAATTCTATCAACTCACTTTACAAATATTAAACTAATCTATGATTAAGTGCTGCTGAGATTTTATGACTGATCTTAAACTGTGAATAAATTTTAGATTGCTGCTAAAATACATATAATCCTTTAGACATAAACTGTTGACCAAGTCTGAGACTAGGATTAGACCTAGCCGCACCTAGACTCGTCTCTGAGAAGGAGTTTAGAAAGCAAGGGGGTCTCCTCTGAACCTCCTGACTCAATGGGAGGGTCTTCCCTATTAGTATTTCTTCCACTAGACGTAAACCATTGTCCAAATCAGGGACTAGGAGTGGACCTAGCCAGTCTCCCCTGAAACTTGTGACTTAATGGGAGGATTTCTTTGTTCCTTGTACCCTTTGCTTTCATTCAGGCATGAACCGTTGACCAAGTCTGAGACTAAGTCTGGATTCAGCCGCACCTAAACTCCTCCCTGGGAAGTTTAGAAAGCAAGGGGATCCATTCTGAACCTCGTGACTCAATGGGAGGTTCCTCTTTACCTTTTTGTTTCTTGGTCTCTCTGTATAAATCATTCTGATTTGACTCTGATTTGATTTTCCTTTGTATGTTTTAGTAAGTAATGGAGTGGACCCTGCCATTGAATTCTGTTAAGTCGCATTTTTATAAAGTTCTGTTAAAATCGCTTTTGCCAACATCCTTGACGGTGATTCTTTAAGTGGCGTAAAGCACTCATTCATGACAGTGAGTCATACTTGAACCCCATTGCTGTGCAAGACAACATAGTGTGAGTGGTGGTTGAAGGGTGTGTGGGAACAGGTGAGAGCCTGGTTGTGCCTGGGGTGGGCATGTGAACAGCTGAATGAAAATGAAATCACCTCTTCAGAGGAGCATAATTTGCACATGAAGAGGAACAGGTCATTAAAACCACAGGACTGGCGAGTGCAACATGCTCCTTAAATTCTCTGTGCTGAGATCTAGAAGTCATAGCACAAAGTCAGGAGGAAAAGAAAAAAACCTCAACCGTTTGCTATCTCTCTACACATCTGCTGACACAAAGGTGTGTGACGTAGCAAACAACTGCAAGGCTCTGTGGCAAATAGGTCAAAATGCTGAGTGGGTGTCCCTAGCTTTGATAATGCTAGACTACTTAGATGTCTCCCTTTTCTAAACTAATGATTAAGTTTTATGTAAGAGTATACTGTAAAGCTACCTTTTTGGGGGGTTACTAAAGTGGTTAGACTGTGTGAAGTGATTAGCTAAATTAGGAGAATGTAGATTTGTGTATAAATTTTAAAATGGATAAATTAACTAAGCAGAGACAAGAATGTGTTGCTCTGAGAGAGATTCACAGAGATGTTCAACAGGATGAGAGAGCATGGAAAAAGGTCTTTGTGATACAGCTGAAAACCCAGCTGTGTGCTAGCTTGAGATCCATCTCTTTGCAAATAGATAGTACGGTTTTTGTGTTTGTGACAATGTAATTTTAAGGTGCCTTCCCCTACAAGACACCCTGTAGTTTTTTCCCACAGGGTAAAAGGTAGGGATGAAATTTAAGCTGCCTGATGATGGATTATTTGTCTTGCCTGAGCGCCTGGCTATGCCAGTAAGTTACGTGTTTCTACCACTTGCCACGGGAACAGCATGGAACTTAAATATCGGCAAAGGATGTTTCATATAGATACATTGGCATGATCATGTTGGTCACTGCATGCCTGTTTAAAATGAATTCTCTAATCATAGCCTAAGAAATACTTCTTACAGCACTATTTTTGGGGAAATTGGCTTTTGCTTTGTTGGACTTCTGAGGTATCGAGCACTTCTCTCTGCAACAGAGCAGTAAGCAACTTCCACAGCGAAGTCCCACCACTCTCAGCTCCTGCTGACTTCTCTGGGGAATGGAGGTGTTCAACACTGTGCCCTGCAGGACTGCACTCTCTTCTGTTAGGAAGGTGCAGTTATTAACTAATGTTTTGAGAGGAAAAAAAATTAGGAGGTTGAAGTCACTACCAGTTGGTAAGAGGTTTGCATACAAATCTTCTGCTTCCCTTAGGAACAATTAAATGAAATCAGCTATATTTGCATATAAAATAGCTATCTTTTTCCCTTATCTGAAAATAGGTATTATGAGACTCTTCTCTTTTTTCCTCACAAGAATTCGCATGAGGATTTTTTAATTGGAAAGCTTAAATCTGTTCTTCTAAAACCAAATAGAAAATGAGATTTTGTATACATTTTGTAATAATATTCACAAATGGGAAAATTAATAGCTTGGTAATCTGTAGAGAAGTTGTATTTAATACTTTAATGAATTTATAATGCTTCGTGAAGTTATTTGCACTTATTAATTTAAAAATTAGTTTTAGGTATTTTAAAGGAATCTTATTAACTAGTCTAGAGAAATGATAAAGAACTCCTAGTGTGGAAGCAAGGCCAGCTTTCCAAATTGTTAAACTCCTGAGAATTTGCCAGGACTTCAATACACTTTTTTTGAATGTGTGTTTCCAGACTACTTTTATAAGTTAAGATTCAATTTTAAGTCTTGGGACTGGGTTATGAACCACAAAATAGTAATAAGTAAATCTCCTTAATTTATTTTGGGTAGATTTTTTTTATCTTAAAACTCAACCTGCGAGTTATTTCATACCTGTTTCTGTGTTTCCTTAACACCCGTAAGAGCAGCTCTGTTCCACCCAACCGGCATTGCACCTCACTTCTACTTGGGGTAGGATTTGAAATCTCTCTTTCATATTGACCACCAGGACTGATTCTGGAGCTCCTGGGCCATTTCTACATTAATATGTGATTTAGTCCAATGTCCTTTTTTTTTTTTTTTTTTTTTACAGTTTGGTTAGTGGATCTGACTGATGAGCCATTGGCCAAATAAGTATTTACTAGATCAGGAACTTTCAGGACTAAATATGAGACCTGTTCCTGAGTTAAACTCTATAGCTGGAAATCTGTGTGATTTGTTATCCAGGTGGCATGAGCTTGCTTTAAAGCACATTCATTATAACATGGGGTTTGCCTGTGACTGGGAGGACCGCTGGGTCGCTCCGCAGGGCTGGTGAGGGGTGCCAGGAAAGCCTTGAAACCCAGGGTTTTACCAGCCTGGTTCTGCCTCTGGCCGTGGGGTCCTGCTGGCCTCATCCCTGTCTGCTTCCCTGCAGGATCCCCTCCTGGCACTATGAACTGCCCCTGGCAATTTGGCAGCTCCCTACTTACAAACTGGGGTTCTGGTGGTTCTCAAAGCCCCCCCCCCCAACGTATCTTAGGGGCATCAAAGCGGGAGCAAACTAGATGTCCCAAGTTGCACTTTCTCAGGGTGCTGCTCTGAGACAGAGTCCTTTTCTACCTTCACTACTAAAACCAAAGTCTTAATGCTTTGCCCAAAGTGTACTTTTTAGCATCTCTATTTGACTTAAAAAGTTACAGTCCATATGTCAGCTGTGAAAAACTTTTGAATGCAGCCAACTGCTTTTTCTTTCCATGTGTGAAGTTACAGTACAGCTCTGCCTCCAGGCTTGGTTGGGTTTTTTACTTTTTTCATTGTAAAAACAGAGAACTTGGAATTAGAAGTGAGACTGGAGATATATTTTGTCCACGTCTTTACTTGCATCGAGTCTGACTTGTTATGAAAACAATGGCTGCCTCTCCTCAAGAAATATCTCAGTACGTGAGTAATTTGCTGCCTGCATAGATTTTTGATGCCTCTTTGCCATATGCAAATGACCTGTTATAATATCTTTTTCAAATCTAAGCAAGAGTCCAATGTTTGAAGCGTAGCTTGTGCAGCAGCACTAAGAGCTGTAAGCCCTTTGCTAGAAATGACTATTGCAGCAGGAGAATAAGGTTGAGGAAAGAGCAGCAGCGCTAGCAGATTGATGCCTGAACTTTTGCTCAGAAATACTATACAGACATCCTGGTTCCAGCTTCCAAAAACCTGGCTTTTTATTAAGGTTGTGCATAAAGCGTTGGGGTTTTTCCCCCTTGCCTTTTATAAGGAAAGTAAAGTTACCCACGTGCTGTCTTAGAAATGTCTGTCTCTCAGCATTAATACTCCTAACTCATTGATGAGTTCCAATCAAATCTTATAGAAAGGTGGGGATGTCAAAGATTTATGGATTCCAGGTCTGCCTGATAACACCTCTCCACGCAGCCATGAGGCTGTTGGCTTCATGCTCACCCATGATGTCGATGTCGGCAGCATCCAGCTGGCCGACCAGCACACCTCTGGCTCCAGCGGCACGCGGCGTGTGCCTTTGCCGTCCCCGCAGAGGCAGCTGAGGACGTGGAGGGGAGCTGAGGTTACTGCAGGGGAGGAGGGAGGGATGGGTGCGGAGCTGGGGAATTGTACTGTAGCTGCAAGAAATCAGTCTTCATTAGTCTTGCTGCAAAGATTTGGAGTGATTCTTCTCTGTCTCTCAGGAGACCATCTTAATCATCTGGGACAGGGGAGTTCAGTGTCTTTCTCCTGATTGTCCCTCCAGAGGCTGCTCCTTTTGTATGGATAATCCACTGTTCAGTATAATAACACCAGGAACTTGCTGGAGAGTATCAGGAGAATGCATCAGCCATAGCTGCTGTACTCCCTGGCCCGCTGAATATTGAAATGTTTTATACTCACTTTCAAAAGGAAAAAGGCATTTCTTTGAGGATAAAAATTCAGCACTGGGGGGGAATAACTCATTCCTCTTCTTGAAGCTGTTGCTGTCTCTGCTTACATGTTACAAATCATATGCATTTAAAATAAAAGGAGGGTAAAAAATCCGGAAAGTTTTAGGGTAGGGGGAAGTTCAGAAAGGTAACCCCGATCAGCCAAAAAAAAAATCTTTTTTTCTTTCCACCCAGAAACAAAGCCTGAAACAATGCCAATGAGATGTTTGGGATCAGTGTTGTAGGACAACTATCTTAGACCCATTGCTTTGGCAAACATTTGGGTACGCTGAGAAACACCCCAGGCATTGTTAATTCCTCCAGCACTGCAGGTCTTGGAAGAATGGTTCAGCAGGGAGTCCCTGCTAGAAGCTACTCAACTTTCTGTTGATTTTTCTGCTTTGGTTTTGTCAAAACTGGGCTTTCTTGTAGGGATAATTTGATCCTTCAAAAATCAAGTGATCCCACTGAAACAGTATGTTGTTAGCATATTATCAGTCACCTTCAGATTTCATCAGGCTTCTGCAAAATGCTCTTGTCAAGCCTGACAGACTTTTCATTCTCATTTGAAACTAATTAGAGCTTCTGCCTTACTCTGATTTTATAAAAGGCTGTGGCTAGGGAAAATTCAGTTACTTTTACAGCCCTAGCCCTAAGGAAATGTCTCTATATAATATAGTAGACATCTAGATGTAAAATATGTACTTTACATAATGTTTACATACAATATAGCGAGATATTTGCCAGTCTTAAGGTACAGCTAAGTACTTGCAGTGCTTCTTTGCATGCAGATAAACTCATATGGGTTCCAAGACAATAGAAAAGAATTAATATTCTGGTAATTATCTATTTCCAATTAAAATACCATTGTGCAATGAATAATAATAGAGCGAAGACTTCTAAATGGTTGAGGTTGAGTGCCCTGAATTAATATTTACGAACCTTGAATTAATATTTAGGAACCAAAAATAAATGTCCTGACTTCATAAGAGTGCTGTGCACTCACTAGCATCTTCTGCAATCAACAAAAACATGGATGCAGCACAGAGTAACCTGGCTCTCTTCTGCATTCCAATGAAGGATAGGACTTGCTGCCTTGTTAAGTGCACAAGGCTGCAGCGCTTGGGTCAGGTGTAAGTGAGTTTCCCTGGTTAATGACAACAGTTCACAGTAATAACTAGTTTTAAGAAGCAGATGTACTTAACACTTTGAAAAGCACTCAGCAGCTTCTCCTAAAATCCTGGCTTCTGAAACACAGACCACTTATTTAGTCCTTTTTTTTTTTTAGCTGTCTATCTATGAGGTTGACTTCTCTGGGTGTTAAGGCTTTGTTTTGAACTCTGTGGTGGTTTTGCACGTCTGAAGATCTGGGAGTACAAAAGAACAGATAACTACCATTCATTCCGCTCAAAATAAGCTTGCTTAAGCTCTCCCAAGGGGCTATGGAGTATCTTTTTGCACTTGAAAGCAGTTGTTCTGTAAAAAGGTACAAGTTCTTCCATCTGCATTTCCTGTCTAAACACCTCCATGGGAGCTTGCTTAACCACTGCGTCTTCAGAAGTACAACAGAAGACAGTTGTGTTGCTCTGTGCTGCATCCAGATTTGCAGCACTGCACTTGTAAACAGTGTTTGTTTAGGTGATGTGGGATGCAACAGAGCAAATTGCAGGGAATTTGACCCTGCTCCCTGCAGTTCCTGGCTTTCCACAGAAAGGACACAGTGCTCTGACACCTCTGAAGATGCTGAGAAGATACTTGCACCAGCTGATAGATACTGAGGGCTGACATGTCAGCTTGTCTGTTCAGTGATGTTGTCTGTAGCCCTTTTCCAATTGGACTTTTGCAGATATGTTCCTCAACGACATTCTCAACTTCTTAAGAGTCTTTGAAAAACTTTGAAAAACTGGAAGAGCTTGCCAAGCCGCTCTCCATCATTTATCAACAGTCCTGGTCAACGGGGGAGGTCCCAGATGACTGGAGGCTTGCCAACGTGATGCCCATCTACAAGAAGGGTCGGAAGGAGGATCCGGGGAACTACAGGCCTGTCAGCCTGACCTCGGTGCCGGGGAAGGTTATGGAGAGGCTCATCTTGAGGGCGCTCACGGGACACGTGCAGGTTACCCAAGGGATCAGGCCAAGCCAGCACGGGTTCATGAAAGGCAGGTCCTGCTTGACCAACCTGATCTCCTTCTATGACCAGGTGACCCGCCTAGTGGATGAGGGGAAGGCTGTTGATGTTGTCTACCTGGACTTCAGCAAAGCCTTTGACACTGTTCCCCACAGTATTCTCCTAGAGAAGCTGGCGGCCTGTGGTTTAGACAGGTACACTCTTTGCTGGGTAAAAAACTGGCTGGATGGCCGAGCCCAGAGGGTTGTGGTGAATGGGGCGAAATCCAGCTGGCGGCCGGTCACAAGCGGAGTCCCCCAGGGCTCGGTTTTGGGACCGGTCTTGTTTAATATCTTCATTGATGATCTGGATGAGGGGATAGAGTGCTCCCTCAGCAAGTTTGCAGATGACACCAA